>NC_062294.1:45067999-46403071 GCF_902655055.1 Lutra lutra | reverse complement strand
AGGATGTCACCTGGGTAGGACCGACAGATGGGGCAAATCAGGACAGCAGCCATGGGGCTTGTCCTCAAACCATCTCTAAAGGGCCTCTTGTTCCAGTGTCTGGGAAACAGCCCACCTCCCTGAGCAGACCTGACCCCACTTCACACTGCTTAAAACCCCCTCCTCTGCTCCTCACTGCTATGGGGAGAAAGCCTAAGCTTTCTACCTGATTTCAGAAGACGCTGCTCCCACCTCCAGCCTCTCCGATCATCACATCCCCAATGAACTTGGAACTAAGGCCTTGTTGGGACACCTAACTGTCTCTTCTTAGCCAATATTTTTTTTGACCTTGGGCAAGTGACCTGAGTCTCACATTCATGACTGATATGATGGGAATAAACCAGCACCCTCATGTGTGCAGCCAGGAGGATCTGATTTGACGGCATGGAAAGCTGCTGGATCCATAGTCCAGCACTCAGCACGCAGGTAAAAAGAACTACTCCAATTTTCTGCTTGTGCAGCTCATCCATCCAGTCACCTGCATCTGCAACTGATGTAAGGCAGATGCCTACCGCGTTAGGATGAACACAACGGACAGGGTCCTCTGCCTCTCACAGGTTTGCAAAATCTCATAAGTGAAGTAACCCACTGACTGGCATTTATGTCACGAAGAGCTTAGGATCACCTGCAAATTCTTTTTATTTATTTATTTTTAAAGATTTTCTTCATTTATTTGACAGAGATCACAGGTAGGTAGAGAGGCAGGCAGAGACAGAGGGGGAAGCACGCTCACCGCCGAGCAGAGAGCCCGATGTGGGGCTTGATCCTAGGACCCTAGGATCATGACCTGAGCTGAAGGCAGAGGCTTTAACCCACTGAGCCACCCAGGTGCCCCTGCAAATCTTTAAAAAAAAATTTTTTTTTAAAGTAAAACTCTATCTCCAACATGGGGGTTGAACTCATAAGCCTGAGACAGGAGCTGCATGCTCTACTGATGAGCCAGTCAGGCACCCCACTGCCTCCTTCTTCACCTCTTCCAGACTGCCTTCTCTGCCTTTATAGCCTGAGTGGCCAGCAGCAGGCCTAGCCCACGGCAGGGGACTCCCCCACTCAATAACCAAGGCAGGGCTAGCATTTCTCTAACCTCCCTTTTGCCCACTTCACCCTCATTCTGATCTCTCATCTCTAGACTGGTCTGTGAGCAGAGGGCAAATAGCCATCTCACCTCACAGACCCTTTAGTATGGAACCTGATCTACCAACTGAAGTCTGCTGCTTCCTGCCTGAAAGAATCCCAGGGGACAGACAGGTAGGACTCCCCTCCATAGAAACCTCGATGCTCTGACGGTCTCATCCCCTCCACCCCTTCCAAACTGAGTACTTAATGATCCTCTAAGGAGATGGTGACGGAGACCAACAGGGACACTAAGACAGAGAAAGCAGGTAGGATCTGAGAAAGAAAACTGAAGTGGGGGAGGGGGTACAAGAAAACTCAGGACGCGGGAAGATGGGTGCAGAGTGGTGGGAGGTAGGAGGAGAGGATAGTGGGAATGGGACTGAGAGAAGGGCCACCTAAGGGTATTGCTGAGGCGGAGCCCCAAGGGTAGAGGCAGCTTACCTGGAGGGAACATGAGAATGGCCTGGGGTGATGAATGGACCGGGAGGGAGTGGGTGCGCTGCACAGAGCTACGGCTCTGGCTGGGCATGCTGTTGCTGCCTCCAGGGTTGGCAAACCACAGGTTCTGCACAGGGAATGGGAAAAAAAAGTGGTGAGCTGAGTGGGAAGAGGCTGAGGCTGAGATCTAAGCGCAGGCTCGGTAGAGCTGGCAAAGGAGCCTCTTCCCTTTGAGCCAGGCCCAGGTGCAAACACATGGACACGCACAGCCCAGGCACAACCACCCCAATCCCAGAAGCGCCAGGCCCTCCGCTTCCCACTGGCTCACCTGTCGGCCCTGGCCCCCAAGGCTGGGGCTAGTGAGGGCATGTCGTGGGGAGATGCCCCCGATGCCTGAAGGGCTCAGAAGGCCCATCCTGCCGGGTGGGAGGGCCCGGGGAGGCATGGGGAACTGCCGCTGGGTCCGCCGGGCCACCCCCATCCCCACAGAGCCAGCTATGGGAAGTGAGTTGGAGCCGAATGCCCAGCTGTGAGAGAGCAGAAGGCATGGTGTCAGTTGAGGTGGTCAGGGCCCCTCTGTCTGCCCCTTCCTCACCTCCCCCACCAGAATCCCCATGGAAAGGACAGAACACAGACCTGCTCTGAACAAGGATTCCCTGCCCAAGTCCTTGCATCACACACTGTTCTCCTACCCCAAGGCACCCCCAGAATGGAGATGGGAGCGGATAAAGGTTTCCTCATATCCACTTATAGTTCTCCTAACTTGAATTCTCAAATGCGGTATTTAGTAGAATAGAGGAGAAACAGGGAGAATAGGGGAGAAAAGGGACTTCACAGCACCCTGCACACAGGGGAGAACAAGTGGTAGGTGTTGCTTCTGCCAGCTCAGCACCCTGTTCTAGTGCTGAGAACACCGATTTTTTTATCTGGTAAAGTCTTCACTGGGTGACTTGTGGAAGGTCACCCAGTGACTGAATGAAAGGACAACCAATTCCCAGCCCAGAATGTAATCAGCCCACTGAGCACCACCTGTCCACCACCAAGGGACTCGGGAAGGAAGTCCCCACACCTTGGCGGCCTGCTCACCCTTTCTGCTGCCGGTAGCTCTGCATCTCTAGAGCGGCTTTGCGCGGGAAGGTCCGGAGGAGTTTCAGCACTTGCTGTTTCCAGGACAGCAGCCGTTTCTTCTGCGTCTCCGTGAACGCCTGGAATTGAGAGCGTGAAGCGGGGAGGGTGTGTGTTCAGATCTGCCTTCCATTCACCCACTCAAGTTATTTAATGCCTGCCTGCTTTGTGCCAGGCAGTACTGGGAGGCAGAGGTAACCTGTGCACACACAGCTCACGGTTCAGCGGGGCAGAAGACACACAGGCCATCTGACCTGTGATGAGTACTGCGAGCCTCATCTACTAGGAGGGGCCAGTGAAGGCGTCCCTGAGGTGTACTTGTTTGAGCTAAGTGCTAAGGGACCAGCAGAAGGGAGGGGAATCTTGCTCCCCAGAGAAAGAACATGTAGTAAGGTTCTGAGAAGGAGAGCTCACGGCAGCCACTAGAGCCAACACTGGTGAGATGAGGGCTGGAGGCGTTGGGTGGGTGCCAGCCAGGCAGGGCCCTGAGGGCCACATCAGGAATACGGATACTGAGAGCGATGGGGGAAGCCTTGCCCTTCTTGGGACCCTAGAGAAGGCCTCACCTCATGAGTCAGGCACTTTTCAATAAGCTGGAGGTAACTGGTGATGTTCTCCTCGTCCGGTCGGGACACCAGCAGCTGGGTGCACACTGAGGGACAACGGAAAGGGAGGGAAGTTAGCCCCAGCATGTCCTCTGCCATGCTCTAGCTCCCTCAGCCCTCCTGGCCAGCACAAAAATTGGAAGAGGACACTGAGGCTGGATGAGTTCTAGCTATGTGCGAAGCATGGTACCTGGTTATCATGAACATATGTAAACCCACCATAGTAGCTCAGAGAGGTGGAATTACTTGGCCCAGGTCACACAGCTAAAAGGATATGGATCCAATTGTAAAGTCAGCTACGCCATGCTGCCTTAGGAAAGGCCAAGCCCACTATGAGTTACACCATTCCCATCCTGTGGACTTTAATACCCCGTGAAAGAACCAATGGATTTGTCTCATACTATACACAATATCTACTGACACATCGTTCCGCCTTTTGCTCAGGCTGGAGACACTGTGTGGGTAAATAAGGGTTGTCTCCTACCACCAACCTAGACATACCTGAGGGTGGGGTCTTGCTACTCTCAGTCTCAGCCACTCTCTGATATGGTCACTAGGGTCCTTTAAAAAGCTCTGCTCCCATCATTTAACTTGGATTTGATCCCTGATGACGATTTGGCTCCCTGTCCCAGAACTTCTTGCTGGGCCTTGTGTGGTCTCACCTTTGCCCATCACCCGTGTAAACTGGCTGGGGATGTCTCCGTCGGCAACGGGAGCCGGGGCTGGCTCACTGCCATCAGTGGGAGCTGGAGCTGGTGGAGGGGGGTAGCTCTCTGCAGCTGGAGGGTCCTTGGCCTCAGTGCCCTTGTCTGTGCCGGGGTGAACCAGGGGAGGCTCAGCACCTGGCAGTGTTGGCTCCCCCCGGCTCCCATCCTTGGCAGTAGGGGTGGTGGCAGCGGCAGCAGCCACAGTGGCCTGGAGGACGCTGTAGGCCTTGATGGGGGTGATGATTATCTGCTGCAGCTCCTGCAGAGCGTTGCGCAGATTCCCGCCTTCCAGCACATCCTGAGTAGGGAGGACACATCCGGGGTCACATGCTGACCCCCAAAGCTACACAGAATGATTACACAAGAGGGGTCAGACAGAGCTGGGAAAGTGCTGGTGGAACCCTGAGTCCTAGCACTTAGAGAAAGGAGGTGAGGACAATACAAGCTCACATATATACACAGATATGTACACATTTGTATAATGTAATCCCTCTTCCCCACTTCAAAGTGCAGTTCCAAGGGGGTCAGGAGAAGGTGGTCTAATGCTGGGCCTCAGGGTCCCACCAAGGATGGAACCAGAAAGCAAGTGGCAGGGAAGGGGGAAAGGAATGCAAATCAAGGCAGATATGGAAGAGGAGTAAGTGAGAAATAATCAAATGGAAAGAGATCATGCACACCGGGAGACATTCTGCTCCATCAGGACATTAGTTAGGAATGGAAAAATGAAAGGAGCAGGGATTGAGTTAACAGAGACAAAGTCTGGAGACACAGACCAGGACAGAAAGAGAGGGGAGCCTCTCGGCCACAGGCCCATGAATCCTGTGATCTGACTTGCTCCTGGCCTCCCTAGGGCTGGGTTCTCTGGAGGTCAGACCTGAGGGCTGGGGATACCCCCAGGCGAGGCCACCCAGAGCCACCATGCAGTTAGCTGGACTTGGAGATGGGGATACCAGATCCTCACCTTCTCCAGGGACTTGAGGACACTCTGCCTCTCGCGCAGCTTCTGGATGCTCAGCGCTATCTTATGGCGGGCACCTTTGGTCACATTCTGTGGTAGAGGCAGAAGGGGAGAGGAAGCTGGAAGTGTGAGGCTAAGGTACCTGGGGTGCCCCCAGGGCCTGAAGAGACACCAGAGGCTTGGGCCGCAAGAGTAACGTCAAAATGATGCTGCCCCCACCACCTCCCAATGGTCCCACTGGCTTCACCTGAGACTCCAGATGCTGCTCAGTCAGTGTCATCATCTCCTCGTAGCTCATCTGTGAGAAGAGGGCTGCGTACTTGTGCAAGCGGAGGCTTTTCAGCCATGAGGGCACATCTATGGAAAAGGAGAGCAAAAGGTCAGCAATCTGGCCCTTATGACTGGCAGAGGAAGGGTTGTGGGGAGGGAGCAGTTTTCTGCAGTTTTTAATGTTCCAACCTTGGTGGGACTCTGAGGCCCCAGCATCAACCACCTTCTCCAGAGCCCCATGGAACTCCACCTTGAAGGGGGGGTAAGAGGGAATACATGTATACAACCAGAGGTAACACCAGAAACTGCAGAAAACCAGGATTAGGGGAAAGCCAAAGGTCCATAAGCCACTTTTTCTTTTTTTTTAAAGACTTTATTCATTTATTTGACAGAGAGAGAGAGCACAAGCAGGGGGAGTGGCAGGCAGGAGAGGGAGAAGCAGGCTCTCCGCTCAGCAGGGAGCCTGACGTGGGGCTCGATCCTGGGACCCTGGGATCATGACCTGAGCTTAACCAATGGAGCTTAACCAATGGAGCCACCCAGATGGCCCCATAAGCCACTTCCTCTCCTGCCCAGTCACACCGTTCTAGGTGGTCTTCCCTGGTATCAGGACATCTGAGCCTTCTGCTCTGCCTGACTGGGAATGTACTAGGATGACCTCATTGGTGTCCTTGGAACATCAGCTGCCCTGTCCTGGCTTCCTTGTCAGGCTGGGTTGTCTGAAGGCAGGGGTTTCTGGGCTATCAGACCAGGGCCTAGAGGGATCTCTCTGCTCAATCTTGAGCCCTAAGGGCAGGGACTCACTCCTTCCCTCAGACCTATCCCTGGCTAGGGTAGGGTAGAGGGTGACGGGACAGGAAGTTGAAAGCTACCACGGCTCCCTTCTGTCCTCTAAGCTATGCAGAGGCCTCTCTTCAGAGGGTCCTAGTGCTACCCTCCCCTGTCATACCTTTCATGCCACTGCCGTCCTCCTGGAAAGTGTTCCGGCTGGAGCCCTGCTCCTCCGTCTGCTCACTGCCAGAGGAGGCCACGCTGCTCTGGGGTGAGAGGGGTGCGTGGTCGGGCGTGGTGAAAGCAGCCCGGGCCCCAAGCTCCTCCGGACTCGGCCACTCACCAGGGGCCTGGGGGCTCGTGGGGATGAGCGACATGGAGCGCTTCAGCGGGCTGGGGTGAATTTGGCAGGGGAGACCTGGCCAGAGGGGGAGAGGCAAGAGGTCAGGTTTGGAGATCTGACCATAGGAGATCATGCCCCCTGGTTGGTGCCATGGACAGCGGCTCAGCCCCAGAATCCAACAACGGGAAGGGACCCTGGGGTCTGAGGGGAACCATCTACGAGATACTGCTCGTTTCCTCATTCCCCATACCTAACCCATCAGCAAACTCTCAGCCACATCTCTCAATCTTCCCACCTTTTCTTCCAGCACCCTGGTCTGTAACTAGTGTCTCTTGTTGGAATTACTGCTATAGCCTCTTCACTGGGTTCCTGCCTTCATTCTTGCCTCCTACAGCCCGTTAACCTCACAGAAGCCACGGTGATTCTTCTAAAAATGCAAATCTGACCAAGTTAGCCCCTACTTTAAATCCCACCTATGACTTTCCTTCACACTGAGGATAAAATTCAAACTTTTCCACATACCTACAAGGCCTTGTGGGACCCGGACCCTGCTCACCTCTGACTTTCACCTCCACCAGCTCACTCTTCAGTTCAAGCCTTTTTAGCTTTGGCTTCTCCACCAACCCTCACTTGTTCCTGGAACACTCAAGCTGTCCAACCTCAGGACTTCTGCATTTGCTCTTTCTTCTTGTTTTCCTGATTTTAGCAGCTGGCTCCCAAAAATCTGATCTCCAGCAAGCATCAACTCTTCCAAGGCCTTCCCTGAGTGGCTGCCCCCAGCAATCTTGGTTACTCTATTGTAGGACTCTTACTTGTCTTCCTTACAGCACCTACCACAATCCGGAGTGACTTCACCTAGTTATTTGTTTACATGCTTATTAACTATACACCCCTGCTACAATATGAGATCTGTGACAGCAGGGACTTGTCCTGTCTTAAAGATCATTGCAGCCTCAGTAATTATAGTGGGGCGTGGCCCGGAGGAGCTGCTTCATTAGTATTTGTAAAGCAAATGAATGAATGGAATATATAAACTGCTTCTTCAACATCCTTATCATTGGGCCTCACCATCTCCCAAAGATTTTTCCTGTACGGAGCTAAAATCAGCTACCCATAAGGCCCAGTAACTCAGGGTGAATGCAGGCTGTCTTCCACAAGGTGTTTCATATTCTCCATCTGTCCCATTCCTGAGGTAAGAAAAGGGTTCCTACTTGATTTTAACCATCCGCAGGAGAGTGCAGGTTCCGAGTTCCAGACCTTTCCATGTAACTACTCCCTCTGCCTAACTCATTGCTCTTCTACCCTTTCCTGCCGGCCACCTCGTCTTCACTCCTCACTCAAGTGTTAGCTCTTCTGTGACTTCTCCCTCTGCACTCTTGGGGGCCCTGTGTTACTGCCTCAAGCCTAGCAGTAGCCTCCACCACCAGCCTGCCTCTTGCACTGGACTCTGGGCTCATGTGTATTAGGGCCACATTCTGGGAGGCCTTGAAGGTAGGGTGAAGCTTTTCAATTTCAAGCAGTTGCAGGAATAACAACCCCGCTCAATCATTTCTGCATCGCCAGGATCAGGTGCAGGGCGTGATACACAAGAGCCCTTGGTTTCATAAAAGCCTAAAGGAGGGCACCCATGGTCCATCCTAAGGGTGCTAAGGGTGCCTCTGAGCTCGACACAGGAAATTCAAAAGTACCCAAAGTCAAATAAAAAGACAAGGACACAAAGCCAAAAAGCCTCACCCTGGGTAGGTGAGAACATCAATGCTCAGAGAACAGAAGCACTTTGCCCCAGTTGCCAGAGGGAGTTGGGAGGCAGCTACAGAAAAACCCTAGCCTTGTTTCTGATGGAAAGGCTGGGATTCCTGCCAGTGCTCCACTGAAACTCAAACCAGGAAGTACAACCAGTCTGGTACAGGCCCCAGACCACCTTCCTTCATCTGCGACAGTCTATGCTCCTAGACAGGAAATCACCTGAAGGACAGGGCAGTGCACTGATCCATACCCTCAGAGGGCCAGCCTCCACCTCTGCCTGTGACCTCTGGGGTCCTCTTTTCATGGCTTCTCCCAAGGGTCTGGATTCCCAGAAATGGCACCTTTTGGGCCCCATGGGAATCGGTATAGGCTTTTTTTCCCTTTTGCCTGTCTTGGTGCCCATGGCTTCCTTCTCTTCCCTTCTCAGTGAAGGAGGAGGCAGGAAATTATCCTGATTAGAATGACTGTGCAGTTCCTGAGGAGTCCTGCTTGACCAGGGACTGGGGTGGAGGCCAGCCACAGCATGTATAAAAACAGGAATGCCGGCTGGAGATCCAGGACCTCACTCACTCTCTAAGAAACCCTGGTCTGTCCCTGGCAGCACCCCAAACCCACCCTGCTTGCCCTTACAGCCTAATCCTTGCTCCCCACTCAAAAATATTTTAATGGTTTCCTGTTTCCTGCAACTGCTCGAAATCGAAAAGCTTCATCCTATCCTTCAAGGCCCCCCAGAATGTGGCCCTAATATACTGAGATCTGGGAGTCAAGACAGACCTGCACTAAAATTCTGGCTCTGCCACTTATTAATTTTATGATCCTGGGAAAGTCACTGCCTCCATTTCCAAGTAATGTCCTTGGCAAAGGGATAGGCACACAGTAAACATGAATGTCTGCTACTGCTATTACTCATTTAAACCTTGCATCTCTCCATCCCAGCCAGACGTCTGCACACTCCAATTTGCCACCCCTGTGTCTTCATTTCATGCTGTGTCCTCTACCAGGAATGCCCAACTCCTTTCTCTCTTCTGGTTCAACCTCTCTATCTGACGTTGTTCCAGCTTAGGCCTTTAATAGCGCTGTGCCCCATTGGGACATTGTGGGGAGGAAGAAATATATGGGTACCCCCTCCCCTCGATGAGGTCTAAGTGTCTATGGGAGGGTCACTTTTACATGGAAGCAATGTAGCATAGTAGTTACAAGTATGAGCTGTGGAGCCAGACTGCCTGGATTTAAATTCTGGCTATACCACCTGGGGCAGGTGACTTTTCTATGACTCAGCCCAAGAATTTATTTGTGTAAATTTCTCAGAACACCTTTTGAAAAAGACTAAATGTTCAATAACCTGAGCTAGAATTATCTTTACTAATGTATTTTCCCAATTTGGACCCAGAAACTATGATGCTCTGAGACTATAAGACACGGTCTAACACACTTTGTGTTGCCAGAGGTGCCAGAAATGCTTTCCTATCCCTCTATTTCCTGTGATCCTTACCAGCACCTGGGAGGGAGACAAGTAGCTAGGACATCCATATGAAACTGGGGGAAGAAAGTGGCTCAGAGCACCAAGGGCATGTACCAGGTGCCACCAGGAGACCCAGGTTCACTTCACCTATTGGCATGGATGACATTTCACTGCCACTCTCTCTCGGCTTGCTTTAAGCACTACCAGCCAGCCAAAGGGGACCAGCCATGCTGAGGTTAAATCTTAGAAACCTCGCACACCTGGACTCAGGTCACATTACCTCACCACGCCTTGGAAATGCCACTTTCCCCTTAACCTGTTCATTTCAAGTAGTATTTCAAAAACTCACCAGCTCCCCCTGCTCACCCTAGCCTCTGGGGTGCTTACCAACACAGCCCTTCCAGACCATTTAGCTGGAGGACAGAGTAGTCACCAGGGGCAGACTCTGGTGTCAGACTGCTGGGTCTGAACTTAGGACCATTCTACTACTTGCTCTGTGTATAACCTTGAATATGTGACTTCACTTCTTTGAGTCTCAGTGTCATTTCTAGAATGGGGCTGATGATAAAGTTGTGACAAGGATTAAATGAGATATCATGTCAGTAAAGCGCTTACAACACAGTCAACACTCAAAAAGTTACCTACTATTACTAATATCTTACAGTGTGACTTACATCTTACATAAACAGGCTTACAAACACAGATTTTTCAGAAACAATGCTGTTAGCTGAAGCCATAAACACAAATCCACAATGTCTAAGCTGGAAGGGACCTTAGATTATATCTAGTAACTCAATGCTTTCAGAGGCCTGGCAGGTATCAGACATGCCCAAAAGAAGTCATTAGGGGCACAGGCCAACTGGGGCACATGTACAGGGTCTTAAGGTGGGGGGAACACAATATTCGGCCATCTTTTTGTTGCTATAGGATTACAGAACTTGAGTTGCCGGATTTTTAAAAATTTTTTAAGAGAAACTGAAATCGGGATTTCTAGGGGAAAATTACCAATTTCTTATGTCACCAAATTTATTTTAAAACATAATAAGACAAAAGCAAAGATTCACTGAGTTTGGGCTCAACAAGACATGTCTGTAGGTCAGACACAGCTCCCGGAATGGCAGTTCACAAGCTCTGCACAGAGATTATGTGACTTGCTCAAGGCCAAAGAACAAGTGAAGAGCCCAGTTTGAGCTTTTTCAAGTAGGCATGGCCTCCTGGGACCCTCACTCCCTCACCTGCATTTGCGTTGCTCCCAATACTGTTGATAGCTGGCGGCACTGAGCTGGATGGGTGGAAGGGCACGTGTCCATTTTCCCGGGGTGGCTTGTCCTGCCAGCCTGGCCCTGCCTCCCCAGGGCCCAGCTCTGCAGGGCTCCCCCACTCATCTGAGCCTTGGCGTGAGTGGTAGGTGGGCTCAGGCCGGGTGCGGAAGCCACTAGCCAGCCGTTCTTCCAGGTGGCTCAGCCAGAGGGCCAGTGCATTGCGGTCCTCCAGTGTGGTGGCCGGGTGGATGAGGGCATAAGAGAGCAGCTGGCGGCTCTCCTCGATGAAGGCATTGCTCTCGATCGAGTAGGCCAGCACTTTCTGCAGCAGCCTCATGTACTCCGACTTGGCCTCCGTGTTGCCTGGCTGAAGCAGGGGCAGGTGGGACAGCAGGAGGGATACCACCTTCTCTTTGGACTCCTGCTGCCACTGGCTGACGATGGCTGTGGAGGTGACAAAAGGGAATGTCAGGAAAGACAGGGTGGGGGACTCTCTATAGATCCAGGAGTGCTACCTACAGTCTGCTCCCTCAGCTCCAATCTCCTCTCCCTTCCCCCTTCATGACCCCTGAGCTTGTCCTTCATACTGATGAGACCCAAAGCACTTACTATTGCCAGAGTAATTTTTCCTGGTTCCATCACTCCTACTCTCCAACACCTGCTGTGGCTCCCTATCAGCCAAACTTGCTACTCTGGAATCTGAGCTCCTCCTGCTGTCCCCAGGCCTGCCCTTCTTCCTGTATCCCTGTTTGTTATCTTCATGGCCTCTACCCACACTCCCTTTCCCCCAGCAAAAGAGCCTCCTTCCTGATAGGAGAATGACACTGGAACATGATGGTTAATAGTTTGAGCTCTGGAATCAGACGGTCTAGACTCTACAACTTACTAGCTAGACTCTGGGAAAGTCACCTTGAAAACCTCACAGAGCAGTGATCTCCTCATTGAAAAGTTTTGAGATAATTACAGGACTCAGTTCACAATGCTGTTCTGAGATTCACTGAGCTAATAAAGAATGGAAATGGCCAGGCACACAGAAAGAATGTATTTACTAAATGCTTGCTGTTTATTTATATTTTAAAGATTTATTTATTTATTTGAGAGAGAGAGAGAGAGAAGAAGCAGGGAGCCTGATGTGGGGCTAGATCCCAGGACTCTGGGATCATGACCTGAGAGAAGGCAGATGCTTAACCAACTGAGCCACCCAGGCACCCCAGCTTGCTGTTTTTTTTAACTATTCTCTTTGCCTCTAGATTTTTACCATTCACCAAGATGGATTTCTCTTCCTAAAAGGACAGCAAGGTTTCATGTTCCTGACAAGGAGCTCACGATGCAGGGCTTGATCCCAGGGCTCCGGTATCATGACATGAGCCAAAGGCAGATACTTAACCAACTGAGCCACCCAGGCACCCAAATTCTGGACTGCCTAAACCTGCTCTCTTCCAGGAAGCGTGCCTGGCTGCTCCATGCTGCAGTGATCTGGTGACATTGTTTTCCCATCCCACAGTGTGACAGCCTAATAAGTCTGTCTGTGGAGATGAGCCAGGTTTCCCCTCTTGACCCAGAAGGGGACTCCCGAGGAATAAGACCACTGCCTGGCCACATAAAGGAGGCCTTGGGAAGGAACTGTTTGTTATAGGTCTGTCCTCCGTGAAGACCTTGTTACCCCTGCCTTAACTTTAACTCTCCAGTGGAGTAGAGGATAGGAGAAAATGCTGACAGGGCAAAGGAAAGGGACAAAGAATACCAACCAATACTTGAGAAAAGAGATAATGATCAAGGACTAGGGCCAACTATGTCCTCCCTCTTGGGCAACTGAGCTCAGACCTGTAGCCACAGTGATGATTTGCAAACACCTAACATGGGCGTTTTGAGAGATGACCTACTGGGCTATTGGTAAGGTCCTGGGAAGGTGTGAAGGAACTGGGTTTAACCTGACAGAGAGAGGACCCTGGAGGGGTAAGTGATGAAAAAGAACAGGCAGAGATATGGCTTATGTCCCTCCTCTCCCAGTTACTAACCATGTTACTCTGGGCAAATGTAGAACTTCACTGAGCTTTATCTCTGAAGTGGGAGTCAGAATCATTCCTAACTGGCACAGCTACTACTAACTACTATGAATTAAAGTGAGACCATAGCACAAAGTAGAGCATAAAGTAAGTTCTCAGCAAATATTAGCTACCCATCATCACAGTTATTATATCTTACTGTGGCTCCTTCTTTTCAAATACCCACAGAGATTCTAAAGCCACATGCCCACTCCTGGTCCTGGAAATGGAGAGGCTGGGAATAGGCATATACTATATAAGGAGAGCCTCAGAATTCTAGGCATCTGGATTTCAAGTGAGCCCCAATCTGGATCGCTCTGCATCTGACAGTGTCTCAACCCAACTTCCTAAAGGCTTAAGATTCCAAGGACCACTGGTCTCTGCAAAGGAAGCCTTGCATAAAAACATGAGAAAGGACCCCTCACACCTCTCTTTGTCTTAATGACCTGTGTGGAAATCTATTTTTTAGGAATTCACATTTATTTCTAATTCTGGGGGTGTCCCTGGGTGTGTCCAGGTGGCTCAGTCATTAAGTGTCTGCCTTTGGCTCAGGTCATGATCTCAGGGTCCTGGGATGGAGCCCCACGGCGGGTTTCCTGCTCAGCTGGGTGTGGGGGGAGGGTCTGCTTCTCTCTCTCCCTCTGTCTCTCCCTCTGAGTCTCCCCTCTGCTCGTGCTCTTGCTCTCTCTCAAATAAATAAAAACTTTAGAAAAAAAGAGATTTCTAGTTCTGCTTAAATCTGTAGCTTTACGAAAATGAAACACACAACTCCCGGCCATATAACTAACTTACTCATTCTCTTGGCCTGGGACTCTCTGCTCTAAGCTTCCTAGAGAACCCCAGGGATTCATGCATTTAAGCAGAGTTATCAATTCCTGCTATGCCCATAGTACTGGCCAAAACAGAAAAGTAATACTACACAATAACAGTAATAACAGATAGCACTTACTGAGCATTTACTATATGCCAGACACTATGCTAAGAACCTCACCTCAACCCTCCTTTAACATCCCACCTTATAGATGAGGGACTAGATTTCAGAGACGGAACCATGATCTGAACCCAGGTCTGTCAGCCTCTAGAACTGGGAGAAACTTTTACGTATAACACTGTACTAGTTCTCCAATGCCAAGCCTCTTGTTCTCCACCCCTTCATCGTCCCTGGCTTTCTAGATCTCATGTGTGACTTACCACTCAAAGCTAGGAAAACTCATCTCCTCTGTTTTCTCTCCTTTTTTTTTTTTTTTAAAGATTTTATTTATTTATTTATTTGACAGAGAGAGAGATCACAAGTAGGCAGAGAGGCAGGGAGAGAGAGAGAGAGGGAAGCAGGCTCCCTGCCGAGCAGAGTGCCCGATGCGTGACTCGATCCCAGGACCCTGAGATCATGACCCGAGCTGAAGGCAGCGGCTTAACCCACTGAGCCACCCAGGCGCCCCTCCTCTGTTTTCTCTTGAACCAGAGCCCCATGACTACAAGGCTGACTCTTAAATCATCTCTAACATATAAGGATGTTTCCAAGGTGGGACAGGCCTTCCTGATTTCAGGAAGCCTTCACTTATCCCACCCTTCTACCTCCTCCATCTGGTACTTGATCACATAGGAACAAATACCCTGGCACCCCATTTCCCTGACTTAATAATCCTTGAATTTTTTGCTCTTGATGAGACGGAAGAAGAAATACAGTGATGAAGATTAGGGAAAGTCAAAGACTTATATCCCAGCTGTGTTATACAGTTGCCTGGCCAAGTGCTTCCTCCTCTGGAAAGGGGGAATTAACAGGGCCACTGAGAGGATTTAGGGAGACAATGCGTGTAAAGCACCTGACAGGAGTCTACCCACAGTAAGCACTTAGTATGTGACTCAGTGATTGGTGTTTTTCTCCCTTCTCCGGCAGTCAGCCTACCCTTCCAGCCCTACCCTGATGCTCTCAATCGCTGTTGTTAGGCCTTATAGGGTAGCCAGAGGCATCTGGGACAGAAAGAAGCCTTGTCTAGTTCCTCCCCACCCCAGAATACTGCCAGGACCCCAGGGCTATGGGACACAGCTTCTCCTCTGGTACTGCCAGGGGACATGACAGAACAGCCCCAAGGGTTGGGCTCAATGAAGGACCTTGTTCTACTACAGAGAAAGGAGAGAGAGAGAGGTTTTGGATGACTGGAGGCTGACCCTGGGGAAATGTGTGTTCATGTGTCTGTGCAGCGGTACGGTGGGGAGGGCGGGCCTCCCATGACTGGGAAGCATCAGTGAGCACTGGAATGGGTCCAAGGAATTTGCGCAGCCTCAGGCCCCTTGGGGTGAGCCCAGCTGGGGCTGCAGATGATGGGTGGGGATGAAACTTCGTTTCCTGCTCTGATCAGAAGTCTGGCTCAGAGCTGAGGCACAGCAGGGGCCTAATGAATACCTGCACAACTGAACCCAGATGGCCTCCTGGAAGGTAGCGGGGTCTATGTGTGGGTCATGTGCCTCTCGAGGACCCCTGACCTCACGTCACCCTGTCTCATGTCCTAGCAGATATACTGAGTAAGAGCACAGGTTCAAATGCGAACCTGCCTGGATTCCAAATCTACCTCTGCTTCTATGACCCAGGTCAATATAACTGTGGGCCAGTCCTTTAACTTCTCTGAGCCTGGTCTCCTCTTCCGTACAGCAGGGGCAGTAAAAATCCTAGGTCACAGGGTTGTTGTAAAGATTCAATGAGACCATCGTGCAAAGCACCTGACGTGTGTTAAGTACTCCATGGATTTTAACTACTATTGTCATTGCTCCTGGTTGAAGATTGAGAGCCCACGCTGTTTTGGGACTGTGGGGAACAATTAACACAGGAGGGCACATCTGGGACTCCCCCTTAAGATTCTCGACAGGGGTGGGGAATTTCATACAGTTATTTACCAAAAACAGACATGTCTCTGGCTCCTCTGAGCTAGAGGCACAATAAGCAGTGATGAAATTCTGGAGGTGGGCGGATGGGGGAGGGGGCTGGGGAATGCCATGATGCCAATGACTCCTTCCTCCCAAGCGGCAAACCTGGATTCTGCAGGCATGGAGAGGACCAGAGAGACTGTGCATGAGTACCCTCCTTGACCAGGTGACCAGAGCTAAGTAGGTCATGACCCTGGGTCCTGGCAAACCATAGGAGCCAAATATATTTTGGAGACTGCCATAAAAGCAAATCCATTTTTATGTGCTGGGCTGTTGCAACAATCCTGGCAGCCTCAGGCACTCGTCACAGGGACTGGGGTTCAGCTGCAAACACGCCCTACTCTACCTCACCCCAGCTCGCACAAACATGGGGGAGGGCCAGGGGGCTCACATTTTTGTTTGATGAACTGTGTCAGTAGAGCTTGAAAGGGGAGGGTGGAAGCATGAGAGCTGAGCTCTGGTGATTCATTCAGCCTCGGCCCCCTCCTGACCTCAGTTTCCCCACCCAGATTCAGTGAGCCAGAGAGGGAGGAGTTTAAACCTGCTGGATACAGGGACTCTGACTCAGAGAACAGGAGGAGGAAAGAAAACGCAGGAAATGCGGCCCAGGAAGCTGAATGACCAGGGAGGGAAAGGGATTTCAGTTTCCCTGGCTCTACCCTTTTGGTCCAAGTCAGCATCAGGCGTAAAGAGGGCCAGGATTACTGTTACAGCTCCAAACAGGCAGGGAAGACAGCACTGGGAAAAGAAACAGGGATGATAGCAGGGGGAAAGCTGGAGCCTCTCTCCTTTCCTGTTCCAGAGACCCTTAGGGTACTACTTCTTTTCTTTTCCTGGGTATTGTTTCAGATTCTGCTTGCATGAAACCAACACTGGCTGCCTGGGCTGGGGGACTTCCCTAAACCCTCTCAGCTGATTGAGAGGAAGGAACAGCCCAGACTAGATGCCTCTTCCACAGCCCCAACTCCTCACTCCCAGCAGGCTGCATACCCCCACTACCTTCCTGGGCCCACCTGGAATCAGCACCAGTATTAAGACAAGAGGTTCTCCACTGGATGCACCCAAGAGCCAACTAGGGAGCTTTAAAAATATCAGACTTGCTGGGGATAGGACCCAGGCCTCAGATTATTATTATTACTTTTTAAAGATTTTATTTGACAAAGAAGAGAGAGTGCGCACACCAGGTGAACAGAAGGCAGAGGGAGAGGGAGAAGCAGGCTCGCCAAGCAGGGAACCCGATGCGGGGCTCGATCCCAGGACCCTGGGATCATGAACTGAGCCGAAGGGAGATGCTTAACGACTGAGCCACCCAGGAACCCTATCAGATTATTTTTATAAAGTCCTTGAGTGATTCTGACATGAAGCCATGGTACCCACTTGCCTAGATCAAGCCCTCTGCACTCCCTGCCCTTTCTGGTAGCTCTGCCCCAAACCCAAATCTGAACCCAGGGCCTCCTTGGGAGAACTTAAAGAAGGGGCAGGGTTGGGTGGCTGGGACACAGAGTACAAACCCAAAAATGGCAGAGGATCTGCCTCATGTTCAGCCACCCAGGTCTGAAGGGATCTAAAAAGCTGAAGAGTTTCAGACCCTATAAGAGGCAGCTCTTCCCTGGGGATTGGTGTACCAACTGAATTCATGATTTGATCTGCAGGGTAATGTGCATCTTGGTGGTGGTGGGGGAGGCAGGGAAGACAGTCTCTGAAAAGTCCATCTCCTAAAATATTAAGAACTAATCTTTTAGAAGAATGTGCTGGGCTCCCAAAGAACGTAATATGCTTGGCTGTGGCTTTGGTGAGTTACTTCAGAGCTAACTTCAGAATAACTTCAGAGTTACTTCAGAGCCCAAAACTTGGACAGTATCTAG
The DNA here is from genome assembly GCF_902655055.1 of Lutra lutra. Taxonomy (NCBI): domain Eukaryota; kingdom Metazoa; phylum Chordata; class Mammalia; order Carnivora; family Mustelidae; genus Lutra; species Lutra lutra. Next base: position 46,385,397 of record NC_062294.1, on the reverse strand, counting down.
AACAACCTTCTTACGGTTCAGATACAGTTCCCTGGGCTCAACAGGGGTGGAGCTGGTCCAACTCACGAGAGTTGTTAGTGGCAGAGATGGAACTAGAACTCCTAGAGGTCCTGATTCCTATTCTCAAGTCCCATGACAAAGGATTCATCCAACAAGGCATCATTTCTCAAGACTGCCTGGTCATCAGAACCTGGGTATGTGCTCCCAGGCCCATACCCTCAGGATTCTGATTTGGTGGGTCTGGGTTGGTGGGGAGGAGCTGGATTTTAACAGTCACAACCCTTCACCAGGTGAGATGGATGATGATGCAAGTTTGGGAAACAGAGGGAATGGGAAGGCCATAATGAACACCGGGAGAGAAAAAGGCAGAGGGTGCACAATTCCTCCCACAAGGCAGGCCTCTGGGCCCAGGAAGTAGCTCCTTCCCTCACAAATACGGCAAGGCGGGTGTTCTACTTGAGGGTGGGCCAAGACAGGAGACACAAGCCTCCTTAGTCTTGGAACCACCATGCCTATTAAGAAAGAGGTACACAGGGCGCCTGGGTGGCTCAGTGGGTTAAGCCTCTGCCTTCGGCTTGGGTCATGATCTCGCGGTCCTGGGATTGAGTCCCGCATCGGGTTCTCTGCTCTGCGGGGAGCCTGCTTCCTCCTCTCTCTCTCTCTCTGCCTGCCTCTCTGCCTACTTGTGATCTCTGTCAAATAAATAAAATCTTTAAAAAAAAAAAGAAAAAAAAAAAGAAAAAAGAAAGAGGTACACAAGGGTCTACAGAATTTACCTCTGCGATCACTTCTCTCTCCCATCATGCTCTGCTCTAATCCTGGCAGGCTGCCTGCCAACTCTGATATACACCATAGCCCTCCTCTTATCTCATTCAAAGTTTTCCCTACCTTTATATCCAAGCACCAGCTTGTTATACTCTCACCATCTGACATGGGACTGTGGCTGAAGACCTAGATTCCTATTTTCATTCACCAGTGAATTCACTCCTCATCAGTTCTCAACCCATTACCCTGCCAAATCCCAGTGCAAACCATCTGGGAAGGGCCTCGGTTCTTGGTGTAAAGTGTACCAAGTCTTTCAAAGCAATGTGGTAAGAGGGAATATTTAACTTATTTATTAATTTTTCAAAGATTTTATTTCTTTATTTCTTTATTTATTTGACAGAGAGCAAGTGAGCACACAAGCAGGGGGAGGAGCAGAGGGGACAGGCAGACTCCACACTGAGCGTGGAGCCCGACCTGGGGTTCAATCCCACGACCCTGAGATCATGACCTGAGTCGAAATCAAGAGTTGAAGGCTTAACCAACTAAGCCACCCAGGTGCCCCTAGGGAATATTTTAAATGCACATTACTTCAAACTAGCAGCTCCACAGAATTCTAGGAATTTATCCTAGAGATGCTTAAAGGATACTCATTACAACACTGTAAGAGCAAGACCAAACATACCATATGGTAAAGCCTAGAGGTCAAGAGCCAAGAGGTCTAAAGTCAAATTCCAGTTCCACCTCTGACCAGTTGTGTGACGCAGGGCAAGTCACTAAACCTCTCAAGACCTTAATCTCCTCATCTATAAAGTCAGGGAACAGTAAGACCTACCTTACAGAACTGTTGTGAGGGTTAAATGAGTAATAAAGGTAAAGTATTGCTTGATACCCAGGTAGGGCTCCATAAATTTACTTATTCTACGTATTCTTGCTATTATGCAGCCATCGATAATGAAGTATATATACACATACAACTGGAATATGAGATCTTCAAGTTATACTGTTAAACGAAATTGGTTAATATGCACAGTGTTCCACTCTATGTATTAAAATGATCAAAACAGGGGCGCCTGGGTGGCTCAGTGGGTTAAAGCCTCTGCCTTTGGCTCAGGTCATGATCCCAGGATTCTGGGATCGAGCCCCGCATCGGGCTCTCTGCTCGGCAGGGAGCCTGCTTCCCTTCCTCTCTCTTTGCCTGCCTCTCTGCCTATTTGTGATCTCTGTCAAATAAATAAATAAAATCTTTAAAAAATATATAAAAAAAAAAAAAGATCAAAACAGGGTGCCTGGGTGGCTTAGTGGGTTAAAGCCTCTGCCTTCAGCTCAGGTCATGATCCTGAGGTCCTAGGATGGAGTCCCACATCATGCTCTCTGCTCAGCAGGGAGCCTGCCTCCCTCCCTCTCTCTCTCTGCCTGCCTCTCTGCCTACTTGTGATCTCTGTCTGTCAAATAAATAAAATCTTTAAAAAATAAAATAAAATAAAATGATCAAAACAATGAACAAGGTGAAGGGAGAGTATGAACGTATTCATACATGCACAGAATATCTCACAAAACATACACCAACTGGGAATGTGGAAGTATGGAAGGGAGGAGACCTCACTTTTTACCTTTCATATGGTCTGACTTTACAAGTTTTGAAAACACAGAAATTAAACATGCTCTAATAAGAAAACAGAATAAACACCACTGATGGTTCTGAGATATAGACAAGACTGGCACCCAGTGCTCATGCAACTGCCTGGTCAGGATGGGGTGGGAGGGATGTGTTCCAAAGCTGCAAAAGAAAATGGCCTGTCCCAAAGGAGCCCTCCTCTGGGGGCAGAGCCATACCGCAACCAAGAACTCCTGCTACAGAGCAGAAAGGAGCCTTCCCTGGTGGGGACGGGGGAGGGGTTGAGCTCTGAGCCTGCTGCAGCCTTGCTAGGTTCTTGCTCTCACTCATACTGGATTTAAGGCAGTATGACTCCTGGCCTAGGAGCCCCCTCACCCTATAACCAAGGTGCTTCTGTGACTTGGTACACAAAAATTCAGAAAAATAAAGGTGACTGTTACCAAGGCAGATGGACCTGGGGAGATGAGGGAAGCCAGGAAACTCTGTGGCTCCCCAGTCCCAATCTTAGCAGTCCACTGTGGATTTCCTCACCTATAAAATGAGGATAATAACAGTACCTATTTCATGGGGTTGTTGTTAGGACTAAATGAGTTATTGACAATAAAAACCATTTACATTTTTTAAGCGTTTACTACATGCCAGATACTGTTCTCAGAGTTCACAACTACCCTAGAAGGTAAGCACAGTTATGGTCTTGATTTTAAAGATGAAGAAACCAAGGCTCAGAAAGATTAAGTTACTTCGTTATATCGCAAATGACAGAACTGGGACTTAAACCCAGACAGTCTGACTCTAGAGCCACCAAAAAAGACTGCTTTCAAAGTTAGTATACAAGGCAGTACTTGGCTCGTTTTAAGGGCTTGACATGAATGAACCATTATCATGGGGAAGAAGGTGGGAACTGACACGGAGCCCCTAGGTGCCCTCCCCAGTCCCCAGTTAGCTTTCAGGTAGTAAAACTTGCCCTCTTCTCTGGCCTCCATCTCTCTCTCACCCATCGCTGAGGTCAACAGCTCTCCAAATAGCCCTGTGGAGGCCCAGAGGCCAGAATGGCTTCAGGAGGGTCCCCTGAGAGGGTTCTCTGGCCTGACTCTTATCTACATCTGGGGGTCCTGGGACAGACAGTTCTATAGACGCCTGGCTCAGCCATCCCAACGCCAACCTCATGGGACACAGAGTATCTCTCTACTGAGTGCTGAGGGAACTGATAAGGACCATATCTAAACTCAAAACTCTCTTGAAGCTGTTTATCCCTTAAGTCCAACTTACCTTTAGGAGTAAAGAAAAGTTTAAGATGACTAGTAAATTTTGGAAGAATTCTAAAATTCCCTCCTAGCTCTGCATCCTGAAGCTTGAGAAATGAATTATTTGCTCAGCTTCCAACCCCCTTCACAGTAATGACTTTAAGTCTCTTCCTCTGTCACCTAGACCAGCCACCTATGTAACTCTTCCTCTGCTATGGGATGTTTCCAGTTTGCACTGTCCTCCCCAGGAACCCCCACATCTCAGTACATCTGGCAACAACATAGCCCCGAGAGACCTATGATGATGACTTGGGAGGTCAGTGACTCCCCACCCACCAACATGCTCAGAACCCACATTCCTCAGCACCACTGTGGGGGTGGGCCTCCTCCGCCATCTGACATCAGCTCTTATTCCAGGTCTCCCTTCCACTGTGCTTGTCTCTAGGGGTGGAGACTCACCAGCACTGTTGGCCTCCGACTCCAGTAGGTGGATGTCATTGCAGTCCGCTAGCGAGTGCTCCAGGCAGAGCTGCAGGAAGCGGGCCTGGGTGCGAGTGACCCGCTTCAGAAGTGACAGCAGGGCCACCGTCTGCTCACACTCATTCCAGCCCTTGAACCAGCCAGCGAGGATGCCCACCTGGTCTCGGAACATCATGGTGCCAGGCCTGGGGCCAGGGTGGGGGGGACGGCGGTGGCGAGGGCCAGCGCCGTCACATGGTCTCGGCTCGGGGCTCCTGTTACCTCTCCCCTGAGGGCCAGGGCTTGAGGACGTTCCCTGGCGTGGTGGCAACGGGTAGTGGGGGGAGGAGGAAACCTGCTCACATCGGGGGAGGTCTTGGTCCAGCCACACCTCTCCAGGCTCCTAGAAAAGGAAGTAAAGGGATCAGACAGAATGAAAGGGCTGAACTAGTGTGGTTAGTGCTGGCTGAGGGGGCAAGGAGGCTTCATGCCTTCCTCTCTCAGGGTATCTGCTCTGCTGAGTCCCTGGAGAGAAAGATGGAAGCCAATTACCAGATAAGAAACCAATTTTCCTTCCAATCTACAGGTTCAGAGAAAAAGCATGATTGGGATTCAGAGAGACTAAGGAGAAGATGTTGCCCAGCAAGCCTCACTGTCATAGGACCAAAGGGAGCAGAGTAAGTTGGTAGGATTTTCCAGAGATGGGAAATAGGAGAGGCTGCACACTATAGGGAAAGATCTGAATTAATGGAGACCTGGTCCCAGGTGACACATGACCCCCAGCACATGCCTTGACCTTGCTGGTCTCTGGCCACCTCTTCTGAGAGTGGGAAAGAGTGACGGCTCACCTGGTAAGAGGACTACATGCAGTTTATATTATTTCAATCTAAGCCTCACAAAGCGAAGATGTGAGTGGACAATGTGAGTGGTGATCCCAGTGGAGATCTCGAGTATGCAGATAGCTAACTGATCACTAACTGCCTCAGTGTCCATGGGTACAAGGACGGACAAAGTCTTTTTCAAAGATTTCCAACAGGCTAGGGGATCTTACCTCCTTCAACCCAGCTCTGCCACTCTGAGAAAGGTGCACCTCTGATCTCTAAGCTCTCACTCATCTCTGCTCTGAGGTAAGTCTCCCCCAGACGACTTCTTCATTCCCCTGAAGGTTACTCCTGACCCAAATTCTCTGGGTTGGTAAGTCCCCTTGGTTCCCAAAGACTCCAGACTGTCATCCAGACTCCTAAGAGCACAGAGGATGCCAACCTGAGAGAGGGTCACATCCAAAGTAAAAAAACTCCCAAGTGGGGGAGCCTAGGTGGCTCAGTGCATTAAAGCCTCTGCCTTCAGCTCAGGTCATGATCCCAGGGTCCTGGGATAGAGCCCCACATTGGGCTTTCTGCTCAGTGGGGAGCCTGCTTCCTCCTCTCTCTCTACATGCTTCTCTGCCTACTTGTGATCTCTGTCAAATAAATAAATAAAATCTTAAAAAAAACAAAAACAAAAACAAAAACAAAAAAACTCCCAAGCAAGAAAGTGTCCAAATTCTTCTCTCAGACAGGAACTACACAGGAGCTGTGTTAACTGGGCAGACAACAAGCCTATTCTCCAGTTGACTGATTTCTGGACACTACTCTGAAGCCTTTTTCTAAGTGTCTTGAGCTCCAGGTCTCCACTCACATTTCCCTGTCTCTCCTGCAACCAGTGCCTTGGCTCTATCCCCAAACCACATTTGGCTCCATCTCCTTCTGGCTGCCAAAGGACTGAGAACTCCACACAAAGACCCACTGAACCTACTGGGCTCAGATCTTAGAGAGCTACTGCCATCTCCCTGAACTTCCATGCTCCTGCTGAACAGGGCTGTGAGGTCCATCTGAAGATGGCTGTGATTCACCTGGCAAATCCTCTGTGGGACACCTGAACAGAGCAAACCGGCCCAGATGTCAATCCGTTTGGATATAAGGAAAAGCACAGGGGAAATGAAACGTGTTCCAAGTTAAAAAGATCCCCCAGATACTCTTTTATTTATCTCTACACTCAATGTGGGGATTGAACTCATGACCTCAAGATTGAGATTTGTACACTCTTCTGACTGAGCCAGCCAGGTGCCCCCAGAAACCTTTTTTTAAAAGGAAATCAATCGTTGCCTCCTGGCTTAAATCTTCCAATGACTTTCCACTGCACTTAAATGAAACCTAAATTAAACCTGACCATATTTTGGCCTACAGGGCCCTGCAAGACTCCTGTGGCCTCTCCAGCCTTGTCTTGTACCAAGATTTCTTATTCACTGGAATTCTCTTCCTCCAGACCTACTTATGGCTGGCCCCTACTTGTCACTCAGGTTTCAGCTCAATGTTACTTCCTGAGAGAGCTTCCCTGACCATCCAAGCTAAGGAGTCCGTCATATTAATACTATTTCTTCTATATAATTTGACACCCTCAGGTATCATCTTATTTTTGTTGTTTCTCTTTCCATCAAAAAGCAAGCTATAGGGTCACCCGGTGCCCAGAACAGTGACTGGCACATAGATGGTGCTCAATATGTATTTGTTGAAAGAATGAATAAAGATAGTAAGCATGAAAGTCACACTTGAGATTTCTACAGCCTTGGTGCGAGAAGATGATAGAAGGAATGGCCCACCGGATAGTAAATAGATTTAGAAACCTTGTCCCAAGAGAAAAATTTGAAGACACTGGAGAAATTTCTCCAGGGGAAGAAAAGACTCAGAAAGAATGACATAACTGACTTTGAATATCTGAAGGGGTAGCACACAGAAGAGGAATTAGATTTGTTCTTTTACTCCAGAGGAGAACCAGGGAAAATGGCTGGAAGTGAGAGGTGACATGGGAAATGTAGAGAGTCAAGAAAATTCAGTTCTAGTCTTGCCCCAGACACTGATTCACTTTGATCTTTAAACTAGTCTGCTTCCCTTCCCTGCAATGTGTAAGGAGCCAGATTGGATCAGACATGGCAAATGGGTTTTACCTCACAGGCTAACTCCAAACGACTGGTAGAGGCTGCTTGGAGCACTGTGGTGAGAAGGATCCCGAAGAAATGAAGCAACAGGAACAGCCATCAAAGGGCAATGATTAATAAACTGAGGACACACCTCACATGGGATACTGTGTAGCTTTTAAAAACATGCTTGATCCTGATAGCAGAATACAAAAAACACAACAGACCTATATAGTGTTTGATCTTTAACCACCAACCTGCAGGGATGATCATAAGCTCTGTAGTAATACATACAATACAATCGCATTTTTATAAAAGGATAAAAAGCCATACAAAAACCCTTATATATCTTACAGTACCTATATGCGCATGTGTATAAAGAAATGTGTACAAGGACACACCCTGGGTTGTTCACATTGGTTACCTTGGAGAGAAGAAAGAATTATTAACTTTCTTCATATAACTTTGTAGCATTTCACTAGTTGCAAGTAAACATATATTACCCTCGTAATTTTCAAAGAATTTTATTTGAAAAAGTTTTATGATTGCATTCTACTTTCTGGTTCAGTGAGAAAGAACACTGTGATTGATTATCAATGTTTGCCCTAGATGCAGGATGGATGAGAGGTAGTTCACATGCCTGAAATAATCAGTTTCCCTTCCCAGCTCCAGCATTTTGTGGCTTTCGGCCCCAAGGAGACAGCAGCTGCCTCAACATAAGGAAGAATTTTAAAATAATATATCTGTCCAAGAAAGGAACTGGCTGCCATGTGAGGAGGTAATAAGCTCCTTGGCTGCTGGAAGTGGTCAAGTGGAGGCTAGATGAACATCCCTTGGGAGTGGGAGGGATTCCTTCACTGGGTAGCAACTCATAAGATAGGAGGACATGTTACTATTTCAGAGGGAACATTTGTGACGAGACGTTTGATATGCCAACAGCATTTACGGCAAAAAGATGACCAAATCCACGAACAAGACCAAAGATGTGCATTCTCTTTCCCATAAACTTTTCCTGGGTTGTTATTTTTCCTAAGCAACATCACTGTGCCCCCCAAATAAACTGCTGACCAGCTTCTTTCCCCAAATAAATAAAGCTGTGGGACAGGGCAGGGCCTCAAACATGACACTTTATAGTGAGGCCAGGTTTTGAATGAAGCACGCTGGTGAGGACTACAGTGAGTTGAAAGCACTCACCCTGTCTAAAAGGAGAAGTCACTTATTTAGCTCTAATCACCTGCTGCCATGGGGGAATGTGGGCCCAATATTGTTAGGTTTAGTAGTTTAGGGTTTTGGTTTTTTTTTCCAGTGTTTTGTTTGTTCTTTAAAGAGGAACCAGAAATCAGGGTTTTTAAATAAAATTCAGCTATTTTTAAATACTGGAAACAAATTCATATTAAAACAGCAAAAACGAACCACTATCTAAGAAACAAACAAAGCCTGTGGCCCGTACTCCTCGGAATAGATGGACACAAACTGGGAAAAGACCAAAAGTCTGCTAACTATCCTTCTCTCTCAAGCCACCCAGCTGCTCGGGTACATGACTGGCAGAGAGAATCTAATGCCCAGCCATGGCTCTGACAATCCTCAGTAAACACTAGGGGGTTTAGAGCAACAGTCACTTTTAGCACAGGAGAAGGATGCTGGGTGTTTGGTGTGGATAGTGACTGGAGAGGACTGTGTGGCCTTCTTCCATTGAAGGGCCAGAGGTCCCCAGCTACCTCCTGTCCTGGGTGCTTGGCAGCAATGAGAAGGGAAGGGCTGCGCTGGTATGATGGCCAGGAAAGAGGCATCAGCACCGACTACTGCAAGGCACTTTACTGTGATGGATTCTGGTGGATCTGCTTGCCAGACAGCCATTCCCATCTTCTGGTACCTTTGGAAAATTAACGGTCTTCCTTGGCTCCAGGAGTAGACAAATCTACTGGCCAAGAAAGTCCTCACTGGATTCCTGCTGGAACTACTGGGGAGAATAAGTTCTCCATTGGAGCTGCTCACATTATGCAACATCTCCTGATGTTACTGGCTGCCACTTCTGCTACCTCACAGTGAGAGCCTGTCTCAGAATGAAGCTAATACAGATGAAAGCAGAGTCAAGAGGTAAGGGGACAAAGAGGGAGCCTTGTTCACATTTGAAGCTCTGGATCAAATCCAGCTAGCGTGAAGCCTCCTCACCTCAAACTCTTCAGTTATATGGACCAATAAATTCCTTTTGGGCTAAGGACAATTGGAGTTGTGTTTCTATCACTTGAAGTTGGAAGAGCCTTGACTGCTCCCATACAAAAACAGAACTCACCACTGCTCTGGTCTTGTATTCCTGTGACCAAAAATGACTCTCTCCTTTGAGGCAAGACTCTAAAGGGTGACCCCTATGGCAAAAGCCTCTTGGACAGTCCCAACATTACTGCTGCCATACCTGGTCTTCAACGGACCAAGTAACCTTCTTTGGAAGCATCTATCAACCCTGGAAGGTGGGAAATGAAGCCAAAATTGGCTATGAGGTTCTAAGAAAAACTGTTCACTAGGCTCCCTTCTTTGGCTTCAAACAGCAAGAGATGGCCCACAGATAGGAGGTACCTCCACAGGTCAGCTTTCCTCATTCAGAAGCCAGGCTGTGGAGTCAGATGTGGCTGAAACCTGGGCTCTCCTGCTGATACTTACTTGCTCTGTTGACCTTAAACAAGTAACTCAGTTTCTTCCTCAGTGAATCTTGTTGTAAGAATGAAATGAAACAATGTGTATAAAAATACCTATATGAATGCTTAGCATATCTCCCTATACCACCCATCGTGTCATATGCTAGACCTTATGCTAACAGCTTTTTATGGATGAGTTCATTTGACTCTAAAAACAACATATATGCTGTATTTCACATATATACACGAGGTACACATGTATTATACACCTATCTACAGATGTACACACACAATATTATTTTACAAAAGCAGAAACAGACACAGAAAAGGTTAAGCCACCTAAGACTATACCCAGCTGAGATTTTCAAGGCCAGTCCGTCCGGCTTCAGAGCTCTTGCTTGTTCCTAAGAATGTTACAACCTCCTGTAAGTTTGCTTCCACTGCCTAGAAAAGTTGGGCAAAAGGTAAACCCTTTAATGCCAACATCTCTGGATAAATAAGGGGGTCCTGTTAGCCTTCTTACCCATTCTTAGCCCTTCTATAGCACCCACCTAGGCCTCTGAAGAACTCATACTTCATGAACAAGGACCAGGCTAGTTACCTATGGTTAACTCACTATCTTGACTTGAGAAGAACAGGAGAATGTCAGATGCCAAGGGAGCTCAACTTCTTTTTTATAAAGATCAACCATTATTTTCAGAAACTCTTGAAATATGTACACAAAATATGTATACTATTGTCTCAGCCAAGAATGAGGCTTTTGTATGAATAGTTCTTGGGAACAGAGGGAGAGGAGGGGAGAAGCCAGGCAGGGCCTCCTGGAAGATAAGGCCAGCCTGGAAAGCTGTGGGAAAACTTGAAGTAGAGAGGAAGCTGGTATCCCTTCCCCCTGCCCCCATGTATTGCTCTCTTTCACTCATCCCATGCTTCAATGTATTGACCCTTCCCCAATGAAACGCCATCTTTAGCTCTTTCCTTTCTCTATACTAGTATCCTTCACTTGATAATCAACTCCCACAGGTTCAACTATCACCTTTTTGTGGACAATTCAGAATTTCTTAAAGTCATCTTGGACTCCTTTCTCTTCCATAAGATCTATTCATCTGGTCTTGATAATTCTTTTTTTCTTAACATCAACTAAACATGCCCTCCTTTTTCTTTCCCAAAACTCAAGTGGCTCTGGGACCATGCTGTCTGGGTTGGAAACAGAATCCTACCATTTACTACCTGTGTAACTTTGGGCAAGATATTTCACCTTGCTGTGACTGTTTTCTCACCTGTAAAATGGGTTTAAAATAGTACCTATTCTTATAGACCTGTTAGCTATTATCATCCTGGATTCCTCTCTTTCTCTAATCCCATTATTTTAATTTTTAACTTTTTATTAACATATAATGTATTATTAGCCCTAGGGATACAGGTCTGTGAATCGTCAGGCTTACACACTTCACAGCACATACCCTCCCCAATGTCCTTAACCCAACCACCCTCTCCCTACCCTTCACCCCGCAGCTCTCTAATCCCATTATTAAGTCCTATTTTCTCTATACTGAAAATATATCTATTTCTCTCATTTTTTACTGCCACCATCATATTCAAGTTACCATCTCTTTTCATCTCGACAAATGTAATGCCTCCTAATCAACCTCCTGCTTCCATTTTTACCTGTTTTCCTTGCAGAAACCAATGAACATTCCTTTCTTTTTTTTTTTTTTTAAGATTTTGTTTATTTATTTGAGAGAGAGTGAGAGCATGAGAGCTGAGAAGGTTAGAGGGAGAAGCGGGCTCCCCACAGAGCTGGGAACCCAATGCAGGGCTCGATACCGAGATTCCGGGATCATGACTTGAGCCAAGGCAGTTGCTTACCCAACTGAGCCACCCAGGCTCCCACCAGTGAAAATTCTTAACAAAGAAAGAAAAAAAGAAAGTAACAAAGTCAGACCATGTCACTGTCTTGTTTTAAAGACCCTCTATAGCTTCCCAAGTCTCTTAAATGAACATGTAAACTCCTTACCAAGGCCCACAAGGCCTTGTGTGATCTAGACTCTGTCAACCTCTCCAATCCCTTGCCCCTTCTCCCTTACACTGGTTTCCTTGTTGTTCCTTGAACACATCTCAAGGCTTCTGTCACTTTTGTTGACCCCTCTACCTGAAATGTTCTTCCCCAGATCACCACATGGCTGGTTCCCTCCCATCAATCAGATCTGGGTTCATATGTGCCCCAGTCTTCCTCATCTCCCCAGGAAGGAGTTTTTGGTCTGATATCATCGAAAGGCATTTCTTTGAAGGCTGCAGCTCTTCCACAAATGCCTAGACTGTAAGATCCATGAGGGAAGGAAAGACTGTGGCTCTATTATTCAGGGCTATGTTTTCAGTTCCTAGCATAGCACCTGGCACACAGCAAGCACACCCTCAATATACCTGTGAAATATTCCCCCTCCTGCCCCCTCAACCCTTACAGCAGTCCTTTCTCCACATAAAACAATGCTTAGACTGGAATGCCCCACTCTAAGATCACCCCAAAACTATGCCTTCTCATCTTTCAGGTTATCAGGTTCAATTGTCACCTCCTCAGAGGCCAATTCTGACCATTCTGAATATAGTGGCTACAGCTATCCTCTTTTTCACTCTACTGTTTTAATTTCTTCATAGCACATATCACTGATTTATTTATCTCTCCACTGCCCCATCAGAATGTAAGCGCCATGAGTTCCAATACTTCGACTGTTTCTTCAGTGCTGTATGTCCAGTACCTAGAAAAGTGCCTCCATAAATTGTTTAACTGCTAGAGTTGAAACTTATATACTGCATACACTGTTGTTCTATAACCTGCCCTCAATCAGACTCTATTCAACAAATTTACACTAAAACAAAACAAAACTCTACTCAAAGTAATTTACCTAACTCTTCACAAAGCTCAGAGTCCAAAAAACCCAAAGCTGAAGTACAGAACTGAACACCACTACTCCTGGATTCCACTACCCTACCCTGGAGCTACCATGAAAACTGGGCAGCCATCTCTTCCCTGTCTCTATCAGTGAGATCCCAAAGGAAAGTCTGGTTGGGTCAGACTAACCATTGACTCTCTCTGGATCCAAACAATCACAGAGTGGAGAATGACTAGGGCTGAAGAACAAGGGAGGAGGGAGACTGGCACCAGTACTCAGTAAGGTTGTAGGATGGAATCACAGCAACCTCAGCAAGCAAGATACAATTCCAGGGTATAGAACCCCAAACATGTCCCTAAGGATCTTCTGTTATTTCACACTTATTCAGGGAAGAAACTGTTTTCACACTGGGGCTCTCAGGAAAGAGTTCTCTTTCCACTAAGGCTGTTAAGGAAGTAGGATGTAAGCCTGGAGTTGCTAAAGGCCATCTTAGTCACCACAAAGTAGAAACTTGTTGAGGATGAAGCTAACTCTTTGGAGAAATGGGCAGAGATTACTGAGAAGATTGTTTTGAACTCCTGGATAAAGCTAGGTCTGAAGCCAATCCAGACCTGGACTTTTTAGTAACACAAGCTAATTACTTCTCTTTTGATTAAACCAGTTTGAACTAAGGTTCTGTCATTTTTGTCTCTGGAGTAAGGCTCACATAAGCCATTTATTTATGAGCCATTTATTTTTGATAACACTGAGCAGTTATACACAGGGCATTGTTCTAGGTACTTTATATGTATTAACTAGTTCAATCCTTACAATAATTTTATAATATAGAATATCATTATTAGTTTCATTTTTTAGATGTGGAAACTAAGAACCAGAGTAAAATTGAAGTAATTATTCTAGGTCACAAAACTGGTAAGTGACAATGTGGGATGGAAATCCTGTCTGGCCCCAGAATCTGCATACTTAACCATTATACTATAATGCCTCACTGCACCCAATTCTATCGGAACAGAAAATCCAACTCTATGACTCATGGCACTATCATCTTGGGACGGCAGGGTCCAGAGACCTTCTATTTGTGCCACCTGTCTTCAATTTCACCATTCATAAAATGAGATTAATTGTAGCTTACCTACCTCATAGGGTTCGTATGAGGAACATGAGATGAGAATACACGTGAAGCATTTAGACAGTGACTGGCAAATAATAATTACTCAATAAATAGTAGCCATTAGTATTATCACTCTATGGGTCACAAAAGTGCAGCTGGCAAATACAACAGAGATGGAAGAGATCTGTTTTCTTTCATCTCTATCCTTTAAGTGAAGAGAAGAGATGCCATGGGTGGGAGATGAGGAGGCCTTCTTGTCTTTGGCTCACTGCAAAGCTGTTAACTGCCTAGAAGGCTACTCACCACCGTCCCAACTCCTGTGGAACATCACTGAGCCCCAAAACCACCTTTCCATGAAGTCTTTACAGATAAAAGGATCCCTCTTTCACTGCCAAATTTCCACAGCATATAATTTGTACCTCATGTTCTGCCCCTTGTACCTGCCCAACCCCTCTAATGTACTGTGAGCGCACTGAAGGCAGGCCCCACTGTTTATCCTGTGATCTCTGTTTCCTCTTCTAGACCCTAGAGAGAAACAGAATCCCTCAGAGAAAGCTGAGAGCCCTGTGGAGGCCCCAGACTTACAAAGGCTGAGAAGCTAACCAGGATGGGGTGAGGTAGGTCACCATGAGAATAGGACCTAAGGCAGCTCAGAATCAGGAGTGAGCATACAGAAAAGTCCCTCAAACAGCAGTAGGAGGGGCAAGACAGCCTCTTCTAGGAGGAGAGACAATGGGAGCTAGGTAGAGAGAGAGGACAAGAGGGGGTGGGGAAGGTGTATAGAACCTGAATGGGGAGTGAGATCTGAAAAACTTAGAGATTTCTTGCCAAATGCAGAAGGAGGAGTTGCCCATTCTCTAATAATTCCCAGTAACTTACAGAGGGCAGATCCCAGTGTGGGATTCAGAGACAAGAAAGACACATCCCAGTACTTTCCAGACTGGCTAGTCCAGTGAGGATGAGTAGACAAGCACATGAAAAACTACAAGGGAGGTGAGTAGTGCTCTAAGAAGTAAAAGAGAGGACTCTCAACAGTAAGACAGAGAGAATGAAAAGACCTGAGGGTGTCTTAAAGGGAGAGTGCCTACGTGGAGAGAAACAGATGAAGATTAGAAATGGACATGTGTTCAAGGAGATAGCAATTTGAAGCGGAAGCCCCAAAGGCTGGGGTATGGTGTGGAGGGGAAGCCAGAAGGTGAAAGTGCTGAGGGAGACCTGGAAAGAAACCATTCGAAGGTGGAATATGAAGTAATTGCTCAGAGGGTGGGGTAACCTCTGAGAGAAGCCAGAATCCTTTCAAGGAGGCAGACTTTTTGGAGGATGGATATTTCACAAAGGGGACTCTCAGGAAAATGGGGGTGGGGAGGAGTCCAGAGGTATACCCTGAAGCATCTTTCAGGGGGCTTTCTGTTGCAAAAGGGAAATCCTCTCGGGGGACAATGGTTCTCAAACTCAAGCATGCACCAGAATCACCAGGTGGGTCCCTAAAAACAGACTGCTGGATCCTACTCTCAGGTCTTCGGATTCAATAGGTCTGGGCTGGACCCAAGAATCTGCATTTCTAACCAGTTCCCAGGTGATGTTGATGCTGCTGGCCCAAGGACCGTGCTTTAAGGATCACTGGTATAGGGGAAGGGATTCTTTAGTGAGGAGGCCTTCAAACAGGAAAAAGAAGGAGAAGGCTGCTGAAAAGAAAATGGGGGAGTCCTCAGGAAGTCTCTAAGGAGGGGGTTCAGGGTCTCTCAATCTCCAAAGGGAGGAGGAGTCTTTGAGGATGAAACTTAAAAAAAAAACCAGCCTGAGATGTTTCTGAAGGTTGAGATTTCAAGGTGAGGCTGTCTCTTGAGGATCTTTTCGTTAAAAGGAGACAGTGGAGGCTCTAGAGGGTGAGGGGAACCTGGAAGATGCTGGGGACCTCTGAAGGGACAATGTGGGGAAGGAGGCTTAGAGCTAAGAAGGATCTCTAAGTTGATTTCAAAGAAAAGAGAACAGAGGTGGTGAGAGGATGTAAATAGGAATCCTAAAAGGGGTAAATCTGATAGGGTACTGAATGGATGCATGAGGCAATGTTCCGAAGAAGTCTCAGAAAGTGCTGAGGATTAGGTTGTCGACGCAGGGCAATTTTGAAGAAAATTCTCTAAAGGGTGTCTGTGGGAGGTGTGGTCTCCAGAGAAAGGCTTTGGATGTGCTGGAGCAGGATGGCAGAGATCTCTTCAGGAACTCCTAAGAGAGCTCAGATGAGGAGAAACCTCTGAGTAAAGTCTTCGAAAGATAAAGTATGGGAAAAGTGGGTCTTCTGAGTAGAATGTGGGAATGTCAGGGTAGAAGGTCTTTCAGAAAGAATTCTGGGACTTTCTAAGAGCAGGACCTCAGTTATTTTAAGGGAAGACTGAATAGGGAGGGGGTTCTAGAGGATGTGAGGGAACCTGTGAGGAAGAGCTCAGGAAGGGAAGTCTCTAGAAGTGTCTTAATAAGGCAGGAGGTCTCTGAACAGTGATTCAGTGGGTTCTGGGGGGTGTCGGAAGGATCTCTGGGAGGGATTTCAAGGGCTTATCCCAGATCTCGAGGGGTTGCCAAGGTCTCCAAGAAGATGTGAGGACATCTTGGAAAAACTGCATCTCCCAGAGATCATGAAGAGTCTTAAAATTTAACAGGTTTTGAAACTTCAACTAAAAGCCAGTCTAGAAAGGGAGATTTTCAAGGGTCATCTAAAGAGGATTCTAGAGGATATCAGAGACTACAAGGGACCTTTTTGGAATCCTGAAGAAATCTCTGGAACATGTGGTGTAAGTTACCGGGAAAGAGTTGGGATAGGTAACAGGGCTTGTGGAAAAGGCTTTTGGAATATGGGATATGAGTTCTCCAGAGATTTCAGTGACTCTCTGGAGGAGGTATTTGGGAGAAGTGAGGGTGGTCTTGGGGGAAGATTCTTGGAGTATGTGAGGGTGATCTCTAAGGCATTTCAGGCTGGTGAGACCTGAGGGACCCCAAATCTTTGGGAGAAATCTTTGGGATCTGTGGAAGGGTCCTAAGGGATGACTTTGCGAAGGGGGAGTGTGTACGGGAGATGGCTGGCGCTTGGGTGGAGAGAGGGTCCTCCAGGTGAATTTTGGGGATGTGAGGACATTTCAGAGAGTCTCTGAGAAAGACTTTCAGGGTATATCAGGGACATTCCAAAGGGCTTGGTGGCAGGGAGGGGGTTTGGAGATTTGGGGGCCAGGTGATTTCTGGTTTGGGGGTAGGTAGGAGGGAAAATTCTTGGGACCTATGAGTGGGAAGACCTGAGGAGATTGTGGAGATATGCGAAATAGGTCTCTGGGGGAGATTTCTGGAATGTGCGGGGTCTGGAGGGGATCTCAGGGAGACTGCAGGAGATTTTTAGGGCTTATGAGGGAGGCTTGGGGAGGAGATATGACACACATTGTTGGAATAGATGAGGAGTGGCCTCCGGGGAATATTTCTGGACGGAGGAGGAGGATGGGGGATCTGGGGCCAGAGGAGGGGTTCGCTGAGGAAGATTTCCGAGACCTAAGTCGGCGTCTGGACAAGATTCTGTGGACGTAAGGCGGGCGGGGGGGGGAGGGTCTTTCGGAAAGATTTCGGGCCGGAGGAGGGGTGCGGGTTTTCAGGGGGCTCTGGGGCGGCTTTGGCGGGGCTGCGGGAACGCCCTCCAGGGAGGAGTCTGAGGCAGACCTGCGGGGGGGGGGGGGGGGGGTGTTCGGGGGAAGGTCCCCCGGCCCCTCGCGGTCCCTAGGGTGTGAGGAGGGTTTCGGAGAAAAGCTTCCCAGGCGGCCTGGGCGGGCGACTCGGGGGTCGGGGGTGGGGAATTCTCTCGAGGGCCGGGACCCCCGAGGCCCGCGCTCGCCGCCGCCCGCGGCTCGGGGTCCCTGAGGGGGCGGGGCCGCCCGCGCGGCCTGGGGCGCCCTGAGGTGAGCCCCGCGCGCCCCGACCCGCCGCCGCCCTGCCGCCGCCCGGCCCTGTCCGCGACTCACCGCCTTGGCCTCCGCCGCCGCCGCCGCCGCTCGGGCCTCCTCAGGGCCCCGCCGCTGCCGTCGCCCCCTCTCCGGCCCGCGAGCTCCCCTCCCTCCTCCCGCACCGACCACCGCCGCCGCCGCCGTCGCGCTGCGTCACCGCGCCGTGCGTCACCGCCCCTGGCCCCGCCCCGCCGGGGCCGCTGCGCGCCGGCATTAGCTCACGCCGCGGTGACGAACGGCGCGCCCGCCAACGGGCGGCGAGGGCAGCCCGAAGGGCGGGAGGTGTGCGCGGAGAAAGGCGGGGTCCTGGCGGAGAGGGGAGCGCTGGGGGTTGAGCGAGGCCCAAGAGGCCCGCCCTCCACGCGCTGGGATTGGTTGGCCGCGGGGCTGACGGGCAGTCTGCCCCTCCGGGACCTGGGGGCGGGCGGGCGGGGCGCGAGCGGCGTTGCCATGGGCGACGGGCGCTGCGCAGCCGGGGATTGGGCCTCCCCGCCCGCAGGGGGCAGTCTCGCGCGCGTCTACCTCAGCGGCTGTGAGCTAGGTCACAATTCCCGAATCTGGTGTTCAAGGCCTGCCTCCCCGCCCCTCTTACACCGTCCGCCTAAGGCCTGGGCCCGAGTGGGCCCGAGCGGCCAGGTTGCAGTTTGGCGCTCAGGCTTCTGGAGTCTCAGCTCTATCACCGCAACTGTGTCTGAACCTGCTGCTTCGTGTCCCAAGTGGGAATAGGATTGAAAGAGACGATGCGTAGAAAGCGCTTGGCACAATGGAGGCCGTCAACAAATGGGAGTTGTTGCTTTGACTATTGTAATCTGTTCATTCCACAAACTTTCCTGGATCTGGTGACTAAGCGGAGCGGGGGCCCTCACCCAGAAGGTGACCGAGACATGGCGTCTTAGAGGAACTCAATACAGTCGGGGTGGACGGAGTGTATTGTTCCGGGCAAGGAGTGGTGGGAAATGAGCTGTGGCCAGATGTTTGGCCACTTGAGGGAGTTTGGGCTTGTTTTGAGGACGCTAGGGAGCCATGGAAGGGCTTCAAGTCAGGGAGAGTCATGGTGAGTTGGGGATTTGGAAAGATGGCTCTGGCTTTCATATGGAGCGTGGATTGGAGGGAATAAAACTGGGGGCCTTCAGTAAAGGGAGGCAGTTGGAGTGGAACAGGGACGTTTGCACTGGGGAGGGACTGTGGGAAAGGGAGGGGGTGTGGGCGGGAGAGACGCCCAGGAGGCCTAGTGAACCTGTCTTGGGACTGGCTGGCTGCAGAGCCGGGAGAGAGGTTGAAATCCTAGACAAGGCCTTTGGGTGGGGGGTTAGGGGTTGGTGGTTTCTCCCTGAAAAGGAGACCCAGAGGAGAAGCAAGTTTGGAAGATGCTGAGTCCAGTGTGGGCTACCCAGCAGCGGGGCGAGGTGGGGGCGGGGGGTGGGGACAGGAGGCTGCACAGCGCCGTGTCTGGAGCTTAAGAGAACTTGGGGCCGGAAACCAAGATTTGAGGTTCATCAAAGATGGTAATTGAAGCTGTGGGTGATCTAGCCTTGGAGGATATGAAGGATGAATGGAGACAAGGACTCAACAGAACCCTAAGAAAGGAGGACACCTAAGGTTTGAGCAAAGGAATGGGCATCTGTCCAAGATTGAGAAGGGACAGCCAGACAGAGAGGAAAATGCAGTGAGGAAAGTTCATTTCAAGCCGGCTGGCAGAGGGTATCAAATCCCATCCATTACCTCCTCTGTTTAAGCAAAAACCTTCGCGACATGTAGAGTAGTTCAATAGATACCATTTCATTTATTCACTCAGTGATACTCAAGTACCTAACATGTGTCAGGGGCTTCAAGGTTCACTAGAACCTTGTTTCTAGAAATTCAACAATGGAACAAAGCTTACATTCATGCCTGAAGCTTACATTCTGGTTGAGGGGACACAATAAATAGATCTTATTTATTTATTTTGACAGAGATAGATGACAAGTAGCAGAGAGGCAGGCAGAGAGAGAGGGGGGAAGCAGGCTCCCCGCTGAGCAGAGAGCCCATGTGGGGCTCGATCCCAAGACCCTGAGATCATGACCTGAGCCGAAGACAGAGGCTTAACCCACTGAGCCATGCAGGTGCCTCTAGGGGACACAATAAATAAATAAATATAATGTGACTTGGTGATATGTACTACAGGGAAAAATAAAGCAAGTTGAGGGGATGGAGTGATGAGGTCAGCACTGTTTTAGCTGGGGGAAAGGTGTGATCAGGTGAGGTTTGAGCAGAAATCTGAAGAAAGGAAGGGGTAAACCATAAGGGAAGGAAGGTTCCTAAAAGAGGGAACAGCAAGTGCAAAGGCCCAGTGGCAGGCTTATTCACAGAACCACAAAGAGGATAATGTGGCTGCAATGGAGTGACCAAAGAGGGGAGGGTAGGAGAAGACAAGGTCCAGGTGGTAATGGAGGAGGGGTGGTGGCAGATAAAGGCCACTGTAAGGACTCTAGCTTTTACCCAAATCACATGGAAGCTGTAGGAGGGTTTGAGAGAGGAAGTGTGTCATCTGCCTTGGGTTTTATTAGGATCCCTATGGCAGTCCTGTGAAAAATAGAGTGTGTGTGGGGGGGGGCACAAAGGGACAGTGAGGAGGTTGCTGCAAGAGTTCAGGCAGGAGATGAAGGTTTGGGGGACCAGGGTATGGGCCGTGCATGGAGGGGGGAGATGGACAGGTTCTGGTTACATATCCAAGTTCAGAACTGACAATTCTGATGTACGATGAGAGGAATGAGACAGGTTAAGGATGACTGAGACATCCATGTGGAGATAATCAGCTTAGCAGCTGGATGTAGGAGTCTATCTAGAATCCACAGAGAAACCTAGGCTGGAGAAATAATTGGGGTATGCCCTTTGAAAGCCAAGAGACTAGATGAGATCAGGAGAGGACGGTAGGTGGAAAAGAGAAGGAGACAAAGGACTGAGCCCTGGAACACCCCACTGTTAAAAGGAAGAATCAGCAGGAGGCTGGGAAGGAGCACAGCCAGAACACGTGGAGGAAACCCAGGCCAGGGTGT
This sequence comes from Lutra lutra, assembly GCF_902655055.1. Taxonomy (NCBI): domain Eukaryota; kingdom Metazoa; phylum Chordata; class Mammalia; order Carnivora; family Mustelidae; genus Lutra; species Lutra lutra. The sequence goes on along the minus strand of NC_062294.1, from coordinate 46,364,720 downwards.
TGTCCTGAAAGCCAAGTGAAGAAAGTGTTTCTTCAGGGCACAGAGAGGGATGGACCATGACACATGCAGCTGACAGGGCACAACAGACGAAGATTGAGAATTGACCAGTAGGTCCAACACCGTAGAGGTCGTTGGTGGCCCAGACAAGGCTACGTCAGGGGATCGGGACAGGAGTCACAATCTGCTGGGAGAGAGTTGAAGAGAATCAGGAGGAGACATTGGAGGCAGCAAGTGTAGATGATTCTTTAGAGAAGTTTTGCTGAAAAGGGAAGGAAATGAATGGGCAATGCTGGACGGAAGATAGGGTTCTTCGTTTGTAAGAAGGAAAAGGAAGACAACCCAGGGCGCCTGGGTGGCTCAGTTGGTTGAGCCACTGCCTTCAGCTCAGGTCATGATCCGTGAGTCCCGGAATCGGGCTCCCAGCTCCCTGGGGAGTCTGCTTCTCCCTCTGACCTTCTCCCCTCTCATGCGCGCTCTCTCTCTCTGTGTGTCTCTCAAATAAATAAAGTCTAAAAAAAATTTTAAAAAAAGAAGGAAGACAACCCCACATGTAGACTGAAAGATCTAGTAGGGATGGGAACATTGATGATGCAGGGAAAGTAGCTCCAGTGGCGCCTGTCAGTCGGGGGGATTGGGGCGGAGTCCGGTGCCTGTGGAGGGATTCAGGAAGGTGAGGGGTGGGGGTGGGGGGAAGCCCAGCCAATATGGCGGGCCAGCCACTGGGGAGCAGGAACCTGTGAAGAGTCCTTTTTTTTTTTTTTTTTTTTTCCCCAAAGATTTTTTTTATTTGACAGAGATCACAAGTAGGCAGAAAGGCGGGGGCGGGGGGGGGGGGAAAGTAGGCTCCCCGCTGAGCAGAGAGCCAGATGTGGGGCTCAATCCCAGGACCCTGAGATCATGACCTGAGCTGAAGGCAGAGGCTTTAACCCACTGAGTCACCCAGGCGCCCCTAGTGAAGAGTCTCTTGTTGGCTTTTATTTTCTCACTGAAATACAGGGAATTTTCCCATAAATTACTTCCCTTTTATTTCTCCTTTATATGACAGGACACTGTATTGATTTTGGGGGCAGGGGTTTGTGGTATAAGTAGGTTACATTATCTAGGACTTTGATTTCATGGTGGGAAAGGGGGCAACACAAAATGCACTTAATAAAAAAGGGGGTACTGGTCTGACACAATTGGACACCATTGTTGTAGGGCCCGTTATTAGGCCCCTGAGGCTGAATAAGTGCAGGAAAAAAGTCCAGCATTACCTGGAATAGTGGAGTGGAGTCTCCACGGGATAATGTGGAATCTCGATATCCCCATCAACATGGTGGGTGGCAGTTTGGCTAGCAAACATCCCTAAGTTCCCCTTTTCTACTCTGGAATTAAAATATTCCAGAGTGGGGATGGTCCAGGAGAACTTCCTGGAGGAGGGGAGGAGCTAAAAGAGTCTCTCTCTCTTTTTTATTTATTTTTTTTTAAAGATTTTATTTATTTATTTGACAGACAGAGATCACAAGTAGGTAGAGAGGCAGGCAGAGAGAGAGGAAGGGAAGCAGGCTCCCTGCTGAGCAGAGAGCCCGATGCGGGACTCGATCCCAGGACCCTGAGATCATGACCTGAGCCGAAGGCAGCGGCTTAACCCACTGAGCCACCCAGGCGCCCCTCTCTCTCTTTTTTAAAAAAATTTTTATTTATTTGACAGAGATCACAAGTAGGCAGAGAGGCAGGCAGAGAGAGGAGGAAGCAGGCCCCCCGCCGAGCAGAGAGCCCGTTGCGGCTGATCCCAGGACCCTGAGATCATGACCTGAGCCAAGGGCAGAGGCCCTAACCCACTGAGCCACAGAGGCGCCCCAGAGCTCTGATCTACAGTGTATTGAGCATGTCCACCATGCCAGGAGGTATGTAAGGCTGTTTTATCCCTACAGGAATCCTAAATCAGAGGGATGAAGCTACCTAGCTAGGATCACACAGCAAGGCAGCATTTGAATCCAGGTCTGGGTGATTGCAAAGCCTGGGAGGTCCTGGCAGATGAGGGGAAGGAAGGAAGGGGAGGAGCCTTCTGAGACAGTTGTCCCAGAATGGGCATAAACAGGATGTGGTGTTGGATGAAACCTTTCCTCTGCCCCACACCCCGCCCCCTGCAGCCCTGGTCCCCAACTCTAGAAGACAGCGGAACTGAGAAAAGAAGAGGCCTGTGGACAGAAAAGTCATGGTTAGGGGGCTGAGGGGTGTATGGGAAGGGCTGGGGGCTGGGGTGGGGTCAGGGTTGGGAGATTGCCTGGGTGAAGGTCAGCCTGGGGGCTAGTCAGGGGCTGGGAGGGTGACCCCATTGCAGCAAAGGGCCTGGCTGGGGGAAGAGAGATGCTGGCTCCAGGTTTAGCCCCCGAGCAAGCAGATCCTCAAGTGTTCCCTGAGGGCACCTGCCTAGAGGGCTGGAGCCCAGCCTCTGCCCTGCTCCCCAAATGCGTGCACTGGTAAGGGGCGGCACCTTCCACCCTGCGGAAAGCACCTTTTCCCTAATTGTACCCGGGGCGTCCTATGGGCCATCAGGCCCACCTCTTCATTAGTAGTTGGAGAAACTGAGGTTGAGGGAAGGTGATGGGGTGGGGTGGGGGCTTACGCTCTCTTAAGCTCTTCCTGGGCTTCTCTGGCAGTCGGATTCCCTGGTGGTGTGCGAGGTGGACCCTGAACTAAAGGAAAAGCTGAGAAAATTTCGCTTCAGAAAAGAGACAGACAATGCAGCCATAATCAGTGAGTGTCATCTCTTCCCCTGGAAGGTTGGCGGAGGGGGTGGGGACAAACAAGGAAGTCTGGCTAGTGTCCCTACTGGATCGAAGGGGCGACTAACCCCTATATGCCATCCCTCCCCAGTGAAGGTGGACAAGGACCGGCAGATGGTCGTGCTCGAGGAAGAATTTCAGGTGAGGGTCTGGGATGGATGGGGCCACCGAGAAGGGCAGGGTGTGACTGCGAGAACCAGGGGGCTGGAGCTGATGCTAAAAGCCTGACTTTGGGGGCTAGACAGGACTGGAGGTCAAATCCCAGCTCAGTTGTGACTTGAGGCAAGAGACTTCACCTATATGGGTCTCTGTTTTCTCATCTGTGAAATGGGGATACCTGTACCTACCTCTTAGGGTCTATGATTTAGTGCTTTAATCCTTGTCATGGGCTTAGAAGTGGGTCCCGCACATAGAATATACTCAATAAAATAATGATGGTGATGACAATGATGATGATATTTTATTGGCATGTAAATGAAAGTTTCCAGATAAATCAACAAAAAGCTAGTGGAAATCCTGCATAAAAGGATAGACCTCCCCCTTTCTTGCCTTGCTGTCTTTATCAGTCACACAAGGATGCTAATAAGGCTTACTTCATAGTGTTGTGGTAAGGATTTGAGGGGGTGACCCATGGAGGCTGAGGCTGGAGGCTGGGGCTGTTTGACGGGGTGGTGGTGGGAGGATCGACTAGGAGCTGGGCCCTCTCAGGTCCTCTGAAAGATAGTGTAGCAAAATGGCTACGATTTGAACCCAGATTCAAATCTGAATCCCGTGGCTTGCTCTCCACAACCTTGGACTGGTGTCTTAACAACCCTGGGCCTCAGTTTGCTCACCTGTAAAGTGGGGCTAAGGAGAAGCTACTGCACAGAATTATGGGAGAAATCAGTGAGTTGATCTATGTGTGTTTCTTAGACCAGTGCCTAGGCACATAGGTCGACCTTACTTAATGACGGTCTTTTCTTTTTCTCCCCCTCACCCCCAGAACATTTCTCCAGAGGAATTAAAAACAGAGTTGCCAGAGAGACAGCCCAGGTATCCTGGGGGTAGTGAGGGGAGGGTCAGGCCGGGGAGGGGTGAGGGTGATGATGAAGGAACAGACTGAGAGACCCCTTGGATTCCAGTATTAATCACGGGCTCTGGTCTGGGTTCGAGGCCACGAATTCACACCCTAGAACTTTTTGTTTGTATACTAATATTTTATTGTAGAATTTTACACTGGTAGTAATGTGATATTAGAGCTTGCTCTTTTTTTTTTTTTTTCCCTGTACAAACATTGTCAGGTTTCAGTCTCATGATTGCACTTCATTAAACAAAAAATGAAATTTTCCTTTTTCAATGCCTGAGAATACTTTGGGAAGTGGGGGAGTTGTTTGACCTTTAATGATTGGGGAGAATCCTGTGTGAAGCCTCCTAAGCTAGTACAAAGGAGGTCTTCGACACTCCTTTGAAGCCTAGTCATGTTTAGATTTTACATCTCCACTGGGGTAAATTTGGGGTGCACCAGGATTTTGACCCTCCATCTCAGGCTCTCCATCCCAGCCAGGACTGGCTCCCCAGGTGTCTGACAAGTACAGTCACGCTGGGCCCCATGCACAGAAGGGAGTCTCAAACACAAGACGGGGCTTAGTGCTCTGCGGCTGCCTGCCATCTGGAAATTTTTTATAGTTTTATCTTTGAGTTCGTGTTTTGTGTAAAGTCTGGTGGGACAAGTGGAGCATGTGCTGGGGGCTTGGAGCCGCCTTCAGCTCACACATGGTCCCTCCATCAGCCCTGGTTGGTCAGGTTCTCCCCTGGTCACCCCCACCGCCCAGGGAGCACTGCTACCCTCTGTCCCAGGCATGGGGCCTGAGGGCGGATGGGGGAGGGTCAGAGTCAGAGTCAGGGTTGGCAGACACCCCCTGCATGACAATTTCCAGGGTCTGTCTATAAGTGAGCCAGCGGCTGTACTTCCCCTGTGAGTGTCCCCATGCCCAAGAGAGCCCGTCTTGAAGTAGTAAATTTAAAGAGCCCGTGACCAGTCTGGACAGAGACTGCAGAGCAAAGGGAACAGCTTTTCTCTTGCCTTTTGAACAGCAGGCCCCACATTTCCATTTTGCCTTGGGCTTGGCAAATGATGGGAGCTGGCCTTCGTCTCAGAGGTCTAGAGCTCTGGATGGTCCCACGTAGTGCTTGAGCCTTTACACTCTGGCACGAATTCCCTGGGCTCAAATCTTTCCTGTATCCACAGAAACCCAGTTAAATTACTCTGGGCCTCGGTTTTCCCATCTGTAGTATGGGGATAACAAGAGCACTTATGTCAGGGGGTTATTGTGAATCAAACAAGCACTTACCACAATGAGTATTTTTCATCCTTTTGTGTTTATGGTATGTATCCTGGGGTCTCATTTGTTAGCCCTAAGTTCTCAGACTCAGGCAAGATTTTAAGACAGTGGACTCCGGTAATGGGCATTGGGCCTGGGCTCCAGGCAGAAGTACTGAATTTGATTTCCCTTTGGCTGGTGTAGGTTTGTGGTTTACAGCTACAAGTACGTGCACGAGGACGGCCGAGTGTCCTACCCGTTGTGCTTCATCTTCTCCAGTCCTGTGGGTGAGGCACGGCTCTCCCTGTCCCCACAAGAGGGTCTTAGATTCTGTGCTTGGGGTGTGCAAGAGCGTGTCCATGGGTGCAGGTACGTGTGACTGGTGACTGTGTGAGTGTCCAGCCTGTGTGGCGCATGAGTGCTGGAGTGGGGTGGGAGCTCAGATTCCTTAAGAGCCCACCTGTCCTCCTCAGTCCCAAGGTGTGTAAGCCAGTTAACCTCTCCCTTTACTTAGAAACTCCTGTGTGGCCTCTAAACCATCTCCTGGGACCCTCAGCATAACAAGCTCCTCCCCCAAACAGCCCCCAAACCCTGAGTATGGCTTCAAGAGACGACCTTAGAACAGCTCCCAGGACCCTTCGAAAACTTCAGGGCCTGCAGGACATAACTAGGGCCTTAGTGATAAGCGGGGTCCCCCAGTTACGCTCTTTTCTCTTCTTTTGCACGCAGGCTGCAAGCCTGAACAGCAGATGATGTACGCAGGGAGTAAAAACAGACTGGTGCAGACAGCAGAGCTCACAAAGGTCTGGGCCTGGGGCTGAGGCTCCCCAGGGCTAGGGGAAGGTAGAGGCCGAGGGTCTGGGCTTCTGTTCTGAGCGGGGGAAGGGGCCAGAGGGCTCACTACTTCACTTCCTGAGTGGGTCTTAATGCGGAGAACTCTCCCTGCCCAGGTATTTGAAATCCGCACCACTGATGACCTCACCGAGGCCTGGCTCCAAGAGAAGTTGTCTTTCTTTCGTTAACCTCTGAGCTGCGGAACTGGATTCCTGATGTCGGAGTCTCTGAAGAAACTGGGGACTGGGACCCCCTAGGACCTGAACGTCTGAGACCCTAAGGAAATTAAAATGCAGGAATTCAAGAGATCTCAGTTCTGTTTCTGTTTCTCCTTGGGAGAGCTAGCGGAGGGTCCCTGCAGTACCGGCTTTGGGCCAGCAGAGGGCAGGCAGACCAAGTAGATGCCCGCTGAGTCCCAGAAGAAAAGGGGCGGGAGGGATACCTGTTTCTTGGCAAGAAAGGAAGAGGCCTGTAGGTTTTTCTGGGGAGGAGTTGGCGGGCTGAGGAAGGGTGGGGGAGGGGTTTCCAGGAAGAATTGGAAAATATCTGAAACCAGGAGGGGGCCCCCTCCTAGGGGAATATGGCCACCTGGGTTCCTGAGACTGAAGGAGGCAGAGTGCCTGTTCCCCTCCTCCCTACTTCTCACCATAGCTCTAGGAGCTAGCAGACAGCCCCCAGGCTGGAAGAATTTAAAGATTTTATTTATTTATTTGACAGACAGATCACAAGTAGGCAGAGAGACAGGCAGAGAGAGAGAGAGGAGGAAGCGGACTCCCCGCTTAGCTGAGAGCCGGATGTGGAGCTCTGATCCCAGGACCCTGGGATCAAGTCCAGAGCCAAAGGCAGAGGCTTTAACCCACTGAGCCACCCAGGTGCCCCCAGGCTGGAAGAATTTAAAGGCAGAAAAGTTGAAGGATCAGACATAATTGCTTCAGGGAGTTGCTGTGATGGGTGGTTTGTGGGGTTAGGGAGGCCTCAGGGCCCAAGGCTAGGGAAGGTGAGAGGATCTAGGGCTCTCAGTGGAATGAAGTTGAAGGTCAGGGAAAGGACCCCCTACCCACCCCAGTTGGGAGATTCTTTTTTTCTTTCATGTGGTATGTCTGGGCTTTTGAGTCTCTTGGACCCTCTGTCTTTGTCTCTGAGGGACATTTATTGAGCACCCACAGTGTACCAGGCTCTGAGAATTCTGAGATGGGCAGGTCTTCACAGAGATAAGCACTCTTTCTCTGTGCTTCTCCTCCTGGTCTCTGGTCCTTTCTCTGTCCCCAGATGTAGGGACCTGGGAGCTCCCTCCCCCCACCACCCCTTTTCAGGTTCCCTGTAGAGAGGTGTTCGTTGCCATGGTAACAATGACACAATGACCTTGGACCTGGGCTGCCCCTCCCCCAGCCCTGTCATTCCTGGGGATGGGTCCACAAGCCCAGCTCCAACCACTCCCCAACCCTTCCAGCCAGAACACACCCATCCCCTCACCACCCGGCTCAGCCCATCCCTTTACCCCCTTGTTCCCGGTCAGGACAAGTCCTTTGCATAAAGAAATCGCGTACAAACGCCCTCTCCTCCTCCCCCACGCCAGTATTTGGGGGGAGGGATTTGAGTTTCTTTCTGGCACCTTTCTTGGTGCCCTCCCCAACCCCTCTCTGCCGGGAACAAGTTAACTTCTCGCTGTGATCACAGCCTCAGTCTCTCATGGCTAGAGATGGAAGAAGGAGAGGTCGTTCAGTTAAGAGGTCAAGAAGGCAAAAGGACTTGTCCAAGGTCGTGCACTTACATGATCAAATTAATAATAATAGTTAACTCTTTGATTGAGGGCTTCCTATGTGCCAAGTACTTCTATAAGCCCTTTACAGCTGTTAACTCATTTAATCTTTACAAAATCTTATGAGAATGGTATCATAATTATCCCCAATTTACAGATGAATAAACTGAGGCACAGAAGCCAAAATAGTTGCCTGAAACCCCACTGCTAGGGGTTTGCACAGTTAGAACTTTGATTCAAGGGTATCTGGTGGTCAAGGGCCACTCCCTCTCTCCAGCAGGGAATTTAGGGATTCATCCGTTCCTCTTCCTTCCCCTCCCCTCTCTCTCTCCTCCTTCCCACGTCGTTGAACTTCTGTCAGCCTCCAGACTCATGATTGCAAACAATCCAATCAGGAAGAGGCATGTACGAGGAGTTGCCCAATCAGGAGCAGGGAATTTGGAACTCAAGGACCAATCAGAGAGGGTGACTTGGGACTGCCCAATACAGAGGAGGTTTGGCTAGAGGGATTGCGGAGGGACCAATCAGAGAGGCAGAGCGGAATACACTATCCAATGGAGAGTCAGCACAATGGGGCGTGGCTCTAGGTTGGGGGCTTCAAGGGTCCTCCCAGAACAAACGAGGGACTACCTCCTCTCTTAACACCTGCTTTCACTTAGGCTTCACAGATCCAGGCTCCCTAATTTTTGAATCCAGGCTCTAGGGTTTCCCTGGGGCGCTTCTCCCTGCTAACCTTAAAGGAGACTAGGGCTTATGTTAGAGAGGAAGAAACGGATTTAGGGCGGAACTGAGAATGGAGGATCTAAATTAGGCAAGTGGTGCCTGGACTGAAAGATGCTTTTGGGGTGGAGTTTAAGATGCAGGGGGCAGTGTTGGGGCTAAGAGGGTAGGACCTGGGCCCGAGGGCAACCTGATGTCAGAAAGGCTGAGGGGGGGGCTGTTTGCTTTGGGCAGAGCCTTGGAGAGGGGGCTTGGGGGTGGGATTGGGGGTGTGAGGGTGTCTGTGTGCGTGTGTAACTAGGCTTGGGGGCGGGGCCTAATTGTGGAAGTGTGAGAATGGTTGCCGGTCTCTATTAAAATGTCTGGGATAGGAATGAAGGCTGGAGGAAACTTCCACCTGTTGCCCTCTTTTCAGGCCAACTCACAGCCTCCAATCGCTGGGGGTTTCCCTCTTCCCTTCTAGTGACCCCAGGCTGGGACATTATGTTTATTGCTGAGTGTGGCTCCTGCGGTGAGTCTGGGGTGGGCCTAGCTCCTGGGCCCTCTCCTGAGAGGCTATTAAGAATACATGTTTGCTGAGCACCCACTAGGTGTCCGTCGTCCTGGACACTGGAGAGAATTGGTGCCCATGCCTCTCCTCTCAGGAGGCTTATATTTCAATGACTAGACAACAAGCAAGATACGAACACATAAGTAAACAATAAAGAGACAAACATTATCAACAAGCATGATAAATGCTAGGTAGGGGATAAAATGAGATGATGGGATAGAAATAGTGGGACCTTTTGTTGCCTCTTTAGTCTCTAGAAGATTACCCCTGCTCACCAGTATTAGGTGACTATGTATTAGGAAATATATATTAGGAAATATTTCCAACATGCAGCAAAGTTTAAATAATTTTACAGCGAACCCTCCTCATAGACCCACCACCTAGATTCTACCATTAACGTTTTATTGTACTTGCTTTCTCACCTCCCCATCCGTCAACCCAACCATCAACCCATTTTCTTTCTTATGGATTTCAGAGTAAGTGGCAGACATCTGGACAATTTGTGGTGGTGGGGGGAATGGGGGACGGGGAAGGAAGGACTCTCTGAAGAGATCACATTTGAATCTCTTTCAAATGCGGGGCGCCTGGGTGGCTCAGTGGGTTAAGCCGCTGCCTTCGGCTCAGGTCATGATCCCAGGTCCTGGGTTCAAGCCCCACATCGGGCTTTCTCCTCAGCGGGGAGCCTGCTTCCTCCTCTCTCTCTGCCTGCCTCTCTGCCTACTTGTGATTTCTCTCTGTCAAATAAATAAATAAAATCTTTAAAAAAAAAAAAAAGACTTGAATGAAAAGGAAGGGGAAAGAGTGCAAAGACCCCAGGGGCTAGACTGAGCTGGTGCATTGGAGGAGTAGGAAGGCCATTGTGGGGGGCTAGGAAATGAGAGTGGTAAAGGATGAGGTCAACAGGTGGGTAGGGCCAGAGATACTTGGGCTCAAGCTCTTTGTTTCCCCATCTCCATGGGTCTCCCTTTTCCATCCCAGGCCGGCCATGGCCTTCTTTTCCTTTCACTTCCTGCCATTTGTTACCTGTGTGACCTGAGGCGAATTACCTAACCTCTCTGTGGTTAAATTTTCCTCATCTGTAAAATAGGGGTGTGATGGGACCTCCTCATCTGGCACCTGGGAGGAGTCAATGGAGTCATGTAGGAAGCTGTTAGAACCATCCCTGGCACACAGTAGCACTGGACGCTTGTCCACTTTTGTGGTTGTTAACTATTCTCTCTCTCCATCTTCCCAGCCCAGGACCTCCACACCCCATCAGGGAGCATCAAGAACCAGGGTGGGGGTGGTGGTGCCTGGCTGGAGGTGGTGATAACGGTGGTGATGTTGGAATCTGGAGATTGGTGGGGAGGATCGTGGGTGTCCCCAGAGTGGGGTCAAGGTTCACTGAAGGGGAGGTTTTGCAGAGGTGCCCTTGATCTGGGGGACAGGGCAGGCTACAAGTGATGATGATGTGACTAGGAAGAATTTAGGGAAGGGGTTTGACAGAGGACCTTGATACAGTGGGATCCAAAATGGGAAGGGTTTGAGCTGCCAAGGAGCTGGGGGTCTGCAATAAGACGGATTTGGAGGGGAGGCCTTTATCTCAGAAAAAGGTGGAGAGTGGCCTGAGATACTCAGTGGGATTTGGGGAAGGGACTGGGGGGTCAGCTATTGGGTAGGAGTTGGGCAAGAAAGGAGTCTAACCAAGGAAGGAGCAAAGAATCCTGGGATCCATGGGAGTCACAGGGAGGGGGAAGGGTCTGCAGGGTCCAAAAAAAAAAAAGAGTAGGAACAGGAGGGAAAGAATCTGGCACAAATCAGGGATTCTGGAAACCAAGGGGGGCATTAGAGGGAAGGATGATCTGGGGTCTGATGGGAGGTAGTGAGGAAAGGTAGGGGGAATAAGAGACATCTTGGGGTCCCCCTAGAAATTAGACATGGTCTGGAGTCCCTCCTGGGGGGTCAGGGAATGGTTTGTGGTCCTAGAGGGTGGAAGGACATGGCTGGGGGGCCCCCAAGATGCAGAAGGACATGGTTTGGGTCCCCAAAGGAAGTAAGACATGATCTGGTATCTCCCTGGATGTTGAAATACGGTTTGGGTCCTCTCTGGAAGCTGGGGCATGGTCTGGGGTCTACCTGAATGTTATAGTGTGATTTAGGGTCCCTGCGGGGGGTGCTCTGGATCCCCCCTGGGTGCTGGGATATGGCCTGGGGCCCCCACTGGAGTATGGGGCAGAGTCTGAGGTCACCAAGGAGAGTAGGACATGGTTTGTGGGTTCCTGGGTGGCTGTAGAACACGGTTTGGATCCTCAGAAGAGGTAAGGCATGGTCTGAGGTTCCCCTGGGTATTGGGACATGATCCCAGGTCTCAGCTGCGAGATCCGAGTCCCCACGCCAGTTGGGGCGTGGTCTGGGGGGGGTCTCAGGGGAAGACGGCAGGGCTGGAGGTGGGACTGGGGAGGGGTCGGGGGCGGGCCGCTGGCTCCGCAGCGGAGAGGGGTCTGCGGCGCGCCCCGGGGCGGGGGTCTGGGCGGTGCGGCCGCCCCGCCCGCCCCTCGGGTCTGCGCCCCCTCCCCCCTTGCGGCGGTGGTGGCGGCGGGGTTCTGGCGGCGGGCGGCGCGGAGGGCGGAGCTCGGCGGCGGCTCGGGAGGGAGGGCGGGAGGCGGGAGGGAGGCGGCCCCACGGCACCGCGCCCCCTCCCCCGGCCCTCCCCCCACCATGGCGCGGAGCGAGACGGCGGCGGCGGGGCCGGGCCCGGGGCCCCCCCGGGCTGGGTGAGCGCGGCCCGCAGCGGCCCGGGAGGCGGCGGGCGGGGGCGCCGGTGGGAGCGCGGGTGTGAGCGTGCGAGCGTGAGTGTGTGTCCGCGGCGCTGCGGCGGGCCCGGCGTGCGCTCGCGCGGCCCTGTGTGTGCCCGGCGCCGGCGTGTGCGGCGCCCTGCTTGTGTGGCCATCCGGGTGTGTGCGGGGTGTCGAGCCGAGGTGCTGTGTCCGGCCGCGCGCGTGTCCCCCTGAGCGGCTGCCCCTCCGGCTGTGTGTCTGGGGGGCTGTCGCGCGCACATCGGAGGGGCTGTGTGCAGGTGTGTGTGCGTGGGTTGTGTGCCCAGGTGTGGGTGCCCCCCGCCCCCCCCCAGCGAGTGTGCGCGGGGCCGGATGCGTTGGGTGTTTGGGTCCAGGTTGGATGTCCGGGTCCAGGTTGGATGTCCATCCTAGGGTTTGTGTAGCCGGGTGTGCCCGTTTGGGTGTCCATTTGTGGTGTGTGTGTGTGTGTGTGTGTGTGTGTGTCTGCGGGTTGCATGTCTCTGAGGATGTGTGTCTGTGCGTCCACCTCAGGTTCCCGGCTAGGGGCTGGGGCTCGTTCCTTGTGGGTCCAGGCCTCTGTGTGGGTTTGGGGGAGGGGAGTTTGCCGCTCCCTTGGTCCATGTCAACTGGGGGGTCCTCAGCGGTCCTTGGGGGAGACGGCCATGTCTTCCCCTTCCCGGTGCTTGGGAGGTGGGGGGGGATGGGCGGCCAGTAGGTGGACAGATGGAGGGATGAGAGGCCGAGGGATGGACAGATGGGCCGGAGGGGAGGGGCACAGACCCGGCCCTTCCCCACCCACCCCACCCCAATCCCCCCACCCGCCACATCTCCGCAGATAGGGCCTGAGTTGCCGGCATACAGATGGCCAGGCCGGGGGATCTTTGGGCGGCTGGAGGGAGGATTGCCTTGCAGCGGGGCTCTAGGACTCAGCCCCCCAACCCTTTGAGACTCCACCTGCTGAACTCTGACCTCAGGCCATGGCTGGTGCCTTGGTTGGGGGTGGGGGAGGATGTGCTGGGAGGGAAGGATGTTAGGATTTCTTTGAGCTGGGATGTAGGTGGGGTGAGGGTACCTTAGGGCCGGGAGGGATGCGTGTTCATGACTGTGAGTGTGAATGTATGCCTATCTGTTGACTATGCCACTGTGGTTCAATATTTTATGCGCATTTTGGAAGTGTGTAATATCCCTCCCAGGGCTGTTGTGTGAGCATGTGTCTGTCATGAGTGAACATCTCAGAATGTGTGTGCAAAGTGGATCTTTTTTTGCCTGTGGGCTTGTTTAAGTATCAGTTTTTGTGTTGCCTGTCTGTGCTTGTAGTTCTGTGTATGTGTGAGGTCTGTATCTGCTGGTGTGTGCGTTTGTGCATCTGGCGGTGTGGGGATGGAGCAGGTTTGTGACCATGCACCTTGGGGATATGTGAAGTTGTGTGAGTGTGTAGGAGTGTGTCTGGGCATTTAAGAGCCTGCACCTGTGTGTCACCTGTATGTGCAAATGAGTATATGTTGTATGTATGGGCCCCTGTGTGTTGGCAAGCGTGCACATGTGTGTCTGTTATAGAAGCATGAATCTGGTTGTCTGCAAGGGGCACACAGGTTTCTCTGCTGTGTGTGTCTGTGGGTATGTATGAATGTGCAAAGGAAAGTCAGTGCTGTACATGCGTGCTTGTGTGCGGGTGTGTCCACCTTGAGGGTATGTGTCTGTGCTGTGAGTCCATTTATGTGTCAGTGTTGGTCTTTGGGGATTGGGGTTGTATCCATTCATACGTGCAGGGCAATCTGTATGCACGTGCTTGTCTCCCTGGCAGGAGGCTGACCTCACTTCTTGGCCCAGTGAGACTGGAGCCTGTGTGGTGTGACCTGTGGTATGCTTGGGTCCCTTGTGGAAGGGGGGGGTGTCCAAGGACACAAGTGTGTCCGCATGCTAGGCCAAGAGCCCACGGAGAGTGGGGGCACACATCTGGCTGGTGTGTTCCTGGAAATCCAGATGTGGAGACTTGGACTGTGGGTCCATGTGGGTTTTGGCGTGTCCGCACATGTTGGTATGGCAATGGTATGATGGCGAGGATGGGGGCCTCTGGTTCTTTCCTACAAAGTTGGGGGACTGGGATGTGAACTCTGCAACACGCTGGGAGCCTGAAATACCGGATCTACAAGAGAAGGTGGCTGGGAGGCCAGTTCCTGGATCTTGAGAAAGGAAGAAACCTAGACTCTGGAGTTTTTTTTTTTTTTTTTTTAAAGATTTTATTTATTTATTTGACAGAGAGAAATCACAAGTAAGCATAGAGGCAGGCAGAGAGAGAGGAGGAAGCAGGCTCCCTGCCGAGCAGAAAGCCCTATGTGGGGCTCGAACCCAGGACCTGGGATCGTGACCTGAGCCGAAGGCAGCGGCTTAACCCACTGAGCCACCCAGGCGCCCCTAGACTCTGGAGTTTGAAGAAGGAAGAGATGGGGGTTGCAGACGCCAGGTCTTGAGGGAGGAGGGGGCTGGGTTCTCTGGCCTGGTGAGCCCACAGAGGACAAAGGGTTAAAGACCTGGACTCCTGGGTTTGGAGGGTGAACAGTCCTGAGGCCCAGACTCCCTGGATTCCAGAAATGACTCGCTGGGTCCATCTGAGATCGTGTAGTCTGCAGCAGGAGGGCAGAGAGAATGATCACCCCAGAGACTTCCTTGGCCGGGATGGTCTCTGAGGCAGGTCTTCAGAGAGGAGCCTGAAGGATGCTAATAGGGTCATTTTGTTCCTTTGCAGGTACCGGCCCAGGCCCTGACTCCCTGCAGAGAGGTGAGTGGGGTCCTCCAGGCTGGGGAGAAAGATGTGGAGTGATTGGGCCTGCTCTGAGCCAGCTGGAGGCTTGAAGCCCTGCCTGGTATGGATTTCAGGGCAGGGTATGGCAGTGTCCAAGGGGTAGGGGTGAGGGTGACAACAAGGTCAGGAGCATCGTGTTTGGGTCAGGGTTCATGGTAGAGCCTGGACACGGGTGGGAGGTGGGGGTTTTAGGCCTGCAGGCATCCCCTCTCTGGATGGGTAAGGTGGTGGGGACAGGGAAGTCTCCTGGTGATACAGGAAAAGGGCACAGAGAGTTTCACAACATGAAGTGATCCCCTGCATTTGGAGAGCGGCACGGACATGGTTTACCATTTGTGTGTGTGCGTGTGGGAAGATCTCCTGGTCACCTGACCTGCTAGCGGCTGAGAGAGAGCCAGAGAAAAATGATATGTTAACAATTATCAGTAGTAATAGTAATAATATTTAGTAATAATAGTAAAAATATTTAGTAATAATTAGTAATAGTAATAATAATAATAATATGATGATGATGATGATGATGGCTGCTAATATTTATACAGGGTTTACTCTGTCAGGAACTGTCCTAAACATGTTACACTGTCTTATCTCTGAATACTTAAAATAACCCCATGAGGTAGCTGCTCCCATTATCCCCCATTTTACAGATGAGCACACTGGGGCACAAAGAAAGGAAGTCACTCAATTAAAGTCACGCTGCTGGGGCCTGGGGTATGAGCCGCAGCAGTCAGGTCCCGGTTCTTCTTGCGATGCCGCACTGCCTCTCAATAAACGTTAGCTATTTCCATTGCTGTATTATTCCTTTCACTTGAGTCCCACCCCAGCTGTGGGAGGCAAAACCGTGTACTTGTGCTTCACAGACTGGGGTTCTGAGCCTTAGAGACCCCGCAGCCGAGCAGGTGCAGAGCTGGGCCTCCGAACTCGGGAGCTCTGCCTGGCAGGTCAGGGTTTTCTATCTGAGACCAATCAGTCTCCCGGGCGCAGAGCGCAAGACCAATTAATGGGGGGCGCTCAGTGACTCGGTGGGATGCCCCAACTCTGCCCCTTGTCCTCTGTGCATCCCAGGCACTGGCTCTCCATCTCTATCTCTTTCTGCCTCCCTCTTGGTCTCTCACTATAGTGTCTTCAGATCGCCTCCTGCCTCTTCTGGCTCACTCTCCCCTCTTCATCTTTTGATCTCAATGCCCTTCTCTGTGTCTTCTTCTCTGTTCTTCAGTCTCTCTTGGCTTCAGGCTGACTCCTTGCCTCTGTACCTTTCTTTCAGATTCTTTCTTGTTTCCTTTCCTTTTATTTATTTATTTACTTACTTGCTTATTTACTCATTTATCTATGTGAGCTCCTGGCACAATGTGGGGCTCGAACTCACCACGCTAAGATCTAGTCATATGCTCTGCCCGCCAGGCACACCTCAAGTTCTCTTTTTGCCCCTTTCTTTCTCTCTCTGTTCTTGCCAGCACCCCCCCCCCGCCATTTGTCTGTCTCTTCACCTCTCTCTCTCTCTGACTGTCTTGGTCCCCCTCCCCACAGCCTGGAAGACCTAGGGCCACAGCAGGCCGCAGCCCCAAACTGCAGATTCCTAGGAGGTGGGCCAGCAGGGACCGGGTGCAGGGTGGGGTGAAAGCAGTTTCAGGGACGTCCCCTTCCCATCCTTTCCTCTTCACCCCCCACCCACCCCTTGTTGTGATGGGAGCTGACACGTCGTGGGCTGCAGGCACCGCAGGGAAATCCCTGCCGGAAGGTTTTGCCTGGAGCAGAGGCATAGCGTGAGTGTGTGAGAGTGTGTGTGAGTGTGGGCATGTATGGGGCCTTGTAAGTGCCCGCTGATGTGAGCATGAAAGCCTGCCTGCTGCCTGGGAGCTCACCAGGGCCCAGGATAAAACCTGGCTTAGATGGGGCACCTGGGTGGCTCAGTGGGTTAAGCCGCTGCCTTCGGCTCAGGTCATGATCTCAGGGTCCTGGGATCGAGTCCCGCATCGGGCTCTCTGTTCAGCCAGGAGCCTGCTTCCCTCTCTCTCTCTCTCTGCCTGCCTCTCTGCCTACTTGTGATCTGTCCCTGTCAAATAAATAAATAAAATCTTAAAAAAAAAAAAAAAAAAACACCTGGCTTAGAGAAGGACTTCCCAAGGCTGAGCCGGAAGACATGTGTTTTTCTCAGCCCCTCCTACCTTCAGATTCCCTCTGCCACTCCCAATCAGGGGTATGTTGGGGGGGGGCTTACCCTTAACATTCACTGAATATTTACTGTGTGGCAGACCCTGTGCTCAGTGGCTCCCACTGAATGAGCTCACAGAACCATTGCAACAACCCAGGGAAGATGGTATGATCATCATCCCATTTTGCAAATCAGGAAGTTATGGCCTAGGTTAGGGGAAGCATTCGTTTGGGGCCACCGAGCGAGCAAGTGGGGGAACCAGGACGTGAAGTCTGAGTCTGTGTGATTTCAGAGCGCTTACTTTTAATGATGGTGCACACTTCTACGCCCAGCACATAGTGGGCACTCCGTGGTCATGGTGATAATAATCACCAACATGAGTTGAACAGATTTATGGGCCAGGTGTGGTTCTAAGTACATAATGCTCATTAACCCATTTAATCCTCACAGAGGTAAGGCCTGTTCTTATCTCCATTTTACAGATGAAGAAACCGAGATTCAGAAAGGTTCAGACACTTGCCCGAGGTCACACAGCTAGTAAGTGTCAGAGCTGGAATTTGAACCCAGGGGCTGTGGCTTTGAAATTCATGACCTTAAACCCTAGTCAGCCATGAGTTTTCCGAATATTAAGTGGGTACTGGAAGGCCCAGGCTTAGTCAGGTGTCACCCCGCTGGTTGGGAAATCATGAGAAGTCTGGGCCTTCTGGAGGAGAGTCAGAGTTGGGATTGGGACACTCAGGGGTGGGGTAGTGAAGTTTATCAACCAGCGTGGAAATATTGTCCCTTAACGATGAAACGCATGGCCGCTGATGAGCAGTCCTGCCACTGTTCTGCCACGGTTGTCGGGAAGGGAGGGACACGGTGGGCGGCCAGGCTGGTGGTCAAGCCCTGCGCCTGCATAACCCCCTCTCCTTCCCTTGCAGGTCTCACGCCCCACTGCTCCCCACTTACCCCTGCACCATGGCTCCGGGCCCCTTCAGCTCGGCGCTCCTCTCGCCGCCGCCTGCTGCCCTGCCCTTTCTGCTGCTGCTCTGGGCTGGGGCATCCCGTGGTCAGCCCTGTCCCGGCCGCTGCATCTGCCAGAACGTGGCACCCACGCTGACCATGCTGTGCGCCAAGACTGGCCTGCTCTTCGTGCCCCCGGCCATTGACCGGCGCGTGGTGGAGCTGCGGCTCACTGACAACTTCATCGCGGCTGTTCGCCGCAGGGACTTCGCCAACATGACCAGCCTGGTGCACCTCACCCTGTCCCGCAACACCATCGGCCAGGTGGCCGCCGGCGCCTTCGCCGACCTCCGCGCCCTCCGCGCCCTGCACCTGGACAGCAACCGCCTGGCCGAGGTTCGCGGCGACCAGCTCCGCGGCCTGGGCAACCTCCGCCACCTGATCCTTGGCAACAACCAGATCCGCCGGGTGGAGTCCGCCGCCTTCGATGCCTTCCTCTCCACCGTGGAGGACCTGGATCTGTCCTACAACAACCTCGAGGCCCTGCCGTGGGAGGCTGTGGGCCAGATGGTGAACCTGAACACCCTCACGCTGGACCACAATCTCATCGACCACATCGCTGAAGGGACCTTCGTGCAGCTGCACAAACTGGTTCGCCTGGACATGACCTCCAACCGCCTCCATAAACTGCCCCCCGATGGCCTCTTCCTGCGGTCCCAGGGTGCGGGGCCGAAGCCGCCCACACCGCTCACGGTCAGCTTTGGCGGCAACCCGCTGCACTGCAACTGCGAGCTGCTCTGGCTGCGGCGGCTGACCCGGGAAGACGACCTGGAGACATGCGCCACCCCCGAGCACCTCACCGACCGCTACTTCTGGTCCATCCCAGAGGAGGAGTTCCTGTGCGAACCGCCGCTCATCACTCGGCAGGCTGGGGGCCGGGCCCTGGTGGTGGAGGGCCAGGCGGTCAGCCTGCGGTGCCGCGCCGTGGGGGACCCCGAGCCGGTGGTGCACTGGGTCGCGCCCGACGGGCGGCTGCTGGGGAACTCAAGCCGGACCCGGGTGCGGGGGGACGGGACGCTGGATGTAACCATCACCACCTTACGGGACAGCGGCACCTTCACCTGCATCGCCTCCAACGCCGCCGGGGAAGCCACGGCACCCGTGGAGGTGTGTGTGGTGCCCCTGCCTCTGATGGCGCCCCCGCCGGCCGCCCCGCCGCCTCTCACCGAGCCTGGCTCCTCCGACATAGCGACACCCGGCCGCCCTGGTGCCAACGAGTCAGCTGCTGAACGCCGGCTGGTGGCGGCGGAGCTGACCTCGAATTCGGTGCTCATCCGCTGGCCCGCCCAGAGGCCTGTACCCGGAATCCGCATGTACCAGGTCCAGTACAACAGCTCCGTGGATGACTCCCTCGTCTACAGGTGGGTGCTGCAGTCCCAGGACGCCCCGCCCACCGACTCCCGGGGCCCTCCCCCTCATCTGCGCACCCCCTTGGCCTTCTTGCTCAGCCGCTGTTCTCTAGATGGCTGTGCGGAGTTGTCCTGGGCTCTCATTTGCCCTGTCCCCTCCTCTCTCTACTTCTGTGTCACGATCTCTTTCTGCTTTTCAGGCATTTAGTAAATCTTCATTGAGACCCCACACGAGCCAGACATGAATATGCCCAGCACAGTCCCTCCTCTCTGGGGTTCCCGGTCTACATCACTGCTGGCCAAAAGTGTCTGGCCATTCACCTTGTCAGTTAAACATTTTGGAACATGAAATATATTCGCACACTTACATATGTATAGTTACATTTATATTTACAGATTACATACCAATGTTACTGTATCGACCCACTGGATGCCTTACAGAACAGAAAAGGAAAAGTATGAGAAAAATAAATAAATGATCCTTTGATCTTACCCACTTCATTGCAAAGTGGTGATGATACCCCCTCCCATTTTATAAACACCCATGTTATTTCCACCATCCACTAGGCTAGAAGCCCTTGCTCTGGTGTAGACAGATCTGTTCGGTATAGACAGACATTAAAAGGTTACTTTCTCCTATCATCTCTGTTATTCTCTTGCTTTTGCCTCTGTCTGCCTGTACCCTCTCCCCCTCCGGCTCTTTTAAGGCACTGAGCCCTTGCTCTGCGCTAGGCCCTGTGCCACCTCATTTGATCTTCCCAGCTCTGCTGTGAAGCAATGATGATCCCCCCTCCCATTTTATAGACAGGGAAACTGAGACTCAGTGGGAGGAAATCACTTGCTCAAGGTCACAGAGGAAAGTGGCAGAGCCAGGATTCCAGGCCTTACCCTTCTAACTGCTAATCTTGCCCTTTTGACATTGAACAGACATTTAGTGAGCACCTGCTGTTTGCCAGGCAGGGATTAGGGGAGAAAGAGAATACATTTCTGAAAATGACTTTTGGTTTCTGTGACTCTCCACCTCTCTGTTTCTCTCTTTCATTATTTAACCCTTGGCCACTGTGTGGGGGGGTGAGGGGGTATCCTCAGACACTGCATGTACACAGATGTTGGTGGCCCTCTGTCCCCAGCAGGGCAACAAACCCCTGGTCTCTTCCTTTCCCCTTAAGGCCACAGTTCCAGTCCCCTGTCCCCATTGCAGATGCCTGTGCTCTGGTGCTGTAGGGGTTAACCTCCTCACTGCTGCCATGGGCGGAGGTGACAACCAACCAGAAACCTGATCTGCTGCCTGCTCAGGTCTTGCAGCCAATTAGAGACACACCAGCTGAAGCTTTCTTAAGGAGCCAGCCTCTGTCCTTGAAAAGTGGGGAGTCCCTAGCAACTGGCTACTTTGGGGGAAGGAGCAAGAGGAATCTAAGCCTCTTGGGAAGGGGAGAGGAGAGGATGAGGAAGACATACAGCTAGGGGTCCGAGGTTGGATGGGGTGGGGGCAGTGTGTGAAATGGGAGGAAGGGGGGGGTCCACCGGAAATGTGGGTAGGCCTTTTGGGGGGGGCTTATTTGAAATCTTCTGGTTGAAGGGTGGCCTTTGGTGGTAACAGAGCTAAGGTGGGCTTCAGGACCAGAGCTGGCCTGGTTGGAGGGAATGTGAAGTTTCCCAGAGAGAAGAGGCCCATGGAGATGGGGGTGTGGCCTCTCTCAGGAGACAGGGCTCCTGCAGCATGGTCCCAGGCAGAGGGGGCCCCAGTTCTTGTCTCTGGGGATCCACTAAGAGTTTTGGAGGTGGGGAAGGCTTGTGAGATTGAGTCCCAGGCATGCAAACTCATGTGGATGTGGCAGTCCTGGCTTAGCCAACAGCCCAGATGTGGCCAACAGCCCAGAAGGGACGTGCCCAATAGAAGAGGGTCAAGGCCTAGTGGGAACGGTCTTACAGATGGGGAAGAGTGCAGTTGGCAGTAAAGTGTGAGCCACAGCAAGGGTTACTGGCCAACACAGGGTGGGATGTGAGCTAATCATGATGAAATTATTGGGTGCCAGGTGTTAGGTGTGTTAATTTATTCACACATCACACTATCTTTTTTTTTTTAAGATTTTATTTATTTATTTGTCAGAGAGAGAGAGGGAGAGAGAGCGAGCACAGGCAGACAGAATGGCAGGCAGAGGCAGAGGGAGAAGCAGGCTCCCTGACGAGCAAGGAGCCCGATGTGGGACTCGATCCCAGGACGCTGGGATCATGACCTGAGCCGAAGGCAGCTGCTTAACCAACTGAGCCACCCAGGTGTTCCACACATCACACTATCTTTATGATGATCTTAATATCTCCATTCTGGGGAAGCAAGGCACAGAGGATTTAAGAAACTTGCCTAAGATCACAGAGCTAGCAAGTGGCAGAGAGACTCAAACACGGGCTCCAAGACTTTGTCAGCATAATGGCTCCTTTACAATGATCCTCATTGGAGGGCAGGAGCCCATAGCAAGAAAGGGGCATGTTGCTTGGTTACATTTGACCCAATTATGGATGAAATTTATCTGGGCGGGGGGCATGATTTCATGACCTCTGATGGTATGGGGCAGAGTGTGCACACAGAGTGACTGATTGCAGGACATGCAGAGTGGACATGGCCCTAGGCACAGTAGGGAAACCATCCCTAGGAGGCCTTGGGAGTGTGGCTTGGAAGCCACTGGTCAATCAAAAGGGGAGTGGCTTATAGATGGCCCCTTAGTGGGTGGGAATAGGTACTTGAGGGGTTTGGTAGTTGTCCCAGAAGACAGACACAGCTTGATGTATCTACCCAGAGGTGGGACATGCAGGTGAGGGCCGTGGCCTCTATCAGTTTCCCCAGAAAGGATGGGAATACATAGAAAAGAGAAACTGGAAGAGCATCCATTGTCCCAACTGAAGTAAGACAGAGTGGGTGAGATGACCTCAGCGTCCGCTTGAGTGAGGATGAGACATACAGGAAACAAGACATGGCCTGTTGTATGGGGGCCCTTAAAGGGTGGAAATATGTAGACCTTAAATGGCGCTTGTCCCAATGAAAGTGAGACACTGGCAGGAGGCGTGTTCCTTGAGTGCAGGCCTTAAAAGCTGTAGCAACCCCTCCCTTGCGGGGAGGGTGGTGGTGGTGGTAGTGGTGTGTGTGTCAGGATATGCAGATGAGGGAACAGGAATGGCAGATATTACCTAATAGGTGACAAGACACCACAAGGAGTGGGTCTGAGGGCAGGGCACGCAGAGGAGGGCCATGGACCGCAGCAGGGGTCCTGACAGGATGGGAATTTGTCGCTTGAATGGCTGCTACTGTCCTATAGAGGGTGAAATACCAGTAGGGACACATGGTTTGGTCCCCACTGGTCACCACAGGTGGGGCATGAAAATGAAGTGATGCTAACCCAGTGCTGATGCCCTCCTGTCCTGCAGGATGATCCCATCCAGCAGCCAGACCTTCCTGGTGAATGATCTGGCAGCGGGCCGCGCCTACGACCTGTGCGTGCTGGCTGTCTACGACGATGGGGCCACAGCACTGCCGGCCACGCGAGTGGTGGGCTGCGTGCAGTTTACCACCGCTGGGGATCCTGCGCCCTGCCGCCCACTGAGGGCCCATTTCTTGGGCGGTACCATGATCATCGCCATCGGGGGCGTCATCGTCGCATCGGTCCTCGTCTTCATCGTTCTGCTCATGATCCGCTATAAGGTCTACGGCGACGGGGACGGCCGCCGCGTCAAGGGTACCTCCAGGTCGCCACCGCGGGTCAGCCACGTTTGCTCGCAGACCAACGGCGCAGGTGCATCGCAGGCCGCGCCCCCGCCTGCGCAAGACCGTTATGAGGCGCTGCGCGAGGTGGCGTCCCCAGCTGCTGCCGCAGTGGCGGTCGAGGCCAAGGCCACCGCGGCCGAGACGGCTACCGCGGAGCCAGAGACCGTCCTTGGACGCTCCCTGGGCGGCTCGGCCACCTCGCTGTGCCTGCTGCCGTCTGAGGAAACCTCTGGGGAGGAGTCTCGGGCCGCGGCGGGCCCTCGGAGGAGCCGTTCCGGGGCCTTGGGGCCGCCAGCTTCGGCGCCTCCCACTCTAGCTCTGGTTCCTGGGGGGGCTCCGGCTCGACCGAGGCCGCAGCAGCGCTATTCGTTCGACGGGGACTACGGGGCGCTCTTCCAGAGCCACAGTTACCCGCGCCGCGCCCGGCGGACAAAGCGCCACCGGTCCACGCCGCACCTGGACGGGGCCGGAGGGGGCGCGGCCGGGGAGGACGGAGACCTGGGGCTGGGCTCCGCCAGGGCACGCCTGGCCTTTACCAGCACCGAGTGGATGCTGGAGAGTACCGTGTGAGCGACGGGCGGGCACCGGGACGCCTGGGTGCCGCGGACTAACGCCCAGCCGCACGGACGCTGGGGCAGGACTCGGGGAGAAAGGCGGCGCCTAGTCGTGGGACTAGAGGCGGAGACTTGCCCTTCTTGTCCCCGGGGGGGCGGGGCTCCCTCGTCTGCGGCTCTTGGTCACGCCCCCGGGCCCGAAGGGATTAGGGGGCGGGCATCCGGGCCCCCCTCCTCCACTGACTCCTCGCCCCCCTCCTGCCCCTCCCCCCGCGCGCTCGCGGACCTCGCTGGAGCCGGTGCCTTACACAGCGAAGCGCGGGGAGGGGCAGGGCCCCCCCGACACTGCAGCACTGAGACACGAGCCCCCTCCCCCCGCCCGGGACCCGGGGCAGGGGCGAGGGGCCCATTTCTTGTATCTGGCTGGACTAGATCCTATTCTGTCCCGCGGCGGCCTCCAAAGCCCCCACCCCCACCCCATTCACTTCCCTGGTCCCGTCGGGTCTGGCTTGGGGTCCCCCTTTCTCTGTTCCCTTCGTCTCTGTCCTGCCCCCTGTCGTCTTTGTCTTACGTGTCTGCCCTTCCCTATTTGTGTCCCCTTTCTCTGTCCCGTCGTCTCTTCTCCCTCCGCCCTCCGATTTCTTGTCCAGTCGTTTCCCTCTCTCTCCCGATTACCTCTTCCCCTACACATTCTCCCGGGCAGGTCCCACTGGAAGGACCAGACTCTCCCCTATTCCTTCCTCTTTTCCCAAATAAATCCCCACATGAACAAAGTCCAAAACCAAATTTCCCTCCCTGCCGGAGCCGGGACCCTCCGCCGCAGCAGAATTAAACTTTTTTCTGTGTCTGAGGCCGCTCTGCTGACCTCTGTGTGTGTGTGTCTGTGTGTCTTGGTGTGTGTATGTGTGTGTGTGTGACCTGGATTACAGCATGACTCAAGTGAGACTGAAGAAGGGATGGCTAGTTGGGACCAGGGAGACTCGGGATAGTTTCCTGTCCCCTGAGAGACTTAGAGGTGGGGAATAATAAAAATAATACTAGCTAACATTTAGTGCCTACTATGTGCCACGCCCTCATTTAACCCTCTAAACCCTAGATATCAGTGCTATTATTCCGTTTTGCAGATGAGGAAATTGAGGCCCAGGAAAGTTAAGACTCTTGCCCGAGGTCACCGAACCAGCACAGAAAGTAGCAAAACTGGAATTTAAAAAGGCAGGCAGCCTGACTTCTGATTCTGTATTCTTAACCACGGAATTGTGCTGAATAGCTGTTGGATGTCCATTCCACATTGTGCTCAGCACAGCTCCTCTGAGGTGGGTCAGCTAATTGAACTAGGTATGTTTGGTCCCATTTAACAGTCAGGAATCTGAACCAAGGAGAAATGAAAGTCACTTACCCAAGGCCCCCAAATGAAGAAATAGGGGAGCTGGCAGGTTCCCCTCTGTCTGTCCCTCACTGCTGCACTGTATAGCCTCTGGTGTCTGTCTGGAAGCTAAGGAAAGGCCCCAAAGACCTTAGCTGAGCATAGATATCCAAAGTCAGCCTTGGGGAGGGGATGAGGGAAAATGCTCATTGGCGGGGGTCTGGAATCTGAGGGATCCTAGGTACAGGAATCTGCTGGGAACACGAAGGATGGTATGGGGAGAAGAGTTTCTCAGGGTGAGGCTGAGGGCTGTGGCTGGGGAAGGAACATAGGTTGATGGCCGGGTGGGATGCCCCAGCCCTTGGGGAGGGGGAGGCCTGCAGTGGAAACTGCTTCCCAATCCTGGAGAAGGAGGAGGAAGGCTTCTTGCCAGCCAGGGGCCCCCTGAGGCCTGGGGAGGAGGAGAGGAAGACAGAAATAGAAACAGAGCAGGAGGGTGGGGGATGGATCTGGGCAGACAGGGTGGGAGGCAGCAAGGACAGAAGCACCAGCGACTCACAGGCCATGAGGCTCCCTCACCCAGTGGCCCAGCCACACATCCATCTCCATCATCACGACTCCTGGATACTGAGGGCTTCCCACACGCCAGGCACTGTGCTCACGAACCCTCCCTGATGCAAGTAGAGAGTATGCAACCCAGAGCCCAGCAAAATGGAGTTACTCAGTAAACGTGATTGCATTTATACACTGCAGCAGATCTGTGTAGCGTGTGCAATCACTTTTCTAGAGCAGGAATCTGAAGTTGAGAGGTTAAGGAGTTTGCCCAAGATCATACGGCCACAAAATGGCAGAGCTACGATTGGAAATCTTATTGCCTCCAAATCCTGCACACCCAACCATCTGACTATACTGTCTCTGATTCACCCAATAAAGCTTTATTGAGCCTGTACTGTGTACTGGGCCCTGTGCAGGGGATACAACAGTGAAAAAAATAATCAAATAAAACAAGAAACCCCTGCCCCATGGAGCTTATATTCTAGGCAAGGGGATGAGAGTAAAGGGGGGATAAGAGTAAACAAGCACATAAATGAAGTGTCTGGGGGTGGGTAAATGCCATGGAAGGAATGAGAATGGGAAGGGATGGGGACTGACCAGGAGGCCCACTTTAGATTGGGGGCTCAAGGAGTATGATACTGGAGCTGAAGAAATCCCTGGTAGGAAGAGCCAGGATAAAGCATTCCAGGCAAAGTGAATGGCACATGCAAAGGCCCTGAGGAAAGAGTGTCCTTAGTGTTTTGGAGGTGGTATGTCTGGACTGGAGCAAGTGAGAGAGTGGGAGGGGAGGAGGTGGAGAGGCAAGCAGGGAACAGATTCTGCAGAGCCTTTCGGGCTGGGGTCAAGAGTCCAGATTTTATTCTCCAAGCTATGAGAAGCCAATGGAGGGTTTTCTGTAGAGGTGATATATGATGTCTGATTTCCATGGAGATCCCAGCTGTGGGGTGGGATGTATGTGTCTTCAAAACAGAACCAGAAACTGCCATCTCAGGTTATGGCATCCACCCGACATGTTTGGGACCCACATGGTCCCCAGTTCAGCTCTTTGGATAACACTCCACCCTCCTTCCTTCACCTGTAACCCCTTCATTTGGTAGAGAGTTATATCTGTAAATGCCAAAGTCATGCTTGTTTTTCAAAATTGAGAGATCTAAACCCAAGAAACAGGTACACTAGGTGAGAGAGGGCATAGTATCATCCAAGGGAAATGTCTGAGTAGCTCTTCTGTGCCTGGCCCTGGGCTGGGCACTGAATACCCAGGAGTGACCAAGACAGACTCAGTCCCTGCCCTCCCAGAGCTGAGGGCGATCACAGCCCTACTGCTGTAGGAAGAACAGGAACCTGGGAGCCCAGCAGAGCTGTCTGACCCTGCCCCAAGGTTCAGGGACATGTATTAGTCAGTCTTTAGGTAGCAAATGACAGGAATGCAGCTTCCCTGGATTAGACCTAAAAAGTGGGCGTTGTTATCTCATAAATCTGGGAAGCAGACTGTCAAGGGTAAAGCTACAAGGAACTTGGCCTTAGAGACTGCAACTCGGACTCAATTTCCCCAGACACTTTATTCATTCATTTCTCTTCTCTGTTTCTCTCAGCTCAGATTCATCCTTTTCAACAACAGGTGGGGAAAATGGCCATTTATTTACAGACACAGATTTGATGCTTCTAGCACCATAGCCCAAAAGGTAAAATGGCAAAATCTCTTCCAATCCTAAACGAGGGGGGAAAAAAAAAACAAGGGCAGGGCTCTGATTGGCCTGACTGGAGTCACATGACATTCTTGCTCTGACTGTAGTATCCAATGTAATGCTTTGATTGGCCAGGTGGGGGTCAGGTGTCTGGGTTGTGTGGTCTGGGGGAGGGGAGGTTACTAAAATAATATGAGTTTGAACCAAATGAAATCGCCAGTTTTGTAGGTTAGAAATGGCAGAACATCGGCAATTTCATACGATTGACCCTAGATAGTCACCAGAAAAGTAGGATGGGGAAGTTTTTAGACATAGGAAAGCAGTAAGAACCCCGGTACACCATGCAGAAGGTGCATGGTTTTGAGGGAGAAGGTGGTATTAGCTAAGACATAAGGGATGAATGGGAACAGACCAGGTGAAGACTTCGCGGTGGCAGGAGAGTGATAGGACATGTCTCAGGCACAGGGAACAGCAGATACAGAGGCTGTCGTGCGTGGGGACAAGGGAGGGCTTGCCACCGTGCTCAGCTCTGACTGAGCTAACCTGAGTCACGTGTTCAACTAAATGAAGGAGTAGGAAAATGGGAGTTAGTCCCCAAAGGAAAATTGAAGAGCTTTACCAGGAGAAATGAATGCTGAACAGGCCAAACCAAAATATATTCAGTTCAAAATTTTTTGTTAGGCCTTGGCATCTCCAAGAAGGGATTTACGACTGTAATTCTGGCATGCCTATTGAAAAGGGTCATATGCCAGAGTTCAGATATATCCTATATGATTCAAATGTTTATTAGCAAATATATATATTTGATAACATAAGCTCTACGCCCAACATGGGGCTTGAACTCAAGACCCTGAGATCAAGAGTCGCATGCATGCTGTACCAACTGAGCTAGCTAAGCACCCCATATTATCAAATATTAATTGAAATATACCTTCTCTAGGCTTTGCTGGGTGTACAGAGATGAATTTGTAAGGATACCTCTGACTGCAATTAACATGACTTAAGACATTTGTTTATCTCATTTATTTTTTTTAAGATTTTATTTATTTGACAGATAGAGAGCACAAGTAGGCAGAGAGGCAGGCAGAGACAGAGAGAGGAGAAAGCAGGCTCTCCACCTAGCAGAGAGCCCGACGCAGGGCTCAATCCCAGGACCTCGGGATCACGACCTGAGCAGAAAGCAGAGGCTTTAACCCACTGAGCTACCCAGGAGCCCTGTTTATCTCATTTATTATTTTTTTTTTAAAGATTTTATTTATTTATTTGACAGAGAGAGATCACAAGTAGATGGAGAGGAAGGCAGAGAGAGAGAGAGAGAGAGAGAGAGGGAAGCAGGCTTCTTGCTGAGCAGAGAGCCCGATGTGGGACTCGATCCCAGGACCCCGAGATCATGACCCGAGCCGAAGGCAGCGGCCTAACCCACTGAGCCACCCAGGCGCCCCTGTTTATCTCATTTAATAAGAAGCCTGGAGTTAGGAGTTTTGGAGTTTTGGTGCAATGCCTCACTGATGTCACCAAGGACCCAATTTCCTACTCTTTAGTTCTATCTTCCTTAGAAGAATAGCTTCATACTTTTGGCTCATTGCCTCCTAGTCACAAAATGGCCACCACAGCTCCAGAGCTCACATCCTCATACTAGTGAAGTATGCAGGAACGAAGGGAGCACATGGAAGAGTTTTCTTTGCATCAAGAAAAAAAATTCTAAAATAAGAGTAAGAGCAATAAATACATATGTGGGGCTTAACCTGTGCCAAGAACTGTTTTAAATTCCTTACATATGTTAATGAATTTAAGAAGCCCTTCAGTTGGATGGCCATCCCAAACTGCAAGGCAATCCCGAAAGCAGGTGTCAGGCAAAGGGAAAGAAATTCATGCCATGGGCTGAGCAACTTATATCTTCCTTTCCACTGATTGCTTTAGGCTTAAGTATATGACTAAATTCTGGCCAATGAGACAAGCATGCACATCCAATAGGGAGTTTCTCTGGAAGGTTTTCTTTAATTTTTTTAAAAAATTTTAAAAAATACTTTATTTGGGGCGCCTGGGTGGCTCAGTGGGTTAAGCCGCTGCCTTCAGCTCAGGTCATGATCTCAGGGTCCTGGGATTGAGTCCCGCATCCGGCTCTCTGCTCAGTAGGGAGCCTGCTTCCCTCTCTCTCTCTCTCTCTCTGCCTGCCTCTCTGCCTGGCTCTCTGTCTACTTGTGATCTCTCTCTGTCAAATAAACAAATAAAAAAAATACTTTATTTATTGGGGCACCTGGGTGTCTCGGTTAAGCATCTGCCTCCCGCTCAGGTCATGATCTCAGGGTCCTAGGATTGAGCCCCATGTTGGGGGGGGCTGCTCAGCAGGGAGTCTGCTGTTCCCTCTCCCTTTGTCCCTCCCCCCCACCCATGAACTCTCTCAAATAAATACACTTGATCTTAGCCAAAAGGCTGAGAAGCGATATCTCTCAAATAAATAAATTAAACCTTTTATTTATTTATTTGAGATGCCGCAGTTTTCCTTGCTTTTAAGAACTGTGGAAGAGGGGCGCCTTGGTGGATCAGTCAGTTAAGTGTCCAACTCTTTTTTTTTTTTAAGATTTTATTTATTTATTTGACAGAGATCACAACTAGGCAGAGAGAAGGGGAAGCAGGCAAAGAGCAGAGAGCCCAATGTGGGGCTCAATCCCAGGACCCACTGAGCCACCCAGGCGCCCCTCTTTTTTTTTTTTTTAAGATTTTATTTACTTATTTGACAGAGAGATACAAGTAGGCAGAGAGGCAGGCATAGAGAGAGGGGGAAGCAGGCTCCCTGCTGAGCAGAAAGCCCAAGGGGGGCTCGATCCCAAGACCCTGAGATCATGATCCGAACTGAAGGCAGATGCTTAACGACTGAGCTGCCCAGGCGCCCCAGGTGTCTGACTCTTGATTTCAGCTCACGTTGTGATCTTGGGGGTTGTTGGAGTGAGCTCCACATCAGGTTCCCCGCTCAGCCAGGAATCTGCTTCTCTCCTCTCTCTGCCCCTCCCCCCACTCATGAGCGCTCCCTTCCCCCCTCCCAAAATAAATAAATAAACCTTAAAAAACAAAAACAAAAACCTATGGAAGGCGAGTCAGGGCCCCAGACATTGTGGAACAGAGGCAAGCTATCCACATTGAGCCTTGTCCAAATTTGTGACCCACAGAATCTATGAGTAGGATCAAATGGTTGTCATTTTACTCCATTAAGTTTGAGGTGGTTGGTTGTGACAGCCAGAGCTGTGGCTGCTACCTTGAGACCATGAGGTAGCCAGAGTAAGAATCAACCAACAGATGGGGCACCTGGGTGGCTCAGTGGGTTAAAGCCTCTGCCTTCGGCTCGGGTCATTATCTCAGGGTCCTGGGATCGAGCCCCGCATCAGGCTTTCCACTCAGCGGGGAGCCTGCTTCCCCCTCTCTCTCTCTGCCTGCCTTTCTGCTTACTTGTGGTCTCTGTCTGTCAAATAAGTAAATAAAATATCTTAAAAAAAAAAAAAAGAACCAACCAACAGAAATGGAAAGAATTTGGTTCTCAAAGACATTGCTGAATAATGAATTAACCTGTCCTAGACCAGCCCTGTGAGCTGACTTTTTGTTATGTGTGATAATAAACTCACTTTTGCTTTCCCCACTTGAGTTGAGTTTCTGATACTCATTACAGGATAAACCATCTTGATTAGACCTCTCTGTGTCCTAGGTACCCATGGAACAGAGAGATATCCAGTTCACAGACTGGGACAGACAGAGAGACATATAAACGTGTGTTACATGTTCACAGAACGGCGTACATGTGGGCGCGAACTTGCTATTAGGCACCTACAGTCAGACCCAGGTTCAGGCAGACACTCACTTAAATGCATACATGCACACGGTCGCGGAAATCAGGCACACACAAATATACACAGCCGGTTACACATTTTACCTCCACCTCCCAGACACCCACACTCAGTCGCAGACTCACAATCATACACATACCCAAGGACTCACTTATTACAGAAGGTTCCAATTCCTTCCTGTTTACTTGTGCATATTGTATAAAAGTAGAAAAACAAGCATTTCTTTTGGGTCAGCACTCCAGCTTCATAAATAAGGGGGGAGAGGAAATAACTTAAGGCAGGGCTGGGGCTTAGTGTATCAATTAAGGTCTGGGGTCCCACATGGGCTGGGGGCGGGTCTAAGTCCTCAGACACACAGGTCTCCACTGGCGACACATTCCAGGTCCTTTTTGAGGAGGCGGAAGAGGTTGAACAAGACAGAGGCCTCGAGGCAGCCTTGAGACTCCTGAGAAAGGGAGACATGTTTGCCATTTTCCAGGTGTCTGCCTCCTCCCTCACTCAGGGCCCGGGCATCCATCCCCCTCTTGAGTCATTCACCTTCTTTGAGGCCTCATGAAGCCGGTGCAGCCAGTGGTGGAGGCGGCCTCGGGGCTGAGGGCCTACTATGGGCTGAGCCTTGACCTGTGGGCAGAGGAGGGTGGTGTATGAGGTGGGGCCTAGGGCAGAGGGGTGATGTCCCCTATGCCCAGACCCCACAGAGAGGACCCAGGTGCCCCGAGCACTCACACAGTCCTGGAGCTCAGAGTGGATGTGGCGCAGAGTGTGAAGGGGCTGGTCCAGGATGCCCCCCTGGGACCTATCAGCCATGGTCTCCAGGACCTTTAGGGTCAAGGTCAGCTCAGCCTCCAAGGCCACGGGGCGCTCCCACACCTGAGGAGAGGTGAGAAAGAACAGACAAGGTGGAAAGGTGAGGAAGTGGAGGCAAGAAGACCCAGTTACGTGGGGGCAGGTGAGGAGTGCAGGGAAAGGGGGCAGGTGATAGGTGACAGAGGATGAGGACAGGCGATGGGTCAGGTAAGAGGGAGGCAGGAGAAGGGAACACATGCGGAAGGATGCAGATGAAGGATAGAGGTGAGTCAGAAACCTAAGGGAAGATACAGGAGAAAGAGTGAAGTGGTACGAGTGAAATGTGGCTCATGGGGGTCACAGAAATGAGAGACTGGAAGGGGATGGGTGAACAGAGACAGGTTAGGGAAGCAAGGGGAGGGGGTGCCGGCTGCACAGGTGACCAAGGTGAAGGAAGGAGGCGCAGACTCTGGGAAAGGGCAGTGGAAGAAAGATGATGGGGGACACAAAGGAGAATCAGTGGTGGGGAGGACAGGTGAGAGGGACAGAGGGAATCAGCACTGAGACTAGCCAGTGACAAGCTGGCCAGGGCAAGGGGCTTGGGTGGAAGATAGAACCCGGAGAGAGAAGAAGGGAGAAATGAGAAGGAATTAGGTAAGAGTGATGGGGACAGGTGAAAGAGATAGGGATGTGGGGAGAGGCAAAGAGGTGATAGAAAGGGACCTAAGGGTCTACGGCCATACCACCCTGAATGCACCCGATCTTGTCTGATCTCGGAAGCTAAGCAGGGTCAGGCCTGGTTAGTACTTGGATGGGAAAGGGACCCAAAGGAGGGATAGGGTCAAGGTAGCAGTTGAGGAAGGACAGGGATGGGGGGTGGGGGTGAGGCAGGGCTGTGGGGGTGGGTGGCACAGGACAGGCGAGGGGAGACCAGACAGAGGGGAGGACAGGTGAGATAAAGGAGGAAAGGGGCCACTTAAAGACTGAGGGAGAGGGGCCAGGTGAGGGCAAGTATGGCCTCACTTCCAACTCACCTGCAGCTGTCTCAGGTCCCGGTTTCTAGGGAAGAGGCGGGAGATGCAACTCCAGTTTTTTAGTGAATTTTCCTAGAGAGTAAGAGCAGAGGTTTAGCCCACAGTAGGAAGGCTGGAGGCTAGCTCATAGCAACAAGGATGGAGGCTGACCTCAAAGGAGAGCTTGAGTTTAATCCACAGCAGAAAGGACAGAGGCCAGCCCATTGCAGGAGGATAGAGGTTAGCCCACTGTAGCCAGGTGGCACCTGGGCCAAAGCAGGAGGAGTAGAGGTTAATCCACAATCATAGGGACTCACCAAGGAATCCTTGGCCATCTTGAAGGCTTCCAGCTCCCGTGGTGACAGAGATTTGAACCTGCCGATGTCACAGCCCTTCCAGGTTGTGGCGGGCTTAGAAGTGGGGACCGGGCCAGCTGTGGCCATGCTTAGCCCTGCAGTTACCAGCAGCAGGACCCACGCCATGGCCATGATCATATCGCAACTGCTTCCCTGGCTGCATGGCTCCGTTTTTTAGGCAGGCTAAGTGAGCAGTCCTGGCTGATGTGTGTAAAGGGAAAAGGCAAATGGAAATTGTGATTTTCACAATGACTTGAAAGGCGGGAGTGGGTGGGACCAGGTAAGGAGTCAGGTGTGCTGCTTTCTGACAGCTCATGGGAGGAGAATGAAGCACAAAAAAGTCAGCTTCAGGAGAAAGGGAGCAGGGGGTAACAGTCTTTTCTGGAAGCCGCAAGGTGAGCTCACAGCTGTGGGTGGAGCCAGATGAGCCCAGAACGGAAGGAAAGAGAAACTGAAATTCGATCCCAGGGCGAAGCCTAAGGAGTTCCTGACCTAGTTTAGGAGTTCCTGGAATTTTGGGAATCCACCAATTGAGGCCAAGGCAGGTAGAAGGATAGGAAGTGGTCACAGCAGGGCAGGGACTGGGGCAGAGGATGAGTGGTGAGGCTGCGTGGATGCAAGAGAGGGCACTTCCCCCATTGGTTTAAGCTAGTTCTGGGAACTCATTTTATGCTCTGAACATTCCTGTGAGTTGTTACTTTTATGCTTGTTCCCATTTCACCAGCTAGAAAACGGAGGCACAGGAAGGAAAAATGACTTGCTTAAGGTCCCACAGCTGGCTAATGGCAGAGCTGGGGTTTGAACGGAGTCTCGTGCGCTTACCCCCTGCTCAATGTACACCCAGAGAAGAAGGTGAGAACCTGTGGGAGTCATAGCCAGCCAGTTCTCCTGTCTCTCCCTCTGGGTAGCAGGAAAGGTTAGAGAGCTCCTCATTCGATGGGGGCAAGAGAACTGGCTGCCTGGGGAGAAGGCAGTGAGGAGGGCTTCCAGAAGCAGATGGAGTCTGGTTGCTTTGTTATCATCACCTCCCGCGGTAATAATAATTGTGTAGTAGGTAGGGAATTGCTTTGATGTGTGGGTACTTTATGTTTTTCATTCCCTTATTTTTTTTTCTTGGCCCTTAGGTGCAGAGAGTTATTAATCATACTCTTCAGATCATAACACAGAATTGCAATGGCCCATGAAAGACTTTCTAGGGTTTTCCCCCCACTTCCTGCACCCGATCCCCACTCCCACCCCACCCACCCGCAGGCACCCACTTTAAGGCACTTGATATATAGCTGGGAAGATGTGTCTTTATCATTTGTGACTGTGTGTATGTATATGTCTTCCCGATTGTGCTATAAATTTCATTCTATCTCTTCCCTTTTTTTCTTTTTTTTTTTTAAACTTATGTTCTGGAGATCTCTCCATATAGTGGCATACACCAAGTTCTCCTAACTGCTGCATTGTAGCCCATGGTGTGCCCACAGCATGTTCACTTATCTACTCCTCCAGTGATGGGCGCTTAGGTAATCTTCCGGCTCCCCATCACCCGAAGGCTTGTACACATCTCCTCCATGGGAGGTCTTCTAGGACATGCCATAGCACCCGCCACCATATCCCCTCAGCTCATTTTTTTCACTCACTTGTAGCTCTGGTGGGCAGTTCATGAACACCCTGACGCCTTCCCACCTCACATGCCTGTATCTTTCTTCTCCATCTGAGGTCTTTCTCCCGTCTGCCTGCAGAACAGACTGGAAGCACCTAGATTACTTCCCCAGGGGTAATCTTCCACCAGAAAAGGGTGGGAGCCAGGGAATAAATACTTTTGCTTCTCTTTTCCTCAGTGGGTTGATTCGAAGCTGTGTTCTGCATGACTCCTCGAGTCCTTAGAGGGTCCCTGCCTGGTGGGCATAAACCCTAGTGGCTCACAGCAGTTGCCCTTCAGGGGCTGGGACAAGGGTGGAGAAGTAAGGTGGCAGGGGTGTAAACTTCAAGGAGGCACTCCCTCTCAGGTTCAGGCAAGTGCCCTGGTGCCTCACTTGCCTCAGTGTGGTCCAGACTCTGCACCATTTTTGGCTTTTTTTCTCCTCTGGTCCTAATTTCTCTGCTCACCTGTGTTTCTTGGGGATACCTCCCAAATAAATCACTGTCCTCTTGGCTCAGGGCAAGCTTTTGGGAGACTCCAGATTAAGATATATATTCAGAGTGGATTTCTGGGGCACAGAGTATACCTGAACTTCTATTGTCTAGTTAGCACTATTCAGTAGAACTTTCAGCAAGATTTGAAGGGTTCTATGTCCATAGCTGTCCAGTACAGTAACCACTAGCCACATGGAGCTATTGAGTGCTTAAAATTTAGCTAGTGCAATGGAGAAATTGAATTTTCAGGTTTTTCCATTTTTGTTTAATTAATTAATTAATTAATTAAAGGGTTTATTTATTTATTTATTTATTTGAGAGAGTGTGTGCATGTGAGCATGGGGAGGGGCAGACGGAGAGGGAGAAAGAATCTCAAGCCGACTGGAGGACAGAGCCCAAGGCAGGGCTCCATCCCACAACCTGGAGATGTTGTCCCAAGCCCAAGTCAATAGTCTGGTGCCCAACTGATTGAGTCAACCAGGTACTCCTCATTTTTCTTTAATTTAAATTTAATTGGTGTATGTGGCTGATGGCTACCATAACAGGCAGTGCAGTCCTAAATAATTCAACTACTGGTTTCCCAAATAGTTGCAACTGCTTCCCTTGCTCTGGAAGTGCTCCGGAGTTCTAGTTTTCCAGCAATCATGGTACCTCCACAACACCTGGCTCTGATCTAGATGACGAGGCTTGTGGACCTTGACTATGAATCTGCTGCAAAATAGACGAGAATTCTGAGGTTGTAGGAAGAGCGAATTCTGCATGTGGAAAGAATGTAAATACTCTGTAGCTGGAAGGAAGGCTGTGGTAGCTTTAAAACATGTCTTCAAATCCTTTGAAGTGATTCTGTGCCCTTCCCTTGGATCTGGGCTGGCCTTAGTAGCTCGTGTGTAACCAGAGGTGCTATATGACCTCTGAGGCTAAGTCAGAAAAGGGCAGCTTAGTTGGTTCTCTTGAGACTCTCACTCAGGGGGAAGGGTAGCTGCCACGTGAGAAGGATGACCACCATGCTCTCATCCTCACTAGGCATCAACTGTCAGCCATGTGGATGAGCCATCTCAGACGTCCAGCCCAGCTTTCCATTCCCCCAAACTGTGGTTGGGGTCCTGTCACCATCAATCCCCACCCCACCAAGAGCCTCAAAGCCATTTTACTCCATTGCTCGCATACCTCTAGGGCCCAGAGCACAAAATAATTATATAAGCACACATATATTCATACATAGACAATCTCCCCTTCTATATACAAGTGGATCTCTCTGTCTCTGTCTCTTTCTCTCTCTTCTTACAATAACTGTACAACAAATTATCCAAAACTCCAAAAATTGTGATTCAGCCACTGTGCAAGGTGACTAGTACTGGGGATGTGCAAACAGAGCTCTGATTATTGCCTTGGCAGTAACACTTTTTTTTTTTTTAAGATTTTATTTATTTGACAGAGAGATCACAAGCAGGCAGAGAGGCAGGCAGAGAGAGGAGGAAGCAGGCTCCCTGCTGATCAGAGAGCCCGATGCGGGGCTCGATCCCAGGACTCTGA
This sequence comes from Lutra lutra, assembly GCF_902655055.1. Taxonomy (NCBI): domain Eukaryota; kingdom Metazoa; phylum Chordata; class Mammalia; order Carnivora; family Mustelidae; genus Lutra; species Lutra lutra. The sequence continues at coordinate 46,328,141 of NC_062294.1, read as the reverse complement.
GATCATGACCTGAGCTGAAGGCAGCGGCTTAACCCACTGAGCCACCCAGGCGCCCGGCAGTAACACTTTTAAAATGGAATTATAGTCTCATAATATACTAAACATCTAGGGTATAATAGAAAATAATTCATTATACTCAATATTTTAAGAATCAAGAAAATCTTAAATAGAATGGGAAAAGCCAATAAGTAGATGCCAACACCAAGATGACACAGATACTGGAATTATCTGACAAGAATTTTAAAGGAACTTGTAAAAATGCTTCAAGGAGCACTCATGAACCCTCTTGAAACAAATTAAAAAATATAGAGTCTCAGGGGCACCTGGGTGGCTCATTTGGTTAAGCGTCCAACTCTTGATTTTGGCTCAGGTCATGATCTCTGGGTTGTGAGATCAAGCCCCTTGTCAGGTTCCATGCTGAGCTGAGCATGGGGCCAGCTTAAGAGTCTCTCTCTCTCTTTTTCTCCCTCTGCCCCTCCTCCCTCAAAAAATATATATCATCTCAGAAAGAATTAGAAAACATAGAGAACCAGATGAAAAAGTTAGAACTGAAAATACAGTAACTGAAATAAAATTCACTGGAATAAACTCATTCATCTCCATGGAAGAATGGAGATGAGAGAGGAAAGAGTTGGTGATCTTGATAATAGGCCAATAGAAATTATCCACTCTGGGGAGCCCGGGTGGCTCAGCTGGTTAAGTGGCTGCCTTTAGCTCAGGTCATGATTTCAGAGTTGTGAGATCCAGCCCTGCCTAGGGCTGCCTGCTCAGTTGGGAGTCTGCTTGAGATTCTCTCTTCCTCTACCCCTCCCCCACTCATGCTCTTTCTCTCTCACTCTCAAATAAATAAATAAATAAATATCTTAAAAAAGAAAAGAAAACAAATTATCCAGTCTGAATAACGGAGAGTAAACAGATTGAAGTCTACACAAAAGAGAAGTAGATTTTTTTTTTTTTTTTGGTCTCTATTGAGATGAAAGGAGCTTCAGGGACTTTGGGGACAATAACAAAAGATGTAATATTTATATTACTGAAGTTCCAGGAGAAAGGCAGAAAGAAACTTTGATCTGAAAAAAATATTTGAAGAAATAATGGCTGAAATACTGGATATCTGGTAAATTACCCTTAGGTAGTCTACAGCTTCAAGAAGCTGAGTAAATCCCAAATAGGATAAAGTGAAGAAAGCCATATCCAGGTACATCGTAATCAAACTTCTGAAAACTAAGGACAAAGAATCTTGACAGTAACTGGCGTTCTGCCGCAGGAGCCAGAGAGGAGCAGCAGCCCCAACTTTGCGCGCTGCCCTACGGCAGGGGCCGCAACAACGTTCGCAAGGTGAGTAAGAACATGAGCAAGCTGAGGCGCGGCCATCGCTGCGGGCGCACCATGAAGCACACCATGTTCAAGCAGGACGTGATTGGAGAGATGAGCGGCTTTGCCCTTTATGCCTGACGTGGCATAGAGCTGTGCAAGGTCTCCAAGGACAAGCCTGTCTTAAGTCCATCAAGAAAAGGGTGGAGACACACATCTATGCCAAGAGAAAGAGAGGAGCTGAGCAATGTCCCAGGAGTCACAAGGAAAGCAATAGTCAAGAAGGACTGAACCCCTCCCCTCTGTATATAATAAAGCCTTCTTGGAATTTGAGAAAGAGGGAAGGAAAGAAGGAAAGAAGGAAGGAAGAAGGAAGGAAAGAAAAAGAAAAAGAAAAAAGAAAGAGAAAAGGAAGAAAAGAAAGAGAAGAAGAGAAGAAGGAAGGAAGGAAAGAAAGAGAAAGAAAAAAAGAAAGAGAAAGAAAGAAGAAAAAAGGAAGAGAAGAAAGAGAGGAAGGAAGGAAGAAGAAAGGAAAGAGAAAGAAAGAAGAGAAAAAGAAAAAAGGAAAGAGAAGAAGTAAGGAAGGAAAGAAAGAAGAAGAAAGAAAAGAGAAAGAAAAAAGGAAGAGAAGGAAGAGAAGAAGGAAGGAAGAAAGAAAGAAAGAAAGAAAAGAAAAAAAGGAAGAGAAGAAAGAGCAAGAAAGGAAGGAAGGAAAAAGAAAGAAAGAAAAGAAAAAAAAGGAAGAGAAGAAAGAGCAAGAAAGGACGGAAGGAAAAAGAAAGAAAGAAAAAAGAAATAAAGAAAGAAAAAAGGAAGAGAGGAAGGAAGGAAGGAGAAAAGAAAGAAAGAGAAAGAAAGAAAAAGGGAAGAGAAGAAAGAGAGGAAGGAAGGAAGGAAAGAAAGAAAGAAGAAAGAAAGAAGAAAGAAAGAAAGAAAGAAAGAAAGAAAGAAAGAAAGAAAGAAAGAAAGAAGGAGAAAAAGGGGTGCCTGGGTGGCTCAATTGTGAAGCATCTGCCTTTGGCTCAGATCATGATCCCAGCGTCCTGGGATTAAGCCCCATATTGAGCCACATATTGGGCTTTTTGCTCAGTGGTGAACCTGCTTCTCCCTCTCCAGCTCCCCTGTGCTTGTGTTCCCTCTCTTGCTATCTCTCTCTGTCATAAATAAATAAAATCTTATAAAGAGGAAGAAAGAAATCAAAGAGAAATGACAAATTACATTTTATAGGGGAAAAATAATTTGACTGAGAGCAGATTTCTCTTCAGAATCCATGGAGGCCAGGAGAAAGTGGCACATTTTTCAAATCCTGAAAGAAAAGAACTGTCAACCCAGACTTCTTTATCCAGTGAAAATACTCTTCAGGAAAGAAGGTGAAATAAAGGCATTTTTAAGTGAAGAAAACAGAAAGCTTGTTATCAGCAGACCTGTATTAAAAGAATTACGGGGGCGCCTGGGTGGCTCAGTGGGTTGGGCCGCTCCTTCGGCTCGGGTCATGATCTCAGAGTCCTGGGATCGAGCCCCACGTCAGGCTCTCTGCTCAGCGGGGAGCCTGCTTCCTCCTCTCTCTCTGCCTGCCTCTCTGCCTGCTTGTGATCTCTCTGTCAAATTAAAAAAAAAATCTTTAAAAGAATTACGGACATTCTTCAAACAGAAAGATAATGAAAACCAAAGGAAACCTAGAATATCAGAAATGAAGACAGGCATATAGAATGGGTAAGTATGTAGGTAAATATAATAGACTGTCTTCCTTGGAAGTTTTAAAAATAATGTTGGATGTTTGAAAGCAAAGTATTCTACTGTCTGATATTATTCTCAATGCATTTAAAAAGATAGTTAAGATACTTATGTATTTATAAAGCAGAGAGGGTAAAGGGACCTAAATAGTAATATTTCTGCATTTCATTGGAAGGGTAAAATGTCAATAATAAAATGCCGTGATAAGCTATATTTATATGTACAGTGAAATCCTAGAGCAATGACTAAAAAAAAAAAAACCAAACCTACACAAAGAAATATATGCAAAATCACTCTTGATAAAGCAAAATGAAACACTAAAAAATGTTCAGGTGTTAACAGGAAGGCAGGAGAAAGCAAAAGAAAAGGAAATAAAATTAAAAAGAAGAGAAAAATGCAATGGCAGACTTCAGTCCTACCATATTAACAATTACATTAAATGTAGGGGGTGCCTGCATGGCTCAGTTTGTTAAGTGTCTGACTCTTGATTTCAGCTCAGGTCATAATCTCAGGGTCATGAGATCAAGCTCTCTGTCAGGCTCTGTGCTGAGGGTGGAACCTGTTTGAGTTTCTCTCATACCCTTTCCCTCTGTCCCTCCCCGCCCTGCCCATACGCACTCTCTCTCAATAAATAAATAAATAAAATCTTTTAAAAATTACATTAAATGTAAATGGCCTATATGTAGGTTAGACAGAATTCTTAGACTTGACAATCAAAGCATAATCCTTCAAAAAATCCTTTAATCTTCGGGCACCTGGGTGGCTCAGTTGGTTAAGCGACTGCCTTCAGCTCGGGTCATGATCCCAGAGTCCTGGGATCAAGTCCCGCATCAGGCTCCCTGCTCCATGGGCAGTCTGCTTCTCCCTCCGACCTTCTTACTTCTTGTGCTCTCTCTCACTGTCTCTCTCTCAAATATATAAATAAATAAAATCTTATAAAAATCCTTTTAATAAAGATTTTATTTATTTATTTGACAGAGAGAGACATCACAAGTAGGCAGAGAGGCAGTCGGAGAGAGAGGAGGAAGCAGGCTCCTTGCCGAGCAGAGAGCCCGATTCGGGCCTCGATCCCAGGACCTTGGGACCATGAACTGAGCTGAAGGCAGAGGCTTTAACCCACTGAGCCACCCAGGTGCCCTTAAAAATCCTTTAATCCTTTAAAAAACAAAAGGATCAATTGGACTTTATAAAAATTAAAGACTTGCTCTGTGAAAGACTCTGTTAACAGCATAGGAAAATAAGTAACTGACTGGAAGGAAGTATTAGCAAACCATATATCTGACAAGGACTGGTATCTAGAAGAGTTTTAAAAACTCTCAAGGGGGGGCGCCTGGGTGGCTCAGTGGGTTAACGCCTCTGCCTTCCCCTCAGGTCATGATCCCAGGGTCCTGGGATCAAGCCCCACATCGGGCTCTCTGCTCAGCAAGGAGCCTGCTCCCTCCTCTCTCTGCCTGCCTCTCTGCCTACTTGTGATCTCTGTCTGTCAAATAAACAAATAAAATCTCAAGGGGACACCTAGATGATGCAGCTGGTTAAGCATCTGACTCTTGGTTTCAGCTTAGGTGGTGATCTCAGGGCTGTGGGATTGAGCCCCATCTAGGGCTCCATACTCAATGCAGAGTCTGCTTGAGATTCTCTCCCTCCTGCTTATGCTCACTCTCTCTCTATCTCTCTCAAAATCATTAATCATAAAAAAACCTCTCAAACTCATCGATTAAAAAATCCAAAAATCCAATTAGAAAATTGGCAAAGGACATTGACATTTCACTAAAAAGAATATTCAGATGGGATATAAACACAAGAAAAGATGTCAGTATTGCTTACCACTAGGGAAATGCAGATTAAATGATGAACAACCACTATACACCTATTAGTATAGCTAATTAGAATAATACTGATTAGACCAAATGCTGGTGAGGATTCAAAGAAACGAACTCTCCTATGTTGCTGGTAGGAGTGCAAAATGGCATAGCCACTCTAGAAAACAATTGGCAGTTTCTTAAAAAGTTAAATATACACTTAAACTGCATGACTCCTTAATCATACTCAGGGACATTTTACCCTGGAGGAATAAAAATGTGTTGACACAAAAATCTGATACAAATATTCATGACACTTTTAAAAAAGTAGGCTCCATGCCCAATATAGGGCTTGAAATTATCACTCTGAGATCAAGAGCTGCATAGTCTTTTGACTAAGCCAACCAGGTGTTCCTTATGATACTTTTAATAGCCCAATAAATTATTGGTACTAGCTAAACTATTTAATATTAGTAATTGTAGTAACCTCAAGCTAGGAATGATCCACATGTCCTTCAACAGGTGAATAGTTAAATATCCCATTATTGGCACTCTGTACAATGGAATAGTACTCAGCAATAAAAAGGAAGGAACTAGTGAGACAGACAGTTGGATGGCTTTTTTTTTTTTTTAAATTTTAGTTGGGTGGCTTTTAAGGACATTGTGCTGAGTGAAAAAAGCCAATCTCAAAAGGTTACATGATATATGATTCCATTTATATCACATTCTTGCAATGACAAAATTATAGAGATGAAGAACAGGTCAGGAGGGTAACAGCAGAGGGATGGTGTGACTGTAAAGGCATGGCCCTTGGGTGTTTCTTTGGGGTGAGGAGACAATTCTGTATTTTGATTGTGGTGTTTATTTATACATGTGATGAAATGTCACTGAATCATACACAAAGACAGACAAAAAGAAATGAATGTATTCGAAAGCTCAAGTCCCAGTAAGGTGTGTAATCTAGTTAATTGTATTGTGACAATGTCAGTTTCCTAGTTTGAAAGTGTGCTATAGTTATGTAAGGATGGATACGGGGAACTCCTCTGCAGTATTTTTACAACTTCTTGTAAGTTTTTAGTATTTTAAAATAAAAAAATTTAAGTTGATAAAAAAATGTACTAAAAGAAAAAAATTGATCCCAGGAGTATTTTTCCATTCAGCTTAAATGATTCCTCTTTCTTTCTTACGTCCCTCTCCACCCCTACCTTTCCCACTCGAACCCCCAAAGATAACCATTTTTAACTCACAGCTTTCCCTATACTAACAGCACATGCAGGTTTGTTGCACATATTCTTGTTGCTTTTACAAAAGCAGTGTCAATCATATGGAATACATTTTTCTGCAATTTGCCTTTCTTGCTTTGCAGTGGTCCTGAAAATGGCCAAACTTGTCCTGGGTGGTCTGGGTAGGGCTGGGTGATGGGGGGGTGGGAAGAGTGGGGGTGGAAAGAGCTGCATCAGGGGACCCTGAGTGGGGTCTCAGCCTCACTTCCACCGCCACCTTGGGTTCTCTGATGTGTCTCTTAGGACCCCTACTGCAGCATCAGGGTGGGTGGGGGACCATGGGAGAAAACAGGGGTACATCCTCAAGGGAAGAAGGTGGGACATGGGCAGAAAGGGGCACTTAGGGTCACCTAAGGGTAGAGGAGGTGGACTGGCTCCACCAGCTTTTGACTTTTGCTGCAGAACCTCAGATTCCAAGCCCAGATCCCAATCCCAGGGGACCTCCATCTCCTCAGCCTTTTCTATATCCTCCTCCCCACCTCTTGCCCCTCTCTTCTGTGCCGGTCTGAAACATCCTGATGCCTCTTAAGTCCCTTCCCTGCTCTGAGGTCCACAGCCCAGATCTCACCCGAGGGCTCTCAGAAGCCATGAAGACAACTGAGGGGTCCTGGGTGGGAAACAGGCAGCCCCTATCAGCGAAAAGGATATGAGAGAAAAGACAAATGGAGGATAAGTGAAGGTGGACAGACTAGAAAAATAGAGGTGGAGGATTAAAGATGAAGGGGGAGATCTGTGAGGAGTGACTGAGGAGGGAGAGGGAGGCAAGGCAGGTGAAGGGAGAAGAACAAGTGAGAAGTTTAAGTGCAGGGCGGGGTGGTAGAGAGCTGGGTGTTGGGACGGGTGAGTGAGAGAATTGAAGGCAAGTTAGGGGAGGGAGAGAGGAGAGGGCAGACAGGTTAGAGAGGCTGGTGAGGAGAACCAGATGACAGGATCAGGTGAGGCAGAAGAGCTAAGACTCCCATTGGACTCTGACTTGCTCCTTGCCTGTGTTTGCCCACCTGGACCACTCAAGTACGTCTCCGCAGGTCTCTCTCCACCCTGACCTTGTAGGTCTCCTTCTCACTGATCACCTGTCTCCCTTCACCTGACCCTGCTGTCTGGCTCAGCTTTGCCCCTCACATGTATCCTTTAAGCTCCCCCGGCTTCTCACTTGCTGCAGCAGTACCCAGTTTCAAGTCCCATAGAGGGGCAGGAACCATGGTCTGCTCAGTACCTAAGAATTTGCTTGTCCATTCTCTCATCAAATATTAATGAGCTCTTACTATGTGCCCAGGATGACCAAGTGTTTACTGTTTTGGTCCCTCAGCATGGAGTGATCTTGAGGACAGTGGCAGGGCAGGGGTCTCAGCTCACAGCATGAGTGATGGAGGGTGGACCTCAATAGTAAGGCCACCACTGTTATCTCTCGGTGAGGGAGAGTGAGTCCACAGAGGACCAGAGAGAGGCATGCCTGGAGTGGGAGTGTTGGAGGTGAGCCTTTAGCAGGATAGATGGGAAATCATAAGCCATCATGGCTACATTCAAGTGCTTACCTTATAGTAGCCACTGTTCTAAATGTGTCCCACTTTGGGGGCACCTGGGTGGCTCAGTCAGTTAAGCATCCAACTCTTGGTTTTAGCTCAGGTCATGATCTCGCCGTCCATGGGGTCAAGTCCCATGGTGGGCTCTGCACTCAGTGCAGTCTGCTTCAGATACTCTCTTCCTCTCACTTTCATTCACCCATTGTCCCAAATAAATATCTATCTATCTATAGTCTTTTTAAATATGTGTCCCACTTTCCGATGAGGAAACTGAGGCACAGAGAAATAAAGTCATCTATTTCAAGCCATGAAACTGGTAGGTGGTGGAGTCATATTTAAAGTCTGGTCTGCCTGATTTCAGAGCTTGCCTTCTTAACCCCCATGTGGGAGATTTGCAAAGGTGGTGGCACATTCGCTTGGATGCCTGGTGATGAGATCCTCACAATATAACAGCATCTCCCCAGGTTTCTGGGCTCTTGAGGGTGTCACCAGGACTAAGACTGGACCTGTGGTCCTACCTGTTGGATGGATGGACTGAAGAGATAGGACATGGCAGGGAGAGGGGAGGCAAGACTGGGCCATGGATTGGAACAGATGCTGGATGGATGGATGGATGGATGGATGGACGGACGGATGGATGTGTGGGTGGATATGTGGATGGATGGGTGATGTATAGATGGATAGTTGATCAGGGAGGGAAGTCAACCTCACCTAGCTTTGCCTCTAATTTCTGGCTATGGAAATAGATGCTACTTCTTTTCTGTGTGTGTGGTCCTTGGACTGGAAGCATCAGCTTCACCTTGGAACTTGTCAGAAATGCCCATTGTCTGAACTACAGAATCAGCAATTCTGGGGGTAGAATCCAGCAATTCATGTGTTAACAAGACTTCCAGCTGAATCCAATGGCCATTAAAGTTTGAGAACCCCTGATAGAGTGTAATCATTAAGACCAGGGGAATCTCGGGGACTGCGGCTCAGACACTGGTATCTTGAGAGTTCCCCAGGAAATTGTAAAGCAAGCAAAACCCGTGAACCACTAGATTGGCTGGAGGGAAAATCTCAGTTTATATAAGTGAAGCAACTGCATCATCTGAATTTAGAATTTGCAGGCAGGGTTTGGGCAGGACTGGGGAGGCCAGGTGGGCAGTGGCCAGGAGGCGACAGATGGGAGACTGAATGTGAGAGAGAAACAGAAAGAAGGCTAGAGCAGGGAGCCTAGAAGTCTTTTGGAAAGAGACTCCTGGACTGGTAAATCCTCAGAGCCTGTGGAGTTGGTGGTGTGTGCGTGGGGGGAGTTTCCCTGAGTCCAGGCCCTATTTTCCTTGTAAGGGGCACCAAGTAAAGGGGCAGATGTTTTTGAAGAAATTGGAGCATGATGGAGGCCTTTCTTGGAATCTTAGGGGAGACATGGAGGGTTTGGGGGCTTCCAGGACAAAGATGATAGGTTTGCATGAATTGTCCCAAAACACACCATAGTAAATAGGGATAACAGTGGTACATAAAATGTGCAAAATGCTTTATACCTGTGATTATAGAGACTGCTAATGACGACCTTCTCCAGTATTGTTCCCCTTTTCCTGTTGATGAATTGAGGTTTCATTGCAACCATCAAGTCACCCTTGACCTCTCTCTCTTTCCTTCTTTTTCTCCCTTTGTCTCTGTTGCTCTGTCTGTCTCTCTCCCATACATTCATCAGCAAATCCCACTGGCTGTACTTTCAAAATGTTTCCAAATTCACCCACTTCTTTTTTTTTTTTAAGATTTTATTTATTTATTTGACAGACAGAGATCACAAGTAGGCAGAGAGGCAGGCAGAGAGAGGGGAGGAAGCAGGCTCCCTGCTGAGCAGAGGGCCCGATGTGGGGCTCGATCCCAGGACGCCGGGATCATGACCCGAGCCAAAAGCAGAGGCTTTAACCCACTGAGCCACCCAGGCGCCCCCAAATTCACCCACTTCTGATCCTCTTCTCACCCCCATCCTGGCCTGTCTGTGGTCACCTCCTGCCCAGACAATCACAGCACCCCCATCCCTGATCCCCACCATCCCGTCTGTGACTGTCTACATGCAGCCATAGATTATGTACCCTCTGTTCAAATCACCTGTTAAGCCTAACAAAGCCTTCTAACCTCATCTCCCTGTTCACCCCCCTTCTCTACCAGATGGCCTCATTGCTGTCTCTTGAATAAGCCCCTTTCTCCCTGTATGTACCAAGGCTCTTAGTTGCAAACAACAGGATCCACACTGGCTAGTTTTAGCAAAGACAAGTGATAAGAATATTGAGAGGTTCATGGATTCTTGGGGAGGGCAGGGAGACAGATTATGAAGGTAATAACCTAGGATAATCCCTAACTGCTCCATGAGTCTGGGAAGAAAAGTCCCATCCCTGCTGCTTAGAACCTCTGATAGTCATGACCAGACTCTAGAAGCATCCTTCACAACCTCCCCAAAGAACTAGAGGCTTCTTTTGCAGGGGCCACCAGATGACTGCTCTCCACTTTTGTGGCCACCTCCTCTTGTGGCTCACTTTTTTTTTTTTTAAGAACAAAACCCAGATTTGAGGAGGAGCAAGATGATGGAGGGGTAGAAGACCTAATATCATTGGGTCCCAGGAGTTCAGCTAGATAGTTATCAAACCATTCTGAACACCTACATATTCAACAGGAGATCAAATAAGAGCAGCAATTCTTTTTTAAAAATTTTTATTTATTTTTAAAAATTTCTTTTCAGTGTTCCAGAATTCATTGTTTATGCACCACACCCAGTGCTCCATGCAATACGTGCCCTCCATAATACCCACCACCAGCCTCCCCCAACCTCCAACCTCCACCCCTCCAAAACCCTCAGATTGTTTTTCAGAGTCCACAGTCTCTCATGGGTCATCTCCCTCTCCAATTTCCCCCAACTCCCTTCTCTCTGTCACCCCATATCCTCCATGTTATTTCTTATGCTCCACAAATAAGCGAAACCATATGATAATTGACTCTCTCTGCTTGACTTATTTCACTCAGCATAATCTTTTCCAGTCCTGTCCATGTTGCTACAAAAGTTGGGTAATCATCCTTCCTGATGGAAGCATAATACTCCATAGTATATAGGGACCACATCTTCCTTATCTATTTGTCTGTTGAAGGGCATCTTGGTTCTTTTCACAGTTTGGTGACTATGGCCATTGCTGCTATGAACATTGGGGTACTGATGGTCCTTCTTTTCACTACATCTGCATCTTTGGGGTAAATACCCAGTAGTGCAATGAGCAGCAATTCTAGGAGCAGAAAATCGACCACTTTCCAGAAGGTAGGATGTGCAGAGAAGTGAATCTGAGGCAACATAGGGGATGATAGACCACTGGGGGAGTGGCGGGCTCCCCACAAGTGGTGGAGCAGTGGAGCACAAAATCAGAACTTTTACAAGTCTGCTTCACTGAGGGATGTTGCTCCAGAGGCTAAGCAGGAGATGGAGCCCTCATGGGGACAGTGTGGTATCAGGACCCACAGGGTCACAGAAGGATTTGGGGTATCTGTGGGTGGCAGAGCTCCCAGGTATCAGAACCGGGAAGGCTGCTGCAGAGACAGAACTGAGGAGTGAGCTCTCAGCTTGGGTTTATCTTAAACTGTGATCCGAGGCACAGTTGGACCACTGCTCTTCGAGCAGGGACTGCACAACTGGCAGATCCAGGAAACTCACCTTCATCCTCTGGGAGGAGCAGTGGTGGCAGGAATCTTCTGGGTTTGGAGACTCCAAACAGGGTGGTGTGCCAGAGACAGAAATGCTAGGTCACAGGCCAGGTAAGCTCAGAGCATGGTGGGAGACCAAGGAGATGGGAGGGATTGATGGCTTTTCTCTGAGGGCGTACTGAGGAGTGGGGCCAAGCTCTTGGCTCCTATGGAGACAGCGAGGCCACCATTTTCATTCCTGTACTCCAGAGCTCTATGGAAAGTGTTCAGGGAACAAAAGCTTCCAAGAGCTAACCCGAGCAGATTACTTAGCACGGCCCCTGGCAAGGGTGGTGCAATTCCACCTTGGACAAAGACATTTGAGAATCACTGTAGCAGGCCCCTCATGCAGAATATCAGCAAGAACATCCAGTCAAGACCAAGTTCACCAATCAATAAGAACTGCAAAATCTCAGAAATATGGGAATACAGCATATGAAATTCATAGCTTTCCCCCCATTATTCTTCAGTCTTTCAAAGTTAAATTTTTTAATTTTTATTTTTTCTTATTCTATTTAAAATTTTTTTCCTCTTTCCTATTTTAACTTTTAACTATTTATCTTATCAATACCTTTAAAAAAATCTTTTAAAATTTTCATTGTTATACTCATATCCTATCCCTTCATTGTAATTAGCCTTATTTTTTGTATACATACAGGTTTTTCTTTCCTTAAAATTTTGGGATACAGTTTCTTCTTCTAACAAATAAAAAATGTACCTTAAATCAAGTGCATGGCTTTGTTCTAGTCTCCAGCATGATCACATTCTTTCCTTTTTTTTTCTTTTTTCAACCAACTTCTTATTAATTCCTTTTTTAGAATCTTTTAAAATTATCATCTTTACACTCATATTCCACCCCTTCATAGTGTTTACCCTTATTTGCGTGTATATATATATATATATATATATATATATATATATATAAGTTTTTCTTTCTTTCTTTTTTTTAAAGATTTTATTTATTTATTTGACAGACAGATATCACAAGTAGGCAGAGAGGCGGGGGGGGGGGAGCAGGCTCCCCACTGAGCAGAGAGCCCGATGTGGGTCTTGATCCCAGGATCCTGAGATCGTGACCAGAGCTGAAGGCAGAGGCTTAACATGCTGAGTCACCCAGGTGCCCCTCTTTTTTTCATTCTTTAAAATTTTGGGAGGCTGTTTCTTCTAACAGACCAAAATACACCCAAAATCAAGTGTGTGGTTCTATTCTATTCACCAGTCTATTATATACATATATATTTTTTTTTTCCTCCTTTTTTCTCTTCCAAGGTCTCTTCCGATTTGGTTAGTGTATATTTTTCAGGGGCCATTGTTACCCTTTTAGCATTTTATTCTCTGATTCATCTATTCTTATCTGAATAAAATGACAAGGCAGAAAACTCACCTCAAAAAAAAAGAACAAGAGGGGCGCCTGGGTGGCTCAGTGGGTTAAAGCCTCTGCCTTTAGCTCAGGTCATGGTCCCAGGGTCCTGGGATTGAGCCCCGCATTGGGCTCTCTGCTTGGCAGGGGACCTGCTTCCTCCTCTCTCTCTGCCTGCCTCTCTGCCTACCTGTGATCTCAGTCTGTCAAATAAAAAAAAATAAAAAAAAAAAGAATAAGAGGCAGTAATGAAGGCTAGGGACCTAATCAATATGGACGTTAGTAAGATGTCAGATCTAGAGTTCAGAATGATGATTATCAAGGTGCTAGCTGGGCTCAAAAAAAGCATGGAAGATACTAGAGAATCCCTTTCTGGAGAAATAAAATCCCTTTCTGGGAAATAGAAGAACTAAAATCTAACCAAGTTGAAATAAAAAAGTCTATTAATGAAGTACAATAAAAAATAGAGGCTCTTACTGCTAGGATAAATGAGGCAGAAGAGAGAATTAGTGATATAGAAGACTAAATGATGGAGAATAAAGAAGCTGAGAAAAAAGAGAGATAAACAACTACTGGACCAAAAGGAGAGAATTCAAGAGATAAGTGACACTATAAGACAAAACAATATTAGAATAATTGGGATCCTAGAAGAAGAAAGAGAGAGAGAGGGGCAGAAGGTATAGAGGAACAAAGTATAGCAGAGAATTTCCCTAATTTGGCAAAGGGAACAAGCATCAAAATCCAGGAGGCACAGAGAACCTCCCTCAAAATCAATAAAAGTAGGTCCAAAAAATAGTAAAACTTAAAGTCTCAGTGACAAAGAGAAAAATCCTGAAAATACCTTGGGACAAGAGGTCTTAAACATACAATGGTAGAAATATTAGATTGGCAGCAGACTTATCCACAGAGACTTGGCAGGTCAGAAAGGACTGGCATGATATATTCAGAGCACTAAATGAGAAAAATATGCAGCCAAGAATACTATATCCAGCTAGGTTGTCATTAAAAATAGAAGGAGAGATAAAAACCTTCCAGGACAAACAAAAACTGAAAGAATTTGCAAACACCAAACCAGCCCTACTGGAAATATTGAAAGGGGTCCTCTAAGCAAAGAGAGAGCCTAAAAGTAACAGACCTGAGACAATATACAGTAACAGTCGATACAATGACACTAAATTCATATCATTCAATAGCTACCCTGAATGTTAATGGGCTAAATGCCCCAATCAAAAGGCAAAGGGTATCAGAATGGATAAAAAACAAGACCCATTGATATGATGTCTGCAAGAAACTCATTTTAGACCCAAAGACACCTCCATATTTAAAGTGAGGGAGTGGAAAACAATTTACCATGCTAATGGACATCAAAAGAAAGCTGGGGTGGCAATCCTTATATCAAATAACTTAGATTTTAAGCCAAAGACTATAATAAGAGATGAGGAAGGACACTATATCATACTTAAAGGGTCTGTCCAACAAAAATATCTAACAATTTTCAATATCTATGCCCCTAAATGGGAGCAGTCAATTATATAAACCAATTAATAACAAAATCAAAGAAACATATCAACAAGAATACAATAATAGTAGGAGACTTTAACAATGCCCTTGATGAAATGGACAGATCATCTAAACAAAAGATCAACAAGGAAATAAAGACTTTAAATGACACACTGGAACAGATGGACATCACAGATATATTCAGAACATTCCAACCCAAAGCAACAGAATACACATTCTTTTCTAGTGCACATGGAACATTCTCCAGAATAGATCACATCCTGGGTCACAAATCAGGTCTCACCTGGTACTAAAAGACTGGGATCATTCCCTGCATATTTTAAGACCACAATGCTCTGAAACTAGAACTCAACCACAAGAGGAAAGTTGTAAAGAACTCAGATACAAGGAGGCCAAAGAGCATCCTACTAAAGAATGAATGGGTCAACCAGGAAATTAAAGAAGAATTTAAAAATTCATGGAAACAAATGAAAATGAAAACACAACCATTCAAAATCCTTGGGACACAGCAAAGGCAGTCCTGAGAGGGAAGTATATAGCAATACAAGCTTTTCTCAAGAAACAAGAAAGGTCTCAAGTACACAACCTAACCCTACACCTAAAGGAGCTGGAGAAAGAACAGCAAAGAAAGCCTAAACCCACCAGGAGAAGAGAAATATCAGAAGAGAAAGATCAGAGCAGAAATCAATGAAATAGAACCAAAAGAACAATAGAACAAATCAATGAAACTAGGAGCTGGTTCTTTAAAAGAATTAGTGAGATTGATAAACCCCTGGCCATACTTATCAAAAAGAAAAGAGGAAGGACCCAAATTAATAAAATCATGAATGAAAGAGGAGAGATCACAACCAACACCAAAGAAATACAAACAGTTATAAGAACATATTATATGTTATATGCCAGAAAATTTGACAATCTGGAAGAAATGATGCATTCCCAGAGACATATAAACTACTAAAACTGAACCAGGAAGAAATAGAAAAGCTGAACAGACCCATAACCAGTAAGGAGATTGAAGCAGTCATCAAAAATCTCCCAAAAAACAAGAGCCCAGGGCCAGACAACTTCCCAGGGGAATCTACCAAACATTTAAAGAAGAATTAATACTTATTCTTCTGAAACTGTTCCAAAAAATAGAAATTTAAGGAAAACTGTCAAACTCATTTTATGAGGCCAGCATTACCTTGATCCCCAAACCAAAGAAAGACCCCATCAAAAAGAATTACAGACCACTTTTCCTGATGAACACAGATGCAAAAATTATCACCAAAACACTAGCCAATAGGATCCAACAGTACATTAAAAGGATTATTTACCATGACCAAGTGGGATTTATTCCTGGGCTGCAAGGTTGGTTCAACATCCATAAATCAATCAATGTGATATAATATATTAATAAAAGAAAGAATATGAGCCATTGATACTCTTAATAGATGCTGAAAAAGAATGACAAAGTACAGCATCCTTTCTTGATTAAAACTCTTCATGGTGTTGGGATAGAGGTTACATACCTCAATATCAGAAAATCCATCTATGAAAAACCCACAGCGAATATCATTCTCAATGGTAAAAAACGGAGAGCTTTTCCCCTAAGGTCAGGAACACAGCAGGGCCTAAAATTTATATGGATCCAGAAAAGACCCCAAATAGCCAGAGGAATGTTGAAAAGAAAACCAAAGTTGGCAGCATCACAATTCCAGTCTTCAAGCTCCATTACAAAGCTGTAATCATCAAGACAGTATGGTACTGGCACAAAAATAGACAAATAGATTAATGGAATAGAATAGAGAGCCCAAAATGGACCTTCAACTCTATGGTCAACTAATTTTTGACAAAGCAGGAAAGAATTCCAATGGAAAAAGGACATTCTCTTCAACAAACGGTGTTGGGAAAATTGGATAACCACATGCAGAAGAATGAAACTGGACCATTTCCTTACACCACACACAAAAATAGACTCAAAATAGACGAAAGACCTCAATGTGAGACAGGAATCCATCCAAATCCTTGAAGAGAACACAGGCAGCAACCTCTTCGACCTCAGCTGCAGCAACTTCTTCCTAGAAACATCGCCAAAGGCAAGGGAAGCAAGGGCAAAAATGAACTACTGGGACTTCATCCAGATCAAAAACTTTTGCACAGTAAAGGAAACAGTCAACAAAACTGAAAGACAACTGACAGAATGGGAGAAATATTTGCAAATGACATATCAGATAAAGAATTAGTATTCAAAATCTACAAATAACTTATCAAACTCAACATGCAAAGAACAAATAATCCAATGAAGAAATGGGCAGAAGACATGAACAGACATTTCTGCAAAAAAGGCATCTAAATGGCCAACAGACGCATGAAAAAGTGCTCCACATCACTTGGCATCAGGGAAATACAAATCAAAACCACAGTGAGATACCACCGCACAGCAGTCAGAATGGCTAAAATTAACAATCAAGAAACAACAGATGTTGCCGAGGATGTGGAGAAAGGGGAACCCTCCTACACTGTTGGTGGGAATGCAAGCTGGTGCAGCCACTCTGGGAAACAGCATGGAGGTTCCTCAAAAAGTTGAAAATAGAGCTACCCTATGACCCTGCAATTGCACTACTGGGTATTTACCCTAAAGATACAAACGTAGTGATCCTAAGGGGCACGTGTACCCCAATGTTTATAGCAGCAATGTCCACAACAGCCAAATTATGGAAAGAACCCAGATGTCCAACAACATATGAATGGACAAAGAACATGTGGCATATATATACAATGGAATACTATGCAGCCATCAAAACCCCCTGAAATCTTGCCATTTGCAATGACATGGATGGAACTAGAAGGTATTATGCTAAGTGAAATACATCAATCAGAGAAAGACAATTATCAATTATCATATGATCTCTCTGATATGAGGAATTTGAGAGGCAAGGTTTGGGGTCATGGGGGGTAGGGAGGGAAAAAATGAAACAAGAATGGGACCAGAGAGGGAGACAAACTTTAAGAGACTCTTAATCCCAGGAAATAAACTGAGGGTTGCTGGGGGGTGGAAGGGGAGGGATAGGGTGGCTGGGATACAGACATTGGGGAGGGTATGTGCTATGGTGAGTGCTATGAATTGTGTAAGACTAATGATTCACAGACCTGTACCCCGAAGCAAATAATACAGTATATGTTAATAAAAAAATTACTAAAATCCTAAAAAAAAGAACAAAACCCAACATTCACTGAGTATTTATTATCTACCAGCTACTGTTAGTGACTTCATTTAATTCTTACATTCACTACTTTAAGTAGGTACTATTATCATTCCAATTTTACAGAAGAGGAAACCAAGGATCTTCAAGGTGAGACAACTCAGTCAAGGTGAAACCATTTGTTTTAATTTTTTTAAAATTTTATTTATTTATTTATTTATTTAGAGCATGAGCAGGGGTCAGGGGAGAGGGTAAGGGGAAAGGGAGAGAAAGAATCTCAAGTAGACCCCACACTGAGCACGGAGCCTGAGGTAGGGCTCAGTTTATGAAACCTGAGATCAAGACCTGTGCTGAAATCAAGAGTCACACACCTAACTGATTTAGCCACCCAGGCAGCCCACGGTCAAAAGATTTGTAAGTGGCAAAGCCAGTCTTCAGACTCTAGTTTGTCTCCTGCATCTCATTCTCCCTAGCTCTACCTGACACTGTAGTACGTGTTTTTCAGTAACCACTTTATCAAGATATAATGCACATACCATATAATTCACCCATTTCTAGTGTACAATTCCATGGATTTTAATATACTCACAGAGTTGTGAAGCCATCAATTTGAGAACATTTTAGAACATTTCATCAACCCCTGAAGAAATCCCATATGCTTTAGCCTTCACTCCTCATTTCCTCCCAGCCCCCTCTCCCTACACAGCCCTAGGCAACCACTAATTTACTTTCATCTCTATTCTAGACGTTTCATACAAATAGAATCATATAGTATGTCTGTATCTGGCTTCTTTGACTTAGTATAATGTTTTCAAAGTTCATGTTGTAATGTATCAGTACTTCATTATGTCTGATTCTGTATTCCATCCTATGGATATACCACATTTTGTTTATCCATCCATATGTTATTTGGTGGACTTTTGGGTTGTTTCCACTCATTGGCTATTATGGATAATGCTGCCATGAACATTTGTTCAAGTTCTTATGTGGGTATATGTTTTCATTTCTCTTGGGTACTGTGGCTCATTTTTGAACCCAAGCTTTTGGGGATGTCCCTGATTGGTGCAGTCCAGGTCACACGTCTATAGAAATTCTTCTTAAGATACAGAGAATCTGGGAGTGTGAATTTTTGGCTCACACTCATAATGAGGTGAGGTGAGCTCACCCCTGGGTGAGCCTTGAGGAAGGCTCAGACTCATAATGTGGCAAATTACCAAAGTCTGGGAGAGCATTTGTGTAGGCTTTAAGTTTATTGATTCTTGGCTCCAAATTCCCTCTTTTTGCTTGCTCTTTGATAATGGAGCTGGGCCTTGGTATTTCTCCTTGGCCAGCCAGGAAGTTGTTCAGCCTGGCTTGTAGAGGGGGCTGGAGGGGCAGTGGAGGAGAAAGGGGCTCTCTTTCTTCGTTCTAGTTGCTAGGGTTCTTTTCTCTTCACTGTCTGGTCCCCTGTGGTTTCTCCAGGCCACGTTTCTGCCAGGAACAGCTTTCTCCGGCTTCCATGTGCTTCTCTCTTGACTTGGGTGGCAGTAGGGTATCTGGGAGCCTCAGGCAGGATAGGCTGTGCCCTGAAAGGTCACTGGTTTCACACTCTCCCCTCAGCCCCAAGCATATGTGTGCTGGGGAATGAGATGGGATGGGGTGAGGGCTGTGGAATGGCTGTCTAATGACCCAATCCTAATCCCATACACCTGGCCTGGAGCTGCCTTGGCCACACCACACACAGAAGAAGTATGCCAGACCCTGCTGATGGTGTCCCCTTTCATTCCCAGCTCCATCAGCACTTTCACAGTCCCCAACTCCCTGTACAGCCTCTCACCAGCCTTGGCTTGTGTGCTCCCTGAGTGCGGTTCTGCCCCCATGATGACTGTTGACCAGCTCTGACCCTGGTGGCCCAGAGTACTCTCCACCATCCAGTGGTAGAGGCCTGAACCCCTCTTCAGTTTGTCCTTCCTTGTGTACTCCTTCTCTGACCTAGGGTACGCTTCAGAATTCTCATTCCATCTTTATAGTCACTCTCTTACCATCGAGCCCCACATTGGGCTCTATCTCATTACCTTGAGACCATGACCTGAGCCAAAATCAAGAGTCAGATGCCTAAACGACTGAGCCACCCAGGCACCCCAATGCCTGGCATTTTATTTTATTTTATTTTATTTTTTTAAAGATTTTATTTATTTATTTGACAGAAAGAGATCACAAGTAGGCAGAGAGGCAGGCAGAGAGAGAAGAGGAAGCAGGCTCCCCGCCGAGCAGAGAGCCCGACGTGGGGCTCGATCCCAGGACCCTGAGATCATGACCTGAGCCGAAGGCAGAGGCTTTAACCCACTGAGCCACCCAGGCGCCCCTGCCTGGCATTTTAAATAATAATTTCAAGTTGTATTTCCAACAGAGACTAGTAGCTATTTTTTCTACCTTTATGTAGATTTCTTAAACTTTTTTTTCCCGTATCTTTATTAAGTGTGTCAGTCAAGTTTCTACCAGAATCAGTAGAATCTATCTATCTATCTATCTATCATCTATCTATTATGTAGAGATTATTGTATTCCAAGTAATTGGCTCAGACAGGCAGTGATGCTGTAGTCCACAGGCAGAATTTCTTTTCCTGCAGGGAAGAATTCTCACCCTCCTCCACTCCACCACTTAGTTTTGCTCTTAATGCCTTTCAGCTGATCAGATGGGCTCACTTGCATTATTGCAGATAATCTCCTAGACTAACTGATTGCAGACTTTAATGACATCTACAAAATAGTTTCAGAGAAACACCTAAATTAATGCTTAATTGAATAACTGGAAACTATAGCCAAGTTGATTATAATTTACATACAATGAACTGTACACATTTAAAATGTATTGTTGCATCTTGGCATCTATAGACACCTGTCCACTCCCTTCCCCAGACATCAAGAGATCTGCTTTCCATCATTATACGTTAGCTTGCATTTTCCAGGATTTAATAACAGGTATTTGTGGATGAATGGATGATTCCCGGTGAAGTGAAGTAACTTGCAAAACTCATACAGCTAGGAAGTGGTCATGCCAAGATCCACACCCGCACCTGCAGGTTCCTCAACTCCGCAGCCTGTCTCCACTGCCTCCCCCATGCAGGAATCTCCTGGGGGCGGAGAATGTCAGCTCCTTGAGGGCAGGGACTGTCTGATCCTCTGATTTCTTTCTTTGTTTTTTTAAAGACTTTATTTATTTATTTGACAAAGACAGAGAGAGAGAGAGCACAAGCAGGGAGAGCAGCAGGCAGAGGCAGAGAGAGAAGCAGGCTCTCCGCTGAGCAGGGAGCCCAATTCGGGGCTTGATCCCAGGACCCTGAGATCACAACCTGAGCCAAAGGCAGGTGCTTAACTGCCTGAGCCCCCCGCCCTTCTGATTTCATTCTTTCCTCTCCTTAGCTTCCTCTGGGACCTACAGGACATGGCACTTTAATAAGTGGTTGATGAATTTAATTGTCTCTTCTCTGTACGTTTCCTCACGTCCCTTCCTATGTCTCTGCCTGTTTCAGTTCTCTACTGATACATAGCAAATGACCCCAACACTCTGGATAAAAACAAGAGTGACTTATTACTTCTCAAGGTTCTAAGAGTCAGCTGAGCCGTTTTTCTCCTGTACTCACTCACTCACCAGGCTGTTGTCAGCTGGTGGGCTGGGTGCTGGGGTCAGCTGGGATGCTCATCTGGGTGGGTCTTTCTCTCATGGAGGTCTTTCACCATTCAGTAGTCCAGATTGGGCTTTCTTGCAAGGTGACAAGAATATTTCCGACACACAAGCCCTTGGCAAGCTTCTGTGTTAATGCTCCAATGGCCAGAGCCAGTCATGTGGCCAAGTCACGGTCAGTGTGGGAGGAGACCATACAGGGGCGTCAGGGTGGTGCGGTTGCCGCTCAGGTCAGTCCACTGCCCTGCCCTGGGGCTCCCCCTTGTTTATGGAGTAGAATACTTTGCTCTAAGAGAAAGGACTGAGGCCCCCGATGGCCTGCTACCTGTTAGCCGCGTGACCTTGGCCAGGAGACTCAGCTGTGCCATGCCTCAGTGTTCACGCCTGTAAAATGGGTTAATGTTCATCCCTTCCACAGAAATTAGATAAGTTCATGCAGGCAAAATTCTTAAATCAATGCCTGGCTCCTAGACAGCCCTCGATAAACATTGCCGCTGTTATGCTGTCCCCATCCCTTCCGGCTGGCATGCTAGTGTCCACGGGAGCTATTGTATCAGCTGTGAATTATACTTGACTGTTAGAACAGAGACCACCTGTAAGATAGAGGTCTGTTTCTCTCCCACGTGAGACAAATCCAGAGGCGGGGCTAGTAGTTCAGCCCCACAGGCTTGTAAGGGATGCAGTGGCTTTCAGCCACCTGCTCAGCCCATTTACAGGTTATCACTGCGGCTCCAGGAGCCTGAGGCACATTCAAAGCAACAATTACATCGGAGGAGTAAAGGGGATGACGGGCACCTGCCAGATGACTAGTCCCTTTAGGAAACTTTTCCGGAAGTCCCGCCCCATGGCTAGAGGGTTGGGTTTTTTGTTTGTTTTTCTCTTTCTTTTTCTTTTCTTTTTTTGGTCTTAGCTATCCTAACTGCAAGGAAAGCTGGTTGATATCTTTTAGCTGGGCGCTAAATTGCCACCTGCAATTAAATGGGTGTTCTGTTACTAAATAAGTGGAGAACGGATACAGCCTGGGCCACTAGGAGTCTTTACCACACACCCCTGGCTCGATGGTGGCTCGACGGTGAGGGAGCCAGTGTGAGTAGACCAAATGGCAGGTCGATACGCCCTTCCCACTAGAATGTCAGCTCTAGGAAAGTAAGGATCTTTGTGTTTTGTTCACTACTCCTTAGTCATACCACCAGTAAGGCCTGGTACACAGCAGGCACTCGGCAATGCTGAACAAATGGACCTCTGGCTAAGACCCCCGAGGAGCAGAAAAAAAACTTACAATTGTTTGAAACACAGTAGAGGTTGTTGTTTTTTTTTAAAGATTTTATTTATTTATTTGACAGACGGAGAGCACAAGTAGGCAGAGAAGCAGGCAGAGAGAGAGGAAGAGAAGCAGGCTTGCTCCTAAGCAGAGAGCCCAATGCGGGGGATCGATCCAAGGACTCTGGGATCATGACCTGAGCCAAAGGCAGAGGCTTTAACCCACTGAGCCACCCAGGCACCCCCATGGTAGAGGTTTTAAAAGGAAATACTTATTGGGGTGCCTGGGTGGCTCAGTGGGTGGAACCTCTGCCTTCAACCCCACGTGGTCGTCAGGGCTCTCTGCCCAGCAGGGAGCCTGCTTCCCCTCTCTGTCTCTGTCTGCCTACTAGTGACCTCTGTCTCTGTCAAATATATACATAAATAAAATCTTAAAAAAAAATAAAAGGAAATACTTATTGATTTGCCTCTAATATTTTATTTTGAAATTTTGCACTCTTACAGAAAAGTGATAATAGCAGGTACAGAGATGTTCCTAAGCCCTTCCCCTAGATTCACCAGTGTTAACCTTTTACCTCCCTGGGGCACCTGGGTGGCTCAGTCGGTTAAGCCTCTGCCTTCTGCTCAGGTCATGATCTCGGGGTCCTGGGGTCGAGCCCTGCATCGGGCTCATTGCTTGGCAGGGAGCCTGCTTCTCCCTCTGTCGGCCACTCCCCCTGCTTATACTCTGTCTCTCTGACAAATAAATTAAAAAAAAAAAACAGCTAACCAAGCCACTTTACCTTCCTTTGTCTCTCTCTCCCACTCGAAAGCAATTGCAGCTATCACAGTACTCTACACCTCATTGCCTCCTGTGAATCTCCTCAAATCAAGGACATTTTCTGACACGAATCACAGTGCTCCAAAATTTCAACATTACGGTAACAGGACAACACTATATTATTTAGTATGCACTCCATATGCAAACTTATCCAGTGATACCCATAATATTTTTGTCCTTTAAAACTATTTACAGTTTCAAATCCAGGATCCAATCCAATCAAGGACCATGCAGATGTTGATGACACGTCTCTTTCTGTCCTTTTTTTTTTTTAAAAAGATTTTATTTATTTATTTGACAGACAGAGATCACAAGTAGACAGAGAGGCAGGCAGAGAGAGAGAGGGAAGCAGGCTCCCTGCCGAGCAGAGAGCCCGATGTGGGACTCGATCCCAGGACCCCGAGATCACGACCTGAGCCGAAGGCAGCGGCTTAACCCACTGAGCCACCCAGGCGCCCCTCTTTCTGTCCTTTGATCAGGAGCCGTTCCAAAGCCTTTCTGTTTTGTTTTATTCTCTTACGACATTGACGTTTTTGAAAAGTCCAAAGCTGGTTGTTATACAAAAAATTTTGGCTTGGATTTGTCTGATTGTTTCTTCATGATTTAAATTCAGGTTAAATGTTTTTGGCAAGAATAATTCAGAGATGGCGCTGTGTCCACGAGGAACATGATTTCGGTTTGTCTCCTTTTTGGTGACTGGGTTAAGACGAAATCTGGCAGGTTTCGCCCTTGTAAAGACTTCGTTTCTTTCTTCTAATTAATACGTCATCTGTGGGATGCTACTGGAGACTGTGTGAACATCTTTTTGCCTCAAAATCTTTTCGCCCAAAGGATGAAAATTGATTGGTGATCTTTATTTGAATGAATTATTCCATTGGTGGTCCAAAATGCCTTGAAGAGTTTGAAATACCAGTGATGGTTCAAACAGAAACAACCCGGATTTTCATGGAGAGAAAAATTTTCAGCTCTCTGGAGTCCTTCGACAACAATGTAGAAATAAATTTCTCTTGCTTTTTTTTTTTTCTTGAATTGGTTTTGTAGCTAGATTCCCCCACATCCTGAATCTATTTGTCCATCTGTCTCTGTCCCCTTCCTCCCTTCCTTATTCCTATTTTCCCCTCCCCTGACTCAGAATTCCTTGGAAAGACTAGCCAAGAGTTGCTATATTTTAGTGTTTGGGGAAGTCATTAAACTTAAGTGACCGATGAAGCTTTGGGGCCATAGACAGGCAATGAGGATATGATGACGCGGGTGATAGTGAACGTTTACTGAGCACGGATGACGTGCTGAGAATGATTCTAAGTGGTTTATAGATATTAAGTACCTATATTTTCAACAACCTTATGAGCTAGGCACTATTTTTATCTACCTTATTTCAGAGGAAAGTGAGGTACTGAAAAGGGAGATGATTTGATCAAAGACACATATACCTAGTAAGTGGCAGATCTGGGACCTGAATCCAAGTGATCTCACGCCAGGTTATCTTTCCCACTCTCTTTAACTTTAACAAAGAGACTTTGCAAAGAGAAAGACTTTGAAGTGGCTAACAGATATCTTGCAAAAAGACCGATATTTGTATCAGTCAGGGTTCATTTGTAGGAGGAATAAACCCCGGTAGCTATTCTAAACAAAAAGGGTTCGTAGTAAGATTCAGGCACTTACTGTGATGGTTAATTTTATGTCAGCTTGGCTGGGCCATGGTGCCCAGACATTTGGCCAAATGTGATTCTGGATGTTTCTGAGAGGGCGTTTTTGGATGAGATTAACATTTACATCCATTGACTTTTGAGTAGAGCAGATTGTTCTCCATAACCTGGGTAGGCCTCATTTAAAGGCCCCAAGAGAACAAAAGATGCCCCCCACCCCCGCCGCCCCGCGAGCAAGAGAAAAATTTCCCAGCAGTTTTTTAGACTTGAACTGCAACCTTGTCTCTTCCCAGGGTAGCCAGTTTTCCAGTTCACCATGCAGATTTTGGATTTGCCAGTTTCCATATGTGAGCTGATTCCTTAAAAAAAAAAATCTCTAAGGGCGCTTGGGTGGCTCAGTGGGTGGAGCCTCTGCATTCGGCTCAGGTCCTGATCCCGGGCTCCTGGGATCCAGCCCCGCATTGGGCTCTCTGCTCAGCAGGGAGCCTGCTTTCCCCTCCTCTCTCTCTGCCTGCTTCTCTGCCTACTTGTGATTTCTCTCTCTCTGTCAGATAAATAAATGAAATCTTTTTTTTTTAAGATTTTATTTACTTATTTGACAGAGATTACAAGTAGACAGAGAGGCAGGCAGGGGGCGGGGGGAGCAGGCTCCCTGCTGAGCAGAGAACCCGATGCGG
Organism: Lutra lutra; assembly: GCF_902655055.1. Taxonomy (NCBI): domain Eukaryota; kingdom Metazoa; phylum Chordata; class Mammalia; order Carnivora; family Mustelidae; genus Lutra; species Lutra lutra. The sequence goes on along the minus strand of NC_062294.1, from coordinate 46,302,648 downwards.
GCCTCAATCCCAGGACCCCTGGATCATGACCTGAGCAGAAGGCAGAGACTTTAACTGAGCCACCCAGGCGCCCCAAATAAATGAAATCTTAAAAAAAAAAAAAAACAAAAAACACCTCTCTTCATATATATATATATATATATATGTATGTATGTACCATATACATATCACAATAATATATGATAATTATATATATTAATACCTCTATATCTATAGATCACCTATTGGTTCTATTTCTCTGGCAAACCCTAATACGCTTATAAAATCACTCAAAGGCCTGGAGGAGAAAGCTGTAGGCTTGGCGTCCAGGAATGACCTTCTGGCAAATTCTGCAGAGTTTGCCCACCAGAGAGCTCCTACTTCTCCCACAACCAGGGAATTCAGGAGACTGTTGTGGGATTATTGAATTCAGGAGCAAATTGGGAGGACTGATTGTTCATCTATAGTCTCAGCTCCAAGCTCATTTGTCTCTGCTCTGTGTGTGCTCCGTGCTCCATGATTGTAGGGCTGAAAACCGACACACTGCATTTTCCTGAACTCTTTGCCATCTTCTGATTAAGTTCTGCCAAGGAGAGGGGCGCCTGAGTGGCTCAGTGGGTTAAAGCCTCTGCCTTCGGCTCAGGTCATGATCCCAGGGTCCTGGGATTGAGCCCCACATCGGGCTCTCTGCTCAGCAGGGAGCCTGCTTCCTCCTCTCTCTCTGCCTGCCTCTCTGCCTACTTGTGATCTCATCCTGTCAAATAAATAAATAAATAAAATCTTAAAAAAAAAAAAAAAGTTCTGCCAAGGAGAGAAGAAGGGAACAGCAACTTTCTTCTTGCTTCTAGCTCAGATCAGCATCCTTACAATAGCAGCCTGTCGTCGCTAGGGTTCCTAAAAAGAAGGCCAGGGTTGCCCTCAGGATGGATACCTGTGGAAGGGAGGGGGAATGTAGCAGGATTGGGCAGGGGAGACATGGAGCTGTGATATATTCCCAACAAAGACAGCCCCCCGACCCTGCGGCAGCTGTGGATGGTTTTTCAGAATTGTCTTGAGTTGGGATGAGCAACTGGGGTCTTTAGACCCCCACATTTATCAGTCGTTGGATACAGGCTGCCTGTGGAAGGAGGTGTGAATTTAGGCAAAACAGTTTTCTTTAACTCAGGCAATTCCCAAAGACATTGACAGACAAGCCCTCCTGGCACCTGGAGAAGTTCTTCATTCTTGAATGGTGTTCTGGGTCATTTATCATAACACCCACTGCACGGTGGAACACTCTAGCTCCAGCTGTAATACTGCAGCGGTCCCAGTACTAGCTGCTCTGTAGCTCCTAAAACACACTGGTAGTCCAATATGCTGTGTGCCATGGATGGTCAGAGAACCAGCTCCAAGTTCTCTCCTCTGAGCCTAGGCACCTGTAGCAGGGAGCTCCCTTCAGAAGTTGGAGCAAGAGTGGCCATCGTGCCTCCTTGGAGGTTTGCAGGTTCCAGCACAAGGTATCGATAGTCTGAGAACCCATCCAGTGGGGACTTGTCGCAAAGATCCTGGATTCTGGGAGCACCATCTGTCTTTGTTCCTTCAATCCTAGAGGTGAGAGCTGTTTTATTCCATTGCTGATATTTGGGTTACTCTGGTGTTCTTTTTTTTTTTTTTCTCAGTCAGCTTTCCAAACACCTGTGCGACCAAATCTCTGAATTTAAACGCTGTTACTTGAAATACCTAGAGTAGTTCTATTTTCCTGACTGAAACCTGATGAGTAACACTGCTCCAGTTAAAAGAAAATGTGGGATCATGAGGTTATCACCGGAACTGTTGACTTCAAGAGTGTGCCCTGTGGTTGGGACTCCGCGGTTATGAACTTGTCCCAGGGCTTCTTGACATCTGTGAATCTTGAAACTGGGGATGCTGCCGTGGAACAAAATGAAAACAGCGGGAAGAAGGCCTGCACACCACTTCTCATGCTCTCTCTCTTTCTCTCAAATAAAGAAATAAAATCTTAAGCAAACAAAACAAAAAAAATAGGCTGCTAGATTTGGGGTGCCTGGCTGGTTCTGTCAGTGGAGCATGTAACTCTTAATTTCAGGTGAGTTTAAGCCCCACACTGGGCTTGCAGCCTGCTTAAAATTTAAAAATTAATAAATAAACTGCTAAATTTATGTGGTGGTTTGTTAGGGCACCAATAGGAAACTAATAGAATAAGAGAAAAAGACTCTCAGATAGGCATTAACCCTGCCGGATGATTTCTGTGTTTGTCACCATCTGCCTGCAGGGGAGAAGCCAGCCCAGCTTGAGAGGTTCCTGGGACTGAGGCAGGCCAAGCCCGGACATGCCCTGGCAGTCTGATCAGGCTTCCATCCCTATTTTGCCTTTTCCAGGATGTCCAGAGTAGAGTCGTAGAGTGTCTGTGACCCTTTTCTGACTTATTTTGAGAGTGCTTAATAAACAAGAAAGGGCAGGAGGGAAGTTACCATGCAGCAGAGGAAACTTTAGAAGGTGATGGATATGTTTATTATTTTGACCGTGGTGAGGGTTTCACAGATGTATTCATAGGTCAAAATTGATTAAATTGCAAACTTACGTTATAAATATCTGCAGTTTATTCTATGTCCGTGATACCTTGGTAAAACCATATAGGAAAAATAGACAAGGCTAAGGCATGAAAAGAGAAACCATAGATGGGGAGAAAATATTTGCCAGACAAGGATCTGATAATGGCCTTTCATCTGGAATATATTTTTTAAAACTTGCAACTCAGTAGTAAGACAAATGAGCCAATAAAAATGGGCAAAAATGTGGAACAGACAGTTCCCCAAGGGGAATATGTGGGTTGCAAAGAAGGAGATGAAACCATGCTTGTCATCGTTAGTCATTAGGGAAATGCAAATTAAAATCACAATGAGATTAAAGAGGGCACGTGATATGATGAGGGCTGGGTGTTAGACTGAACCAATGAATTATTGAACATTCTATCAAAAACTAGTGATGTACTATATCTTGGCTAATTGAATTAAAAAACAGAAAAAGGTTAAAAAATAAATAAAAAATAAAAAGGAATTCCCAACATTAAAGAAATAAATAAATAAAAATAAAATCACAATGAGAAAAAAATAAAAAGGAAATCACCATGAGATACCATTACTCACCCAGATGAATGACTGAAATCAGAAAGACTGAAAATACCAAGTGCTGGAGAGTTCAAAATCAACAAAACTCAGTGAGGGCTGGACCTGGGTTCTCTTGGTCATCACTGTGTCCCACTGTCACACAGGTCAGGGCCTAGCATAGAGCAGGTACTTGGTAAATGTTTACTGAATAAACGAATGAAGTACTTTGAGAGGATTTTTTTAAAAGTAAGTTCTATACCCAATGTGGGGTTTGAACCCACAACCCTGAGATCAAGAGCCATACCCTTTACTGCCTAAGCCTGCCAGGTGCCCCAAGAAGACATTTCTTGATGATGACTAGAGTCCCAGGGCAACTGGCTGCTCTCTTCTGGGGATCCTCCAAGATAATGTCCCAGCTCGGGGGTGATGACTTCATAATAGTTGTTGTTGTTGTTGTTGTTTTTTAAGATGATTTATTTGAGAGATAGAGTGAGAGAGAGAGATCATGAGCCAGAGGAGGGAAAAACTAGCAGGAGAAGCAGACTCCCCAATGAGCAGGGAGCCCACTTTGGGGATTGATCCCAGGACCCTGGGATCATGACCTGAGCCAAAGGGAGACGCCCAACCGACAGACCCACCCAGGCGCCCCGTACAATAGTTGTTACATTCCTTCATTCATTAATCATACTTTCCTGACATCTACAGAGTCCAGGCTTTGGCCCTTGATCCTGGAATCAAATGTGGCCCACCATCCCAGCCCTCTGACAGCTCAGAGGCCACATTAACAAAGAGCCCACACATGGGGTGAGTGTCATGTGCAAAGCGTGGAGGAAGAAAAGCAAGGAGTGACTTACGGATGGGTCCCGTGAAGGCTTCTCAGAGGAAGAGCTGATCTTGTTAAATCTCAATGGATGAAGGAGAATTTCCAAAGCTCCCCAAGGACAAGGTCTTATCAATACACCCCTTTTTTTTTCCCCCTTTTACATGCCTGCCGCCTGCAGGGGTGAGAAGGCTAAACTCCCATTTCTCAGACTCCCCTGCAACCAGGATCTGCCTTACATTTGGGTTTGTCCAATCAGAGGCACGCATACGGGATGTGAAAGAATGGCGGGCGTGAGGCGGAAACTACTCTTCTCCCTGCTCCACCATCATGGAAGGGTTGGCTTTTCTGGGGTGGTCTTTCTGATCAAAGCCATTTCCTTTTTTTTTTTTTTTTTAAACATTGTATTCATCTATTTGACACAGAGAGAGGAAGAGAGAGAGAGAGCACAAGCAAGGGGAGTGGCAGGCCGAGAGAGAGAAGCAGGTCCCTGGTGAGCAGGGATCCCAATGCTGGGCTTGATGCCAGAACGCTGGCACTATGACCTGAGCTGCAGGCAGATGCTTAACCGACTGACCCACTCAGGCGCCCCTGATCATAGCCATTTCCTGAGGGCGGTTGTCCATCACTGGGACAGATTCCCAGTTGTGTTGCCTTCCTGAACATGGCAGTGGAAGCCAATTCCTAATTAAGCAGGCAAGGTCCTGATCAAAGAGAAGAAGTCAGCCCTTGAAAAACCTGTCTATGGTTTGGCTCCTGAAATTGTACCAGGATGGTCAACACAGAATCTGTTTGAAGATCTTTTTCTTTAATCTGACGTAGAAAGAGAGTGCGAGAGAGAGCGAGAGAGAGAACACAAGCAGGAGTGGGAGAGCCGAGCAGGGAGCCTGATGCGGGGCTTGATCCCAGGACTCTGAGATTATGATCCAAGCTGAAGGCAGACGCTTAACAAATGAGCCACCCAGGAGCCCCAGCACAGAATCTATTTGTTCTGATATTTTTGTTAGCCATTTAACATCTGATAATAAGGCCCTTTCTGCCACAATTAACTAGCCTCGGTCCTGGTCTCTGTAAGGAAAGGTGTGAGATCGTTATGGCTATTTAGCAAATCCCCCACAAACTTTGTGGTGTCAAATAGAAATTTATTCTCTCGGGACACCTGGGTGGCTCAGTGGGTTAAGCCACTGCCTTCAGCTCAGGTCATGATCTCAGCGTCCTAGGATTGAGCCCTGCATCGGGCTCTCTGCTCGGCGGGGAGCCTGCGTTTCCCCCCTCCTCTCTCTGCCTGCCTCTCTGCCTACTTGTGATCTCTTTGTCAAATAAATAAATAAAATCTTAAAAAAAAAAAAGAAATTTATTCTCTCACAGCTCTGGCAACCAGAAGCTCGCCATCAATATCACTGGGCCAAAATCAAGGTGTGCTCCCTCCGCAAAGGCTCCAGGGGAGATTCCGCCTTGCCTCTTCCAGCCTCTAGGGGCTACCAGTCTTCCATGGCTTGTGGCCACATCACTCCCATCTCTGCCTCTGTGGTCATATCACCTCCTCTCTCTCTCTCTTTCTTTCTCTCTCTCTCTTTTTTTTTAAAGATTTTTAAAAAAGTAATCTCTACACCCCAGTGTGGGGCTCAAACTCACCACCCTGAGATCAGGAGTCGAGGCTCCACCGACTGAGCCAGCCAGGCGCCCCGTCTCCTCCGCTTTTGTGTGGGTAATCTCTCAGTGTATCGCACTTACAAGACACTTGCTATGGCATTTAACTCCCCCCGCCCCCTCATCCAGAGTAATCTCATCTCTTCTTTAATTTAATCACATTCAGGAAGACTTCCCCACCCCAGTAAGGTCACATTTCATTTTTTAGCCTGTCACATGGAACAATGTAGGACCTTTCTTAGAGCACCTGTTTCGCCTCAAGCCAGATTCCCCTCATCATCCACCCGAACTGGATCATCATGAAACACTTTGTCTCTTTCTTCCTCTAGATTCACTCTCTGCTCTGTCCTAGGTCTCAGAATCTGGATTGCACCAACGAGGACTCCCTTCCCTTCTGTCTTCCAGCCGGAGTTGGCCATAACCACTCCCTCCCATGTCCCTTCCAGTTTGGGAATGGTAAGTTTGCGGCCATTGGCTGGGCCTGGGACTCTCCCTTTGTTGGTTACCCTTAACCACGCCCTGTCTCTGATCATTGCTGCTTAAGTAAGTCCCTTCCCTCATTTGACTGTGACATGGGTGTGCTACAGGGATCCTGGTTGACACACAGTCACATAGTCATGCCTACTCTGATCCCTAGCAAGAGGAATGGGACTCCCATGATTGGTTTTAGGTCAATCAGATTCGGCCAAGAATAACGTGGGGGAGGGGATCTGCCAAAAAGACACGAGAAATATTTTGTCAGGCTGGGAACAACTCTGTCTCCTTTATCCATTTTGGAGCTAGGACCCTGAGATAATGCTTCCTCCTTGTTTGGCAGTTTATATGTTAAAGCTTTTCTTAAAGTAATGGTACATTGATTAAGTATGGAGTCCTTACTTGTGCCAGGGACTGGCAGCTGACATGACTTAATGTTTTTAATTCCCACAATCAACTGGTGAAGAAAGATATTGGGACTATTTTATCCATTGGAAACTAAGAGTTGAAGTGACTTGCCCAAGGTCACACAGCAACTTGGTGAGCAGACTTGAGATTCTAAGATCACTCTGAACTCAGAGTTCATTAAAAAAAAAAAAAAAGATTTATTTATTTATTTGAAAGAGAGAGAAGGGAAGGGGCAGAGGGAGAGAGCCTTTTTTTTAAAGATTTTATTTATTTATTTGACAGAGATCACAAGTAGGCAGAGGCAGACAGAGAGAGAGAGAGAGAGGGGGAAGGAGGCTTTCCGCGGAGCAGAGAGCCCGATGTGGGGCTTGATCCCAGGACTCTGGGATCATGACCTGAGCCAAAGGCAGAGGCTTTAACCCACTGAGCCACCCAGGCGCCCCGGAGGGAGAGAGTCTTAAGCAGACTCCACACTGAGGGCTCAGAGCCCTACCTGGGGCTTGATCTCACGATTCTGAGATCACACCCTGAGTTAAACCAAGAGTCTGACGCTTAACCAACTGTGCCATCCAGGCACCCCAGAGTTCACATTTTTAACCACTACGATCATACTATCTTCTTTATCATACTGGAGACACTTCTACCTATCAGGTCGAGTACTCATTGCTTTGCATATATTATTTTGAATCCACAAAACGTATGAATACATCTCACCATCTTTTCTGCCCCGCTGAGATCTAACTCATCATCACAGCACACCTAGACTCCCTTATCCACTCCTAGGCATGCCAATCCCCTCTCCTCTTACAAGGCCAGAATGTTAGACGCATACATTGGAACAGCGGCTTCCTTGCTCAAAAACCCTGCCGGGACTCGCTGTGTATCCTCCAGGAAATCCAAGTGCTTTGAAGATCTCACAGACGCCGTAGGACCTGGCCCTTGTCTACCTGGCTAACCTTGCTCCCAGCATGGAGCTCTGGACTCCAGTGCTAGCCTCCTCTTTGCTCCTCCAACTGACGACCAGCTCCTTCCCCAGTCTGGAGCTCCTTGAGGATAGGGGCTGCAGCACAGTACCCCAATACATGGCAAATAACTGACAACCAGGAAACAGCATCCACGCAGAATGAGTGTGTAACTGAATGGGTGGATATTGACAAATGCATCTTTAGAAGAAAAGTATCACTAGGCTATTTTCAGATGAAGAACCTAGAAGTCAGAAAAGGCTAGTATGTTACTGAAAGTAACTTGGCAAATAAATGTCCCATCTGGGTATCAGATTCAGGTTGGCCTTCCTCCTCTTCACACCACCTCCAAATGATTGCTCCCAGCTAGTCAGTGTAACACCATTTAATAAGTGAAAATAAACACCTCAGTGGGGAATGGGTGAAAACACAGGTACACAGGGCATACAGACAGGAGGACACATAAATAGCAGGATCCAAAAAATATCACAACAAGGGGGAACTCTGACGTTTGTGATCCCCCAATCCCTCAAGAAATGAGACCAGCTTGGGTGGGGAGATAAAAGATTCAGATTCATAGAATCTTTTTTTTTTTTTTTTAAGTAAGTGCCACACCCAGCGTGGGGCCCAATAGAACTCATGACCCTAAGATCAAGACCTGAGCTGAGATAAAGAGTGAGAGGAGGCTTAACCCACGGAGCCACCCAGGCGCCTGAAATTCCCAAATTCACAGAATCTCAAAGGAGGTGTTGAAGGTTCAGATCAGAGGTCCAGCCCCGTTATGGTGAGAGAACCCAGGACAATGGCATGAGTAAGACTGTCTCTGGGTACTTGGCAGAAGGGGGTGGGGGGTAGGGAAGCAAAAGACTGTCAGTGGCCAAAGTGGACCGAGGTTTGAAGTTTCTTCCTGAACAACCTTGTAAAGATAATAAGGCAATGCATCCCGCGGAAATATCGCTGCACCCCGGGGGAACTCGGTCTGGTCTTGCGAAAAACACCCGCCCCTCTGGCCCTCAGGGCAGGTGGGTAGAGGTCCGGCCAACGCACGCTGAGTCCCCGGAGCCTCAGTGCCCACTGGCTGAGACACCCGCCTGCCAGGGGGCCAGCAGAAGGCAGCCCCCCGCAGCCGGCCGCCTGCAGACCCGCGGGTCCCAGGTAAAGCCGCCGCGGGGATCAGAGACAAGGCCCCGAGTTCGCCACCAGCTTCAGGTCCCACGTGAGCAGGCGCAGGAGGTTGAAGATGACGCTGGCTTCGTGGCACCAAGGCGAGTCCTGGAACCCGGGAAGGAGGCGGAGCCGGGCTGAACCAGGAATTCCCTTTCGGGCAAAGTCCCCTCCAAAGTCCCCTCACCGCTCAGAGTCGGAGCTCCCAGCCCGCCTCCACCTCCCACGGTCCTCCCTGCGGTCTAACTGCCCCACCGCCTGCTCCACTCACAGCTCTCCGTGTTGGGGGACGCCTCCTCGGTGGCCGCAGGGACTTCCTCCACGAGCCCGGCCGGACCAGCTCGAGCTGCAGGGGGGACACGAGGGCCATGGAGACGGCGAAGAAGCGAGTGTCCCGGCCACTCGGCCCGCGACCCTCCCAGCCACAGACCAAAGCCCGGATCGGGGGACACCGACACCACGCGAATCGTGGCTGCGGAACAGACCCGCCAAGCGGGTGGGCCTGGGCTGGAGGCCGGGGGCGCAGAGAGAGCTGGGAGGACCCGAGGGGCCGGGGGCGCGGACGGCACTCACGCAGGCCCCCACGTCCCGTCGCGCGGCCGCCAGCAGCTCCAGGGTCGGGCCGGTGCCGGGGAACCGATCAGGGCTCGGCAAGCGGCTCAGCACCGCCTGGGCGTCCGCCAGGTCCCGGACCACAACGCGGAGGCGCGCGCACGACTGCGCGGGGAGCGGACGCCAGTTAGCGAGGCCGTGCCCCCTACCCGCGCCGTCCCCCATCCCCCGCGACGGCTCGCCCCCCTCACCCAGGGCCGCGGACGATCCCTCCTGGGGCGGAACGAGCAGTTGCGCGGCCTCCAGCTCAGCGTCTCCTCCTCCTGGGGGACAAGGGCCGGCGTGAGGCTGGGCCTCCTCGCCAGGCCCCCGAAGCGCTGCGGCGGCGGGGATTCTTGCACGTAGAACGCGCCTGGCCGGGACGGTTGTGCGGATTGTGCACGGAACCGCGCCGCTCTTCGCAAGGCGCGAACGCTGGCTGAAGGCACCCCGCGACGCTTGGCCTCGCGCAGCCAGTCCTTTGGTCCGACGTGGAGCCCAGCCCGCCTGCAGGGGGCGCCCTCGGGGCACTGGCCCAGAGGCCGGGTCGGTGCTCCCGCCCGCTCCCCGCGGCGGCCCGCAACATCTGCTGCTCAGAGTCCTGGCCCGAGATCCGAGCAGCCCTGCGGGGCGCTAGCACGCTAGAGCGCCAGGGCCGTCGCACACCGGGACCAGCGGCTGGGGCCCGGCGGGCCCTCGGGCTCGGGGGACCGGGTGGGGACGTCTGGGCATCACTCACGTAGCGGTCCCTCAGCGCCTTGACGGCCGCCAGCGCCCTGGGGTCCAGCGAGCGGTAGTGGGACAGGAGGCAGCGCCGGGGCGTCGCCACGCCGGGGTCCGCCGCCTCGCCCGCGGTCACCAAGACCCACAGCGCCACGGCCATGGCGGCTCCGCCCCTCCGCCCCATCTCTGCTCCTGCAGAAAGCGACGGACGGCAGACAAGACGCCCAGCCCCTGCCTCTGCTGGGCCTCGCACACCGACTGATGCTCAGAGCTCGGGCGCCTAGCACACGCGGTGGCGGTGGCCGTGGCGGTGGCGGTGGCGGGAGAGACCAGGAGCCCGGAGACCCCCTCTCTGCGTCGGCCTCTCTGCGCTCGCCGCTCCCCTGCGAAGTGCCCTGGGTGCCTCCCTGGTGCGGCAGCGGGACGGGCCTCCCACTGGCCCCGGCGTGGTGCCCACCTCCGACAGCGGTGCCTGCGCCCTCCATGGCGGCTTTATGTGTGCGGCGGAGACCCGGTGAGCCATCGGGCTTTCCCGCATCATCCGGTTAAGCTTTCCGAACGTCAGCGCTGGCGGCAGGCCGGGTGGGATGCCTGCCATGGGGCGAGGACTTTACCCACGCGGGGTACCGTGCCAGCCCTGACTCTGCCCCAAAGTCTGCCACCAGTTCTGGTCTCCGTCCCATTCCGTATCTCATCTTCTTGTCATAGCCTAGGGGTCCTCATCTCCGTTGTATATATGTTATAGAACTGTATAAACGGCTGTGTAACAATCAGCCATTGTATAGGCTTACTGTGTCCTAGATCCTGTTTTAAGACATCCATACATAGGGACGCTTGGGTGGCTCAGTGGATTAAAGCCTCTGCCCTCGGCTCTGGTCATGATCCCAGGATCCTGGGATGGAGCCCCACATCGGGCTCTCTGCTCAGTGGGGAGCCTGCTTCTCTCTCTCTCTGCCTGCCTCTCTGCCTACTTGTGATCTCTGTCTGTCAAATAAATAAATAAAATCTAAAAAAAAAAAAAAAGAAAGAAATCCATACACAGGTGTCACCTTTTTGGAGAGAGATTTTATTTATTTATTTGAGATAGAGAGAGAGCATGAGTGGGAGGCAGAGGGAGAGGGAGAAGCAGGCTCCCTGCTGATCAAGCAGTCCGATGCAGGACTCCATTTGGGGACCCTGGGATCACGACCTGAGTGGAAGGCAGACGCTTAACTGAGTGAGCCACCCAGGCACCCCAAGGTGTTACTTTTAATTCCTCAAAAAGCACTCAGCAAAGGATGTCTCATTATTACCCCCGTTTTGTAGATCGGAAAACTGAGGCACAGAAAAGTGAAGGAACTTTTCCAAGGTAGGCAGTACCTGACAGAGGCCGTATTTGAACCTACACAATGTCCAGCCCCAAGGCTTTCTCTCTAAGCCAGTAACTGCCCCTGCATATCTGATTCAGTTTCTCCTCTCTCTCCATCTCCATTCACCTGGTTCCATTCCTTCTTCTGCGCTCTGTAGAGGCCTCTCTTGGCTCTTGTTCCTGTTTCTGTCTCTGATTTTGTCTAGCTCCATATTTATCTCATTCCTTTTTCTAGCAATCATCCAGCCCGGGACTCCTCTGTCTGTCTGTCTGTCTGTCTGTCTCAACCTCCTTGTTTTAGTTTAAAAATAAAATCTACTTCACCTTGGAACCACTGTTAAAAAAAAAAATCTACTACTTTTTCTGATAGCAATAGTAATACCAGTTCATGGAAAATACAGAAATGCATAAAGGAGAAAAAAAATACTTTTTTTTTTGTTTGTTTTCTCCCCTCAGCCTAACTCTGGACCCATGTTTCCAACGTGTAGCTATTTGATATCTGTTTATTTGTGCATATGTTTCCTGATTACCAAAGTAGCACATTTGAAGATTCAGTCAATGCAAAAACACTGGACTTGGTGAGTTAAAGGAGGTCTTTAATCCCACTTCCTGGAAGTGATTCTTTTTAACAATTAGCAACAATTCCATGTGCTATCTCCCCTCCTTGTTAAACACCCCCCACTTTTTTTTTCTTTCTAGAAATCATTTCTCCTAAACTGAAACCAGGCTGTACATGGTTTGGTAGCTTGTTTTTTTTTTTATGTCTTACCATTATCTCTCATTTGCATTTCTCCACATCTTTAATGCTACTGTACCAGTTAGGGTCCCAGCTGGAAACAGATGGCCCAATCAATTTAGGATAATTTGAGGTGGGTTTAATACCAGGAGAATTTACAAAGGGTTTGGGTGGTAAAGGTAAAGGTAAATGACCAGGGGCAGTGCAAGGCCTTGGGGCCCTGGATGGGGGAAGGTCTGTCCTCCTTAGGCCCAGGGGAAAGGGAAAGGGGAGGGAGTGGTTGTTTGACCTGGGAAGGAGAATCTTGTTAGCAGGATGGACAAGTGTACAAATTGTCATGACCCTGCAGGGAGGAAAGCCGGGAATTAAATATATTCTCACGTCTCAGAGAATAAATACTCTCCTTTCCTCTCCCTGGGCCTTCTATGAGGCCTCCAGTCGGCTGCACCCCCATGGAGGCCCAGCCTCCTGGGATGTGGCAGCAATGAGGGGGAGCAGTCAGTAGGAAGAGTTAGGCTGGAGGGGCAGTGGGAAACATCCCACATATAACACTATTAAGGCTTTCATTCTAATGGGATCATTTAGTAACCAATCCCCTCCTGGTAGGCATTGAGGTTATTTCCAGGTTCTGGTAAAGCCATGGTTCTCCAGGCTGGTGAGAGGGAGGTAGCAATTTTTTCATTCTCTTAACTGCTGAAGTTTTTAAGTTGAATAAAATTTACCTGCTCAATTTTTTTCTTTTGTGGGTTGTGCTTTCATTGTATCGAAAGTCATACCAAATTCAAAGTCCCCTAGATTTCCTCTGTGCTGTATTCTAGTAGTTTATAGTTTGCACTTTATATATTGAGATCTATGATCCACGGTGAATTACATGCGGAGTTATCACGCAAATGAGGGGCTCAGGTCATGATCCCAGGGTCCTGGGATAAACCCCTTGAATTGGGCTCCCTGCTCAGCAGGAAGTCTGCTTCTTCCTCTATCTCTACCCCTCCCCCCACTTGTGTGTGTGCTCTCTCTCTCAAATAAATAAAATAAAATAAAATAAGAGTTGGTTACTTAACTGTCTAAGCCACGCGGACACCCCTGTTCATTGTTTTTTTTTTTTAAAGATTCTTTTATTTATTTAAGAGAGAGAGAAAGTTGGGGGAGGAGCAGAGGGAGAGAATCCTCAAGCAGCCTCCTGGCTGAGCACGGGAGCCCAACCAGGACGCTGAGATCATGACTTGAGCTGAAACCAAGAGCCAGATGCTCAGCGATTGGGCCACCCAGGCACCCCTGTTCATTGCTTTTATGCAGGAAAACCACAGACTTTTGTATGTTAACCTTGTGTCCTGCAACCTCGTTATAATCATGTATTGGTTCAGAAATGTATTTTTATTTTTATTTTTTTTTTTTTAAAGATTTTATTTATTTGTCAGAGAGAGAGGGAGAGAGAACAAGCACAGGCAGACAGAATGGCAGGCAGAGGCAGAGGGAGAAGCAGGCTCCTGCTGAGCAAGGAGCCCGATGCGGGACTCGATCCCAGGACGCTGGAATCATGACCTGAGCCGAAGGCAGCTGCTTAACCAACTGAGCCACCCAGGCGTCCCTATTTTTATTTTTTTTAAAGATTTTATTTTATTTTACTTTGACAGAGAGAGAGAGATCACAAGTAGGCAGAGAGGCAGGCAGAGAGAGGGGGGAAGCAGGCTCCCCGCCGAGCAGAGAGCCCCAGGACCCTGAGATCATGACCTGAGCCAAAGGCAGAGGCTTAACACACTGAGCCACCCAGGCACCCCCAGAAATGTGTTTTTAATGCATAATATAAAATACACATGGCTATGCAGAAAACTCATTATATTGAAACCCAATTGCCAAAACATAAAAGCAAGTTTGTAATAAGTAATGCACATGCCTCGTTATCAATGCATTAAGTAATAAGATACTGCAATAGGGTTTAACAACCACTATCCTTTTGAGGTGGTAATGAGAGTAAATGATATGTCAAGACACGTGTCACATCTGTAGCAGACCGTGAAAATATCTGATTTCTTTCAGCAACAAAGTCACAGTTTCTGCTATTACCATTGTGGTTTGTTGCTTACATTCGTAATGGAAAGACATGCTAACTTTCATTAGAGAGCAGTGAAAACGAAAACGCATCTTTTTCTCATGCAAGTTCAGCCTCCCCTGAGTCCTACTGTGGGGGTGATCTGCGGACCCCAGGTTAATCTAGACCTGCAACAGTTAAATAGAATGAAACAGATCTATATGTGTTGACACGGAAGAATCTTCACGACATCCTATAGAGTGAAACGAAGTTATATGGCTGAACAGTGCCTCTGGCGGGGCACTACCTTTGTTCAGAAGAACTCACACGTGCAAACGCAGTTCAGTGGAGAAAAATAGCCTTTTTCACCAACGGAGCTAGAGCAATTGGACATGCACGAGCCAAACAGTGAACCTTGATCTACACTTCACACCTAAAATAAAAGGAACTCAAAATGGGCCACAGACTTAAATGTAAAATACAAAGCTAGAAGACTTTTGCGGGGGGGAAATCACCAAAAACACCTTTGGGATCTAAAGCTTGGCAAAGTTTTTAGGCTTGACACTAAAGACTCAATCCGTAAGAGGACAATTGATGACCTGGACACGACTGAAAGCTTTTCCTCTGCAAGAGACCATGTTAAGTGGACGGAAAGTCGAGCTAAAGTAAAGACTGGGAAGAAATATTTGCAAATCACCTATTGGATCGAGGACTAGTACCTAGAGTATACAAAGAACTCTGAAAACTCAATAGTAAAAACTTAAACAGTCCAGGGGCACCTGGCTCCCTCAGTGAGAGGAGTGTGCCACTCTTCATTTCCGGGTCCTGAGTTCAAGGCCCATGTTGGGAGTAGAGATTACTTAAATAAATAAAACTTTAAAAAAAGTTAACAGTCCACATGGGAAATGGGCAAAAGAGACATTTTACCAAAGAATATACACAGATGGGAAATAAGCACACGAAAAGACCGTCTATGCCATTAGCCATTAGACAGATGCAAATTAAAACCACAGTGAAAGAAAAAAAAAAAAAACCACAGTGAGATCTCATTACACAGCTATCAGTATGGCTAAACCAAAAAATAATGACAACATCAAATGCTGGTGAGGTTGTAGGAGAAAGTGATCACCCACCATTGGTGTGAATGTAGAAATGGTACAGCCACGCTGGAAAAAAGGATTGACAGTTTCTTAAAAAACTCAACATGCAACCACCACATGACCTAGCAGTTGTGTTCTTGGGCATTTATCCTGGAGAAATGGAGACTTATGTTCCCATAACATCTCCCATGTGAATGTTTATAGTAGTTTTACTTGTAATAGTCAAAAACCGGAAACAATCCTGATGTCCTTTAACAGATGATAGTTAAATAAACTGTAGTGTATACATATCATGGAATACCATTCAGCAATAAAAAGGAACACACTCGGGACGCCTGGGTGGCACAGTCCGGGTAAGTGGTTGCCTTCCGCTCAGGTCATGATCCCAGGGTCCTGGGATCTAGTCCCGCATTGGGCTCCTTGCTCAGCGGAAGCATGCTTCTCTCTGACTCTGCCTGCTTGTGTTTTCTCTATCTCTCTCTAACAAATAAATAAATGAAATCTTTTTTTTTTAAGATTTCATTTATTTATTTATTTGACAGAGAGATCACAAGTAGGCAGAGAGGCAGGCAGAGAGAAAGGGGGAAGCAGGCTACCTGCTGAGCAGAGAGCCCGATGTGGGACTGGATCCCAGAGCACTGAGATCATGACCTGAGCCGAAGGCAGAGGCTTTTTTTTTTTTTTAAAGATTTTATTTATTTATTTGTCAGAGAGAGAGGGAGAGAGAGCAAGCACAGGCAGACAGAATGGCAGGCAGAGGCAGAGGGAGAAGCAGGCTCCCCGATGAGCAAGGAGCCCGATGTGGGACTCCATCCCAGGACGCTGGGATCATGACCTGAGCCGAAGGCAGCTGCTTAACCAACTGAGCCACCCAGGCGTCCCGAAGGCAGAGGCTTTAACCCACTGAACCACCCAGGTGCCCCAATAAATAAAATCTTTAAAAAAAAAGAAAAGGAGCACACTCTTCCCCCCCCCAATTTATTATTTTTTATTTCTTTTAAAAGGAACACACTCTTGATACACAACTGTCTGTGTAAAGGTCCAGGGAATGATACCGGATGCAAAGAGCCCATCACCAAAAGTTACACACCATAGGATTCCATTTATATAACACTCTTGACATGACAGAAGAACACAGGGGCGCCTGGGTGGCTCAGTCGGTTAAGCCTCTGCCTTGGGCTTGGGTCATGATCCCGGGGTCCTGGGATCAAGCCCTGTGTGGGTTCCCTGCCCTGTGGGGAGCCTGCTTCTCCTTCTCCCTCTGCCTCTCCCCAACCTCTTCCTCTCTCTCTCTCACTCTCTCTCTCTGTAAATCTAAAATTAGGTCAAAATAAAGAAGCTTAATCAACACAATTATGCACAAATATTATATATTGTCTCGGGAGCTGTATGATGTATCTCAAAATGTATAAAAAAGGTTTTCAAACATATATATCCCTAGTTGATTAATAGGGGCATATCTCTGGGGAGGGCATGGGAACTGGGGAGATGATCCTTGGAATACTTAATCTCATCAATAATATTTTAGTTTCTGGGGCGGCTGGCTCAGTCCATGGAGCTTTCTGACTCTTGTGGGTTTGAGTTTGAGCATCACGTTGGGTGGAGAGATTACTTAAAAATAAAATCATTAAAAAATAATATTTTATTTTCTTACAAGGAGAGGGGAATTCTACTTGAGTAATTAAAAATTTAAACCAGCTCAGAGCGTCTGGCTGGCTCAGTTGGTGGAGCATGCAACTTTTGATCTCCAGGTCATGAGTTCAGGCCCCACATTGGGTATAGAGGTCGCTTGAAAATAAAATCTTAAAAAAAAAAATTAAAACCAACTCATTGGTTATGGGGGAAATGCTAGCTCATTGATACCTTAATTCCTGGTGGGATGAAAACATTTTGAGAGCTTTTTAAGAGGTAGACCTGTTGATTTGACCTCTAGACCTGCGGATATGGCCGAGTAAAATGCTGAGTTTGCCCTCTGCTGAAAATCTCTATTTACCAAATCTTTTTTCCAGCCTGTACTGGGCCCACAGACACTGCATCTGTGAGTCTCCCCTGCCCTCTGGCTTATGGTTGGGTTCAGGCAACAGGACGTGCTGGCAGGAGATTGAAAGGAGGAGGTGAGCAAGGCTGGGGTATTTATTCTCTGTCCTCCTGATGCCCTCCCTGCAGGGCTGAGGTCTGACAGTGGCAGCATTTCTGTTCCTCTACCTACAGCCTTGCTATGATGACCCCAGCTTTCCACGTTACTAGCCACTGGATGCAACGCCATCCCTTGTTGCTTCCCTTAACCCACCCACTTCGGCCCAGATTACACATTTGGGTAGGTCACCTGCTTCCTGTATATTTCAATTTTTTTCCTGAGTTTTTTGCACTGGGAGTTTTATTGAGATAACTGTAGCCCTGAATGCAGTTGTCAGTAATAATACAGAGAGGGGCGCCTGGGTGGCTAAGTCAATTAAGTGTCTGCCTTCAGCTCAGGTCATGATCCCAGGGTCCTGGGATTGAGTCTGGCAATGGGCTTCCTGCTCAGTGGGGAGTCTGCTTCTCCCTCTGCCTCTGTCTCTCCTCCCTGCTTGTGTGCTCTCTCTCTCTCTCTCTCAAGTAAATAAATAAATAAAATCTTTAAAAAAACCCACAAAAAACCTTTCTATTAGGTTGGTATCCATCTTAATCCACTAGGCTGCTTTAACCAAATACCACAGAGTAGGGGGTTCATGAATGTCAGAATTTATTTCTCACAGTGCTGGAGACTGGGAAGTCCAAGATCAGGTGCCTGCATGGTCACATGAAGACCCTCTTCCTGGAGGCAAAGTTCTCACGGGGTAGAAGGGAGCTTGGGAGCTCTGTGGGATTGCTTTCAAAAGAGGACTAGCCCTGGGGCGCCTGGGTGGCTCAGTGGGTTAAGCCGCTGCCTTCGGCTCAGGTCATGATCCCAGGTCCTGGGTTCGGGCCCCACATCGGGCTTTCTGCTCGGCGGGGAGTCTGCTTCCTCCTCTCTCTCTGCCTGCCTCTCTGATTACTTGTGATTTCTCTGTCAAATAAATAAATAAAGTCTTTAAAAAAAAAAAAAAAAAGAGGACTAGCCCGGTTCATGACTTCCTCACCTCTCAAAGGGGCCCCCAACCAGTACCATCATCTTTGTTGATTAGGATTTTGACATCTACATTTTAAGGGGACAAATATTCAACAGTATTTTTTTAAAGATTTTATTTATTTATTTGACAGAGAGAGATCACAAGTAGGCAGAGAGGCAGGCAGAGAGAGAGGAGGAAGCAGGCTCCCCGCTGAGCAGAGAGCCCGATGCGGGGCTCGATCCCAGGACCCTGAGATCATGACCTGAGCCGAAGGCAGCGGCTTAACCCACTGAGCCACCCAGGAGCCCCAAATATTCAACAGTATTAAATGTACTTTTTACCGTACATCTTCGAGCTCAATAGCCCGCGTTGCGGGGCTCAGAGCTGACTTACTGATTGTCAAGAAATGGCATTTGCTACATCTTCGTGTCCTATCCCACCGCGCTCCACTCTTCCTGCCGTCACCAACTTTACTTGTAGTTCTTCAGCCTTTGAAGGCATGTGCCGGCCTTTTAGCCCCAAAGTGTATGTCGGTTCAGAACACCTTTGGTGGCCAGTAGCCAAAACCCCAACTCAAGCTGATTGGAGCACTGGACAATTTATGGACTCATAGAACCAGAACTCCAGAGTTTAGGTGATGTTTGATCCTGGAGAACATCACGAGCCTCCCAGTTTTGTTTTGTTTTCTCTTTCGGGTCTCCCTTTCACAGGTGGGAAGGCTGTGTACCCTTACAAACTTCTAGATGAGTGCCAGCGGCTGGCCTGGCTTTACACTTCCTTCTTCTTCAGTGGGTAGAAGACAGCTTCTTTCCCCAAGATGTCTGAGACTGAGATTTATTCTGATTGGACTGGCTTAGGTCACATGTCCATAACCAACCCAATCACTGGAGCCAGGGAGACAACTGAGGCAAATGGCAGCAGCCAGGTCACATTCTCCATCCCAGAGATGGGGGGAGGGAGGGATGCACATCCTCTTCCCAAAACCATCTGACTCTCCAACTGAAACGGGGAATACCAGGATGGGTAAGTAATGGAAGCTTGGAAAGTATGCTGCATGGGTTCCTCAAGGGGTCCTTTCTAGAATTTCCCTCATGATTTTTTGGAGTCCTTACATTTCAGCCATTTTGATGTTTCTTTTTTCTTTTTCATCTTTTTCTTTTTTTTCCACTTTTGGATTAGCGTATTTCACTGCTACTGTCAAAGTGCAGAATTTTTTAAAAAATCAAGAAGATCTAAGACCTTGTTTCCTTTCTCCCACCCTCTCCTCCAAAAAACAAAAACAAAAACAAAAACAAAACAAAACAAAACAAAAAAACCCATGATTTTCTTGCTGTATTTTCCTCTCTGCAAATGCCAACCAGGACTCGATGCAGGAGGGCTGAGCAGAATTGGTCATGTCGCTCCTTCTTCCATTTCTTTCAAACCCCAAGGGCACAGGCTCAGGAGACAAGGTGTGGGTGGTGGATAAAAGGCAAAATTCAAGCAGCTAGAGAAGGCTGACCAGCATGGGGTCGTGGGCGAGCTGGGGCCACGGGGGCCGGTTCTCCATCCCCTCGGGTATGGTGGGGCCCTGCAGGGCATAGGCCAAGGTGGGGGAGGGGGGCTCCCTCGGAAAGCATGGACTCTCACCCTCTGGGGGTGGCTTGTGGCCACCACCTGGTGCTGCGGGCTGCCACCTGGGAGGCCCTCAGGTGGGCGGACAAACGCACACACCATAGCCCAATGTCAGCCCATTTTGATGTTTCTTAAAACATCTATGCCTTTGGGGGGCCTGGGTGGCTCAGTGGGTTAAGTGTCTGCCCCTTGATTTCTGCTCAGGTCATGATCTCAGGGTCATGAGACCAAGCCCAAGTTGGGTTCTGCACTCAGCCCCAAATCTGCTTGCTATCCTCTCCCTCTCCTCCTCTCCCCCTCTACACTCCCCCCACAGTGTTGGTGTTCCCTTTCTCTTAAAAAAAAAAAAAAGGCAAGACAAAAACCTCTATGCCTTTGAAGAAGACTTCTGCTGAAAAAACAAAGTAATTTTCTCATAATGCTGAGAAAGACCTACATCTGAAAAAGTCATGACTTGCCTGTAATTATCAGCATTCATTAATGAATTTAATTATAATGAGTTAGATGGGGTCTCATGGTTGAACTTGCTGAAAATATACCTGAACTATTCTGTAGATGGGCAGATCAGTCTCTATGGATGAGTGAAGGTAGAACACCACTGACAGTAACACGATTGGGGGAGGGGGGTCCCAAAGCCACATCTAGGAGCTGTATGAGCTCAGGCAGGACCCGTAGCCTCTCTGCATCTCAGTTTCCTCATTGTCAAAATACCAGCTAACAAGAGGACCTGTGTCGAAATGCTCCTGAGGAGAGTAAAGCAGTAAGTACAAGAGTAGAGCTCCAAGTGGGGTCTGGCAGATGGGAAGTGTTCAGTACAATTCAGCTAATGATGACTATTAACGGTGATTGAAAAACTCATGTCTGACCCTCCACTCTTCAACAGCAAACTCACATTTAAAATCAGTACAGGAATGCCTATCATTTAATAGCCGACTCAGGAAGGAATGAGGAAAAGCCAGAGAGAACACAGAGGGGAGTTTTCAGAGTGAGAGAGAAAGATAACCTGAGAAAGACAGGAATGGAAGGACAAGAAGAACCTGCCTGTGGGGCACTAGACGCCCACAGTGTGAACTCCCCACGAGGGCAGGCACTTCAGTGGGGAGGCCTGACACTCCTGTCTTTGGGAAGGGAAGAAGTGGTCTGTTTTCAGGTCATTCCTAGAGTGCAGAAGAAAGACCAAGGCAGGCGGAAAAGACAAACAGCTGTCCAGAAGACAGACAGGAGCAGTTGGCTCAGGATAAAGTGTTGGGGCAGAGTCAGGGCTGGCACGGTACCCCGCGTGGGTAAAGTCCTCGCCCCATGGCAGGCATCCCACCCGGCCTGCCGCCAGCGCTGACGTTCGGAAAGCTTAACCGGATGATGCGGGAAAGCCCGATGGCTCACCGGGTCTCCGCCGCACACATAAAGCCGCCATGGAGGGCGCAGGCACCGCTGTCGGAGGTGGGCACCACGCCGGGGCCAGTGGGAGGCCCGTCCCGCTGCCGCACCAGGGAGGCACCCAGGGCACTTCGCAGGGGAGCGGCGAGCGCAGAGAGGCCGACGCAGAGAGGGGGTCTCCGGGCTCCTGGTCTCTCCCGCCACCGCCACCGCCACGGCCACCGCCACCGCGTGTGCTAGGCGCCCGAGCTCTGAGCATCAGTCGGTGTGCGAGGCCCAGCAGAGGCAGGGGCTGGGCGTCTTGTCTGCCGTCCGTCGCTTTCTGCAGGAGCAGAGGTGGGGCGGAGGGGCGGAGCCGCCATGGCCGTGGCGCTGTGGGTCTTGGTGACCGCGGGCGAGGCGGCGGACCCCGGCGTGGCGACGCCCCGGCGCTGCCTCCTGTCCCACTACCGCTCGCTGGACCCCAGGGCGCTGGCGGCCGTCAAGGCGCTGAGGGACCGCTACGTGAGTGATGCCCAGACGTCCCCACCCGGTCCCCCGAGCCCGAGGGCCCGCCGGGCCCCAGCCGCTGGTCCCGGTGTGCGACGGCCCTGGCGCTCTAGCGTGCTAGCGCCCCGCAGGGCTGCTCGGATCTCGGGCCAGGACTCTGAGCAGCAGATGTTGCGGGCCGCCGCGGGGAGCGGGCGGGAGCACCGACCCGGCCTCTGGGCCAGTGCCCCGAGGGCGCCCCCTGCAGGCGGGCTGGGCTCCACGTCGGACCAAAGGACTGGCTGCGCGAGGCCAAGCGTCGCGGGGTGCCTTCAGCCAGCGTTCGCGCCTTGCGAAGAGCGGCGCGGTTCCGTGCACAATCCGCACAACCGTCCCGGCCAGGCGCGTTCTACGTGCAAGAATCCCCGCCGCCGCAGCGCTTCGGGGGCCTGGCGAGGAGGCCCAGCCTCACGCCGGCCCTTGTCCCCCAGGAGGAGGAGACGCTGAGCTGGAGGCCGCGCAACTGCTCGTTCCGCCCCAGGAGGGATCGTCCGCGGCCCTGGGTGAGGGGGGCGAGCCGTCGCGGGGGATGGGGGACGGCGCGGGTAGGGGGCACGGCCTCGCTAACTGGCGTCCGCTCCCCGCGCAGTCGTGCGCGCGCCTCCGCGTTGTGGTCCGGGACCTGGCGGACGCCCAGGCGGTGCTGAGCCGCTTGCCGAGCCCTGATCGGTTCCCCGGCACCGGCCCGACCCTGGAGCTGCTGGCGGCCGCGCGACGGGACGTGGGGGCCTGCGTGAGTGCCGTCCGCGCCCCCGGCCCCTCGGGTCCTCCCAGCTCTCTCTGCGCCCCCGGCCTCCAGCCCAGGCCCACCCGCTTGGCGGGTCTGTTCCGCAGCCACGATTCGCGTGGTGTCGGTGTCCCCCGATCCGGGCTTTGGTCTGTGGCTGGGAGGGTCGCGGGCCGAGTGGCCGGGACACTCGCTTCTTCGCCGTCTCCATGGCCCTCGTGTCCCCCCTGCAGCTCGAGCTGGTCCGGCCGGGCTCGTGGAGGAAGTCCCTGCGGCCACCGAGGAGGCGTCCCCCAACACGGAGAGCTGTGAGTGGAGCAGGCGGTGGGGCAGTTAGACCGCAGGGAGGACCGTGGGAGGTGGAGGCGGGCTGGGAGCTCCGACTCTGAGCGGTGAGGGGACTTTGGAGGGGACTTTGCCCGAAAGGGAATTCCTGGTTCAGCCCGGCTCCGCCTCCTTCCCGGGTTCCAGGACTCGCCTTGGTGCCACGAAGCCAGCGTCATCTTCAACCTCCTGCGCCTGCTCACGTGGGACCTGAAGCTGGTGGCGAACTCGGGGCCTTGTCTCTGATCCCCGCGGCGGCTTTACCTGGGACCCGCGGGTCTGCAGGCGGCCGGCTGCGGGGGGCTGCCTTCTGCTGGCCCCCTGGCAGGCGGGTGTCTCAGCCAGTGGGCACTGAGGCTCCGGGGACTCAGCGTGCGTTGGCCGGACCTCTACCCACCTGCCCTGAGGGCCAGAGGGGCGGGTGTTTTTCGCAAGACCAGACCGAGTTCCCCCGGGGTGCAGCGATATTCCCGTGGGACGAGATGTCAATGATCCTCCAGGCGTCTGGTATGGCTGGAAGAGGCGATCGATCATGGAGTCTGCCTTGGTCACTGACCCCCGCCCCCCCCCACCACCACGTACCAGCGACCCGTTTCTCCTTCTGTGGTTACCAGAACCCCAGAGGTCCTCTTCCAGGACAGGTCCCACTCCGGATTTGGATCTTCAGCTCCCACTTCGAGATTGTATTAATCTATGACTCTTGAATCTCCCCAGCGAGGAGGCCCCATACATTCCCTGAGGGGTTTGGTAGGGAAAGGTCCTAAAGTTCTTAAGTTATTGTAGTTTTTGGATTCTGTTACTTATGGATGTTTTGTATTTGCAAAATTCCTGTGTTTATGTGCCATTCTGTCTGCTGGTGTTATGTATTGTCAGTTATTAAACATTATTGCATTTTCGTTGGTTGTTTCCCCTGTGACCATTTTGGGGTGTACTGTTCAGTAAAAATGCTGAGCCAAGGAGATCAGGTAACTTGAATTTCAGTTCTGACCTTGCCATTTAATTATGGAGTAACTCCAGGCAAATTCCTTCTCTCTGAGCCTTGGTTTTCTCATCTATACAATGACATTATTATACTGTCCTTGCAAGTGAGTAATGTACATTGAAATAGTATTTATAAAGCTTCCAGGTGAGGTCATAGTGTGGTCTTAATAAGTGGTCTCCATTAAAGAACCACATACACATAAGTGCACAAACAATTGTACTTTTTTTTTTTTTTAACTTGTCCAGATTTGTGGGCTGGCAATCTTTGTTGCTAACTGCATGCCTCATTCTCAAGGTCACACGGCTATGAGGGTAAAAGCCAGGTCTGAACCCCGGACCCTTTAGTTCCAGGGTGTGGAAGTGCTCTTAACCACCCCACTGAACTGCCTTTGTAAGAAAAGCAAGTATGAAGTTTAGGAATTTTGAGATAAAATGTCAGTTTTCCGAATTCGTGGTTGAGATGCAAGGTCTTCTCCCCTGATGGAAGGCCCTGCAATTAAATTAACAGAAATTAACCAGTGCACTGAAAGATGAGTTGGGTACATCCCTGCTCTTGGTTTTGAAACATTTTTATATGTCAGAGCTCAACGATTTTTCCCAGCTGAGGACTTCTCTCTATCCTGTCTCTAGAGTTATGAATGAGGGAAAGTCAAATGTCAAAAAGGACTCAACTCCTTCTCTCCCAAAAAATTCATCACCTCCAGGTCCAGAGGATCTAGCAACACAAAGGTTAGAGACTATAGTGGATACCATCTAGGTGCAAGACAAAATTCATTACCATCCAGTCCTCATCAGTTACTTGCTGTGTGACCTTGGGCAGGTCTCTTAACCTCTCTGAGTCCCTGCAGGTTACTTCTTACTTACAAGGTAGACAAAGCCCAATATGTGCTTGGCGTTAATGTAGGTATTCAATTCTACATTGTGGCAAAACCTCTGTGACCAGGTGAGACATGTAAGTGCTCAAGAAAATGGGGGTGTCTCTGTTTTCCTTTTGCACGACTGTTGCCTTTACCCACAAGGCTCCTCCCTTGGATCTTCACATAGCTCCCTTCCCCACTTCCTTTAGGACTTTGCTCAAATGCCATTTTCTTGGGCCACCTCATGAATATAAACTCCCTCCTGCTCTCTGCTCTCATCTCTGCATGATGTCTCCCCCCACCCATTTTCTGTTTTCTGACATAATACATACCGTTTGCTCCCCACTCTCCAACCCCCCCCCCCCCCCGCCCACAACACTGTCTGTTACACCTCTCTAGTAATGAACTCTGTGAAGGACTGTTTTATGTATGTTCCTTTGTTTTCTGTGCTCAATTCCTGGCACTTTGGACAGTGCCTGGGACTGAATAAGTACTCAGTGCATAAATGAAGGCATTTGTCACAACAGAGCTGATTCCCTTGAAGGTCATGGGCACACCCCAAATCCTTAGCAGAGCGTCATAGTCCTGGGTCCTTCCATGCCTGGACAAGGAAAGATGTTCGTGGAGGCTCTCCTCCTCCCCCTTTCTCTCTCTGTAAATAACAGGTGGGGACAGGGGACAGGTGGGGGGAGAGCTGGGGTCCTCTCTTAATTCTTGGCTGTTTTGCTTTTCTGACTCTCTCTTCCTGCACTCAGCACCCTTCCCCCTCCCCTACACAGCCTCCCTCTTGGAAGTGCCAAGTTCTTTGTGGCACCAGCCCCTAAGGGTGCCTTTTCCCTCCCTTCCCTGCATGAGGGCATCCCACAGAAAGGGAAGTCCCTCTGGGCCCCTCCCATCCCAGGCCTGAATCTAACCCCTTTCTGGCACCGTGAGTCCTCCTGGCAGGGCTGGAGCTGCCCCAGCCCTGACGATTCATCTTCCGAACTCACCTTCAAGCAGGTAAACACTGAATCAGAGTTCAGTTTCTCTTTCGCTCCCACTCCCGAGGCTCAGCTGGCTCTGGGCTTTCCCGGGCTGGGGCCTCCCCTGGTGGTGGATGTCAACCTGGGGCTGTGTTTTCACTTTTCCTACATCAGCTGGAGTTGCCCATCTGTCCTGGTTAAAAGCTGCACCATGGGGCTCAGGCAGGAGTCACACAGACGAAGCTGGAAGTTCAGAGACGCAGACAGGACAGTCTCCAGGGTTCCAGAGGAGGACACTAAAGTCAGAGACACCCACCGAGACTGAGTGAGGATCCCAGGCGACAGCCTCGAAGGGAACATCCGGATTCTCCTATTGGCTGAAGGAGAGGAGCATCCAGGAATGAAGCTGGGTGAGCCCCCTAGCATGGCCCGTGACCCTCACCTCACCCTCAGCGCCTGATGCTCCCTAACCCCTCTCCTTTCTGTCCTTCCGCATCACAGATATGGCCATGGGCTGCCTGCCGGTGCTGATAGCTATGGTGCTGACCCGGACGGAAGCAGTTCCTGGCCCCAATCCTCTCGGGGTCTTCCCCGATGCAGGGGGCTGCCACTTGGCCCAGTTCCAGTCTCTGTCCCCGCAAGAGCTGCAGGCCTTCAAGAAGGCCAAGGACACCTTTGTGAGTTTCCTCACAGTCCCGCCTCCTGTGGGCTAACCTTCCCCTTGCCCCCCACCTCTCTGGGTCACCATGCTGCTCTCCCCCAGAGGAGGACATGCACCCTTCCCTCGCTGGGCTAACCTCCCCCAGGCCCTTGGTGGGCAGACTCAGGGCCCCCCCGGGGTCGAGGTGCTTCTACCCTCCTTTTACAAGTTAACTTCATTTCCTCCTGCTGTTAGCATCATCTGGTCCTACTGGATGTTCTCCCCTCTGTCCCACCTACTGGGGGCTGACCTCTGCCTTTGCTCTCCAGGAAGAGTCACTCTCCCTGAAGGCTTGGAGCTGCCGCCCCCGCCTCTTCCCCAGGACCTGGGACCTACAGCAGCTGCAGGTAAGGTACAGTGAGGCCCACCTCTGCCCTCCCCTGCTCCTCCTCTTCTGGCTCCTTAGGCGGCCCCTTTTTCTCCTTCCCACGTGTCCCTCTCCTCGTTCTCCCCCACCAGCACCACACACGGCTTCCCCTCCCTGAGCACACTGGCTGTCCTCTCACCTGTCCCCTGTCAACTTTGCCTGGCCCTTCCTCAGTCCTCCCCATCTGTCCTCTCTCGTGTGCAACTCTCACCTGTCTCCGTCTCCCATCCTCAGGTGTGGGAGCGCCCCGTGGCCCTGGAGGCCGAGGTGGCCTTGACCCTAAAGGTCCTGGAGACCATGGCTGACAGGTCCCTGGGGAGCATCCTGGACCAGCCCCTTCACACGCTGCGCCACATCCAGTCTGAGCTCCAGGCCTGCGTGAGTGCTCAGGGCACCTGGGTCCTGTCTGCGCTCTGACCGCCTGAACCTCCCCCTCCACCATAGGCCCCCGCCTCACACACCACCCTCCTCTGCCCACAGGTGGAAGCTCAGCCCCCAGCAGGACCCCGGCCCCGAGGCCGCCTCCACCACTGGCTGCACCGGCTCCACGAGGCCCCAAAGAAGGTGGGTGACTAGGGAGGGCCAGTGTCTGGGGACAACTGGGAGCCCAGATGATGGACAGCCAGTGACCCAGCCGTTACTCCCCATAGGAGCCTCTCGGCTGCCTGGAAACCTCTGTCATGTTCAACCTCTTTCGCCTCCTTACCCGGGACCTGAAATGCGTGGCCAGTGGAGACCTGTGTGTGTGATCCCCGAGACCCACCTGTACCTGTCCCGACATCCCAGATAGTACTTATGCAGCAGCCACTTTTCTTAATGTATTGCCACCAAATCATTATTTATTATTTATGTGCAGGGATTCTCAACGTGGACCCAATAAAATGTTTATTTTTCTACTTTGTATAAAAGTTTTGCAAATAAAAAAGTGAAAGAAATAACCCTCTTTGTAGTGTGGGATTGCGGGTTTGCGTGGAATAAGTTTTTAGGTTTTTTTTGTTTTTCTGGGGTTTTGTTGTTGTTGTTTTGGTTGTTTGGGGTTTTTTTTTTTTTTGCTGCAATAACCAATTATCACAAACTTAGCTCCAAACAAGACAGATCTCATGGTTCTGCAGGTCAGAAATCCTGGTGGGCTTGGTAGTTCCTTTGCTGTGGGTCTCACAAGGCTGAACAAAGTGCTGCTGGCTGGATTTTTATTGGGGGGCCCTCTGGGAAGAACCTGTTTCCAAGCTCATTCCAGTTGTCTTGCCATTGCGAGACAGAGGTCCCTATTACCTTGAGACGTTGTGACAGTCCATCCTTAGCTCTTGGTGGCCTCTTTCCGGTCTTGGTACATGGGACTCTACATCTGGCATCTGGCCCCAAACTCTGGCATCTGACACCTCAGGTCAATGACTATGGTTTTCTGTTTGAGTTCGAGCTGTCCCTTGCCGCTTGCACAGAGATGCCTCCCAAGGGGAAAAGCCATATAAACTTAGATCTCACACAGTGCCTTTAAAGATTGAATCCTCTCCAGTTTCTGTCTGGCTCTGGTTTCTCTCTAGTGCCTCCAAATAGTTGTTTTTAATTTTTAAAGTTAAAAAAAAATTATTTTGGCAGGGAGGGGCAGAGGGAGAGAGAGAATCCTAAGCAGGCTCCATGCCCAATGCAGAGCCTGACATGAGGCTTGATCTTATATGACCCTGAGATCATAACCCCCGCAGGAATCAAGAGTCAGACACCTAACAGACTGAGCTACCCAGGCACACCTAAATGGTGGCTTTTTTAAAATTTTTTTGTGTATTTTTATTTTTTTAAAAAAGATTTATTTATTTATTTTAGAGAGAGAGATTGGGAGAGTGGGAGGGAGTGGCAGAGGGAGAGAGAGTCCTAAACAGACTCTTCACTGAGAACAGAATCCGACACTGGGCTCCAGCTTGTGACCCCAAGATCGAGACCCTGATATCATGACCTGAGCTGAAGCCAAGAGTTGGACACTTAACTGAGAGCGCAACCCAGGTAGCCCTAAATAGTTGTGTTTTGGGGGCACCTGGGTGGTTCAATCAGTTAATCATCTGCCTTTGGCTCACGTCATGGTCCCAGAGTCCAGGGATCGAGCCCCACATTGGGTTCCATGCTCTGCGGGTATTCTGCTTCTCCCTCTCCCACTCCCACTCCCCTTGCTGGTGCTCTCTCTCTTGCTGTGTCTCTCTCTGTCAAATAAATAAATAAAAGTTAAAAAAATAGTTGTGTCTTTAAAAAAGACTTTATTTATTTATTTGTCAGAGAGAGAGAGCACAAGCAGGGGGAGAGGCAGGCAGAGGGAGAAGCAGGGTTTCCACCTGATGCAGGACTTGATCTCAGGACCCTGGGATCATGACCTGAGCTGAAGGCAGACACTTAACTAACTGAGCCACCCAGGCATCCCCTTACATAGTTGTTTCTTAAAAAATAACTTCCACTCTCTCGCGCGCATGCGTGCGCTCTGTCACTAGGAAATAAATAAATAAAATCTTTTAAAAAAATCATTTTGTCCAGAGTTGGTAATTGTTGTCTGTGCAGAAGGTAGTCAGTACCCTCTCACCTGTCCCTGTCCCATCCTTTTCCCTTTGTGGTTCACCCTCAGGTGAATGATTCCACTTGGGTCTCTCCTGTGCCTGTAGACACATGTCAGCTGGGCTTTGATTGATCTGAAGGTTTGACGGACTTGGATGCCATTGACAGCTCACTCATACGGCTGGCTGAGAGCTCAGCAAGGAATGTTGACCAGAACATCTGCAAGTGGCTTCTCCACATGACTCAGATTTCTCCCAGCACTGCAGTCCCTGAACAGCTGAACTTCTCACAAGGGAGTTGGCTGCCCTCCAAGCAGTGTTTAAGGGACAGGAAGTGAAAGCTGAAGGCTAGTTAAGGGCTATGTCCAGAAATGACACTATATTCTACTGGCCCCAGCTGTCTCAGGCCCTGTCCATATTTTAGAGTATAATGAAAAACAAAACTCACTCTTTTTTTTTAAGATTTTATTATTTATTTGACAGATAGTGATCACAAGTAGGCAGAGAGTCAGGCAGAGAGAGAGGGAAGCAGGCTTCCGGCTGAGCAGAGAGCCCGATGCGGGGCTCGATCCCAGGACCCTGGGACCATGACCTGAGCCGAAGGCAGAGGCTTTAACCCACTGAGCCACCCAGGCACCCCTAAAACTCACTCTTGATGGTGGAGTAGCAATGTCACATTTCAGTAGAGCATGTGGGATAGAGATATTGCTGGGAAATACAATTTGACCACAATAAACACAATCCTGAGCTATTTCCCTCCGCACAATACTCTAAGACTGCACGATGCTGTGTGACTGAATGTGAGTGTCTTCTCAGGGTCCATGGCTGCCCAGTGCCCAGAGGAGTCAAAAAAATCCAGACACTTCCAGAGGTTTTATCTAACACGAGTGTTAGGGGATAGGAGACCGATTAGTATCGCTCTCCTTAGTCCTGAATCTGTGTGATTTCTCTCACCAAAGCCATGCAGGAGAATGGTCCAACTCTACCAACACACACACACATTGTGTGTTCTTTGTTTTGTCAATGTTGACAAAATTGACATGAAATATAATAATAGAACAAAAAAGAACCATTCTGTTTTATAACAATAGCAAAAAGTTAGTGAAAGTTCACAGTGGATCCAGTCATATTGTAAGTGCTGCCCAAGGGTAAGTCCTTAAATTCACACAATAATCCTATGTTGTAGGTACCATTATCAGCACACATTTTAAGTCTAGGAAAGGTGAAGGACAGAGAGGTAAATAGCCCACTCCATGCTACACAGCTAATAAGTTAGGATTTGAGACAAATTATTCTTGATATACTCTTTTTTTTTTTGAGAGAGATAGAGAGAGAGAGCGAGCGAGCAGGCTCTCCCATGGTGGGGGGAGGGGCAGAGGGAGATGGAGAGAGAGAGAGAGAGAATGGTAAGCAGGCTCTATGCTTAGCACAGAGGCTCATGAGGTTCTCGATCCCATGACCCTGATATCATGACTTGAGCCAAAATCAAGAGTCAGACGCTCAACTGACTGCCATGAGGTGCCCTCTATTTTCTTCTTAGGCCTGCATACTGAGCTAACCCATTCATGGCCCAAGCTCAGCCTCTGCAGCCATAGGTGTAAACAAAGGACTAGGCAGCAATGCACCAGGAGAGATGACCTGGAAGCTGGGCCCGCTAGTTCACAAGCGGACTTGTACTCTGGTCTTGCCTGTGCCCGATCTTAGATGTACTACTTCCATCTTACAACAAACGGCTGCTTGGATCACCCGGCCTTAGGATCTTGTGGGTCAGGCAGCTCATAACTGGTCACGTGATATCCCGAGGCCCTGCACTTCCTGTCTGCTGTGACCCAGCAGCATGCCAGGCATTGCTTTATTAATGGAGTGTACTTTGTTGTAGATGCCCTGACCTTGCTCCAGAACCCTAGTGGGCTCCCATTGTGATTCTCCCATTGAGGTTTGTATAAATGCCAAAAGAGGTCTTTTCTTACCACATCCCTCAAGTTCCATAGGGTCTGTTGGGTCATACTCCTCAAGAGACAGAGGGGCTCACACCACAGCCTGGACCTCCTGCAGAGTGCTGTTCTGTTCTGCACCCCACTCAAAGCTGATACGGTTCCCTGCTTGTGGCTTGGAGCATTATTCCCATTTGCTGTCCCCTGAGCCCAAATGTGCCTAACCAGCTTTGTGTCTTTTTCTTAGCAGAGAGAGGTGTGAGTAGCAATGGTTTCTTTTGAAGGGGGTGTCCTGACATACCCCAGGCCACTGGACCCCTCCACACTTGACCCATGTAGCAGGTGCCTGCAACTTTGAAGGGTTTCTCCTCCACTCTTGGGAGGATATTTTCCAATGTACTTTCACTTCTTCCTCTTACAATCGGATTAGCATATTGCTGTCTAAGAGTGAGCCAATGTGACATTCTGGTCCAGATGGCCCAGATCCTTGCAGTTACAGTTATGGCAGAGGGCAGGATGGCTAACATATCCCCGGGGCCATATTGAATGTGCATCTTGGCCATCCTGAGTAAATGTGACCTCCCTCTGATCCTCCTTTCTGTAAGGGACAGAGGGATCATATTTGCCAGGGCAATGGTCACATATCACACAGTGAGGCTGTGTTAATTCTCTCTGGCAAAGATACCCTGTCCAGCAGAGCAGCTGCAAATTGGGCTACTATTTGATTAAATCTGCACTTCCACTGTCATCCACCACCATCCAGATAGTTTTTTGAAGAGGTCAGGCAAGTGAACTAAATGAAGGTATGATGGGGACCACCATTCTTGCATTTTTCATGTCTTTGAGGATGGCATAGCTCTCTGCCATACTCTCAGGGATGTGATTTTTTTTTTTTTAAACTGTGATGACTAGGATGGGAAAGGGCCAGTTTCAGAGGCTTCTATTTGGTCTTTCCCCATTATAACAGCTCTAGGAGGGAGGTCTGGGTCAGGATTCCATTTGTCAACTGCCTCTATATGTCTCCCTGACTCTAGCAGAAGGGCCAGAATGGCACTCTGGGTCCTCAGCATTGGTATTAATTCAGACCCTGTGTTTCACAGCTATCAAAAGATCTGAGTTTTCCCTTTAACCAGTGCACTGTTAACCAAAGTAATTGCCATTAGCAATGGTTTCCAGTAAATGTTTAACAACTGGCTCTCTGAGAAGAGCTCTAATTTGCAGCATTTTCCTATTTCTATCATGTAAGTACAACAGCTATGGCTCACATCAAGCTGCCACCAAGGCATGCCTGAGCACAGAGTCTGGAAGAGCTGTCCAGCAGGACATCATCATCTAGGATTTCTACATAGAAATAATAGACAAAGCACTTTACTTCCCTAGGGCTGTCATAACAGAGTCCCACAAACTGTGTGATTTAAAATAGCAGGAAAGTGTTGTCTCACAGTTCTGAAGGTTGGAAATCCCAAATCAAGGTATCAGCTGAGCCATGCCAGTTTCCCTCTGAAAACTTGTAGAGGAGAATCCTTCCTCACCTTTTCCAGGTGCTGGGCGTTTCCCAGCAATCCTTGGCATTCCTTGGGTGCACCACTGTGATCTCCCATAGCTGCCTTCCCCCTCAGTTTCTCTTCCTCTTCTTCTCCTTCTTCTTTTTAAAGATTTTATTTATTATTTGACAGAGAAAGACACAGCAAGAGAGGGAACACAAGCAGGAGGAGTGGGAGAGGGAGAAGCAGACTTCCCACTGAGCTGGAAGCCTGATGTGGGGCTCGATCCCAGGACCCTGGAACCACGACCTGAACGAACCAACTGAACCACACAGGCACCCCATTTTGGTAAGATTTTAAATTTTAAGTTCATGTAATTTCATGTTTCTAATGGCTTTGCTTAATGATAGACTTGCAAAATTCCTGAAAATTTAACAATTGGCTCTGGTATGTTGATACAAACCACACCATGGGTTGTGGGTCCCTTTAAGGAAGGACTTTCCCTGAGTCTCCAGAACTCTTAGGAAGATCTCCTGAGTCTGTCTTGCATTTCATCTGCTACCAAGGCAGAATCTCGCTTTCAAGTCCTGCCTTGAGTTGGTGATTCACCATCTGAACCTGTCATTCTGGCTCAGGATACTTCCTCTTTCACTGGTATCTCATCTTTGCTCATCACAGGTAAACATTTTAACTATTGCACTGATTAGCATGCTAGGTGTCTCCACACTCCACCTGCTCCTGGAGATGGGGTCCTCATTGCCAGCCAAACAGCAAGTGTCTCTATTCCAAAAGCCCATTGCTGAGTCTGCTTGATAAGACCACTTTTGATACCAGTGGCCTTAGATTAGATTTCTGGAACACTTTGACACAGAATTGCAGGCAGAAGGCTTATTGGGAAGAATCATTAAATTCTACTCCTGAGGGGCACCTGGGTGGCTCAGTGGGTTAAGCCTCTGCCTTCGGCTCAGGTCATGATCTCAGGGTCCTGGGATGGAGTCCCGCATCGGGCTCTCTGCTTGGTGGGGGGCCTGCTTCCTCCTCTCTCTCTCTGCCTGCCTCTCTGCCAACTTGTGATCTCACTCTGTCAAATAAATAAATAAAATCTTTAAAAAAAAATTCTACTCCTGAAATGGATATTACATTAAATGTTAACTAATTAGAATTTAAATAAAAATCTAAATGAACAACAAAAAAGAAAAAAAAAGAAGACTGATTGGGGAGAGCTCTTGGGAGGTGCACATGAAAGAATATGAGGAAGGAAGGACTGTGGAGGGCAAGCTGCCCTTTAAGGCAGTTCCACAGAGATGTTGGCCCATCCTACAGAGAGCTCTGCAGCTGAATTGGCCCTTCAAAGTTGTCCCAAATAGCAGCTGAGATTGAGGCTTTGATATCTCTATGTTGGCCAATCACTGGCCATGGCCAATGCCCTATTTTTGAGGCAAGGCAGTTCATTGCAGCTGACAGTATTTCCTTCTTGAGGGGTGTGGCCAGGAGCCATCAGCAGCTGCATTCCCAACAGCTGGGGCCTAAGTGTGCAGGTGCTGAAGAAGTGATTTGGGTAGAGTGTTAAAGTAACCATGACACAGACTAAGATTCAGAGCCTCATCTTTGCATGGCCCCTCCCAGTCTGGGGGGGGGGGACTTCTCCATGGGGTTACATGGTTACCTGTTTTTGTAAAATAAGCAAAATAAAATCTTTTTCTCATTGGGTTTCCTTTTTCTATGGAGATAACGTTGACATATACCATTATATTAATTTCAAGTATACAACTTAATGATTTGATATTTGGATATGTTATAAAATGATCACCTCAATTCATCATCATTCATACTTAAAATTTTCTTTCTTTTTTTTTTAAAGATTTTATTTATTTTATTTGACAGACAGAGATTACAAGTAGGCAGAGAGGCAAGCAGAGAGAGAGAGGAGGAAGCAGGCTCCCTGCCGAACAGAGAGTCCGATGCGGGGCTCGATCCCAGGACCCTGGGATCATGACCTGAGCCGAAGGCAGAGGCTTTAACCCACTGAGCCACCCAGGTGCCCCTAAAATTTTCTTTCTTGAGATGAGATCTTTTAAGATCTATTCTCTTAGCAAATTTCAAATCTTCAATAGGGTATTATTAGCTATAGTTACTGTACAATAGGTCCCCAGGAATCATTTATTTCATAACTGGAAGTTTGCACTTTTGATTACCTTTACTCTTCTTCGCCACCCCTATACCCCTTGTCTGTCTCTGGTAACCATCAATCTGTTCACTGTGTCTATAAGTTGTTTAGTTTTTGTGGGCTTGGTTTTTTTTTTTTTTTTTTTTTTTTTTTAGCTTCTACTTATAAGTGAGATCATATGGTGTTTGTCTTTCTTGTCACTAAGCATAATGCCTTCGAGGTCCTTCCACGTTATCACAAATGACAAGATTTTCTTCATTTTTGTGGCTGAGTAGTATTCCATTGTTATCTATATGCTATACCTTTTTTACCCATTCATCCATTGATAGACACTCAGTTTGCTTCCATGCCTTCACTGTTGTAAATAATGCTGCAATGAACACAGGGGTGTATAGATCTTTTGAGTTAGTGTTTTCTTTTCCTTTAGATAAATACCCAGATGTGCAATTGCTGGATCATATGGTTCTATTTTTTTTTAAGTTCTATTTTTTTCAAGTTTTTTTTATTTATTTGACAGAGAGAGAGATTACAAGTAGGCAGAGAGGCAGGCAGAGAGAGAGGGGGAAGCAGGCACCCTGCCGAACAGAGAGCCCAATGTGGGGCTCCATCCCAGGACCCTGAGATCATGACCTGAGCTGAAGGCAGAGGTTTTAACCCACTGAGCCACCCAGGTGCCCCTTGGTAGTTCTATTTTTAAATTTTTGGGGAGGAACCCCCATACTGTTTCTCATAGTGGCTGCATCCATTCAGTTTTTCAAAAGGAGTCCCTAAATGCTGTGAGCTTCAAGTCCCACTAATCCCAGATCTGCCTTTTTGAGTGAGAGCAACTCCAACGAGTCAATTCACGCTGAACAGAGTTTGCATAAAGGTTGAGCTGCTGTAACAAAAAGACCCTCAAAGTAGTGGATGAAAAAAAAAAAAAAACCCACAGAAGTGTAATGCTCTACCACCCCACAGACCCAAGGGGAGTGATCCAGCTAGCAGGGTGTTTCCACTCAGTCTTCTAGGGACCCATTTTTTCCCTGCTCTACAATCCCCTGAGGGCAGGCATTCTTACCCATTTTCATGCATTGGACCTCAAGACAGACTTGCAAAGCTTCTCAAAATAAAATACACAGGACAAAGAAATCCAATTCTTATTGCAATGCAGTTATCAAAATATTTTTAAAAACTGCGATATAGTAATTTATGTGCTTCTTCACTAATGTGTTAAATAAAAAGCCACTCATGGCAGCTTTAATAGCTACTTTAACTTAAAAGTAGAGGTGATCATAAATAATATTTCGAGGTGCCTGTTAGAAGATAATGCAATAAGAAAATATCTGAAAATATCTTTCGGTGACAAAGGCACAAGTTCTGCCAGCACCACTGTGCTTTGTTGCCACCATTGTGTGGTGGACTGAAGAGTGGGTCTCAGAGATGTTCCTGGTCCCAGGAACCTGTGACTATTTTCCCTTACACAGTAAAAGAGGCTTTGCAGATGTGATTAAGTTAAATGTCTTGAGATGGGGAGATTATTCTGGGCTGTCCAGGTGGACCCAGTAAAATCACAGTGGTCCTTTTTTTCTTTTTTAAAAGATTTTATTTATTTATTTGTCAGAGAGAAAGAGAGAGAGAACACACAAGCAGGGGAAATGGCAGACAGAGGGAGAGGGAGAAGCAGGCTCCCCGCTTAGCAGGGAGCTCAGTGAAGGACTCAATCCCAGGACCTAGGATCATGACCAGAGCCAAAGGTAGATGCTTAACCAGCTGAGCCACACCAGGCATCCCCACAGGGGTCCTTATAAGAGGAAGGCAGGAGGGTCAGAGTCAAGAGCAGGGGAAGTGCCATGGGAAGCAGGAGATTGGAACACTGTGGGGAAGGAAACCCGAGTCAAGGAAGCCAGGTGACCCTCAATACTGAATAAGGCAAGGAAATGGATTCTCTCCCGAAGTCTCTAGAAGGAACCAGCCCTGCCAACACCTTGATTTTAGACTTCCGACCTCCAGAACTATAGTAGCATAAATTTGCAGAGTGTTTTTGTTCTGTTCCTTTGGTTAGGCAATTTCTAAAAGTTTTCACTGTGAAGAATACACAGAAGATTTACCATCTTGGCCATTTGTAAGTGGACAGGTCAGTAGTATTAAGTATCTTCACATGGTTGTGCTACCCATCTCCAGAACTCCTTCATCTTGCAAAACTGAAACCCAGTACCCATGAAACAACAATTTCTCCTCCCCCCTCCCCCAGCCCCTGGCAACCACCACCCTACTTTCTGTCTCTGTGAATTTACCAACTCCAGGTACCTCCTATAACTGGAATCCTACAGTATGTTTATTTTTGTGACTGGTTTATTTCACTTAACATCGTGTCCTCAAGGTTCATCCATGTTACAGCTCATCATGTGTCAGAATTTCCTTCCTTTTTAAAAGCTGAATAATGGACTGCCTGGGTGGCTCAATTGGTTAAGCACCAGACTCTTGGTTTTGGCTCAGGTCACAACCTCAAGGTCATGAGACCAAGCCCCATGTCAAGACCCACAAGGGGCTCCAAACTCCGTGCTCAGCAAGGAATCCATGGAGATTTTCTCACTCTCCCTCTTCCTCTGCCCCTCTCCCCAGTAAATAAAATAAAATCTTAAAGAGACCTGAATAATATTGCATTGTATGTATGGACCACATTTCATTTGTCCAGTCATCAGGTGATGGAAAATTTGCATTGTTTTAAGTTGCTAAGTTTATGGTAATCTGTTACAGCTCTGCTCTGTCAAACACATTCTTCACTAGTTCCCACTTGCCTGGTTTTCTTCCTACCTCTCTGGTGCCTTCTTTTCAGTCTTCTTTGCTGATTCATCTTATCATCTCCCCACTATAGACATTGGAATATACCAGAACTCATCCTGGCCTTTATCTCTTGTATCCATGATGCGTTCATCTATTCTCATGGCTTTAGAGCCTACCTGACCTCTACAGTCATGGCACTTCGGGACAGATTGAATTATTGGTGCAAATTCTTCCAATTCCCTGCGTCCATACCCTTGACACAGTCTCACTGAAGACAGAGTTTACTTCTCTGCCTCTTGATTTTGGACACAGCCATGTTAATTGTTAAGCCAATGGTATATATCTAGAAGAGGTAATGTGTCAGTTCTCAGTCTAAGCCTTAAGAAGCCTCCTGTGCTTTGGTGATGGCAATTAAAGCTCTCCTGGCTTGCTGCTGTCCCTCAGCTTGGCCTCAGACTGGAGCCAGATAGACCCACAGCTTAAAGCAGAGCCACCCAGCTGAACCTGGTCTGAATCTACCAACCCCAGATATCTACTGACATCTCCAGCTGGTCTGCAAATGCTGGGCTGAATCTACCAACCCCAGATATCTACTGACATCTCCAGCTGGTCTGCAAATGCTGGGCTGAATCTACCAACCCCAGATATCTACTGACATCTCCAGCTGGTCTGCAAATGCTGGGCTGAATCTACCAACCCCAGATATCTACTGATATCTCCAGCTGGTCTGTAAATGCTGGGCTAAGTAAGTGATCATTGTGTTTTTGAGGTTTCTGTGGTTGCTTATTACACAGCACAAACTGATTGATACAACTTGCAAACTTTGATCTTCAGACTTCACTCCAGGACTCCAGGCTTATACATCAGATTGACCACTGAACAACCTTATTTAGATGTTCAGTGGACTTCTCAAACTTATCATACCCAAAATGTAACTCCTGCTCTTCTCACTTAAAACCTAGGGGCATCTGGGGCGCCTGGGTGGCTCAGTGGGTTAAGCCTCTGCCTTCGGCTCAGGTCATGGTCTCAGGGTCCTGGGATCGAGCCCCACATTGGGCTCTCTGCTCAGCAGAGAGCCTGCTTCCCTTCCTCTCTCTCTCTGCCTGCCTCTCTGCCTACTTGTGATCTCTGTCTGTCAAATAAATAAATAAAATCTTAAAAAAAAAAAACACCTAGGGGCATCTGGGTGGCTTGGTCAGTTAAATGTCCGCCTTTGGCTCAGGTCATGATCCCAGGTTCCTGGGATTGAGCCCCACGTTGGGCTCCCTGCTCAGCGAGGAGTCTGCTTTTCCCTCTCCCTCTGCTGCTCCCCCTGCTTGTTCTCTCTCTCGCTTGCTCTCTAAAATAAATAAATAAATCTTTAAACCTGTTATTTCTATAATCTTTCTCAACCCATTAAATGGCAGTTCATCTTTCCAAACCCCCAGGTGAAAGACCTTGGAATCATCCTTGGCTCCTTTCTTTTCTGTCATTTCCCACATCTGGTTAGCAAATCCAGATGTAAGTATGTGCCGAATCTGATCATTTCTCATTCTCTCCACTGCCCCTACCCTAGTCTTGTCCACCTTCTCCCACCTGGATCATGGAAGAAGCCTCCTCCCTGAGTTCCCTACTCCTGCCTCAAATCCCCAGTCTGTTCCTCATACACAGACAGAGGGACCCTGTGAATACCTGAGTCAGGTCAGGAGTCTCCCCTGCTCTCTCCTGGCTCCATCTCACTCAGAGTAAAAGACAAAGTCCTTATATAAGGCTCCATATGACCTGCCCCCATGACCTCTCTGACCCCTTCTCTTCCCCTCTCTTCCTACCTCTCTGCATTCTGCCCACACAAACTCTTTGTCATTTCTTAAATACTCTTTTGCTCTGGCAGTTCCCTCTTCTGGGAATCCTCTCCCCCCAGCATTGCCATAACTGCCCTCCTTCCCCTCCACAAGTCTTTGCTCAAATGCTTCTTCCTGAGGCTTCCCTGGCCACTCATTCAAAATTGTTCCCACCTTGTTCCATGCTCTCTGCTTGATTCACTTTTCTCCATTGCAGGTACACCCTCTAGCATTCAGTCATTACATTTATTTTATTTTGTTCATTGCCTGTCTTCCAAAATGGAATATGATCTCTACGAGGGCAATGTTTTTTGTCTACCTAGTGAAGCCAATTACCCCCCCTCCCTGGCCCCGGAATGTGAGTGGTATGACATGTCATTTCTGTGTGCATTGCCTGCTTTTTACTATGACCAGAAATTGACAACAATCCAGGTATTGTCTGAGTATAGACAGTAGCAAGCAGAGCCCCAAACTGACCTGTGATGAGTGCACAGCATGAGAAAGAGATGAACCTTTGCAGATGTCAGCCCCTGAGGGCTACTTGTCACTGCAGCAAAACCCAGCCTCTCCTAACTTACAGGTTATTGTCACCAACCCACTGAGTGTCTATGAAGAGTAAATGAGAACATTGTGTGTGAGGCCTTTGTCAGAGAATTTAGCACATAGTAAGTGGGCACTATTACTGTATCACTTTTATTATTGCTACTGTCATGATTTTTAATTATACTACTACTACTTTGGGGTATATTAACACCAATCTAATCTAGCCCTTGACTCCTGGAAGTCCCTTCCCCTTGCTCCCCATAATCACTTTTTTAAAAAAAATTGAGGTACACGGGCACCTGGGTGGCTCAGTTGATTGAGCAACTGCTTTTGGCTCAGGTCATGATCCTGGAGTTCCGGGATCGAGTCCCACGTCAGGCTCCCTGCTCCACAGAGAGTCTGCTTCTCCCTCTGACTTCCTCCCCTCTCTTAATCTCTCTCTCTCTCATTTTCTCTCTCAAATAAATAAATAAAATGTTTTAAAAATTGAGGTACAACTGACATATAACATTATGTTAGTTTCAGGTATACAACATAATGATTCAACATTGGTATATATTGTGAAATGATCACCAAATAAGTCTAGTTAACATCCATCACCATATATGGCTACAAATTTTTTTCTCTTATGATGAGAATTTTTAAGATCTATTGTCTTAGCTACTTTCAAGGTATGTATGTATGTATGTATGTATGTATTTTTAAGAGAGAGAGAGAATGAGCTGGGGGACGGGCAGAGGGAGAAGCCGGGCAGTGGGGGAGCGGGGAGCTCAATGAAGGACTCAGTCCCAGGACCCTGGGATCATGACCTGAGCCCAAGGCACATGCTAAACTAATTGAGCCACCCAGGCACCCCTGCAACTTTCAAATATGTAATACAGATTATTAACTGTAGTCATCACACTGTAATTACAATCCCATGACATTTATTCTATAACTAGAAGTTAGTACCTTTTGACCCATTTCACCCATTTTCCCAAAGTCTACCCCAGCCTCTGGCAACCACCAATCTGCTATTTCTATGAATTTGGTTTTGTTTGTTTGTTTGTTCTTTCTATATTCCACATATAAGTGAGATCATCCAGTGTTTGTCTTGTTCTGACTTACTTCACTTAGAACGATGCCCTCAAGGCCCACCTATGTTGTTGCAAATGGCAAGATTTCCCTTTTTTGTGGCCAAATGACATTCCATTGCATGTATGTACTGTATTTCCTTATCCATTCATCCACTGATGGACACTTAGGATGCTCCCATGTCTTGGCTATTGTCAGCAGCATTGCGAGGAACAAGAGGGTGCAGCTATCTTTTTGAATTGGTGTTTTGTTTTCTTCAGGCAAATACCCAGAAGAGGAAGTGCTGGATCTATAATCACTTTGATTCCCTGGAAGACTTTAGCCAACACCCCATTTCTCAGGGGATCTCCTGCTCCAGTAACTTCTCCTAGTGAACATGAGCTCTTTAGGGCAAGGTCACTATATTCATTTCCTATGGCTAATTAATCACCACAAACTCAGTGGCTTGCAACAACACGATGTACTCTCCCACAGTTCTGGAGGCCAGAAGGTGAAAGTGAGATTTCAAAGGCTACCATCAGGTGTCAGCACGGCTGAAATTCCTCAGGGATGATTCAGGGAAGAATTCATTTCCTTGCCTTTTTCAACTTCTGGTGGCCACTTGCCTTCCTGGACTTGTGGCCCCTTCCTCTGTCTTCAAAGCACATCACCTCAATCTCTGCTCGGGTCATCACTTCTCTGGAGTCACGTCTCCCTCAGCCGCCCTCTTACAAGGACATGTGTTTCCAGTTAGGGTCCACCCACATAATTTAGGGCAATCTCCTCTA
The DNA here is from genome assembly GCF_902655055.1 of Lutra lutra. NCBI lineage: Eukaryota > Metazoa > Chordata > Mammalia > Carnivora > Mustelidae > Lutra > Lutra lutra. The sequence goes on along the minus strand of NC_062294.1, from coordinate 46,260,969 downwards.
CCTGAAGATCTTTAATGCAATCACATCTGCTAAGTCCCTTGTGCCAAATAAGGTCACATGCACGGCTTCCAGGATTAGTACCTGAATGTGGCTGGACGCCATTAATCATCCGACCGCAACCCACCTACTCGCTACCATACCCAGGCTGTGATTAGGAAGGACTGTATTTTTAATTCTCCTGCAGATCTGGGTCCTAACTGACTCTCTGTCATCCCACGATCTGCCTCTTACCCAAGCTTTTTGACCATACCTCCATATCTGTTCTTTCTTTAGTAATAGGAAACTTAGACCTGTCATTCCATAAATGGCTAACCTGGGTTAAGACAGCTTCCTGCGTCATCACGTGCCCACCTGCAGCTAAGTTCTGACAGCAGGATATAGAGAACAGTATCCTGTGGTACTTCTGGTGAGGCATTCCTTCTTCCTCCCTCCCTCCCATCCCACCTGGGATGTGGATGTGAAGGATGGAGCTCAAGCAATCATCTTGGACCATGAGGAGGAAGCCACATACTGGTGATGGAGCAACAGTATGGAAGGAGGTTGGGTCCTGACACCAGAGCCCTAGACAGCTTGGGTGGTTCCTCTCTTCCTACAAGAGAGAGTATTCCTCATTGATAGTAAAACTCAATGCTAATCTGTGCTAGCAGAATAATCATCCCCCATAGATGTCCATGTCCTAATCTCCAGTCCCCATGAATACGTTATGTTACATGGCAAGGGGGGTTAAGTCTGCAGATTGAACAAAAGTGCTAATCGGGGCACCTGGGTGATTCAGCCAGTTAAGCGTCTGACTCTTGATTTCGGCTCAGGTTGTGATCTCAGGGTTGTGAGATCCAGCCCCGTGTCAGGCTCCGTACTGGGCACAAAGCCTGTTTAGGATTCTCTCTCGGGGCGCCTGGGTGGCTCAGTTGGTTAAGTGTCTGCCATTGGCTCAGGTCATGATCCCGGGTCCTGGGATCAAGCCCCACATCTGGCTCCTTGCTCAGCGGGGGGCCTGCTTCTCTTTCTCCCTCTGCCTGCCGCTCCCCCTACTTGTGCTCTATCTCTCTGTCAAATAGATAAATAAAATCTTAAAAAAAAAAAAAAGATTCTCTCTCCCTCTCCCTTTACCCCCAACCATCTCTTAAAAAAAAAGAAGAAGAGGGGCGCCTGGGTGGCTCAGTGGGTTAAGCCGCTGCCTTCGGCTCAGGTCATGATCTCAGAGTCCTGGGATCGAGCCCCGCATCGGGCTCTCTGCTCAGCAGGGAGCCTGCTTCCTCCTCTCTCTCTGCCTGCCTCTCTGCCTGCTTGTGATCTCTCTGTCAAATAAATAAATAAAATCTTAAAAAGAAGAAGAAGAAGAAGAAGAAGAAGAAGAAGAAGAAGAAGCTGCTAATCAGCTGACTTTAAAATAAGGAAATTATCCTGGGCTATCTGAGTGAGTCCAGTGTAATCACAAAGATCCTTTGAAGTGGGAGAGAGGACAGAAGAGCGAGTCTGAATCAGAGAAAGGCAGAGAAAGGTTTGAGGATGCTACGTTGCTGGCCTTGAAGGAGGAAGGGGTCACAAGTCAAAGAATGCAAATAGCATCTAGAAACTAGAAAGTGCAAGGGGATGGACTGTCCTCTACAGAAGAATTCAGCCATGCAGACACCTTGATTTTAGCCCAGTAAAACCCATTTTTGATTCCTGACCTCCAGACCTGTCAGATAATAAATCTGTGTTTAAAAACCACCAAGTTTAAAATCATCTGTTATGGCAGCAACAGAAAACCAATGCGTAATTGATTCAGGATTCTTCCCCTGTATCTTTCTCTGTTTTTAAGGCCTCTGATTAATAATAATAATCAAAACCCACACCAACACTAACAGTTAACGTACCCAGCACTTTCTGTGTGCCTGCCACAATCTCAGCATGCTACATTTATTATTCTACTTAAGCCAAAAACACTCCTACAAAGGAAGTGGAAAGCCTTGAGTACAAATGTGAGAAAAGAAAAAAGGTCAAATATAAGCAAACTAAACATGTATCTCAAAACGCTGGGACAAGAATGGCGCGCACATACAAAAATTCAAAGTAGAATGAAAGAAAAGAATCCGAATGCACAATAGATACTCTTATTGACGATCAAATTAAAGAAAACCACATATCCAATAGAGAGGAATCTACACAGCTAAACATGAATTATTGTCGGTAACTTGAAAAGACTGATGATAAAACGGCTGTAATTGTATCTTAAAACTGATCAAGAAAAAAAAAAGAATGTACCAACGACTAATGTAAGCAATAAAAAGGGAAACCTAGCTATAACTAATTTTTGTGTATTATCCCCACTTCACACACGAGGAAGCAGGGGGCACGTAATTGGCAGAGCCGGGATTTGAACCTGGGCTCTAGCCCGCCCCGTCCAACCGAGGAATCTCCGTGCTCTGGCGCCACCTCGCGAGGGCTCCCAGCCTCCCCTAACCCTGTGGGCGACCCGCGAAACCCCGCCTAGCTTCCGGCTCCGCGGAGGGTTCCCCGCGCACTGTCAACTCGCGCCCGCACCTGCGCCTGCACCCGCAGCGACTCTTGGGCCAAAGCTGTTCAGCCCCGAGGAGTTTCAGACTTCGCTTCCTCCACAGGCTTCCTTCTGAAATTTCACTGGAGTTTTCTCTTTCAATCGCAACCGCTCCCCAGCGTCTCCCTGGCCTTGCCCACCTCTGAATTCTTGCCACGCCCTCCTGGTGGCAGGTGCCTGATTTACCGCTGTACCTTTGCTACCTCCGTCTCAGCTAGGGGGGGAGCCACTTACTCAGTGACTCTGCCCCATCCCCCCGCCCAGCCCCCAGCAGCCTGGCAGCACCTGGGAGCTCGCAGGAAATGCAGAACCTAGATCCTTAACCCAGACTTGTTGAATCTGCATCTGTATTTTAACAAGACCCTCCCCGCCCCCAAGGGGTTTGCGGCGCAGGGAAGGGGAAGAAGCTCTGGCGGAGACCACTAGGGGGCCATGGGACCCGGGGAGACATGAAAACAGGGCGCCTCACTTGGCGCAGGTGTACGTGCGTATAAGGTCTTCAGCTTCTCCTGAAGTTAGATGATGACCGACCTTTTTTGTCTGTGTTAGAGAAGATTCAAGTTCATTTGAGGTCTTTGGTATCCAGGCGCTGTCTTCCAAGGCTCCAGCTGGGACTCCCAAGACATGTCTCTTTTTTCTACTGCTAATGGGATTTGTTTTAATCAGGAAAATTATATGAAACACCATGTTACAGGAGATGAGCAAATTGAGGTGTCACTACAGAAAATTCTAGATGCAATAAACAATCAGTGACATAGGAAATCTCAGAAGACCAACACCTCAACCCAGTGGTTCTCAAACTCCAGCAGGCATCGAATCCCCAGGAGGGCATTTAAAACTCAGATTGTCGGGCCCCACCCCTAGAGTTTCTAATTCAAACAACTTGGGTGAGGCTGAGAATTTGCATTCTTTTTTAAAGTTTTTAAAATTTATTTTTGAGTGAGAGAGTGCGCACAGGCAGAGGGAGGGGCAGAGGGAGAAGCGGACTTCCTGCTGACCAGGGAGCACAATGCCCAACTCAATCCCAGGACCCTGCTTGACCAGCTGAGCCACCCAGGCGCCCAGAAGTTCCCCAGCAGATGCCAATGCCGTTGAGCTAGAGACCACGCTCTAGAATCACTATTTCTTTTCTTTTTTTAAAATTTTATTTATTTATTTGACAGAGAGAGATCACAGTAGACAGAGAGGCAGGCAGAGAGAGAGAGAGAGAGAGGGAAGCAGGCTCCCTGCTGAGCAGACAGCCCTATGCGGGACTCGATCCCAGGACCCCGAGATCATGACCTGAGCCGAAGACAGCAGCTTAACCCACTGAGCCACCCAGGCGCCCTAGAATCACTATTTCCAAACCACACAGTAATGGCTGCTTTGGAGGGTCCCATTAGCCCTTAAGGATTATATAGAAATGACCCCATTCAGTGCCATATTGATGCGGAAGTGTGGTGAGTTCCCATGATCCGGTGTGAACTTAAGTACTGATCTGAATATTTTCCCGTGTTTATGCAATAAACCGCATTTTCATTGAAACTATGTGCCCCCAATATTGTTGTTGATGTTCGGGGACTGTCCTAATTCAGACAAATACTTTCTTTTTCTGCTAGTGGCAATTTCACGCGCATACCAGTCACCTTTTTTTTTTTTTTTTTATGGTGTCCTGGAAGAAGTGGCATTAAGGTTGTATGATCTGAAAAGAAGATATTTTCCTTATTATACAAATCACATTATATCAGCGGATATTAAAGAAACCCTGGTATTCTTCCCTGTGTATTCCCAGAGTCCTTTGCCATGCCTGTTTTAACTCTTTTCACATAGTGTTCGAAATTATTGATTTACTGTCTGACTTTCTCAAAGGCTCATGAATTCCTCAAGGGCAGGACATTCTTCCATTTTTGGAAGAAAAAAATGGAAAAAAAGGGGGAGATGTTTATTTTTCTACTATTTGCCCAGTCTGTGTTAATAAACAGTAACAGGACTGCTTCTGGACAAAGATGCCTTGTGGGTGCTCCTGCTGGCACGACAGATGTGTGTATAGGGTTTTGTGCTTTTGAGATTTCATGGGGTGTGGGGTGGGAGTGGTGGAGGGCTGGGGGCCTGGGTTGATGGTGGATGTGTTTCTGTAGGGGGTGCATTGTCTGGGACCGTGTTTCTCTTGGACTGTGTAACAAGCGTGTGTCTGCACTCAGTGTGTGCGGTTCTCTAGGACTCACGAGTGAGACTCAGTGACTGTCATTGGCAGACTGTGTCACAGTGTGTCCCTACCCCCTGCCCATGTATGTGTCCCTTGATTGAGGATGCTGTGCGCTCGTTCTGGGTCTCCATGTGTGCTGTGGCCACCTGCATCCTGTGTTTCTGTCCCTGGGGCTTCTCCCTAGCAGGGTCTCCTTGCTGTCCTGAATTGTCCCAGTGTCTGAGGCTCACGGCCCTTCCCAACCACACCGCACTTACCGGTCTCCATCCCTGAGTCCGGAAATGCAGAGCTGGGAGGGTGAGGGCTCTCTGCCCTGAGGTCAAGGAGGCAGGCTGGGAAGTTAGCGGCTGGAGATTAGATTTCTTGGGCTCACAAGACGGAAGGAGGGAGAAGGATCCAGGTCTGGTTTGGGACAGAGCCAGGCCAGGATCCAGGATCTGGAAATCATAGAAGAGTCATAACAGTTCCTGTTTCCAGAGTAACTTCCAGGTACCAGGCCCTGGACTTGGTGCTTTATGCATTTATATCGATACTGTTTTCTTTCCATATTAAATATTAAGTATTTATATTTATGAATAACAATGATGTGGATTGTTCCTAATGTTTATGAATAATATTTTATCCTGTCAGTTATAGATTTCTTTTTTTAAGGATTTTACTTATTTGAGAGAGACAGAGCACGAGCAGGGTGGGGGAGGGGCAGAGGGACGGGAGAGAAATCTTCAAGCAGACTCCCTGCTGAGTGGGAAGCCTGACATGGGGGCTGGATCCCAGGACCTTGGGATCATGACCTGAGCCAAAGTCAGACGCCAAACCGACTGAGCCACCCAGGCGCCCCAGTTCCAGATTTCTTTATATAGTTTTCTAGTATCGTTTTCTGTTATCCCATTGAAGGCAGGAGGAGACCGAAGCTCAGAGAGGTGAGTTCACTTGCCTGAGGTCACTCAGCAAGGTGACAGAGTCAAAATTTAAACCTACTTCCAAGTGTTTCCAGCCTTAGGCTCTTTGGAACCGCATGACCCTGGCCAAGGCAGGAGACAGCGTCCAGGGGAGGAGGAGGGGATAACAGCAGATCGTTGCTGATGTGTTGTTCTGCTTTCCACTTACTGAGCACCACACTAAGGGCTGGCATAACAACAGTGACAAATACGCACAAAGCGCTCAGCAGGGGCCCTACTAATAGCGCTGTCATGTGGATTAACTCACTTACCTCCTATACCAGTGTCCTGAGGTGGATACCACATTGTCTCCCTGGGGCCCGGAGGTGGAGTCAGGTGCGGACAGCTCAAGGAGGAGTTGGGATTTGGCCCCAGGCAGCCTGGCTCCAGAGGCTGTTCCTTTATTCCCCCTGTACTTTCTATGATCCCTTGTAATCCTCCTAACAACCCTATAGTACAGGGAGAAAATACCACCCATTTTACAGATGAGGAAACTGAGGCCCATATTTGGCCTTACCCACAGAACCACAGACTTGGACCACTGTTTGTCTCATTGGTTCATCCATACCTGACTCAATGCTCATCTGGCAGGAGGCCAGGAACTTCGAGTCTCCAAAGGGCCCTGGCTGGGGTCCCAAATGCCCAGCTCCCTGTCCCACTCTGAGGTCCCAGCCTCTCAGCCCTTCTTGGGCTGGTCCTCAATTTTTTCCTTTGGCTTGTGGCATATCTGCTCACTAATTGGTAACTGTTTATTGTGCATTACAAGAATTGTCTAGTCTGTGTTTGTTGCTGTACAAAAAGTTTACATTTTATACAGTTCAGTAGGTCCTCTGTTTCTTTTATAAATTCAAGATTTCCAATTTTGTTAAGAAAATCCCCTGGCTCCTGAGAAGTGGGAGTAGGGGGTGCACCCTCTTCTTCCTTCTCTCTCCCCCTCCAAAGCTTGTCTTTCTTGGAGGCCGAGCGGGGCGGGGGGATTGTTTGATATCTTCTTGTCAATTTGTAAGCACTCTTTATATATGATAGCTATTAATTATATCCTGTCCCAGTGTTGCAAATGTCCCCCCCAAGCCTTTTGTACATTGCCTTGCAGTGGTTTTTAAGAGTTGTGCAATTGTCTATTTCACAGATTCTGGGTTTCCAGCCTTGGTTGGGAAGCTCTCCTGCTCCTGAGGGTAGTGTGATCTCTGTCCTCATCTCCTCCTCTCCTCTCCTCTCCTCTCCTCTCCTCTCCTTTCTCCACTCCCCTCTGGGGCCTCTCTCTCCTTATCTCCAGCTTCTCCTTTCCCAAGATTCTGTGTCCCAACGGGGGACTTGCCCAACCTGGAGACCCAGCCCCTCCCCCTCCGCCTCCACCTCCAATGGCATCTCCTTATTTGGAAAGGGGGTTGTTCAAATCCCTGTGGGTTTTTAAGAGCTTTTCTTACCTATACTATTAACCCTATGTTCCCTTCTGTATTGTAAGAGACTCGTCCTCAAGTCCTGTTAATTGACTTTCTTTCCTTTTTTTTTTTTTTTTTAGATGTTTGCCACGTGAAATCTTAAGCTGCTAAGCTGTACACAAGTATGTCCCTCATGGGTTATTGACTGTGGGTCTCCGACGTAGGTGAGGAAGGTCTCCCCGCTCCGGGGAGGGTTGTGGGGGGTGGGGAGGGCGTCCTTATCTCGCAGCTTCTCCCTTCCCACGGGCCAGGCTCATAAAAGCGCGCGGGGACGCGGCCTTGCAGTGTCGCCATGTCCCCGCTCTGCCCCCTGCTGCTGGCCCTGGCCCTGGCGGCCGTCCCTGGCGTCCGAGCAGCCTGCCCGACGCCCGCGGACCTCAAGAAGCCCGAAGGGACGCGCACGTGCGCCAGGCTCTACGACAAGAGCGACCCCTACTACGAGAACTGCTGCGGGGGCGCCCAGCTGTCGCTGGAGCCAGGCGCCGACCTGCCCTTCCTGCCCTCTGACTGGACGAACGTCGCCTCCTCGCTGGTGGTGGCCCCGCGCTGCGAGATCACCGTGTGGTCCCTCCGCGGCAAGGCCGGCAAGACGCGCAAGTTCTCGGCGGGCGCCTACCCGCGCCTCGAAGAGTTCCGCAAGGGCATCTTCGGCGACTGGTCCAACACCATCGCGTCGCTCTACTGCAGGTGCCCGCCCGGCCCCGCCTCCGCCCGCAGCTTCTCCTCCGCGTCCGCGGCGCGAGCCGGTCCCCCAGACCCCTTGGTCCCTGACCCCCACTGGGGGTCCCTAGGACCAATCTTGGAGATCCCCCTTCTCCTACCTGCATCCCTTCCCCCAAGCCCATGCCCCCTCGGAGCTCTCGCACCCAACTCCGGGATTCCCACACTCAGAAGGGACCCCACCCTCTAGCCCTCTAGCCTCCATTCTGAGAGCACCTGCCTCCCACCTTCCTGAATTCTCCACCTGCCGACCCACCCAGAGCTGCTGTCCTAGGCCTAGCTTGCAGATGGGGAGCCACCATTATCACCCCAGAGCCCCCAGAACCAAACCCAGTCCGTCCCAGATCCCGGAGCCACCAGAGCCAGCTCTGGGACTCCCAGACTCTAAACTGACCCACCCTGAGACCCCGTTCCAGGAACACCCTATCTACCCTCATGTTCCCTCCCCACAAGCTGTTCTAGATCAGGCACAGCCCTGGAAACCAGCCCCAAAGTCCCTGTTAAGGTTCTGGAGCCCCCAGATCCAACTTTGGGCACCCCCACCCAGCCCACTGTGCACTCACATGTGGGAGCTCACAGAACGTGGGACCCTAAATCTAGTCCTAGTACTCTTCAAAACCACATCACCTGTCCCTCTCCCTCCACAAGAGCTCCAAGGGCCCCCAGGACACCTAGCTCATGAGCTTGGAGCCCAGCCCCAGCCCTCCACCCCATCTCAGCCTTTTAGAACCGCCCCCTCCCCCACTCTGGATCTCTGAGCCCCTAGCACCCCCCCCAAGTGATCATTTTTATTCTGTTGCAGGTGTTACTGATGCCTTAGGGATACTTCTTCTCCAACCCCCACAGCGTGCAGAGCTTCTCATCTGGCCTTGTCTCTGGGGTCTGCTGAAGTCCCCAAGTCCCAGGAGGAGAGAACTTTCTGCCTGTCTCCCGAAACCCGCCTTCCCTGCAATATAGCCCTTGTGATGTTATCCCTGTCTGCCATCTACTCATGCTTGGGACCCAACTCCACACAGGACAGGGGTGGGGTGGGGGAGAGAGCAGGGCGGTCAGGCCTGCATCAGCCTGTACCTGGGACAATGCTGGAGGGGGGTTCATACTCAGAGATTCCGCCATCCGTTTAGGTGGGCACAAAGATATACATCCACGGGACATGTGTGCGACATGCAGTGATACCACTAAAATGCTTCCCTGAACTTTTTGGTAGAGAACCCTTCCCTGAATCCCTGAATCCCTCTCCTCCCCACAAGCTGTTCTGCCTACCAGGGACCTCCAGCTCCATCTCAGGAGTCAGGCCTGGAACATCAAGAGGCAGTCAAGGACCCTGCCCCAGGCTAGGACCAGGGTCTCATGCTGGATCTGGCCAGAGCCCGGGACTTCGCAGTTGTTACAGATTTTCAATCTCTTCCCCCAACACATGAAAAAAATTGTAGCTCAAGTTTATCATCTGTTCCACCACCATCCCCAGCGATTATGGCCCTTGATAGAGATCTTGATGGCTTTGGGGGGACTCTGGAGGAATGGGGGGTCTTGTGGGGAGGAGAGGTATGGGGACCAGCTCTGGGGGAGATGAGAATTTGGGGTTGGAGGGGGAAGGGGAATGTGGAGAGCATCTGAGAGGACAGAATTGGAGCAGAGAGGTCAGTGGAAAGGCCAAGAGGCTGTAAACTGGGGCTAAGTAAAGAGACCAGAGGTCGTGGCGGGAGGTGCACACGGCACGGGTGTTGCAAGGTGCTTCAGGATAAGGGTTACAGGACGTGCCTGTGGGATATGAACTCAGTGTCATTCTGAGAAGCAAAGACCAGGGAAATGCTCGGCATCCTCACGCCTGTGAACTTATTCGCCAATTAGCAACGATTTACGAGGCACTTTCTTTTTTTTTTTTTAATAATTTTTTTTCTAATTTTTAATTTATTTGATAGAGAGAGATCAGAAGTAGGCAGAGAGGCAGGCAGAGAGAGAGGAGGAAGCAAGGCTCCCTGCTGAGCAGAGAGCCTGATGTGGGACTCGATCCCAGGACCCTGAGATCATGACCTGAGCTGAAGGCAGAGGCTTAACCCACTGAGCCACCCAGGTGCCCCTACGAGGCACCTTCTGTCTGTGGAGCACTAACTTGGGAAGAAGCGGTTGCTGCCCTCAGCCCTCACAGGGCTCAGAGAGCACAGAAGAAATGCCAGTCAGCCATTCAAGGGGGTGTGAAGATGTCAGGTGGGAAATCAAGGGCCAGGCAGGAAGCAGGGGCCTGGGGGGTGGTAAGTGACCAAGGAGAAGCTGAAGGGTCATGAAGGTGGGAAGGGAACAGGGGGCGGGGGTGCTTCTCCACACATCGGGGAAGTGTGTGAGACAACAAGGCAGAGCTAAAGGGCCAGGGAAGTGCTAAGGGCCAGGGACTCCTGAGGGTCAAGGAGGTGCTAAGGGCCAGGGACTTCTAAGGGTCAGGGAGGTAAAAGAGATGCTAAGCTGTCCAAAGGGATAAAGGAACAAGAAGATATTAAGGGGTCAGGGAGATGCAAAGGGTCAGGGAAGTGCTAAGAGATCAGGGAGGTGCTGAGGGATCACACGTTATGGACCAGTGAGACAAAGGGTCAGAACAGGCTGGGAGTTGGACAGCCAGTCACTCCCTGAATTGCACAGACACGGAGGAGTCTGTCACCCTTGTCCGCCGCAGCCCGCCAGGCTCCCTCCGGTTCTTGGTCTTGTGCAGGAAGTGAACAAAGCGCACGCCAGGGCCGTACTGGCGGAAGACGTGGGACACCTGCAGCGGGGTCAGGGAGAAGTCCCATCAGGGATCCGGGAACCCTCCTCTCCTACCTCCGCCCTCTCTGAGGTCTTGGGACATGGACACGTGGCCAGGGTTGGTGGCCAGGGCAGCGCCTCACCTGGAGCCAGTGGCCGGGGGGGCCCCGTCCAGAGGATCGGGGGGCCACGTGGTGTTGCGCGATGACTGAGCGGCGGTCAGCTGCCAGCAGCCAGACGTGCAGCTCGTAGACACACGTGTCTAGCCGGCTGTCCTCGTACCTGGGGGTAGGGTCCAGACCTTCAGCTGCCACAGCAGCTCCCGTGTCCCCACCTCATCCCCCAGCCCTAACACCGTGCGACACACGCTCACTGGCTTCCACTCTGTGCACCCGGGATGGCTAGTGTGGGCAACACAGCCCTGACCAAGGCGGCCCCCCACAGTGCCCCTGTGGGAGTCATATAGCCTGGTGTGGGAAGCAGACCTGTCACCAGACAGTGACCATCCGGAACGCTAAGGGCTGGGATTGGGGGAGCCCAGGGCCCTGGAGCATACGGCTTCTGAGCCAGCTGGGGGCTGGTCTGGGAAGGCTTCCCGGCAGAGCCACGTATAGCAGAATCCCAAAGGATAAGGAGGAATTTATCTAGAGAGCAGACGGGGAGAAGCATCCAAGAATGAAGGAACGATGTCCAGCGAGGTGCATCTCACAAACTGGAAGTCTCAGTGGGAAGGACCTAGAACAGTAGGCGGGGCTGGATCCTGCCATGACATGAGGGTCTTGGTGGCAAGCTCACACCAGGGGAGGACAGGTGAGGCTGGCGCCCTGGGGAGCCCTGTGCATGACCCTGCGGGGCAGGCGGATTGGGCAGAGGCGCATACCAGTCCATGACCGTGATGTCTGGCTGCTCATCGTCAAGGAGCTCCTCCCACAGGCCCTCGGACAGAAGGTCCACACACTGCTGCTTCACCGTCCAGCTGTGAGAGAGGCCATGGGGAAGGTGAGGTCTGGTAGTTGCTAGGATTCTTGGGAACAGGAAATCTCGATCATAGTACCCTCATGGAGACACCAAGGGCACCCATGGATGGGGGCTGAGCACTTACTCCCCCCTTATAGCCTCAGCTCCCTCCTTTCCCCCCTGAATGCCAGATGGTCTGAACCCCATGACGCACATGAGCAAAGTGGCTCAAGAAGGGAAGTCACTTGCTTAAGGTTAAGCAGCAAAGAAGTGGCAGAGCGGGGCTCCCAACCCAGGCATGTGTGACTCTGTCCCACCCAACCTGCAGAAGCAGGGCTCAGTTTAATGGAGGGCAGATGGTGGCCTGGGTGCCTTCCCCTCCCAGGGAAGAGGTGGAGAAGAGTAACAGTGACAGCGGTTATTTATTGAGCACCTACTATATGCAAGCTGGGCCCAGCCAGATCCTGCACTGTGTTTTAGGAATGTTCTCTTTTATGACAAACCCTGGGTACGGAGCAGGAAACTGAGGCCCAGAAGGGCACAGAGGCAGTTTCTCCAGGCCCTGAGGTGAGAGACTGGGGCAGGGCCCCAGTGGTCTCCGCCACCCACCTGCGGTCATGCTGGAGCTTCTCGGTCCTAATGTACCAGCCGTGGAAGTTGCCTGGCAGGTGGAGGAGCAGAGGGTTAGAACCTGCCCATTCGCAGGGCCATTCACACCCCATGGGCCGAGCCCGCAAGCACTTACCCAGAGTCTCCAGGGGCTGCTGGGTGGGACCAGTAGGGGGTGCTGGCTCATAAATGTTGATGCCTGAAACGCACCGGGGGAGCGGAGCCTCAGACGGGCTGAAACTGCCTCCAGCCCTTCAGCCTGGGCCTGACTCCCTCCCCCCAGGGCTCTGCTGGAAGGGCGGGAATCTGCGCCAGGACCAACCTGCCTTGGCAGGGGCGTGTGAGTCAGGGCCCGGGAGAGTCCTGAGAATGTCCTGGGGCAAAGGAATGGTGCAGTGAAGAAGGAGGGAAGGAGGACAAGGAGGAGGGGTCCTGGTGAGACCGAGATAGAGGGACAGAGCGAGAGGCAACTAGAGAAAGAGACAGAAATACATGTGGAAGGAGGCAGGGAGAGAGAGGCTGACAGACAGAATGAGAGAGAGAGAGAGACACCGGGAGAGACAGGGACATATGACATAGAAAGAGAAAGAGGGTGATGCGGGGCAGGAAGAGAGAGCCCCAAGGAGACAGAGGGGGACACAATAACAGAAGAGACAGGAAAGGGTGTAGAGAAACAGGTTGAGCCCAGGGAACAGACAAGAGGGAGCAGACAGAAAGATGAGGAGACAGACGGTCTGAGCGAACTGCACGTGGCAGAAGGTGAAGACTGGGCAGCGGTCTGTCGGTGCCGCACCTTCCCGCACCTTCCCGCACCTTCGGGGTTGGGCGAACGTAGCAGGTTGCGGTAGAGCGGCCGCCGCAGGAAGAGCAGCTTCCAGGTGAGGCGCGGGGGCAGTTCCAGGCTCCCCCCCGGGGGTCTCCACTCCTCCAGCAGCAGCTGCCGGGCGTAGGCCTCCGTCGGCTGCTCGGGCTGGGGGGTCCCCGGGGTGTCGGGGGCAGAGGGGGACGGCGGCGACGGCGGCGGGGGCGGCGACGGCGGCTCCCGGGGGCTGGCGGGCTCGTCGGCCTCCATCCCTCTTCCGAGAGCGGGTCGGTCGCTTTCCTCCTCCATCCGTGGGCTCCGGGAGACTGTCCCGGGCTCCTCCGCAGGCTTGGGGTTAACTGGAGGCGGGAGGGGCGGGGCGCGCCAGCGGGCGTTTGAAGGGGGTGTGTGTTAGGGGAAGGCTCTGGGCCTCCAGGCCCTCCACCCTCAGACTTAGGAGTCGGGGTCCCCAGGTCCCTGCTCTGTCGGACCAGGAGCGCAGGTCATCTCTTCCGCCAGGACCCAGGAGTCCGGGTCCCCAGCCCCTGTTCGGTTTCCCAAGCCTCCTGCCCCAGTTTGGCCAGGGCCCGCTGAGGCTCAGGCACTGGTGGGGGGATGGGGTGACCAAGGAGCTGATGTCAGGGCTCCCTGCCCTCAAATGAGGTCCCTCCCCCTCATTAAGATCCGGAGTGGCAGGATTAAGAGGCTCATTAAGGAAGAGCCCCTCTTGTCCCCACCCCCACTTTCATCCAGGGGTAGGAGGTGGGGGGAAGTCCTGTCTCTGCTGCTTCCTCCTCTGCCATCACCTGGGACATGCCCTTGGGACCCTGACATTTCCTGTTCTGGAAACCGAAGTGGAGGGCAGAGAGACGCTCAGAGGCACAGAGATGGGGGGACACCCAGGGAGGCACTGAGATAGCCGCAGATAGGGGAGCAGTAACCCCACCTGGGTTTGGGGGGGTGTCTGTATCCCTTCCCTCTCCCTGGGGGGCTGGGGAAGAGGACACAGCTGCCAAAGTCTCTGTCCTCAGAGGTGCTGGTGATTTGGGAGTGAGGGATGGGGCAATGGTGGGGGCAAGAGGTCGGGGTGCGGAGGAAGTAGGGTGACCAGGAACCTGTAGGGCCAGATGCCCAGGGCCGCATCCTGCCCCGGCCACATCCCACACCCGGCCCAGCAAACACGGGCGTGGGGTTCCATGTGGATCACCCACAGCAAGCTTCATGGTGAGCGCTTTCTGGGTACTCAGTGTGTGCTGTTCTAGGTGCTTCCCAGTTCCAGGCATCCTCCAGCAACGGAGAGGGAAGTGGGAGCCACTCTTACCACACTTTATTGACCAAGGAAAGGTAACAGCAGACAGGCATGTGCGAACATGCGCTCCAGCGTCCTGCTTGCCCCCGCACCAAGGTTGTGCGGGGCGCTGCTTTTGTTCCCATTTTGCAGAGGAGGAAACAGAGGCCACCCTGGCAGGCCTGCTCCCTTGCTGCCCTAGATAACCCCCTTTGCTTTCAGGTGCGCTTCCTGCCCCAGATTCCTGCAAGACACAGACACATGCCTGGGACACTCAGAGTTGAGCTCACGCCCGAATGATGCTACTCATGTAATTGAGGGCTCCCTGTGGGCTGGCATGGTTCTGAGTAATTACCTCCATCTCCACATCCTCCCTAGGAAATAGATGCTATTGCCATACCCATTTTGCAGATGAGGAAACAGGCACAGAGAGGTTTAGTAACTCACCCAATGCACCCCAGGGCTGCAGCCCAGATGCCCCAGGAAGTCCCCAGGAGATGCCCAAACACTCACCCAGCTCAGAGCATATGCAGAACTGGAGACACTCCCCCGGCCACCACAAACACACAAACACACACCCATGGCTGGCCACCAGCCCACCTGTCTTGCCCATAGCCTCAGCCAGAGTAGCAGGAAGAGGGGTGAGGGAGGAGGAGGAAGGGCAGAACCAGAGCAGGAGTGTCTGATGAGGGAGTCAGTTGTCCCCAGGTCAGAATCCAAGGCAGGGAGTGGCCTGGAGCAAAGAGCGTGCAGAATGGGGTCTGCACCCCTCCACCTGGCACCTACCCCTCCCTGGCCTGCCATGGTTTCCACACCACATTTCCCATCATCTCTGGAATTCCTGGGGTCCTCACCCCCTTCTGTATCTCTCTCTCTCTCTCTCTCTCTCACACACACAAATGCACACACACACACTCACACACGCATCCACACACACGGATGCAGTCACAGGGCAGACCCAAGTAGTCACTCCCCCACTAAAACCCAGTACAGCTCCCCAGTGCCCTCAGGGGAATAATCCCTGCTCTTTGGCTGCCTTTGGAAGCCTGGATTTCTGGTCCCTGCTTCCCTGACCTGTTCTTTCCCATCTTTTTGCTCCCAAAGTTCTTTCTACCTGGAAGGACTTAACCTCTCACCTACATGCCCCCCACCCCAGACTCAGTGGTCCCAAGCTTTACAGCATGTCAGACTCACCCAGGATGCTCACTCAAAATGTGTCTTCCCAGGTCCCACCTGGAGTTGGCTTCGGTCCCTCTGGGCCCCAGAATGGAAAACTTAAGAAGCCACCTCTCCTGCACCTGCCATTCTATGGGAAATATTGTTATTTAAATCTGAGGAATCCGGGGCATAACCTGGGACCTGCAAAGCCAAGTGGATCTCAGACATTTCCGCCCCCCCCCCCCCAGCTTCAAGTGGCGAAGGTCCTAGCGTGGGGACCTGTTTTCAGAACAGGCTGAGACCCGGCCAACCAACATAGCACCACCCATTCTCATGGGTCACGAAGGATTCAGAGCATGAGCAATGATGGGACCACTTTGGAAAAGAACTTGACAATTTCCTATAAAACCAGATATCCAGGGCACGTGACCCTTGATCTCTGGGGTGGTGAGATCAAGCCCCATGTTGGGTGTAGAGTACCTAAAAAAAAACAAACAAAAACGAAAAAAACAAAAAGAGATGCCCTCCCATCCTGCACCACGGGGGCCATCCCACTGCTCCCTGGATTTAGTGAGAGATGGGAGTCTGTGTCCACACAGAGGAGCGCACACAACACTTCTCCCCACCAGTGCCAAACTGAGAACCGGGAGCTGGTGTTGGGCTCCCTGCTCTGTGGGGAGTCTGTTTCTTCCTCTCCCTTTGCTCCCCCCGCTCCCTGGCTTGTTGTCTCTTGCGCTCCAGCGCACGCACTCTCTCTCTCTCATGCTCTCAAGAAGTAGAGAGAGGAAGAGAGTGAGAGTGAGATCGAGAAAGGGCAGGGGAGGGACATACATAGGGCACAGACACCGGGCGCAGACATGAGGCACAGACACAGGGCTCGACCCCAGGACCCTAAGATCATGACCTGAGCCAAAGTCAGATGCTTAACCCACTGAGCCACCCAGGTGCCCCAGGAGTTCTGGCTTTATGGTGGTGGTTACATGGGAGAACATTTGTCAAAACTCACCAAGCTATACATTTGAAACGGGTGTGTTTTCTTGCATGTAAGTTATACCTCAATAAGGCAAAACAAAAAGAATACAGCAACTCTGTCTCCATACTAATAAGAAAATATCTTCAAGCCTATTAAGTGAAAAGAGCAAGATGTCCAACAGTGGGCCGCATAGGCTGCTATTCGTGTGAAGAAAAAAATAGGGACAGAAAACAAGGATCCCTAGTTTCCCATCCCTTTCTACCTCTTGTTCTTTAAACAAATACTTAAGTATTAAGGAATAATAAGTAATAATACTTATTAAGTAATACTATTACTTACAAGCCCTGTGCATCAGGGATATAATGGTGAAAGGACAGACAGATTCCTGTCCCCATGGGACTTCTGGGCTTGTGTAGGGAGGGATGGACTTCAAAAAGTCAGGGAGCAACTCGTTAACTGACAAATGGTATCAACGCTTTGGAGGTGAAGAACAGGCTGTGAGGACAGAGAAAAGGAGCCAGAAGCCTGTTAACTAGGGTAGTTAGGGAGGACTTCTCGGAGGAGGTGATGTCTGAGCAGAGACCTGAAGAAGGCAAAAGAGTTGAGCATGTTCCAGCAGGGAACAGCAAGTGCAAAGGCCCTGGGGTGGGACCAAGCTTAGTGTGTTTGGGGAACAGCAGGGAGGCTGGAGCAGAGGGAATGTAGGGGAAATGAGATCCACGAGACAATGGGGCAGCTCCTCGGTTTATCTTGGAGGTAGGTAAGTGTAATGCACTCTAAGTGAAGATGGGAAAGGAGGAAACATAACTCATCTCTGGCTGAGAGGGGGTCTGGGGAACAGCGAGGAAGGTGATGAGCCAGAAGGTGGCCAGGGCCAGAGTGAGATCATGGAGTGGCTGGTAGAGGACAGATTCAGGGTCTCCTCTTGACTGGCCTTGAGCGGTGGACAGAAGGTGGCCCCATTATGCAAGAGGGGAAGACGGAGGGCAGAACACATGGGATGGGGGGACAGGAAATTGAGCATTCCATCCAAGATGTGTTAAGCATAGGACATCCAAAGGGACAGTGCCAGGCAGTGACTGGATGTATGTGGCGGGAGTTCAGAGAGGTCAGGGTGGAGACACACCTGGGAGGCATCGCCATGTCTCCAGGTGAAGAAATGAATGAGCTATAACAGTAACAATAATAATAACAATTGTGGAGTGCTCACTCTGGGCCAAGCACCACTCTATGGTATTCCATGATTTTATTTTTATTTATTTATTTTTTTATTTATTTGACAGACAGATCACAAGTAGGCAGAGAGGCGGACAGAGAGAGGAGGAGGCAGGCTCCCCGCTGAGCGGAGAGCCCGATGTGAGGCTCGATCCCAGGACCCTGGGATCATGACCTGAGCCGAAGGCAGAGGCTTTAACCACTGAGCCACCCAGGTGCCCCCATGATTTTATTTTTTAAGATGATATTTTTAAGTAATCTCTACTCCCCATCATGGGACTCGAACTCACAATCCTGGGATGAAGAGACGCTTGCTCCCTTGACCAAGCCAGCTGGGCACCTGCGTTCCATGTGCATTAATCAAATGCGCCCACTATCGTAGGTATTGTTATTATTAAACCCACTTTAGTGTGAGGGAATGGGGGCACAGAGAGGTAAAGTGACTTGTCCAAGGTTACACAGTGCGGAAGTGGCCAAACTGGGATCTGAACCCTGACAGCCTGGCTCCCAGAGTCTGCATCCCTGGGCAGGGCAGCTCAGTTTGGAGTCCAGGCTCCTCACGCTAATGTCTGCCTCCTGGGGTAATCCCTCTTATCAGCCATCTGGCCATGGTTCTGCTCTCCTTAGAACCCTTCCAAGTAAGGTAGCAGTCACAGGTTCTGGGGGTTAGGATGTGGACGTATCTTTTTGGGGACCGCCATTCAACCCACAGTGGACACGGATCCCTCCGAGGACAGGAGCAACGTTTTGGGAGGCAGAAGAGCCTGGCTCCATGGTTCTCAAATTTGACTGGCTGTCAGAATCCTCTAGAAAGCTTGTTAATCACAGACATCTGGGCTCCAAACCCTGCTCCCACCCCCAGTTTCTGATTCAGTAGTTCTGGGGTGGGCCGAGAGATGATGCTGGTCTGGGAATCCCACACTAAGAACCACTGTCCTGGTGGTTCAGAGGGTAAGTTAGGCTGCCTGAGCTCAAACAGTCCCCACACTGACCCTGTGTGTCCTTTGGGGGAAAAGCTTCCCTTCTCCAAGCCTTAGTTTCCCATCTATAACCTGGGCTAACTCCTCCCTGCACAGGGCTACCTGCGGTGACCCACACTCTCTTCTCACTCATGGTGACCCAAATTTTGGCTGGTTCTTGACCCTCCAACTTCCTTTCTACCTCAGGGCCTTTGCACACATTGCCCTGGTGCCTACCAAGCCTTCCTCTCCATGCTTCTGTGGCTGCCTTCATCTCCATTCAAATGTCACCTCTTCATAACACACACCCTTCTGGCTTTATTCTGCCCGAGAATACAACCTTGCAATTGTTCATCATACATAAAAATACATCCCAGCCAAGGTCAATTTCTCACCCTCCTGCTATTCTCTAGCGTCACACCCCGTTCTTTCTTTCTTGAACTTAGTGTGATTTATAAATACCTATGAGTATGTGGATCTGTTCACTTGGTCATGAACTGTGTCATCCCATGAGAATGTCAGCCTTGCCAGGGCAGGGCCTTGGGCGGGTCTGGGGTTTTTTTTTTGTTGCTTGTTTGTTTGTCTGTCCCCAGCTCAGGTCTGACAAAGACTGGTTCCTCTGTTTGCTGAGCAAGGAGGACAAGAAGGCCGGTTCCAGGAAGGAGGGGAGGCTCTGTCTGGTTGAGAAAGCACGTCCAGCCTGTGAGTCTAGCTCCCATAACTTCCACTCCAAAACCAGTATGCCCCACTCCCCTCAGCGCCCAGTCCTACTGGTAGAGAGAGAATGGCGGGGTTCTGGAGGGCAGGCACCTGGGGGCTTTGGGAAACAAATAATGGGTTTTCCACCGGGGCTGCAGGGGGTTGAGGAAGCCCAGCCAGGTCTGGCCGGAGGCAGGGGATGGGAGAAAGAAAGATGAGCTGGGTTGGGTGCTGTCTTCCCCAAGTAGGAACCACAGGGGTCTGGTGGAGGAGGTGGTGAGCCAGCTTCATCCTACAGGGGGCGACAGAGAGGCAGGGATGAGGTTGGAGAGAAGGAGGGAAATGGGAGGGGGTTAGAGGGAAAGAGGAAGAGGGGACCGTGGTGTGGAGGAAAGCAAAGAAAGACAAAGAGAAAGTGACCAGGACGAGGTTGACGAGAGGCGGGGAAGAATCTAGAAGGTTAGAGACACCGAGAGGGCATTACCTGGGGCAGAGGGCAGGGCGGAGTCCAGCGGCAGGTCGGGGAGGAGACAAGACAGATGTATACCAGATAAATTTGCCCATATGCCAAATATAAAATATATACAAGATCTCTACTGTGGCATTGGTCAAAACAGCCGGCAGCCGCCAGCTTCCCGGCGTCCGGTGTCCGTGGTCTGGGACTGTTTCCATAACTCAGGGCTCACATGCCCCGTGGAGGATTACTCCAGCCACTGACCGGAGCGAAGTTGCTGTTGCCATTCCCAACAAGGAACCATCACCAAGACACAGTGTTAGGGAGGAAAAAGCAAGACGTAGAAGGATGTGGACATTATGCTAACATTTGTGCAAAGTGGGACACAATCTGTGTATGCATGTAGGTCTTTCCTGGTCCCTGGATACATTCCCGGAAGAAAATGCGAGAAACTTCTACCAGGGGCCACCTCTGGGGACGGGGTCTGAGAAGAGAAGCAGGGAATGGGGGAGGGAGGGAGGTTGATTTTGCAACTTAACCCCTTTGGAATCTTCTGCATTTTGCTCCGTGGGTTTGGGTCACTGCTCAAATACTAAGTGTGGTTAAGTGATAGAATAAGGGAGAGACAGAGAGAGACAGAGAAAGCCAGAGACAAAGGAACAGGAAGAGAAGGACGGAGGAAGAAAGGGAGAGGGTTTACCTTTGTTTAACCTGGCAGGGTCCCAAACTTCTGTAGATGTTGTCCCGACTCACTCCCACTCACTCCCAGCCTTCTCTGAGCTTCCTTTCAGGGTCCTGGCCCTGGTCAAGTTGACACTTTCCTATTGGGTCCTGTGGCCCGTCAGGTAATGAGGGGAGCCCTGCCCAGTCCTGGAGGCTGTGGCCTGAGGATCTGCAGAGATGGGGGGCGGGGGGGGGGAGTGGTGGTGGTGGTGGTGGTGCGTATGCTTGGGTTCCAGTCCCGCCTCTTCCCCCTGCCAGCTGTGTGACCTCAGGTTGGTGACTTCGTGTGTTCGTTCCTCAGTCTCCCCCACTGTGAAATGGGTTTGAGGAAAGTGCTTGCTTAGGGGACAGCTGCTGAGTGGGTGGTGTGTGTCTCCTAGAGCTGCCCTAAGGAATCGCCGCAAACCCATCGGTTTAGGGGGGCAGAAAGGTGATATCGCTCGGTCCTGGAAGCCCAAGTCTGAGATCAAGGTGCCAGCAGGGTCTTGTCAGCCACCTCTGAAGCTCTGAGGGGAGACTTCTTGGCGTCTTGGAGCTGCCGGTGCTGTTCGATCCACCCCGTAGCCCTCCCGTGTCCGCCTCCCCCGGGCGTCGCAAACGTCCCTCTGCTTTTCTTTTCGCCCCCCATTTTTTTCCTTAAGATTTTATTTATTTACTTGACAGAGAGACACAGCGAGAGAGGGAACACAAGCAGGGGGAGTGGGAGAGGGAGAAGCAGGCTTCCCACCGAGCAGGGAGCCCAATGTGGGGCTTGATACCCGGACACAGGGATCATGACCTGAGCCGAAGGCAGATGCTTAACGACTAAGCCACCCAGGCGCCCCTGCTTTTCTCTTCTAAGGACATTGCCGCCTCACCCCCAGCCAGATAACCCAGAGTGATTTCACATCGCAAAATCCTGCATCACAGCCTCAAGGCAAGGGCCCTTTTTATCCACCTAGGTTTGAATTTACAGGTTCCACATGGAGTGGCAGGGGCACCATTCAAAGCACGAAAGGGTTAAATGGGGTAAACTAGGTGCTCAGTGAAGCCCTGGACACTGTCTTACTATTTTTTTTTTTAAGATTTATTTATTTGAGAGAGAGAGGGAAGCGGGGAGGGGCAGAGGGAGAAAATCTCCAGCAGACTCCGCACTGAGTTTGGAGTCCTACTCGGGACTCAGTCTCACAACCCTGAGATCCTGACCTGAGCAGAAATCAAGAGTCGGAGGCTCAGCCAACTGAGCCCCCCCAGGTGGCCCTTACCCCCACTTACGATCTTGAGGTATGTTAGCTCTGCCCTTGATCTTGCTGGGCCCAGATACTGTTCCGCACACTGAGTTGGTTGCCTATCTTTAAGATTCAAGAACTGTCACATGAAAATGGGGATTTCTTGGGGCGCCCGGGTGGCTCAGTGGGTTAAGCCTCTGCCATCGGCTCAGGTCATGATCTCAGCGTCCTGGAATCGAGCCCTGCATTGAGCCCTGCATCAGGCCTCTGCTCAGCGGGGAGCCTGCTTCCTCTCTCTCTCTGCCTGCCTCTGCCTACTTGTGATCGCTGTCAAATAAATAAAGTCTTAAAAAAAAAATCACCTGGATAATTTTCCTTTAAATACCTGCAACCTTGCCCCAATCCACACCCTTTGTGCATAGGACAGACCTTCAGCATGACCTTCAAGGCTTTTATTCCTCCCGAGACTCCTCTCATGTTCATTTATTCTTCCTCTTTATTCCCTCTCTCTCCTCCTTTCCCACGGGGAGCCATTCTATTATGTAAATGAGTCACCTTTTTAAATCTTGAAAAACGGGTATTACAGTTTTATGTTCCTAATTTGTAATCGACACATGTGGCCTGGTATAGATCCTGACTTTACTTTCCCCATCACTGGTCTGGCTCTCCCTCCCCATGGGCACACTTGGTCCCCGGCTCCCGAGGACTGCACGGGAGTCCTTGGCGTGTGGCCCCTGTGTCTCCCATTTGCTGCCCTAGAGGGGACACACGGCACACAGGCCACCTCCAGCTCCCACCCCATAAACACTGCTGCAGTGAACATCCGCGTGTGTGCTCCCCCATAGGGTCCCATGATTTCTTTGGGAAGGGATTCAGGAGTGGAATTATTGCGAGATGCATACATGCAATAATTCATTTGACAAAACCAGACTCGAATCTTTACCAGGCTCGTGGTAGAAGGACAGCGTGTTGAAATGTGCCTTCCTCCGATTACCAGTAAGTTTGAGCCCTTGTGCACACCCTGATTGGTCTTTTGGGTTTTTTTCTTCTGTAAGTTGCCTGTTTATATTCTTTGCCCATGCTTCTATTTGGGTTGCTCTTTTCTCATAAAAAAAAAAAAAATCTGATACATGTTAGACTCTGAAAAAAAATTTTTCCCCTTTCTGAAGCCTATTACATTTGGCCATGATGTCCTTCTTTGAACAAAAGCTTTACATTTTCACAAGTTCAATTAATTTTTTTTTTTGACAGTTTGTTCCACTGGAGTTTTAAGAAGTCCGTCTCTGCTGCTGGTCATCAACTATTTTCCTTTGTCACCTTCATAGTTTGTCTTTTAGAGGATGTTTAATCCATCAGAGAAACTTTCTCCAGGGGAACTCAGATAATGAAAAGTTCTCATATCTAAACAGTCTAGTTAGTAGCCACTGGTTACATGTGACAGTGGAGGCTGTGAAATGTGACTAGTGCTACTAAGGGACCGAACTGTTTCATTTTATTTTGTTAATTTAAAATTAAATAGCCACATGTGGCTGGTGGCTACCTTCCCGGGAAGCACAGAGCTAGGGTTCTTTTGTCGTGATGTTAGGTAGGGAGCCCGTTTTCCTTTTCTCCAGAAAAATGAACCAATTTCCCCAACACTATTATTAAACAATCTATTTTTCCCTCCTTGTTTCACGGGGGCCAGCCTTGTCATATATAAAGTTCATCCTGAATAAACTTGGATTTGCCTCTGGGCTCTTCAGAGAAGCCCGGGGAGTCTAGTTTAATGAAGGTGGAGAGTCTAGCAGAGGTGGAGAATCACAATTCTACAGTATTAGAATTTTTAGTCAGACACACAGCCGCCGAAAATAAAGACTACGTTTCCCAACCTCCCTTGCTGCCGGGTGCAGTCACGTGACGGAGCTCTGTCCAATGAGGCAACGGCGCAACCGTCCCTAAGGGGGCGTGGCTGCCTCTTCTCGTCCTCAGGACCCATGATTCAGCCTGGGGTGTGGCCTGGGAATCTGCATTTCCATAAAGTTCCCAGGGATGCTGCTGGTCCGGGAACCACGCTTGGGAGAACCACTGGTCTGACTTGTTTCACTTACTCATTTTGAGTCTCTGTAAACACACCTCTGATCTACAGGTTAATACCTCCCGGGCTTCCCCTCCTGGGCCTTTGCAGCTTGGAGCACAGCGCCCCCTGCTGCCGCTGAGGTAACACTCA
Source organism: Lutra lutra (assembly GCF_902655055.1). Classification (NCBI taxonomy): domain Eukaryota; kingdom Metazoa; phylum Chordata; class Mammalia; order Carnivora; family Mustelidae; genus Lutra; species Lutra lutra. Next base: position 46,237,158 of record NC_062294.1, on the reverse strand, counting down.
CTACTTTGTGTGGGAGGCCGTGCGGTCAGTACCATCTGGACAAAGCCGGTCCCCAGGGCCATATCGCCGCTGGGGCAGGTGTCTGTTCTTGCTCCGCCACACTTGCCCTTCTGAGTGCGCTCTTGTCCCCCCGACGCCTGACGCGGACTCCCTCGCCAGCTGGGATCAGTGGGGGTATGGGGCCTCCGGGAGCGCTCTCTCGAGGCCACCCAAAACCATCCTTTAAACTGCAGTGACGGCGATGGAAGGTGACAATCATGGTTGAGTCCCCATGAAGCCGAATGTTGGCTCCTCCACCAGGTAATGACCTAGCAAGGGACCTCCTGTCGCCCCCCCCCCGGGGGGGGTGGGAGGGGGGAAAGATCCTTCACCCGCAGTGGAATGTCCTGGAGCGCCCCCAGGGGCCCAGGGAGGCGAGGCCCTCCGGTTGGGAGGGCGTGACTGTGTGCCACCCTGTTCTTCCTGGGTTGTGGAATCGCGGGCGTACCAGCCTCTGAAAATGAGTCGGGCTGCTATCCTTTCCCTGTTCTCTGGAACAGTTTGTACAAGGTAGGAATTGCGTGATCCTTCAAAGTCTGGTGGAACTCATTTGTAAAAGCATTCAAGCCCAGGGCTTTTTCTTTGGTGCGTGTGTGTGGGGGGGGGGGGGATGTTACTTTGGTCTTTTCTTGTTTTCTGTTTCTCCTTATACCCATTTTGGCAGAGTTCTTCCCAGAGCTTAACAACTCCACCCAGGCACCCAACACATTCAACATGGCAACAGCTGCTTCCCTGGGGATGTTTAGACCTCTGAGTCCCCATCTAGACAGAGCCTGTTGGTGGCCAGCCCCAGGCACAGACATGGCACCCCAGCTTTGGGGACCCAGGGCCCGTGGAGAGGCGTGCTCTGGAGTGGGCGCAGACAGTGTACCCGAGCCAGCATCTCCGCACGTCTCCCGCCCACACAGCAGGCGGAGGTCCCTGGTGCCAGTGGGTGGTGGGGTTTGCTGCTCACGCTGCACTTGTCCCCAGGGAGCTGCTGGTGGGGGGCCCCCCCACCTCTTGGGTTCTGGGGAAGACGCACACAGTCCAAGCTCACACCAGCCTGGGGTGCTCAGTGCCCAGAATACAGAAGCAGCACCGTCCTGAAGATGCCAGCCAATTCCTTTCTCCCCTTGTGGAGACCCAGCCTCAGCCTCCTGGGACCTCGATTTGGAGGGAGGGATCTGGCCTGTGGAGTATCCCTAAGGCTGGCTGTTCCAGATCCATCTGCCTCCGTCGAGTCCTCAAAAGCCCACCTGCCCACTGACCGATTCTCTGAACGACCCATTTATTAACATCAGTTCATCAAGGATCCTTCCTACCCACCGACTATGCTCAAGACAAACAACCTTTAAAACAAGATTCCAGCAAATCTCTGATTTGGCAAACTGGTTACTGCAGCACACGGACCCTGGGGGACTGGCTGTTTGCAGGCCAGGGGGTGAGTCTGGGTCCTGTCGGCGGGGCACTACGGGCTGCTTCGACCTGGGGCTCCCCACCCCCCAAGACATGACCCTTGCCCTAAGATGGACTGGAATCCTGGGGTTCGCCAGCCTGCCCTCTCTCCGTCCTTGAGTCCCTCCCCCAAGTCCCGCACCAAGAGGACCCGGACAGGGAGGGGCCGCTACACACACTACACGCACACGCAAAACAAGAAAACATTTTAATTGTAAAACTAACTTGAGGGAGGGGAGGGGAGAGTGGGGCCGCACCAAAGGGCTTGGAACCTGATTCTTCAAGCAGTGGTTCTGTCCCCGGTGCCGCCCCAAGGGGGCAGGGACCATCTGTCCCCAGGTTGGGACAGGGGCTAGTGTTATAAAATGACAATATAAATAGACTTCTAGAAAAGAGGAGGCTGTCCAGGTGCAGTAGTCATCTGCAGAGGCTGGGGATGGGCAGGAAGCCCTGACCCCCATCTCCCCAGCAAGCCACCAAGAGGGGGTGCAGGACTCGGGGAAAAGGCCACTCTTCAGACATTCATGATCGACCCCCCCAATGGCTCGGGGGGGGGCAGGGGGCTGCGCTGTATGTCAGGCAAGGCCTTAGAGACACCCACTCGCAGGCTGGAGGACAGAGCAGCTGGACCATCTGCACGGGTGTGTGTGCACACATGCGTGCACACACACACACGCGCACGCACACACACACACACGCGCACGCCTCTCGTAGTGTTCTCTCCACCCATAGCAGCCCCCACTGCAGATGATTTCCAGTGATAGGGGGGCTGTCTGTCCTTCCTGGAAGACAGGAAGACACAGGGAGGGACCATCCCGGAGGGTGGGGAGGCTGGGAACCCTCACTTGCTCCCGCGAGTCCCTGTGTTTTGTTTTGTTTTTTTTTTTTAAAGTCACAAAATCAAACCTGGAGTTCAGTAGTAGGGTCCTGCACGCTCCCCGACCGCCGACAAGGAGGGCGGTGCCACATGGAGTGTCTCCTGGGTGGGGAGGAGTGGGGGCCTCCCCGCGACTGGCCCGTGGTGGGACAGGGGTGACCCAAGGGGCTCTTTGGTTCAGGGACAGGGCACTGGGCCTCATCTGGTGCGGTTCTGGCGCATGAGGGGCACGATGCTGGCGGGCGGGCCCGCTTTGGCCAGGAACGGGTGCTTGAGCAGCTCAGCCGCTGTGGCCCGCTGGGCTGGGTCACGCACCAGCAGGCGGTCCAGGAAGCCCTTCAGGGAGGGTGACACCTGTGGGGAGGTGGGGGAGAGAGTCAGGGATGGGTGTGAGCACCAGCTCCGCTGCTCACTTGCCACTGGGCCCCAGTTTCCGCCTCTGTCAAATGGGCCGACAACATCCACTGCCTGGGGGTAGGGGCCAGGAGGGCCCAGGTGTCTAGAGCTTGGCCCCAAGGAAAGAAACATATCAAAGACCCCAGGGGCTCATTTCTTCTCCATTTTCAAGGTTTGCAAGGAGGTGACAGTGGCTGGGCCCCAGAAGCACCCCTCTCTTGCCAGGCGAGCCATCTACCAGGAAGGCTCCTCTCCCAGACCTGGCTATGCCAGCCAGCCGAGGGTCAACCACTGGGGGATGGGTAAGGGCTCAGGGAACCTGTAGGGGAGGGGGCGGGGAGCCCAAAACAGAGGGAGTGTCCCCTCCCCTACACCACTTGCCCAACCGGGGGCCCACCTTGTGCAGGTTTTTCAGTCGAGGTGGCAAGTTGTCCCGAATCATCTTCATGGCTTTGAGGGGGGGCTCGTTGAAGTAGGGGGGCTCCCCATCCACCATCTCGATCACCATCACCCCCAGAGACCAGATGTCTACCTGCAGCGGGAAAGGGACAGGAGGGCTGAGCTGGGCTCGTTGGGCCGGTGGTAGGAGAAGCCACAGAGGGGTGGTTGGTTCTGCCTTTGCCTCCTCGCTCCTGGAGTTCTTGGGCCCCAAACATCCTGACACCCAACTTGCCAGACCCACAAGCTCCTCCCCCAGGGAGCCCTCAGAAGGGTTCTGCCCACCCAGCACCCTCCCTCCCTCGCTCTAGGGAGCATTCGGGTCCCGTGGCCAGTTGCCTAAGCAGCATGGTTGGGACACAGTAATTGGCTCATGACTGAGCCAGTCAGAGCCAGCCCAAAGACTTTTACAGGCAATAGCCAGGAGCACCCCGGTACTCACAGGCAGGGGGATGGGGTCCCAGAGTTGCCAGGCCAGCTCTGCCCTGACTAGGGGAGCACCTGCCTGGGTGAAGACTACCCGGACCAAGTCAGGACTGGGGAGGGACAGAGCACAGGAACGCCGGGCCTGAAGCCTGTCACTTGCCCCTATGTCACAGTTCTTGGGACCCAGTGCTTTCAGGTTTTGCTAAAGCCGAGCGGGTTTTGTCAGCACCGGGCTGGGCTCATCAGGGATGGGTGCATACACGCATGCCTCCCTCCTCTCCCATAGGACCATCCCCAGTGACCCATCTCCCACACCGAGCCCCACTCCACCCCCAGCCCCACTCCACCCCCAGCACTCCTGCGGCTCCAGACGGTCACAGTGTAAACCTGTGCTGACAACAAGACAACCGGGCCACCGCCAGCTTACCTCTGGCCCATAGGGGAGGCGAGAGATGAGCTCTGGGGCCATCCAGTAGGGCGTGCCAACCAGCGACTTCCTCCGTGGTACCTCCTTGCTGACTTGGGCGCAGAACCCGAAGTCCGAGAGCTTCACCTGCAGCGGGGTGCAGGCAGTGGGGGGCGGTCAGAGGTGTCTACCTACTCAGTTCCCTGGCCTTGGATGTTCTGGGCCTCCACGGGGCAGCCTAGAGATTAGAGCCAGACCACTGGGTCCCTCTGCCTCCTCCCAGCAGGGGGCCCTTAGGTGTGTCACCTCCCCATGGGAGATCACACCGTGTGCCTTCCTGACAGGGTCTGCCCTGGGGCCTTGGGGTAAGTGGCCTGAGTCCTACAGGTTCCAAATGTTGCGTAGGGGGGCTGAGACCCCAGCTGGCTCCCAAAGCCCTTGCCTGGGCCCCGGTGTCCCTGAATGCAGCCCTGGCCCGGAGAGGATGACAGCTGTGACTTACTCTGCTAACCACCACATGCCCAGAACCACACATTTCCACCTGCTTGGGAGCCACGGGCCCCCTTCCGATTCCTGAGGATACGTGCGGATCTTCCCCATGAAACGTATGCACACGGCGTGCACACAACTTCAGGCTCACAGATGTCCCCCAAACACATCTGTGGAGAGCTTCAGGTGTTTGGGGATTCCAAATGAGACTCCCCATGAAAGAGAGCCCACCCCGACCCCTATCTCTGCCCAATGGCTTCACTTCCCTGGGGGAAGGCAGGCGAATCACCAGCGAGAACTTGGGGACAGTCAAGGACTCCCTCCCACTGAAAATCACGTCCACTCTTGGAGTAGAAATGCAGGTTCTGGGCACTGGGGGGCTCATCCGTGGGCCTGAGTCTGAGCCTCAGTCTAGAGAAGCGGAGACAGGAGCGGGGTCCACGGCCCACGGCCACATGCTCGGCTGGGAACAGCTTCTTGGTGGAGGAAGAGCCGCGGCCAACACCCCAGCTATCTCCTGGCCTCCCGGGGCCCAGTGCTCGACCATAGCTCCCGGCACCCTGGGCCAAAGGCGCAGCCTCCTCCGGCCTGGGCCCCTCCGTGACTGCGTGCACAGAGCCCCCCGCTGACTGGGTCTGATTCGGGGCTCTTGGCCTGAGGAGTGAACAAACTTCTTGCTCCTCAAGCCGCCGAGCTAGGGGTCAGGGATGGAGGGGAGCCAGGGAGAGGCAGAGGGAACCCAAGCCACCCCGCTCCTCACCCTGCCATCGTGGGTCAGCAGGATGGAGTCGCTCTTGATGTCGCGGTGGATAACTCCCTGTGCATGGAGCACGGCCAGGGCCTGAAGCACGGCCAGGCACACGGCGGCGATCTGCTCCTCGTTCATCCTGTGTGGGCTGGGGGTCAGGGACCGGAGGCCCGAGGGGAATGCCGCCCTCCTGGCCCAGAGACATGGCTCCCACCCCGAGGGGTCTGAGAGGACACAGTGGCCCCAGGGAGCCTGGGGTCTGGCAGTACCTGGTGTGAGTGACGATGTCGGTGAGGGCGCCGCCCTCCAGAAACTCCATGACCACCCAGAGCTCGTCCCCGACCAGGTAGCTGTTGTACATCTCCACCACGTTCTCGTGCTGGTAGTCCCGCATGATCACCACCTGGGCACCGGGTGGGGTCAGCACCGCCGGCCCCTGCCACAAACCCAGCCACCCCCCAAGCCTGCCTCCCGCCTCCCCTCCTGCCTGGGCTGGGGCCCTGCCACACCAAAGGCCCAGCCCACTTGTCACTCCCGCTCCTTGTCACTGTCATTTGTCACTGCCCTCCTCTGTGCCAAGGCCAGGAGACCCCAAAGGCAGCTTAAGGCCTGATGCCTGCATTGTGGGGGTTCACTGTCCCCATACCCCATTTCTGATCCTGCTCTCTGACCAGTCCTGAGCTGGTTGGTCTCTGAATGGCCCTGCTGACCGGGCCGGTGTAGGGAAAGGGGCGCAGACGAGAATGTCTAAGCACGGGGCTGAGTCCGCGAGACAAGCAAATACCAGCCAAGGGCAGAGTAACAGGCTGGGGGGATGGGTTCAGGGAAGAAAAGCCCTGACAGCAAAGCCCAGGGGGAGATAGGAACGGGACACTCACCGGGGTTCCGCTGAAGAGCCCACGGTGCGTCTGCAGCGCGGGGAGACTAGGGGGCCGGGGGAGGGGTTACAGGGAGAGCTGAGAGACCAGGAGGAGAGAGTTTCGACCACCTCCAGACCTGACATCCCGGGACTCCTGCATTGGAGTCCAGGGGCTGCTGCCAGCCCGGATTCCTCTGGGGAAGGAGCCAGGAGTTGGCCTTTGTAAAAATCTGGCAGATGCCACCGGGAACCCCAGCCAGAGACTGGACACAACCAAGGACCTAGATGGGAGCCAGACCTCAAACGCCTGCCAGAGGCCACGCCCATGTCCCGAGGACACTGACAGGTAGGATAGGGGAGCTGCAAGGGTCAGTAAGGGGGGCGGAGAGGCAGGCCGGCAGGCCCAAAAGAGCCCTGTAGCTGCTGCGTGGGGAACGCCAAGGGGTTACCCAAGAGGGGACGCCAGGGCAGAGCCGGCGGGAGAGGACGGGCCTGCACAGCAACTAAGGGGCTACGGTGGGAGACGGAACCAGGGGAGGGGCAGGGCTGGGGGAGAGACTCTGGGGGCTAGTTTGGGACTCGGTGGGTATGAAGGACCTGGAAGTCCCACGAAGGCGGGGCTGAGGGGCTCTGGAGTTGGGGCTCCAGAGAGGCAGGGGTGGGTATGGGGCAATGCGGGGCGGGGAGGTGACAGCCTGGGGACGTGTGAGGAGTAAGGAGAGGAGACAGGCTCAAACGTAGCCCTGGGGACCCTGGCGCTGAATGGCCTTCTCCCATCCTCACCCTTACAGGAGCCGGACCAGCATGGGCCTCCAGACCAGCTGGTAGAGGGCAGCAGGAGGAGGGGGAAGGCGGGGCCGGAAGGGGCTGGGAGGGCGGGCCCACCTCATTGAAGAGGAGCTCACGCCTCTGCTGCTTGCGCAGGTCCATCTTCTTGACCGCCACCAGCCTGCCCGAGCTGCGCACGGTGGCGATGCACACGATGCCCGTGGAGCCCTCGCCGATCTTGATGAAGTTGTCCAGGTAGGAGCGAGGGTCGCCAGGGTCCACTACCAGCTGCAAGGCAGCCCGGAACTGCTCGTGCGACACTCGCTGGGGTTCCCGCTGTGGCGAGCGGGGCCCGGGGGGCCCGGGGGCCGGGGGCCCGGCAGGGGTAGGGGCAGCGACAGGGCGGGCTGGAGGAGCCAGCTGGGGCTCAGAGGCATGGGGCCCCAGCACTCCTGGGCTGGGGGGTCCGCGGGCTCGGGTGGGAGGCCGGGAGGAGGAGGAGGAGGACGGGGGGACCGCCAGGCCCCCGGCCGATGGCCCGTTGGGGGCCAGGCTATGAGGCTCCCCCTGCAATAGAAAAGACAGGCAGCTGTTAGTGGAGGGGCAGGGGGCCAGCTCTGCTCCCTGTGTGGGAGAGGGGCCCTGTCTGTGGGACAGACACATGGCAGTCAGGATGGAGATGGACAGTGGGCTGGGCATAGGCTGGCGCTGGTGGGTAGGGAACAGGGGACATTTTGGACAAAGGGGCGGTGGGAGGTCCCAGGGCAGGGGGACTGGTTACCTGGACACCCCGGGCCGGGTGGTCCGTGTCAGCCCTCGGGTACGTGTTAAAGGGCCGACCAGCTGCCGCTTTGGCCCCACCAGCCAGACCGGCAGGTTGCGGGGTGCCGACGTCGGGCCCAGAGAGGGGGCGTTTGTCCCGGGAGGACTCCTGGGGTCCTCCTGAGCCCTCCCTGGAAGACTTGGGCCTCTTCTCCGGCCCCACCCGCCGCCTGTCACCACTGCTGCCACCCGCCTCGCTGCGACCGGCACCCCGGCCTTGGCTGCCCGCCTTCTCTGGGGCTGCTCTGGCTGGCTCTGCGGGCATCCCGTTTTCCTGGCGGGCACGGGCAGGTGGCGGGGGGCTGTCTCTCCGCAGGGAGTTGGAGCGCGTCACCGACATGTTCTCAAACTCGTCGAGTAGCAGCGTGAGGGCCCCATCCTTGGCGCCTTTGCTGCCCCGCACGATGGTCTGGGGTCCAGGGCAATGGCGGGATGGGGGCCGGGCAAGGAAGAGGAGGACACAGGACGTGTATCCGACACACAAGGACAGGACAACACAACACACACACAGAGACAAGACAGAGACGGAATGAAGAAATGCCATGGGGTGATGATGGGGCGGGGTGGGTGGGGGTGGCACCAGAGGGGCCCCTGCAGCCCCTCCCACACCCCCAAGTGGTCTGGTGCAGGAAGAAAGCTGAAGGGGTAACCTCCCACGGGTCAGGCTCTTGCCCCTGGACTGGCCAGTCCCCCTAAAAAGCGCCCCCGTCTCTCTCCCGTTCTCCAGCCTGGGGGCAGGTCTCTGCCTTGTGGGCGGGAGGGAAGGAGCGCAGAGCCCATGCCACCCCATAATCAGTCCTGGAGAGCTGCAAATTACAGGATGCTGGGCCCAGGGCCCGGCCTGGACTTCCTCCCTTGCTGCCCGCCAGGGCTGTTAACCCTAAACCCATTCTGTCCCCCGGAAGCCAAGGGTAGAGTACAGGGAGAGTCAGAAAGGACTGGGCCCAAAGTCCAGGAGCAGTGGTGGCAAATGGGAATTCCCACGTGGCCTGGTGAATGTAACATGTGCCCTGAATCCACCCACAGAATCCACCCAAACTTCGCCTGCCAAGCCCAGCACCCTGATCCTGGTCACGGCCACCTCCTCCCTCAAATAGAGTCAAGGCCTCCAGGAATACACCCCCATCTCCCATTCAGCTCAGGGCACACAAGCTTCCTCACTGCTCCTCAAACATACGAGGCACAGGCCCACCTCAGGCCTTTGCACTGGCTGTTTGCTCTTCCTAGAACATCTTCCCCCAAGTATGCCCTCAGCTCCTTCCCTCCTCTCCTCTTCCAGGCCTTTGCCCGAACTCAGCTTCTCAGAGGGAAGCTTCCGTTGACCACCCAGAGTCTAAAATGCCGGCCCCTAACACCCCCTATTCCCTTTCTCTGCAGCCCTAGAAACCAGCTGCCCTGATGCACCTGTCAGCTGACTGTCACCTGCCCCTCCTGTGACGTCCATGAGGACAACTTTTGTATTTGCCTGTTGTTCTGCTCTTGCTAATCTCAGTACCTAGCACGGTGTCAGGTATGTGTGCACAGCGTGCTCAAGAAACAGGGGCTGAGCCAGCGGGGGAGGGAGGTGGGCTGGGAGGGTGCCACAAAGAGCGGAACACGCAACCCCGGCCCTCTGCTCTCACTCACAGGCTAGCGGCGATGGGGGCCCAGGGCTGCCACACATCCTCAAGCCACGACTGCCTGCCTCCACAGTGCATGAAACCCACCTCCAGCCCACAGAGCCCCAGGGGCTGGCCCTTGTCTCTCCCTCCCACGCCCCGCCTCCTGGGGGCCTGGCTGCCTCCTTGCCTGGGCACCCTGTGAAGCAAGGTAGACAGACACCTGCTCAGGCCCTAGTGTTCGAATAAGAGGCCAAGAAGACTGGGGGCTGCGGGAGGGCCTGGGAAGACCTGGCCAAGGGGAGATTCCCAGCCAGGGGCAGCAAACACGTACCCACAGGGGCCCCAAGACTCTGCTAGTCCCCATGGCCCCTTGTGTGGCCCTTCCTGGCAGGCATGGGCCCAAACAGGACTCACGGCTGGCAGGCCAAGCAGGGGCTAGATTTTTGGGGGTCCCCTAGGGAGGCCACAGCCATCATGGAGGAGGCCCAGGGCCCGCTGGGGGACGGAAGCGAGGCAGGCGGGGTGGGGCCGGCAGGGACAGAGGAGCCAGCGCCCCGGCCTGCAGAGGCAGCTGCCACCCCCTCAGCCCCTGCAATTAGTCAGCAGAAGCCAGAAATACAGCCTCGGATGTGAAGTCTCCGCTGCTTTAAGCAGCAGGAAAGAGTTCAAAGTATTCAAAAGGCCTGCAGCAGAGGCACCGAGACCTCAGCGGGGCCGCGGGATGGAGTCCATCCTGGTGAGTGTCCTCGCGCTGGGCCCCGGAGATGTAAGTCAGCCGAAGGCCTGTCCCCCGCCGTGGGCCCGCTGACCAGCACACCCATCTCCATCTCCAGCCCCAGAACAACCCTGGCTGCGTGCCCCTGGCCCTGGGCCCTTCCTGGCTCCCACTGCCCCTGGGGTGAAGTCCGGCCTTGGAGGCTGGCTTCCCAGGCCGGGCAGGTTCACACCCTGCCACCAGCCGGCCTCACCGTGCCACGCCTGGGCGCCGGGACTGCACAGATGGCAAATGGGGTCTAAGAGCCTGGGCTGTGGAAACAGACCGTGGTTCAAACCCCAACGCCTCCCTTTTGCTCAAGATGGCCGGAAAACCGCCCCCCAAACCAAAAAGCCTCCAAGGCTTCCCATGGACTCTTTCCTTTGCTAAAAGGCTCTCCTTGCCACAGGACTCCTCCCTCAGCTCTCATGGCACAGCTCAGGTGTCCCCCTCCTCCACAAAGCTGGCCCAGACTGGGGGACGGGGGCAGGGGAGGCCGAGTCAGCAGCTCTCTGGGTGCCCCCAGCTTGGCCCTACCATGGGGATCTGTCCCTTGCCCAAGGACAATTTTCTGGTACTCGGGATGGGGCCACGGAGCCCAGGGAGAGGAGGACAACTCAGAGGCTGGTGTGGGGGGCTGCTACTGGGGTCAAGGTGGGAGTCAGTGTTGAGAGGCATGGGGAGGGATCAGTGGGTGGAGGGGTGAAAGGTCAGGACTGGGGCAAAGATTAGGGTAGGGCGTTGGGGTGTCTGTCTGGCTGTTAGTAGGAGGGGTCAACACGGAGGTGTTGGCCCCAGGGTCAAGCATGGGTTTAAGGCCTGGGGGCGCCGTGTGGGGTTGGTGTGGGGCAGGAGAGGCCACAGTGGGCACTGGCATACCTTGGGGGCCCCGGGCTGGATGGAGGTGATGCAGGCAGGGTCCACAAGGGGCTTGGGCCGGCGAGCCGACTCCTCAATCAGGCTCTGCCATTGGCGGGGCAGCCCCGTGAACTTCTGCTCGTGCTGGTCGAAGCCTGTGTGCACGCGGTGCTCAAAGTTGGATGGCGCAGAGATCTCGACCCTCTTCTTCTTCTTCCCGAACATGGCGCTGACGCTCTTAGCGCCGCGAGGGCGCAGACTTGGGCTCCTCTCAGCAGGCCTGTGGGAGGGGGCCGCTCACCAGAACCTGCCCATTTCTCTGGGCTCCTTGGGCCCTGCCCCAGTCCTGTCCCTCCTTGTCTCTTCCTTGGTCTCCCATCCCCCACAGGTGGCCTGAGGGACCCTCGAACAGGCTCCCCTGCTTAGCCCTCAGAGGCCCCTCCGACATGACCTGCACCTGTCACCTCTCTGCTCTCATGCCCCCTTTGCTCACAATGGTTTTCAAACCTCAGTGCCTTTGCACTGACTCCTCATGGAACACTCTTCCCTAGTATCCACACATGGCTCCCTCCTCCCACTCCTTCAGGTCTCAGAGTGGTTGGTGAATCTTTTCCTGACCGCCCCAAGTGAAGGAGGTGTCCCACTAGCTTTCCATCACAAAGCTTCACAGCACGTTTAACTCCTGAAAATTCTACTGTTCATTCTTGAGTTTACCAGTTGGATGTCTACACCCCACGCCCAACCCTTAGACTATCAGCACCAAAGGCCAGATCTCATCTGCCCAGTGTGCCCGTGACCTACCCCACCCCCAGTACAGTGCCTGGCCCGTAGCCCATGCTCAGTAACCGAGCGACTGTTCAACAACTGCTTCTAGTCCCTGTCCTATGCACGGCCCTTGGGAGCCTCACCCTAACACTCCCACTTTACAGACAAAGAGACTGAGGCTCAGAGAAGGGAGTTCCTCACCAGGGTGGCGCAGTGGGTAAAGTTCCAAGGTGCAGCGCATACTAGCAGACGCAACCACCCCTGCCTTTAGGCTCTGTGGTCTCCAGGTAGCACCTCGGCTGGTACCAGGCACTGTATAAATGCTCACCGAAAGCCAGTTGGAAAACCAAAGGGACCTCGGGGGAGAGGCACTGCTGTGTGTCCCCAGGGAGACCAGGGCGGTGAGGGGACAGGAAGTCAAATGGCCAGAGCACAAATCTCTCTCTGACACTCACTCTATGGGACCATGGGCAAGTGATGTGACCTCTCCTCCGTCACAGGACTGCTCTGAGGACTGACTGTGTTAACAGGAGCAGAGCAGGGCACGGAGCTCAGGCCCTGCTCCACTGTGGTAACTCCGGAGTGCTCCTAGCGGTGTCTGGGGGAGGGGGACCCCGGGTCCTGCACCCCCGTCCCACGCCTGGACCCCGGAGCCCCACAGACCTGGTTTGATGCTGGCTGTGCTAGACGTGCCCTCTGGCAGGTGACGGCTCCTCTTGGGACCTCGAATTACTCATCTGGAAGATGGGAAGAAAATATGCATGTATTCATTCGCTAACACCTCGCTTCTCTGTGCCCAGCCCTGTGCTGGTGGCTGCTTGTGATACGGTGGGGACCCAGACCAAGATCGCCTCCGACGGTCCAGGATGGTCAAGGCTGGGGTCAAGGAGGACAAAACCCAGCCTGAGGGATGGTAGGGTCGGGGGGCAGGGGAGGCTTCCCACAAGAGAGGCTGTGTGAGCGAAGACCCAGAGGATGAGGGGAAAGGCATCAGGCTGGGCTCTTTGCCGGCTTCAGGCTGGCTCCCCAAAGCCTGGCACGGTGCCCAACATAGGGTCAGCCCCAAATGCAGTGAGTCTTGTGACCTGAGGACTCTCTCGGGCGTCTGGGATGCTGTCCTCCAGACCCGGCTCTCCTCCCTCCCCATGCCATTCCGCCTTTCCACTGGGGCAGCTGTGTGAGGTCAGGAAAACTCGAAGCCAGCCCTGGCCCAGAGGCAGGACCATCAGTGGGTAGCCATCTAGGAGAACCGGTCCGGCAGCAGCCGCCCAGTTGGGAGGGGGTGGGGACCCAGCAGATAACCTGTCTCAACTGGTTGGGGCCTCCTGGGCAGCAGGTGGCCAGAGCCAGGTCCCGCCAGGGCTCCCCCAGCAGGTCCAGCTTCCTGTTGCTCTGGGGTCCCCAGCTGCCCGGATGTGGGGTACGGCGGCCCTGGCCAGGATGGAGGTCTCTTTGCCTCTGCCTCTGCCCCTCCTCTGCCCCCAACCAAGCCAGGAGCCCTTTCAGTGTCTCCCCCCATTCCAGCCCTTCCCTCCCACCTCAACTTCCATCCCCAGCCCCCCATCCACCCTGTTCTGGCTCCCGAGCCTCTCTGCTGCCCTCAGCCATCAGCCTGTCTCAAACGGGTCCTCGCCTTGTCCCCACAGCCAGACCTTCCCCTATCCTCCCACCGATACCCCACAGCTTCACCTCCACCTCCTTGCTGGGTTCCCAGAGGGGTCCCCACCTGGCACGCCTGGCCTCAGCCCTCACCTTGGCCTCTCTCACTCGGCCCTACCCATCCTCCACCCTGCAGCCCACAGCCCAAGGCACCAAGTCACTCGGGGAGTAGGATTAACCACGTGACCCCTCACTAAACCCAGGAGAGGGTGGGGCGACCCTATGGTGGGAGGAGCTCAGCACCGAGACCGGGTCGGGGTAGGCCGTGGGGCCCAGGACAGCCTCCTTAGAGCCCTCGCCCCCATAAAACCCAGGCGGCATCCATTCAGGCATCCACACACCGCACAGCCAGCCCCAGTGTATCCTGCCTTCGGGGCATGTGACCCCGCAGGGGAAGGGGATAGAGGGACACACCTCCGGATATTTGCCCGGACCACCCCCTTCCCTCTGGGCACAGCATGGAGGGAGGGACAAACAGAGGAACTGACTGTGTTTATAGTGCTCTCGGGCTCCAGCTCCACCCTGGGGCAGCCTCCAGCTCGGCGGCGGCGCCTCCAGCTCGGCCGGTGGTGCCCCCACCAAGTCCCCCACTCCTGACTCTACAGGGGCCCACAGTGGGGAAGGTGGGGCAGCTGTGACACAAAGCTAGGTGCCTGCACCAGGAGCATGGAGGTGGGCAAAGAGGGGGCGCAGGGGCTCCCCAGCGAGCTTGGAACCCAGGAGTCTGGCTGCTGTGTCCCGGGCCACCTCACCTTCTGTACTTGGGAGCCAAGCCACCTTGGGAGCTCACCGTGCAGCCTGTGGCCAGCAGCTCGGCCCCCTCATGCCTCAGTTTCCTCCTCTGTTAGGATAATGCCAGACCATGCTCCCTGGGGTTCTGAGTCACAGAACACAAGGCACTTGCCCATAGACACCCATCGAGCACCTACCGTGTGCTGGCCCCTCTTCCAAGCACCCCACCCAGAGCCCCTCGTCTCACCTGCACACGTGACCCACGAGGACGCAGCCACCGTGAGCCCCACATTATAGCCAAGGAGGAACGAGGTGCAGGGAGGACACACCACTCGCCGGGGGCCCACCGCCTGGCAGCAGAGTGCAAATGTGGCTCCAGGCCAGTCCTCAGAAATAAAGGCAGCGACGATCAGAGGGCCGTGCGCGCCGTACACTGTTGGCTGTCCTCACAACTGACCAACCCCAATTCACAGACCAGGAGCCTGAGGCCCGGAGCGAGGAAGCCCCTTATCCAGGGCACCCAGCATTCAAACTGCAGGTGGGCACCAGAGCCCTTGCTCTTACCTGCCTGGCTTACACTGAGGGCCGCAGGGACACCACTGCTTCTGTCCCCTTCGCCTCCAGGGCGACTTCCTCTCTCCCTCCCAAGCCCACACCCTGCCCTTCATTCTTTCTTTCAAGTTTATTTATTTATTTATCTTTAGTAATCTCTACCCCTGAGATCAAGAGTCACATGTTCCCTCCACTGAGCCAGCCAGTCACCCCCACACTTGCCCTTTTGGTCCTGCCCTGACCCCTCCTGGGGTTGAGGGTCCCCATCTCCTATCCGACCTGTCCCAGCCCCCCGAGGGTAGTGGGAGGCAGCCCAGAGTGGGGGTTCCTGTTCCCCTTCAGCAAGACAATCTGCAGGGGAAAAGATGGCCACACGTCCATCCCCGCCACCAAATGTACCTCTTCGAGGCTCAGCCCCAGTACTGACATCACTACCTCCAACCGCGAGGGACCCCACCACCCTGCCCAGATGCAGACCCTCAGCTCACAGACTCCCTGTGACCTGGGAGGAGCAGCTCTTCTCATTTCCATCTTGCAGATGTGGAAACTGAAGACCATGAAGGTGAAACCTCTTGCTCAGGTTACCAAGCAGAGCTGGGCCTGGAAGCCAGTTGGATCCACTACAGCATCGACCTTGTTAAACCTTCTGCTGGCCCCCAAAACCCGTCCCTGTGGCCCTGTGGCCCATATGATCTGCCTGTCACCTCTGCCCTTTGCTCGTTCTGCCCCAGCCACGTGGGCCTCCTTGCTGTTCTGCAAACCCTAGACACGTCCCCACCTCAGGAGCCTTTGCACTGGCGGTCACCCCCTCGCGGGAACTTCATTCTCACGGATCTGTACATGGCTCCCTCTCCTTCCTTCTACCCACGTCTGTCCTCAAATATCCCTGGCTCCAGTCCTGTCCCCCTTTCCCTTTGCACCTGTCATCCGTCTTGCTCCCTGCCATACCCCAATGTCTACAACGTGGCCCAGCCCATACCAGGCACTTGAGGAACCGCCGCTGAATGAACGCACTCATCTGTACCCACTACACTACACCCCTGCTCAGACACCTCCGGTTCTGCCCAGGTGGTCCTTGGGGAAACTCCAGGAGAGGGTGAAACAGCAACCTTAGACAGAGGGAATGGGGGGGGGGGACAGCGTGCAGCCACCAGCCAGGCCACAGATGCCTCTGAAGCCCCGTGTCTGATCCCACGAATGCAGGCACATTCCGCACCCTACTCTCAAACGTTCACTGCAATGAAGAAAAAGCCTTTTGAATTATTCGACATGGGGGACAGGACAGTTTCCAGCCTGTCCTAGCCAAAGCTGCCAAGTTTCTAGACATCCCTGCATTCGCTGGTTCCACCCTCCTGAGCGTTCATGGAAAGAAAATGATACCCACCCACCCCACGCCTGACTCTCCCCACCACAGAAATCCACTCTGGTGGAAGAGCGAGATGCACCTCAAAAGTCATCCGGGGAATGTGTGTGTGTGTGCACGTGTGTGCAAAAACTCCTTACCTTCCGTCTCCTCCCCTCCCCCCCCACCCCTCTGAAACAAGCTTGCTCCCCTGCAGTTTCGGGGAGCTGATGAAGGGGAACCCAGGGGCCCGAGAAAAGAGCAGGGGATGTGCCAAGATCAGTCTCCAAAATGAAACCCTCAATCAGGAAGGGGACCATGAAGGCAGGCCACTGTCCCCAGCTGGCACTCAGGGCTGCCACCACCGGTGCCCACCCCCCTTTCTATCAAGATTTTTTTATTTATTTTTTAAAGATTTTATTTATTTAAGAGAAAAAGCAAGATAACAAGATAGCAAGAGAGCGCACAAGCAGGAGGGAGAGGGAGAAGTAGGCTCCCTGCTGAGCAGGGATTCTCATGTGGGGGGGGGCTCCGTCCCAGGATCCTGAGATCATGACCTGAGCGGAAGGCAGAGAGGCTTAACCCCTGGAGCCACCCAGGCGCCCCTGCTAAGACTTTTACCTACTAGCTCAGGGAAGCCCCTTCCCACCTCAGTTTACTCTGTCTCCTGGGGCTGGGCTCTGACAAAGGAGGGGAGACTGGCCCCCAGCAGAATCCTCACTGCCCCCCTCCACCCCCCACACCTGTCCCACCTCCACACTTCTGCTCAGCTCTCAGGTGCCCATCTGTACAGCCCCTGCCTTCCCGAGTCCAAATCTCTCTCCCAGCCCCGCTGCCCTGAGCCTAGTTTCTCCAGGAGTCCCCAGGGATCTTGACCCCAGATGCCATCCTGAGCTTTGGGCCCGACAACGTGCCCGAGCCCACTCCTTGGCAAACACCCCAAAGTACCCCATCACACTCACACACCCGCCTACTGTCCGTAGCTACTGAGGGCTGCTCTCTGCCAGACCGGGGCTGGGGCTCCCAGTGGCGGTCAGAATGGCCAGAAGCATCCCAGCGCTTGTGGACAGAGCTCACATGGAGACAGTTGATAAATGAGCTAAATCAGAATATCTAGTTGAGTCAGAGGGTAAATGCTGAGAACATACACAAAGCAAGGATCAAGAAAGTGCTGAGGGACAGGAGAGGCTGCAAGTTTCAGTGAAAAGGTCAGGGAGGGCCTGGCTGGGAAGGTGACCCTTGAGCAGGGACCCGAGCGGGGGAGGGGCGAGGGAACCATGTGGACACCCAGGAGTGGGAAGATTCAGTGCAACTGTCCCCAGGTGGGGACGTGCTTGATGTGGTTAGAGCAGAGGAGGCCCAGTGGTGGGGGCAGATGACGTAGGGCATTATGGGCCATGCGGACAGCTTCGTCCTTTCCCCAGAGGGAGGTGGGGCCACACAAGGGCTCTGAGCAGGGGAGGGCTGTAGCCTGACTCAGGCAGCCACAGGCTGGACTGTGGCCACGTGGAGCCCAGGGAGGCAGAGGACGTGACAGCCGAGGGGCAGGCAGGACCACGTGGGGGTTCTGGAGGGAGAAGCGGGCAGGCTCTGGGCATGCTAGAACGGCCTAGGTGACAGGACTTGCTGACAACTGACACCATCTTCCATACTAGCCGCAGCAAGAGCGCCACGGGGGCAGGCGCTGGGTCTGGTCTTGCCCATCACCGCACCCCCAGTGCCTGGCTCGTCCTGTCTACCCTCTCCTGGCCCTTCATATCCCCTGATGCGTCCCGCAGTGATGAGTGTGCCTCACGCTTCCCACAAAGTCAGTGGCTCAGCGCCAGCGGTGGGTATAGGAGGTGTGTGTGTGCTTTGGTGCTGACTCCAGCCCAGCTTCAGGCCAGACGTGCAGACCAGTCCACCCTGAGCCCTCTCGACCGTCCTTAGGTGACTGGGTTGCGGGGGAGAGTCCTCTTCCTTCCTGTTTCCCAAACCAGAACAACACGGCCCGAGAGGGGAATTCACTGCCCAGGGCTGCCCAGCACCAGGTCACCAAAGTGCCCGTGCTGAGCCGCAGAGGCGGCCTTATCGCTGCCCCCTCCACTCGTGGTTTGCCAGCAGCCCCAGCACCAGCCAAGGCCTGTGCTCCAGACAAAGGACCCCAGAAGTTCATGGGACAAGAATGAGGGCAAAGACAACTCTACTGTCAATGACCAGAACCAAGATCAGCAAGGCTGCCTTGGTTAGGAGGGAACCAGAAGCAATGCTAAACAAACAGTTCTTCCAGGGCTTCTGAGGGGGATAAAGTTCCCCACTGTGCCCTACCAAGGCCTTGCCCAGCTGCGCTCTGCCATCCTCGGAACTCCACCCCTCCTCTCACTTCACTACACCTGTGCTGGCCTCCTACATTTTAGTCGTGGACACCTCAAGCTTGTTCCAGCCTCAGGGCCTTTGCACCTACTACTCCCTCTGCCCAGAGCTGCATGGCTCACCCTTTCCTGATATTTGGGTCTTTGTGCAAATAAAACCTTCCTAGAGAGCCACCTGGGTGGCTTGGTAGGTTAAGTGTCTGCCTTTGGCTCGGGTCATGATCTTGGGGTCCTGGGATCAAGCCCCACATCAGGCTCCCTGCACAGTGGGGAGTCTGCTTCTCCTTCTCCCTCTGTGTGTGTGCTCTAAGAAATAAAACCTCGTTAGAGAAGTCTTTCGTGAATCCTGACAAAATCTGCACCCCCACTTTATACTTCTCTGTGGCCTTTATTACCATCTGACATCACATAAATGCAGACTGTGGATCCCCTCTCCTCCCTGGCCCCCAACAAAGGCTCCCTGATAGTTGGAGCCCTTGTCTTTCCTGCTGTATCCTTGGCATCTAGAGCAGCAGACACTCAGCAAGTGTTTGTGGCACAAATGAACAATGCCAAGGCCAACTGAGCAGTCTGGACCCTGAGGAGGAACAGGCAAGGGAGGTGGGGGCGAGGGCAGACAGGCCCCCAGCGCCCGTCCCACACTGCCTGGAAGTCGGACCTTCATGCCTAAACAGGAACCGGTCCCAGTCCTGAGAGACCAAATCTAGCTCTTTGTGAATAAGCTGGCCTATGCTCCAAATGCCACAAGAGGTGCCCACCATTGATCCTATTCCTGGGTCCACCCCACCCCAGGGACGCCCACTCCAGCCACGCTGCCTCGGCTGGAAATGTGAGGATGTGGCAGCCCACTGTGGCTACAGGCAAGAGGCAAGTCACATGGCAAGAGATGTTGCCGGAAATCCACCAGTCCCCGTAACGCGTGAAATCCCACAGGATGACACAGATCCATGGGTCATCCTGGCCTTGGGAAGCAGCTGGCATCGGCAGTCTGGGGCGTGAGGAACAGCCCTGCCCTTCATGTTCTGGCCAGATGCGCGCCATCTCTCTGCACCGGGCCTTTGCACAGACCGTGCAGGGCAAGGACTCGGCAGAGAGATGTGCTGCCACCAAGTGGGTCCTCGCTACAGTTTACCCCGCTGGCACTACCATGGCCATTGTTGCTGCTGCTGCTGAATGCACAGGGGCAGGAACAGATAAACGGAAGAGGGCGCTGCACACACTTCTCTCCAGCCCAGTGCAAGGGTCCAGCCTTACAGTCTCTGCTATCTTACTTTCTCAGGGCTCCGATCTGAGAATGGGCTGTGCTATCTGGGAGCCCCCGAGAGGGCAGTGCCCGGGCCATCCCAGCCACCCTGTGTCCCCAGCCCTGCCCAACATGAGGTGGGGAGCAGCTCAGAAAGTGTGGCTAAATGAAGAGAAGGATTTCCTGGAGCCAGCTGGGCTGGTGCTCCGAGTCCCCAGGGAGGCTGGGTGGCAAGTCTGGCAGTCCCCGGCTCAGGTGCCTCCTCCCCATCCAGGCCCAACAGGACACAGACACAAAGGGCCCTGTTGGCATCCGTCACCCCCCAGAGGTGCCCAGGGTAGGGATGGATGCCACAATAAACCTGAGAGTGTGGGCGAGCCCCCAGGGACCAGGAAAATCAGATCAGACTCCATTCATTCTTCCCGAAGCAGGGCAGGAAGGTGGGGGGTAACAGGAAAGAGGGACAGCCCTCCTCCGCCATGCGACTCCCCGCTCCACACACAGATACACATGCGCACGCGGAGGAGTCCTCAATTCTGAAGCATGAGAAGCCACCGCAGCCACACAGCAGCCTTGGCCCAGAAAAGGACATCCCACCCTGAGCCCTAAGCCCCTCCTCTGGAATACCAGCCCCAGCAGAGCCCACCAGAGCCTTGTGGCCTCAGTGTGAGAATGCCAGGGAAGCAGTCAGAAAGAGGGGCCTGGCTCAGAGGAACCTCTCCCAACAGAAAGGCCAGAACAATCAGGTGGCCCACAGCTGGGTCTCTGAAGAAGCCGTGGACCCAGGACCCCCTCCACAAATGGCATAAAGACCCACACACAACCCCCTGATGCGCAGACTCCTGAAAGAGACCCGCAACACACACCGGCAATATACATGATACACACCAGCCACCAGCTCAGAACGCAGGCCCATGCGTGCATACAGCCAACCCCAGAGGCTCCCTAACCGCCTGACATGCCTGGAAAGGACCCCACACACATACCCGGGTATACTCCCCCAGCCACAGTGTTAGACCACAAGACCCACACACCCTAGATCCACACACAGGAGGAAAGGAGACCCCACAACAGACCCCGACACGCCCACCATCAATTCCTGGGTTATCCCAGTGAGGCACAGCCCCTCCGAGTCACCCCCCTTAGAACCAGACCCCAGGACTGAGCTCCCCCGGAGGCACTCAGGGACCTGGGCGGAGGCACGTGGTAAGTGCCAGCAGACGAAACACCTGCCTGGGAACACACGGAAACAGAGCGACCTGGCCCCTGGCTCTGACCAAGAAAGGGGTGGTCCCTGAGCATAGGCTGACACCCTCCCATGGGCAGTCCTCCCCTCTCCTTCCTTCCTCCCCCCTCTGCCCTGCGGAGGCCAGGGTCAGCTCACCTCCGCCATCCTCCTCCCTGGTCCTGGGGCCACCGTCAGTGGGAAAGGGCAGTGGACGGACAGGCTTCCAGCTGGCAGGGCAGGAATGGGGAGCAAGGGGCTCCCCTGGCCCTGGACGTGAGCCACCCACCTAGGGGAGCTGGCTGGCCCCACACTCTGGCCTCCCTGGCTGTGGGTGGTGCCTTGGCCCTGCCCTGGCAGGAGTTGGGCTGCCTGTGGCTCCAGTCCACGGAGGGTGAGGGCGGAGGGCGGAACAGAGGGAAGGAGGGGCTGAGCCCGGAAAGCCTGGGCCACCGGGCCACCACTGCCCTGGCAGAGGGAAGGGCTGGGCAGGGACACAGAAGCAGGGGACACAAACCTCAGCCCTTGCTCTAACAGGGTCCATCTCCCGCCAGCACCCATGCACCCCCAGGGCCAGACTTGGCGCCAGGAGCCAGGACATCAGGGGCCACACCACATGGGGCTGAGTGGCTGAGAGTGGCTGGCAGGGCGGCCAGGTTTGAAAAGTTGGGGCTGGGGGTGCTGGACAGAGGGAGGGAGCTGGGGGTGCTCTCTGATGAGGCTGGGTGGTTAGAGAGCCAGAGCTTGCCGGATTGCCCCCCCCAGAACCCCAAGAGGGTGCATGAAGGGGGCCTCTCCCCACTTCATCTCACTCTCTTATTAGACGCGGGGCAGGTCACAGTGGACCCCAGACGTAGCCATCTCCAGATGTGAAAGTAGGACTGGTGAATAGTGGAAACGGGGAGGAAGAAAGGTGGGGAGGGCTGGCTCTGTCTTGCCAGCCACGTCAGGATGCAACTAACCTGAAAGTGAGGGGCCCAACTCCTCAGAGAACTTTCCCTGGGCCAGGCCCTGCTCTTAGCACTGACCCGCTTTAAGCCATTTGCCCCCAGCAGGGCCCTTGAGGGACAGGTTTTTTAACAGGCTCATTTTACAATGGGGGAAACTGAGGCCCAGAGAGGTCCAAAGACTTGCCCAAGGCACCCTGCGGGGGGGGGGGGGGGGGTCTGGCACCAGGCTTCCCAGGCAGCTGCTCTGAGCATGAGGCTAGCTTGCCCAGAACCCCCATTCCAGACAGAGGAAGAAGATGCTCAGACAAGAGTCATCTAGAAGGGGTGTGCACACCCTGCCGCCCCTTTGCCTCACACCTCCCTCCCTCTCCAGATCTTACTTCCTCGGCAAAGTCTTCCCGGGCCCAGGTCAGGGCTCCCTGGGTTGTACTTCTCTGTCTGTCTTGCCCCTGACAGAGGACTTGGGAGGCAGGGGGGGGTGGGCCTGCCTGGTTCATCACCAGTCACCCTTCAGGGCCTGCCTCAGGCACCCTCTCCTCCAGAAAGCCCTCCCTGACACCAGGCTGGGTCTGGTACCTCCTCTAGACTCCATCCCAGGGCTGAGCCCTCCTGATGTCCGGCTCCCCTGTTCAGTCACACATTTCCTGAGCTCCTAGCACTTGCCAGGCGACTGGGAGGCCCTGACAGTTCAGTAGTGAGCAAACTAGACAGAACTCCTGTGAGCAGCAGGGACTAGGTTCTCAAGTTCTCACAGGCAGCCCAGGACAGGTGCCCAGTCGATGGTGAGCCCGTGAGAAGCAGCAAGTGGCCCAGGCAGGCAGGTGGATAAAGACGCCCGTGTCCTTCCCCCTCCCTGGCTCTGGCACCTCCACGGAGACCACTCCCACTGCAGCCAACTCCCTGAGGACTTTATCACTGGGACCTGGGATCCCCGGCTCCAAGGTCCCGGAAATCCTCCTCCTGCCTTCCACCTGCCCATCCAACCAGGGGCTCCCAGCAGGCCTAGGCTGGGCCTGGGGCTACAGCAGGGCAGGTCTAGGAGACCCCAGAAGTCCTAGATCCCAGGCCACTCCCTCCTCTCTGGGGTGGGGGGCGGGGAGTGCTGGTCAGGCAACCACCAGCACAGGAGCCAAGTGGGTGGGCCCCCAGACCTTCCCAAACCTGACAGGCAGGTTTGGGCTCCGGCTGGGGAGGCAGTCAGGATTGGGCAGTTTTGAGCCAAGGGAAACCAAGTCCCAAGGGGAAGGATGGGGGAGGGGGGGAGGAGGAAGTACTCTTTCCCCAGAAGTCGCAGTGGAAACAAGTGAGGGGTACTCCTGGGGGCCAAGCTTCGGGAGCAAGGAGAGCTTGCCCTAGGATCATCTCGCACCGGAACAGACAGTTTTGAAACTTTGTAAACATACCCCCAAACCAAGACTAAACCAATAAACCCATGTAAAGCTGGTCACTTGGCTTCTCAACTATTAACAAGCTGCCACATCTGGGCTCCATCTCTCCCCTCTTTCCTTTCCAAGAGAGCCTACACGTGCGTGTGCATGAGTGCGTGTGCACACACACACACTTACACACCTCTTCTAAGTACATAAATGGCAGCACACCACACATACTATTCTGACCTCGCTTTTCTCCAAAACAGTCCTTGGCTCCCCCTCACCCCTGCCCGGGAGGAGCGTAGCAGCCTCCAGTGGAGGGGAAGACACACACTGGGGACCTCGGGAATGCTCTACCAGGCACACTCCCTCAAACCTAGAAAAGCGCCCCCCTGGGTATGGAGCCGAAAGATCCAGCCTGCCTGCCTCGGGGACATGCATGGGGACAAAGATCCAGCCTGCCTGCCTCGGGGACATGCAGGGGGACGTTTCTGCAGCTCGGGCTGAATCAGCCAGAGAGACTGGAAAACAAGCCAAGTGCTGGTCCGAGGCGGACTGACGATGATCGGGGATCTCCTGGCTCCCCCGAATGGTGCATGACAGTGAGAATAGACGACCCACAGCTACAGGTGAATGAAACCAAAACGGAAGCAGGAAAACGTGAAAGGATACGTCTTGTGACTTTGTTTAGAAAAAGCTCAAGGCTAGACAAAATGAAACATACTGCTTGGGGCTGCGTACAGAGCTGACAAGACCAAGGGGAAGTGCAAGGCAGTGGGGGCCTCCAGAGTCAGGGGAGGCCCTGTGGGGGGAGGGAGTTTGGGGGGCTGGCACCCCCTGCTTCTTCACCTGGGGGGAGGCGGCTGCGTGGGTTTTCTCTCTAGAGTAACCAGTCATGCTGCACATTCATGATTTATACTCAACGTGCATGCGAACAGTTTAAAATTACAATGTTAAAGACAAAGAAAAAAGTATCTACATCTTAGTGATTTTCCAAGCCTACTCCTTCTCTGAAAGCGCTTGTGGTGCTGCTTGAGCAGCGGCGTGGAGGGGCGACTGTGCCTGGAGCTGGTCCCCACAGGGCCAGCTAGGTGGTTTCCGGCCTTGTGCTCTCACAAATGACATGGCCATGACACCTGTGCACAGATGTCACCTCACGGGTGGGCCAGCGTGGTCATGGGCCACGGGCCCAGAAGTGGCCTTGCTGCGGCCGGGATCATGACTGCCAAGCTGCCCAAGTGAGGGCTACCTGCCCCCACCCCCAGCCCCTTGGCCTCCCTGCCCAGGCCGTCCTTGCCTGCCAAGTGTCTCCACAAAGCCGAGTTTCCTCCAGGGGCCAGGGAGATTTTTGTAAAATCCAACTGATGTCCCTCTCCTGCTGAAACCCTACCAGGGCCCACACAGCTAAAGCCATCTCCTCTCCAGGGACCCCCCCACTCCCCAAGTTCTCCCTGCCTCTCCGGGCTCATTTCTTCACCTTCCTTTCCCTGGGTCCTGGGTGCCCTCGGCATGCAACCTTCTCCTACCACACCCCACCCATACTGTCCACAGAAACTCCAATGCTAGACCACCAAATGCCCCCAGGGTGGGGGGTGCAGCTCCGTCCCTGCCTGGCGGGGCCTCTAGTCAAGGATCCCACCAATGAAGTGTGAAATCCCAGCAGAGAAGGGCTCACTGGAGGGATGAGGGTGTGGGGGATCCAGGCCAGAGAGGGGCAGGAGCCAGCCAAGGGGCCGAGGACACGCCTGCACTTGGAAATACAACTCTGGCTGTCCTGTCCGCAGAGGACCAGATCAAGGTGGCTTGAGTGGGTGCAGGGACAAGTGACAGGAGGCAGCACTGCTCCCCGCAAATGATGAAGGCGGCCTGGACGGGCAGGACAGAGAGGGGGGTCGGGGACAGACCAGAGCTCTTTGTCTGCCAAGAAAAGCAACACTTGTTGATCAATCAGATATGGGAGCTGAGGACGAAGCAGGTGCCGAGGGTGACCCTGAAACCGGGTAAACCTACGGCACCACCTGCCACACGAGGAAGCCTGCGAGGAACTCCAAAAATGACAGGCCCCCGGGCCCTAGAACAGCTCGGTTCAGGAAGAGAAGAAGGTGGAGGTATCACCTGCCCCCGCTCCCCCAGCCACAGTAATGACACAGTGTGGATAAACACGCGGGTCAACGAGCAAAAGAGAGAGCCCACAGACCCCCACAGATATATGTGCTGCTTTTAAAAACACTGGTTTTTCTTCTTTCTTAAAACATACAGAATATTTATCATCTTAACCAATGGTAAAGCACCTAATTCAGCGGCATTAAAGACAGCCGCGGGTTCGTGCACATCACCGTCTATACCCGGGACTTTTTCAGCATCGCAGACAAAAACCCTGCAGCCACTGAACAATGGCTCCCCATTCCCTCCTGCTCCCAGCAACCCCCCGCCCCAACCTCTGTTCTCCTGACTCCGTGCACTTCCCTATTCTCGCTATCTCACGTAAGTGAGGGCTCATGAACACCTCTCCTCCGCCTGGCTTATTTCATCAGGCGTAACGTTGTCAAGGTCCACCCCATATTGTAGCGTTTTCTTCAAAAGCCCATTCATTTCTGGGGCTGAATAATGCTCCGCCGTGTCTGTCACATCCCATCTGTTGACAGACGCTGGGTTCCTTCCACCTCTCAGTTAGTGAATAACGCAACACGAACGCCGGTACGAGGGTCTGTCCAGGTCTCTGCTTTCAATGCGCCTGGAGGTACACCCGGGAGGAGGACTGCTAGGTGATCGCGTAGTTCTGTATTGAACCGTTTGAACAACTACCAGCCTGTTTTCCACGGTGGCTTCACCAGCTTAGGTGTCCGCCCACGATGTAGGAGGCTGCCAGCAATATCTGTGATTTTCCCTTTTTGGGGAACAGCCATCCTGGTAGGTATGAAGTGGTATCTGATTGTGGTAACTTACTTTTGTCCAAAAAAAAAAAGAAAAAAAAAAAAAAAGGTATCAGCAACTGGATGGAGGAAGGAGCGTTTTCCAGAGTGCTGGAAGCATGGATATCCACATGCCCCCAAACAGACCCTGATCTTAAACCGCATACTTTGTACCAACATGAACTTATGATGGAGGCACAGAATCAAATACGGAACTAAAAAATTTTCTGAAAGCAACCAACCAAACCAACCATCCAGGTCTTAGGCTAGGCATGGAGTTGTTCAACTTGATACCAAAAGATCCATAAAAGGAAAAATTAGTAATGCAGGCCTCATCGAAATTAAATTTTTTTTGCTCTGCAGAAGTCCACGAGAAGAAGGGGGGGAAAAGCACTATGGATTGGGGAAACAATATTTGCAAACTTATCTGACAAAGGACTAGTATCTGGAAGAGAGAAGGAACTCTTAAAATTCCATAGTAAAAACCCCTAAAAATCCAGGTAGAAAACAGGCAGAAGACACGAAGAGGTATTTCATCGAAGATGATGCCCAGATGGCAGATGGGCCCATGAAAGGAGGGGAGGCACCACGGGCCATGAGAAACGCGCAAGTTAAAGCCACGATAAGTTATCATTACACGCCCAGTCGAACAGCTTAAAATCAAAAACAGTGGCAACACCAAATGCTGGTGATGGTGCAGGGAAACTGGCTCATCTGCATGCTGCTGTGGGGGGATGAAAAATGGTAGAGCTAAACGGTCTGGCAATTTCTCTACACCAGCAACTGCATTTCTGGTTATTCGTCTCAGAGAAACAAAAAGCTATATTCGCACAAACAACCTGTATGCAACTGTTTATAGTGGCTTTATCTGCATCGCCCCCCACAGGGAGCTAGCCCAGATGTCCTTCAACTGGTGAATGGTTAGACTGTGGTACGTCCATACCACAGAATACTACTCAGCAAGAAAAAGGACTGAACTACTGAATTGGGCAATGATCTGGATGAAATCTCCAGAGAATGAAGCTGAGTTAAAAAAAAAAAAAAAAAGCCTCAATTTAATACCATTTTTTTTTAAATGTTAAACTTTTTATGCTTTATTTTTTATCCTAAATTCTCCTTATTGTTATAGCTCTTCACATTATGGTTGTGAAAACTGTTCCATAACACATCATATTCTTGAAATGCAGGATTATGAAAATGGGGAGTGGTTGCCAGGAGTCGGGGACATGCCAGGAAGGGAACGTGGCTATAAAAAGGCATTGGGAAGGATCCTTGTGATGGAATGTTCTGTCTCTTGACTTATATCAATGTCGTTATCCTAGTCATGGTCTCATACTAACTAGAGTTTTGCAAGATGTTACCATGGGGGAAAGAGGGGCGTTCTCTGTGTTATTTCTTAAAGCTGCCAGCAAATCTACAGTTATCTCGAAATAAGAAGTTTCACTTAAAATAGTAGTAATTTATGAAATACGCCAGACCCTTTCCCACCTTTTAGCCTTTGAACACTCTATTCACTCTCCCTGGAACACTATTCCACACACTAACTCTTGCTCCTCTTTCTGCCCTTGGGTCAGCTGTCTCCTCTTCCAGGAAGGCTTCCCTGATTTCCGAGGCCCAGTCCTCTGGGCTTCCTCCACCACAGCCGTGACAGTGGTCTGTGCTCCCCCTGAAGTTGCTCTGGGCTGTCACCACTGGTGCTGTGTCTGTCTTCATCACTGGACTGCAAGTTCCATGAGGGAAGAGCATGGCAGGTCACCAGCCCTTCACTGGGACAGGGCTGGAGGCAGAGGAATGAACAAGTGAATGGCAGTTAGGACAGTAATACCCACAGCTAGCACTCATGATGAGGTTTCTTTTCTTTTTTTTTTTTTTAAGATTTATTTATTTATTTATTTGACAGACAGAGATCACAAGTAGGCAGAGAGGCAGGCAGAGAGAGAGGAAGAGAAGCAGGCTCCCTGCTGAGCACAGAGCCCGACGTGGGGCTCGATCCCAGGACCCTGGGATCATGACCCGAGCCGAAGGCAGAGGCTTTAACCCACTGAGCCACCCAGGAGCCCCCATGATGAGGTTTCTAAGTGCCACTCTCTTTTAAGTGCTCTACGTGAATAACATATATATATATATATATATATATATATATATATATATATACATATATATATAAATAAACTTTATATAATCCCATTTATCATGGGGAAACTGAGCCCCACAGCGGGAAGCCACCACATGCCAAAGGTCACCCAGCTAGTAGGTGGCAGAGCCGGGAAGCAGACCCAGGCCTCCGCATACAGAGCCTTTCCAAGTATTCTCCATCCTGGAGGGCCTCTCCATGAAAGGCTGGACAAGCCTGGCTAAGAGGGTAAGCAGAGGAGTCCGGGGGGCAGGCCAGAAAGAGATCGTCTGGACCCTAGCCCCCATCCATTCCCACGTGGAGGGACAGGCAGACCCAGGAGGATACCAGAGCCCTCTTTATCCCTTACAGGTACTCAGGGGAGGACCCCTTATGTGTCAAGGGCCTGTGACTAAATCCCTTTTAGCGACCGGGAAAGCCAGCAGTGCCCTCTATCAGACAGAAAATGCCCACTGTCCCGTGAGGCGGCAGTTTCAACCTCCCAGAGTGCCCTCCTGACGCCCCACCCGGGCTGGGCTGCTTTCATCTGGCTGCTAGGTGGATGTCGTTCTGACCCACGCTGGGAACATTCCTACAGGCACAGGACTTCAGGCTCCGGTATCCACCTGGAGAAACCTTGAGAGAAAAACAGAGCGAGTGACAGCCAAGTGCTCGTGGTCTGGTACCATCAAAAGCCAAGAAACGTGGGAGCTGGTTTAGGGAAGTGCGGGGGCGGGGGGGAGGCGCGCACACCTGCAGATGGGCACTGAGGGCTCTAACCGGGGCAGGAGTGTTTTCTCCCGCAGTTGGGCAGAGTGCATAAGGAGGGATCCGCAGCTGGTCAAAGCCTCTAGGGCGGTGTCTGTCAGGTGACTCTCTGTCCCCCTGGGGGCACTGGACATCTCTCATGAGTCACCAAAATAGAGGCGACAATTAAAAGGAAAAAAGGGGGTGCTGAATTTATTTGCCAAGGCTGGAAAGAGCACATGAAGTAGGGGGCTTTTGAGGTGCTGGTGATGCCTATCTTCTTGATCTGGGTGGTCATTAGATGGGTATATGCTTGATCGTGATACTCATTCATGAAATTCAATGAGGAGTTACATACATTCTCCACGTGTGTTCTACCTGACACTTGTAGCAAACACCGGGGGCAGCAGTTCTGACAGCTGGGAGCTCTGTCTCTACACGCGTGTACCTTAAGTCTCTCTCTCTTTTGAGCCCTATCTCTCAGCGCACGCACACACACGCGCGCACACACACGCAGAGCCGAGAGCCGCGAACTGCTACCATCAGAACAGCAGTCCTCTTTGGACACTCACAGCTCTCGGCCTGTCTCCTACCAGGAAGACGGAGGCCTGGAAGCAGGCAGTCCTGGAGCCCTCCAACGTGGCCACAGCCCCATGCCTCTCCACATCCTGGGCACTCTTGTGTCCTGCGGGAACCACACTCCTCAAGGAGCCCATCTGGCCACAGGAACATACCCGTCCATGGTGTCTCCCTGCCCCCACCTGCTCCGGGGCCCCAGCAGCCCACCACACAGAGTGGAAGGAGTTATTTAAGATTTAAAGTGTCCCCACGGTAGGGGCGGCCCCTGGCTGGCTCGGCTGGGCCAGACGCTGGAGACACAGGTTGGTGGCGAGACCAGCTACAAAGCGTTCTATGCAGGCACAGTGCTGGCACCAAACAAGGCAGCGAGCAGGGGGCTGTGAACACCCCCATGTGGCAGGGGAGGAGACCAAGGTTCAGCGAGGGCGGGTGCCGGCCCCAGGTCACACAGTGTGTACTAGAGCCAGCAGTCCGTGGTAGGTCGGACCTGGACCCAAGTCCGCTCACTTAACCATGTTCCTGTCTCACTTGTCCATGCGCTCCAGGATTGTACTCTGCGCCCGCTGTGTGCCAGGCACAGTTTTAGGCACCAGAGACAGATCAGTAAAGGAGACAGTGGCTCCTCAGAGCTGACATTCCCATGGGGGAGATGAGACAATACACAAGTCAACAGAAGGGTGTGCAACCAGAGGGAGAGGACAGAGAGCATTGGAAGGGCCCCGAGGGGCATGATGCTGGAGTCAGACCAGAGGGCCGTGAGGAAGCCGCGTGGTGAGCCAGGGAAGCACGATCAGGGCAGAGGGAAGGGCCGCCGCAAAGCCCCAAGGACTGAAGCAGGCCTGACACGTGCCAGAATATGCAAGCAGCCAGCGTGGCCAGGAGGGAGGCTAGGAGGGGAAAGTGGTGGAGCTGAGGTCAAAAGAGGCCTGTGCTAAATGTGGAGGAACAGCGCGCGCCACTCATCACGCCCTTTTCTGTCCGGTCTCCATCTGCTGGAGTCCTGATCACAGCCCTCCGAGGGAGGTGCTGCCCCCATCACTGTCCGGAAGGGGAAGTGGGTGGGGCAGGGGAAAGCTCCCCAGGGCAGCTCTGGTGGCCAAAGACACAGCCTGGGCAGGAGAGCAGCTCTGTCCTGCAGGATAACCACCAGGCCAGCTGAAGCAGCTGGAGTCAAGGATGGGGTGGCTGAGGGGTGGGGGGCGGGGGGAGGGGCTCGTGGCTGAGGGCCCATGATCCCAGCAAAGCAGGAGCCCAAAGCCATGTACTCCTATGACAGACGGTTCTTGGAAGCTGGAGGCTGACACTCCACCCGTGCCTCCCGGGTGCCCCCGCAGTTCCCGACCCTCGGTCCTCAAGCCCCTGCTGCTAAGTCTGGTACCAGTCTGACCACAAGCAAGGGAAGCATTTTTCCCCACCTACTGAATTTTTTAAATTTAATGGAATTTACTTTATTTGATCTTACTTTACATTTATTTTTTTCAGTAATCTCAACACCCCACATGGGGCTCGAACTCACAACCCCAAGAGCAAGAGTAGCATGCTTCACCAACAGAGCCAGCCAGGTACTGCCTACATTTACTTCAAAAGTGACCCAGATACTAATGCTGACCTGAGGTTCATACACATAGCACCACCCGTAAAAGAAACAGCACCTGAATATGATCGAGCTTCCAGACCTGAGTCCCTGTTTAGGAAACACGGGGGACAGGGGCGCCTGGGTGGCTCAGTGGGTTAAGCCGCTGCCTTCGGCTCAGGTCATGATCCCAGGTCCTGGGTTCAAGCCCCGCATCGGGCTTTCTGCTCAGCGGGGAGCCTGCTTCCTCCTCTCTCTCTGCCTGCCTCTCTGCCTACTTGTGATTTCTCTCTGTCAAATAAATAAATAAAATCTTTAAAAAAAAAAAAAAAAAAGGAAACACGGGGGACAGAGGAACAAGTTGAATGACACCACAAGGATTCACTGCCTGGATCTCGACTGTGGAAAAGTCAAGGGGACGAAGTATGAGGGTCTTTGGCAGATACACAAGGCGAAAAGCAAGCACACAGAAAAACAGACACAAGAAATCCTACAGAAGACTTACGGGACCTGTCAACTAGACACGCCCGGCACAGACCTTGTCTAGATTCCAAAACAAAAAAGCACGCTGAAAAAGGATGATAAGACAACTGGGGAAACTGACAATCTTAAGGAATCACAAGTTCTTTTCTTCCCGCGACAACAGTATTGTGGGGTTTGTTTTCTTAGACTTTAATCTTTAACAGAAGAAAAATCTGAAAAATTTATGGCTCAAGTACGTGATGTATGGGAATTGTTCTGAAATAATCAGGGAGGTGGGGCTTGGGTTACAGACAGGAAAGCCTGGTCATCCGTGCTGACTGCGGGACACTGGGGACAGTGATGGGGATGTGGACGGGGACACAGACGTGGGGAAGGCATGAGACCATTCTCCCAAGCATGAATGAACACTTCCATTTATACAAACGTTTTCAACATTTTGCGAAAGGAAATGTGACCTAATTCTAGCAGCGAAGAGTTATGGATCACTCACAGGGTGAACCTTGGTTACTGAATCTGAACACGGGTCCTGCTCTAATAACGAACAGTGATCACGGTCAAGGTGACCATAATGACATAATGATGGCAGCAGCACTGTGCTGAGCGTCACACACGCCACTGACTCACTCATTCCTCCCAGTGACCCCGGGAGGCAGCAGGAACCTGTGGGAACCAATGTTGAGAAATGTGGGGCCCCAGGCCTGGCCCGAGGTCAGAGAAGGCGCTCTGTCAGAGCTGGAGAGGCCCCGATGGGCAGCCTTTGTCCCCGAGCGGGTGTGGGAGGGGAGGCCAGTGAGCCCTGCGAGCGGGGACGACCAAGAGCCCCGGCCTCACTCCCCCTCGTTCCCACAGTATCGGCTCCAGCAATGCAATATTCACATTTCAGCGTGTGCCTCCGCCAAGATTAAACCCTTGGCCACCCCACGGGAGCCTGAGATGGTGACCGGTCACAGATGACACCAGCAGACTTTTGGGCCCACGGAAGGATCTTGGGTCACAGGATCTGTCACGTCAGGGTCTGCCTGCATGGACAGCCCTCCCTCGAGGTCTCAAAGCTGGCCCCTGTGCCCCCAAATGTCAGCGGGAGGTGTGCCCCCGCCCCCACTCCAGGTGCCAGGAGAAGCAAGAGAGGCTGGCAAGGTGACACCGGCATCCTTCCCACCCATCCCCACCTCCCACCCGCTGTCCTGGGGTCTGTGGGAACCATCCCCTTCTGTGGCTACAGTGGGATCCTGGCTAACAGGGGAAGTGGGGCGGGGGCGGGGGGAGCAGGAGAGAAGCAGAAGTTGAGGGCAGGGGAAAAAGGGAGAGAGACAAAAGGCAGAGACATGGAAAGAGAGAAGAGAGGAGGGAGACAGAGAAGGCGGCCCACTGGGAACCTGGAGGACCCAGGGGCGGCAGAAAGGACAGCGGCAGAGGCTGCGCGGCTCCTGGAAGCTTCTGGGTCCCAGCTGCCTTGTCTGCAATGCCACCGTGTGCTTGTGGCGGTGATGTGGCTCAGTCACACTATGTCAGAAGCCTCAAAAAGTACCCCAAACATTGTGAAAGTGAATGTATATGCTGGTTTTGGAGGCTAGGGGCTCTCATCCCAGCTAGTCACACAGGAAGCCTAAAAAAAAAACTCAAAAAACCCAAAACCCCTGATCAATGCTCAGGCCCTACAGCCAGAGACTAGGCTTCAAATGGTCTAGGCTTGGGGTTCTGTATGGCGGTCCCCACCACGGGGAGGTGCAGGGGCCCCTCTGCCTGCCCACCCTCCCCCACCTCGGGCCACCAGGAGTCTGGGGCCTGCTGAGGAATCCAAGGAATGAAGCCTGGGCCTGGCACAGCCATCTCTGGGTCCCCTCCCCCTTCGCAAACTCCCAGGAGCCCATCCTGTGTCTGTCTGGTCCAGGCGGAAGCCTGCCCTGGGAAGGCATCAGCTGGCTGAGGTCTCCCAGTCCTGGATCCCCACTCCTAGCCTTTTCCTCCAAGTGCCGGTCCTGAACCCCTTCTCCTCTTGGGTCCCCTCCACCTCAAATGTTGGACCACAGCGCCCTGCCCAGGGGTCCCCTTCACTGAGTGCTTATCAGTGGTGGAGTGAGTGACCCTGACAGCCCACAAGGAGCCCGCAGAGCTTACCACCTGCTCCGGTGGGCAGGGGTGACCCAAGAAGGTTTCCCAGAGGAGGTGACCCTTAGGTCAAGATGGAAACTCGAGAGGAGAGCACTTAAAGGTCAGCGAGGCTAAAGTGCAAACAGACCGGGGCAGGGCCGGATCTAGCAGGGGAGGAACCAGGTTTGGGTCCTCTCCCCAGGCAGTGGGGAACACAGGAGGATTTCAAGCAGAGAAGGGGCCCCTACACTGCATGTGCTGACTCTGGCCACACATGCTGCCCTCCACCCTTCTTCTTTCACGGGGATGGAGAACACCAGCTGGCCCACTGGAAAGTGCCAGGGGATCCCCAGGTCCTGCCACCCCCGCGGGGTAGGGTCCTGGCCCTGGCTCCTCCCTGCCACGCTGTGGGGAGACCCCACCAGAGTTGCTTCCCACAGCCCTAAGCCTGTTCCCCAATAATTAAACCGTAAGCTGATTAGTCAAAGAAAACCTTTAATTAGCCCTTGAAATCATTCAGGAAAATTACAACCTCCTCTCTGGGCACCCTGCCCACCCTCTGCCAGGGACTAGGAGCTGTGCCAAGGAGGAAGCAGAGTTGGGGCGGGGGAGGGTAGGGGGCTCCTGCCCCTCATCTGAGCCTCACCCGGCAAAGGCAACCCAGGGAGCAAGGCGCCTTGTGAGAAGAGAAGGCACAGACTCCCTCCCCCAGCCACGTCACAAACTACCTCAGAATAAAGCCACTAAGCCACCAATAAGTGGGCAAGGAAGATGCTGGAAAAGTGTGGGACTCTCCTGAGACATCAGAGAAGACAAATAAATGGAGAGATGGACCATGTCCATCGACCGGGAGACTCAACGTTGCATCTGGGCGCATGACGAGATACATGTCTAATGCTGAAGTAGAACTGAAACAGCCCAGAATGGCCGGGACACTCGGGAAGAAGAACAAGCGGGAGTGCTTGCTCTCCCCAAGATCAAAGCTTCTTATCAAGGACAGAAGTGAGAGTGGGGTGGTAGTACGCGAACATGCCCGAAGAGAAAGAGAAACGGAACCAGAACCACTTACACAGACATGGGACCTATGATAAGGGTGGCCACGGAGAAAAGTCAGTCTGTTTTCATTACATGGTCCTTGAATGACTGGGGATCCAGGTGACAAATATGAAATTGGATGCCTACCTCACACCACACACACACACACACACACACACACACTATTCTAGAACAAAGAAAGGTGAGAGGCAGAATTATAAACCTCTACAGGATATGAGTGATATATTTGACCACATTAAAATTAAATGCTTCTATTCATCAAAAGCCACCATAAAGGAACTGAAAAGACTAGCAGCAGGCAGGGAGAATGACAGCAACTTCGAAACAAAGGCTCTCACGCAGAACCTAGGATTTAACTCAAAGTAACAAGTAAAAATGCAGATAGCCCGATGGGAAATAGGCAAGTGACTTGAACGGGCTCTCAGGGCTCTCATCTTCCGGAGGAGCTCCAGATGTTCCCGGAAGACAGGGGAAAAGCTGCTCCACATGACAGTGACCAACCGGCCACCAGTGAAATGCAAATGGCATCCTGAGGAGATCCGGCCAGATCTGCTCTGACCAGGCCCGGCTAGCACTCACCACTCACCACAGGTGCTACCGTTCCCCGTTCCCCGTCTGTGAAATGGGCTGAATGCTCAGAGCCCCCTTCTGGGATCCCAGGTGGGACTGGGCAGACGCAGGGGAGCGCTATGCGGGGCACTGGGCCTGGCAAGGTACAAACCTTCCACTAGTTTTCCCTACTAATCAGCCTAAGGAATAATCACTCCCCAGACCCAAGGTCATTTCAGGTCTTCCCCTTCCTCGGAGCAGGGATGCCCCAGAAGGCCGAGAGTCCAGGAGACAGACACCAAATGGGTAGCAACTGGATCTGTTTACCCACCAACCGCTGTGTCCCTGGAGGCCACGAAGGGCCAGGCACTCTGGAGTGTGCGTAGTAGAAAAACGAAAACAATCACGTTCATGTTTATACCGCAGGCCCTGGTCTAAGTATGTTAGGAGCAGAGTTTTGGAGATGCCCTAGAACACCGGAGTGGCCTCGATTCTAGAGAAGGACAAGCAAGACGTGGAGAGGCCCCGAGCGGCTGTCTGCGTTCAAATCCAGACCGCAGAACCACAGAGTCGAGGGCGATGCTAGCTACCCTTCAGTTCTGCAGAGGCCCCTGCGCTCTCCCCTCCCCTCCCTCAGCCAACTCCTGCTCACCCTTCCAGTGGCATTCCTCCTCACTCGGGGCAGGCCCACCATGCACCATGGCAGCGACACTCAGGGCTTATCACGGGCTCATTCATGCCCCCTCCCCATCACGCTCAGTCTGCCAGTGTTTACTGAGCTATCCTGGAGCATATAGATCAAGCTGAGGTTATAGCAAGGGACACAGTAAGGGTCCCCCCTACCCACCATCCCATGAAGCCAAGTTATGAGGGGCAGGGATGACAAGAAGCCAACTGACCCACAAATCATAACATAATGTAAGTAGCAATGGTAAGAGCCACAAAGAAAGTCAAGCCCGGGAAGGTAGAAAAGGGAGAGTGACCAGTCCCAGACCAGGTAGCATGAACCAAAGGCCCTGAGGCAGGCCCCAGCCTAGAATATTCCAAGAACAGCATGGCAGGAGAGGAGGGGATGCTGGCAGGAAAGCTGGGCCAGGACCTCATGACCCATCCCTGAGGGAGATGAAGCGACAGGAGGGTCCCAGCAGGGCAGCAATGCGATCTGACCCTAGCTCCCTCTGGCTTCATGTGAGGACAGACTGCAGGCGGGGGTGGGGGGGGCAATGGGGGGGTGAGTGGGGAGGCAGTCCAGGCTGGACAGACAGGAGGCTGGCTTAAGCAGTGGCTGCCACCAGAGGAGCTCTGCAGGTAGAGCAGGTGGCTTTCCTGACATGGTGGCTGCGAAGGAAGAGGACAAGAGGAGTCAAGATACCATGGGACTGCTGGCCCCATCGAGAGGATGGATGGTGCCTGTTAATGAGAAAGGGTCACCGGCAGTGGGGGAGATGGGGGCTTGGGAGTCCGGCTCATTTTACCTGTCTGCGTGTGGATCTGGGAGCAGGGTCTCGGTGTCCTGCCTGATAGAGCTCACAGAAGGCCACCCGTGCGCCCCCGCCCCGGCTTCCCTGGAGAATTCTCTGGAGAAATGTACGCACACACGCCCCGGACGTTCACGGACACTGACACCCGCACAGCAGGAGACAGAGAGATCAGCTCTGGGTTGTTTTCACACTAGAAGAGTACACAGCAACGAGGGGGGACAGACTACGGACACCCTCGGCCACGTGGTTGGACCCCGCAGACCAGGATCAAAGAAGGCAGCCATTTCTGTGAAGTTCAAAAGCAGGCAAGGTGGCATTCTGTAATCCAGGGATGCACGCCTGGCAGGGACTCTCCAGAAAGGCAGGGACACGGTGACCCCCAAGGTCAGGGTCGTGATCACTACTGATCACTACTGGGGCCGAGATCAAGAGGGTGGTGGGGAGGGGGGATGCGACTCCCAGGGTGCAGTGTTCGCTCTTCCCCTAAGCGTGGCGAGTGTTCGTTCATCGCACCCTGATGTTAAACCGACAAGTGCACTCAGGCCCATTTCCGGAGGCACGTTACACTTTGCAGTTATTAAAGGTTTAAAAGTAGAAGAATCATCAGTGTACACAACCATATATACACAATAGGGTATCTCAGAGTCAGATAATCCGGGGGGAGGCCGCCCGTGGAAGATTCACAGGAGGACTAGGCTGTGGAGGCCCTAGTGGGCCACAGAGGAGGGGAACCTAGGGAGAGAGGAGGCAGAAGTGCCTGGGGGTCCACCCTGGGGGAGATATGCTGAACAGCCTTGCCTTCCCACATGTCCTACTTTCTCCCTCTCCCTCACAAGGGCAGGACAGAGAGGGCAGTGAGGAGTGAGGGGGTAAGGAGGGGAGCAGGAGGAGGGCCCTTCCCATCCTGTGGGAGTGGCTGAAACCAGCCTGGGGAAGCCCGCTGGAAGCACAATGCCCCTTTATCGGGAGTTTCCAGGGCCAGGCAGGCCACCTGGGGTTGGGGGCTGGGAGGGCCTTTGAGGGGGCTCTCGGTCCCGGGACCCAGCCTTGACGCCCCCACCTGTCAGGTGCTCTCCACCAAAGCCCGGAAGGAAGACAATGGGGGACATGGGGAGGGAGAGCCTTCTAATTCCTCGGGCTAGTTTGGGAGTGGCAGAGGGAGTGACCCCTGGCAAGTCTCCCAGGGTCGCAATCCCCCACCCCCCACCCAACGAAAGAGGAATCATAGTAACACCTACATTCTGGGGTGCTGGGAGGATCCGATCAGTTAGCTCACAGGAGGTGGCCTATTAAATGCAATGACAGGGGCACCTGGGTGGCTCAGTGGGTTAAGCCGCTGCCTTCGGCTCAGGTCATGATCTCAGAGTCCTGGGATTGAGCCCCACATCCCACATCGGGCTCTCTGCTCGGCAGGGAGCCTGCTTCCTCGTCTCTCTCTGCCTGCCTCTCTGCCTACTTGTGATCTCCCTGTCAAATAAATAAATAAAATCTTAAAAAAAAAATAAATAAAATAAATGCAATGACACAGAATAAGGCAGTGTCAGCACTTACTATGCATTTTGCCCGAAAATGATGCCATATAGCCTCAAAACCACCCTGAGAAGGCACCATTAGCATCTCCATCCTGTGGATGAGGACACCAGAGCACAGAGCAGTGACCTGACTGGTCTGGAGCCACACAGCTGGCCTCAAGAGCCCAGCGCAAGGCCTCCATGGTGTCACACAGGTTAGGAACCCCAGGCTGGAGCCTGGTGGGCCTGGGTCCCAGGCCTGGATCTGCCCCTTGTTGGCTGAGGGGCTTCCAGCCCGTTCCCTGGTTTCCCCTTCTTGGGGCAAGTACAAATCCCACAGATGGCCAGCTCTGGGGAAAGGAAGCCCAGGGGGCTTTCCACACCACAAAGATGCTCCACTTCCCCACTGGGAGAACCTGACGTGGCCAGCAAAGGCCAAGGTGCAAACATGGGAAGTCGGGCTCCATTTGGGTAGAAACAAAAGGGGGCAGAGCATGGGGACAAACAGAAATGAGGGGCCGGGAACAACGGCTGTCTTGGGGAAGAGATGTCCTTGTCGCTGGATACTACCCTTCTGTGCTGTGCACAATTATTATTTAGGGGACGAGGTAATGCATGTGCACAGAGCAAAAATGTGCCTTCCTGAAATGAAAATGCTGGGAAAGAGAAATGAGGTTAATAACACCTCCTCCTCAGGGTCTCTGGGCAGAGCCGCAGAGATGATGCTCACAGGCACACAGCCCGCACCTGGCAGGCCGTGAGCCGCAGTATCACTAGAGGCTGGGAGCTGGCGAAGGGGAGGTTGCAGCCCAGAGGGGATATGGCACGAAAAAACGGAAATTGTTAAAATTGTTGAATTATTAAATTGTTACCACAAGCTTACTGTGTGCCAGGCGACTCGGGGAGCTCTTCCCTGCACGATCTAAGATCCTCTGGACGGCCCATTTAACAGGTGAGGAATGTAAGCCCACGGAGGCTCTGGTTCTTCCCCATGGACCTCAGCTAGTGGGTTGAGGACATGAGTGGGCTGCGTGGCCCCTGCAGAGAAGTCACCACTGCCCCTGAGGATGGTGGCAGCACCCAGGGAAAGGCAGGGCAGCACTAGAGGGCCCCGGGAGACAGGCTGCTGTGAGTGGTGGCTTCTGTCACATCTGCCATCGCTGGCTCCCCCTGGGACCTGGGAAAGCTCCCCTCTGACCCTTCTTGCCCGCCCCCCCAACACCTTCCTCTGGGCCAGGCATCTGGCAGAAAACAAGCCCCAGCCCCGGAAAGGGTGGCGGGGGCGGGAAGGGTCCCATTTCCCCGGCTGTGACTTGGAAGGAGGCTGTTTCCTGCTGGCAGCATCTGTGGCCTCCTGGCTCGGGTGATGGGACAAACAGCTGGTGGGGACACCCCGACCGGCGTCTGGCCAGGAAGTCTGGTTTACTGTGAGCCAGCCGGACAAGGAGGGGTGAGGCTGTGGGGAAGAAAAGTGAAGGGGTTTTGTTTTGGGGGGGGGGGCGAGGGAGGGAGGGACCCAGCGCCCAGAAACACTCCAGGTTGACCAGACCTCCAAGGAGCTTCTGTCTAAAAGAGGAGCCTGGGTCAGAACCAACTGGACAGGAAGTGGCCTTGTCTTATCCAAACCATTTCCAAATCACTGGGGGGCAGCCACCACAGGTGGTGACTCTAGAGTCTGAAAGCCTGGAGTTTAAGTCCTACCTCTCCTGCTCGCCTGCTGTGTAACCTTAGACGCGTCACATACCACTGTGCGTCTGTTTTCTCATCTCTGAAATGGGGATAACAACAGTACCCACCTTGTAGGTTGTTATGGAGATCAAATGGGTTAATACAGGTAAAGCTGGGGCGCCTGGGTGGCTCAGCTGGTTAAGCGTCCCACTCCTGACTGTGGCTGAGGTCATGATCTCAGGGTTGTGAGGTCGAGCCCCATTGCTGGGCTCTGCACTGGGCATGGAGCCTGCTGGAGATGCTCTCTGTCCTTCTGCCCCTCACCCCCATGTACACACGTGCATGCTCTCTCTCAAATAAAAATAATAAAATCTTAAAAAAAAAAAATCTATCGGTTAAGACCTCACAATCCTGGCAGCACACAGATCCGTTTTCCATCACTGCCCCCCTCATCCTATCCACCTTCGTCTCCTGCTTGGACCGCTGGAGCAGCCTCCCTGTGGGTCTCCCTGCTGCTGCCCCCATGATCCACTCTCCACATGGCAACATGGGTGATCCTTATGAAAGGGAAACTAGATGTTGCTGAAAGCCTTCCAGTGACTCCCCATTATACACGGAACACAATCCACGCTCCTTACCTCAGCCTGTCAGCCTTTGGCCTATCTGCCACATGTTCCCCACCTTCCCGACCTCGCTGCCTACTCTGCCACACGGGCCTCCTTGATAGTACTTGACCATCCCAAGCTCAATTGGACCTCAGGACCTTTGCATTTCCCATACCCACTACCTGCTCTATTCTTTTCACCTCCTTTTCTTAGGCCTGGCTCACTGCTGGGCTGTCATTGTCTCGGACGGGTCCCTCGCCTTTGTATACTAAAATCCATGCAGGCAG
The DNA here is from genome assembly GCF_902655055.1 of Lutra lutra. Lineage (NCBI taxonomy): Eukaryota > Metazoa > Chordata > Mammalia > Carnivora > Mustelidae > Lutra > Lutra lutra. The sequence goes on along the minus strand of NC_062294.1, from coordinate 46,196,396 downwards.
GGCTGGGGCTATGTGGGTCACCCATGGGACCAGTGGTCACACACGAAAAGAGTATAACAAGACTCTGCCACTCCCTTTCCACATTCCACCTCCTTCCTGCCCCCTTCCTGAGGAGGTTCAAGCCCAGGCCCACCAGGGAGCTTCTGACTTGGTCAGGGGTGGGGCGGGCCTCGGTACATGGTTCAAGTCAGTACAGTTTCCTTATCCACTGTCAACGCTGAGAGATGCCTCCCAAGGAAAGCTGGGTCAAAGCTGTGGTCACTGTCCTGGATGTCCTTGAGGGCAAAAGCCTGGGTGTGGGGGCTCTGTGGGTGTCAGGTCCCCGCCAAGCCCAACACGTGAACCATCTTCCCAGTCGTTCCCAGCCAGTCTGGAGGGGCCATAAGCCCACCATCTCGTGGCTGAGTAGACCACTTCAGCAAGGCCTATGGATTTGCCCCAAAGCAGGACATGGAGTGAGGGGAGCCCTGGAGCCTTGTGGGACAGCAGACTGGTACCACTGCCTAGGAGAACAATCTGGAAGGCACGGCATGTCCACAGTGAGCCACAAGCCCAAGACAGACTCTGGCCACAGTATACAAGGAGACATGCTCTAGAATGTTCAATGTGGCCTTGTCACAGTGTCCCAATGGGAAACCACCCCAATGTCCACCAACAGGTGACCAGGTAAGTCCTATGCGGCACAAGCACAAGAAGACATACTCACAGCAGAGACACTGAATTCTAGAGCTACACACACGTCCTCGCAGAGAGAAACGCACACTCGAATGCTGAGCGGAAAAGGGCAAGTCGTCTCCCAAGGCACCGCTTCCGTCAGCCGTCAAACTGTCGAACAGCGGTGGTCCCGCCTGGCTGGCCCCCGAGAACCACGAACCATGTACTGAGGCCTGCCCCACCCCCAACCAAGTCAGAAGCTCCCTAGCGGGCCTGGGCTGGAGCAATTTTGAAAGTTTTGACAGCAGTGGGGAGCCGGGACTGAGAGCTGCGGCTCTATCATCTGTGAATGAATTCAGAGGTCGTAACGGTAGGAAGACCTGCAGAGAGACAGACACACCAAATCCAAATCCAGCACCGGGGCAAGCAGGCAGGGAGCGGGGCCTTGAACGCCATCCACCCCGAGTCCCATCCCAGGCCAGATGCTGGAGGCGTAGGGGGGGTGGTTCTGTTCACTGAAGGCTTTACTTTTCCCCCCAATCTAAAATGTATCCTAAGGAACAAAAGTAGTAAGTAAGAAAGCACTTGCCTGAGGTCCCACGGCTGGGGACAGGGCAGGGACCTGAGTTCAGGTCTCCGACGGCAAAGCTGTAGCTGTGCTTATCTGCGCCAAGCCCGGGATGCTGAGCAAGCTGGCACCATGAGGAGGAGGCTGGGCCGGCCTCACAGAACTGCCTGGCAGTGTGCCCACCCGGTGACCCTGCCAGAGGCGGCAGGGGGTGGAGCGGCTGCCTGGGAGAGCCAGAAGGCAGGTGGAGAGGCGCCCTCCTCCATCTCTGAGGTCTTCCCCAGGCGACAGGACTAATGCCAACATAGCACAGAGCGGGGGCCAGGTCTGGGGTCACGCGCTTTCTGCTTTGCGCCCTCCCGGCCATCCCATGAGGCGGTCACTGTCATATCCATTTTTCAGAGGAAGAAATGGAGGCCCAGGAAGTAAAGAAACTGGCCCATGGTCACACGGCCCGGGAGTGACGGAGCTGGGTCTGAACCAGTCCCTAGCGCTGCCCCACCAATACGGGCAGCTACCCCTCAGCTCCGGCTCCCCAGGCCCTCCCCACCCCCAGGCCGGGCACCCTAGGGGTCCATATGTAGCTGTGGATCACTGGCTGGGGGTCTGGTTCCAGTCTGCTCCCACCAAGGGACGCCAAGAGCCTCTGGAGGCCAGGCAGCTCTGTGTCTTGTCTGCTGCCGGAGTCTCAGTGCCCAGCCCAGTGTCCAACATTCAACCACCAAACACCGTCCACTGGCCCCACAGTGCTCCAGGGGGGATTCGGGGAAGAAATAACATGGAGAAATTCCTGCCATATGGGGCCCACATTCTTGGGGCGGGGGGAGGCAGACAACACATGGTGCCCTGACAAACAAGGTAAGCACAAGTGCCTGGGGAGAAAACCAGACAGGGAGATAAAGAGTGTGTGAGGGACAGTGAGAGGCAGGTGATGCTAGAAGTGCTGCACGTGGGTGACGGTGAGTACGGGGCTGGGGCCAGGGAGAGGATTCCAGGCAGAGGCAATAGGAAGGTCAAAGACCCAGAGGGTGGCATATGCCTGCAGAGTTGAAGAATAGCAAACAGGCCGGTGGGGCTGGAACTTGAGAAGAGGCAAGGAGAGCTGTAGGAAATGAGGTGGGAGCAATTTGGGACCACCAGGAGAGACTGGGGTCTTAAGTACAGAGAACACTGGGCTTTGTACTGGATCCCACTCAGGGACACCCTTCCCAGTCAGAAGCCCATCAGACTCACTTGGACTCTGGGCCACCCACAAACACCCTACTCCCATGGGTCCATGAGAACTTCTCTTCCCAGATCACACCCTTCCATGGAGCCCAAAGACAATCCATTCCAGTCCAGGGAGTGGCTCAGCCTTGCCCAGGCCCCTGCTTCCAGGAACAGATCTTCCAGTCTCCAGTGTAACAACTGGGGGTTAGAAGCTCGGGAATCTGTCAGACCCAGCCTGGAACTGCCCGTGTTACTCTGCAGATGGACCTGAGCCTCAGTTTTCCTGTCTCTGAAGTGGGTCTACCCAGTACCCACTTCACAAACTTGTGGTATAATGAAACGAGAGCGCTGAGTGCAACGTTAGCCCTCATTAAATATTAGCCAGAATTGTGATTATTTGAGGGGCAGTAGAACATAGTACATCTCTGGGACCAGAACTTGAGTCTAAATCCCAACCCCACAACTTACTCATTAGATGACCCTGGGCCAACCGCATAAGGTTGCAATGAGGATTAAATATATGTAAAGCATTGAAATGACCTGACACATAGTGATTTATGAGTGTTTGCCATTATTTTCACTATTTGTGGGAGGGGGCTCCCCTTTGCCCGGCCAAGAAGCACCCTGATCTCTCTCTTGGGCATCCCTCCCGTCCTCTGCTGCAAAGCCTCCCGCTAGGGTTTTAACTATTGACCCCTCAGGTATAACATCCGTCAGATTGGGACCTTTGCCCCCTTTGGCCACGCCCCACATCTGATCCCTTCATAAGGCACACCCCCCCACCCCCAAATCTCATGCATCTGCTCCGCTGGCTGCCGCCGGTAAACCTCCAAACCACCGCCCCCACGGCTGCGATCTCCGACTCTAGGAAGCGCACCCTCCCTTCAAATGATTAATTTTGACCCCCATTTTCTGACACTCGCCCAGACCCCCTCGAACGGGCCCCACTTCAAATTTCGAACTTTGTGGTCCCCTTCGCCACGCCCCCCTTCGCTAGTATTACCTCCCGATCTCCCCTACACCACCGTCCCCAGCAGCACTGACCCCTGACCTCTCCGAAGCGACCCTTCCCTCTTCGAGTGAACTTTGACCCCACCGGCCCCGCCCCCTACTTGCGTGAACGCTCTCCCACCGCCGTCTCCCGGCCCTCCCCAATCCCCTGGCCAGACCGGTGATCCTACCGGCTCGGCGCTGCAGTCGCTCGCGGCCTAGCTGCTTGACCGGGAATTCCAAACCCTCACACCACCCTCAGCTCTCTTGCGCCGCCGCCACCGCGGCCACTGCCGCCGCCATGTTAAATCCCCAACGAACATCCGGGGCTTTCCCCCCTCGCCGCCCACCAGTCCCCATAGCAACGGGGCTGACCGGGCAGGGGGGCAGGGCCCGCTCAGGGGCGGAGCTGGGCCATTGACAGAGCCCGCTCCAGCCTCTGATTGGCGCAGATTGTCCAATCGGAGACCTTCGGGCAGAAAATGCCAAGCGGGGATTGGAAATTTTGGAAAGGGTGCGGGGGGCGGGGGGGGGTAAGCTGGCTCCCCGCCCAATCGGGTTTTTAAAGGGGAAATGACTATCCTCGTGTAGGAGTCCCACCTTACCCCAAAAAGAGTTTGTGGGATACGTGCCGCACACCTGGCCAAATGCTTTCTTTGCATTGTCTCACTAAATACTCACTAAAACTCTATCATATTATCAATACCCACTTTACAGATAAAGGAACTGAGGCTCAAAGGCATGAACTAGCTGCCTCAGGATTACAGGAAGTCGAAAATGAGTTTTGAACGACAGTCTGAGTCCAGGAACTTGACCTGGAACCAAGACACTATTTGATCTTAATCTTTTCTGTAAGTTTTTAAAAAGTAATTAATCCGTTAAAAAAAAAAAAAAGGAAACAACAACAAAATCCATAAACGAAACCCGGACATCCTCTCCTATGATTTCACTCACTGGGTCCCAGCTACCTTGCTCTTCCAGAAAAAATATCCGGAGCGCTCCCTCCTCTTAAGGTCTTTGGCTGTTCTTTCTGTCTGGGACAGACTCTTCCTCCAGGTATCCTGAGGGCTCTCTCCCCTCCCTCGGGGTTTTACTCAAATAGCACCTTATCAGTGAGTTTATTCCTTCCCACTCTAACTAAAGCGGCAAACATCCCTCTTGGAAGCTACTAACTCCCCCCACCCGTTATGGTTTTTTTTTTCATATTTTCCTGCTCTGATCACCTTCTAACAAACGAGATGATTAGCTCATTGTAATTTGTTTTTTGGTTGTTTCCTCTACAGAAATGTCAGCTCCATGAGAGCATGGGTTTTTGTCTGCCTTGTTCACCGTGCGTGCCCAGTGCCCTTGCACTACTGGCATGTAGATGGCCAACAAACATTTGTTGAATGGATGGTTGGGATGAGTCCTAATTCCACCCGCTCAAAGATACTGTTAAGTGCTAAGTGCATCCCCCCCCCCCCCCCGCCCCGCCATGCCGCTCCCCAGCACAGTGTCTAAGACATAGTAGCCATTTAATTAATGTCTGGGGAAGCAATGAATGAATGAGTGATGAGTCATTTTTTTCCTGTACATTTACCTACCTCTTTTGTTTTTTAACAGACGGGCACACATTTATAAAGAATTTTGCATGTTTCTAAAAACAAGGTCAGAAATCTCACCAGTAACCCTGCACGTCATTGTCTTCAAGAACATTAGTTTTCACGGCTGCATAGATGCCATTCTATCAATGAACTCTAGTTTGTTTAACTACCCTTTCTTATTGACCATCTAAGCTGTGATAAATATTTTGCTATTATAAATAATACCTCCCTCCGTCCCACAAATTCAAGCAGTTAAATATTTGTGCACACCTCTAATTATTTTCTTTAAATAGATTACCACAAATGGAACTGATGGGTCAAAGGAAATGGGTATATGTGTACAACTTTAAGATTTAATAATAGTAACAGTTCCCATGCAGGGAGCTAAGCTGTGTAATTTTAACATCAAGGGCTATGATTATTCCGGCTTCGCAGAGGAAACCAAAGCTTAGAGAAGTAACTTTATTTGCTCAAGGCGCACAAGCTAATAGGGCAGAGCCGGGGCTCATCCCCAGTTTTGACTCCCAGGCAAGGCTCTCGCTAACTGCCCTCTGCTGCCTCCCAGCGGCCTGAGATGCACATTGCCCAATTGTGCTACGCGGATCCAGTTCACTCTCCCCACCTTTTCGGGGGAACGTGCATTTAAAGTATCTTCGCCAGCATTAAGCGTTCTTGTTTTTGTGCTCTTTTGAAATCCGTATGCCTCACAGAGTCTTGTTGGTTTAAAAAGCAACTCTAGTAGCTGAGATGACAGCACTTTATTCAGGTCGCGGTGATGGGAGGAGGGCCAGGAGACACCCAGGCACCCTAGGAATTGTTCTTTAGTAATTATTTTTTTAATTGTTTTTTTAAAGATCTTATTTATCTACTTGGGTGAGAGAGAGAGAGCATGAGAGGGGAGGTGACTCCCCACAGAGATGGGAGCCCGATGCGGGACTCGATCTAGGATTTCCGGGATCATGACCTGAGCTGAAGGCAGTCCCTTAAGCAACGGAGCCACCCAGGCGCCCACCCCTAGGACTTGTTCTTAAAGGGGAAAAAAAAAGACAACGGTGTAAGCCTCTAGGTGAACAATACGGGTTTGAACGCCATCAGTCCTCTAGTAAACAGATATTTTTCAGCAAATTCAGTACAGTACTATAAGTGTATTTTCTCTTCTCCATGATCTTTCTTTAATAACATCTTTTCTCCAGGTTATTTTATTGTAAGAATACAGTCTATAATACATATAACATATGAAATATGCATTATCTACTATTTATGTTACTGGTTAGACTTCTGTTCACACAAGGCTATGAGTAGCTAAGTTTTAAGGGAATCAAAAGTTTAAAATATTTATTTATGTATTTTATTTTAGAGAGAGAGAGAGAGCTCGAGCATGGGTGGGGGCAGACGAAGAGGGAAAAAGAAAATCTCAAGGAGACTCCCCACTGTCACGGAGCCAGAAGCTGCTAGGTCCCACAACCCTGAGAACATGACCCGAGTCTACATCAAGAGTCAGGAGGCCTCAACTGACTGAGCCACCCCTCTACAACCTCATTTAATCCCCACAATCACCCCACGCACTACTGTTAGTCCCCTTCTGCAAGTGTGCAAAGAGAGAAACAGAGAGGTTAAGTAACTTCCCCAGAGTCACACAGGCAGCCTGGCTTCAAGGTCTAGTCTTCTAACCATTTCTCTTCTTTTTGAGAGAACAAATGCTTGGGAGATAGCCAATAAACACATGAATAAATAAGATAAGATAAGATAAGGTGATGAGCAGAGCTCGAAGTCTGTCACAGAATGCAGCTATGCAGCCGTAGAAAGAATGCAGAAGACACAGGACCCAGCACCCAGCGATCCCACTCCTAGGTATTTACTCCAGAGAAATGAAGACATATATTCCCACCATGACCTGTACAGGAGTGTCCATAAAGCTTGTTTTTTAGTTTTGGGGTTTTGTGTGGGTGTGGGTGGGTGTGGTGGGGGTTTTTTTGTTTGTTTGTTTGTTTGTTTTGTGTTTTATTTTTTGTGTTTTTTTGCCACAGCACTTTTTTTTCACAATCACCAGAAGCTGGAAACAACCAAAATGTCCATCAACTAGTGAAGAGATAAATAGATAGCAGTATCTGTATTCCAAGGAACACTACTTGGCATAAAAAGGAAGGAATTCTTGATAAGCTGGGCCTCATGGATGAATTGCAAATGTATTAGACTGCATGAAAGAAGCCAGTCTCCTGTGGTTCCATTCCTAGCATTCTGGGAAAGGTAAATCTAATCTATAGTGACAGAGGGCAGATTAGTTGTTGCCTGAAGCTGGGGGACAGAGGGGAAGGTGCACTGCAAAGGGACAGGAGGGAAACTTGGGTGGTGGAAATGTTCCATGTCTTGACTGTGGTTCTGGTTGTGGTTTCATGGGAATATACATGGGTCAAGACTCATGAAATTATACACTTCAAAAGGGTCCAGGTCATTGTATTAAATGGAATTATATTTAAAAGTTTTTAATGGGGCTCCTGGGTGGCTCAGTGGGTTAAAGCCTCTGCCTCTCTGCCTACTTGTGATCTCTGTCTAAGAAATAAATCCTTTAAAAAATAAAATAAAAAAATAAATGTTTTTTCAAAAATATATATCTTTTTATTTGAGAGAGAGCAGGGGAAAGGGGCAGAGGGAGAGGGAGAAGCAGAATTCCCACAGAGCAGGAGCCTGACTCAGCTGGATCTTGGGACCCTGGGATCAGGACCTGAGCTGAAGGCAGACGCTCAACCAACTAATGCACCCAGATGCCCCAACTTAAAAGTTTTTTAAATGCAGTAGAATGAATATGGACTTTAGTTAATAATACTCTATCAATATTGGTTCATTAGCTGTGAGAAATGTACCAGGTTTAGGTAAGATTTTAATAATAAGGGAGACTGGGTATGGAGTTTTTGAGAAGTCTGTATTGTCTTTGCAATTCTTCTGGAAATTCCCAACTGTCAACTGAAGTTTACTTTTATTTATTTATTTTTTAAGATTTTATTTATTTATTTGACAGAGAGAGAGATCACAAGCAGGCAGAGAGGCAGGCAGAGAGAGAGAGGAGGAAGGGAGCCTGCTGCGGAACTTGATCCCAGGATCTTGAGATCATGACCGAGCCCAAGGCAGAGGCTCAACCCACTGAAGGCACCCTGAAGTTTACTTTTAAAAAAAATGGAAAAGAGAGAGAGAGACCAGAGAAGATATTATGCCAATGTTAATTTATACGGGAAAGAAAAAGCAAGGTACAAACCTACCCATACCATATGATAGTATTTTCATTAAAAAAAAAAAAAAAGAAATCAGGGGTTATGAGGGAAAAAAGGAAAATGTTGAAAGTTACAAACTGTTAGGAATGGCACAGCCAGGAAATTTCTGGTTCTACTTTTCTACTTTATCCTTTATTGCATGGTTTGAATTTCTTCTTCTTTTTTTAAGATTTTATTTATTTATTTATTTAGAGCGCAAGAGAAGGTAGGAGGGGCAGAGGGAGAGAGAGAGAATCTTAAGCAGGCTCCATGCTGGGGCTTGATCTCAGGACCCTGAATCATGACCTGAGCTGAAACTAAGAGTCATATACTTACCCCAGCTGAGCCACTGAGGCGTCCCTGAGTTTCTTTTTTTAAAAATAATTTATTTTTAAGTAATCTCTACACCCAACGTGGGGCTTGAACCTACAACCCCAAGATCAAGAGTTGTACACTCCACTGCCCAAGCCAGCCAGGCACCCCTGATCTTTTTTTTTTTTTAAACAATGAGTGTGTTACTTTCTCCCCTGAAGTAAAAGGACAATATTGTTATTTTTTTAAAATTTGCTGAAAAGCAGCAGCAGAGATCTGGAGAGAGGATGGGGGAGGAGGACTGAGAGGATGCACCTCTGCCCAGGGAGTAGGGATGCCAAGTAACAGAGGTCTGCTGAAGAACTCAAAGAACGTCCTGTCTTCCTCAGGCATGTGCGCAGGACTCAGAAAGGAACTTTTTGTCCTTTCTGTGTCCTCATCTCCTCCACATCCTGTCTTGCTCATTCCTACAGTTACAACAAAAATTTAGGCAATGAAAATACAGGATGCCCAGCTAGTGTTGAATTTCAGATAAACCTCGAGTCATTTTTTAGTATAGGCATGTCCCCACACAATATTTGGGACATATTTAGACTAAACATTTATATACTGTATCTGAAATTCAAATGTAATTGGGCATTGTATTTTATCTGGTAATCCTTCTCACTCCACACCAGTCACTCTGGCCTCATGGCGGTCTCTCAGACACGCAGTCTCAGTCCTGCCTCAGGGCCTTTGCACCTGCTGGTTTCCCTACCTGGATCACTCTTAGAGGTCTTTTTTTTGACCAGCTCCCTGCCCTTTGGCGTAAATGTTACCTCCTCCGAGAGGCCCTTCCTTGGTGCCATACTGATAGCACCCTTTGCCTTCCCACCTTGAATTCCCTCTGCATTTTCTCCACACTTCTGATCACCACCTGGGATTCTCAGGTGATAGTATTTTTGTTTTCACCGTTCCTTCTCTGTCTCCCCCAGTAGAATGTCAGCCTCACAAAGGCCAAAATGTCATCTTGGCCACCACAGTACCTACAACAGTTGGATCACAGTTGGATGCCTTGTTCTTTCCTGGTTCTTACCCGCTGCCAGCAAAACCCGTTTCTGGCTGATCTGAGCAATGAAGGATTTCAGTAAAAAAATATTTGTTAATGAATGAATCCTGAGACCCACAGCTCCCCCCTTCTGGTCTCTCCATAGACCCCAAACGGCCTCCCAGGCCATCCCAGGGACCCTGCTGCCCCTCCCAGGAGCAGTCACACCAGCCTACTAGCCATCTGCATATCCTTCTAAAGCCTTGCTTGGCTCTGCCTCCCAGAAGCTGTAGGGTCTTCAGTCCAGCAACCTGTCACTTCCTGAGCCTGTCACGCATCATAGGTGTTGCAGTCGGCTGGACATGTCTGTCTCCTGCGTGCTCAGCAGGGGGAGCCCCAAGGGCTGGGCCTTTATCTGATTCACCCAAATTACTGTCATTCCTACTTTTTCTGACCTGCTCCTTTGACGCTGGTGCTGTTTTAAGCATTTTGTCAAAATTTCTCCCGCCTCCCCTCATCCATTCAACCAGTGTTTATTGGGCAACCACTATGTTCTGGGTTCTGGAACTAGGGGCTAAACAGAACAGGCAAAACCCCCAGGAACCCCTGCACCCCCAGAGCTCACTTTCTGATGGAGGAGAGACAGAATACATCATGAAACATGTCTTTTCTTAGCAGGCCACAACATGGAAGTGACCTGAAGGAAACTAAAGCAGGGGAAGGCCATGGGAGGTCGGGGGTGGGGTGCTATTTCAAACGGGTTGGTCAGGGGGTTGGTCAGGGGAGGGCTCCCTGCGGAGGCTTGGAGGAGGGGAGGGAGAGAGCCGTGCTTGTACCCAGAGGCAGTGTCCCAGGCAGAGGAAACAGCCAGTTGTCTGATACCATTGAGGCCAGTGTGGCTGGAGCAGAGTGGGCAGAGACAAGTAGTGGGAGATGAGGACAGGGAGGTGACAGGGGCAGATCCTGTGGGGTGGGCTGCAGGGAAGATGCTGGCTGTGTCCCCAGGGGAGATGCAGCCCCAGGAAAGCTGAGGCAGAAGAGGGACACGATCTGACACAGGTGTCCACCAGTTCCTTGGGCTACATGTAGAGAGCAGACTGGGGATGGGGGGGGGAGGGGAGAGGGGCACAGAAGGGACACCAGGTAGGAGGCCAGGGACAGGTGGACAGGACCAGGGTAGGAGGCCTTGGAGATGGGAGAAGGGGACAGCTTCTAGATAGACTTTACAAAGTCAACAGAATTTGCTAGCTGATTAAATGCAGGATGTGAGCAAAAGAAGAGTCAAGGACAACATCAAGGCTTTCAGCTTCATTTAATCCCAAGGCCATGCCATAAAGGATGATCCAAAAGGATCATTCTTTTGTGACAGATGATGAAACTGACATTCAGAGCAGGCCGCCAACTCCACATCCCACAGTAAGTGGCAGAGCTGAGATTCAAACCCCATTTCTGTCCAGCCCCAGTGCCAGGCCTTTGCTCTCTGTGGACCCCCTCCCCCTGGCCCAGGCTTGTTCGCAGCCTCCCCTGGCCTGGGAGGGAACGCACCAGGTGCACGTGGGGACCAGCTCAGGCTTTGGCTGCAGTGAGCGATGCATGACTCCGCGGCTGGCGACCTCATGGGCTGGGTGCCTCCCTCGGTGGCATGCCCTCATTGCCTGTCACCTGAGTTGGGTAACCACGTGGCTCTGCTTGCCCATGAACTCCTACAGGGCCTGGCTAGGGCTGATTCATCGCTGTCACTGGCGTGTCCCTGGCCTTGTCCAGCCAGCACGTGGCATGTGGTGGCCTTCATTAAGGCAACAAGTATTCATGAAGTGACTATCTTGTGCTGGGCTGAGCTGGGGTGAGCCCTGGACTGCGCACCTCCTGGGGCTGACAGTCCAGTGGGGGAGACAAAGCCACCCCAGACAGTGCCGGCCCAGGGCAGGGCTGGGATGAGTGGGCGCGGGCCAGCCACCCAGCTTGAGAAGGGGTCTAGGAGGGGTTGGTGGAGGGGACAGACCCACAAATGGACAAGTTGGCCCTGGTCTCCTCCTGCACAGACCCTTAGCTCCAGGGCGCAGGCTGACCACAGACAAGCATAAATCAGTAAGAGGATTCCAGGAAGCTAAGAACTAAAAGTGACGTAAAGCGGGGACGGGACAGAATGAGGGCAGCTCTCCTTGCTGGGGCTGTCAGGAAAAGCTGAGACCTCAGGCTGAGAAGGTGCCAGCCCAGGATGAGCCCGGGAGAGTGGGGAGAGGGCCTGCCAAGGGTGAGAAAAAGCTTCGCATAATTCAAGAAACTGAAGCCAGTGTGCCTTGGGCACTGTGGGGGTGGCTAGGGGAGTAAGTAGGAGGAAGCTGAGCCCTCGCAGCTCACAGCTCATGGAGCTATAACGTGAGGTCGGCCTGCAAAGCTGGAAGCCCACAGGCTGCCCTGGGGGAGCTCTCAGCCCTGGGGCCAGCGCCCAGCTTGGCCTAGGACTCCTGCAGTCAGATGTGTCTGTCACCAGCTCAGAGCCCTCCTGTGAATAAAGGACAAAGTCCTCCTGGGCCCCATGAGGCCCCACATGATCTTTCCCTATCAGCTCCCTGTCTCTGTCTTCCCCTACTCATTCTGCCCAGGCTGCACTGGCCGCCACACTGATACCCTGGCAGGGCCAGCATCTTTCTGCCTCAGGGCCTTTGCACCGGCTGTTCCTCTGCCTGGAGTACTCTGCCTGTGGCTTCTCCTTCAGACTTCTTCAGATCAAATGTTCACCCTCTGGGTGAGGTCTCCCTGATTATCCCTGTAAAAACTGCCACTGTCCGCCCCCCTCGGGCCCCTTCCCGGCTTTTTCAGAGTGCTTCCCAATTTTTACCCTGCTTTACACTTCTCTCATTCATTGTGTTTGCTGTCTGACCCCCTGGTTAGATTATCAGCTCTGTGAAGGCAGAGATCTCTGGCTTGCTCACAGCTGTCTCCCAGGACTGAGACCAGGGCCTGGCACATGGGAGATGCCCAAGAAATAATGGGTGAATACACGAAAAGGAAGGGGATAGAGACAGGGAGGAGAAAAGGAAGGGAAAGGGGAGGAGAACAGCAGGTCTGTGAGATCCTTAGGCTTGTCAGAATCCCCAGCTTGGAGGCAGGAGTGTTAACACTTCTCAGTGCTGGGAAACTGAGGCACAAGGCGACACTGGTTTAGGGTGCCTTGGGCAGTGGGAGCCTTGAGGGTCAGCTTAGGAGGAGAAAGTCACCAACACCACCTGCTGGAGAGTGGTGTCATGACAGCCGTACCCACTCTGTTGACTTAGGGGTGCTGATGGCCCCTCGCCCCTGCGGGCATTGGGAGGGGGGGAGACGGCCCAGGGGGCATCCCCGGCAGAAGTGCAGAGTCCACAGAGCCACAGCTGTAAGTCTCTTTATTCCTGGGGCCCCGTGGGCACCCCGCCCTGTCAGTGCTATGCAGGGGAGCAGGGCTGAGCCGCCCCACACCTGCCCTGCTTTGCTCTGTGCCTGGGCGCCGACCTGCCCATCACAGCCGGTGGTACCCCCACCTCTCCAGGAGGGGAGAGCTACTCCAGCTGCCACGGGGCTGCATGCACCCCACATGGGGCCTCAGAACGGCTGGGAGTCAAGGCCTGCCCCAACTCTCCAGCTGGGCCTGGGCAGTGTCTGGTCACACTAGCCAAGGCAGCAAGGCCCAGCGTTCCTGATGAGAGCTGCCTCTGTGCCTAGAGGTACATCATCCGGCCAACCAGTGGTCTCACCACCCAGATGTCATCCACAATCTTCCCATCCTGCAAGGGACAAAAACAAAGGAGGTAATAAGAGCTGCAAGTCCTGACTCCAGGGCTACGGACCTGAATTTTTAATGGGCTGTGTGACCTGGGGCAAAAGGCTAGACCTCTCTGAGCCTCAGTTTTCCTCATCTGAAAAGTGGGGATGCTGGGAATATTACCTACACCATAGAGGTTGTGGGGATTCAATGAGATTATTTGTAGAAGGCTTTTTTTTTTAACTTTTTTTTTTAAAGATTTTATTTATTTATTTGAGAGAGAGAATGAGAAAGAGAGAGAGAGAGAGCATGAGAAGAGGGAGGGTCAGAGAGAGAAGGAGACTCCCTGCCAAGCAGGGACCCCGATGTGGGACTCCATCCCGGGACTTCAGGATCATGACCTGAGCTGAAGGAAGTCGCTTAACCAACTGAGCCACCCAGGTGCCCTGTAGAGGGCTTTTTATTTTTTTTTTTATTACTTTTTAAAGATTTTATTTATTTATTTGACAGACAGAGATCACAAGTAGGCAGAGAGGCAGGCAGAGAGAGAGGAGGAAGCAGGCTCCCTGCTGAGCAGAGAGCCCGATGCGGGGCTCGATCCCAGGACCCTGGGATCATGACCTGAGCTGAAGGCAGAGGCTTTAACACACTGGGCCACCCAGGCACCCCTATAGAGGGCTTTTTAAAAAGGGATCCCAGGACATGGCAAGGACTGTGTAAGGTTTAAGCTGTTATTATGAGCACAGACCCTGGAGTCAGACAAACATCACTGACAGCCCAGTACAGCAGTTCTCTACGTGGCCTTAAGAGTGTTCCCAACTCTGAGCCTCACTTCCGTATTCTCTACACAGGGGAGAAATGAATGCAATAAATACACAACTTTAAAGCCTGCCTCTGGTGCGTGCCCCGTTCAGTACACTTGATCTTAGCCAAAAGGCCGAGAAGCGATTCCCAGCTCAGTAAAGGATAGTTATTTATAATAAAAAGAACATGGTCTTTGCAGTCAGATCCCAGCTCTGCCACCCTCCAGCTGTGTGACCCTTGGAAAATTACTTCCCCTCTCTGAGCCTTCGTGCTCTCGTCTGTACAATGGAAAGAAAAACCATCCCATGGGATGGCTTTGGTGATTAAAATGCTACTAGATGTAAAGAGGCTAGCCCAGCATCTGATACACAACAGGTGATCAAGAAATCACAATTATTATTCTTTTAAAATGACGAAGGCAGGGGCATCTAGGTGGTGCATTCGGTTAAGTGTTCGATTCTTCATTTCAGCTCAGGTGGTAGCCTCAGGGTCATGAGATCAAGCCCCGAGTCAGGGTCTGTGCTCAGTGTAGAGCCTGTTTGAGGCTCTCTCTCTCTCTCTGCCCTTCTCCTGCCCCTCTTAAATATATAAGTAAGTCTTTAAAAAATATAATACAATTACAATGGCAAAAATGAAGCTGAACCGTGATTATTTGGGTCCTTCTAGCCTTGGGCCACTTCTGCCGGCCACAAATCATACTGGTTTCCCTCCACCTGCTCCTACCACCCACCTTCTTCAGCCCCTGCTTCAGGTTGATAAGTACCTATGGAATTTACCATGCTTTGGAAACTGTTCTCAGCACTTTATGTATAACAGGTCAATCAACTATTATCATCCCCTTTAACAGACAGGAAAGCTGTGGCTCGGACAGGTGAAATAAATTGCTGGAGGTCAGCCAGCCTGTAAGTAGCTGAGGCAGGATTTGAACCCAGGATTCCCAGCTCTGGAATCCATTCTTTTAACGGATCGGCTCCAGAACCCACTGGGCCCCGTTACTCAGGCAGGCGATCAGGCACACTGCTCACTGACCTGGTCGTCCGACACCTGCTGGATGTGGAGGTGGGTCCCGTTGAGGATGTGTAGCCGCGTGTACCCGTATTCCTTCACGCGCACGGCGCTCCAGGGCCGAGGGAAGAGGGAGAAGGGGGTCAGCCGCTCCTCACAGCCCTGCCAGACAAAACCCTTTAGACCCAGGGCTGGGGTGGATGGAGAATCCGAGAGCAGCAGAAACAACTCCCAGGCCAGGACCCCGATGTCCCCGAGGAAGACAAAGTCTGTTAAGCCTTGACCTCACTAAGACTTCTAGAAAAGAGCTTGGCTGTGAGAGACTGCCCAGTGCGGCATTTTCTCTAAGAGCCCTAGGCTGGAAGGCACCCAAAGGCCCATCGTGGGGGTCAGTTAAATACATTATGGAATGACTGTCACAAAGCAGGGTGTCACAGAAAGGGGGCCGAGATGTACAGTAAAAGGGAAAATGCAATTCGAAGAATAGATAGAAGTCATGGGTCTCGACACTGTCGGCATGGTAGACCCTCCAAGAAGGCTTTTTAAGTCACCAGCCCCTGGGGGAGAGCAAGTGCTCAGCCTTGCAGAAGCCACGCCAGCTGGCATGAGCAGAGAGCATGTGGGACCTTTAAAAAAAATCACCATTTTGCTGCCATCATTGTAATCATGAATGGAAGCAAGGCTTATCAGTAGATGGCCAAACTCACTGTGCAAGTCGGAGGACTAACCAGATTATGGCATAGTCCCACATGATCTCTCCAGGAGGAATACTATATTCATCATCATTCATTATATATGATACAAAAATATTACAAAATATTAATATAATAATAGCCACAGACAAATAAAATAATAAGATAAAATAGAGATTAGGGGCGCCTGGGTGGCTCAGTGGGTTGAAGCCTCTGCCTTCAGCTCGGGTCATGGTCTCAGGGTCCTGGGATCGAGCCCCGCGTCGGGCTCTCTGCTCGGCAGGGAGCCTGCTTCCCCCTCTCTCTCTCTGCCTGCTTGTGATCTCTGTCTGTCAAATAAATAAATAAAATCTTTAAAAAAAAAAGATAAAATAGAGATTAAAACAGATGTGGTTAGGGTGCCTGGGTGGCTCAATTGATTGAGTGTCTGACTCCTGATTTCGTCTCAGGTCATGATCTCGGGGTCGTGGGATCGAGCCCTGTGTCGGGCTCCTCCCTGGGCATGGGGCCCGCTTGGGATTCTCTCTCCACTCCCCCTCCCCTCCCTGCTCACACACACCTACTTGCACATGCGTGCTCTCTCACTCTCAAAACAAACAATATAGGGGCGTCTGGGTGGCTCAGTGGGTTAAGTCTCTGCCTTCGGCTCAGGTCATGTTCCCAGGGTCCTAGGATGGAGTCCTGCATCGGGCTCTCTGCTTGGCAGGGAGCCTGCTTCCCCCTCTCTCTCTGCCTGCCTCTCTGCCTACTTGTGATCTCTGTCTGTCAAATAAATAAATAAAATCTTTAAAACAAACAAACAAACAAACAAAACATCAAAAACAGATGCGGTTAAATGTTCACGTTTGGGAAACATTGGTAACATTGGGGATAGGGAAACTCCTTTTTATTTTTGCAACTTGTCTGTAAGTCTGAAATAATTTCAAAATTGGAAATTGAAGGGAAAACTCATCTGTGCTCGTTCAAGTTCAGAATAGCGATCACCTAGGGGTCTGAGGAGCCATCTGGTGCTGATAACATTGTATTTCCTGCTCCAGGTGGCGGCTGCACTGGACCAATGCCAGGGCCCCATTCTCAGAGATTCTGGTGTCTGTTCTGGAATGGGGTCCAGATGCTGGAGTTTTAAGACTTCCCCATGTAACGTGCACCAAGGTTGAGAACCTCCTAGGGGATGAAGCACGATCCAGGTTGTTTTTTACAAGGGGGAGGTACAGTGACACGTCTCTAGCAAGACCATTACTCCATTGCACATGCAGAGAACATTTGAAAATGCTGTCCAAGAGACAGAACCCCAGAGAGGGACGAAGAAGGGGTGTAAACTCTTGCCCTCTGCACGGTCTGAATTTTTTTTTTTTTTTTAGATTTTATTTATTTATTTATTTATTTGACAGGCGGAGATCACAAGGAGGCAGAGAGACAGGCAGAGAGAGAGAGAGATGGAAGCAGGCTCCCTGCTGAGCAGAGCGCCTGATGTGGGGCTCAATCCCAGGACCCTGGGATCATGACCTGAGCCGAAGGCAGAGGCTTTAACCCACTGAGCCACCCAGGCACCCCAGCGGTCTGAATATTTAAAAAAATATATATATATTTTTTTAAAGATTTTATTTATTTATTTGACACAGAGAGAGAGAGAGAGATCACAAGTACACAAAGAGGCAGGCAGAGAGAGAGGGGGAAGCAGGCTCCCTGCTGAGCAGAGAGCCCGATGCGGGATTGATCCCAGGACCCTGAGATCATGACCTGAGCCAAAAGGCAGAGGCTTTAACCCTCTGAGCCACCCAGGCGCCCCACTGTGTGAATTTTTATCACAAGTGGTTCTTACTTCGATCTTACTAATTCCTAAGAACCAGCTTAAAAAATAAGCCCCCTCTCCTTGCAGAAGTAAGTGATTCCAAGGCAGAGAGGGGAGGGGTAGGAAAACGCAAGAATCTCTGCAGCACCCAATAGGGCCAAAAAAGGGGCGCCTGGGTGGCTCAGTGGGTTAAGCCGCTGCCTTCGGCTCAGGTCATGATCCCAGGTCCTGGGTTCGAGCCCCACATCGGGCTCTCTGCTCAGCGGGAAGCCTGCTTCCTCCTCTCTCTCTCTGCCTGCCTCTCTGCCTACTTGTGATTTCTCTCTGTCAAATAAATAAATAAAATCTTTGAAAAAAAAAATAGGGCCAAAAAATAAGAAAGAGCTCACAAAATGACAGGGGCATTCAGACCTGAAGAGTTCCCAGTGGCCCAGCCCGGAGCAAAGTGATCAGTAGCGTAAATCACAATCATATTGGATTATCGCCCACAGGATACAATAATTACCCGTGAGTTCACACCAGTATAAATCAGTAACGAACTACATAGATGGGATGGAAGGGACGACTCTTCCTCACGAGAGGACTCTAATTAATCAATCCTGGAGGAATGAGGGAAACAGAAACTTCCCACTAGAACATCACAGTAATAACTGTTGCCAGCAGGACCCACAGGGGATTTGAAAATCAGTGGGTGAAAGTTGGAGGAGAGACAGGAGATTTGCAAATGGCCGGAAAGTATCTCCCTGAAGATACTTATTAATTAGAAAGGGAGATATAATAACTTTACAGTGGAGGAACCTCCTTAACCAGGTGATTCAGAGACACACAGACGGCAGGAGCCCCGGGTCCCATGCACCGAGGAGAACACAACATCACTCCTACGATCACCTTGCCCAAAATGCGTAACCTGAATCTCAGCCATATGACACATAAACCCAGACCAGGGGGCCTGCTGCAAAATTGCTGGCCAGGAGTTTTGCAAAATGTGCAGGATGAAAGACAAGCAAAGACTCAAGAGACACAGTAACTAACTCGAATGTGGAAACTTGGAACAGAAAGCGGACATCAGGGAGAAATTTGGTGGAAAGTGAACGGAGTCTGGAGTTCAGTGGCAGTGAAGATAATAAGAAGCCCTCTGTCTCTGGATCCATCCGGTAAACCTGGGCAAGCCCTGCCCCCAACCCCTACCACTTGTTGAGCTAGGGACTGAATGAGATTTGACTGCCCAAGCCTCTGTTTCCACATCCGTACAATGGACCTGTGGCGAGGGCTACCTAAGCTCTCAGGGAGTGGGGGAGAGGTGGGGACAGCAGCTGTATAAACACCTGGCCAGTACAAGAGGCAGTTAAAATCAAGAGGCAAGAAACCAAGCCACCCTCCCCCTGTGATGCTCACAGCAGATCCCGTGATGATGTGGACCGGGCCTCGAGGGTTGGTGTAAGGCATCTCTTGGCTGCCATTAAATACCTGGAAATGGGAACAAGGGAGAGGGGCGTGTCACACCAGGCCAAGCCCTGGGTGTCCTGGGGTCCACCAACACTGACACCGGCCCTCCCTGAGCCTTACCTGGTAGTTGTAAATGGGCCACAGGCGTTCGTAGGAGTGTTCGTGAGCCCACAGCTGCAGGTCAACCCCTGACACAGAACAAGTTGGGGTCAAGCTGCCTGATCCTAGAGAGATTGGGGAAGTGGGGCGGGGGTCCCCAGGTCACTCACCGTATTTGTAGAAAAGATCCTCCAACCCATAGAACTTGCCATGGAGGCCTTTGCGAACCTGGGCAGGGTGCACAAGGAGGGGAATGGGGGACTCAGGCTGGGCACCCCCCCTCCTGGCTCTTGGCACCCCACCCCAGGGAGGGGTCCTCACCTTGCTTTCATGCCACGTACAGTCATCCAAATCGGCATTGGAACAGTACATGGGCCGGTGGCCCATGGTAATGATCCACGGCCGGGCTGCCCGGTTCTTATTGGCTTTCTAGAGAGAGGGTGAGGGGTGAGATGAGGGTGAGGGGCGGGGTAGGGGAGGGGGAGGGGAGGCCGGGCAGGGGTAACCACCCGTGTTACCTGGAGGTCGCTCTCCAGCCAGTGGAACTGTCTCTCTACCAGGTGGCGGCCATAATTGAGGAAGAAGTATACCTCGGTGGAGAAGGAGATGATATGTGCAGGGCCCAGGTCCCAGCTGGAGAGGTCAAAGGGCATGGGTCAGAGGTGGGAGTCTCCCTGGCATCTTCCATCCATCCTCCAGTCCCCAGGATCCCCCAAATTACCTGTACCACAGGCCTTCATTGTCCCCTGGCATGCTGAAGCGGGCCTTGTAGTTAGAGAAGTTGCTGGATAAAAGGAAGTGAAAGGGTGAGGAGAGGGTCTGGGTTCCTCAGCCCGCTGCCCCCACCACCCCACTGCCAGGCCAGGTGTGGCTCCCAGTCCAGCCTCTGTCTCCTCTCCTCTCACTACTGCTCGTGCACTGCTGGAGGTTGAGGGACTAAGGTGAGACACTCAGAAGGACATGTCTCTTTGCACGGTCAGGCCCACACCCGCCCTGAAGCCCCGGGCCCTCACTAGCGTTCCTCGTGATTCCCAGGGCACGTCATGTAGGGCAGTCTGGCAGCCACAGGCTCGATGAGACGCATGAACTTGTCCCCGACACGAGCATTGTCCTGATCCATGTTGTAGGCGAAGTCTCCTGGGGAGCCGGGGGTTGGGGGGAGGGGAGAGTAAGGACCCAGACCCTGCTCTCCTCTTGCCAGAACCGAGAGACCTGACGGCTGCAGCCCCTGACCCCGAGCCATCCCGGTTCTCTGATCCCTACCTCACACCACCCGCCTGTGCACTTGGAGCTATTTCCTGAATAGCTCCTGAGTGTCACCCCCCACCTGCCCTGCCCGTGGAGACCACACTGGTCTCCCATGCTCTGATCACACAGGCCACCATCTCTGCCCACCTTCTTGTCAGAGGCTTTTGTCCCAGGACAAAAGCCTTAACACTGACACGATCTGGTACTGGTTTTGTATCAGGCACGGTTCCAAATGCTTTACATACTTGATCACCTGAATTTTCCAAATACCCTCTGAGGTGGACGTCGTTATTACCCCACTTCAGATGGGGAAACTAAGGCCCAGAGGGGTTACGTGCTCATGCAAGGTCATGGGGCTAGTTAGTAAAGATCCAGGAATCAGGCCCTGGGAGTCTGGTTCCAGAGTGTGCAGTCGTGAACCGTATCAGCCCCAATCTCTGTCTCCCATCCATGTCCCTGTCCCCTGAAGCCACAGCAGCAATGATAATGACAGGGAACACATGGCACTTACAGCATGCCAAGCAAGGTCACTTACGTAGTCATCACGACAGTCCCATGAATTCGGGACCAGCCTTAGCCCTCACTGTAGTAACGCAGAGGACAAAACCAACAAGGCATGCGGCTCTCTGTTGGAGCTGCGATTTGAACCTGGGCAGACTGGTTAACACAGACACCCTCTCCGGGGCCAGTGTCTCATCGCCTGTCCCTTGAGAACCACACTAACCACAGCCCAGTGCCCTCGATACCCGCTGGATCGCCTCCCTCCCAAGCCCCACCCCACACCTCCAGGCGTGCCCTTGCCAATGCCTCACCCACATGCAGAACAGCATCGTACATGCCCTTCTGGGTGTCCCTGCGCAGCCGCGGGAAGGCCTTCGGGTTGTCAGCTCCCAGGTCCCCAAACACAGCCAGACGGGGGCTCCAGTGGGGACCATTCTTCAGGGCCCGGAAGCGGAACCGACGGCTCCAGCCCTGGGAACTGCCACAGCGGTAAACTGAGGGAGAGGGGAAGGTCACAGTCAGCTAGGAGCACCCCCGGCTGCCTCCACCCTGCTCCCCCAACCCATCTTCAGTGGGTGGGGGAAGGAAGTGGGGATTGTGGGGTTCTGACCCATGCCCTTTGGTCCACCCCGCCCCAGACCCCAGCACCTCCCATTCTCATGCCAGAGTCTCATAAGAGAGGCGTTACCAGCCCTGCCTGAGCCCCCTGCCAGTGGCAGCTTCTAGTCCACACCCCACTCCTCTTCTTGTTCCCCCCTCAGCACTGGGGCGTGGGGCCCCTCTCACCATACTGGACCCCCGGCAGCAGCCCCCGCAGTGTGACCCGGTGTATGTAGAGTTTCCGCCGGAGAGCGCCCCCATCCACAAAGGGGCTGAAGGTGCCCTGGGCCCGGAGGGGCAGGGGGCCCGAAAGCTGCAGCCCGAACTGCACTTCGGAAGGGGTGGGGACCCACGTGGTCCAGGTGACCGTCATGGAGCCCGGCTCACCTGGGGAGGAAGGGCAGAGCAGGCGGGCAGTGAGGCCTGAGCTGTAGCAGAGGAGGAGGGGCGGACAGAGCAAGGGGTGAGAGCCAACAGCGGGGAACACTAGTAGTTAGGGACACGGGTGCCGGAGCTTCCCAGGTGAAAGCCCAGCCTTGCCATTCTCCAGCTGTGCTTCCCTGGGCACCTCCCTTCACCTCTCTGCACCTCGGTTTCCTTATCTGTAAAGTAGAATAATAATGGTTTCTACTCTAAGTGTTTCTGTGAGGCTTAAACACAAGCAAAGCACTTGGGACAGTGCTGTTAGGATTCCATGAGTGAATGGACATTAGTCTTAATATCATTATTTACTGCATGCAGCCCTCGTGCCAAACGTTTTGCATACATGACATCATTGAGGGGTTATAAACTTGGATGTCTAGAAGCCTGCTAGGTCATATAAACAGGGACAAAGTCCAGCTGGAAGGAGTCAGGCCAATGAGAGTGATGGAGTGTGAGGCGAACTGTAGATCTGCCCTGTTTTAAAGGGGCAGCCATAGCTTGGTCTCCATGTCAGAAGCCGGCCCAGTATCCCTAAATCTGTCTTAGAGACTTGTAGAGTAAGTCTCTATACAGTGATTTTTATATGTCAGGAACATAGATAGAGAAATCCAAACAAAAAATACAAAAGATTTTTTGTGTATTTCTTTGCATGGGGGGGCAGGCAAAGGGAGAGGGACAAGCAGATTCCCCACTGAGTAGAGGCAGACAATGTGGGGCTTGATCCCAGGACCCTGAGATCATGACCTGAGCTGAAGCCAGATGCTTAATGGACTGAGCCCCCCAGGGGCCCCAATAAATCCAAATTTTGAAGTGATTAACTCAAAATTCTTAAATGCCAGCCACCAAATCAAGGTTTTCAACACACCACATGGTCTATAGGCTGATGTTAAGAGCATGTGCTCCTGTCCCAGGAACAGGAGAATGCATGTGCTCCAGATTCTTCATTGCAGCCCTGTTTGTAATCACAACATATTGGAAATGACCAAAACGCCCACCCATAAGAGAGGGGCTGAAGTGACTATGTAACCGCCAGACAGTGGAGCACAAGTGAGCTATCCACAGAAGGAGGACAAGTTCTAGGAATGACATCCAGGAGAGCCAGTGAAATTAACAAAGCAAGGTACACAAGAGAGTCGCCTACTCTTTATGTAAGAGGATAGACGCAGGTACGTACTCATCTGTATGGAAGAAATACAGGAAGGATCCAGCAGAAAGGAAAGACATGGGTTACTTACCTGGGGTTGATGGGAATGGGGTAGAAAAGGAGAGACAGGTACAGAGCAGGAAAGACCAGGACGGAAAACTACTACCTTTTTAGTGTAATTCTGACTCTTAGAATTATAGTCATGTTCCATATTTTCTTCACACACACCCCAAATAAACTAACAATTACAATAACAATGCGGGAAGAAGCTAGCATGGAGTATAAACACTGACCAATGGATATAACTATATTTACAAAGTAAATAAAGCACTCCTGCAGAGGGGTGGGTCACCATGGGGTAGGTCTTGACTGGACGCTGTAAGACTATAGCAAAAAGTTACAAACTTCCAGTCATAAAATATAAATAAGCCACTGAGATGAAAAAAGCACAGGGAATATAGTCAAGTATATTGTACTAACGTGGCATGGTGATAGAAGGTGACTACCCTCACTATCGCTATAAAACTAACATAACATTGGATGTCAACTTATACTTCAGTAATTAAAAAATGCTCTTAAAAAGACTACAGAGGAGGCAACTGGGTGGCTCAGTTGGTTAAGCACCTGCTTTCAGCTTGGGTCATGATCTTGGGGTCCTGGGATCAAGCCCCATGTTGGGCTCCCTGCTTCACGGGGAGCCTGCTTCTCCCTCTCCTTCCCACTCATGATCTCTGTCGCTATCTCTGTCTCTCTCTCTCAGATAAGTAAATAAAATCTTAAAAAAAAAAAGACTACAGAGAAAAAGGACTGCACATACATGTTGTCACCTCGTAAATGTTCTTACAGGGAAACAGGCAAAGGGGGAGCATGGTAAGGGGACAGTGTGTGGGGGGTGCAGATGGGAAAGGGGAGCGGTCCACAGTAGATCAGATGTGGTCCAGAACAGCACAAAGGGGCTGGGAAGATGGAGAGTGAAACTGCTTTATGCCTATACTTGCATCAAACAAATACCTAAGTATACTGTAGAAGTGGGAGGTAGGTTTTGCAATGTTGGAGAAAGAAGTTACAAATAAGGAAAGAAGGCGGCTAAAATAAGCCCGTGATGTTGGACTAGAATCAGAGGTATCAGTATGATCTCATGGTAAGAGCTATATACATGCAGAGAGGGAACTCAAGATCTGTGCGGGTGTATGTGACACACACACACATTTGTGTAAGGGCCTGGAAACCATGATACCCCGGTAGCCACGAACACACCCAGCGCTCAGATCTTAGTTTCTAAATACCCACTCTCCAGCAAAAGAAACCAGGGCTCCTTGCAGAAGCGGTTGATTCCAAACACCGGGCAGGAAATAGACAAGATCAGCCCAGAATAACACGTGGTGCCAGAAAGTGGGGGAGTGCTCAAGAAATGACGGGGGCTTGTCAAAAGAACACAGAAGTCCATCCAAAAGAATTCCAAAGACCAAACCCGGGACAGTTCGAGTCACAAGATAAATAATGATGATATTGGATATTTAATCCAAGGAATCAAAATAAATATCTGTAAGTCAATACTGAAATATAGAAATTAATAAGTGAATGGATGGATGGAGGAGGGAAGGGACAGATTTCCTTATAGTAAAATTTCCATTAGACAGAGAGAAAGAATTAGAAAGCCACAATGTCACAATTAGGCAAACACCATGCTAATAATTGTCACAGGCAAGATCGACCGACAGACGCTAAAATCAGGGGGCAGAAGTCTCAAGAGAAACATAATTTGCACGGTCTCAAGGAATCTCCCCCAAAATATTTATTAGCCGCAAAGGGAAGAAGAAAAATCCTATGGTGGAGAAACCCAGCAGGCACCACTGTAACCACACAACAAAAGTCAACGTCACCAGTAACAGCAATGAGCTATGTCAGCACCAAGTGGGAAAACTGCTGACATTCCAACAGGGTCTGTAGTTTAGTTAATAGACTATTGTACCAATGTTAACTTCCTGTGGTTTTTTTTCCTTAAGATTTTATTTATTTATTTATTTATTTGAGAGAGAGAGAGAGCAGGTGTGCAAGAGAACACGAGTTGGGGGGAGCAACAGGGAGAAGCAGGCTCCCCGCTGAGCAGGGATCCCAACACGGAGCTCCCCATTCCAAGACCCTGAGATCGAGACCTGAGCTGAAAGCAGACGCTTAACTGACTGAACCACCCAGGTGCCCGACTTCCTGGTTTTAATAAACATATTAGGGCACCTGGGTGGCTCAGTCAGGTAAGTGTCCAACTCTTGATTTCAGCTCAGGTCATGATCTCAGGGTTGTGAGATGGAGCCGCAAGTCAGCTCCAAGCTGGGCATGGAGTCTGCTTAAGATTCTCTCCCTCCCCCACTCTCTGCCCCTCCCCTCCCCCTGCATGCATGTGCTCACTCTCTCTTAAAAAAAAAAATTGGGGGGGGGTGCCTGGGTGACTCAGTGGGTTAAAGCCTCTGCCTTCGGCTCAGCTCATGATCTCGGGGTCCTGGGATCGAGCCCCTCATCGGGCTCTCTGCTCAGCGGGGAGTCTGCTTCCTCCTCTCTCTCTGCCTGCCTCTCTGCCTACTTGTGATCTCTGTCAAATAAATAAATAAAATTTAAAAATTTTTTTAAATAATAAACATACTGTAATTATATAAGATGCTAACATAACAGCAGGAGAAACCGAGTGAGTGGAATGTGGGAACTCTGTAATATTTTTGTAAATTTTCTGTTAAATCTAAAATTAGTACTAAGTTCAAGTTTTAAAGTAAGTATCATGGGCTCTTTGAGCCAGTCTGCCGGGCTTCAAATTCCTGATTCTGTGACCCGAGGTCAGACCTTCTCTATGAGCCTCAGTTTACTCTTCTGTAACATGGGAGTAACAGTAGAACCAACAGCTTAATATCCAATCTGAGGCTAAGTGAGTTATCCCTCTGACACACTTAGACCAGATCTGCTATTGTTGCTGTGCAGACCTAACAAGAAATCCCTGTCATCCCACTGGATTTTCACAGCAGCGCCCACAAGATGGGTTTCACTGCCGTTCCATTTTATAGAAGTCTCCAGGCAAAGTGCCTTGTCCAAGGTCAGTTGGCCAACGGACGCCAAAGCCAGTTTATTCACCTGGTTTCAGATTCTGCACTGCAACTAACCTGTAAGAAACGATCTTCCTTCCAAGTGTTAAGGACATCAAAAAACAAGGGAAGCCTGAAGAACTGTTCCAGCTAGGAGACTAGAGGCGGCAGCGGGATGCCATGTGGGATTGTGGATCAGATTAGTGGAAAAATCGGTGAAACCCAAACAAGGTCCTTGGTCCAGTTAGAGATATGATGCCAATGTTAATTTCTTAGCTTTGATAACAGGTGCATAAGACACTGGCATTAGGGGAAGCTGGGTGACGGGGATACAGGAATTCTGCATTATCTTTGCAACTTTTCCATAAGTCAAAAGTTAATTCAAAATAAAAAGCTAGGGATGCCTGGGTGGCTCAGTTGGTTAAGCGACTGCCTTCGGCTCGGGTCATGATCCTGGAGTCCTAGGATCGAGTCCCGAATCAGGCTCCCTGCTCCACAGAGAGTCTGCTTCTCCCTCTGACCCTCCCACTTCTCATGCTCTTTCTCTCTCTCATTCTCTCTCTCAAATAAATAAATAAAATCTTAAAAAAAAATAAAAAGCTAAAAGTATTTGAAAGACAGAAAGGGCTGTGTTTTGAGATTCAGTCTGGTATAAAAAAGGAATAGGGGGCACCTGGGTGGTTCAGTGGGCTAAAACCTCTGCCTTCAGCTCAGGTCATGATCTCAGGGTCCTGGGATCGAGCCCCACATCAGGCTTTCTGCTCAGCAGGGAACCAGCTTCCTCTTCTCTCTCTGCCTGCCTCTCTGCCTACTTGTGATCTCTCTCTCTGTCAAATAAATAAAATAAAAGAAAGAAAGAAAGAAAGCCACAGTCATTAAAAAAAAAAAAAGGAATAGGGCACAATTATTTGAAACTCCCTTTAAAATCCTCCTCCCTGTTTCAACCTGGAGTATGCATGAGACCAAATTTTCTTCGTATATATCATCCAAAGCAGCACATCGAAACAGAAAGCAGCAGAAGCAGATGTGGGGAGAATCTGGCTGCCTCCTATTAAGCCAGACATTAAAGAGACTTAAAAAGATGTAAACCAATGCCACTCTTCTCATCAGGTTTCTTTTCTTTTGTATAGTACAGTTATTTTTCATGCAAAATGCCATTTACCTTAACACAGAATGGATGTGTTACTGCTCATTTTCAATGACTTAAACATGTTTAAATGCCTCCATTTTAGTCTCTAATATGGCAAATATTATGGATATAACTCACATAAACTAAAGCTCTTTGAGGTTCTCAATCATCTTTAGCTGTGCAAAGGGACCGAGACCAAAAAGGGACCCGAGACAAAAAAAACCATGGCTATACTCCATTTTGCCACTTCACAGGTAAGAGCTCTCCTTTATGAGGTCCCACTAGTACTTTCCCATTGTCCAGATGAGGAAGCTGAGACCAGAGAGGTTAAGTCACTTGCCCACAGTCACACAGCAAGTAAGTAGCAAAGCAGGGATTAAAACCCAAGAAGTTTGGGTCCAAAGCGTCCAGAGTTCAAGGCCTATGACCACCCTTGGATCAAGGATCAGGAAGCAGCTTTGTGGGGACACAATGAGCAAGGACAACAGTGGTCCCCTTTGGAGAACACTTATTACAGCCTGGACACCATAATCATTTCCCACATAGCCAGGTGTACCACTGCTTGGAACCCCCATTTAACAGAGCCAGATAACTGAGGTTCAGGAAGAGCAAGCCACCCCCCAGGGCTCCACAGCAATCTGCGTGGGATACTGAGCCCCCAACCCACTGGGCCTCCCTGGGAGATGCCCAGAAAGTGGTCCCAGAAACTTACCTGGGTAGGACAGGTGGACTTGCTCAGGGGCAGCCTTGGGAGCCACTGGGGTCCCCAGGACTCCCAAGGAGAAAACCAGGAGCAGACAGCAGCAGGACCAGCAGGGACAAAGGGGGCGCATGGTAAGGGGACAGTGTTGGGGGGGGGTGAGCAGATGGGGAAGGGGAGGGGTCCACAGTAGATCAGATGCGGACCAGAATAGCACAAAGGGGCTGGGAAGATGGAGAGTGGAGGGAGATTGGGCAATGTCAGGGGCAGGAGGCAGAATCGGGGGGAGGTCTTCAAGGGGATGGTTATTCAGATGCTAGAGAGAAAACAAAAATACTGATCACTACCCAGAACCAAATGTCCTGAGACTCGCTGTGTTGCTAAGCACTTTGCATAGATTAACTCATGGGAGCCTCACAACATTCCTATGTGTGGTGGTGCTATGACCATGACCTCCGTATCACAGATGAGGACAATGAGCCACAGTGATTCCCTGCACAGCTAGGACTGATGGGGCTGGAGCCCTGGGGTCCTGGTTCCAGAGCCCTGGCTCTTACCCACATCTCACTCTCAGCGAGAGGTTTGGGAGTGGGGTGGCGACTCCATGTAGAGAGTTGTCCTTGGCAACTCCATCGCCAGCATTCATTCCATCCTGCTCTTAGCAACCCAGCTTCTTGGACCTATGGCCTCCTCCCCTAGCATTGCTCCCTGCTCTCAGAGCTCATCACTCTCTATTTCAGCATCCAGAATTCCATTTGGGTCTGAGTGACCCAATCCCCCACTCCATCCCCAGGTCCCCCCAGAATTTCCATCCTACCTGGAGCAGCCCCTTCCCCTCTATCCCCCCCATCGGCATCCCATCCTGCCTTGGTGACCCCCATCCCCCCAGCCCTGCCCCTGCACACCCACTCCCCTTCTCCCCAGCCCTTTTCCCCGGCTCCAGTTTGCTCTCCAGCTCCCAGAGGACCTGCGGGGGAGGTGCCCAGCCAGCCCAGGACCGTCAGCCCGGAGGCTGGGAGAAGGGGCAGGGGACTCCCTCCCGGTCCCCGGCTCACCCTCGGGCGCCAGCTGCCCGCACGCGCGCGCACGTCTCCGGCCACCAGTGAGGAGGCGGTATTTATGAGTTTGCTGGTACCATGGCATCCTGCCGCCCACAGCTGTCCCAGCCCCGGAAGAGCCTGCCTTCTCGAAGTGACAGGCTCCCCAGGCAACCGGGGCCCCGGGTCTCACAGGTCCGGCCGGTCCTGAGCGCCTCACGCCCACCAGCCCCCCACCGCCCGCCCCACAAGGCGGGGCGTGGGAAGGGGGATCCGGAAAGGTTTGGTACGCCGCAGCCGACACCTCCAGGCTGACCACCAAGTGAGCGCCCTGACAGGTAAGGCTGAGCTCGTCCCCCAGCCACCCCACCCCGCGACTGCGGAGTCCCCAGGGCACGGACACTGGCTCCCACCCCCGGCCCTGGCAGGTCCCCCGGTAGGCAGCTGTGCCGGCAGCCGGGGCCTGCGACCCAGGGGATTCCCCTATCCCTTCCCGGCTCCTCTTCCTCGCCATTCCTTCCTCCTTCCTCCTTCTCCAAGCTTAGTCCACGGATTCCACCCCCACCACACGCACACCGCCAAGAACCCCCACTCCACCCAGAGGCATACTGAAAACACAAAATCAAAATCCGGGAAAGGCAGTGCTGCTTCTGAGCTGGGCGCCCTAGGCAGGTTACTTAACCTCGCGGAGCCTCTTGGCTACTTCACCTGTAAAACGAAGGGAATAATAGTACATACCCTAAGGGCTGTTGAGAGGATTAAACCAGATGAGGCATGAAATTTCATGCTGAGAACACTGCCACCTGGCCCAGAGTAAGGGCTGGATAAGAATCAGCTTTTTTATTATGATGAATGCATGAACTCCAGAAATTGCCCTGGGGTCTAGGTGGGAGCCAGTGAGAATTTTCCTGTAAACCTTCATGGGCTTTTTGAAGGTTGAGAGTGGCTTCCCACAAAATATGTTTGGAGGTTCCCCCAGCAGCAGGAAAAGGCTGGAGGGTCCAGGTTTTTTCATTGTTCTCCCTTCCTATCAGTAGATAAAATGACCCAACCACTTGGCTTTTTAAATTCAAAGTATAGCAGTTTGGGGCACCTGGGTGGCCCAGTCTGTTACAGGTCTGCCTTCCGCTCAGGTCAGGATCTCTGGGTCCTGGGACAAGTCCAGCACATGGGTATCATCGGGCTCCCTGGCAGGAGTCTGCTTCTCCCACTCCCTCTGCTGCTCCCCCTGCTTGTTTTCTTCTCTCTCTCTCTCTCTGTCACTGTCTCTCAAACAAACAAACAGAACCCACAAAGTATAGCAGTTCCGCCTGTTGGGTACACAGATTTTGGACACTGACTCGGAATCCAATGCTACTGAATTATAGAAATATTTTTTATGGAAATCTTTTTTTAAGTATTTATTTAAGTACTCTTTATGCCCCAGGTGGGGGCTCAAATTCATAACCCTGAGATCAAGGGTCACATCCTTTTCTGACTGAGCCAGCCAGGTGCCCCTAAAAATATTTTTTAAACAAATGTGTGTTAAAGTAAGATATGTGCTTCTTCTTCTTTTTTTTAAAGATTTTATTTATTTATTTGACAGACAGAGATCCCAAGTAGGCAGAGAGGCAGGCAGAGAGAGACGAGGGGAAGCTCTCTGCTGAGCAGAGAGCCCGATGTGGGGTTCCATCCCAGGACCCTGAGATCATGAGCTGAGCTGAAGGCAGAGGCTTAACCCACTGAGCCACCAAGGCGCCCCACGTGCTTCTTTCTTAATGCATTAAGCTTCGAGATCTACGCAGGCTCCAAAAATCATCATAACTCGGAAGTTTCAGTGAGTGCACAGATGTGTGAGAGACCTAAATGACTGCAGTGGGATGTGAAAGCATCTTTGACCGCTTGCTTGCTTGCTTGCTTTCATTTCAGAGAGAAAGGGAGTGTGGGGGGAGGGGCAGAGGGAGAAGGAAAGAGAATCTTAAGCAGGCTCCATGCCCAGCACAGAGCTCCCTCTCATGACCCCGAGATCACGACCTGAGCTGAAATTAATAGTCGGACACTTAACCGATGGAGCCCCCAGGAACCCCTGATTCCTTCTCGTGGCAGAGCTGGAAGTCTACAAATAGGACAGAAGGACACGGTAAATTTCAATCGTAGCAGTTGTTCTTAAATTATACCCTCTTGAAAATTATGAAGGACTCCAAAGAGGTTTTGTATATATGGGTATATCTACTGATATTTGTCATGTAAGAAAATTAAAATGAGAAGTTTTATAAAACACAAGAATACGCATACATACATTCTATTAGCTATCATATCAATGATGTCATGACCCGTCAGGCAGCCTCGGAGAGTGAAAAGGACAAACACATTTTAGCATTATTGTGGAAAGAGTTTTGACCTCATCAAGTCCCTGGAAAAGGTCTTAAGGATTCTCAGACCACATTTTGAGGACTACTGAGTTATAGGGCAGTAAAAGCAAAGAGGTCATTGGTTTTCCCAACCAAGTTCATGTAGCCCCTGAATTCCATCTACCAGCTCGGATTAAAAGCCCCACTACAATTATGCCTGTTGGTCTGTGATGCAGGGGATGAAGGCTCCCAGCTCCCTTGTGGCCCCTCCCGCCCCCTCCCGCTCAAATCTCAGCCCTCCCCTACTCTCAGGACAAACTTAGAACCATTTCCTATTCCTCTTTTCAGACAGCTCTGTGTTTTAGGAAATATACTTCCAGTTCTCTTATTTCTTCTGCTTCTAGTGCTGGAGAACAGAACATCTAATCTGGGGCCAGATGGCCTGAGATTACCTCTAGCTTGAGCATTAACTAACTTTGGCAGGTTGCCATACCTCAGTTTCCCCTTTTGTTGCATGCCAATAATCATAGTAACAGGCTTCTAGTGTTGCTGTGAAGATTAAACAAGGTGACAGATATCAACAGCTGGGAACAGTGCCTCGCACAAAGCAAGTGTCGCCCACACGCTTTCCAATTATTATTACACCTGGGCTGCTCAGTGTAAGATAAGGCTGTGACGAACTCGCTTTTCCAAATCACTTAAAAATTATTTGAACCTTCTTTATTGTGAAATAGAACATACTTACAGAAAGTCCCTGAAATGTAAATAGTCTACTTAACAAATTATGACAAAGGAAACAAAACATGGGTAACCGCCATCCAGGCGAGGAAACAAATCCCACCAGCTTTCCATAAGCTTCTTCCTACCTCTGCCCAGATTCTACCTTCTCCCTCCCCGAGGAGGTACCCACCTGATTTAGGTTTTACTGGACTTAGGTTTTGCTGCCTAAGGATGCCTTCTTGTAGACTGTTTCGTTGTGCTCCTTTTCCACAGGATGTGAAGAATATGATGCCATATGACCTCTTGGGTTGTTTGTGAAATTCGTCCGGGCTGGGTGGGTGAGTGCCGTCCACACCTTCTCATTGCGGAGTCGTCGTCCGTGGTGTGAAGACACCACAATACATATATATGATTATATACCAATCATATTCCATCCATATTCCAATGGATGGAAATGAAGTTGTTTCCATGTTTTACTCTTGCAAATAGCAAATTGCTATATATGTGTATATATGTGTATATTTTGCTCTAGTATGTTTACAACATAGAGTGGACCTATACAGTTGACCCTTGAGCAACATGGCTTTGAACTACACTGGTCCACTTACACATAGACTTTTTCTGTATGGTAACCTTGTTTTCTCTTCCTTATGATTTTCTTAATAACATCTTCTTTTCTCTCACTTACTTGGTAAGAATATAGAATATATAGAATATAGTGTATATTACCTACAAAATATGTGTGAGTCGGCTCTATGCTATTGGTAGGGCTTTCAGTCAAGGGTACGCTATTCATAGTTACCTTCTGGGAGAGTCAAAAGTTATACTCAGATTTTCGACTGCATGGGGGTAGGGCTCAGTGCCCTTAACCCCTGAGTGGTTCAAGGGTGGACTTACTACACATTTCTATTGGGTGAGAACCCAGGAGTAGAATGGCTGGATCCTAAGGCATATATGTTTACCTTCAGTACATATGACCAAAGAGTTTTCCAAAGTGGTTGTAATATCTTCCTCTCCCTCCACCCATGTTGGAGCGTTCCCATTGCTCCCATCCTAATCAACACTTGGCATTGTCAGGCATTTTGTTTTGAGCCATTCTGGTGGATGTATAATGGTAGTTCATTGTAGTTCTAACTCGCATTTTAATTTGCATTTCCATTGAACATCTTCTCAATTGCATATTGGCCTTTTGACTGTCCTTTTTTGTGATGTGCTTGTTCAAGTGTCTTGCCCAATTTTCTTTTTTTTTTTTTTTTTTAAGATTTATTTTAGAGAGAGAGAGAGCATGGAGATGCGTGTGTATGAACAGGAAGAGGGGCAGAGGGAGAGAGAGGATCTCAAGCAGACTCCTCACTGAGCTCAGAGCCCTATATGGGCTCGATCTCATGACTCTGAGATCATGACCTGAGCTGAAATCGAGAGTCCAGAGCTCAACCTACTGAAGCAGCCAGGCACCCCCCATCTTGCCCAATTTTCTATTGGGTTATACATTTGTTTTAAGTGACCTTTCTTTTTTTCTTTCTTGAGAGAGTGTGAATATGCCCACATATGCACCAGTGGCGGCAGGGGGAAGCAGAGGGAGAGGGAGAGAGAGAATCTCAAGCAGACGCCCTGCTGAGTGCAGAGCTGGATTTCACAACCCTGAGATCATGACCTGAGCCAAGATTGAGAGTCCGACGCTCAGTTGACTGAGCCACCTAGGCACCCCATCTTGCCCAACTTTCTCCTGGGTTGTCCATTTTTTAATTGTAATTTTAATTTTTAAAAAATTTATTTATTCATTTATTTGACAGAGAGAGGGAGAGTACATGCAGGGGGAGAAGGAGAAGTAGACTCCCCGCTGAGCAAGGAGCCCGATGTGGAACTCGATCCCGGGACTCTGGGATCATGACCTAAACTGTAAGCAGATGCTTAGCCAACTGAGCCACCCAAGCACCCCTCCATTTAAAAAAAAATGGTCTTTTTTTTTTTTCTTTTGGAGGGAGAGAGAGTGCTCATGTGCTCATGAGCAGGGCGAGAAGCAGAGGGAGAGGGAGAGAGAGAATTGCAAGCAGACTCCCTCCTGAGTGTGGAGCCCAACACAGGCTGGCTCTCACAACTCTGAGATCATGACCTGAGCCGAAATCAAGAGCTGGTCAGTTAATCGCCTAAACCACCCTGGTACCTGGCTGTCCATTTTTAAAATGGATTTGTTCTTTATATGTGCTGGACACAAGCCATTTTTCAGTTGTTTGTACTATGAACGTCTCCTACTGTATAGCTTGCCTTTTCATTCTCTTAATGGCATTTTTTAAATAAACAGAAGGTCTTAACTTTAGTGCAGTCCAATTCCTTGATCTTTTCCTTATGAATAGTTATTTTTATGTCTTATTTAAGAAACATTTCCATAGCTTCAAAACATGCTGCTCTTCTCTTATGTTGTTTTACAAAAACGTTATCATTTTGCATTACATTCAGGTTGATGGTCTCTCTAGAACTGACTTTCCAGTGTGTGGTGTAAGGTAGGGTTTTTACTTTAGTTAAAATAATACACATGGGGGCGCCTGGGTGGCTCAGTGGGTTAAGCCGCTGCCTTCAGCCCAGGTCATGATCCCAGGTCCTGGGTTCAAGCCCCACATCGGGCTTTCTGCTCAGCAGGGAGCCTGCTTCCTCCTCTCTCTCTGCCTGCCTCTCTGCCTACTTGTGATTTCTCTCTGTCAAATAAATAAATAAAATCTTTAAAAAAAAATAATACAGGGGCGCCTGGGTGGCTCAGTGGGTTAGGCCGCTGCCTTCGGCTCAGGTCATGATCCCAGGTCCTGGGTTCAAGCCCCGCATTTGGGCTTTCTGCTCAGCAGGGAGCCTGCTTCCTCCTCTCTCTCTGCCTGCCTCTCTGCCTACTTGTGATTTCTCTCTGTCAAATAAATAAATAAAATCGTAAAAAAAAAAAAAATCTTAAAAAAAAAAATAATACACATGGCTGATAAAACTCAAATCAGTCTACTTTCCTTTTTTTTTTTTTTAAGATTTTATTTATTTGACAGAGAGATCACAAGCAGGCAGAGAGGCAGGCAGAGAGAGAGGAGGAAGCAGGCTCCCTGATGAGCAGAGAGCCCGACGCGGGGCTCGATCCCAGGACTCTGAGATCATGACCTGAGCTGAAGGCAGCGGCTTAACCCACTGAGCCACCCAGGCGCCCCCCCCCTTTTTTTTTTTAAAGATTTTATTTATTTATTTGACAGACAGAGATCACAGGCAGGCAGAGAGGCAGGCAGAGAGAGAGGAAGGGAAGCAGGTTCCCTGCTGAGCAGAGAGCCGGACTTGGGGCTGGATCCCAGGACCCTGAGATCATGACCTGAGCTGAAGGCAGAGGCTTTACCCACTGAGCCACCCAGGTGCCCCAAATCAGTCCACTCTCTTAAGGAGACTCCTTTTTAGAAGAGTGATTTTCCATTATGGAAGTAAATCATCTTATCACTGAAAAGTAAGAAATCAGAGACCCAGAAAGGTTTACCAGCTCAGAGAACTGACAAACCTGGATTTGAATCCTGAAGTCTTGACCTTCAGAGTCTCAATCCCTAATGTCTACCACTGGCATAGCCGTGCCTACCTCGCAAGTGATTGCAAAGATACAGCCGTAAAGCCTGTAATACCGGGTGGGGCACAAAGAAAGAGCTCAATTCATAGTAGCTGCACTGAGTAACAAACGATTTTATTTAATCATTTAGTGTCCATTTACCCCTAAGCTACCACTGGTGACAGTGGGTGCCCCTCCTTGGAGCATTTTTTTCTTAGAGATTGGATCTGGGTTGAATCATGATCATACCATAGTCCTGTATTATTTTTATGGAACTCTTCTAAACATTCTTTTATACTGGCTGCATGATATTCCAATGGATAACGTATTTCACCCAGACTAAGGAGAAGCAAGATAGCATCAAGGAGTAAAAGCCAGGGCTTTGAAACCAGATGGTCTGCGTTCAAACCCCACGCAAGCTTTTAGTAGCGATAAGTCTTTTGCCTCTCTGTATCTCAAATTCCTCATCTGTGAAATGGAGATAACATACTCTACTGCATATCTGACATGTTTTAGAGGGTTGATGTGAGAACCAAGTGAGTGAGTGGAAGTAATGAACTAAGAACAGTGATAAAAACGGTGTTTGGTGCCCAC
Source organism: Lutra lutra (assembly GCF_902655055.1). Taxonomy (NCBI): domain Eukaryota; kingdom Metazoa; phylum Chordata; class Mammalia; order Carnivora; family Mustelidae; genus Lutra; species Lutra lutra. The sequence goes on along the minus strand of NC_062294.1, from coordinate 46,160,178 downwards.
TGAGTCCTCAAAGACCTTGTTAGAAATATTTCAGGATTTTGAAATTCACCGTAAGAAAATAAGATGGATTAATGGCTGGACAGAGGAATCCATAGACAGTGATGAAAGCAAGAAGAGTAAGAGGTTAATGGTAGAATCCAGGTGGTGGAAACGGGTGTGTTTCTTAGGCAGCTATCTAAATGAGAGTATTCTTCTCCGCCACTGGCATAGCTCCCTCCTTCTTTCTTTCAGGCTTTACCCAAATGTTACTTTGCAGTGAGGCTCTCCTTGACTTTCTAATATGAAATCGCAACCCACCTTCACATACCATTCCCAATCTCCTAAGCCAGGGAACTTTTTCTGCAAAGAGCAAGATGTTAAATAGTTTAGGCATTGCCGACCATATGGTCTCTGGCAGAGTTACTCAGCTCTGTGGTTATAACACAAACACAGCTATAGACAATATGTAACCCAACGAGCGTGGCCGTGTTCCAGTAAAACTTTATTTATGGACAATGACATGTGAATTTCATGCAAATTTTATGAGCCACAAAATCTTCTGTTGATTTCCTTTTCCCAACCATTAAAAGAAATAAAAAGCGCTCCTAGCTTGGGAACTGTACAAAAACAAAACAAAATAAAACAAAATGACAGGCCAGATATGATCGGAAGGCAGTGGGTTGCCAACCCTGCCCTGAGTTCACCCTGCCCAATATTTTCACATGGCACTCACCACCCTCCAACAGACTAGAATACTTGTGTTGTCTCTATTGTTTAACTTTCCCACTAGACCGTCAGGCTCAAGAAGGCCAGGATTTTTGGTCTGTCTGGCACATGGTAGGTGTACAATAAAGACGTGTTAAAGATTTTATTTATTTATTTGACAGACAGAGATCACAAGTAGGCAGAGAGGCAGGCAGAGAGAGAGGAAGGGAAGCAGGCTCCCTGCTGAGCAGAGAGCCCAATGCGGGGCTCGATCCCAGGACCCTGAGATCATGACCTGAGCCGAAGGCAGAGGCTTAACCCACTGAGCCACCCAGGCGCCCCAATAAAGACATGTTAAATGATTGCACACATGAATGAATCTTCACAATTGGGAGCATGGGCTCACTCTTTACATCCATACCACCTTCCTCGCCAGGGGTAACCATGGCCGTTGCCCATCCCGTAAGGCCCCGCCTCTTCAAGAGACCCAAAAGTGCTAGATCCAAGACTTTGAGATTGGGAGGAAGAGACAAACAGAGACAATTTCCTTTCATCCCAACCTTCGCGCTCATTCCTTCATTCTGCCTATGAGGTCATGTGTCAGGGGACCTGTGAGCCACCGGAGGTGAGGGGTGTGACCAGGGCACAGCTCACCTCCCGGGAGATGCCACTCTGCCTAAAATTATGCTAGGAAGGAAGTGTGACTCATCCTCTTGGATATGGAAGCTTCCTGTGATGGGCCCAGGGCAGCCCCCCTGAACACGCAGTCTCCCGCCCACCTGAGGCTTCATCCTTCTAATCATGGCCTGAGCCAGCTGGGTGCTCACTGTGTGTCAGCCACCATGAGTGTCACTGTGTAGATTCCATGCCCCTCCTCAGAGCCTCCTGCTCCAGAACGGGAAACTGAGGCTCAGAGAAGTGAACTCCCTTCCCTGAGATCACCCCACTAGTAAGAAGAAGAGCTGAGATTAATTTCCAGGGCCCCCTGCCTCTGGGGCCTTCACCACCGGGCTCCCCCATCTCCATTCATCCCTCTGCCCAGAGACATCAGCCATCCCACACTGGATTTCAGGCCTCAAATCCAGTGGCATCTCCCAACACTGTCCAGTCACGGGGTAGGAGTGATGGGAATTCCATAAGATCCAGAACTGAGGTCTGGAACAGAGTAAACCCTCAGCAAATGTGAGCTCTCATCCATCTCCGCCCAACTATTTACTGTACTATTGTTTGGCTACATTTTCCATCGGAGTCATGTTGGAGGGGTGGCAGGGGATTGACTTTAAAGTCAACACATAAGAGTTAAAAACAGATGTTATTGAAAATTACCTTTTAAAAACTCTTTACATGTCCTTTAAAAAAAAAAAAGAACATTTCCAGAGTACTCAGTGGGTGCTAGGGTGTCATTCTACATGCTTTATATCACCTAAGAAAGCTGTGAGGTAGGGATTTTATTATACCCATTTCACAGATGAGGAAAGCCAAGCATAAAGTTCCTGCCTCTGGGTAAGCCACCACATAGGCGGGGCTCGATCCTAGGATCCCAGGATCATGACCTGAGCCAAAGGCAGACGCTTAATGACTGAGCCACCCAGGTGCCCCTGAAGAGCAATTTAGAAAAAGCTTGAGTAGAGGTTGAAATCTGAGAATACCGCTGAACATGGTTAACTTGCATTTGGGATCCATGATATCTTAAAAATTGTTATTATTGGGATGCCTGGGTGGCTCAATCAGGTGAGCGGCTGCCTTCAGCTCCGGTCATGGTCCCAGTGTCCTGGGATCGAGTCCCATCGGGCTCCTTGCTCTGCAGGGAGTCTGCTTCTCCCTCTGCCTCAGCCTGCCACTCGGCCTGCCTGTGCTCTCTCTCTCTCTCTCTCTCTCTCTGACAAATAAATAAATAAATAAAATCTTTTAAAAAATAGGTATTATTATATACTGGAGCACAGTTACCATGAGAAAGGTGTTTGGGCTATGAGAAGGACCTAACAGAACATTGAAACACATGCTTATTGAGAAGAATAGCCTTTAAGGATTTGGTTTTGTTTTGGAAGGGAAGATTTTCCCTGAGACCACAGAACTGAATGCCTATGACGTGTGTGTTCACTCCAGCTGGGAATGTCATTAGTGGTAGTAGATTCCTACCCAGCATTGTGTAAGATGCTACTCAAATATTGTATTACATTTCAGACAACATAGCATGGCGTATAAAACCCTTATGGGGGCGTCTGGGTCGCTCAGTTGGTTGGGCATCTGTCTTCGGCTCAGGTCATGATCTCCAGGTCCTGGGATCCAGCCCCACATCGAGCCCTGTGTCGGGCTCCTGGCTGGCTCAGTGGGGAGACTGCTTCTCCCTCTCCCTCTGCCTCTCTCTGTCTCTCTCTCTGAAATGAACAAATAAAAAAAACTTTAAAGAAATGAATCTCAATAGACCTTTTAAAAAATAATAATAACAAAATAAAACCCTTATGTACAGCTTAAAGAATAATAGTTTAGAAGCCTGCAAACTCATCACCTGGTAAGGAACCAGATCATTATCAGTGCCTTAGCCTCCAAGTCGCCTGTAAACATTACCATGGCCTCTGTGTTCACTTTTCTCATTCATTCATTTATTTACTTGACAGAAAGAGAGAGAGAACAAGAGCACAAGTAAGTGAGAGGGAGAAGCAGGCCCCCATTGAGCAGGGAGCCAGATGCAGGGCTCGATCCCAGGACCCTGGAATCATCACCTGAGCTGAAGGCAGAGGCTTAACAGACTGAGCCATCAAATGCCCTGGACTTTCCTCTTCACAGCACAAACACCTTTCTCATGGTAACTGTGTTCCTAGTATATAATAATTTCTATTTATCCACTATTATGGTTGAGTCTTTTAAAAATCATAAGAGAACGGAAACATGACTAGGAAACTCGGGAGCCCAGTGGCCTCTGCGGGACATGCCTGGCATCCCCTGGTGCTGGTGCTGGTGCTTGTGCCTGAGCCTATCCCTGCAGCCACTGGGCAGCTCTGTAACCACCGTGGAGCTCTCTCCCAAGCCATGGGCCAAATGGAAGCAAGAACATGTTTTGTAAGAGAAAAAAAGGGTAAAGAGAAAGAGCCCTTTATCTATGGAAACGAAGAGTAGACCAGCCCCTCGTAAGTGGAGGTTCTTGGAAGAGGATGAGCTGGGCCATATCCAGGTCACAATCTGGTGGCAGCTTCCTTGAGATTCTACACAAACCCCGTCTTGAGAATTCAGTGGAGGAGGGCCTGAAGCGAATGCTAGAAAGCACATGGCTAACCATAAATGAGTTTTAACTGGCAGGGCCAGAATGTGGGCTGCATCCCGCATGCCCGAGCCAGGAGGAATGTGGTCAGCCCTGGGTTTTCCACTTTTGAGATAACCCCCAAGCCTTCCACAGCTCTCGTGAGTGGGAACCAAGCAGCCCATTTACTGGGAGAGAAATGAGTCTCCTCAGTGGATCCGGCAGCCAGTGGTGGAGGGAGAGTTGTGTCCTGGTCTGGGCCAAGACAAGTCAAATACAGACAAGAATGTGGTTCATGTCTACCCAGCTGTTCTCGCCTCAGGTTAAAAATCAAAAAATGAAACAAAACAGTGCAGTGGCAATTGGCATGCCGGGGATGACAGCCCTCAACATGAGCGTCCCTTGAATCACATGGTCCTACGTGGACTGGTCGACCTCTAACCTTGATACTTGGATCCCAATTCATCCTCTTCCTTAGTGATGTTTTCATTTTGGTGGAGCACCTCCTCTAACTTCTTGAGGAAGTTTTCTCAGGGAGTGAATTTTTAAGAAAATGAAGACATTTTCAGAAAATGTCTTCAACTTCCCCTCTGGCTGAATTGATAGTTTAGCTGGTTATAGAGGGTGGTTTCCTTCAGAATTCTGAAGGCACCTCTCCCCTGTCTTCCTGTTGGCAGAGCAGTCCCAATTTAACAATGGTTTAACTTAAGATTTTTTGACTTTACAAAAGTGCAAAAACAATGCACATTCAGTAGAAAACTATATTTCAAGTTTTGAACTTTGATCTTTTCCTGGGCTAGTTTTATGCAGTATGTGACCTTCTCGGGAGGTTGGAAAGTGGCAGCAAACAGCAGCTTCCAGTCAGCCCTGTGATCATGAGGGTAAACAACCTATACACTTAGAATCATTCTGCTTTTCACCGAGCTGTCCAGGTATCCCCAGAGTGTGGTTTTGGAAGTTTTCTGACTACAGTTCGGAATCAGAAGTGTACCCACATCACAACCCAGCCTGTCCACACATCTGCATATTTATTATTTAGTTGAAAGTTTTGCATAACTTGTGTGAGATTCACAAAACAGCACTAGCTGAAATGGTCTCTTTGCTATTGTTTTGTTTTTGTTTTTGGATTCCTGTCAAATCCACTTAATCAACTTCAAGGTCTTAGCAAATCCAGTGCCTCCTTTGCTGTAACAAATGGATATTTTCAAATTTTTCTGCACAGAAATATTTTAAATTTGTGTTTTATTCAACTTGAGTGAGACATAATTTACATTACAATTACAAGGCAACAAGCTACTTTAAGTGTGCAGTTTGATGGTTTTTGGCAATTGTATACCACCCCAATCAAGGTAAAGAACATTCCCATCGCTCCAGAAAGTTCCTTTGTGCCCCTTTGCAGTCAAACCTCTCACCACCCACCACCCACGACCTGGGGGTAAGTATTATTCTTATTTGTATCACCATAGACTAATGTTACAATAAATATTTTTAAATGCTCCTTTTACTACCCTGAAATAAAATGTATGGGTAATATAACCTACCCACATACAAACGCATTTTTTTCAAATCAAGATAATGCCCTTATTGTAACATAAAGAAAGAATAAGAGGAAAGTAATTTGTAATACAATAATGAAAGACTCAGGCCTGATTGAGCTGCAAGACATAACAATGGGGTTGGGGGTGTGTGCTAGGAGCAAAATCTTCCTGAATGTTCCCTGGAATGCCACAAACAAGACAGACACAGTACACTATATTCGCAATACAAAGAACCCAGTGGGGAACAATGAACAAACTTCCCTTGTTGTTCACCAGTATTTGCATTCCTGGAAAATGTATAACTCTGTTTATGAGTCAATGGAGCTCAGTGCGGGACTTGGGTAATTATAAACAGGTTCTTTACCTCCACCAACGTCTCATGGGATGTAGTTTTGGACTGTCTGGGGCACTGTGAGAAGGGCATCCTGATGCCCGGGTGCCCTGGTCCCCTGTCTGGGAAAGGAATTGCTGGTGGCTCCCCTAATCCTTATAAAAGAACCTTCCTCCAGTCTCCCAAACACCCCCTGGGGAGAGGTAGCCACTCCAGAAATGATTCTCAACCACAATTCCCAGGGTGCTTGGCTGGCTCAGTCAGTAGAGCATGAGACTCTTAAAAAATAAAATAAAATAAAATAAAATAAAATAAAATAAAATAAAATAAAAACCACCACCTCACACCAGTTAGAATGGCTAACAAGTCAGGAAAGGACAGGTGTTGGCAAGGATGAGGAGAAAGGGGACCCCTCCTACATTGTTGGTGGGAGTGCAAGATGGTGCAGCCACTCTGGAGAACAGTATGGAGGTTCCTCAAAAAATTTGAAAATAGAGCTACCCTACAACCCAGCAATCTCACTACTTGGTATTTACCCCAAAGATACAAATGTAGTGATCTGAAGGGACATGTATACCCCGATGTTTATAGCAGCAATGTCCATGATAGCCAATCTATGGAAAGAACCCAGATGTTCAACAACAGATGAATGGATAAAGAACATGTGGCCCATATATACAATGGAATACTATGCAGCCATCAAAACCCCAATATCTTGCCATTTGCAATCACATGGATGGGAGGGAAGGTATTATGCTAAGCGAAATAAGTCAATCAGAGAAAGACAATTATCATATGACCTCACTGATATGAGGAATTTGAGAAACAAGGCAGAGGATCATAGGGGAAGGGAGGGATAATGAAACAAGATGAAACCAGAGAGGCAGACAAGCCATAAGAGACTCTTAAACTCAGGAAACAAACTGAGGGTTGCTGGTGGGGGGGAGGGATAGGGTGGCCGGGTGATGGACATTGAGGAGGGTATGTGCTATAGTGAGCACTGTGAATTGTGTAAGACTGATGAATCACAGACCTGTGCCCCTGAAACAAATAATTCATTATGTGTTAATTTTTAAAAAAGAAGAAGAAAAGAAAAGTACCACAGTTCCGGGGCACCTGGGTGGCTCAGTCAGTTAAGTGTCTGCCTTCAGCTCAGGTCATGATCCTGGAGTCCCAGGATCGAATCCCACCTCAGGCTCCCCCCTCAACGGAGACCCTGCTTCTCCCTTTCCCTGTACTGCTCCCCCTGCTTGTGTTCTCCTGCTCTCTTTGTCAAATAAATAAATAAAACATTAAAGAAAAAAGTTCAGGGGCACCTGGGTGGCTCAGTGGGTGAAAGCCTCTGCCTTCAGCTCAGGTCATGATCCCAGAGTCCTGGGATCAAGCCCTGCATCGGGCTCTCTGCTCGGCGGGGAGCCTGCATTTCCCCCTTTCTCTCTGCCCGCCTCTCTGCCTACTTGTGATCTCTGTCAAATAAATAAATAAAATCTTTAAAAAAATAAAAAAGTTCACCTAAAACCTTTTTACTCTATTTACATCTATTTAATTTACTTGTTCTTAACAATTATTGTAGAGGTCACCTTGAGACAGCAGGCGTGAGCAATGGAAACTTGACCCAGGCACAAGGGCCCACAGCGACCCCCTGACTGAATCCAGACAGCCCCAACAGGCCACCCACCTCAAAATATCCATAGGCCCTAACTCACTGACAGGCTACTTACATATAACCAGGCCCAGTTATCAAAGAAGGGAGAATTCCAGGCATCCCCAGACGTCTAGGAAGCTGCTTTAAATATGGCTCCCACCCCTTGCTCACTGGGGAGTCTGTTTCTCCCTCTTTCTCTGCACCCACCTTGTGCTCTCTCTCTCAAATAAAATAAAATGTAAAAAAATAAAATAAAATACGGCCCTGACCCACTACCTCCTGGCAGACAGCCTCTCCTCTACTGTCCAGATGGCCTTTCCCTTGCCGGTTATTCAATAAACTTCTAGGGGCACTGGGGTGGCTCAGTGGGTTAAGCCTCTGCCTTCGGCTCAGGTCATGATCTCAGGGTCACTGGATCCACCTCCATATGACAATCCCCGCTCAGCGGGGAGCCTGCTTCCCCCTCTTTGTTCTGCCCCCTGCACCACTGCTGGCCCCCCATCCCAACCTGATTGGGTCAAGCCACATTTGGGGCAACTTCATCCGATCAGGAGAGACCTGATTGGAGGCTATGTGTAGACCACCCACAAAGACTTATGAGAGGGGCGCCTGGCCGGCTCAGTCGGAGGAGCGTGCAACTCTTGATCTCGGGGTCCTGAGTTCAAGCCCCACGTGGGGTGTAGAGATTACTTAAAACGTAAAAACAAAAGCTTTAGGAGATTCAGATGTCATATCAAATGCTGGTAACTCCGAAGATGATTAAAATATCTATTTTTAAGGAAGCCAAACTTGAACTAGATTTTCTTTGACAAAGATGAGCCGAGATCACATGGGACCGAAGACTAGTTGGCTTAAGTTTCTATCACATTTTTGAGAATTTTTTATGAATACTGAAGTCATGTAAGTGTTTGATTTGTCTTCCAGCCAATTAAATAGGGGTATTTTTTCTAAATAAAGATTTTATTTATTTGACAGACAGAGATCACAAGTAGGCAGAGAGGCAGGCAGAGAGGAGGAAGCAGGCTCCCTGCTGAGCAGAGAGCCCGATGTGGGGCTCGATCCCAGAACCCTGGGATCATGACCTGAGCCAAAGGCAGATGCTTAACCCACTGAGCCACCCAGGCGCCCCTAAACAGGGGTCTTTTACAAATTAATTTTGACAATACCACCGGGAGGTAGAAAATCACACACACACAAAAATACAAAGAGACACAAACATACAAACACAATCGAAGACCTTATGGCTTCCACACTCTTACGATTTCCCATTAGCTAAGGTTCCAAATGAGCTTCCCCCTTTTATTTTCCTTCTGATCAGAATCACTTCCCTGAAGTTCAGTTTCAACATTTATATCTCAAAGGGAAAGGGAAGAATGCAAGTTATAAGCCTTTTAAGGTTAATAGTGGAGGTTTTGGAATTGGGGGAGGGGATAAATGAACTTCCAACTTCCTCTAGAGCTGAATTTCTGGTTTTACAGGTTTGTGAGATAAGGACAGTTGCTCTCAGTTCCTCAAAGAATCAGGTTTGCAACTTAAAATGACCTTGTAGGTTATCCTCCTCCAAGGGCTTTAGAAGGTTTTCCTTTCCTTCTGGGTACAGAGTTTTATTTTAGCTTAGGGGAGAAGGCCTTAAAAAAATGTTTCTACCAAGCTCCACAATTTGGCTGATTTCTGACCACAGAGCTCCTTTATCGTTTTTTAGCCAGGTCCAGCAGTAAACATTTCCGGCAGTATATAACAATGCCTCGGGCTCTGGAGGCGTTCCGGAAGAGGGTACCGGGAGATTTCATTTTCCTCTTTGTTCTGCGTACTACAGAGGGAGATCTGGGAGAAACGGACTCAGGCGCCAATTCTCACCCTTAGCTGGCTTCTGCCAGTCTTTCCGAATCCCATCTGTAGTTCCGATAGTTCGCAGAATTTGGCAAGGTTGTTCATTGTTAATTTCAGTTTTCCCTTGGCTGTTTAATAAGAGAATAACATAGCAGTGTATCAGAAAATTCCTCGGAGCCCTGGTCATCTTTGGGGCCCTCCTTTTGATGCAGGCAGGCCAAATCCGAGGACCCCAGCGTGGGGGAGGGTCCCACAGGACCAGCCAAGAGGGTCCCTTGGCCTCTCGCAGGTTGGAACTTGAACGTGAGCTTGCAGGAAGTGAGAGCAGAGTTTACTGAAGATATAGAGAGAGCAGATAAACAGACAACGTCTGTCTGCAAGACTCAAAAAGGAAAAGGAGAATGAATCTCGACTTTTCTTGGGGGTTTGGGTTTTTTATTGAGGGCGATGGTCTGGTGTGTCCTCCCAGGCATCCAGTAACTGATGGAACTAGGAGTGCTCGGGCGTCTTCCATAAGTCACGTTTGCCCTGGAGGCAGGGGTCTTGGCATCAGGGTGCTTGCAGTCAATGGTCCTGGAGAATATTCATCACGACCTGGCCTGGTTACCCCTTAGATGTTAGCTATGGTGCTAGAAGACGCAAAGAAATCATGAACACCTTGACCTTTACAAGGAGGACATACATTAAGGCGTGTGTAAAGTGGAGGGGCAGGTCCTCAAAAGAACAGAAGCAAGAAAAGAAGCAAAGGAAAAAAATGGCTTTTTTTCATGGGGTGCCTTCAATTTCCCTGTCTCTGAGGGTCGACAGGGCAGGATCTGTATCAAGTTGGCCAATTTTTGTTTACAATCGAGTAAATGCAATTTACCCAGGAGATTTACTAGAATGAGTGCTCAGATAAAGGAGGAGAGAGGGAAACAATAAGAGTTATGTTGGTCTTACTGTTTTTTTGTGTTGTGGTTTTTGTTTGTTTTGTTTTGTTTTAGATTTATTTATTAAAGAGAGAGAGCATGAGCGGGAGGGGCGGAGGGCGAGAGAGAATCTCAAGCTGACTCCATGCTGAGCTTGGAACCCGACGTGAAGCTCGATCCCGCAACCCTGAGATCACAACCCGAGCTGATATCAAGACTCAGTCCCTTAACCAACTGTGCCACTCAGGAGCCCTTGTTTTTTGTTTTTAGGTACCTGTCCCATCTTCAGGTTTTCATTAGTGGATCTTTTTTTTTTTTTAAAGATTTTTTATTTATTTATTTGACAGACAGAGACCACATTAGGCAGGGAGGCAGGCAGAGAGAGAGAGGAGGAAGCAGGCTCCCCGCTGAGCAGAGAACCTGATGTGGGGCTCGATCCCAGGATCCTGGGATCATGACCTGAGCTGAAGGCAGAGGCTTTAACCCACTGAGCCACCCAGGCGCCCCATTAGTGGATCTTTTGATGAGGAATTTTGCAGGCTCTTGGAAGCCCTAGCACACCATCTAAAATAGGTATCCCGTTCTGTTTGGCATGGAAGCCTTGCTTTTACTCGCGCTTCTGAAATGGTCTTCCCTAATTGCAATGCTCCTCCTCACCGCTGCTGTCCTCCTAGGCTGTAATCCCTCTGAGGGGCCAGCAGCGGTTTGATAGGACCCCAGCCACAAATGGGGTGTACCCCACATTTCTGCCGGATCTCATTTCTGGGTCCCTGACCTGACTGTTCCCAAGCCAAGTTCTCAGGGCACAAAACAAGCTTAGTAAGATTGTGCCACTTTTTGTAGATATGTATAGCTTCGGGACCACAGTTGTTAGACGTAAAATAAGGAGGTGTGCTGGAATTTGGTGTGGCTAACTCTTTAGGATTTAAGGGTCCCATTTTTTTTTTTTCCAGCTAAACCTTTGGGTTTTTCAGAGCCATCCTAATATCTAAAAGGAACGTGCTACCAGATGGGGAGGGGAGGATGTCTTATAGTGTAATTTGTAGCACGGAAGTTTTCGGTTTTTGTGGTTTTTTTAATTTATGTATTTGAGAACAAGAGAGAGAAGAGAGAGAGCACAAGCAGGGGGAGCAGCAGAGGGAGAGGGAGAAGGAGGCTCACCGCTGGGCAGGGAGCCAATGTGGGGCTTGATCCCAGGACAGGGGATCATGACCTTAGCTGAAGGCAGATGCTTACCCTACTGAGCCACCCAGGAGCCCCCAGAAGTTTCTTAAGGCCAGCAGGTGACTTAATGTTGATCTTAACTCTTCCATGACCACTTATCCTAGCACAAGAGTCTTCTTAAGGTGGATAGTGCTCTAACAGCTCTTAAATGCTTGACCCCTGCCCAGTTCTTGTGCCTTTTTGACTTCTGGGGTTCCTATTAACAATTAGCCTTTATTTACACAAGGGAAGTCAAACACATGCACCTTAATATATCAGAAATAACCAAGAGATACCACTACATCCTGGCAAACAAAGGTCCTACGTGCATCACCAAACAATTCCCACCTTGGAATTGTTTCCAAGGTTCCAGTGCAACCTTGAACTAGTGAAAACTCCAAGGAATGGAGAATGGAGAACTACCACCAACAGTTCCCACATGGATCTCAGAATCACCAATCAGTTGAGAATTGTGGTCTGGAATCAAGGCAAGGCGTTTGGGCTCTGCCAGAGCTGTCCACCAGCTTTAGGCTGACCAGCGTTGTATTACAAAGCCAACTAGATTGGGAGTTGTATGTGGACAAAGAGAGTGGAGCTCATATGGCCAGACCCAAGTCTGTCTGCCCAAGCAAAGCAGAACCAGTCACTGAGACACCAGGTATGTGACAAGGAAACGGTTTATTGGAGACCCAGCCAAACTAGGATGATGAGGAGATGGGAGGGCAAGTCTCAAATCTGCTTTCCCGAAAGGGGAGAGAACAAGTTTTTTAGAATCATAGGGGGAGATGACAAACATATTGATGAGAAGGGCTGGTGAAATTATGACTAATGAGAAAAGATGGAGCAAACAGATATGTAACATACATCCCATGTTCACTTTGGGGTGGTGACTTAATATCCCAACCATGCAAAATTCAGCCCCTGACACCAAGAAGTTATCTTAGTTAGCACCAGGAGAAGAGCCTACAGGCATGCTTGGAGAGCTGGTGTAAACTGGGTGGGATCTTGGGCTCTTTATCTTGTTATCTGGGGAAAGGAATGTAGGGCCTTGCTTATTCCTAGGTTGCACTCATATTAGTCGACCTTGAGTCCCAGTTTCTGCAGAGACAGCTAGTGGATTTGTTACTGGGGTCTGAAAAGACACCTTAGCTGATCAGTGGGAAATAGTTCTCCAAAAAACAAGTTTTAGGGTGCCTGGGTGGCTCAGTGGGTTAAAGCCTCTACCTTCGGCTCAGGTCATGATCCCAGGGTCCTGGGATCCAGCCCCACATTGAGCCCCACTTTGGGTGCTCTACTCAGCAGGGAGCCTGCTTCCTTTCCTCTCTCTCTGCCTGCCTCTCTGCCTACTTGTGATCTCTGTCAAATAAATAAAATCTTTGAAGAAAAATTAAAATTAAAAAAAAAAAAACAAGTTTTAAAGTTTCTGCTAGCTTCAACCTCATTAACTCTGTGGGTTACATTTCACTCAGAATTAGGAGGAATTTACCCGCAGAACAATGATTCAGAAGAACTCAAAGTGTTCACAGGGTCCCATGCCTGTGTTTCTTGACCCCAAATGCCATCGGAAGTGCCCTTCAGATCCCACCGCTGCCACCAGATATGTTAAAAAGACAAAATTCAGCTGAGTCAATTCAAATATCTAATTGGCTTTATTCAATGGTTCTTAAATCAGGCAACACCCCCCTGCTAGCATGGAGAAAGGCGCTCCAAAGGGTTGCAGAAAAGGGACGGTTTTTAAACACAGATAGGGAATGGGACAAAGAAGGCATAATCTTTAAAAACAGGTTTGTTCTGAGCAAGTCACCTTCCTTTGGGGGATGAAAGAGGCTATCAGGTGGATTATGTCCCTAGGGCCAACCAGGAAATTCCAGCCTGACTGGTTAAAGATTACATTCCTGCCAAGTTTGAAACTGCAGTTAGGTTAGGTGATGTGGGCTTAGCACAAGTGACTCCATTTGGAGCCTGTGTTCCTTTTTAACACCCTCTTAGGTTATCCAGCTGGGTCCTACAAATTAATTTGGCCAAAGACAGATTAACAAGAGACGAACAGAAGTTTACCAACATGTGCAAAGCACACTGTACATCGGAGCACCCAGCGATGCGTAAGCCAAGGGAGTAGTTAGTAGACCTTGGGTTTATATATCATTGGAGGCTAAAACAAAGGAAAAGGGGTTTGAGGCTTTTGGGAGGGAGAGACAAGTTAAGGGAAGGTGACCAGGGAAATCATCATAAACTGGGTTTTTTTTTAGTAAGGTTTGCTATGCAGATTGAATCCTGCCTTCTTCATTGATGACACTTGTCAAGATTCCTCCCACTCCTGGTAAGGAGTGGGGGAGACCTCTCTACAGATGGAAATTTCCTTTATAAATATACATTTCCTTTGTAAAAGGAACTCTTGTGCCCTAATTTTAGAGCTTTCCCTACACCTGCTGCTTCTTGATGGCCTTTAGCTCAAAAGAAACTATATGCCAAAGAGGCATATTCGGGTGGCCCTCAAAAGACAGGTCAAAGAAGAGATCAGCTGCCTTCATAGACAGATCTGTGTGTCACATAAACTGACATTTAGAGGAAAAGTTACAATCTCAATCCACAGGAGCAGATTTCTGTGTTTTGTTGTGTTTTGTTTTCATCCTGGACCAATACTGTGGTCCACTCAGGTGTCGTGAGTATCTTTGTTGATGGTTTTGCAAAGTTGTGTCTTATCTACGGCTTGATTGCCAAGTCAGTAGCCCACACTATTTCCCAATGTTGTAAGATTTCACCACAAGCAGCTTGCCCCATAACTTATGGTCCTAAAGGAAATCCTTTATCTTTTACTTCCTCCTTTTGTAGCTGCCAATCCACACCTCTCAAGGAAGGGGAATGAGGTAGTCATCCAGCTTGTAGGCGTTTTCCCTCATTCCTTCTTCCAGATCATTCTAGCAAACCACAAATTCTTCTTAGATTTGTGATCCTTTTTTTTTTTTTTTTTAACATTTTCCTGGAAACCGCCCAGGAAACATCCCTTGGCATCCCAAGGGCACTGGGTCAAGTGCCTGTTCCTGAACCAATTATTCCCAAAGGTGATGGGTTTCACTGGTTCGACTCATCAGGACCAGCCCCTCAGACGGAATCAGGCTCCCACCACTGTGTGGTCTCTTCAGTGGACAAGGGACTGAAAGGGAGTGGGGCGGCCTCCACAGTGCCCACCACAGGTAGACCCAGTTGATAACATCTGATGTCCATGACAACCTTTCCCATGTGCCAGTCTGTTGCATTGGATCCCAGCTGAGGTGGACGTGGGGTGGGCTTACACCATCTAGCCTACAGGAGACCAAGAACATTAGTTATGTACTTACGAGGACCATTGCACTTAAAGAGAGTTTCAGAGAGACAATAGGAATAAGAACAAGCAAGCAGACAGCACTGATGGATCCTCATCCTTGGTCAATGGGAGGTCCGGTGTGGAATGGAGCGGAGCCTATAAATGACAGGTGACCACAGGTGACCATTTAAGTAACTGATAAAATAATCCATTTCAGATCAATTTCAGATCCCTAAGGGTCTATTCTCCTGGTACCACTTTCAATACCAACAACTATCAGTCAGGGTCCAAATATATCCAGGTCCCAGTCTCTGGAAACTATGAATGTTACCATACATGTGAAGGGCAGCAGAATATGCCATCCCAAATTACAAGTCTTTGGCATAAGGATTATTTTTTTTTAATTATTATTATTTTTAAAGATTTTATTTATTTATTTGACAGAGAGAGATCACAAGTAGACGGAGAGGCAGGCAGAGAGAGAGAGAGGGAAGCAGGCTCCCCACTGAGCAGAGAGCCCGACACGGGACTCGATCCCAGGACCCTGAGATCATGACCCGAGCCGAAGGCAGCGGCTTAACCCACTGAGCCACCCAGGTGCCCTGGCATAAGGATTATTTTGAGCTGATGATTTTGAGAGAGACCGCAGACACAGCAAAAGCTCTGAAGACAGAGTTGAAGTGACCCTTTCGTCAGGGGAATTTACATTTATAAAGGGTGTCTCTAGGGGTGCCTGGGTGGCTCAGGTGGTTAAGCAACAGACTCTAGCTTTCGGCTCAGGTCATGATCTCAGGGTCTTATAAGATCGAGCTCCGAGTCAGGCTCTGGGCTTAGTGGGGAGTTTGCTTGAGCTTCTCTCTCTCCCTCTCCCTCTGCCCCTCCTCTACTCGCTCCCTTGCTCTCTCAAAAATGAATAAATAAATCTAAAAAAATAAATAAATAAAGGAAATCTCTATGAGTAAGAGTGTCTCCCTGTCCCAGGAAGGGAAAGACAACTGTGGGTCATAAGAATATCTTATCACTGGAGAAAGCACCCACTGAAGTTTACACACAACCTTACCTTTGTTTAGCCCACTTTGTCTGGTAACCTCCCATAACTGGCCTCCCCCCACACACACCCACAAGGTCCTTTTGTCTTTTTTGTATTTAAGGTGGTGGCTTGGGCCATCTGAAGGAGTTACTCGGTTTCCCTGGGTATTTCCCATGTAAGTCTGCGGTACGCATGTGAATATGACGCAGGCAGGCCAGGTCTGAGGACCCGGGTTGGGGGGTTTCTCGCAGGACCAGCCAAGAAGGTCCTTGACTTTGCACAGGATAGAAATCAAACGCGAGCCCAGAGGACATGAGGGCAGAGTTTACTGAAGATCTAGAGAGAGAGCAGATACAGATGGGGCATCTCAGATGCTCAGGAAGGAAGAGGAGACCAGATGGCCTCTCGGGCATCTAGGAATCAGCCAGAAGTTCGAACATGACAAGGGTCCAGGGGTCCTCTGCAAGTCACTCTGGCATTGACATGTCTAGTGCCAGTTGTCTGGAATGTGCGCATGATGGCCTCCCCTGGTCATTGTCACCAGGTCATTCCTTAGATATTATCTATTGTGCCAGAAACCTCCAAAGATACCATTAACTCCTTGATGCTTGCAAGGGGGACATACATTATTTGTACTAAAAGGCATGGGGGTGGGGCGCCTGGGTGGCTCAGTGGGTTAAAGCCTCTGCCTTCGGCTCAGGTCATGGTCCCAGGGTCCTGGGATCAAGCCCCGCATCGGGCTTTCTGCTCATCAGGGAACCTGATTCCTCCTCTCTCTCTGCCTGCCTCTCTGCCTACTTGTGATCTCTGTCAAATAAATTAAAAACAACAACAACAACAACAACAAAAACTCTTTAAAAGGCATGGGGGGGGGGTTGCGCAGGTCAGAAAGAACAGAACCAGGAAAAGGGGCAAATAGCAAATTTTCATGGAATCCCTTCAGTTTCCCTATCTCAAGTAAACTTGTTTTCCTCTTATTAATCTGTCTTTTATTACATAGTCTAAGCCAAGGAATCAGGAGGATAAAGGGAAAATCTTTCCTCCCCTACATGTGGAAAGGGTGTCTTCTGCAGATGTGATGGGTCTTGAGATGGGGAGGTTGTCCTGGATTGTCCCCATGGGCCTTCAGTGGGTCCCAGCCTGAAATCAGGGTACCCACTCAGACAGCACTGCTGTCCTAGCTTAGAGGATTTGGGGGAAAGTGCTACGGAGTGCAACCCAGTTCCACGGGGATAGAAGTGTTTGTGCTCGGGAACCTCTGAAACACCCACTCCCCCATCTGGTTCTTCATCCATATCCTTTATCGTCTCCTTTAAGTAACCAGGAGGTCTAAGTGTTTCGCTGAGTTCTAGATGCTGCTCTAGCATATTAACAGATGATACAGATTATTTAATACTCGGGTTGTATTCTGGTCTAAACGGTGAAGGGGTTCAGGACAGGTCCCCCAGAATGTGGTCCCCTTTTGACCTGTGGATTATTTTGAGTTGAAGGCACTTGCGACCCTGTGAGCTCAAGAGAAACTTTGGTCCCTGCTTTAACCACACAGAAGAATCCCAATCAGGGGCCTTTCCCAGAATAATGGTTATTAACAGAGATAAATTTCATCTGAGGGACCCATCTGTAGGGTCAGGCAAACTTCTAATTATCAAACCCATGTAGTACATTGTTTTCCTCTGAAGCGCAGACCCTACCCTCTGCTCCTTACTTCAGAAGGACACAGGGACCTCATTTTGCCCGAGTGTCTTTGGAATTTCCACGTCTATGTGGATTCCCCGTTTGTGCGCCTATTAAATTTGATTTTGTCCTGCAAGGCTCTCTCATGTCAGTTTGCTTCTTAGTCCAGCCAGAAAATGACCTTTAAGGGACCAGGAATTCTTGCTCCTGGACAGCAGGCTATTGTCTGGGAATTATGTTTAGTAAATATTGAGTAAATTGTATTTTGTGGAAGGATTTATTTAGTAAATTTGGTTTTACAATAAGGCTCTGTCCCTTCAGAGAGGACTTCTCTCCTTTCTCTGTTATCTATGAAGATCTTTTTACTCTACCACAGAAACTGTTTTTCATGGCCTGTACCTCCTGCTTGCCCCCCAAAAAGACATGAGGCTTTCAAAGGCCACGGTCTGCTCCATAATTGGCAGGGCTATCCAGATCCCAAGCCCGCCACAGTCTGGGCCCTTCCAGGCGATGGGCAACGAGATGCTCCCCCACCGTGTTCAGCGGTGTGCCGAGGACCTGAGTTCCCCCTTTGTGTTTTGCTTATCCTCACTGGTCGTGGTATGCGGAAGGCATGGTCAAGGTTAACAGGCATTATAGCCTAAAAGGCCTAAGGAAGACCAGGTGCGAAGGTGTGTTCTACATTCCTGCTATGAAATTCCAAACAGGATCGTTCAATAGGGCCAGAAAAATTCTCACTCACATTTCCCTGCATTGGCCGGGTAGGTATTGCCTTTGGGGTCTGCATCAACCAGTAAAACCTTTGCGGGAGGGACCAGAAGCAGGTGTTCACGGCAGCACAAAGGATGAAGCAATGTCATGAGCCAGAGTGTCACTGGAGTTAAGCAAATGGCATTAGAGATGAGCAGAGACAAGAAGAGTGAGTAATAGAAGATTGCTCCCTCTCTTGCGTGATGAAGGCTATTAGATTAGCCAGCAATGACACACCTGGCCTTGAAGAGCATCAAGGGACAGAACTTGGACCCTCACGGGCACGGGCTGAGCAGTAAAAAGATGCACAAGTACTTCTGTGCCCATTATTCTAAGTCTTTTTTTTTTTTTTAAGATTTTATTTATTTATTTGACAGAGATCACAAGTAGGCAGAGAAGCAGGCAGAGAGAGAGGCGAAAGCAGGCTCCCTGCTGAGCAGAAAGCCCGATGCGGAGCTCAATCCCAGGACCCTGTGATCACAACCTGAGCCAAAGGCAGAGGCTTCAACCCACTGAGCCAACCTGGTGCCCCCATTATTCTAAGTCTTGGGTGGTACCTCGCCACACCTCACCTGGGGCCGTGAATTTGGTGACCACATTTCTGATCATTTCTATAGACAAGGACTCCACAAACACATGCTTGCCTGGGGAACCAATGCATCCTCTGTGTGGCCCTCGTGCCCCACACCCATTCTCAGGCAAATCTTGTCCGTTCCATTTCCAGAGCTATCCAGAAGCATCCACTTCTCCCTGCTCCCATGCCTTGGCCCCAGTCCAGTCTAATTGCCTCTCCTGACACTTTTATCATGGCACCATCCTGCCTCCCATGCCACCTATAGCCTCTTGTTCCCACAAGCATCAGAGGGCACCTGTGAACACCTAAGTCAGGTCACATCTCCCCTGCTCAGAGCTCTCTGTGTCTCCATCTTACCAGGGGAAAAGACAAAACGCCCAAAGCCTGCCCCATCACCTCTCTGGGGGCGTTTTTCAACCACTCTCCCCTTTCCTGCCTGGACTCCAGCCACATAGGCCTTACCTTGGTCTTGCCACAGGGCCTTTGCACTTGCTGTTCTCCCTTCCAGGAGTACTCCTTCCCCCAGATATGGATATGATCTAATCCCTTATCCCCTTCACATCTCAGTTCAAGGGTCAACTTCTCTGTGAGAGCCCTGCCTGAAACTTCAACCTCATTCCCTGTCCTTTCTATACCCCTCCTCTTTTTTTTTTTCTTTTCCCATAGTACTTACCACCTCCTATATACTTCATTTATTTTCATCTTTACTTATTTGCTTTCAGCTCCAAGAGGGTAAATGCTCTGCCTGTTGCATTTGCTCCTGTGTTCCCCAGCACCTAGCCAGGAAAACAGTCAGTGCTCAATAAATGCTTGTAGAATTTGTGAATTAACTGTGGCATTTCCTCACCAGTTCACAGTTCATTTTAACTAGTTATGCATGGGACAGAGGAGTATATGTCAGAGATGGAAGCTTGGTCTCTTCCTGAATTAAATGTGGGCTATTGCTTTTACTTCTGACAGAAGACAGATGACTTGCCTAGCTCAGGAGAAGCAGTGCTGGGTCTGTCTGCTTCCAGATCTGGTGGAGGGAATTGGTGTTAGTGTGGACGCCATGGGTCTGGAGAGGTGGTTTTCTTGTGGGGATTCTAACTCTGGTGTATGAATGGGGAGGTTAGGGGCTGCCAGGATTACCCTGGGATGACGTTTGAACTTGCCTGAGCCAACATCCTACCTGCTGTGCGGGGGGAATCTGGTCAGGGCAGGTACTGGATGAAGGAGTCAGGCTCAGCAAGGGACTGGTGCTCCGGGCTCAGGTGGAGGCAGGTGCCATGAATCCGTGAACTTGGCATAGAGACTAGAGGGATTCTGAAGCCAAGACTGGTGGGTTTCAAGTGCTAGCTTTGACAGCCTAAATATTTCTCTATGTGCCTTCCCCCTTCTCCAATCCCAACCCGCCTCTCCCGATCACATCTCCTTCTACATGTCTGTCACAAGGATTATACATATAGCATCGTTTTATGTAATTTTAAGTTCTGTGTATGGTAGATTGTGCTCACCAGCCTCCAAGGTCATGTGTACCCCGAGGACATGCTTTTGGATTTGTCCATGAGGCAATGTGTAGAATCTTTGTTCTTTTGTGTGTCGTTAGGTAACTTGTACTTAACGCCCTTTAATAAAGTTTTATATACGTCTGCACAAAGCATTGTGTTTCTTTTGTTGGATTCATTTGGAGCCACCTCAAGGTTTTCATTGCTTTTGTAAATGGAATCTTAATATTTTTTTTTGAATCTTAATATTTTTAAATGTAAAAAATATTTTTATTTTTTTAAAGATTTTTAAAAATTATTTATTTATTTGACAGACAGAGATCACAAGTAGGCAGAGAGAGAGAGAGAGAGGAGAAGCAGGCTCCCCACTGAGCAGAGAACCCCATGCGGGGCTCCATCCCAGGACCCTGAGATCATGACCCGAGCTGAAGGCAGAGGCTTTAACCCAGGCGCCCCTAAAAAATATTTTTAAATGTAAAAAACTCTAAAACTCTAAAAACTCTGTAAAATGTCAAATTTGCCATCTTTTTAAAAATTTTATTTTATTTGAGAAAGAGAACTTAAAAAGCGAGAGAGAGAGCAGGAGCAGGGGACAGAGGGAGAAGCAGGCTCCCCACTGAACAGGGAGCCCGATGCGGGGCTTGATCCCAGGACCCCAAGATCATGACCTAAGCTGAAGTCAGGTGCTTAACGGACTGAGCCACCCGGGTGCCCGTGAAATTTACCATCTATCCCGTTTCCGGTATACAGTTCCATGATGTCAAGTGCATTTACATTGTTGTGCAACTAACCTCCAGAACTCTTTCCCTCTTGTAAGGCTGAAACTCTGTACCCATTAAGGGTGCCTGGGTGGCTCAGTGGGTTAAAGCCTCTGTCTTCAGCTCAGGTCATGATCCCAGGGTCCTGAGATCAAGCCCCACATCAGGCTCTCTGCTCAGCGGGGAACCTGATTCCTCCTCTCTCTCTGCCTGCCTCTCTGCCTACTTCTAATCTCTGTCAAATAAATAAATAAAATCTTAAAAAAAAAAAACCTCTGTACCCATTAATAACTCCCCATTCCCCCCAGCTCCTGACCCCCAGCGCTCACCATTCTACTAGGTACTAGGTACCTCATAAGAGCAGAACCCTACAGTTTTTGTCTTTCTGTGACTGGTACACATTCTGTTCTAGTAGGTACTATCAAACAATTTTCCGACATGGTAGCCCCCTGTCTCCATAGGCCGTGGACAGGGTTCTAGTCCATCGCTCCACATTCCCACACTGGTTTTCCATCTTGAGTTTTTTGTGTTTTCATCATTCTAGTGGGTGTTACTTGTTTTAACTTGTTTTTCCCTGATGATTGAGGTTAGTGCAATTTGTGGTCCATCTTTTTTTAAATCTATACTTCCACCCAGCCCCCCTTCCAACTGAATTATCTTATTTCTTTTTTTTGAGATTTTTTTTTTCCAGTAATCTCTACACCCAACGTGGGGCTCAAATTCACAACTCCGAGACCAAGGGTCACAAACACTACGGACTGAGTCAGCCAGGCGACCCCACTGGATTATTTAAAGCACTTGGGACATCCTAGCATTACTTCCAAAAATACTTGCAGGGTGTATCTCTAAAAGATAAGGTTCTCTTCCCCTCTCTCCCCTTTTTAGCAAAACCACAATACCCTGGGCTGCAAACAGGGAAAGGGGTGGATTCCTCACCCTCCCACCCCCTTCAGACCACACACACACACACACACACCCGCACCCCTGGCTTGCCTGACCCTATTTTTGTCAAAGGCTGCTAGGTGTGTCTTTTGATTCTTTAAAGCCTCTTATTTTGTTGGTGTGTTTAACCTTAAAAACTAGCCCTGGTCCAACTTTTCTTAAGGTCTTGATTATATCCAAGTGTGGCTTCAGTTGGGGAAATTACTTCTTGTGGGCAGAGAAGGTTTGTGGGTTGTGTGGCTGTTTTGTTCATTAGTGGATGAGCGGTTGACCCCCAAGAATGCTGGGTTGTGGGGAGAGCCTGGAGGGTTTTACACTGACACCCCGGCTTCTCCCCTGTCCTAGGGAAAATAGACATTCCAGGGAGGGCTGAATCATACTTCAAGAAAGGACTGGATTTTATTCCCAACCGCCTCTGGGAGTTGGCCTCTGTCTAGATACCTCCCCAACCATCTGAGAGCAAGGTTTACTAGTTACCTGCTCCCTCCGACCTTCCCTCCATACAAAGGGCCTATTTGCTGTCAAGTTTCTTTTCCTGGGATCAAAATACACCCAGTAGCCTCTGGACAGGAGAGGCGGGGGCATGGAAACCAAACTGGTGACCTTTAGATGCCCTTGGAATTAATCGCACAGCCTACCTCCCAAGACCTCAATGTTCCAGAGTTTCTACCTCTGTAAACTGGCTGGGCAGTTGTCCCCCCAGCCTCCCAAACACACCTCCAGTGGAGAGAAGCACCAGTATCCCTCCCCCCCCCCCCCCCCCCCCCCCCCCCCGCCACACACACAGGGGAGCCCTTCCCACCCTATCTCCATCAGAGCCAACTCACTGATTTTTTTTTAAAGCGAGTTGCTTTTCTTTTTTCTAAAGATTTTATTTATTTATTTGACAGAGAGAGATCACAAGTAGGCAGAGCAGCAGGGAGGGAGAGAGGGGGAAGCAGGCTCCCCACTGAGCAGTGAGCCCAGGATCCTGAGATCATGACCAGAGCCTAAGGCAGAGGCTTAACCTTACACTGTGCCATCCAGGCGCCCTGCCAACTCCCTGATTTATGGCAAATAATTTCTCAAGCCACCTTTATGTTTTTGAAATGAAATACTTAGCTAATGAAACCTACTTCCACAGATAATTCTTAAAATGTTCATAAAATAACTATCACATAAAGGTGAGATAAAAGGAGAGACTTAATTTTCAAAATCCCCTGATAACTTGTTATACCGACAGACCTGATGATTCAGTATCTGCATTTTTAAAAAATCTCCCTGGGGAGTTTGATGTAGCCCCAGGATATTCCTCTCTCCCTGTGGGGTCCCTGGAGCGCCCCATCAAACCCACAGCTGGCCCTGCCTAGATGAAGAGATTTTCTGGTTTTGTGAATTGGAGAATAACCATTCAAGTTCCCACCAAGCCAAGCACAGTCTTCTGATTGACCCAGTATCGGCATTCCCTGGACAATTCCGTGTTAACCCACTTTACATTGATATGCAGAATGGAATTGTGTTCCAGGCTCAGATCAACAGGCTTTTCTCCTCCTACATCAGAATTCACGGGACACCAATTATGAGAAGGAAGGAATCCAGGACAGTTCTCTGCTGAGTAGCATTGTCTTGTGCTGGCTCCCCCCATTCCCGTGGCAGCAAAATGCCCCCATAACTTTCCCAAAGGGACCCTGGGGGGCTGGGTTCACCACCCCACTCCTTGGAGCCATTATTCTGTTCATCAGTGAACGGGCACTTCTTGAACCCGCTTATATTTGTTTGTTTGTTTTAACGATTTTATTTATTTATTTGAGAGAGAGAGAGAGATAGCCAGAGAGAGCAGAGAAGGAGGGAGGGGCAGAGAGAGAGAGGCAGACTCCCCTCAGGGGCTCGGTCACAATCATGATCAAGATCACAGGACCCTTTGATCACGACCCAAGCCTAAGGCAAATAGATGCTTAATCAACTGAGCCACCCAGCCGCGCCCCCCCCTTGTTTGTTTTTTTAAGATTTTATTTTTAAGTAATCTCTACACGCAGGGTGGGACTCAAACTCACAAACCCAAGGTCAAGAGTCTTGTGCTTCACCAACCCAGCCAGCCAGGCACCCCGTCTGTTTTTCTTTTTCTCAGGTGCAGCTTGGGCCCTCATTCCAAGAGTTCACAGAGATCGCCTCTGAGAAGAATTGAGAAATGGGAAGCAATCTGACTTGTCAGTGTTGCCTTCTTCTCTTATAGTTCTTAAGCTATTTTTTTAACCTTTAAAAAAAAAACTTTTTGGGGGCACCTGTGTGGCTCAGTGGGTTAAGCCTCTGCCTTTGGCTCAGGTCATGATCTCAGGGTCCTGGGATCAAGCCCTGCATTGGGCTCTCTGCTTGGTGGGGAGCCTGCTTCCCCCTCTCTGCCTGCCTCTCTGCCTCCTTGTGATCTCCATCAAGTTAATTAATTAATTAAAAAATAGGTTTAAAAAACTTTTTTAAACTCATATACTCGGGTCATAACCAACTTTCATAACCTCATTATCAAAAGATTTCTACAGCTGACCTATTATGTGAAAAAGTAATTTTCATTATAGAGGGAAGGGTGTAATGTCTAAGATCTGCTTCCAGTTTTCCGCGGGGATCAAGTGGGTAGGAGCGGGGATGAAAACCGACTGGCCAGGAGGTAATCGCGGAGTTGGGTACTCCTTACACCGTTCCACTTTTGGACAGGCTTGAAAACGTCCAGAGTATATTGAAAACCTAAGTGTTGAAAAGAAATAGGCCACTGTAATAGTCACTCTTTCAGAATTAAGGTCTCCCACCCAGACTGCTTGTGCCCTATTCCCCTTCTTAGTCTCTTCCTCCACAGCTTAATTACATTCTAACACTATGTAATTTACATGTCATGTCTCGTGTTCATCAGGCCCATACCCATTGTCCTCCGGTTTAACGCTTTAATAATAAAACTGTTCCCTTCTTTCCTGTTTATGGAGAGGTCTTCCTGGGGCTGGCAGGAGATTTTTATTTTTAATTATTTCCCCAACACGCTGTAATTTGCTTATTATGTCTTCTGTTCATCATCTAAGTTCCGCACGGACAAGGATCCACGTCTGGTTTTATTTGCTGATATTTATAATTACATGTGTGGCTTACATTTTGTTTTCACTGGATACAGTTAGTATAGAGGCAGCCAAGCTGGGTTCAAATCCCAGCTCTGTCATCTACTAGCTGTGTGATCCTGGGCAGTCACTTGGCCTCTGCCGGCCTCAGTTTTCTCATCTGTGAAGGGGGCACATAGCGGTACCCGCCTCAATGGGTTTGCCGTCCTGACCGGTAGGAAGAAGCTCTGTAAACGGAGATCAGTGTTATTTCTGGTTAGAGCACTTGTTTTTGGAGTCAAATAGATACGCATTTGGCGCCTACCCCAACTGTTTTCTCCTGTGAAATGGGGTTAATGTTGCCCCATCATAAAGGTGATGGGGATTTTTTGAAGGACTGGACGGGTCTGAAGCCTCCCGCCCGGATGCCTGACCAAAATAACGGCAGTCGCTCCTCGCCGGGCTCGCGGGCGGGTGTAGACCGACCCTGGATCCCGGCGGCCCCGCCCCTCCCGGGTCTGCGCAGTCAGGCCTGGTTTGATAGTCCTCCCCCCTCCCCCGGGACTACCGGGGAAGGAAGGGGTCTGGCGAGTACAAGGATGCGCAGGACGGCTGGGTGGGGGCGGGGGCGGGGGGGGGGGCCGCTGGGCGACCAGAGTGATGAGAGCGCGGACACCCGCGGACCAGAAGATGGGGTGGGGGGGTGGGAATGCGGGCTGTTAAAAAGGGAGGGGCTGGCGAGTAAAAGGATGGAGGAGGGGAGGGGGACGCCGGGGGACAGGAGAGGGTATGCGGGCGAGGAGCCCTGGCTCTGATCCAAGGTAGGACTGCGGGGCTGGGCCGCTCCGGCGGGAGCGCGCAGCACCGGGTGCACCCAGCTGGCTGGATCCGCTGCTGGGAAGGACCGGTTGGGAGGCTGGGGATTTGAGCCCGGGGGCCAGAGCCGGGGCGGGGCCGGGGCGGGGCCGGCGGCAGCTGCGCGCGCGCCGCGGAGGCTGCGGGCCCTTGCCTCCTTGACCTTACTCTCCCGCAGTCACCGCCCGGCCTAGCGCGGGCTGGGCGGGGGACCATGGGCGTCTCGGCCTCCCGGGGCCGGCCCGCCCGGGTTCCCGCGCCGGAGCCCGAACCCGAGGAGGCGCTGGACCTGAGCCAACTGCCACCGGAGCTGCTCCTGGTGGTGCTGAGCCACGTGCCTCCGCGCACGCTGCTGGGGTGCTGCCGCCGAGTGTGCCGGGGCTGGCGCGCCCTGGTGGACGGCCAGGCCCTGTGGCTGCTCATCCTGGCCCGGGACCACGGCGCCCTGCTGCCGCTCGCCCGCAGCTGCCTGCCCCCTGCCCGCGACGGCAGGCCCTGCCTCCTGGGCCGCTTCTGCGAGCGCCGCCCGATCGGACGCAACCTCATCCGCAACCCCTGCGGCCAGGGTGGGGAAGCGCCGGGCTGGGGGTCTGGAGGTCTGGCCGGCCAGGGAGGGGCGGGGCCGGGGGGCGGGGCTTCGTCGGGGTAGGTGGGAGGCGGCCGCCGGCGGGTGGGCGGGCGAGGAACTCGGGCGCAAGCCTCTTGTATTTAACAGAAGGCCTCCGGAAATGGATGGTGCAGCACGGTGGGGACGGCTGGGTGGTGGAGGTCAACAGGTCTACGGTGCCCGGGGCCCCCTCGCAGACCTGCTTCGTGTCTTCCTTCAGGTGAATGCCCCTTCCCCGCAAGGGCCAGGCCCGTTGTGAGGAGGACCTGCCTGCTCTCACTGACCCGACTCCCTCTTTCCTAGCTGGTGTCGCAAAAAGCAGGTGTTGGACCTGGAGGAGGAGGGTCTGTGGCCAGAGCTGCTGGATAGTGGCAAGATTGAGATTTGTGTCTCTGATTGGTGAGTATGGTGACAGAAACAGCCCTTTGCTCAGCACTGACCACAGGCGCTGTGACCGTTGCATGGGTGACTTCACCGGGACCGCCACTAACAACCCCTTACAGATACAGAGAGGAAGCTCAGGGATGTGAATGACTTAGCCACTGCACCCCTCTTTTCACCCCTAAATGGAGCTGGATTGCAAGATGCCCGATTGGATCCCGTTACAGAGGACTCGGCCCAGCTCAGTCTTGTCCGCCAATGACATGCTCCTTGCTTTAGGAGGACGCAGAGTAGGGTCGTTAGCTAAATTGACATTCTGGAGCCAGACTTGCCAAGTCCCTGGCTCTACAGCTTTGTGGCTTTGGGCAAGTCTCAGTGTGCCTCAGTTTCCCTATCTTTATAAGATAGGTTTACATGTCAAGCACATAGCCAGCGCTTCATAAGGGAGAACTCTTTTAGTTGGGTTTTTTCAGGTTTTTGGTTTTTTTTTTTTTTTAAAGATTTTATTTATTTATTTGACAGAGAGAAATCACAAGTAAGCAGAGAGGCAGGCAGAGAGAGAGGAGGAAGCAGGCTCCCCGCTGAGCAGAAAGCCCGATGCGGGGCTCGAACCCAGGACCTGGGATCATGACCTGAGCCGAAGGCAGCGGCTTAACCCACTGAGCCACCCAGGCGCCCCAGGTTTTTGGTTTTTTTGTCTTGTTTTTTGAGCCTCAGTCCTCTGAGAATGTATATTTCAAGGTGTCAGATTTCCAGCAGTGGAGAGGTTCAGAAAGGGGAGGAGATTAGCTCTGATGGCACAGCAAGGAATTGGTGAGACCTGAAATTAGGCTCAGACTCCTCTGCGGAGCATATCCTCTGTAGTGATGGTCTTGAAACGAGGGTTATATGTACGTGAAGACTTTCCATGGGATACACGACCCAGATCATTTCAAGGGAGGCAATGTCATATCTTCTGCAGCTGTGTTCCCTGGTTCTAAAATCACCAGCTACACATCACATCTCTGGTGAGATGTATATGATTTGTCCTTGTCCAGTCCCTGTCTCAGAGTCCCCAGTCTTAGAGAAAAGACAAGCCCCTCACTATGGTGTGTGTCCCCCACCCCCCCAACGTAAAGACTACTGGAGAGTTAGGTAAAGTTAACTGCTTGAAATTGCAGCCTTACCAAATTCACTTACACTTTCGTTTTTTGTTTTTTGGTTTTTTTAAAGATTTTATTTATTTATTTGACAGATTGAGATCACAAGTAGGCAGAGAGGCAGGCAGAGAGAGGAGGAAGCAGGCTCCCTGCTGAGCAGAGATCCCGATGCGGGACTCCATCCCAGGACCCTGGGATCATGACCTGAGCCAAAGGCAGAGGCTTTAACCCTCTGAGCCACCCAGGCGCCCTTTTGTTTTGTTTTTTAGTAGGGTCCGTGCCCGACGTGGGGCCTGAACTCATGACCCTGAGATTAAGAGTCGCATGTTCTACTGACTGAGCCAGGCAGATGCCCCCAAGTTCGCTTTTTTTTTTTTTTTTTTTTTTTAAGATTTATTTATTTCTTGGGGCGCCTGGGTGGCTCAGTGGGTTAAGCCGCTGCCTTCGGCTCAGGTCATGATCTCAGGGTCCTGGGATCGAGTCCCGCATCGGGCTCTCTGCTCGGCGGAGAGCCTGCTTCCCTCTCTCTCTGCCTGCCTCTCTGCCTGCTTGTGATCTCTCTGTCAAATTAAAAAAAATAAGTTAAAAAAAAAATAAAATCTTAAAAAAAAAAAAGATTTATTTATTTCTTCGAGAGAGGCTGGGGGCAGGGAGGAGAGACAGATAGGCGGGGAGAGAGAATCCCAAGGAGACTCCCAGCTGAGCACAGAGCGGGATGTAGGACTTAATCCCACAACCCTGGGATCATGTCCTGGCCGAAATCAGGAGTTGGATGCTTACCCAACTGAACCACCCAGGTGTCCCCAGATTCACTTTTAACTAAAGACACCCTAACTTACCCACCCTCTGCAAATCCGTCTCATTAGACCATGTGTTTTATAATAAAATTGTTTTTAATTTAATCGTCAGTTATCAAACTACTGTAACATATTTGTGCTGTTTTGGCCAGCGGTGTGCCCTTTGATCGTAACAATCAGTGGTTCCCAGATGTGGCTGCACTTTATACAGGATCATTTAAAACTCCCAATGCGGGGCACCTGGGTGGCTCAGTGGGTTAAAGCCTCTGCCTTCGGCTCAGGTCATGATCCCAGGGTCCTGGGATCGAGCCCCATGTCGGGCTCTCTGCTCAGCGGGGAGCCTGCTTCCTCCTCTCTCTCTGCCTGCCTCTCTGCCTCCTTGTGATCTCTCTCTCTCTGTCAAATAAATAAAAAATCTTAAAAAAAAAATTAAATAAAACTCCCAATGCCCAGGTCACGCCCCATCCCAGTTAAATCAGAGCACCTGCGGGAGAGAGCCGGGTCTCAGTATCTGAGAAGTTTAGAGCTGACTGCAAAGTGAGAAGGCACAGTCCCCAAGACCATCCTCCCTTTGACACCAGCTGCAAGTTTGGGGAATTCAGAAAAACCACCCTCACGTTCTGTAATTCACTGGAAAGACTCCTAGAACTTACTGGACTGTCACATGAATACGGTTTTGTTTTGTTTTGTTTTATAATATGGGATTTTTAAAAAGATTTTATTTACTTATTTGACAGAGATCACAAGTAGGCAGAGGGGCAGGCAGAGAGAGAGGAAGGGAAGCAGGCTCCCCACCGAGCAGAGAGCCCAATGTGGGGCTCGATCCCAGGACCCTGAGATCATGACCTAAGTTAAAGGCAGAGGCTTCAATCCACTGAGCCACCCAGGTGCCCCATGAATACGGTTTATTACAAGGAAAACGTAACAGATCAAAAATGAGCCCAGGGAAGAAGAGCTAGGGCAGCATGGAAGCACAGAACTTCTGTGGTTCACTTGCCTTGGGGTCAAGGTGCAATCCTGCCCCAGCAACCGTCTGACAATATACACGGAATATCGCTGACCTGGGAAGTGCACCTGAGCTTCATTGCCCAGAATTTCTGCTGGGGCTTCATCACCTGATTAATCTCAGACTCCTGGTCAGTTGATACCACCTGACATAGCCTAAGCCACATTGTGGGGCTTTCTGGAGTGGCCAGCCCCCATGGTGAGACTATCTGGGTGGATATGACCAGCCCCCACTGGAATCCCGTTGGTAGGCTATCCAGCATGATGCAAGCTCCTCAGGAGAACAGAGAAACTTCAGCAGCCATAACATTCCCAGGGTCCAAAGAGAACCTTCCATAACCTCTGGACAAGGCTAAATTCTTTTTTTTTTTTTTAAGATAGAGAATATCTCAATCTTTTTTTTTTTTAAAGTTTTTATTTATTCATTTGAGAGAGTGAGTGAGAGAGAGAGAGAGAGAGAGAGCATGAGGAGAGAGGTCAGTGGGAGAAGCAGACTCCCTGCCTAGCAGGGAGCCTGATGTGGGACTCGATCCTGGGACTCCAGGAACATGACCTGAGCCGAAGGCAGTCGCTTAACCAACTGAGCCACCCAGGCACCATAAATTCTTTGCTATACAATATCTTTTCAACATTCCAGATGATTCTAACCTGCAGCCAAGTCTGGGAGCCATTACTGAGTAATAACTCAATCCCAATGAGAAAATGTTAACACTTAGATCTTTATGATCACAGGAAAAAAATTTAATTTCTATTCATATAGGAATATTTTGGTATGTGGTTGGCAGAGCGCAGTATGGAGGGGCAGTCTTGAGTAGTCAGAAGAAATTAAGAAAGTGTTGCTATTCCATGAGGACAGAATTGTGTGGGAGAGGTAGAGCAGGCATCTAATTCTAAGAAGTAGAATGATGTGACGTCTCTGAAGGAAGAAACTGAATTTGTGTATTTTTTTTGTTTTTCGTTTTTTTTTAAAGATTTTATTTATTTATTTGACAGACAGAGATCACAAGTAGAGAGGCAGGCGAGAGGAGGAAGCAGGCTCCCTGCTGAGCAGAGAGCCCAATGCAGGGCTCAATCCCAGAACCCTGGGATCATGACCTGAGCCGAAGGTAGAGGCTTTAACCCACTGAGCCACCCAGGTGCCCCTGAATTTGTGTATTTTTATAATACATTATCCTTGAGTTAAACTTTTAACTCCTTAAAAGTTTAAAAGTTAAAGTTTTATACATCAGAATTACACATTTTTTAAGTTTACATATTTAATTATTTATTTAAAGTGTACGTATTTTAGGTACGCAGCTCTGAATTATTGCAGAGTGAGCGCATCGTGTTACCAGCTGCTTTCCCATCACTACCCACCCAGGGGTCCACTGTCCTGAATTCTGTTACCATAGATAAGTTCCATCCGTTTTTGTACTTGAGAGAGAGGGTCCCACAGTATATGTTTGTTTGTTTCTGGCTTCTTTCAACTGCATGTTTGTAAACTGATTCCTAATTGTGCATAACTACAATAAGTTTGCTTTCTTTGCTGTACACTATTCTATTACGTGAATCTACTGTAATTTATCCATTTACCATCTATGGACATTGGAAGTTGTTATGTTGCTATTGTTTTTATGTTGCTGAGTATCCCATCATGACTAAATATATTTAGAGTCCAATGATCCTTTTTTTTTTTTTTTAATTTTTTAGAGATTTTATTTTTAAATAATCTCTCCACCCCACACGGGGCTCAAACTCACAATCCTGAGATTGAGTCACCTGTTCCACAAACTAAGCTGGCCAGGTGCCCCTCCCGTGGTCCTTTTCAATGACTGCTATGAAAGTTTTATTTTATTTTATTTTATTTTATTTTAAGATTTTATTTATTTATTTGACAGAGAGAGAGATCACAAGTAGACAGAGAGGCAGGCAGAGAGAGAGAGAGAGGGAAGCAGGCTCCCTGCTGAGCAGAGAGCCCGATATGGGACTCGATCCGAGGACCCTGAGATCATGACCTGAGCCGAAGGCAGCGGCTTAACCCACTGAGCCACCCAGGCGCCCTATTTTATTTTTTTTAAGATTTTATTTATTTGACACACACAGAGAGATATCACAAGTAGGTAGAGAGGCAGGCAGAGAGAGAGGGGAAAGCAGGCTCCCTTCTAAGCAGAGAGCCTGATGCAGGACTTGATCCCAGGACCCTGGGTTCATGACCTGAGCCAAAGGCAGAGGCTTAACCCACTGAGTCACCCAGGCACCCCTGAAAGTTGTATTTTATTTTATTTATTTATTTTTTAAAGATTTTATTTATTTATTTGACAGAGAGATCACAAGCAGGCAGAGAGGCAGGCAGAGAGAGAGGAGGAAGCAGGCTCCCCGCTGAGCAGAGAGCCCGACATGGGGCTCGATCCCAGGACTCTGAGATCATGACCTGAGCCGAAGGCAGCAGCCCAACCCACTGACCCACCCAGGCGCCCCGAAAGTTGTATTTTAAAATGTCAGCGTACCCACTGGAAATCACATCTTTGCCACTGTTTGAACAATGAGCAATTTCCATTGTCACCTTAATGGTAACAGAAGGAGGTGCCTTGAAGGGCGCTGCTCTGGGTCACTGCTTCGAGAACGCGTGTGCTTGTGGACCAGCTGGGGACCTCGTTTAATGCAGATTTTGAGTCACTGGGTCCACAGTGGGGCCGAGCTCCCAGGTGACACGAGTCGTGCTAAGCGGAGGACTTCGTTTTGGAATTGCATACATGGGGAGGCCATTCTGGGGGAGAGGTAGGCAGACACCCAAAGAGATGAGGTGGGCACATCCAGCCTTCAAGGCCTCCCTCCTCCACAGGTGGGGAGCCCGACACGACAGTGGCTGTATGTACCGACTCCTTGTCCAACTTCTAGATGCCAACCAGACTGTGCTGGATAAATTCTCCGCTATGCCCGTTCCCATCCAACAGTGGAACAACAATGTCTGCTTTCAGGTGAGTCTCCAACTTCAGGTGAGTCTCTGGCAGGGACCAGGAGGGGAAGTGATCGGCCTAGGGAGGTTATCTGTTACTTCTTGGGGTTTCTGTAAGGAGGACGCCGCTGGGGATGCTTCTGGTTCCCGGCTCTCGGGTAGTTGCTTCTGGACAATGGCTGGAGCCGAAGGCCTGGTGGGGTGTGTATGTGTGTGTGTGTGTACGTGTACATCCAGCAGCTGGTGGCTTCATTTAGTCCCAGAGCTTCCATGTGGGGTCTCTCTGTGAGGGCTGGCCTGGATTTCCTCACGGCATGGCCACCTCAGGGCAGCCAGACTCCACTTACTAATGGCTCAGGATTCCGCCAGGAAGGTTCCAGAGAAACCAACAGAAGCTGCATTGCCTTTTCTGACTTAGTTTTCAAGTCACTTGGCAGTTACGAACAAAACCGGCCCACCCAGACTCCAGGGGACCGGGTATTAGGATGAGGAACCATGCGATTCCACTGAGCCAAAAGGCCCCAGGCTCAGATTTCAAGAAGGCGGCTGTGGCACAACACGCCTGATCTCTTTTCTACCTACAGGTCACCCACGTGTTCTCCAACATCAAGATGGGTGTCCGCTTTGTGTCTTTCGAACACTGGGGCCAGGACACACAGTTCTGGGCTGGTCACTATGGAGCCCGTGTGACCAACTCCAGTGTGGTCGTCCGAGCCCAGCTGTGTTAGTGGAGGGCAGTCCTTGCACAACAACCTGAGTGGTGCCTTCCAGAACTGGGGACCATTGGCCAGGACTTCTCGTTAACCAAGGACGTGTACCTCCCTGGCATCTTGGGTACTCCCGGAGGGTTCTGCCAGGACCCCTCTTGAGGTTCTAGAAACTACTAGAAGGAAGTTCTTTCTTCAGAGCTTCCTGCTGCTGTTATAGGGCAGTCCTCTCCCCGGAGGCGCTCTGATTCAGCCCCAGTCCCCTCTGCCCTGTCTCGTCCCCTTTCTGCTGTCAGGGGGCTTTATCTGACCCTTTAGAGAAGGCCACTGAGCTCAAGTAGACTCTCCTCCTTATGGCTGGGAAAATTCCAGC
Organism: Lutra lutra; assembly: GCF_902655055.1. Lineage (NCBI taxonomy): Eukaryota > Metazoa > Chordata > Mammalia > Carnivora > Mustelidae > Lutra > Lutra lutra. The sequence goes on along the minus strand of NC_062294.1, from coordinate 46,126,430 downwards.
CACCTTGGGTGGCAAACTTAACCTCCCTCAGCTTCAAGGCTGGGACCAGGTCTCGCAACTGAAAGTCAGCCAGCTTAAAAAATGTGTGGAGATCCTCAAGGACCCCTGTGATTGTATGTTGTATAATATTATATTTTATTTTGAAATTTTCCACAAACATCAAGAGAATAATATAGCCACAACAACTATCTGCCGATCATATGTAATAAATTTATTATTTTGCCAAAAGTGCCTCAGATCTTTGAAATAGGAAATATAACCTTATTGTCTTGTTTACTACTTGGTTTGAAAGCAACAAATTGTCCCAGTGGAGGAGGGGAAACTACAGAAGAAACTCCCAATAGAAGGGGTTTTAGTAGAAAGAATGAAGAGTGCGAACAGTATCTTTTCCCAAGCCCTAAGGAAACCATCGGTTCAGACAAAGATTATCAGACAGTGGGTGTGTGTACACCACATTAGTGACTTTTTTTTTTTTTTAAGATTTTATTGTTTATTAGAGAAATAAGAGACACAGCATGAACGGCAGAGAGAGAAACAGGCTCCTTACCTAGCAGGAAGCCTGACATGGGGCTCGATCCCAGGACCCTGGGATCATGACCTGAGCTGAAGGCAGGTGCTTAACTGAGTGAGCCACCCAGGTGCCCCATCATTTGTGGCTTTCTAGGTGGGAGCCAGGATCAGGCTGTCCTCACGCCAGTCCAGGGTCATGGCTAACTCACAGCTGGTGGGTCAGTGAGATGTTCTAGGTCATCTTTTCTTTTCTTTTTTTAAAGATTTTTAAAGTAATCTTTACTCCCTGTGTGGGGCTTGAACTCACAACCCTGAGACCAAGAGTCGCACGCTCTACCGATGGAACCAGCCGAATGCCCCTGAAATGTACCATTGCCTTTGCTGTATTCCAGGATGAACTGCTCATTGGAGGGGTCAGGCCTTTGGCCTCTTTCTTGCAGTAGAAGGGAAACACAGGCAGTAAAGCAGCCAGACACACCCAGAGGTGGCATGTTTTGCCCAGGTTCTTAAAAAAGGAGTTGTGACAGGTTGAAACAGAAGAGTCATGACCAGATGGAGTATGCGGGGCTCTCGTGGGTACTGGTTTGGACAGTTCAGCTCTAGATGGCATTTTTGGGTCAACTGGGGGAATTTGGATATGAGGAATATGAGAAACATCTAGGAAGGGAAAGGTGCAGACCACTGCCTTTAAAAAAAATGCAGCCATGTAATTAAATTCTGGCATAGTTTTTAAAGGTTTTTTAAATTAATTTATTAGACAGAGATCACAAGTAGACAGAGAGGCAGGCAGAGAGAGAAGAGGAAGCAGACTCCCCACAGAGCAGAGAGCCCGATGCAGGGCTCGATCCCAGGACCCCGGGATCGACCTGAGCTGAAGGCAGAGGCTTCAACCCACTGAGCCACCCAGGCACCCCTCAATTTTGGCATATGTTATAGTGTGTGTGTGTGTGTGTGTGTGTGTGCGCGCGCGCGCGCGCACGCACGCCAAAGTTAATGATACCACTTTATACACAAATGTGTATATACGATTACTTATATCCTGGGTGACCTTCTGGATATGCGTGTGTATATAGATATGTATGTATTTATATTCAGAAGAAAAAGAATATTACCTGTAGGGGCACCTGGCTGGCTCAGTCCATAGAGCATGTGACTCTTGATGGGTCATGAGTTCAAGCCCCAGGTTGGGCGTGGAGCTTACGTAAAATAATTAAAAAAAAAAAAAAAGAATATTAGCTACAGTGTTACAGGGTTAGTGCAATGATCTCTGGTTGTGGTGATTTTGTATTTATTTTGCTTATCTCATTTTCTGCTGTGTATTGGTGTATAGAAGAGATAGAAGACAAATACATAGTATCCTCCAATGCAATTTCCCTCCTCTTCCAGAAAGAACCACATTTCAAAGGCATCTTTGGTGACAGGTTTTCGCTTGTTTTATTTGGTTATGGAGAATTCGAAATACATAGAGAAGCAGAGAGACGAGTGTTCTAACCATGTTTCTATTCTCCAGCACCAGTCTTATCAACTTATGGCCCATCCTAAGCCCATATCCCCATTGATTCTCCCCTCTCCCATACTGTTTTTTTTAATATGTTTTTCTTTTGAAACAGTCTCAAACGTAGCAGAGACTGTGTGGGTATGGCACAAAGCTCTTCCCCCCCTGAAACATGTAGTACGTTTCCAGCATCACTGCAAAATTCTTTCATGGGTATTTTCTACATCTGAGGACATTTTCCTGCATAACTACAATATAACCATCCAAATCACGATGGTCACGTCAATTCAGTAACTGCCCCCAAAGGGCTAAGCTAGGTGGCCCTGCTTACAAAGGCCTCTTGAAAAGGCCCTGGGTTGGCTCAGTCGACTAAGCATCTGACTCTTGATTTCGGCTCAGGTCATGACCTCAGGGTCATGAGATTGAGCACCACGCTATGTGTGGAGCCTGCTGAAGAGTCTCTCTCTCCCCCCACCCCTTCCCACCTCTCTCTCAGAAAGAAAGGAAAAGAAAAAAGGAAGGGAGGAAGGAAGGAAGGGAGAAAGGAAAGGGAAGGGAATGAGGGAGGGAGGAAACAAGGAAGGGAAGGAGGGAGGGAAGAAGGAGAGAGAGAAAGAAAGGCCTGTTTGTTGGGGCACCTGAGTGGTTCAGCTGGTTAAGCGTCTGCCATCGGCTTAGGTCATGATCCCAGGGTCTGGGATTGAGCCCCGTGTCATGCTCCCTGTTCAGCATGGAATCTGCTTCTCCCTCTCCCTCTGCCTGCCACTCCCCCTGCCTGTGCTCTCTCTTTCCCTCTAACAAGTAAATTTTAAAAATCTACAAAAAAGGCCTGTTTAGGGGTGGCTCAGTCATTAAGTGTCTGCCTTTACCTTGGGTCATGATCCCAGGGTCCTGGGATCGAGCCCCATGTCGGGCTCCCTGCTCAGTGGGAAGTCTGCTTCTCCCTCTCCTACTCCCCTGCCTTGTGTTCCCTCTCTCACTGTCTTTCTCTGTCTGTCAAATAAATAAATAAAATCTTTAAAAAAAAAAAAAAAAAGCCTATTTGCAAGGTTGGCCCTTAGATGGCATCTGGGAACTCGAATTTTGGAAGTGTTCCCACCATTTCCTAACTGATATGTGGCTCTTAGACTATTTGTGTGAACAGTATGGTTTGTGCTGAACACTTGCTGTCTTCTGGGGGTCTGGAGTTTGGGTACTAGCCAGGCAGAAAGAAGGTGTCTCTAGGACTAACTGCCTGAGTCTCTGATGAGCTTCCCTGGGCATCACACACCTGTGGCTCCACTTTTGTTGCTGGGTCAAGAGTGCACTTGGCAGGACCCCTCCGAGGGCGGGGGAGGAACCAAGGAACCTGCACAGAACCCTCCAGTGTCTGTATCTTTGTCCCTTATGACCCAGTTGTGCGTACAACCGCACCCCTGTAGAAAATCTCAGGGGCGAGTAGAACTACGTACTGAGTTTCATGAGTCCTTCCAGCAAATATCTGAGCATGAGGTACTCCTAGGATTATACACACACAAACCCACACAGAGGTGGCAGTGGTGGGACTTCTAGAAGGATCCTGACTTAAATATGGCCACAACATGATTTAGGGTAAAGGGAGAACGGTGAGGGATGACGAGACCCTGGTGCCTGGTGGCCACGGAGTTCCGTTACCCATGGTCTGAAACAGCCCAGGTGCTGTCTTTTGCAAGAGGGAAAAGTTAGCTAGGGAATTAAAACAATAGGTCCAACCCTTGGGGACCTGGCTGACTTGGGCAGGTGCCGGCTATAGTGAGGAAAACCCTTAAGCCTGGTGATGCCTTTGGTGTTTTCCACTTTCCTCCAGGCAGGAGAGGGAAAGGCGCAAACATTCCCTCAAAAGTTAGGGGTCAAAGACAATAAACCTGAGTTTGTAGTGGAGTTTCTCCTCCCACCTTACTCCAGAAAGGGGCCGCATCCCCCAAAGATGGGCTTTAGTTAAACTGAAAAGTTTAAAGGTTTGCCTTGCTCTCCCCTCCAAGGGAGAAGACAGCTGGTTAAATCCATTTCCGGAGGGGATCAAAGCTTTAGATAAACCTGAGTGCAAAAGATGGGAGTGGGGGGAAACATCTCTTCAGCAAGGAGGCCACAGAACCCCCACCTAGTCTAGCTGGGATCTCTGAGCAGCCAGCATGTTAACCCTGTAGATGCCGAATTTACCTTTTTTTTTTTCCTTTTAAGTAGGCTATCCAACATGGGACTTGAACTCACCACCCCGAGATCGAGAGTCATGTGCTATACCGACTGAGCCAGCCCGGTGCCCCTGTGCTGAATTTACTTCTAGGGATCTGAGTAAACTTGTAATGAAAGGGGCAGGGGGGAAAAAAAGGGAGAAATTCATAATACAACATTATCCAGCAATTAAATCTCAAAGAAAAGGGAAGTTTGAAAAATGGCTTTGTATTTGATGGCCATTTCATCAAGAAGTAGGATTAAAAAAACCAGTGATCAATGTATATGTATACATGTAATACACACACACACACACACACACACACGTATATGTGTGTGTGTGTGTGTGTGTGTTTGTTTGTTTTCTGTATATTACCACATGTTGAGAGCTTAAAAGACCTTTTTGGGGCACCTGGGTGGCTCAATCAGTTAAGCATCTGGCTTAGGCTTAGGTCATGATACCAGGGACTTACCATGGAGTCCTGTGCATTGGGGAGTCTGCTTTTCCCTCTACCCTTACCCCCCACTCGTGATAACTCTCTTTCTCTCTCAAAGAAATAAATAAAAATCTTTTAAAAATCTTTTAAAAAATCTTTAAAACAAAAACAAAAACCTTTTGGCCAGAGAGGCACTGTGCCTTTTTTAGGTTGTTTTCTTTCACTTAGTAATACGCAGTTTTGGAGGGTACCTGGGTGGCTCAGTGGGTTGGGCCTCTGCCTTCAGCTCAGGTCATGATCTCCAGGTCCTGGGATAGAGCCCTGCATCGGATTCTCTGCTCAGCAGGGAGTCTGCTTCCCCCTTTCCCTCTCTGCCTGCCTCTCTGCCTACTTGTGATCTCTCACTCTGTCAAACAAATAAGTAAAATCTTTAAAAAAAAATGTGCTTTTGGTTCACCCATGTCTTTTCTTGGCCTGATAGCTCATTTCTTTTTAGCCCTCCATAATATTTCATTGTCTGGATGGACCACAGTTTACTTAACCATTCACCTCCTGAAGGACCCCTTGATTGCTTCCAAGTTTAAGGAGTTATGAGTAAGGCTACTATAAACATCCGTGTGCAAGTTTTTGTGTGTGGACAGAAGTTTTCAACTCTTTGGGGTAAATGCCAAGAGGCTTGATGACAGGATCATAGGGTAAGAGCATGTTTAATTTTGTCAGAGACTACCTTCCAACGTGGCTGGACCCCGATGTGCATTCCCACCAGCAACGAATGGGAGTTCCTGTTCCTCCACACCCTTGTCAGCATGTGGTGTTGTCAGTGTTCTGGATTTGGGCTGTTCTTTTTTTTTTTTTTTTTTTAAGATTTTATTCATTTATTTGACAGAGATCACAAGTAGGCAGAGAGGCAGGCAGAGAGAGAGAGAGAAGATGAAGCAGGCTCCCCACTGAGCAGAGAGCCCGATGCGGGGCTCGATCCCAGGACCCTGAGATCATGACCTGAGCCAAAGGCAGAGGCCTCAACCTACTGAGCCACCCAGGTGCCCCTGGATTTGGGCTGTTCTAATAGGTGTGTAGTTGGAAGCCCTTTTTGCTCATGGGTCCTGTCCCCATGCTTTAATCAAACTACCTTTTCTGCACCAATAATAATAGTAGGTGTGAATTAGTACCTCATTGTTGCTTGAGTTTGCATTTCCCCAATGACATACGAAGTCAAGCATCTTAGATACTTATCTGCCATTTGTCTATCTTCTCTTGTTCATTTTCGAATCAGATTGTTCATTTTCTCATGGAGACTGAAGAATTCTGTATATATTTTGGATGGCAGTTGTTGATCAGAAACGTCTTTCACAAATATTTTTTTCCCAGTCCATGGCTTGGCTTCTCACTCTCCTGAAGGAGTATGTACCTTCCCTTCGAGCAGGGCCATCTAAGCTCTAAGACTGATAAGGAAAAAAGGACTTAGGAAAGCATTTCTCATCCTCTGGACTTGGAACCAGATCTTCCGGTTCTCCCACAGAGCTTTGCTGCTGCCGAAGAGAAGCCTCTGGCTTTTCTGGATTTGGGGCATTTGCAGCTCCGAATTGCCCAGACCTGACTCTAAGCCAAAACCTGATATGGTCCATGGAGGAATGTTTCGTTCTCAGCACGAACTGTGCTTAGTGAACAAAGCTTCACTCTGGGACATTGGCAGGTGTAAAACAGCCCTCTGTGGGACCCTAAACTGCATCAAGCTACTGCTCAGGTCTCTATTTCTGATGTAGATCCTAACATCTAATGCAGTTCTATCTTGTGACTGCTGCTGAGCGCTGCAAGCTGGGGGAGGGCTCATCACAGGGACTGTGACCCCCTTTGGGCTCTCCTAACACGTTGGACTCTGGATCACTCTGGGGGGATGTCGCACAGCTGTTGCATTGTATTCTGTTTTCCCAATTAGTGGCAGTCTGCAACAAGGACTCATAGTCTGACTCTACTTCTGTGGTCTTTCCCCTGATACCTGCACCTCGGGAAGGCTGCTTGATGACTAAATGCCACCGGTTCTTAGAACAGGGGTGATCTACTCCAGGCTGCTTACTGGATAAATGATCAGGACAAAAGGGGTAGGGGTTATATTAAATGATTCTGAAAATTGTTGAATATTCAGGTTTTCATCCTGACCAATTCCTGGATATGGTGTGTCTTTCTCTCTGTCACTCTCTTTTTTAAGATTTTATTTATTAATTTGACAGAGTGCAAGCAAAGAGAGCTGCAGGAAGAAGGAGGCAGAGGGAGAGAGAAAAGCAGACCCCTTGCTGAGCAGGGAGCCTGATGCGGGGCTCGATCCCAGGACCCTGAGATCATGACCTGAGCCGAAGGCAGACGCTTAACCAGCTGAGCGCCCCATGGTGTGTCTTTCTCATTAACTTCTATAAAAATATTTTTCTCTTGAAAAAAAGCATAGGAAACACTAGAGAATCCCTTACTGCAGTGATAAAAGAACTAAAATCTTGTCAGGTCCAAATTAAAAATGCTACAACCGAGATGCAAACCCAGACAGATGCCATAAAAACCTTTTTCTGTGAAAATGCTTTTGTCCCTTATTGCATCTAACCCTTCTGGATGAAAAGTTTGAATGAGAATTTAAAAATAGTCACTTTTTGGCTTTTTGGCTAAGATCAAGTGTGGAGAATTTTAAAATAATTCGGAATTTGAAAGCACACACACACACACGCTTATACACACAAACTATAGACCTAATGACTTAATAACTGAATTCAGGAAAGTTACAGGGTACAAGATCAATATAGAAATTCCACTTGAAATTTTTTTTTTTTTGCCACAGATGGCTTTTATTCTTTTTTTAAAAGATGTTATTATTTGTCAGAAAGAGAGAGAGTGAGCAAGTGCACAAGCAGGCAGAGTGGCAGGCAGAGGCAGAGAGAGAAGCAGGCTCCCCACTGAGCAAGGAGCCCGATGCGGGACTCGGTCCCAGGACCCTGGGATCATGACCTGAGCTGAAGGCAGCAGCTTAACTGACTGAGTCACCCAGGCGTCCCCTCACTTGAATTTTTATACGTTACCAATGATCATCTGAAAATGAAATTAAGAAAATAATTCTATTTACCATAGCATCAAAATGAATAAAATACATAGGAATAAATTTAACCAAGGAAATGAAAGACTTGTACACTGAAAACTACCAAACATTCCAGACAGAAATTAAAGAAGACATAAATAAATGGAAAGATACCCCAGGTTCACTGATTGGAAGACAATATTGTCAAGATTACAATACTCTCCAAATTGATCTACAGATTCAATATAATCCCTATCAAAATTCCAGCCTTTTTTGCAGAAATGGACAAGGTTATCCTAGAATTCATATGGAATTGCAAGGGGCCCCAATTGCAAAAGTAATCTTTAAAAAGAATAAAATTATGGATTCACACTTTCAAGTTTCAAGACTTAGTACAAAGCTACAGTAATCAAAACAGGGTGATACTGGCATAAGGATAGACATATAGATCAATGGAATAAAATTGAGAGTCCAAAAAAACCTCATCTTCAGTCAGTTGATTTCCTACAAGGGTATCAGTACCATCCAATGGGAAGAGAATTGCTTTTTCAGCAAATGGTGTGGGACAACTGGATGACTGTGTAAAAGAATGAAATCAAATCCTTACCTCATACCATATACAAAAATCAACTCGCAGTGGATCAAGGACTTAAATCTAAGAGCCAAAACTATAAAGTTCTTAGAAGAAAATATAGGAGAGAATCTTTTTCACCTTGGATTTGGCGATTGATTCTTAGATATGGCACCAAAAACACAAGCCACAGAAGGGAAAAGCTAGATAAATTGGACTTCCTCCAAGTTAAAAACTGATGTGCATCCAAGGACACCATCAAGGGTGCCTGGGTGGCTCAGTGGGTTAAAGCCGCTGCCTTCGGCTAAGGTCATGATCCCAGGGTCCTGGGATCAAGTCCCGAATCGGGCCCTCTGCTCAGCAGGGAGCCTGCTTCTCCGTCTCTCTCTGCCTGCCTCTCTGTCTCTCTCTGCCTGCCTCTCTGCCTACTTGTGATCTCTATCTGTCAAATAAATAAATAAAATCTTGGGATGCCTGGGTGGCTCAGTGGGTTAAGCCGCTGCCTTCGGCTCAGGTCATGATCCCAGAGTCCTGGGATCGAGTCCCACGTCGGGCTCCTTGCTCGGCGGGGAGCCTGCCTCTCTCTCCGCCTCTGCCTGCCTCTCTGCCTGCTTGTGTGCTTTCTCTCTCTCTCTTTCTGACAAATAAATAAATAAAATCTTTTTAAAAAATAAATAAATAAATAAATAAATAAATAAAATCTTTTAAAAAAAAAAGACACCATCAAGAACATGAAAAGACAACCTACAGAATGGAAAAGAATATTTGCAAATCATTATCTGATAAAAGCCTAGTATCTAGAATATAGAAAGAACTCTCACACTCAACCAGGAAAAAATAGCCCAGTTTTTAAATGGGCAAAGGATACGAATAGATACTCCTTTCTGCAAAGAAGATATACAAGTGGTTGATAAATATACAGAAATATGTTCAACATCATTAGTCATTAGGGAAATGCAAATCAAAACCACAATGAGACACCAATTTACACCCACTAAGATGACTATGAGCAAAAGCATGGAAAATAACAAATGTTGGTGGTGATGTGAAAAATTGGAACTTCAGGCACTGTGGGTCTGTGGGCATGTGAAATGGTGCAACTGCTTTGGAAAGAGTTCTTCCAAAAGTTAAACATAGAATTACCGTATGACCTGGCGATTTCATTCTTACACGTATACCTAGGAGCCTTGAAAATGTGTTTACCCAAAAACTTGCACGTGAATGTTCAGAGCAGCCTTATTTATAATAGCTAAGAAGTGGAAGCAACCCAAATGTGTATCAAATGATGAACAGATAAACCAAATGAAATAGATCCATAAAATGGAATATAATTCAGCCAGAAAAAGGATTGGAGGTGGGGAGGAATGAGATACAGAGCCACTCTATAACATGAACCCACCTTGAAAACCTTATGCTCAATGAAAGAAAGCAACAAATGATATGATTCCATTTCCATAAAATGCCCAGAATAGTAAAATCCATAGGGAGAGAAAATAGACTAGTGGTTGCCAGGGGATGGGGGGGCGGTGGCAGAGAGAGTGCTTATTGGTAGTTTCTTTATGGAGGGATGAAATGTTCTGGAACAATATGGTGAAGCTGCTTATACAATGCTGTGAGTGTACCCAAAACCACTGAACTGTACATTTTTAAAGATTTTATCTATTTGAAAGAGAGAGAGGCTGAGAGAGAGAGGGAGAGAGCAGGAGCAGGGCAGAGGGAGAGGGACAAGCAGACTCCTGGCTAAGCAGGGAGCCTGGTACAGGACTCCATCCCAGGACCCCAGTATCACCACCTGAGCCAAAGGCAGTCACATAACCCACTGAGCCACCCAGGCGCCACTGAATTGAACATTTTTAAAGATTTTTTATTTTATTTATTTGACAGACAGAGATCACAAGTAGGCAGAAAGGCAGGCAGAGAGAGAGGGGAAAGCAGGCTCCCCGCCAAGCAGAGAGCCCGATGTGGGGCTCAATCCCAGGACCCTGAGATCATGACCTGAGCGTAAGGCAGAGGCTTTAACCCACTGAGCCACCCAGGCGCCCTAGAATTGAACATTTTTAAATGGCTAACATAGAGTACAAAGTATTACATGAATTTTACCTCCATTAAAAAAAAAGTTTGGGGGAAAAAATGTAAAGTGATGATAACCGAATGAGCCACACTGATGTTGTAACAAAAAAGGAAAAACACAAGCTTGGCCCCTGAGGAGGTACCAGAGTTGGTGGAGAGACATAGGTGGTCTGCATTTTTCAGAACTGCTCCCAGAATCGGAAGCGTTGCTGGCCTCCCCAGCTGAAAACACCAGAGGGATGCCCACTGGTTTATGTTCCTTTCCTTCTGGAATTTTGTTTCATGCTAGGAATTAGGTACATGCTACATTCAGCACAAGACACATTGTTAGGGAACATTGGGGACACCTTCAGATGCCAAATTCCTAGATGCCAGTCAAGGGTCAACCTTGCAAGAGACCCTTCTAAAGACAGAAGCCTTGGGGTGCCTGGGTGGCTCAGTGGGTTAGGCGTTTGACTCTTGGTTTCAGCTTGCATCATGATCTCAGGGTCCCGATCTCTGAGATCGAGCTCCACATCAGACTCCACCCTCAGCACGGAGTCTGCTTGAGATCCTTTCCCCTCCCTCTCCCTCCGCCTCTGCCCCTCCCCCTGCTTATGCTTGCACTCCCTTGCTCTCTCAGTCGCTCTCTCAAAGAAATAAAAAATATTTATTAAATCTTTAAAATTAAACAAATAAATAAAATAAAGACTGAAGCCCCTGACCTGCTATGGTCTTTTCTTCAGAGTTCCCCATTCAGTTCTTTGTAGCCAAGCCCCCGAACCTCTTTGAGTTACCCTTCTAAAATACACGGGACCTCCTTTTTTATCTCTCTGACTCCACAGTCCAACCCTCTCTCCCCCACTGAAAGGCTGCAACCTCAAAGCCATCGGTATCAGTAATCTGGGTGTGAGGCCAGCATCTTCCATATGAAGTTTGCAGCAGGATAGCCTTCCGCTGTCTCCTGGAGACATTGTACCAAAGCTTAAGAGAACAGATCTGAATGGCAGGAGTACAGGGTGTTCTGCAAAAAAGCAGAAAGGGGCAGACTTCACACTAACGCTGAGCTATAGGCTCAGGTGAACAGTCACCTGCTAACCTCATTATCAAACAAGAGAACTCTACAATTTTTTTTTCCTCCTGATATAATAAAAGTCACCGGCTTCTCATTCCGCTGTAGCTGGTCTCTGCCACTGGCAGCACCTCTTAGACTTTTATTTTTCACAACAGCACCCCACTTCTGGTATCAATTTCTAGATTAAGTCAGATGCAGACCAGCCTGCTGTAACAGCCTCTAAAACACAGCACCCCGAGTGAATGGAAGCTCATCCCCCATCTAATATTTTATAGGCTGGTGGGCAGTCCAGGAAAAGGAGATGGCTCTGATCCTTGATCTGTCCATTCTACCACCTTGAGCATATGCCCTATTTCCTAGGGGCACCTGGGTGGCTCAGTCAGTTAAGCAGAGGATTCTTGTTTTCGACTCAGGTCATAATCTCAGGGTGGTGAGATCAAGCCCTGCATGGGGCTTCACACTCAACGGGGCGTCTACCCAAGAGTCTCTCTCTTCCTCTCCTTTTGCCCTCCCCAACCCCTCCCTCTCTCTCTCTAAAAAAAGATAAATAAATAAATCTTGGAACTGCTACTTTCCATCCATTGGGGAGGTAGAAGAGGGGAAGTATAGGAGATTGGCTTTGCTTTTAAGGAGGTGAATTAGAAATTGCACATGGTATGTCTCTTTACATCCCATTGGCCTGAACTTAATCACGTGGTCACATCTAGATGCAGAGGAGGCTGGAAAATGTAGTCTGTGGCTGAGTGGCCAACTCAGACTCGAGGGTTTTTATTTCTAAAAGGGAAAATGGATTTTGAGAGACATGATGAATTTAGCAGTCTCTCTCATGGACAGTGTGGGATTAACTACTCGATGTCCTCCAGTGTCCCTTCCCTCCATTTCTCTGGTTACAAGTTTTCCTGGTATAAAAACCACATTTCCCAACTTCCCTTGTAGCCAAGTGTGGCCGTGTGACAAAGTTCCAGCTAATGCAATGTAAGGGAAAGTGATGTGTGCAACTTCTGACATGTGACTTTAAGGTAGGGGAAGCATGCCCTTTCCATCTCCTCTTCAACATTCCTGCTTCTGGGAAGGTAGATGTGACAGCTGGAGCTACAGGGGGCCATGAGGACGAGAGCCACATCCTAAGGTTGGTAGAATGAGAAGCCAGGAGCAGCCTAGACCTTAGATAATGGTGGAGCCACTATGCCCAACTGAACAGCCCACAACAGAATTTTACCCAAGAGAGAAATAAACTTGTATCTCATTTAAATTACCATGAGTTTGAGTATCTATAACAGCCAGCCAAAATTTCACAAATCTTCACAGCCTAATTTTCATAGAGTGCCATAATTCCTGGACCTTTTGCAACTTACGTTTTTTTTTTTCACTCAGCATTACATTTTGTACACATATCCCTATTGGTTTAAGTATATTTGATTTTTTTTTCTTTTTGCACAGTTCCTTCAGAAGTCATTCCCCTGAAACTTTTTATTTTATTGTGGCAAAATAAACAACATAAAATTTCCATTTTAACTCTTTTTTTTTTTTTCTTAGTAATCTGTACACCCAACATGGGCTCAAACTTAACAACCCTGAGATCAAGAGTCGCACGCTCTACGAATGAGTAGCCCTTTAACCATTTTTGAGTGTACACTTCGGTGGCGTTAAGTACATTCACAATGTTGGAGAAGTACCGCTATCCTTTCCAGCACTTTTTCATCATCCCAAACATTTACATTTAAGTAAGTAATTAATTAATTTAATGTACCCATTAAACAATAGCTTCCCCTACCTCCTCCCCAACAGCCTCTCTACCTTCTCTCTCTATAAATTTGCCTATTCTGGGCTCCTCATATAAGTAGAATCTGGCAATAGCTATCTTTTTGTGTCTGGTCTAAATCATTCACCTTAACTACTGTATGACTTAGTATCTGTCTCCTTGTTTAGGTCACCTCGTCATCCTTTAATTAGGTCTCATCATTTATTCCAAAATGAGCTCAGACATATTTTCCTGGCATTTGATGCATCTTACTTTTTTGTGTATAAGAGAATGGAATCTTTACTTATGAATTATACTTTCTAATTGGTCGTTGCCTTTATTATCAGAGTGCTTTTTTTTTTTTTTTTGCAGGTTGGTCTTACATCTAGCTGACTTGCTAAAATTTCCTCTTGGATCTTTGCAGGGAATTTTTCTAATTAACTTTGGTATTTATTACAGGCAGTGTCCTTATATCAGGTTGATGATTCTCCTTTCTCTCTAGTTGGGTCACAAAAGTTTTATTTTAAATGAGAGTTGAATTTTATCCAATGTTTCTCCTCCTGTAATTTGTTAATATGGTGTATTACATTAATAGATTTTCTTTTTTAAAAGATTTTTATTTAGTTATGACTACATTAATAGATTTTCTTTTAAATTTTTATTGTGGAGGGGCACCTGGGTGGCTCAGTGGGTTAAGCATCTGCCTTTGACTCAGGTTACAATCCCAGGGTCCTGGAATCGAGCCCCGCATCGGGCTCTCTGCTCAGTGGGTAGCCTGCTTCCTCCCCCGTCTCTCTCTCTGCCTGCCTCTCTTCCTACTTGTGATCTCTCTCTGTCAAATAAATAAATAAAAATAAAAAAATTTTAAAAAGCTTATTCTTTAAAAAAAAATTTTTTTTTTTTATTGTGGAGCAGAGCCTGTCTGGCTCAGTCAGTAGAGCATGTGATTCTTGATCTTGGGGTTTTAAGTTCAAGCCCCATGCTGGGTGTAGAGATTACATTTAAAAAAAAAGAAGCCCTTTAAAATTTTTTATCGTGGAGGGGAGCCTGGGTGGCTCAGTCAGTTAAGTGTCTGCCTTCAGCTCAGGTCGTGATTCCAGGGTCCTGGGATCGAGTCCCACATCGGACTCCTTGCTCGGCAGGGAGTCTGCCTCTCCCTCTGCCTGCTGTTACCCCTGCTTGTGCTCTCTCTCTCTGACAAATAAATAAATAAAATCTTTTTTTAAAAAAAGTTTATTGTGGAATTGCCCGCACCTGTTGATATTAGGTAGAAAAGTGGAGCGGACCCTCTAATATACAGCTCAGATCTCCTCTTCAGGGTGGAGGCATTCTTTCCACGGCTGCTAGTGGCTCATGGCACATGGCTTCCAGCTGAGTCTCTGTCTGGGCAAGACCATCAGCGGTAAAGAACCATCTTGCTCAAGCTCATGCTTCTTTCCGAGGGGCAGCCCACGTTCTGCGTCTGGGCAGTAAGAGGGACAAAAGCCTGGCTCCATGCCTCAGCAAGGAACAACCCAGAAGGGCCATTCCAGTTCCAGGTTCCCCATCAGATGGACTGAGACCCTTGTTGCAACCATATTAGCTTTTCCCAGCACCCACCCTGCCCCCTCTCTTCCTCACACACGTGTCCCAGAGCACTCCCCGCTAACCATCCTCTCTGGCTGCAGATCCCAGCTCGGAGTCTGTCTCCCGGGAAACCCTACCAGTCAATGACTGCATGTATGTATGTGTGTTTACTTCTAAACAAACATAAGGGGCATCTGGGTGGCTGAGTCCATTAAGCGTCTGCCTTGGGCTCAGGTCATGATCCCAGGGTCCTGGGTTCAAGTCCGAGTGGGGCTCCCTTCTTAGTGGGGCGTCTCCCTCTCGCTCTCCCTCTCCCACTGCCAAGCATCCTCCGATCCCTTCCTACTCTTCCTCAGGTCTGCCTTGTCTCCCCATCATCCATCCAACGGGCTCACGGGGTGCTCCTGAAGCCCCCTCCAGTGGCCAGCCAAAGTCAGTAATGACAGAGTGATGCCAGACTGTGGCATTAGTAAAGAATGCTGCTGTCGCCCGGGTCCTAACACAGCAGATCTGTTACTTGCCGGCCATTCCCCCTTCCTGGCTAACGGAACCCCTATCTTTCTGGTCGGGGCAGCAAGGAGCCAGCCATAGGAGGTGAAGTAGAGACCGCCAGCCACGGCTTACCTGTTCTCCTTTGCTGGATGCTTGGGCTCACATACTCCTGCGCAGGAAAAGTGGCCATGTGGTCAGGTCTGGGCAAGGGAGCTCTGCCGGGTGGCCTTGCCCTCCTCACTTCTTCCTGCCTCTGTGAGGTTACAGTACATGCAGCGGAGGCTGTCATCCTGGAGGATAAAAGCCAAATGCTGAAGATGATGGAGGGGAAAGAGAAAGAGCCAGGCTCCTCCACTATCAACCGCAGCAGCCACAGACCCCCACCCTGGAGCTGGATGGCGGGGATGGGGTGGGGAGGTGGGCACTCACTCACAGGCAGTCCCAGTGCAGATCCCGGATGGGAGGCCGCAGGACCCACATGTCATTTCCACCCTGCCGCAGATCCAGGCCCACTTCTGCAGGGGGATGGGTAAGAGGGGCCTACCCCCTGCAACCCCGCAGCCTACTCACTCCTGCCCTACGCTTGCACAGCGTTGCTGCCCAGCAGGGCCTGTCCCTGCCACTTTCCCGCCACTGGCTCAGCAGCCCTGCCCTTGACATCTTCTCTGAGGACATCATCATGCCTGCAGGGGTCCTCAGGATTTTTAAAAAATGGAAATACATTTTTTATGTATTTCCAGCGGCTGGGTGGCTCAGTTGGTTAAGTGACTGCCCTCAGCTCAGGTCATGATCCTGGAGTCCCGATCAAGTCCCCCCATCGGCTCCCTGATCAGCAAAGAGTCTGCTTCTCCCTCCGCCTGCCCCTCCCTGCCCGCCCTGTGCTTTCTCTCTCTCTCTCTGTCTCTCTCATTCTCTCTCTCTCAAATAAATAAAATCTTTTTTAAAAATGAAATAAAATAGGGGCGCCTGGGTGGCTCAGTGGGTTAAGCCTCTGCCTTCAGCTTAGGTCATGATCTCAGGGTCCTGGGATTGAGCCCCAAGTCAGGCTCTCTGCTCAGCAGGGAGCCTGCTTCCCTTCCTCTCTCTCTGCCTGCCTCTCTGCCCACCTGTGATCTCTGTCTGTCAAATAAATTAAAAAATGAAATACAATAAAAAATTGATTTGTCAGAGTACATCACATATAGGAAGGGTAAACATTGCTGCAAGAAATTTACTTATATGTATACTGATTGTTATGGAAAATGTGTTCTTTTTAAGATTTTATTTATTTATTTTTGAGAGAGAACAAGCTGAGGCAGAGGGAGAAGCCAGCACATTGTGGCACTCCATCCGAGGGATCTGGGATTATGACCTGAGCCGAAGGCAGACGCTTAACTGACTGAGCCCCCCGGGAGCCCCTGGAGAAGGTATTTCTTTCTGAGATTACGGCTACCACATTTAGGAAGACATTGCGCCCTCAAGTTCCTAGCAAGTGCCCGGAACAAACTGCTGCTGGGCCCTCACTCTCCCCCACCTCCCCACCTGCGCCTCAGGCCACCTTCAGGAAGAGGCCCCTTGTTCAACCAGCTGCTCTGTTCCAAGCCCTTTGCCTGGTCCTGGATTTCTCTCTCTCTCTCTCCCCTTCTCCCACACCACATCCACACCAACCCAACAGCAAATCCTGCTTCTTCCCCTCAAGACATACACAGAATCTGCCTTACCTCTGGGGCCACTGGGCTCGGGGTCAGGCAGGATCACCTCTCGCCTTGATTAGGACTCATCCAGCCAGCTCCTCCCCGCAGGACCCAGGCAAAGCACCCCCGCCCCTAGTAGGGGCTGCATACAGCAGGTGCTCATCTCTGCGCTATTCACTTCCTCCTCAGTCCCCTCTCGGTGAGGGTGGAAGGGGCAGGGCTGGGCTCTGAAGTCACATGGCCAGCCTCCTTCCACTGTCCTCCTCCAGCACCCCCCCCCCAGCCTGTTATCTGATCTCCCGCCATCTGGGCCCCTTGCTTCCCCTCCTCCTGGAGACAGGGCCTCTGGAGTTTTTGAGAAGTTGAACCCAGCAGCTCCACACCCTCCCAGCTCCCCAACCCCCACTCAATACACACACAAACACACACACACACACACACACACACACACACACACACACACACGGAGGCTGGTTGCACCCTCCCTACATTCCATGGACTCCGTTGTGAGAGCTGATTCATCCCAATCTCCAGATCCCTGATCTCCAGTCCCCAGGGGACCCTCCGGGACCTCCCTGTTCGTTTCTGGGGTCACGACCCTCTCTTTAGCCTTCTGCTCCCTGGCCGGGGCAGAGCCAGGCAAAGGGCTGATGAGTGATGCCTTCAACACACTGGCTGTCACTGAACTAGCCTCCAGGGGTTGCGGCCGGGCCAGACAGCAGGACTCAAGGCTTGTGGAGGGGGAAAGAATGCCACCCGGAGTTGGGCAGTAGACAGACCAGCTGACGCCAATCCAGCTGTGAGCAAGCCGGTAGCGGGCGCAGATTTCCTCTGATTTCACCGAGTGTGAAATTGCACACATATGAGGTCATGGTACAGCCTGACCTGGGATGGGGGCCCAAGGACCAAATCTTCACGGCCCATGAGCCCCTTTGTTATTGTAACTATTTAAAAAGGGTCCAGCATTCTGGAGTGTTCTTCTGGGGAATTTTTGTTAATTTTTTCTTTTTTTCCCCCCCTTAACTAGAAAGTTAGAGAGCTCTGTTCCAGTTCCAAACCTCTGGCCAAGAATTAACCTCACCTTGCCAGTAAAATTTTCCTTACTTACAATTGTGTTTTAATGCCCAGCTGTAAGCAAGGCTTATAATAAAAAAAAAGAAAGACACCTCACTGGCTCAGTAGAGTGAATGACTCTTGACCTCAAAGGTTGTGAGTTCAAGCCCTAGCTGGGTATGGAGGCCAGTTAAAAAAATATATAAAAGAAGAAAGTCAATTGAACCGACAGAATTAGTACTCCTGTGTTATATTTTTTTAAAGATTTTATTTTGGGGGCGCCTGGGTGGCTTAGTGGGTTAAGCCACTGCCTTCGGCTTGGGTCATGATCCTAGGGTTCTGGGATCGAACATCGCATCAGGCTGTCTGCTCAGCAGGGAGCCTGCTTCCCCCTCTCTGCCTGCTTCTCTGTCTACTTGTGGTCTCTGTCTGTCAAATAAATAGATAAAATCTTAAAAAAAAATTTTTTTATTTTGTTTATTTGAGACAGAGAGAGAGAGAGGAAGAGTGAGAAGCAGGTTTCCCGATGAGCAGGGAGCCCAATACGGGGCTTGGGACCCTGGGATTAGGATCTGAGCCAAAGGCAGACGCTTAACCAACTGAGCCCTCCTGTGTTATGTTTAAGAGTCATCTGGGATATTTGGCAGGGTGGGGGAGAATCATCTGGGGTATTTGGTATTTAAAGTATTTGTAATTGCTTAAGAGAATTTGGCATCAGCAAAAATATGACAGATTTATCCTGTAGATGTAAGTCTTCCAACGTAAAGTGCATAATTGAGTAATCCATTATTTTAGACTTGTAATTTTTCACTGGAACGTGCAAGAGAATTTTTCTAGGTGAGTCCTGGGATGTTTAAAAGATCTTGATACTCTTATAATGTATTATGAGAGTGAAGTACCTGGGAAGGTTTCACTTCTTAGGCACTTCTGTTGAGCTTCCAAAGAAAATCGAACAGTTTAAAATGTGAAAGCAAAACATTAAAGGGAAATTAATTAATAAAGATTCTAAATGGGATATGAAGCTGTTGAAACTGGGATGGGTTGACCATTCATCAAAGACCTCCCCCCAAAAGTGGTAAAATTGACCAGATTTATAAATAGAATAATATTTAGAAATAGAACTTTGAAACTTAAGGAAGACAATGTTTTTTATTGGTAGTTCTTTTGGTTTGGTTTCGTTTTTTAAGTAGGCTCCATGCCCAACATGGGGCTTGAACTCACGACCCTGAGATTGGTCGCATGTTCTACCAACTGAGCCAGCCAGGGTGGGTGGGTGTTGTTTGTTACACGGAAGTAGCTGATGAACACAATAGTGATAGACTCTTAGTAGATGTAAGACACCCCCAGAAAGAAAACCTACATTTCCCACACTCCCTTGCAGCCAGGCCTGGTCATGTGGAGTGTGGTAGTGGTGACAAGCTGGTCCAACAACCTAGACAAGACCAACACCCTGAAGGAACCAAGATCCCTGACTGATTTCATGGAGCAGAGCTATTTTATCAGCCTGGAAAGAAATAGGGAGAGCAAAATAAACTTCTGACTTGGATCTCTGTTAGAACAGCTGAATCTAGGGGAGCCTGGGTGGCTCAGTTGGTTAAGCATCTGCTTTTGGCTCAGGTCATGATCCTGGGGTCCTGAGATCGAGTCCTGCATGGGGCTCCCTGTTCAGTGGAAAGCCTGCTTCTCCCTCTCCCTCTGCTTTTTCCCTGCCCCACTCTGCTCTCTCTCTGTGAAATAAATAAAATCTTAAAAAAAAAAACACCCTAAATCTCAGCTTTTCCCAAACCCAAACCCGAAAAGATTATGTATAATCTTTTCATTGATACCCCATTTTTAAGAAAATTGGCCTCATTCTGATCCATAAAATGATAACCCAGATCTTATAGTTTGGTGTACTTAGCACGTGCTCTTGGTTCTGCTCCCCGACATATTATAATTGTTCATAAATAGATATTTGCTCATATATATGATGGGACACCCCACTGCTTAGCACACGTGCCATCAGTCAAGCATTCATGCCGCTCTTCTTTCTTTGCCTCGGGGGAAGTATTGTTTCTGCAGGCTGGATCCATACATTTCTTTTTTAAATTTTTAAAAAGATTTGATTGATTGATTGATTGGCAGAGAGAGAGAGAGCGCACAAGCACCGGGAGCAGCAGGCAGAGGGAGAGGGAGAAGCAGGCTTCCTTCCGAGCAGGGAGCCCCACGCAGGGCTCGATCCCAGGACCCCAGGATCATGACCTGATCCCAAGGCAAGAGAATTTGAAGAGTCATACATTTCTTTCCAAGTTCTCTTCTCACAGGCCGGCAGAACCTCTAGCAACCCACGGTTCTCCGTGCCTCCGCTAGCCAGCCTGATAAAAGCTCCTGGCTGCGTTTCTTTCTAAGCCTGACTCTTCAAAGGAGATCCAGGTTTCAGACCCTTGATATCTGGCAAACAGTGCTTTGGAGAAAGCTCTGCGCAGTGTTGCCCCCGGAAGTGTGCTTTGCGTCAGCGGGACGTGAACCCACGATGTTCAGAGAGACCCCGCCGCGTGCGGGGCCCCAAGCGGTAACCCCGAGGGCTCAGCTCCCTGATGCAGCGGGACCGCTCCTGCTGGGGTGGCCAACTTCACAAAGTGAGGGCAGGAGGAGCAAGCGGAGGGCCAACACTGCAACGAATCCATTTACAAGATTCAGTGCACGCAAAGCCTGGGGAAAACTTCTGCCCTGGGAAGGGGGGGCCGCTGAGGGTAATCGTGGTTTTTATGCTTGTAGACAGGTCAGCCTGGGATAGCGGCCGCAGGCTCCCACGTCAGCTCCCGGCTGCTCCCCTTCTGCAGTTGTACAGTCTTGGCCTGTACATTCGGGATAACGGTGGAACCTTCCAAAACCTCAGAGGGTTGCTGGGAGCCTTACATGGGACAACATACCTAGGGCTCCTAGCCCAGCACCTGGCATTTAAGATTTCGGAGCCGGGATGTCTGGGTGGCTCTGGGGGTTAAGCATCTGCCTTTGACTCAGGTCATGATCTCGGGGTGGCAGGATGGAGCCCCCATAGGGCTCTCTGCTCAGCAGGAAGTCTGCCTCTCCTTCTCTGTCTGCCCCTCCCCATCCCCCGCTTGTGGGTTCTCTCTCTCTCTCTCAAATAAATAAATAAAATCTTTAAAAAGAAATAATAATGAGAATAAAAAGAGGAAACTAGTGTTGGCGTGGATGTGGAGAAATCAGAGCCCTCATACGTTGCTGGTGAAGACGTAAAATAGTGCAGCCGCTGTGGAAAACACTTTGGTCCCCAAGAAGTTAAACACAGAGTTACCATATGACCCAGCCATCTGCTTCTGGGAATCTACCCCCGAAGAACTGAAAACAGGGCTGAAGCAGGGACTTGCAAGTCAATGTCTGTAACAGCTTTATGCCTAGTAGCCAAAAGGTGGACAGAAATCAGACACCTATCAACGGATGAATGGGTTAACAAAATACAATGGAATATGACCATCCATAGGAAGCAACAAAGGACCAACAAAGGACGCTGCCGCATGGATGAACCTGGAAAACGTTACGCTAAGTGCAAGAAGCCAGACACAAGAGACCAACTATCACAGGACTCCACTTCCACGAAATATCTAGAAGAGAAAAATTCACAGAGATAAAGAAGTAGCTTCGAGGTTGCCAGGGGCTGTGGGGAGGAGGGAGTGGGGAATTATTGCTTGATGGGTGCAGAGTTATGGTTTGAAGTGATGGCAAATTGGGGAAAGAGCGAATAGTGATGGTTGCCAAGCATCATACACTCAGCTAATGCAAAGGGCTAAATTGGCAAATATTGTGCTATATATACATATATTTTTACCACAATAAAACCATTGGGGTTTTCTTAAGCTGCAACAATGAGAGGCTTTGGGTGTAACTGGATAGAAATAGGTGGTGCGGGCGCCTGGGTGGCTCAGTGGTTTGGGTCTCTGCCTTCGGCTCAGGTCATGGTCTCAGGATTCTGGGATCGAGTCCCGCATTGGGCTCTCTGCTTGGCAGAGAGCCTGCTTCCTCCTCTCTCTCTCTCTCTGCCTGCCTCTCTGTCTACTTGTGATCTCTCTCTGTCAAATAAATAAATAAAATCTTTAAAAAAAAAAAAAAGAAATAGGTGGTGCTCAGAACCACGAGCTCCCAAGACCACCTGCCAGCTTGCGCTACGGGGAGAAAGGTGCTCAGGATACAGGAGACTCTGAGGGGAAAGCCTGACCCGGGCCCCGACTCAAACCCATGTGTTTGTTCAGAGCTGAACCCGTGGCCTGACCCTGAGCAATGAGCGCGTCAGAGGAGGGCTGCTGGGGCGGGCGCTCCCCGGTCTCATCACTGATCTTGAATCATTGGCCATCCTGAGACCTGTTCCACCTATACCCCAGACCTCAGCAGCGCTACTCACCCTGACTCTTCGGGGTGGCTGAGTATGCTCCAACTCCCACAGGAAACAAGAATGCAAATTGGACTCGCCATAATAAAGAAACAAATTTCAACCCATGGTGTCAGCACAGTTGTGACACGTGTCAGTGCAAGTAATTAGTTTGATCATCATTATAAGGTCACACGATGGCTTTTTGTCTGCTTGTTGGGTTCTTTACAACATCATTTGCAGACACTGATGTTAGAATAGTGAAGAGTCCAGGGTGATTGAATTTGGCAGGAGTGTTTAAGCAGTTATGGAAATCTAGCTGAGAGGAAGAACTGTTGAACTATTTTTTTTTTTTTTTTTTTTTTTTTGGTCAAAGAAGAAAGAAAGATTGGGGCACCCGGGTGGCTCAGTCGGCTAAGTGTCTGCCTTTGGCTTAGGTCATGATCCCAGGGTTCTGGGATCAGGTCCTGCATCAGGTTCCTTGCTCAGTGGGGAGCCTGCTTCTCCCTCTCCCTCTGTGGCTCCCCCTGTTTGTGCCTCTCTCTCTCTCTCTCTCTGCCAAATAAATAAATAAAATCTTAAAAAAAAGAAAAAGAAAAAAAGAACAAAGATTAGTTAGTATTCCCATCTGTACACACGCCCCATGGATGGTAGGGAATCCAGAAAGAAGCATGGCAAGATGGCTGCTCTCATGCCTTACTGGTGAGTTATGGGGTAATTTTGCAGTAGCTAACACAATTTTATGCACATACCTTATTTTAAGTATCACTTTTTTTAATGAGCTAGAATTCATACAACAAAAAAAAAAATCATCATTTAAAAGTGTATGACTCGTGGTTTCTAGCCTACTGACAATGCTGTGTAGTTAGTTACCATCACTAATTCCAGAACATTCTATCACCTCATTCCCGGCGATCCCGGCAGCCCCTGGCAATCATTAAGCTACTTTCTGTTTCTATGAATTTGCCTATTCTGGTCATTCCATATAAAAAGAATCAGTACTACATAGGGTCTTTGTGTCTGGCTCTTTAGTTTGTCATATGCTTTCAAGGTTCATTCATGTTGGGGACACCTGGATGGCTCACTCCGTTGAGCATCTGCCTCCAGCTTGGGTCATGATCCCAGGGTTCCTGGGATTGAGTCCCACATTAGGCTCCCTGCTCAGCAGGGAACCTAGCTTTTCCCTCTGCCTGTCCCTCCCCCTGCTTGTGTTTTTTTCTCTCTTTCTCTCAAATAAATACATTAAATCTTAAGAGAAAAAAAAACTTTCGGGCACCTGGGTGGCTCAGTGGGTTAAGCCTCTGCCTTTGGCTCAGGTCATGATCTCAGGGTCCTGGGATTGAGGTCCGCATCGGGCTCTCTGCTCAGCAGGGAGCCTGCTTTCCCTCTCTGTCTCTGCCTGCCTCTCTGCCTACTTGTGACCTCTCTGTCTGTCAAGTAAATAAATAAAATCTTTAAAAAAACAACAACAAACTTTCATCTGTGTTGTAGTATGGATCACTACTGCCTCCTTTTTATGGCCAAATAAGCCATTCCGATAATTCCACTGTATTATTCATATTATTATTATTCATTAGTTTATGGACATTTCGTTTCCATCCTTGGGCTATTAGGGATGATCTCGTTATGAACATTTATGTGCGTGTTTTTGTGTAGACTTATGTCTGCGTTTCTCTTCAGTGTATACCTCGGAGTGGAATTTCGGGTCACATGGTAATTCTAATGCTCAACTTTTTGAGGAACTAGCAGACTGTTTTCCAAAGCAGCTGCCCCATTTTATGTTCCCTCCAGCATTAGTGTAGGAGGCTCTCGTTTTTTTCCACGACCTCAGCAACGCTGTTATTGTGCCTTTAAAAATTATAGCCCTGCACATACCTCTTGACCTGGTGGTTCCATTTCTAGAAATACATACTATGTGATGTAGTACATGTCGGTAATAAATACACTAGGGGTAGCTGGGTGGCTCAAACGGTTAAGCGTCAGACTCTCGGTTTCATCTCCTAAGTTGTGAGGTGGGGCCCTGTGTCTGGCTCCCCGCTCAGGGGGCGTCTGCTTGGATATTGTCTCTCTCGGCCCCTTCCCCTCCTCGCTCTTGCTCTCTCTCTCTCTCTAAAATAAATTAGTTTTTAAAAAAGGGCCTCCTTCCTTTAAAATTTTATTTTATTTTATTTTATTTTAGGTAAAGATTTCATTTATTTATTTGACAGAGAGAGATACAGCAAGAAAGGGAACACAAGCAAGGAGAGTGGGAGAGGGAGAAGCAGACTCCCCGCAGAGCAGGGAGCCCAACACGAGGCTCAATCCCAAGACCCTGGGACCATGACCTGAGCCGAAGGCAGATGCTTAACAACTAAGCCACCCAGGCGCCCCTAAAAAAAATTTTTTTTAAACAATAATTTTTTTTTAAATTTATTTAACAGAGAGAGATCACAAGTAGGCAGAGAGGCAGGCAGAGAGAGAGGAGAAAGCAGGCTCCCTGCCAAGCAGAGAGCCCGATGCAGGATTGAATCCCAGAACCCTGAGATCATGACCTGAACCAAAGGCAGATGCTTAATGACAGAGCCACCCAGGCACTCCTAAAAAAAAAATTTTTTAATGGTAAATACACTAGATGACACACATCGTATTTGGCAGCAATGTCTGTAATAGAAAATTCTGGAAATATCCTATATTTCTGTCAATAAGGGACAAGAGAAAAATATTGGGTACATCCATACAATGGAGATCTATATGGCTGTTAAACAAACAAACAAATCTATGTAACGATACGGAAAGAGCATGAAACTATACTAATTGATAAACGAAGAGTGCCGAGCAGGGAGAATGTGATTGTTTGTTGAGAGTGTGGGTATGTGAACAATCTCATATACGTACAGAAAAGCTCTGCAAGAACAGATCAGAATCCAGGGAAAACTGAGGGAAGCTGAGGGCACTGGTAGAAGAGAGATGAGCATTGGGAAACCTCTTTCATACCTTCCAAATTGTATACAACGCAAATATATGACCCTGGTTAAAATGAAAGCTTTAAAACACTGGAAACTAGGGGTATCCGGGTGGCTCAGTCGGTTAAGCATCTCCCTTCACCTCAGGTCATGATGTCGGGGTCCTGGGTTCGAGCCCCACATCGGGCTTCCTGCCCTTCCCCCACCCCGGCTCCTGTTCTTTCTCTCTCTCTCTCAAATAAATAAAATCTTTAAAAAACAAAACACTGGAAGCTAAACAGAACCTCCGTGTAGGCCTGATGTAACTGGGAGGCAGTCTGCCTTGTCCATTTCAACCCTCTTCCCTAAGGGAACTGACAGCACAGTGAGACAACTAAGGGACTTCCTTGGGTCCCTCAGGAATCAGTGGTGGCACCGGGAGATACTTCTGTACCCTTGTTTGTATAAAGTAAGTGACTAAAAACAGGAAATCAACCAACCATGGCCAAGGGCTCAGGAAGGAAGCTGTGTTCACTTCCCGTTGCTGCTGCAACAAATTCATAGCCTTCATGGCTTTTCTGAGCTTCTAGTGCCCACCTTTCCTCCTGGGCTTTATTCCCAGCCAGACAATCCAGGATAATCTCCCCAGCTCAAGGTCCTCAACTCGATCACATCTTCGCAATCCCTTTTGCCACTCAAGGGTGAGGGCATGGATATGTCTTCAGGGGGTCATTACCCAGCCAGTGCCGGGACCCTCACACCAGACAGTTTAACGCATTTCTGGTCGACAGATCAGGTGGAGGCTTGTGGACATGAACCAGAGTGAGGTCACTCATTGCATTCAGGAAAGACCTGCAGGGAAGAGGCAGCCAGCGCGACCAGGGTTCTAGGGTAGACAAGAGTGAGAAAAGACAGCCAAGGTGAGCTCAGATGATAATCTGTCTATGCCCTCTGGACCCTGGCCTCCCTTCCTTCCCCAGGGCCCAGGCCATCCAACATTCATGTGCAGGAAAATAAGAACCAGTTCCCTAAAGAGATCCAGCTCTCTGAGAGTCTGAGATGCTAACTAGGAGGCATGCTGGCTTCCAGAAAGAGCCAGTCCTACTCCGGTGCTTGCGGAGGACGGAAGGGGCAGCCCACAGCGGTGCTCCTGGCCTCTCATCGCCCCCCCCCCCCCAACCACATGTGAGGCCAGACTGAAGGCAAGCCCCACACCCAGACACAAAGCTGCCATTCATGCCCCAGCTCAGGGCAGAGCCCTGGAGGCAAACAGTCCAGCATTTATAGCAGGAAGCACAGCCCCATCGCCTACAGACACAGTCCCTCATCTGAGATTGGCAAGGAACAAGCAAGGATCACCAGACAGGACCCAGTCGAGGTGTGCACACCGTAATCATGTGGACTTTTTTGAAAAGTACTGACCAGTTCCCTGGTATAGATCCCCCATTTTCAATGTCTGAATTTTTGCTGGTTATTAAATGTAGGGGTAACTTCTCCCCCCCATAAGAATTCTGCATGGGTAATTTTGTGTATTTTCTAGAGTGTCACATCAAGAGACACTTGATGTCCTAGTGTCCCACTCTTGGGGATACCGTTTGATCCTTTGGTTAAGAGGGTGTCAGCCAGAAACTGCCCCCCACTAGGTAGGTACATTTTTCCCATTTGTAATGAATAAATCATCTGTTGGGTAATAATTCTGGACTGTTCTCCAGCATTTTACCAATGGTTTT
Organism: Lutra lutra; assembly: GCF_902655055.1. Lineage (NCBI taxonomy): Eukaryota > Metazoa > Chordata > Mammalia > Carnivora > Mustelidae > Lutra > Lutra lutra. The sequence continues at coordinate 46,099,506 of NC_062294.1, read as the reverse complement.
AGCATCCTTTGATGATCCAATTATTTTACTGGGGACCCTCGATGGTTTTGTTTTGTTTTGTTTTTCTGATTTATCTACAATAAGCTGTATTATTTGTTGACATAAACTGTTTAGTGCTTCTAAACTTGCATAAACTATACAGGCTGCACCTGGCCCACAGAAGGTGTTTAATACTGCTATCGATTTAAAAAATCATCGCTACAATTTGTTATGCACAAACAAACCTGCTTCATGAATCAGGCCCCCAAACTCTTCAAGCAATCAGGCCTGACTAAACTGACATCAGGTCATTTATAACTTCTGTTCCACTAAGTGTATATTCCTCTCCGTAGACGCTGCGAAGCAGAAATATCACGTGATCGTGTTGTACCATCCTGACCTTGCTGGGACTCTCGCAGTACCCTGGATAGGTTATAATCATTCTATAGCCTTCTAGAATTTAAAAAAAAAAAAAAAAATCCGGACCCCAAACCATATAGCCCTAAGCCTTTCAAGTAAGGGACTGTATGTGGCTCTGTATTAAAAATACCAGCAATAATAAAATAATTTTACAACCCACAGTAGAAAATGCTTCCTAAGGAGTTGGTACAAGTGAGATGTCACCTTTCTTCGGGGCCGTAAGCGCAGGACCTCGCACCCTCCTCACGATGGCGCTGTGGTGCCTCGCTGAGGCTCCTAGCAGAGGACACCTGGCGAACCCATGCTCCAAGCCTTGCCAGTTGTGTGACCCCCCAAACACGAGACTTGCAACCCGTGCAAAGACCACGTAACTCTGGGCCTCAGTTTCTCGTGAGAGGCGTCCTTGGGGTCGCGCACAGAAAGCATTTAGCACAGCGCCTGCTAGAAGCGAGCGCCTGGAGTAACTGGGCCAGGCAACAAGGCCTGGTGTTCAGAAGTCTCGCTCTGGGACCACCCAGGTCAATCTCTTGATTGAGGTCCCTTGGGCGATCTAGGTCAATCGGAAGGAACTGGGGCGGCCCAAGAGGTCGTGAGAGAAATGGGTGGGGGGGAGGGCCCATTCTTACTGATGCTAAACTTAGGATTAATTGGTTTGTCTACTGTTTAAGGGAGCGGGCGGGTTTCCAAAGTAGGGACACACGGGTTGTCGCTGCCGCTGCCTCAGACAAGTCTGTGTGGGAGAGAGGGTCCCCTTAAGAGCAGACCTGGGCTTCTGAGACTCTCTCTGCTGGGGACACAGCGCAATGCGAGAGCATCTCTGTGGATAGGCACTTGATCCAGAGTTGCAAACCGGGCCCAAGGTCGGAGTCACAGCTATGCCATTTACAGCACTGGCCAGATGGTGGGAGAGACGTTTCCAATGGCGGAGGCGGCTGCAGGCAGGAGGCCGGCACGAGAAGGAAACAAGATTTGCGGGGAGGAGGCGGCTGGGACGAGGCCCACGGCGGACGCTCTCGGGGAGGTGGACCTCACCCCGCGGAGGTGGCTGGGGTGGGCACGAGGATGGGGTGCCAGATCACAGGGCGCCCGGCAGCAGGTGCCCACGTGGGCCAAGTGTAGGCTCTCCCAGGGGCGGGGAGCAGAGCGCGGGGGCTGCGTCTCCTCCCCGCTGGCCTCGCGGCAGCTGGGCCCTCCCCCGGCGCCGGCAGCCTCGCGGATCCCGCCCCTGCCTACCTCCCGCCCGCCGCAGCCGCCTGCCGGCCGATCTCCCAGCAGCCGGCCCCCGCGTCCGCCTCCGGTCGTCAACCCCCCCGCCCCCGCAGAGGACCGACTGCCCAGACCGCGTGTCCCGGGGCTCCCTGGGCGGGCCGATCCCAGGGAGCCCCCTGACTGCCTCCCAGAGCTGGGTGGGGAAAGGGAGCTTAGCCCGCCGCCGCCTCCGAGCTGGCCGCCAGGTGAGCGCCGGGACAGGTAGGGACGCAGGTCGGGACCCGTGTCCGGTCCCCACTCACTTCCGCCCCAGACTCTGCCGGGAGGGGCGGGTCGCCGGGAGTCCCGTGCCCCAGACCCCCTCCCCGGGCCCTCCCCGGGTCCCGGGCTCCGCCAGCCAGCTGCGCCCCTTTAAGCCCAGAGTCACGCACACGTTTGAAAAGCCCCAGGTGGTAGGGAAAGGGCTTTGCTTTTAGAACGGGACCTCTGACGCCCACGCCTTGCACCCCGTTGCTCCTCGGCAGAGGCCACCCTGGGATAACCTCCCCCCCCCCCAAAAAAAAAAAACCCTCCCCGATCAACACGTGTACACAGCAGCCAGTGAAAAGGCCAGACCACTTTTTACCAGTTCTGGTTTCTGTCTCTTCTGGCTGGCGGCCCCTTCGCAGAATCCGTGAATCAGAAGTCTCCGAACACCGTGTCTTGATTTAGCAAGTTTGTTTTTAGCTGCGGCCGCTCTTCCCAATTTAAGTTTTGTTCTACTAAGTTAACTTTTCCAAGTGTTGAGCAGTATCTTGTGGACGCTCTGTGTCCTGTTCTTTATGTCTGGATCCCTCAGCTTAGCGTCTAGTAACTAACAATCTGGAAAGACAGCGGTATTAGAAACCTACTTTTAAAATAAATAATTTTTTTAAGTGCCCCGGTATGACATAAGAACAAAAGACGAATAAGGCAGACAAAGCTTCACATCAAGCAAAGCCCTGAAAACAGCACCCCACCCCCGCGACCCACAGTCAGTTAAAATTTTATGGGATTAAATGACTTTTCAGAAATGGTCAAAGTAATTGTGATCTGTGGTGCGTTTTTTTAAACCTTTGCTCCTTGTTATTCCTCTGGTAGTTCCTTACATCTTTAAAGCAAATTCTGGGCTATTTTCTTACTTTGTCAACTTTTAGACAATGTCCAGTAATCCCTTACTAAAAATAGATGGAGACAGCTTTCCTAGTGCCCAAGTTTCCCTCCTTCCTGGATAATCACACATTCCTTGTTGTTTCTCTGTTGGCTGCTTTTGTAACATCAAACAAACAAACAAACAAACAAAACCCACCTTTTAAAACATGTTCCTTATTCCATTAAATTTTTGTTGTTGTTGCATTAAATATTTATAGGATCTTTTGACTCCCCATTTTGTGAGGCCTAGCTGAGGAATCCGCTTTAATAATGTTTTTTTAAATAAAGTTTTTATATTTATTTAAATACTAATTTTTTCACCCAATGAAGTCATATATGTGGTTCACAAATAGAAATGAGTCTACCTTTTTTTTTTTTCTATTATAGAAGTACTGTCTCTTTAAGAAAATGGAAAGGTCAGTGTTTTAGACATAGAAGGGTTAGGGAGACATGACTACCCTCTGCAGTGTGTGAGTCCCCAATTTTGTCAGAAAAAGCTACAAAAGACCTTTTTGAGACAATGGGGGAAGTTGTTCATGGACTGAATATTAGATAGCAGAATGGATTCTTTGTACTGGGGTGCCTCGGTGGCTCAGTGGGTTAAAGCCTCTGCCTTCAGCTCAGGCCATAATCCCAGGGTCCTGGGATCTAGCCCCAGGAGCCCCACATCAGGCTCTCTGCTTGGCGGGAAGCCTGCCTCTCTGCCTACTTGTAATCTCTGCCAAATAAATAAATAAAATCTTTTTTAAAAAAAGAAGGAAAGGAAATGGTGTTAAGTGGTAATGTAGACCTGTAGTGCCCCCTATTCTTTCTTTTTTTATAATTTTTTTATTTAAATTCAATTTAGTTAACATATAGTGTATTATTAGTTTCAGGGCTAGAATTTAGTGATTTGTCATTTGCTTATAACACCCAGTGCTCATTACTCCTTTTTTTTTTTTTTAAGATTTTTTATTTATGTATTTGACAGAGAGAGAGAACACAAGCAGACAGAGGGAGAGGGGGGCGCCTGGGTGGCTCAGTGGGTTAGAGCCTCTGTCCTCAGCTCAGTCATGATCCCAGGGTCCTGGGATGGAGCCCCCCCCCCCCCCCCGCATCATCTCTGCTCAGCAGGGAGCCTGCTTCCCCCCTCTCTCTCTGCCTGCCTCTCTGCTTGCTTGTAAACTCTGTAAAATAAGTGAATAAAATCTTAAAAAAAAAAAAAAAAAACTAAGAAGGGGATCAAGACATACATACAGCAGGAACTCTGGAGTCCTGCACACCCAGGTTCACATCCCAGCTGTGCTGCTCGCGTATCACATGACCTTGGGTCCGTGGCTCTGCCTCCCCAAGCCTCAGTTTCCCCAGCTGAAAAATGGCAGCTCCCTCTTGGAGCTGTTCGTGATATTTCTTTTTTTTTTTTTTAAGATTTTATTTATTTATTTGACAGAGAGAGATCACAAGTAGGCAGAGAGGCAGGCAGAGAGAGAGGAGGAAGCAGGCTCCCTGCTGAGCAGAGAGCCCGATGTGGGGCTCCATCCCAGGACCCTGGGATCATGACCTGAGCCGAAGGCAGAGGTTTTAACCCACTGAGCCACCCAGGCGCCCCTGTTCATGATATTTCTGTGAGATTTTGTAAAGCCCTCGCTTGTGTGTAGAGCAGTCGTGGGCAGTTAACCACATCTATTAGTGAAGGATTTTTCTCAACTATCATAGTGTGCTATGCTAACATCATAACTACAGCTGGGCCCTTCCTTCTATTCTTTTAATCTAGAGATAGATTTTTTTTTTTAAGTAGTCTCCGTGCCTAACGCAGGACTTGAACTCAGAACCCTGGGATCAAGACCTGAGATCAAAAGTCAGCACTCTGCTGACCAAACCAGCCAGGTGCCCTGAGATAGATTTTGAACTTGGCATTTCTTTTTCCTTTTTAAAATTCACCCAATGGCTCTGATCTCTACATTGGTCATTTTTTGCCCTGCTGTGTTTGGTCCTGACTTCCTAGGCACGGGTCCCCTGAGCCCCCATTCCTATAGCTGGGTTTCGGTGACGTCATGATTCTGATAAGGAGGTGAGGTGCACGCTCCAGTCCCACAGCTGGGCATGATCTACAAACATAGTAATGATGTCTGGGGCCAGGCCTTGATTGTGCTTAATTTACCCATAACCACAAAGAGGTGGGAATTATTGGAAGTCCACAGTATCTGACCTAAAACTTTGGGGCCTGGATGTTAGACTTTCTGAATGGGAGGCAAGCCCTGGGGAACCCATTCTGAATGTTACAGAAGACCCGTGGTGGGACTGGGGAGCGCCGTAATCAAACACACTGGTATTTTCTTCAGTGAAATGCATGTTCACACTTAGTGAGATAATCAAATCTCACATCAGTTTGACTCCTTTCTGCCACCGAATGGGTCTGGGAACGACTTCTGGTTTTCAGACTTTTTGGCCCTGGAGAGAGGGGATGGGTACCTGCCCATTTCTCATTTTATGGAGAGGAAATTCCACTCAGAGAGGGAAGGCCATTTCCCCAAGGTCATGAACAGAAGTTTACGGTGGGGCTGAGCCAGGGCTGACTGACCATAGAGAAGCTGCAACGTTCACCTCTCCCCAGTCCTCCACCCCCCTTCATGGCCTGTCACCAGCAATTCCCAGAAGCAATGTCCCTTGCTCGCCTTGTGATGCCTTCTCTCCCAGAAATATCACTGCTGCCTCCTGGGAATGAATGAGATGATGCACAGAAAGAATTTTCCAGAGTGCCTTGCACAAAGAAAGCCCTTGGCAAACGTGAATTGTAATTTGTGCTGAGATGTGATGAGACCATTTCCTTCTTGGGTTCAGTAACATCGGTGGTGTTTATCGACAGCATTAATATTTTTTAAATTATGAAATAGAACATCCATCCGAACAGGAAAGTATATAAAACAGAGGCATACATCTGTGTACATCTGCACATTGTGAAATATGTAACCGGGGCCCAGGTCAACCGCAAGGACATTGTTAGCCCCCAGAAGCTTCCCCGGGTGCCTCTGGTTAATAGCCTTCTCCCTTCCATGGGAGGGGACCACTACACTGACTTCTATAATACTCATTTTGCTATTTTGCTCTTCTTTCTATGGTTTTAGCACTTGTGTGTACGTCTATAAACAATATTTGATTCGATTAGCCTGTTTGTGAACTTTCTAAAGGTAGTGCCATTAGTGTTGAGCAATTTACCATTGAAGCCAGGAAATTTTGGAAGCAATAGGGGTCATTAATTACCCTAATGACCCTGGGACAATATTTGTGGTAGATGGGGACTGCCCCAGGCAACTCAGGCTGTCTGGTTGTGCTAGAACTCACACCTTAGGTGCCTGGTCGCGTCTGGTGTCTCTCACCCCAAATGAATCTTTGGAAGCTCATCCATATCGTTGTGAGTGTTTGTCGTTAACTCCTGTTTATTGATACGTCACGTACCGTTCTGTGACTCCCTTAATTTACCTCTCCATCCTTTCCAGACTGGAGGTATTAGAAACAGTCGTGTCATGAATATTCTAGTGTGTGTTTGCTGCCTCTGGGGTCAAATTGCTGGGTCATGGGACAGGCGCATTTTCAACTTCAGTAAAAAAAAAATGCCCATCTAGTTTCCACCGTGACTAGACCAGTGTATCCTCCCATCAGGACCACAGGCGAGTTCTCACTGATCACATTTTAAGTAAACTATGGTGACAGTCTGCACTAGGCGGTCGGTTGTTTTTTTTCTTTAAAAAAAGCATATGCTTTATGACATGTGATGTTCATTGCATTTAAGTTAAAATATACCAAAAAGCCAAAGGAAATTTACCTCCCACTTTATGCATGGCCTTGACCCAGACGGCACTTGGGTCACGGAAGGGGTAATAATGAAATGGGGGCAGAGGGCACCTGGGTGGCTCAGTGGGTTAAGCCTCTGCCTTCAGCTCAGGTCATGATCCCAGGGTTCTGGGATCAAGCCCCACATCAGGCTTTCTGTTCCGTAGAGAGCCTGCTTCCTCCTCTCTCTCTCTCTGCCTGCCTCTCTGCCTACTTGTGATCTCTGTCAAGTAAATAAATAAGATCTTTAAAAAAAAAAAAAAAAAAGAAAGAAAGAAGGAAATGGGGGCAGAGAAGTAGAGAGAAGAATCCAGAATCAGCTGTTAGCGTGAGCCATGAGAGACTGTACCTAGCCTTCACCCCTCCACCAATTTTTAACAATTCTATATTTTAAAGATTATTTGAGATTGACCTTTGTAACTTCAAATTTTATGCTTCACTTCTAACTTTTTTATTCTGGCAACTTTTGATTCCCAGGATGGGCAGGAGGTGAGCCAAGCCTCTCGGTCTCCCCCGCCCCCCACCTTCGTTTCCCATCTTTTGTTACTTGTACATTTATTTTCACAGTGTCAAGGTTGATAACGTCTACAGTCTGTTCTGTTACCATATTTAAGTCTTAGAGGCTTTCACTGTGGAGTTTCCAGGGTTTTTGTGACAGCTTTAGTGAGATGTAATTTACATACCATGAAAGTCAGCCCTTTAAAGTGTACAATTCGGTGATTTTTAGTGAATTTACAGGGCTGTGCAGCCATCACCAGTTTTAAAGCGTTTCTGTCACCTCCAAAATATCCCCTGTGTCTATTTGTGGTCATTTCCCTGTTCCAAGCCCAGCCCCAGGCGACTACTAATCTTTCTGTAACTTTAGATATGTCATTTTTGGGCAGTTCATATAAATACATCATACAGTATGTATTGGCTTTTTGGGTCGGGCTTTTTTCACTTAGCATGCTGTCTGGGGGTTCATTCATATTGTCGCGTGTACCAGAACTCCATTCTTCTTGCTGACCAGTGTTCCATTGTATGGATGGACGACATTTTGTTTATCCATTCATCAGTTGATGGACCTTTGGATCGTTTCCAGTAGATAATGCTGCTATGAACGTATGCACAAGTCTTTGCGTGGACGTGTGTTTTTGCTTCCCCTGGTTGTTTTTTTTTTTTAAAGCATATTCTTTATGACATGTATATGTATATGACAGTATAATGGCAGAATTGCTGGGTTTCATGGGAAGCTTATGTTTAACCTTTTTTTTTTTTTTTTAATGTTCACGTTTTAAAGAATCTGCCCCCACTGTTTTCCAAAGTGGTTGTACCATTTTACATTCCAACCAACAACATGTGGCGGTTCCGGTTTCTCCAGGTACTTGCCAATCTTTTGAACAATAGCCATTCTGGTGGGCATGAGATGGTGTCTCATTGTGATTTTAATTTGCATTTCCTTGATGACTAATGACGTTGAGCATCTTTTCATGTGCTTGTTAGTCATACGTTTATCTTTGGCAAAATGTCTCTTCGGATTTTTTGTCTATTTTTAAATTGGTTTGTTTGTCTTACTGTTGAATTTTAAGTGTTCTTTATATATTGTGGATACGAGTCCTTATTCAGGTATATGACTTGAAGGCATAGTCTGCCAATCTATAGCTTCTCTTTCCATTTTCTCAATGGTGCCTTTTGAAGTGTAAGTTTTCAATTTTGGAGATGTTTTATTAATCAGTTTTTTCCTTACATGGATCACACTTTTGGGCTCATAGCTAAGAAGTCTTTGCTTAACCCAAGATCATGAGATTTTTCTCTTATTTTCTTCTAAAAATGTTACGGTTTTAACTCTTACATTCAGGTGTGTGGCTTATTTTGAGTTATTTGTATATGGTATGAGGTAGAGGCCTAAGCTCATCTTTTTCCATGCAGATTTCCTATCACCAATGTTGAGAAGACAATCTTTATGCTAAGAGACCGGATCTTAAATGTTCTTACCACAAAAAAGAAATGATAATTAAGTGACATGATTAGAGGTGTTAGCTACTGCTGAAGTGGTAATCACACTGCAGTATATAAATGTATCAAATCAACACATACACCTTAAATTTACGCAATGCTATATGTCTGGTGTATTTATATACATAGATACAATCTTTTTCTCCTGAAAAACCAATAAACAGTTCTATCTAAGGTGAACACCCGTAGCCTCCAGGTCAAATAGATTCTTTGTTTCTTGCCCTTTATCAAACGAACATAACATGGATACAATTAGTGTATAGCATATTTGGACCATGACTTTCTTTTTTTTTTTTTTTTAAGATTTTATTTATTTGAGAGACAGAGATCACAAGTAGGCAGAGAGAGGAGGAAGCAGGCTCCCCGCTGAGCAGAGAGCCCGACGCGGGGCTCAATCCCAGGACCCTGAGATCATGACCTGAGCCAAAGGCAGAGGCTTTAACCCACTGAGCCACCCAGGTGCCCCAAACCATGACTTCCTTAAGCAGTTTTTTGTTTTTCCTGAAGTTTGTCATAGCTTTAACTTTTTCTTTTTTTTTTTTAAGATTTTTTTTTTAAGTAATCTCTATACCAAATGTGGTGCTCAAACTCACCACCTAAGATTGAGAGTCTCATGCTCTACTCACTGAACCAGCCAGGCAACCCTTTAGTTTTTCCCTTTTGAGAAAAGTATTTTCAAAAAAAAAAAAAAGAGAGAGAGAGAGAGAGAAGTATTTTCCTGTTTCTAACTTATCCAATCTATTTTTGGGAAATTTTTTTCTTCTAGAAGACATTCTTCCTTTTATAATATCCTGTTCTTACTGTGTTTTGAATATCTTCTCTAATCTAAGTGTATTCAGGGCCAGCTACATAATTTGCAGGGCCCAGTGCAAAGTGCATATGTGGGACCCTTGTTTAAAAACAATTGAAAATATCTCATTGACAACAGCAGAGCATTACAGCAAGCATGGAACCCCTGCAGTGCAAGGCCATGGTTGACTGTGTAGGTCACATCCCTGTGAAGCCTAAAGCCAGCCTTGTGTACTAATTTCCTTATGTCTTCCTTTGGCCCTCTGAACTGCTGTCTTTCCTCTGGGGTTCACTATAGTTCTGCCTGTTTACCGTAATACTTCTCTCTCAGGCTGCTAGTTTTCTTCAAGCATCTGGTGATCCTTGCTTGTCCAATCACATTTTCAGACAAGCAAGGGGCTTTTTCAAAGTCACTGGTATGATGGGGCACCCGGCTGGTTCAGGTGGTAAAGCATGTGACTCTTGATCTTGGGGTTGTGAGTTCAAGCTCCGCATTGGATGTAGAGATTACTTAACAAAACAAAACAAAAAATTTTTTAAGTAACTGGTATGAAATTTGGGGCTGTTATAAATATAGTCCTGATTTCCCACTGGCCTCTTTGTCCAGTCGAACAGATGACCAAGAACTCTATGTTTTGAGACAGCTCTTATTAGTGATAGCATGGAGGAAGCCAGTCTCTGCTGGGAGCTCAGTCCCAGGTGCCAGGATGGGAAGGGCTACACTCAGGGACACCAGCAGCCTGGGCACATCTCAGAGGCTTCATCCAGTTCCTTTAGAGAACTGTCATCCCGTATGGTTTTGTTTTTCTTGGGTGTGAATGTTGGGCAGCCTGAGATCTGTGTGGCAAAACATGAAGGTGGGAGGAGAGGGAGCAGGGAGCCCCAAGGCACAGTTTTTTTCAAAGATGGACTAACCTCTGTCCTCACTCTGCCCTCTCACTCCTGACCTGAATGCCTACCCTAGCCTGCCCACCCCCTGCCTTGGGACCCCTGACTGTGGGTCCAAAGCCTCTGGAGGTCCTTGAGGCTTCCTTTTCCCCACTTTGAGTTCAGTCCTAGCCCTGACACTTCTGTCTGCTTTCTGTCTTTCTGAAATCTAGTGACATTTCTTTCTGGTTGATGGGCTCCCTTCCGTTCACTTTATTTTTTCATGCCTTTGCTGTCCCTAGAGAGGATACCCTTTGAGAGGGAGATCAGACTGCCCAGATTCCAATCCCCACTCCACTTCTGACTTCTATGTGGCCTTATGTGAGTCATTTTGCCTCCCTGGGCCTCAGTTTCCTCATGGTATGAAGATCAGCTGGGATAAGACAGAAGTCACAAAATGGCCACACTCATTCAGTTCCTGAGTATGCAGATCGGTCTTCTCTGGGCCATACTGTGCTTTCATTTTTCTTCTTTTATGCATTGCTAACATTGAAAAACTGGGTGAATCACATAAAAACCGGGATTTCCAGTTTCTATTGAAAAACTGCAAGATGTGGCCAAAGTGGGCCCATCTTCCTACTTGGTGGTAAATTCGCCAGAGCACAGCCTTCAGGCTCGCTGCACCCTCTGATTCGCCGGCTTCCACCACTCCCTGTTTTCTTCCACCCAGTGGCCTCATTTAGGATTGTCGTAGCATTTGAACTTGGTATTCCTGGGATGCTATTGACAGAGCCTCTAGCACAGGACCAGGCACAATATGACTGTTATTATGAGGCCAGCCAGGGCTAGTGGTGTGAGCGGGGGCTCAAACCCAGCCCTTGTTCTGATTGCCAGGCTAAGCTACCCCAGAGCCACATTCACCCAGCAGGGATGGTTTAAAAAAAAAAAAAAAAAAAAAAAATTCTACCCAAAACTGGGTCACCTGGGTGGCTCAGTCCATTGAGTGCCAGACTCTTGGTCTCAGCTCAGGGGTTGTGAGATAGAGCCCCAGTTCAGCCCAGCAGGGAGTCTGCTTCTTCCTCTCCCAGTGCCCCTCCCCCTGCTCATGCTTGCCTGCCTGAGTTCTCTCTCTGAAATAAAAAATTTTAAAAAATCTACCTAAGGGGTGCCTGGGTGGCTCAGTGGGTTAAGCTTCTGCCTTCGTTCAGCTCAGGTCATGATCCCAGGGTGTTGGGATTGAGCCCACATCTGGCTCTCTACTCAGCAGAGAGTCTGCTTCCCCCCTCTTGCACCCCGCCCCCCACACGCCGGCCTGCCTCTCTGCCTACTTGTGATCTCTGTCTGTCAAATAAATAAAATCTTTAAAAAAGAAAAAAAATTCTACAGAGACTAATAAAAGCTAATACAGGCCCTGGTTATCAATAGCTCGGTCTGCCTGCTTGAAGGGGAAGCCACACTCAATCTTTGAACATGCAAATAATTCTAAAGAGCAAAGAATTTTGATCTTGTCTGACTGCTGATTCTTATGTAACCCATATGTTGCAGGTTAGAAACCACAGCAGCAGCACAATTCAAGAGCAGAGGCTTAAAATTAATAAGGGAAAATGTCAGGTAGAGGAAACTCTCCCAAAGGCATTATAAACAAGCCATTTTGTCAAAAATTAAAAAGACAGTTGACAATAGCAGGTGCTGGCAACGGCCTGTCTCCTCCATTGTTGATGGGAAGGCAAATGGCACAACTGTGCTGAAAAAAACTACTGCGTGTTTTCTTGTAAAGTGAAATATACACTTACTCTATGGTCCAACAATTTCAATCCTAGGTAGTTACTCACGAAAAATGAAAACATATGTCCACACAAAAGCTTGTACATGAATGTTCATTGCAGTTTTATATATATATTTTTAGATTTTGTTTATTTATTTGACACAACGAGAATATAAGCAGAGGGAGAGGGAGAAGCAGGCTCCCCCCCAACCCCGGCACGGAGCCCTGATCCCAGGACCCTGAGATCATGACCTGAGCTGAAGGCAGACATTTAACTGACTGAGCCACCCAGGCGTCCCAACAGCTTTATTCATAGTAGCCCCAAGCGGGAAACAACCCAGTGTCCATAGTGGTGAATGGATAAACAGCTTGTGGTTTACCTGTTCAATGGAATAGTACTCAGCAATAAAAAGGATCAAACTTCTGGGCACCTGGGTGGCTCAGTGGGTTAAGCCTCTGCCTTTGGCTTGGGTCATGATCTCAGGGTCCTGGGATCGAGTCCCACTTCGGGCTCTCTGCTCAGCAGGGAGTCTGCTTCCCTTCTCTCTCTTCGTACTTGTGATCTCTCTCTCTCTGTCAAATAAATAAAAATATTTAAAAAAATAATAATAAAAATTTTAAAAAGGATCAAACTCCTGATTGATAAGTGCAACAGTGCGGGGGATCACACAGACGTTACCCAGAAGGAGAGAAGACATAGGAGCCTCGACTATATGTATCAGAATCCAATCAGGAGACCAGAACCACGGAGTAATTTGGAGGGAGAATATTTAATATACAGAATTATTTTTCTTAAAGATTTTATTTATTTATTTGACAGACAAAGATCACAAGGAGGCAGAGAGGCAGGCAGAGAGGGGGAAGCAGGCTCCCCACTGAGCAGACAGCTGATGTGGGGCTTTATCCCAGGACCCTAAGATCAGGACCTGAGCCAAAGGCAGGGGCTTTAACCCACTGAGCCACCAAGGTGCTCCAAATATACAGAATTGTTAATTATAGCAGGGAAACAGCCACTAAGAAATAGAGAATGCTAAAGAATATGGAAATAGGAAACATAAGGAGCAACAGAGCTTGAGGAAGATGACAGTCCCAGACCCTGACCTTGTTTGAGCACTCTTGGAGGAGCCTCACAAAGGGCAAAGGAGGCCCTCTGGTGCTGCACCTTGAACTTGATGGAAATGCACCCGCTGGAACTTGCCAGAAGTCCATCCTCTGGGATGCTGGGGAAGCTAGTACACAAGGAAGGGTCTCACTCCAGGCTCTAGGAAATCGCCTGAGCTGGATGCGGCAAGGGGCTGGCTGCGGGGTGCCTCTGACTGCGGGGCACTGGAGAGGCCTGCACACTGCAGGAGGGGGGCCTGAGAAGCTTTCTGCCCTGGGGGAACCAAGGAACCAAATTTGGAAGCTGAAACAAAAACAAAAAACAACTACAAAAAAAACTTCATGTAATGTTCCTCTGGCTCCCTCTACTGGAAAAACTCAACATGTCAGCCGGCACAGGAAAAAGATTTAAAAGGCCAAACTCCGCAGTTTGGCAACTTGGAGCTGTCAGGCAGGCTATTGACGATTGGCACATTATAGGATTCCACTTATTCCATATTCCATCTATCCCAGAAAAGAATGATTACAGTGACAGCAGATTAGCGGTGGCCCTGGGGTGGAAATCGGTGGGTAGGAGGGACAGGGAAGGTGTATCAGGCTAAAAAAATATGTGTGGGTATTGTCACTGCCCCTCTTAGGAGTTAGGGTCCCTGTGTAATTATTTCAACTTTGAAAATTTTCATTATACAGTCCCGGGGAGATAAAAGACCCACCTGTGGAAGATTCCGTGTCTGTAAAGCCTATCAGAACCCATTTGTGGAGGGCAAGGAACCTCTGAGGGTTTTCAGGACGTGGGTCTGCTGCCCCCAGCAGGACAGGTGGTGATCAGGCGCTCCCACTAAAGGCAGACGATCTGGGTTCAAATGCTGATTCTGCCCCTTCCTGGGTATATTGCTTGCCTGATTCTGAAGTATCAATCCTCATAGTAAGTCTTCCGTGTTCGGTCTTCCATTTTCATAAAAGAAGTTAGTGAAATGACAAGTCAAGTACAAAAATGTATCCGTATCACAGCAAGTGGAAACATACGTTGATAAATATATACGGGTTACCCGTAAGTTAGTCTAGTAGACTATGAGCTGATAAAATCAACAAAATTGTTTTTTTCCCATCAACTAAAAACTGCTAAAATTAATAAAGATGAAAACCCATACAAATTAAGTCATAAAATCAATGAAGCCCAAACACCGTATACAATGAAGACCATGTAATGAATCAGGAACCTTGAAGATGACATTCTACTATTTCGTCTGTGTCAGAAGTGTGCTGTAGCTGGAGAGACCGTTTGGATAGAGAGAAGAGCCTGCGGACCGAGCCCCAGCTGTGCAGGCCCCCGGCTGAGTCTTCCGGATCCAAGAGCTGGGGGCCGACCCCACCCCACCACTGCTTGAGGCCAAGTGCACGCAAGCCCCAGAGAATGCTGACCCGTGTGCCCCGGCAATTCCCAGAGCCAGAAGAAAAAAAAATCATAAAATAATGGTTATTGTGAGTGTACTCCAGCAAAACACCGTGTCAATGGTATCATCACTGAGTCATGGAGATATTTTGGGGCAAAGTTTTCCAGTCACTATGGAAAGGTCTCTGGTCCTACACAATTTGAGGAACTGCTGGAGAGAGAGATAAGCTAGCTTACTCGTTTCCAGGGGTGCCTTTATTTTGAATAGAGCCATATTTTGTTTGAGAACTCTGGGGAGGGCTTTCTGGACATCTTTTTGTTCCTTTCCATGGACTCCCATCTCTTTTTATTGTTACTGTTTTTGACTAAACCTTTTACAGAGAGTACCTAAGCTGTACAGCCTGATGAATATTTACAAGTAAATACACACATATAGTCAGCCCTCAGGTCAGGAAACAGAAACAAAAGTGCTTTCTACATGAGTATACCTCTGCCTGGTTAGATTTTTTTAAAGATTTTATTTATTATTTATTTGACAGAGAGAGAGAGCACAAGCAGGGGGAGAGGCAGGGAGAGGGAGAAGCAGGCTCCCTGTGGAGCAAAGAGCCCGATGGGACTCAATCCCATGACCCTGTGGTCATGACCTGAGCAGAAGGCAGATGCTTAACCGACTGAGCCACCCAGGGATTTTTTTAATAAATAATAGATAAATAGACTGAGCATCCCTAGAATTTTTTAATAGATTTTTTTCCCTTAAGATTTCATTTATTTATTTGAGAGCGAGCATGGGAGAGGGAAGGGGCAGAGGGAGAGGGAGAAGAAAACTCCCCACTGAGCCCCAACTCGGGGCTTATCCCAGGACCCCGGGATCATGACCTGAACCAAAGGCAAATGCTTAACCGACTGAGCCACGCAGGCACCCTGTGCTTGGTTAGAATTTTTAATGCTGCCTGAAATTCTCTTGGCAGAGAATTTTTTTTAAGATTTTATTTTTAAGTTATCTCTACACCCAATGTGAGGCTTGAGCTCACAACCCTGAGATCAAAAGTCACACGCTCCAACTGAGCCACGTGGTCACCATGAAATAAGTCATCAAGTCATCGATCACAATCTCAAGATGCAAAAGATACCAGAGATTAAATAATACCAAAGAAATGTATTACACCAACAAAAATACCTATAGTCGGAATATCTGTAACATGGAAGACATCCATGTCCATCAGCAGATAAATGAATAAGCAAAATGGAATATTATTCAGCCTCAAAAAGGAAGGGAATTCCGACATGGGCTACAGCAGGGATGAACCTTGAGGACATTATGCTAACGAATAGGCCAATCAAAAAAAGACAAATGCCGTATGATTATTCCTATTCTGTGAGTTACTTAGAGTAGCCCAACTCCTACAGACAGAAAGGAGAAGCGTGGTTATTGGGGGCAGGTGGGGAGGGGCGTGGGGAATGACTGATTTACTAGGTCGAAAAGAGTTTTGGGGATGGATGGTGCTGATGGTGCAGATGAATATATATATATATATATATTTTTTTTTAAATATTTTATTTATTTGACAGACAAAGATCACAAGTAGGTAGAGAGGCAGGCAGAGAGAGAGAGAGAGAGGAAAGCAGGCTCCCCGCTGAGCAGAGAGCCCGATGCGGGGCTCGATCCCAGGACCCTGAGATCATGACCTGAGCCGAAGGCAGCGGCTTGACCCACTGAGCCACCCAGGCACCCCTATATTTAAAGATTTTATTTATTTGACAGAGATCACAAGTAGGCGGTGGGGGGGGGGCGGGAGTAGGCTCCCTGCTGAGCAGAGAGCCCAATGCAGGGCTTGATCCCAGGATCCCGAGATCATGACCTGAGCCGAAGGCAGAGGCTTAACCCACGGAGCCACCCAGGTGCCCCGCAGATGAATATATTTAAAACCACTGAACTGTACACTTAGAATGCTTACGATGGTAAATTTTTAAAAAAGATTTTATTTATTTACTTGAGAGAGAGAGAGAGCACACACAAGCAGGGGGAGGGGTAGGGAGCGGGGAGCCCACCCCAGGGCTTCATCCCAGGAGCCTGAGCCGAAGGCAGATGCTTAACCAACTGAGCCACCCAGGAGCCCCTTAGGATAGTAAAAATCTTATGTTATGTGAATTTTACCACCAAAAAAAAAAAAAAAAAATGGAGATAAAGAATTAGCCTTATGGAACAGGCAACAAATAAAAATAAAGTCGATTTTGGAATTTAAAAGTAATAATAAACCAGTGGTCAGTACTTAAAAGCGGCATGATTTTAAAACAAACAATCAAAGAAACCAAAGAAACGCTATTCCTGAATTACATTTCCTACGTTCAAAGGAGAAAAATACATTTCCTAGGCAGGACGTGGATAATCAGGATTTGAACCCAGATTGGTCTGCACCTGCAGTCAGGACACCCACTGTTTCTCCTCAGGGGCTCTTTTGGGATTTGGGGCAGGATCGTGCCCTGTGGAAGGTACCCATCCCACGACATGCAGGTCGCAGAGCCTGTCCCTTTTAGCTAGTGCTGCCTCACAGACTACTCAAAACACAGCAACTTAAAACTATAACCTTTATTTTATTATTTCATGCCTCTGGGGAATGGCTGGGCTCAGCTTTGCAGTTCTTAGGGGCTTGTGTGCAGCGCCGTCTGACTGTGGCTGGGGCTGGGTCATCGGAAGGCTTATCCCCCACTGTGTCTAGCCCCTAGAATGGGACTTGAACAGCTGGGGCTCCCCAGGCACTTCTCTGCCTTCCCTGGGTCTCTTCAGACTTCAGACTCAGCCAGACTTCAGCGGTGACTGGGGCTGGGGTGTATGTGGTGTGCGGTTTGCTTGGGCTTCTGAGAGCAGACTGTGGGCAGCTCTCCAGCTCCTCGGTTCAGGGACTTGACGTTGGTAGCTTGTGATCAGTCACGGTAAGTGTATTTACCTAGATGTCAGCCAACGCTACGAACCCAGATTCTTTTTTTCTCCTGGAGAGCGAGCTGTTAAATGTTGAGCAGCACTCCACTGGACTCAGGGCTCCCATGGCACACGTCCCGAGAGAGTCAGGTGGTGGCTGTTGGCTGTATCTTCTTCTATGACCCAGCCTTGGAAATCCCTTAGCCATGTCACATCTATGGCGCTCTGAAAGTTGAAGCGGTCACAGAGGTCTACCGGCGTCAAGGAGAAGGGTGTGGGCAATGGAGAGTGGTCAAGTCCTAGCAGACCATGTCAGATAAGCTATCTTATTATGGCTGCTTTGGTCGGCATAGCATTGTGGGTCCTAGAAACTGTATATTATTAGCACCCCCAGTCACTGTGCCAGCCACCAACATAGCTGCCCCCCAAACACACACAGTCCCAGACACTCGGACAGCAGGGCATGTCATGCCTTACCTGTCCCATACTGACCCAGCCAGCGGTCGGCATTAAGCCATGTGGACGTGGTGGCCATGAGGCTTCTTATGGCCCTCAGCGGAGCATTTCAAACAAGGATTTTGTATATTCACGGCTCATAAGGTCCTTGTTCCTTGGCGAAGCCTGTCTGCTCTCATTTTGTAAGGGGGCCACCCCAGCTCCAGAGATCCCTTGTTTGCCAGAAACCAGCACAGTCTTAAGGCAAGCCAAGCAAGGGAACCACACTCTGGTGAGTTTCATGTCCATGACAGGCAAACTGGTGGACTTACTATTAAATGGCAGCTAATTCCTAAGGCAATTAAGAACCACTTGCGGGGGGGGGGATTACACCCTGTTTCTTAAAGCCTGTCTTATAACCAGTCACTCTGCACCAGGGTAAAGGGGGTGTTCTGACATTTTGCCATGTCTGTGGATCACTAGCCAGATACAAGTTTCTTTCTTTCTTTCTTTCTTTCCTTTTCTTTCTTTCCTTCCTTCCTTCCTTCCTTCCTTCCTTCCTTCTTTCTTTCTTCCTTCCTTCCTTCCTTCCTTCCTTTCTTAGATTTATTTATTTATTTGAGAGAGAAAGAGCAAAAGCAGGAGGGGCGGAGGGAGAAAGAATCTCAAGTAGACTCCATTCTGAGAGCGGATCCCCGACACAGGGCTCAATCTCACGACCCCAAGATCATGACCTGAGCCAAAACCAAGGGACAGTTGCTTAACTGACTGCACCACCCAGGCGCCCCTTAACAAAACCTTATTCAGCTTATTTAAAAATAATAACAACTGTCATGAGTTGAGCACTTACAGACATTAGACAGCATAACAAGCATTAGATCATTGAAGTCTCTTAACCCAGGGCAGCCTCCTGTGATGGTTTTGCCCATTAAACAAGATGATGGGATTCCACGAGATGCCCCAGCTCTAATGGTTAGCCCAGTGGCTTCATAAAGGCCCAATAAATGTCACCAGATGAAAACACTGTAGCTAAATGCTGTTCATCATTCTTTTATGATGTGTAATAATAATAGCAACTAACATAATTTAGTGTTCAATATTAATTGAATATCCCTCTTATTTCTGAGGCACCAGCGATTTTTCTTAAGTGCTTTACAAATATTAACCCGTTTTGTCCTTAAAACAACCCCGTGCAGTAGGTACTGTTAATATCCTCGTTCTCAGAACACAGAGAGATTAAGGGACACGCCCTTGGTCAAAGAACTAGCTAGAGGCAGGGCGGGAACTTGAACCCAAGCCGGCAGCATCCAGCCAGGAGGCATTCATTGCCAGGCTGTTCCACCCCAGTGGGGAAGATGAAATGAGTTTCTCACTAGGTCTGAGCCTAGTCACTGAGTTCTCCTTAAAGATGTTTCACCTTCCTGTGCCCCAGTTTCCTCATCTGTGGAGTGGGTTTCTGAAGTGATGATTTGTTGGTTCGTTCACTTAACATCTCTTCATTGCACACTTATTATGTGTCGGACACTGGTGTGGACACTGTTACCCAGTATGCAAAGCAAGCAACAGACATGCCCTCATGGTGAGGAAGGTATAAAGTAGGCACCCCGCTGGCTCAGTAGAGCGTTTGACTCTTGATCTTGGGGTTGTGAGTTTGAACCCCATGTTGGGTGTAGAGATTACTTTAAAATAAAATATTTTTTAGGGGCACCTGGGTGGCTCAGTGGGTTAAGCCTCTGCCTTCGGCTCAGGTCATGATCTCAGGGTCCTGGGATCGAGCCCCACATCAGGATCTCTGCTCAGCGGGGAGCCTGCCTCCCCCCTCTCTCTGCCTGCCTCTGCCTACTTTTGATCTCTCTCTCTGTCCAATAAATAAATAAAATCTTTAATAAAATATATTTTTTAAAAAGGTATTAAGTAAATTACATATACTTATGTGTGTGATGTATTAAGAGGTGATGAGAGCTTTAGGGAAATACACAATAAGGAAAAGGGAAGGGGGAGTAGGGGGTGGTCATGAGGCCCTGAAATAGGGTGGCTAAAGATGGGCTCATGGAGAAGCTGACATCTGAACAAAGACTTGAAGTGTGGAGGCGAGCATAGAAATCCTCTGAATCCAAGTGGAGGGAAGAGCCTGTACAAAGGGCCTGAGGTGTGCAGGCTCGTATGGCTGGACAGAGCGGGTGATGGGGAGATTAGGGCAAGCAGGTGATGGGGACAGACTGTGTGGGGCCTAGTGGGCCACAGTGAGGACTCTGCCTTTATCCAGAGTGGGATGGCAGCCCCCCCGGGGTGGGGGGTTTCCGAGCAACACAGGGACAAGACCTGACTCAGGTGCTCATACTAGTAAGTTACTAGTGAGTTACTAGTGGCTACTAGTGAGTTACAGACGACTGGGGAAAGCAGCAGAAAGACAGTGATGGGCCAGGAGGGAGGTGTATGAATGGGTGAGATCCCCAAGGGAGTGAGTAGTGGTGGAGAATACAGGAGGTTTAAACACCAGTCTCTCACATTGCCAGATCAGACGGAGGGTGAACAGCCAGAAACTCACTAGGAGCCACCAGGCGAATGGAAGGGGTCCAGAGCGTATCGTGGCTTGGAGCTAAGTGAAGTGGGAGTAAACTCAGTGTGTCAGTGTCAAAGTGAGGACTGAACCCTGACTTTGACTTAGCACCTAAGGGGTCATTGGTGACCTTGACATTTCAGGGCAGGGGGCAGAGCCTGATTAGAGAAGGTTGAAGAGAGAACAGCAGGAGAAAATTTGGAGGCAGAGACTGGTGACAACTTTTTTGAGAAGTTTTACCGTAAAGAGGAGCAAAGAAATGGGGCCATAGCCGGAAGGGGAGGTGAAGTCAAGAGAGAGTTTGTTTTCACAGGAGGGGGATGATACTGTGTGGGCAGCTGAGAATGATCGAGTTCGGAGGTGGAATCCAAGGCGCAGGAGACAGCGAGAACCGTGAGACTGTGACCTGGAGTGGGCGGAAGGGGTGCGAGCAGTCATCGTGGGAAAGCACAGAGGCCCCAAGGCAGGTGGGTGGTAGACAGAGTGGGCACCTGTGAAAGGTCACTTCTCATCGCTTCTAATTTTTTTTTTCTGCAAAATAAGAAGCAAAAGGAGAATGAAGAGGTGGAAGGAGGTGTGATGAGCTAGGGGTTGGGGGAGAAGGTGTGAAGGAGTTATCTAGAGAGAGGAGGAGCCTGTGGATAACACATGTTACCTGATTGCCACAGAGCATTCCCAGCTTGAGGGTCAAGTTCACAATCTGATAGGGAGACCAGCCAATGGAATTGTGTGTTCTTCAGTCACCTCAAACTGGGTACTGGGCTGGATTGAACCAGGGTCACGTGTGGGAGAAAGCCAGTCTGGGGCACTAGAAGAAAGGAGCTGGAGAGAAAAGGGGTGAGGAGTGGAGAGTGAGCTAGTTGCCTGAGACTGAGTTTCTCGAAGAGTCTGTGGTCACCAAGAAAAAGTCTAGGTGTGACCATGGAAGGGAAAGGCTGAGAGCAGGTCAGGGAGCAGAGAAGCAGGTGGCAGAAGGAAGGATCATCTGTCTGGATGTGGAATGTTGAGAAGAGCAGCCTGAGTGGCTGGAGGCCTAGAACTAAAATCATGAAGTGAGTAGTGAGCTGAATCAGCCCGTGATGCACAAGGCAGGGCAGTGACCCATCTACTCTGAGGACACAGCGATCATAGCTGGGGGAGTTTGGGGGAGGAGGGAAGAATGGTCTGGAGGCAGTACCAAGGAGCCAAGATTTAACCACTTGGAAGGGCGGGGGGGGGGGGGAGGGCGGGGAACAGGACTGGGTTTTGGTTAAAGTGACAAGAATGTTCAGTGAAGAGATTTCATGAACTGAAGACAGTTCATGAGTTCCAAGGCCTGAGAGGTTGGGACAGGCTGGGGTATGGAGCGGTTTTTTTCTGTGCTCACGGTCATATGTGTAGAGTGCTTAGCCTGACACAAGTGTACCGGCCTGATATGGAAGCCGGGGGTTAGCAGTCCCCAGGGAGTCGTGGTTGGACCAGGGCCCCTCTGCTCGAGGGGGTAAGGTGAGAAGCCAGTCGCCTTCAGAGCCAACTGGCAGTAACTAGGTGCCCAGTTTATACGGGCCGTGGTAGTCCCGCGGTCCCCCACTGGAGCTGGTGGGGCCATGGTCAAGTCCCAGGGACCTTGTGTCCTGGGAGAGGTGAGGGAGGCCTAACTGCCCTGATCTGGTGACCCCTCTCAACCCGCAGGTCTCTGGCGGCCCGAGATGGGCGCCCGGCCCTCGCGGCGGCGGCTGCCCGCGGACCCGCCCCTAGCCCTGGACGCGCTGCCCCCGGAGCTGCTGGTGCAGGTGCTGAGCCACGTGCCGCCGCGCGCCCTGGTGACGCGCTGCCGCGCAGTGTGCCGCGCCTGGCGTGACGTGGTGGACGGGCCCACCGTGTGGCTGCTGCAGCTGGCCCGCGACCGCAGCGCCGAGGGCCGCGCACTCTACGCGGTGGCCCAGCGCTGCCCGCCCAACGGCGAGGACGAGGAGTTCCCGCTCTGCGCCCTGGCACGCTACTGCCTGCGCTCGCCCCTCGGCCGCAACCTCATCTTCAACTCCTGCGGAGAGCGTGCGTACGGGGGCGGGGCCGGGTAGACCGAAGTGTTGTGTGGGATGGGGCGTCGGGCCAGGCAGAGTGGGCGTGGTCTGGATGCACGAGACGGGGCGGGCCAGGGCAGGAACCGAGGGGGCGTGGCCGAGGGAAGAGGCTCCTGTGAAACTTGCCCGCGGGTCTGGGAAAGAGATGGAGTGGGTGGGCGGGGCCAGGTGCTGTGGGCTGTGGAGGACGACGACGTTGATGGGCGACCCAGAGCTGGACGAGCCAAGGGCCCTGGCAGGAATGACTCAGACTGGGACTGTAGACTCAGTGAGCCGGGCTCAGGAGGGAGGAGTCAGGAAAGGTTGAGGAAAAGCTGAGCAGGCGCTGGCGGGGGCGGAGCTTGCATAGAACTATAAAGTTGCCCTGAGGGCCGGTGAGAAGAGAGAAACCGAGCGATTGAGCGGGCCCAGGGCGGGAGACAGAGGGCTTTGGTAGGAGGGGGTGGGGCCATGATGTCACAAGCCCGGGGCGGAGCCAAGGAGAAGCCGAGCAGATGGAGGGAGCTGAAGAGAGAGCTGGGGGCGGGGTCGAGTGGAGCTGAGGAGAAGCTGAGTGGATGAGCAGGGCTGAGTGACGTGGGTGTGGGGTGGGACGAGGAGTGCCGGCGGCCGGGAGGCGGGGCCTGGGGGGGTGGAGAAACCGGGGGTGGAGCGCGAGAGGGAGGAGTTTGTGGGCGGGGCAAGCTGGATGGTGGCGGGCTGTCGGCTGGACGAGCTGCAGGTGAATGCCTCGTTTTCCGACGTGTTGTATCCCAGAGGGTTTCAGAGGCTGGGAGGTGGAGCACGGCGGGAACGGCTGGGCCGTGGAGAAGAACCTAACGCTGGTGCCGGGGGCTCCTTCCCAGACCTGCTTCGTGACTTCTTTCCAGTGAGTTGCCCTTGAGCCCTGGGGCAAGGGCTGGGAGGAGGGAGAGGGACCCTACCCTCCGTCCTCATCCTCATCCTCACCCTCACTCACTTTCACCCTCTCCTTCCCTCATTCATTTATTCAGTGAGTCAGATAGTTGTCAAATATCTGTTGAGGGCCTGCCAGCTAGCAGGCACTGTTTTATATGCCAGAGATACAGGGAAAATTCAGAAATGGGGAATTCCGAAAGGGGCGGGGTGAGACATTAAACACATAAACAGTAAAATAATGATGACAACAAAACAACAAACCTTTAGAGGACTTACATATAACTGCTTTACGTATAACTCTTTGAATCCTGGCAACAGCCCTGTGACATGGATAGCCTTATCTCCATCTGTTAATAGGAAACAGGCACAAAGGGTAGCCAACACCAATAAATGGTGGCGCTGGGATTTGAACCCAGGTAATCTGGCTCCAGAGCTACTGACTGTGACAAATTCCACGAAGACATCAGAACAGCTGACGGATTGATTCTCTTTCTTCTCACACTCCATACCCATCGTCCTCCCTCCCTCCATGTTCAACCTATACCCATTGTCCTCGCTCCCTCCCCCCGTGTTCAACCATTCCCCTGTGGCATTATCCAACTTTCTAGTAGTTGCAGTATATTAGGAGTGGAAGTGATGTCTCACTGATGTTTTAACTTGCATGTTTCGATTTACTACTAATAAAGCAGCTCTTCGTGTGCTTGTTAGCTTTTTGCATTCCATCTTTTGGAAATCGCCCACTCATATTTTCAAATTAGGGTTGATGTCTCATTCTTGCTGATATACAAGAACCCCTTGTGTATCTTAGATGTTAGCCCCTTGTCCATCCTGGCATCTCCGCCTCTACCATCTGTATTAACTGTGTCCATGGTGTTCTTCGTCATTTTCCTATGATCAAATTCTTCTTTGCTTTAGAGACTGTTTTTGAAATTCTGCGTGAAAAAATCCTTCCCTACCCTTAGATCCTAACTGTATTCTCTCATAATCTCTTCCAGTAACTTCACAGTTTTATCCTTCACATTTAGATCTTTAGATGGCATATTCAAATCAGGGGAGAAGCACTGTTTACAAAAGTGAGGGCAGACCATAAGGGATACTCCATGAACCCCAGGCTAGCAACGGAGAGGGAAAGGGTCATTACTGGCTGGAGACCTGACAAGGATAAGGGGAGGAAGCAGTTCCTGAACCATAGACAGGGAAGGCTGTGAGGAGAGGGGCACACGGAGCTGTGCCCTTTCGTGGGGAGACACAGCAGTCCTACACTGATCCCTTGGAGGGAGCTGGGAGGCTAAATAACCCGATTTTACTCTCCTCTCGCCCTTCGCTCTCCTGTTAGCACTCCCATTGGCTGACCCAGCAGGAAGGGGAGGGTAGGGGAAACTACAGGCAGTTCAACCGTAGCCTTTGGGCCTCTGCACTTTATTAGGAGGCTCCAGAACTCCCTGCTCAGTGTGGGCCTCCATTTGTACTCATGTTCCAGTCCCCACAAATACTAGAGACATACAGGTCAGCCTCCTGGAGCCCAGAGCCTGGTGGAGAATGGGGGAGGGATGGGAGAGGCCAGTGGGCATGCCCGGCCCATCCTACATCTTGTCCAGTAGAGCAAACCCTGAGGGGCTGCTGCTTCAGACAGGGTTGTGGAGGGAGGGGGGCTTCTTGGAGGACGTGATTTCTGGGCTGTGGCTTTCTGCCTTATCCCTATACCATCTTCCCCTTCCCAGATGGTGCTTCAAGAGGCAGCTTGTAGACTTGGTGATGGAGGGGGTGTGGCAGGAGCTGCTGGACAGCGCCCAGATCGAGATCTGTGTGGCCGACTGGTGAGTCAATAATGGCAGCCTGCCCCCAGCACTGCCCTCATCAACCCCCTGGCCTGGCCACAGCTACTGTGTGGTGAGGCTGACGGGGGAGGGGATGCTCTCAGTTGTAGAAGCTGGGAGGGCAGAGCCTTGATGAACCCAGAGGCCCCCGCTCTGCACTCTTCCCTCTCCCCCTTTAGCAGACCCCAGGGCTGCTGACATGGAGGCCACTGACTGGCTTGGTCTGAAACAAGGCACCCCATCTCACCCACACCACCCTCATCACCCACACTCAGCATGGAGCCTAAGGGCCTGTGGACACCCAAGTCCTCAGGAAGGGCTGGAGCACTGTGCCCTGAGAACTGGGACTCAGAGGGGCAGAGTTGGCACCAGGCACTGGTTCCAGAGCACCTGGTTCCTTCACAAAGCACTCAGCCTCCTCCTTCAAGCTCTTACTGCTCCACACAAAGTCCAGTTTCTTCCTGGGGGCTCTGGCTCCTCCACCAAGATACCCAGCCTCCTCCTCTTCCAGTTTGTGGTTCCTCCCCAGACACCATACTCCTCCCGCTCCATACACACACATCCAAGCCCAAGCCCCTAGAAGCCACCCCAGGAGCACCCAGTCTCCTCCCCACAAATTCCCAGGCCCTGACTTCTCCATACACAGTGTGGGGTGTGTGACCCGCATCAAAGTAAGGGAGGCTTGGCCCTCAGCCTTCCTCCTCCCACCCCCATGACCGGGTGGGTGGCGAGGGCATCAGGGCTCACCACTACCTGGCAGGTGGGGTGCCCGAGAAAACTGTGGCTGCATCTACCGTCTCCGGGTCCGCCTCCTGGATGTGTATGAAAACGAAGTGGTCAAGTTCTCGGCCTCACCCAACCCGGTTCTTCAGTGGACGGAGAGAGGCTGCCGACAGGTGGGTCCATCCAGTCTGTCTTCCAGACCAGCCCCAACCCGCGCAAAGACACACCCCACCTTCCACCTGCTCGGATTCCCTTCTCAGCCCTCCTCACGGCTGGAGGTCTCTAACAATAACCACTAACAATCACGGAGCCCTTACTTCACTCAGGGTGCTCTTCCGAGAGATTTCACCAGCTAATTCATTTCATTAGCGGAGCACCCACTGTGTGCTGGGCACTGCCCTAAGGGCTTAGGATGCAGTGGTAAGTCAAAGTCCTTGCCTCTGTCCCCATTCTAGAGTCGAGGAAACTGAGGCATACAAACTTAGGTGCTGGCCTCAAGTCCCACTAAAGCACACGGGGGCCTGTGCTGTGAGTCATCACCCCTGTTATCAAAGTCACCTTTGTGGGGCACTTGTGGGGCTCCGTCAGTTAAGTGTCTGACTCGATTTGAGCTTGGGTCATGATGTCAGGCTCCTGATGGAGTCTGCTGTTGGAGCCTGCTTATGATTCTCTCTCTCTCTCTGCCCTCCCTGCCTCCCGCTTGGGAGTGATCTCTTAAAAAAAAAAAAAAAAAAAAAAAATCAAACCTTTGAGGTGGCTTTCTTGTTTCTTCTCCTGATCTCCTTCTCTCTATCCCTCCCTCCCCACCCAACACACATCCAGAAAGATCCCATTGAAAAGTGAGTCAGATCACAAGTCTCCCTTGCTTGGAACCCTCCTAGGGCTACATCTCAGAGGAAAAGCCAAAGTTTTATCAGGCAGCTATAAAAAGGGATGAAGTGCGAATCCATGTTCCAACATGGATGAACGCTGACAATGGGATTCTAAGTGAAAAGAGGCTAGGCACAAAAGGCTACACACTGTAGGACTGCATTTATGGGAAATGTCCAGAAGCAGCAAAGACAGAAAAAGCAGATAGAGGGGTGGTTGTTAAGGCTAGTGGGAGGGAAGAATTGGAAGTGACAGCTAATGGATATGGAGGCTTTTTTCTGGGGTGATGGAAATGTTCCAGAATTAGAGAGTCGGTCATAGTTGCATGACATTGTGAAAATACTAAAAACCATGAAGTTGTACAGTTTTAAATGGTGCATTTTTTAGGTGAATATTATCTCAATTAAAAAAAAAAATGTTGCAAAGGATAAGAAAAGCCAGAAGCCAAAGTCCTTCCATGGCCCACAAGGCCCCACATCATCTGCCCTTTACCTCCCAGACACTGCCTTCTGTTCTCATCTCTGCTCCAGGCACACTTCTGCCTCAGGGCCTTTGCACTGGCCCGCTTCTCTGTTCTGTTTTTTTTTTTTTTTAAGAGAGAAAGTTTTTGTTTGTTTTTTAAAGATTTTATTTATTTGTCAGAGAGAGAGAGCAAGCACAAGCAGGGGGAGGGGTTGAGGGGGAAGGAGGCTCCCTACCAAGCAGAGAGCCTGACATGGGGCTCCATCCCAGGACCCCAGGATCATGACCTAAGCTGAAGGCAGATGCTTTACCAGCTGAGCCCCCCAGAGGTCCTAAGACTTCCTCTGTTTGGAACATTCTTCATCCCAATCCCCACATGGCTTCCTCCCCGCACTCAGGTCTGTGCTCAAATGTTGCCTCAGTGGTGCCCTTGTTCACTTACTGTACAACCCCACCCCCTTACCCCTTACCCCCCACAAACTGTCTTCAGTGTCTGAATCCCCTGCTAGAGCAGCAGCTTCCCCTGGCCAGGGCCTTTCTGCTTTTCTCACTGCTGTATTCCCAGTGCCTAGAGCAGGGCCTGGTACCTCACTGGTCCTTGGGGAGTGCCTGTTGAGGGGGTGGAGGAAGGGAAGGGCCCACAGGCCCTCACCCTCCCACTCTCTTTTCCCATGCAGGTGTCGCATGTCTTCACCAACTTTGGCAAGGGCATCCGCTACGTGTCTTTTGAGCAGTACGGGAGGGACACACGTTCCTGGGTAGGGCACTATGGTGCCCTGGTGACCCACTCCAGTGTCAGGGTCAGGATCCGCCTGTCCTAGCCAACTGATCCAGCCTTCCAGAAAGTACTGCCGTCTGCTGGGCATCATCAGTCAAGGGCAGTTTTGAGATTTGGGAGCCCGGCCGGGAGCCAGGTGCCCATGGACAAGTGGGGGTCCCATGTGGCCCCTTCCCGGCAGCCCTCCAGGGAACCGCTCTCACTGCTCTTTCGGCATGGTGCCCATGTGCTGTGCAAGAAACCATGGATCCAACCAGGCTGCTCACCACTTCCCCAGCTTCCCAGGGTGGGAGAAGTTACCCCCAGAGTAACTCAGAGATGTTTACTTTGCTTGCAAATTGTTTTCTTACACGTGTGGATGTCAATTGGCAGACTGAGTCACAAGACAAAGGCCAAACCAGGATTTGTAACCGTGGGGGAAAGTCACTGACCACCCAGGATGGTGACTCTTGACCACATGTTTGTGGGGTAAGCTGGCAGGGAGCAGAGCTGTCCTTGAGGACAGATTGTCCCGCCTAAGGTCTGCTCCCTGAGGTCACCAACAGGGGCAAAAGGGGAACCGTTTCCTTAGTCTTCAGAGTCTCTGGGACTCAGCTGTGGGGCCTGTGTGACCTGCTCCAGCACCACCCATCAGGCCTGCTTTTTGGGCCTGGCTGATGCCGTTTCTATCAGAATTCCCAAGTCCCTGCTGATCCGCAAACCACATCCCCTATCCCACCTCCTGTCCCTACCTCATGGGAAGCTCCTCTCCTGCTGGCCAACAGATTCCTTTTCTCCACGCCCTTGCATTCAGGCTCCAAGAGCAAGGCGTGCCACAGGGGAAAGCACTCGGGCCTGCCTCCCTAGTGTCTCCTGCTCTCTCCCTGGCTGGGCACGGCCAACCAACTAGCTCAATAAATATATCCAAAGTCGCAGAACAAAGAGGGAGGGTCGGGATTCAGACCCAGGTGTGTGTGGGTCTGAAAATAACTGAGAGGAGCAGCTCCCAGGCGGCCAGCAGCACACCCCCTCTGAGCCTCCCAACACCCCCCAGCACAGATGAGGAAGCCGGACAGCCGGGCTGTCCTTGCCCAGATCCTGGGCCTGTGGGAAAGGGAAAAGGGCCTCAGAGCCGCCTAGCAGACTCCAGAGCTCCCCCACAGAGTAGCCATTGGCAGGTGTTCTGCACTTAGGGCCTCGGATTTCATCTTCACCAAACCCAACAAGGGGGATATTGTGAGGAGGGCTATTTTCTGGAGCAAACAGGCCCATCGGGGATGTTCGTGGCTAATACCACGCAGAGGACAAATACAGGAAGGGGCACACCACAACCAGGGGAGTGGGAGGCGGTCTGTGTGTTTATTGCCACCCCTTCCCAGCAGATGGCAATACAGGGCCCTGTCCCAGCAGAAGAGGTCCTCCGAGCCCACGCTCTACAAACAGAAGGCAAGGGTGTTGACGGGGGTGTGTGGACGGGGGGGGGGGGGGTTTACTAACTCCATCCAGAAGCCCTGTGGGCAAGCGGTGTTCCCGGTGGAAGAGGCAAAGGCAGGATCTGCACCCAGGACCAGGTACTTCCAGAGCTGGAAGGGCTTCCCAAGGATACCGCAGGCACCCAGAGAGGAAGGTTCTGGTTCCGGGGGAACCCCAGCCCGCTGCGGCCCCGCCAGTCACTTCTTCTTCTGCACGTGGCCACAGTCGTACTTGCCACGCACAACAGTCAGCTTCACGCCGGGCAGGTCCTGGGTGCGGCCGCCCTGTACCAGCACGACATGGTGCTCCTGCAAGCTGTGGCCCTCCCCGGGGATGAAGCACACGGCCTCTCGGCCGCTGCTGAGCCGCACGCGGCAGCACTTGCGGTTGGCTGAGTTGGGTTTCTTGGGCTTTCGGATGAACGTGCGCAACACCACTCCCTTCAGCTGCGGCCGGCCAGCCGTGGGGCCTAGAGGTGGAGGCGGCCTCTTGGGAAGCCCTCGGCGGTGCATCTGGTTCAGGGTGGCCATGGGCCGGGTGGCCAGGGCTAGGCCTGGAGACACACAACCAGGAGGGGAGGCTGTTACCCCAGCAAATGGGTAAGAGTTCTAGGCACAGTTCCAAGCACTTTCCCAGGATGTACTTGTTTCCGTCTGGGGGTAGTCACAAATAAGAGTAATAACACCTACGTGTCAGGTTCTGTTTTAAACATTTAATGTGAATTAGCTCCTTTTATTCTGCAAGGAAGGCACTGACTTTAGTGCTGTTTGCAAACAATAAAAGCGAACAGATTCACACCACGTCATGGACTGGTCTATGCCCTGTACCTATGTGAACTCGCATCATCCCTACAGCAACCCAATGGGGTGTTCGGGGGAGGTGTCCCTCCTCTAACCCCCATGAGCAGATGACGTCCCCCAAACTGTTACAGACCCTCTCCTCCCTGCTCCACTGCATCCCTTTGGTCCTGTCCAGCCTCGTCTACTGAGCCCTCCTTCTCCCTCCTATAGTCTGGTCTCCACATCCAGCCAGAAGGACCCTGTGGACACGGGGGTCAGATCAGTACCCCCCTCCCCTGCTCAGAGTCCTCTTGCTCAGAGCCCTCTCTCCTACGGTGCCATCTGACTCAGGGAAAAGCCAAAGTCTTTTCCGTGGCCCATGAGGCCCCAGGTGCTCTGCCCCATCACTTCCCTGACCTCCTCTCCCTACTTGCCCCCTTGCTCATCATGCTCCAGCTGGTGTCCCCAGACACACCCAATAGAAAGGGGACCAGTGTGGCTGCAGTGGAGTAAGAAGGACAGTTCAGGGAGGGAATATATTTCCAAGGCAGACTGACAGATTTGCTCACGGATAGGATGTTAAGAAGATGCCACCATAACCAGTTTCTCTTGAGCAAACATTTACCGAGTACCTACCTCTTGGCCCCAATAATGGAGGCACGACGGTGACAGAGATGGCCCTGGACATACCCTCTTGGAGCTTCCAATTCAAGACTCTAGGTTCATCCCTTTCCTGTCACTAGCACAGATGCCCTTTTACACCCAAACTTTACACTCCCTCCCTATCCAGGGTGGGTCCTGGCTCTACTATCCATTTCCATGTTACCTTACATGTCAAGTTACACAGAATCCTCAAAGGGGTGAGACGTTGCTAGAAGCCTCTTCCTACTGGTATGCCCTTGAGCAAGACTCTGCCTCAGTACCTCAGGGTCCTCACCACATCACAGGCACCAGAGTCACACCTCCCCCTTGATATGGTGTACAAGAGATTACAGTGAGAGATGCGTGTCAAGCTAGCCCAGAATTCCCTGGCAGAGCGCAAGCCTGTCACGGGATCCTTAGTGAGTGGCAACCAGAAAATGCTTAATAAAATCTGCAGAGTGAGTGACTGAGATACTTCGCAAAGGGTCTGGCCATGAGAAGCCTATGTTTGCAGAGCCCATAAGAACAAATAAAGCATCCCTCTCCTTGTCTGGCGCACACTAAGATCAACCCTTTGCCTGGAGGTCTCACCCACGGAAGATTATTAAGTATTTGCTGAAGAAATCAGAAACTGAACCAAACTCCCGGTACCCACCTGACGATGCATAGTCGCCCCCAAGGCAACGACTTCCCACCTCTTGCCCTTGCAGCCCGAGCTCCGCTAAAACCCACCGTGCATCCGTGCCTCCCAAACTTAAAACCCCGATTCCCCCCAGGGCTGCGGCAGAGGCACACAAGTCCCAGAGGGGATAACCCTCGTACAGCGGCGTCTCTGCAGCTCAAGTCCCCAACTTACCATAATTTAGGGACGTGCTGAGGCCACGGAGAAGGCCGGACCAGAACATCCCGCCGCCTGAAGGGTCCCTGTGTTAGGGGATGAGAAAATCAGGAAGGAAAAGGGGAAAATGGCCGGAGTCGGGGAAGGGCCCCAATTCTCCCCATCCCGTCCTCAGAGCCTGCGGATTAAATCCAGGGAATTTCCTCTGATAGTCTGACTACAATCCCCGCTGCGGACAGAAATTCTCCCCGTAAATTTAGTTTCGCTCTGAGTAGGCTCTCGGGCACCTAGCAACCTCCCTCCCCCACCCCCGACATACAGGAGGAGAAAAGAAACTGAGGACAGGGCCAGGGAGATTTGGGGAACCCGAGGATTTCATATCAACTTCACCGACCCTAGCAGGGTCCGCAGACACGCTGAACCCTCTTCAAGCCACTTCCGGAGGTCATCCCGGCAGGGATTGGCTGGATCTGCCTCTCGTGCACTGGAGGGGCGGGACACAAACAACGATTGGTCAAAGACACAGTCAATCTCGGTCAATTTTTCTAGTCGGACTGTGTTTGAGGCACGAGAGGCGCGGCTGCTTTGCAATTGGTCTAAACGCGGAGTGGGCGGGACGAAGGGTGCGTACTCCTTGTCCCCCGTCCAAGATGGCTGCGTCCATGGCGCGGCGTTTGGGGTCTTTGGTGGCTGGTTGGGGTCTTCGGCCCCGGAGAGGTTGCGTCTGCAGCCATAACC
Organism: Lutra lutra; assembly: GCF_902655055.1. Classification (NCBI taxonomy): domain Eukaryota; kingdom Metazoa; phylum Chordata; class Mammalia; order Carnivora; family Mustelidae; genus Lutra; species Lutra lutra. The sequence goes on along the minus strand of NC_062294.1, from coordinate 46,067,037 downwards.
CTAGGAGAACTTTTGCCACGGAGAGACGAGACCGGAATCTTCTGTACGAGCACGCGCGCGAGGGTTACAGTGCACTCCCTCAGCTGGACATGGAGTCGATGTGCGCATGCCCGGAAGAGGCTGCGCGCGCCCTGCAGCTCCGCAAGGGGGAGCTACGGCCAGAAGACCTGCCTGCGATCGTGAGTGCGCTTGCGTGGGCCATTGGCTGCGGAACCCAACTGGGCTTGCAAGATACCTCCAGCAGGGGGCGACCTATTACGGGAATTTTAGTTCCTTCCCCAGTTATTAGCCGACATGTGCTTGGCAGGCATACGTGTGCCAGTTATCCACGGAGTGCTAGGGCCCTACTATCTACACACCCATTATGTGTTCCATAAAGCGTGCTGAGTACCTGCTCTGCGCTTAGGAACTTACTCCAACCTCATGCCAGGCTTAAGATGACAAAAGAAAATGGGGGGAGGGGGAAGAAACTAGGGGACAGGGAGGTGAGTCAGACGAGGGTGGAGGGGTTTGGCTTTGGAGAGTAAGAGATCGAATCCTGCCGCTGCCCGACAAGTAGCAGGCAGTTAAATAGGGTTCTCGAATGAATGAATGGTTCTATTGAACTGTTATTTAAGGAGCATCTACTATGTCGCAGGTGTTGAGAATAAGTTGGTAAATAATATAATACTACATGCTAGGGACCGAGAACCAGAGTCACCATATTGCTAGACCTTGTTGGATGCTGAGGATGGTCTGTTCTAAGTGCTGTGTGCATACATGCCTCGTTTCAGTTTCACAACCACGGTGTGAGGTGGGTGCCCCCATTTCATCAGAGGAAAAACTAAGGCTCAGAAAAATTAAGAAGGGTGGTGGTTGGGTGCCTGGGTGGCTCAGTCCTTAAGCATCTGCCTTCGGCTCAGGTCATGATCTCAGGGTCCTGGGATCGAGCCCTGCATCAGGCTCCCTGCTGGCTGGGAAGTCTGCTTCTTCCTCTCCCTCTCCCCCTGCTTCTGTTCCCTCTCTTGCTGTGGGGCACCTGGGTGGCTCAGGCCTTAAGCCTTTGCCTTTGGTTCAGTTCGTGATCCCAGCGTTGTGGGATTGAGCCCCACATCAGGCTCCTTGCTCAGTGGGAGGCCTGTTTCTCCCTCTCCAACTTCCCCTGCTTCTGTTCCCTCTCTCGCTGTCTCTCTCTCTCTCTCTCTCTCTGTCAAATAAATAAATAAATAAAATCTTTAAAAGGAAAAAAAAAGAAGGGTGGTGGTTCCTCAAAAAAATCAAACATGGAATTACCATATGATCGAGCCATCCCGCTTCTGGGTATGTACCTCAAAGAATCGAAAGCAGGGACTTGAACAGATATTTGAATACCCATTTTCATAGCAGCATTACTTACAGTAGCCAAAAGATGGAAGGAACCTGAGTGCCCGTGGATGGGTGAATAGATAAAATGTGGTATATATGGACGGTGGGATACAATTCAGCCTTGAAAAGGGAAGGAAATTGTGATGCAGCCTACAACATGAATGAACCTTGAGGACCTTATGCCAAGTGACATGAGGCTATCACAAAAAGACAGAACTGGGGGCACCTGGCTCAGTGGGTTAAGCCTTTGCCTTTGGCTCAGGTCATGGTCTTAGGGTCCTGGGATCAAGTCCCGTGTCGGGCTCTCTGCTCAGCAGGGAGCCTGCTTCCCCCTCTCTCTCTCTGCCTGTCTCTCTGCCTACTTGTGATCTCTCTCTGTCAAATAAATAAATAAAATCTTAAAAAAAAAAAAAGACAGAACTGTATGATTCCATTCATACAAGGTGCCTAGAGTAGTTAGATTCATAAAGACAGAAAATAGAAGGGTGGTTGCCAGGAGCTGGGAATGGGAAGAGACTATTTAATGGGTGTACAGTTTCCATTTGGAAAGATAAAATTCTGGCGATGGATGGTGGGGAAGGCTGCACGACCATGTGAAGGTACTTAATGCCACTGAACTGTACACTTTAAAATAGTTAAAATGGCAAATTTTATGCATAGTTTACCATAGCCTTTTATGTAAATATTTTATTTCTTCATTAGAGAGAGAGAGAGAGCACAAACTGCGGGAGGGGCAGAGGGGGAGAGAGAAGCAGACTCCTCAGTGAGCACAGAGCCTGAACAGGGCTGGATCCCAGGACCCTGAGAACATGACCTGAGCCAAAGTCAGACGTTTAATGGACTGAGCCACCCAGGTGTCCCCATCCCTATCTTTTAAAGAGCTGGTTTAAAGATCCTAAATTATTTATAAGCTGCTAATGGATCACATCCCAAAGCTTGAAAAACACGTCTTTAGGGCATGAAGTGTGAAGAGGAATATGGCATATGGCTTTCTGGGCAGTAACAAGGCATGTGAATTGTTCCTAGGAGCCCTGGGGAGCTGTGGGTGCTCTCAGGTGGGAGAGGGTTTGTGTCAGAACTCTGGCTGGAGGAGGAGAGCCTGCAGGCTGGGAGGCTGGCACAGGGGTCCTTGCAGGAGAGGACAGGCTCTGGATGGGGGCAGGAGTTGGGGGATGGGAGGAGGACAGACCTGACGGATGTTCCTGGGGCAGAAGGGTCCTGGTAGCATCCAGTAGGGGGCTCAGGGCTCTGGGTTGCGGGATGGGGGTTTGTGGGGCTGTGCCTGAGGAGGAAGAGCAGATCTGGGGGGAGAGATGCTTGTCCTCGAGTCACTCTTGCACAGAGTGAGCATGAAGTGTCCAGGAGACATCCAGGGGGAGCCACCTTGTGGCTTGCCCTCCGCTTCCTGCTTTCAGCCCCCGAGAGGGAGGATGGCTTCGTTTGTGCCATTTAGTCAAAGGGAGAACTGCAGCCCGGGAGGTGAGAGGGTTTGCCTAGGAATGTGGGCTCACAGAGGGACCGTACAGCAGTAGGGGTCCCCATGAAGGAGAGCTGAGCCTGCCGTTTTGGGGGACAGGCTTGGCGCAGCAGCCCCATAGGACAGTGGCTGTCTCTCTCTTCTGCAAGACTCCAAGGTGAGCACTGGCAGGGTCCCTGCCCCTTGGCACCTGGGTGCCCTCACCTTCTCGCTCCGCATCCCTGAGGATGTTGTCCAGTTTGACTCTCCTCAGAGTCCGTCATTCAGGCCAAGGGGAGTGAGAGACAGAAAGTCCGACATGGGGGCTTATCTCTAAGGAGACGACCCAGAGTCCCACTGCCACTTCTCCTCCTGTCCACTGGTTGAACTGGGACACAGGAGCACACGCAGCTGTGAGGGAGGCTGGGAGATGCCTCTTCTTTCTGGGCAGCCATGGGCTTCACGTCAGTGAGGTCTAGTGCGGGAGGGATAGAGGGGGCACTGGCTGCTGGGGTCCAGGTGGCCAGAGGCCGAGGCTCCAGCAAGAAGGGGCAGGAGACGGTGGCTACTTCATGCCGTCCCCTCCTGTGTCCACCCCCAGATCGCCACCTGGCAGGAGCTGAGGCAGCTTCGCGAGCAGATCCGGAGTCTGGAGGAGGAGAAGGGGGCTGTGGCTGAGGCAGTCCGGGCCCTTCTGGTGAGTATCGGGTCCTGTGTGGGTGGAGCTTCACTGTCTTGATCCGACCTGTTCGCACTCTCACAGTCCACAGCGGCTGGTGTACCACCCACATCTCTTTGCATGACTCTGTCCGAGGCAGAAAACAGGACTTCTGGGGCTCGCCTGCCCTTTCTCCAGAGCAGAGAGACCTTTCCTGAAGCCCCCAGCAGAGTCCCCTCATGCCTTCTGAGCCCAGACACCCCCACACCCACCCCTGTCATCAGCAGGAGGGACGGAATTACTGCAGTGGAATACTCCTGGAAAAGGAGCCCCCAGGCTCAGCCTGCATTCCCGCAACCACAGGCCGCCGGCGGGGGGGGGAACTGAGTCAGGTGTCTGCGGGAAGGGAGGAGGGAGAGCAAACAGTCGTGGATTAGACAGCTGATAGCACCTGCCGCAGGGGGCGGGAAGGTGACCACGAAGTCAACAGCAGACATTTACGTAGCTGTCAGTGTGGGCCAGACACCCTTCTGGGTGCAGCCCTCACAACACATGAGACGGGAACAGTCCAAACCCAACTTACCGGGGCCCCAGGAGGTTAAAAATGTGCCTCAGCGTCATAGCCAGAAAGTGGGGGAGGCAGGATTCGCACCCAGGCCCGCAGGCTGCTTTCCACCCCTCCAGTCGAAGGCCAGTCACAAGACTAGCTCCATCTCTCCATGACCCCAGTACGGAAGTGCTAGGCCCCAGGCTATATGTGTCCCAGGTGGGCAGCCAGTGCAGATGACAAAAGTGATCACAGTTAATATTCAGCGAGTGCTAACCCATCTTTTCAGGGAAGCCATGCGCCAGCCCTGCTGGGGAGCTCCTGTGAGCCCATTTCCCAGATGGGAATACCGAGGCTTGGAGAAGGGACGGGATATTCCCAAGGACACGCAGCTGCAGCTGGGAGGCACCCCACGTTCAGACCCGGGTCTGCCTGCTTCCCCTCCGCTGCTCCGGATCATAGAAGGTCACAAGTCCACAGACTTTACCTGTCCAAGTCACAGTTTTGTCATTTACGAAATGGGGAGCACAGTGAGGCCCACTTCACGGAGTAGGTTATGGAGAAACAGGATGGTGTGAGAGCCCTCTGCGGAGACAGGCCTGAGGTAGCTCTCAGTGGAAGGTGCAGGTGTGATTACTGTCCGTTATCTTGCTTCCTCCTGGCTTTACTGAGAGAGAAATTGAGGCACAGAGTGGAGGAAGGTCTGTCCGGCCAGGCACCCGCAAAGCAAGGAATTCAGAACCCCTTCCCCACCCCCACCCCACACCCCCAGCCCTGTTTGACCTTTCGCCCCTCCATTTTTCCCTTTCCCAGCCCCAACTTAAGGAACCTAATCACCCTCTCCATCTCTCTTCTACCAGGTAAACCAGGACAATGGTCAAGTGCAGCAGGTAGTACACGGGAGTGATGTCCGTCCCTGGTGGGAGTGGGCAGGGGCCACGTGAGTCCTGATTACTGCCATGTGACCGGAGACAACACACAGGACTATTGATCCAAGTGAATGTGCTGATTCACAAGACGAAAGACTGGCTCCGGGTCCTGGCTCCATATTTGGCTCTGCTTCCCTCTCATTCCCAGACCAACCTTTTCCCCTTAGAGAAAGGGGAGCCAGGGTGGGGCACAAAGAGGACCACTTCCCTGAGAGTTACACCCATAGTCCTGGGGTTTGGGTCATGTGCCTGTCTTTGAGCCAGTCACTGTGGCCAAGGCCGTGGAATGTTCTGGAAGGCCAGGCCTGAGTCATGACCCTCTGGACAGGCCACATGGTGGTGAGGTGAAGGGAGGGAATTTCCCAAAAGGAAATTCAGGATGTGGGGCCAAAGGGACAGTGAGTGTCCTCCACAGAGGTTCTGCCAGCAAGGCTCAAGGTCAGACTGGTTCGAGCGACCCCTGCCCTTTTCTGGGCCAACCCCACCTGCCCCTGTCCCCAGGACCCCCAGTATCAGAGCCTGCGGGCACGTGGCCGGGAGATCCGCAAGCTGCTCATGGTCCTGTACCCCAAGGAGACCCAGCTTGAGGAGGATTTCTTCCTGCGGGCACTGAGGCTGCCCAACCGGACCCACCCGGACGTGGTGAGCACTGTGCTGGGTGCTCAGGGGGCCCGGGGGCCCTTGAGACCACCTCCCCTGTGACTCCTGCTGTGTCTCTGCAGCCCATCGGGGACGAGAGCCAGGCCCGAGTGCTCCACGTGGTCGGAGACAAGCCAGGTGGGGCACCCCACCGGCTCCGGGGACCCCAGTCTAGGGTGGGACCCGCAGGGTCTGGGATGCAGCTGGGGCCTAGAGGACCTGTGTGCCCCTCCTCCGGCCTCCCATCCTGTCTGTGTCCATGGCAGTCTGTCCCTGCCCTGCATTGGCCCCTGATTCCCTTGGTTTTCCTCCCCAACTCCTGTCTGGCTCTGGCTCTCTGCCCCCCTCCCTCTTCCTTGCTTCTTCCTAATGTTTTCTTCCCTTTGCCCTCTCTCTCCTTTTCCACCTCTGCTTCCTGTGTTTCTCCATCTCTCTCGCCCTTTGCTAGTCCCGTCTCTGCCGCCACACGGTTCCCTTTCTCTCCCTGCCTATCTGTCTTTCTGCTGCTCATTCCTGCGTCTCTCTAATCCTCTCTCTGTCCCTGTTCCATGTCTCTCCCCACAACCCTTACCCCCCTGCTTTTCATCCTGATCCAGCTTTCTCCTTCCAACCCCGGGGCCACCTGGAAATCGCGGAAAAACTCGACATCATCCGTCAGAAGTGAGTCCCGCCCACCGGCCCCTCCAGCCAGCCCTCCACGCCCCAGCAGCTGCTTAACACTGTGTCCAGGGCCTCACTTGGCATGAATGTTTGATGCCCATTCCCCCGCCTGGCAGCTGGCCTCTGCCCTGGGGGTGCAGAAGAACTGCCCTCGTCTCCCACCAGCCCCAGCCCACATGCACCCGCCTGTCTGCCCATCTGTCTCAGGCGCCTGTCCCATGTATCCGGCCACCGCTCCTACTACCTCCGAGGGGCTGGAGCCCTCCTGCAGCACAGCCTAGTCAACTTCACACTCAACAAGCTCATCCAGCGGGTATGGGCTGGAATGGGAGGGTTGCCTGGAGGGGGTGATGTGGACGCTGACGGAGAGGCTCAAGGCGGGGAGGTGGGTCAGGGGGGTCACCTTTGCTCTAGCTGCTGTTTACAGAGCTTTACATATAATTAACACATTTAGTTCTTAGAGCAGGGGTAGGAGGTAGATGCCATTGTTATCCCCACTTCAGAGATGGAGAAATTAAGGCTTGGAGAGGGCGTAACTAGCCCAGGATCTCAGGGCTGCTGCCTGGGGCTGGCCCTAGAGCCTGTGTTCACCACCTCACCGCCTGCCTGTAGCATAAAGGGAGTGTCGGGGAAATGTGGTGTTGCTGAACTGGGAGGGGTTGGCAGGGGCTGGAGGCATGGGGTGTGGGCGGCAGTGAGGGACTTGGACATTTCCCAGGGGCACTGGAGAGCCACAGAAAGCTGTCACTACACCTCCCGCTACCCTGTGTGGGCTGAACTGAGCAAGGAAACTGTGAAGCCCCAGCAGAGAGGGCCCAGTGACAGGGACACCAGCGCCAAGCCCACCGCTCAGGCCTTCCTCAGTTTCCTTGGAGGTGGGCTGGGCTTTGGAAGGACAGGCGGGAGCCATTGGCCCACTCTGCAGTGCCACTTCTTCCAGTCTGAGCTTGGGCCCGGGTGGGGGTCCTGGCTGTGCCCCTCACCCCACCCCCTTCCTCTTCACAGGGCTTCACTCCCATGACGGTGCCAGACCTTCTCCGAGGAGCTGTGTTTGTGAGTGCTCCCCATGCTCAGCTGTGTGCCCTGTTCTGGGCCCATCTCCCCCACAGAGGCCGCCCTGGGACTGGGTTGAGGATGTCAGGCCAGAACAGGGAGGCCAGAGCAATTCTAGAAGCTTCCTGGGGAGGAGCAGCGGTTGTGACTACAAAATGGAGCTGGAGGTCCTCTGACCTCTGTGGCTTGGCCTCTTCCCCAGGAAGGCTGTGGGATGACACCAAATGCCAACCCATCCCAGATTTACAACATTGACCCCTCCCGCTTTGAAGACCTCAACCTGGCTGGGACAGCAGAGGTGGGACTGGCTGGTAAGCACCTGCTGGGAGGCAACAACAGGGGTGAGGTTACATGCAGCATCCTCAGAGCAACAGGGATTGTAGGGAGACACCAAGGAGCACCCTAGGGGTGATGGCTCTCTGCTGAGGATGTCTCAGTGACCCCAGGCTCAACATGTACAGTTGTGTAGGTTGTTGACTGTACAACAGTGCAGTGAGGATCCAGCCATGTGCCCCGCCATGAGGTTGTGTCCACCAGAGGGGACCCCTTTTCTCAGTCTCACAGAGGTTTCCTGTGGATGAGCAGTTGCCCCTGGCTGACCCATCATGTTCCCCTTTCCTCCCAGGCTACTTCATGGACCACTCCGTGGCCTTCAGGGACCTGCCCATCAGGTGATACTCAGTTCCTTTAGATCTTGTCCCCACCTGTGACATTCCCTCTCCCCTCCCTGACTCCACCTCCCCTGCTCCCCCCCAGGATGGTTTGTTCTAGTACCTGCTACCGGGCCGAGACAGACACAGGGAAGGAGCCACGGGGACTGTATCGAGTACACCACTTCACCAAGGTCAGTGTGGCCAGGACCGGGAGGAGGGCCACTCCAGGGACCCTGGGCCTCCTGACTCCTGTGCCCGCTGCACTGCCCCAGGTGGAGATGTTTGGGGTGACAGGCCCTGGGCTGGAGCAGAGCTCGCGGCTGCTGGAGGAGTTCCTGTCCCTGCAGATGGAGATCCTGACGGAGCTGGGCCTGCACTTCCGGTGCGGGGTGGGGTGGGGGCATGGGAGGAGGGACGGGCTGGCTAGGTGCTCCCTAATCATGAACAGCCTCACCTCACCCCTCCCCTTGCCCCTTTTCCCCATGTCTGGAATATGTACAGGGTCTGTCTATCTGTAAAATCCTGTGTAGGACCACAGGACAGGGCCAGCGGCCTGAGCAGCATGGGGCACCCCAGTGTGGGGGCCCAGACCCCTTCTCTCTTGTGGCTCCCATCCTGGGTGCTGCCTCACCTGCAGCCCCTCCATGCGGCTTCTCAGCACCCCAGGCAGAGTGGAGATGGGGGCACAGCCCTTCCCTTTCAGGCAGGACCTACAGGCAGCCCCACACCACCCCCACCCTGGCCATCACAGGCTTCCAGAGAGGCCCGGGGATGTGACCTTTTGGCCTGGGGACCCACTACAATCCCAGTAGCCCTTGCTCTCTCCTCCCCGCCCTCCTCTCCATCCACTTCTCTTCCGCCACGCCCACTGCCACAGCTGCTGCCACCTCCTTGTGCCTCTACCTCTCACCTGCTGACCTTCACCATGACCTTCTTTCTCTTCTACTGCAGCGTCCTGGACATGCCCACCCAGGAATTGGGCCTTCCCGCCTACCGCAAGTTCGATATCGAGGCCTGGATGCCAGGCCGCGGCCGCTTTGGTGAGGTAAGCCTCCAGTGCAGTGGGGACTGGGGGGATAGGACCCCTCCACTTCCAGCTGGTCCCCTCAGCCCACCCTGTGCCCTCGCCCAGGTCTCCAGTGCGTCCAACTGCACAGACTTCCAGAGCCGCCGGCTTCACATCATGTTCCAGGAGGAGGCCGGGGAGCTGCAGTTCGCCCACACGGTAAGCACCCGCACCCCCTCCCACTCTCCCCAGAGCCTCCGCCCTCCTAGGGACGTGCCACCTCAGCCTCTCCCGGGCCAGCAGAGGCTGTCAGGTGGACGCGGGCATGCCTCTCTCCCAGGTGAACGCCACGGCCTGCGCCGTCCCCCGCCTCCTCATCGCCCTCCTGGAGAGCAATCAGCAGGAGGTGAGGGCTGGAAGGATCGAGCTGGGGGAGGCAGAGGGTGGAGGCCTGGGGCCATGGCAGCAACCTGTGGCCCGCTCTGTCCCCAGGATGGCTCGGTCCTCGTGCCCCCTGCCCTCCAGCCCTACCTTGGCACCGAGCGGATCACGGCCCCCACCCATGTGCCTCTCCAGTACATCGGCCCCAACCAGCCCCAGAAGCCCAGGCGCCCGAGCCGGCCTGTTTCGAGCTGAGGAGTCACCCTCATCCGTCCGCAGGGCTGTGGCTGCTTCCTGGAGCTCAGGGGACTCTGAAAGCCTGGGACCTATTTTCCTGAGCACATCCTGACATCTGCATTCTCTGTGTCAGCTCTGTGCCTGGGCCCCTTCCTTACTCCCCTACTTCCCCAGAATCAGCCAGTGACCCCGTCGCCACTGATGGTCCCAATCTGCACCAGAAAGCAGGGCATCTGGGGACTTGAAGGTTGTAGGGATGGGGGGGAGGAGAAGAAGCCTCCAACCTTTTTTCCTTCCCTCCGTCAGTACTTAGCAGAAGTCCCCAATAAATGGTCAGAACCAAGGCCTTTGTGGATCTGTGAGCAAGGGTTTAGACCCTGGTCGCCTTACCGGGGGTGCCGGGCAGCTGGGCAGAGGTGCGAACCCTTCACAGGGTTGTGTCTGGAGGGACCATGGCCGGGAATGGCCAGCAACCTCCCGAGCACATGGAGGGCAACCTGCGGCCACTGCCGGAACCAAGAGGATGCTGAGTCCTCTCCCCTTGCTCTAGGACAAGGGACACCTTGCCCTCACCTCCACCTCTCGCAGCAGGGAGGGGTCCAGGAGACGGCACAGCCTCAGCGAAGGCAGAACTCACTCTGCCCTTTGCAGTACACGGTACCATCTTCCCAGCTCCTCTAGCCACAGCCCGTCCAGTGACCCTCAACTCTCACGCCGTCAGTCCTTCCTTCAGCAGACCCCAGCCACTCCTTCAGAATATCTCCAGAAGCCTCCAGAGGCCCTTACTTTCTCCTTCCTGCTCCGTCCCTGTCCTGTCCACCGTGACTGACCAGCCTCTTCACTGCCTGCTGCTGCCTGGGCCCCACACGAAGCCAGAGTTACGCTGTGGACCCCCTTATCCGGTCACGTCCCTCCCTTGCTTGGAGCCCTCCTGTCGCTCCCTCTCACTTAGGGAAAGGACAGAGCGGTCCCCAGGATCCACAAAGTGATTATCTGCCCTCTGCCTTCCTCCTCAACCGACCTCTTGTCATGCTCTAGGTCTGGCTGTTCGAACTCTGCAGACTCAGTCTTGACTCAGACCTTTGCCCTCGCCGGTCCCTTCCCTGGCTACCCTTTCCCTCCAGCTGGCATGGCTGCCTCCATTTTATCACTCTGGCCTTCACCCAAATAATCCTTTTCCAAGAGGACCTCTCTGACCAGCCAGAGTAAAAGCCCCTAGCACTCTTGTGATGCGGGAGTCTGCGGTCACTTCCTCCTTCCTGATGCCTATGTGAGTGTTGCGTGTGTCCCTTCTCAAAGCTCTGCGCCAAGAGCACAGGGAAGTTTGCCAGCGTGTCCCCTACTGGAGCCCCAGGCTCTATAAGATGGCTGGGCATAGAGTAGGTGCTCAGTAAAAATTCCCGGATGGAAGGGGCTGGGACCTGTGTAGCTCCCAGTGCCTGGCACTGTCTAAATGACCATGTGCACTCCTCACCTACCGCCATGCCTTCCCTGTGGAGTCACTGGCCCCATTTCACAAAGGATGGAACCAACGCTAGAGTCGGCAAAACCCTCAGCAGTTTTCCCTGGGTCTGCACAGCCGGTAGTGGTGGAGCTGGGATTCAGGCAGAGCCCAGCCACAATCTTTGGGGAAATAGGTTTAGGAGACCCAAATTTCGAGATGCAGGAAATGCCCAAGGAAAAGTTGTTGCCTGAGGTCTATCTGCAAGTGGCTGCCACTGGATTCGAACCCTGATCGGCTTCCCAGCACAGCGTTAAGCTCAACAGACTGTTTGTCTGGGGGATGCACCCTCCCTCCGTGCAGGTGCTCAGGGGCCATTAGCTGGAGGGGACCAGGTGCAGGACGTGGGTCTCCATGAATAATTGAGGATCTCGGGCAGGTGGCCGCCCCCCAGCTGTCACCTGGCCACAGGCAGGGAAGGGGCAGTGGTGATGTCACTTCCTCCCCTGCGGGGCCAGGGACACGGGTTATAAGCAGCTGCCGCACCGTCCAGTGCAGCCGCTGAGCACTCTGGTCAGGACGCCCCACCATGCAGCACCGCAGGCCCGCCTCTGTGCTGCTGTTGCTGCTGTTGCCCCTGCTGTTGGCGCTGCTGCTGGGGGCAGGTGAGTGCCAGAAACTAGACAGGGGACTTTCTCGGCCAGCTCAGGGACCAGGGACTTGAGGGACCAGGGGCCGGAATGGTGCACCCAATGGGGTCGGACTAGAGACTTTGCTGGCTGATGTCCAGGTGGGAATGGTGCACCGGGTAGGTAGGCTGGGGGAGGGGACGAGTGAGTAACAGGATGCACTTGAACCTGGAATCAGCACCAAGGACAGCATGGGGTGGGGGCTGTCCGAGCCCAGTACCCATCTCCTTCCTCCACAGCCACCGCTGCTCCCTTGGCGCCAAGATCCTCCAAGGAAGAGGTGAGGAGTGCGGACCCCTTGCCCTGCCTCATCTTCCCCACACCCTGGCCCTCTGACCAGCCTGCATGATCATCTCCTCTCCACACCCCCAACTGTTCTCATTCCCCCATCCGCCCTGCCCTCAATCTCCCCTCTGTCCCTTCACCAGCTGACTCGCTGTCTGGCCGAGGTGGTCACGGAAGTGCTGGCGCTGGGCCAGGCCCAGAGAAGCCCCTGCACAGCTCTCCTCCACAAAGGTAAGCAGGCCCCAGTTCCTCCTGGGAGCCCCCACCCCACCCTAGGTTTTGGTCAGGGCTTCCTGGAGGACGGGGTGTCTCCTCCAGGTCCCCTTGCCTGGGTTGGCATACCACTGCGCAATGTCCACCTGGCCTCCGGCTCCACCCATGGGGTTCCCTGCAGAGGTGTGGGATGGCGGCACAGAATGTACCCCGGACCTGACCCTCCTCTCCCAGTTTTGGGCAGCCCCCCTGTGGGACCTTGGGTTCACCCCAGAACTCCAGGTCTCAGTTTCCTGATTTGCAGCACAGAGAGCGTCCTCTCTCTTTCTGCCAGAAATGTGTCAGACAGAGCCTTATGGCTGTGTGTCCGCCAAAGAGAAAGACCTACTGCTTGGGGATTTCAAGAAGCAAGAGGCTGGGAAGACGAGATCCAGCCAGGAAGTGAGGGAAGAGGAAGAGGAGGCAGAGAGGGACCACAAGTCTGAGGTGCGGGAACAGACCATCCACGAGCAGCTCCACAGCTGGCTCCGCCAGGACGAGGAGAACGAGGAGGAGGAGGAGGAGGCAGAGGAGGAGGAGAAAAGGAAGAAGAGGGGGCCCGTGGAATCCTTCGAAGGTGAAGGCCTGTGGAGGCATCGCCTAGAGGGCAGAGGGGGCCCCCAGAAGCGAGTGGCAGAGCAGGCCAGTGACGAGGAGACAGCACAGTTCGAGGCGGAGGAGAAGGGCCTGCAGATGCTAGGCGAGGGTGGCGGCCTGTGGCGGGGAGCCAAGGGGGGCGGAGGAGAGGGACACAAGGACTCGCCGCACCGCCACCACCCCCACCAGCCAGAAGCTGAGCCCAAGCAGGAGGAGAAGGAAGAGGCTTCGGAGAGGGAGGTGAGTGGAGAAGGCGATGGGCCAGTGGGGTGGACCGGACGGTCAGGGGATTCCGACCAAACATGTACCAGCATTGAGCCATAAATAGCCAATATCCACCACAAATGGAGCCTAGTGATGGGAACTGAGAGCAGGAAAGGCAGCAACAGCCAGGCAAGATCAAGGTCGGACCAAGGTGGTCAAGAGGGCTGAGATGACAGTGACTGAGATGGCCATGAACGGCGAACTGAGTCGGTCAGCACTGTGGTCTGTGGCAAGCAGTGTGGCCGCGTGGAAAGAGGCTGTCATGCTTGGTCCAGTGGACTGGGAATGGATGCCACTGCTGAGTCACGGAAAGTAGGCTGTCCCCACAACTGGTGGCAGTAGCCACAACGGCCAGCACCTCAAAAAGGGGTCCTGGCCTCCAAGCCTGGCACCTTTACTGGTCCTCTCTGCTACCGTGGGCGAGGCAGTCAACATGGACCGTGCAGCCGGTCACGTCAGCCATCCCCCTCTGGCCCCCATCGAGGTCCATGGGGACTAGGGTGACCCCTGCTGGCTGCTGTTGTGCAAACTGGCACAGGCCACATTCACCGGTGACTCTTGGGGTGGCCCGCCCTCGAAGGTGGCTGCTGATCACCCCCTTTCTGACCCCCCCCCCCCCAGGAGCATGACATGGAGCGGCTGGAGCACGTGAGAAAGGAGCTGAAGAAGGCAACTGAGATTCTGGGGGAGGAGATCAGGAGGGAGGGATGACTCCTGACACCCCCTATGGCCTAGGACCATGGACCCCCAAAGCTCACCTCACAGCCCACTCTGTCCCCTGGCCTGCAGGCATGGAGGAAGGGTGGGCTGTGCGACTGGGCCCAGGGCCTGAACCTGAGCTGGGCAGAGGAGCTGGGCTCATTGACTCAGGACACACCCAGCCCCCCGTGTCACCCCCTCCGACCCCTCCGTGTGAATAAAGCACAAAGAAAACCACTGAGGTTTGTGTGGTGCTTGATTTTGGACAGACAGGGACCCAGGAATAAACTGAAAGACTGGGAAGGCGACCGTCAGTCTAGTCTCTAGTTATCAGAAGCGGGATTTTATTAAACTGGAAACTCTATTAACAATGAGGTCAGATGGGGTCATCAGGGAGAAGTTTATTAAACTGGAAACTCTATAAACAATGAGGTCAGACAGGGTCATCAGGGAGAGGTTTTGAGGCTGGGGTGGGAGGTAGCCGGTTTGGGCTCTGGCCACTGTGGACCACGATGTCGTCGTATTCATCCTGGGGGCAGAGGGGGGCAGGCACTGGCTCAGGCGGCTGTCACCCTGCCAACTGTCCGTTTCTCCCACCCACCGTGGCAACTGGGTCTTGCCTGGAAAAGCCCAAGTTCCCCCCATTCAAATCCCCTGCTCCTGGTTTGCCACCCACCACGTTCAAGGTCACCCATGTTCTCCCACAGCCTGCCCGCTGCTCAGGCTCCAGCTCTGCTGCTTTGCTGGACCTTCGGCAGCCGCAGCCCCTGGGGCTGCCCCTCCTTGGGCCCCTCCCTCTGCCTCTACCCAGACTCCTCACCCCCGACCCCCAGGCTTGTCCCCCGCCCTTCCCTCCCCCCACCGGGGTAGTGTCTCTGCTGCCTGGATTCCCCAAAACAACCTCCTCACTGCTGGCTCAGGTCTTTCCCCTCTGTCACCAGTGTTGGGATCACTGCTGCCTGAGGTCAGGTTCCCGCCGCCTGAGTTCTCCAACTCTTCCTCCGCACAGTCACTCCCTACGCTGTCAGCCATTGCTGCCAACCACTGCCATTACGGGTCACTCCGACCGACGTCTTTTCTCTAACTCTGCCTGAGTTCTCATTCTGGCTTTGCCTTAGGTTTCTCAAGCACCACTCCCCACCTGCTCCCCGCCAGCCCTGTCCAGGGCTCCCCAGACTGCTGACAGCCCTGGTACCGCTGCCTGAGTTCTCTGACCACAGAGGCCTGAGGTCAGTCTCACTATGCTGCCTTCTCCCTGCTTCCCACCTGCCCGTTTACCCTGACCTCCCAGCTGGGCCACCCAGTCTTTCCTCCTGACTCACGCCCTCATCCCCGCTGTCACTGTCGCTACTGCTGCTGCAGGGGCCAGGCCTGTCGTCCTCATCCTCGGGCTCAGGGGCTCCATGTGCACGGAGAAGGCGGGCGAGGATGGGGTTGGGCCGGAGCATGGCGCTGCCCAGTGGGGTACGGCCACCGTACATGCGGGTAGCGGGGTCGGCACCTGCCCTCAGGAGGAGCTCCAGCACATCAGCGGCTTGGGCCTCCACTGCCAAGTGTAGGGGGCTCCGGCCACAAGTGGGCTCCTGTGAGGAGCAGCAGAGAGGTCAGAGAGGCCCTGGCCTGCTTTGGGGGACAATCTGCCCTGCCACTCCTTCTCCCTAGGGCAGCTCACCGGTTTGTTGAGGTCTGCTCCAGCCTCCCAGAGCAGCTGAACCATCTCGGCATCTTTGTGGATGACAGCCATGTGAAGCGGGGTATGGCCTGGGGACAGAGTGACAGGTGTCAGACAATGGGGGTGGGCCCGGGCCCCAAATGCCAAGGTCCTAGGGGAGGGCTTCTTGGCCTGAGTTTGGGGTCCAGCTCCTGAATTCCTGGGTAAGTCAAAGAGGCAAGGGCACCCCCCACTGCCTAAGTCTTGGTGGTCTAGAACTTGCTGGCGACGCCAGTGCCTGGCTCTGGAATGTCTGGGACTTACAGGTGAAGAGCCTGGGGGCTTTGGACAGTTAGCCTGGATCTTGGGACTGGGACACTGAGTCTCTGGTCTTTATTTTACAAAGGACCTGGACCCCAGGAAGATGGGCTCTTTTTTCCCAGGAGGCCTGGCTGAGGGCTGTCCCGGAACCCAGTATAAATCTCTGGGAACCTGGGCCTTGAGTTCCCTCATCCTGCATAGACTAGGACCTATGGTTTCGGGGGCAGGGGGCGAGGTCTGGAGTGAGCTGTGCCTTCCAGCTGGGGAACCTGGGCCCAACAATAGGATCTTAGTAGTTCTAGGCCTATGGGTGATGGGTCTGAATCCTAAGTGGTCTTGGGCCTCCACGTGGTCCAGATCCTGAATCCCATAAGACCGACTGTCAGTAATCTGGAGCCTCAGGGGGAGCCTTTCCCCCTGCCTGGGTCCCTGAAGCCTCAGTATTATTTCCCAAGGGGCTGGGTCTTGAGTCAGGAGAACCAAGCCCAGTGCCCAGCACTCTCACTCTGCTCAGGAGCCCAGGCCCTGCCCAGTGACTGGGAACCCTCACCCTCGTAGTTCTCAGCCTCCAACTGCAGCTTCCAATCCTCCTCACTCTCTTCATCTTCCTTCTCCGAGTCGGGTTCGGGGTACAAGGTGACAGGTGGGCGGTCGGCATCAGAGGTGCGGTCAGGGCCCTGAGCGAGGTAGGTGTTGGGGGCTCCCCTGGCGCACCGGGGACGGGGCTGGAGAAGCACGCGAGCACAGGCATGTGCCCTCATGCGGCAGGCCAGGTGCAGTGCTGTGTGTCCCCCACGCTCCGCCATGTGCAACCCGGCACCCGCCGCGTACAACTTCTCCACTGTGGACGCCTCCCCCAGGATGGCTGCCAGGTGAAGGGCTGTCTGCAGGGGCAGAGGGCAGGGGTTAGGGGTTGCACTGAGAGCCCAGCCCCAAGCCCTGTACTGGTCCTGGGTGGCTCACCTGGCCCAGGTCATTCTGCAGGTCTAGGTACTCGGTGCCAGCTGCGAAGCCTAGGAGGAAATCCAGGAAGGGCTCATGCTGATGAATCACTGCCAAGTGCAGTGCCCTGAAGACAAAGACGGGGAGCAGAGGACAGAGGTGAAGTACCCTGGGGTACCTGGATGGCACAGTTGGTCAAGCATCATGGTTTCGGCTTGATTGGTTTCGGCTCAGGTCATGATCTCAGGGGTCGTTGAGATCAAAACCCACGTCGGGCTCCACGCTCAGCGCAGCGTCTGCTTGAGATCCTCTCTGCCTCTCCTTCTGCCCCCCTACTCGTGCTCCTTTGCTCCACTGGCTAAGCCAGCCAGGCGCCCCCGAAAGGACAATTTTAAAATGAAAAGAACATCAGTGAACTATGGAACAACTTCAAGCAGCCTGATAATATTTGAAACTTAAGTCCTTAAATGGAGATGGGGGATAGAAAAAAACATTTGAAGAAATAACATCTGGGAAATTTTCCAAATTTGATGAAAACTATAAACTCATATATCCAAGAATGAGAAATATTTTTAAAAAACTACGCCAATGGGACACCTGAGTGGCTCAGTCTGTTAAGCGTCTGCCTTCAGCTCAGGTCATGACCCCAGGGTACTGGGATCGAGTCCCACATCGGGCTCCTTGTTCAGCAGGGAACCTGCTTCTCCCTCTACCTCTGTCTGCAGCTCTGCCTGCTTGTTCTCTTCCTCTCTGACAAATAAATAAAAAAATAAAATCTTAAAAAAAAAAAAACTATGCCAAGGCCCAACATAAAAATCCTGTTCAAAACCAATGATGAAGATAAAAATCTCAGGGGCACCTGGGCGGCTCCATCGGTTAAGCGCCCAACTCTTGGTTTCAGCTCAGGTCACAATCTCAGGATCGTGAAATTGAGTCCCTCATCAGGCTCCTCACTCAGCATGGAGTCTGCTTGAGATTCCCTGTCTCTCCCTCTCCCTCTGCACCCCTCCCCATCCAGCACTTGCTTGTTCATTCTCTCTCTAAAATAAAATCTAAAAAAAAAAAAGACAAAAATCTCAAAAGCAGCCAGAGAAAGAGATACTTCAAATCAGAAAAATAAAAATAAGGATGATAGCAGATGTCCTATAAGAAATGAGGCAACACACTGGAGCAACCTCTTTCAAGTATTCAAACGCAGTCAACCTAGGATTCTGATTTTTTTTTTTAAGATTTTATTTATTTATTTGACAGAGGTCACAAGTAGGCAGAGAGGCAGGCAGAGAGAGAGGAAGGAAAGCAGGGTCCCTGCTGAGCAGAGATCCCCGTGCGGGGCTCGATCCCAGGACCCTGAGATCATGACCCGAGCCGAAGGCAGAGGCTTTAACCCACTGAGCCATCCAGGCGCCCCGGATTCTGATTTTTTTTAAGTAGACTCCATACCCCGTGTGGAGCCCAACTTGGGGCTTGAACTCATGACCCTGAGATCAGGACCTGAGCTGAGATCCACAGTTGGGTGTTTCACTGACTAAGCCATGCAGGCGCTCCTCAACCTAGAATTTTTTTTTTTTTTTTTAAGATTTTATTTACTTGAGAGAAAGAGAGTTGAGTGAGAGAGAGAACAGGAGTAGGGGTAGGGATAGAAGGAGAGGGAGAAGCAGACTCCTTGCTGAGCAGGGAGCCTAACACGGGGCTTGATCCCAGGACCCTGGGGATCGTGACCTGAGCCAAAGGCAGACGCTTACCTGACTGAGCCACCCAGGCGCCCCCGACCTAGAATTCTTTAACCCAGCAAAAATATCTTTTATTTTTTTTTTATTTTTTATTTTTTTAAAGATTTTATTTATTTATTTGACAGAGAGAGATCACAAGCAGGCAGAGAGGCAGGCAGAGAGAGAGGAGGAAGCAGGCTCCCTGCTGAGCAGAGAGCCCGACGCGGGGCTCGATCCCAGGACCCTGAGATCATGACCCGAGCCGAAGGCAGCGGCTTAATCCACTGAGCCACCCAGGCGCCCCCAAAAATATCTTTTAAAAAGATAAATAATGGTGTTTTCAGGTATACAAAAGCCGAAGGAACTTACTGCCAGCAGACCCACATCACCAAAGAAAGGTCAAAGGAAATCTGCGAGCAAAAGGAAAATGACATGACACAGCAATAAGGGCCTACACAAAAGAAAAATGAACATGAAAATAGTAACTTTTTGGGTAAATATGGAAGATTTTTTCCTCATTACGTAAGTCTCTCTTTTTTTTTTATGTAAGTGACTTTAGAAGGTAATTTGAAAAAAATACTTGAGTGTTTAAACAAAACTACTAACAATGTACAGTGGAGTTTATCACACACACGTAAGTAAAATGTAGGACAATAACATAAAGGCCAGGACAGGACAAATGGAAATACACTCTTCTAAGTTTCTTTTAGCTTTTACCCTATGCAAGGTGACACAGTGTCACTTCTAGGCAGAACATAATAAGTTGAAGCCGTACAGTATATGCCACAAAGCAGAGGTCAGCAAACTTTTTCTGTAAAGCACCAGATAAAGATGTTAGGCTTGTGGATCCTACAGTCTCTTTTACCTACTCAGCTCTGCCACTGTGATGCAAAAGCAGCCACTGGCAGTGTGTACATGAATGAGCAGGGCTGTATGCAAAACTGCATTTGTGGAATCTGAAAGGTGAATTTCATGTCACTTTCAGCTGCTGCAAATATTCTTTGCTTTATTCCCAGCCATTTAAAAATGTAAAAACCGTCCATAGCTTACAGCCATATAAAAGCAGATGGCTGGCTAGATTTTTGCCTGGAAGCCAGTTTGCCAACCATTTAAACAACAGAACAAAGAGTTAAAGCTAATAAAGCCAGGGACTCCTGGCTGGCTCTGTCGTGTGACTCTTGAGCTCGGGGTTGTGAGTTAGAGCCCCATGATGGGTGCAGAGATTATGTAAAAACAGTATTGTAAGGGGCGCCTGGGTGGCTCAGTCAGTTAAGTGTCAGACTCTTGATTCTGGCTCAAGTCATCATCTCAGGGTTGTAAGATCACACCCTGCATGGGACCCTACCCTCAGTGGGGAGTCTGCTTGAGATTCTCTCCCTCCCTTCCCTACCCCGCTAAAATAAATAAAATAAAAATAAACAAAATCTTTAAATAAATAAAGCGAAAATGAGCTAATGAAAGAATACAACGTGACAAAACTTACAGGTTCCAAAAGAAGGCAGAAAAAGAAGAAAAGGTAAACAAAGAAGAGGTATTAAGTAGAAAATTAGCAGTAAGATGATAAACTTAGGCATAACTGTATCAATAATTAAATTAAATGTAAGTGGTCTAAACATTCCAATTAAAAGGCAGAAATTGGGGGCGCCTGCGTGGTTTTGTGGATTAAAGCCTCTGCCTTCGGCTCAGGTCATGATACCAGGGTACTGGGATTGAGCCCCACATCAGACTCTCTGCTCAGCAGGGAGCCTGCTTCCCTTCCCCTCTCTCTCTGCCTGCCTCTGCCTACTTGTGATCTGTGTCAAATAAATAAATAAAATCTTTTTTTAAAAAAAGGCAGAAATTGTTAGACTGAATAAAAAAGCAAAACCCAACTATATATGCTCCCTACAAGTAACACCCTTTAAATATAAGTATTAACAGACGGGTTAAAAATAAAAGGGGGGGGGCTCCTGGGTGGCTCAGTGGGTTGGGCCTCTGCCTTCAGCTCAGGTCATGATCTCGGGTCCTGGGATCGAGCCCCGCATCGGGCTCTCTGCTAGGTGGGGAGCCTGCTTCCCACCCGCCCCCCACCTGCCTCTCTGTCTACTTGTGATCTCTCTCTGTCAAATAAACAAATAAAATCTTTTTAAAAAACTAAAATAAACAAATAAATTAAAGGGCGGGAAAAGATATACCATGCTAATACCAGTCAGTCAAAAGAAAGCAGGAGTATTTTAATATCAGACTAGATTTTAAAGCAAGGAATATTACCAGGTATAGAGATGCCTGGTATCTCTATCATAATGATAGAAAGGTCAATTAAGCAAGAGAACACATATGCCCTAATAACAGAGCATCAAATTACACAAAGCAAAACCTGATGGAACAACAGCGAAACAGACAAATCCACAATGACTGCTGGAGATTTCAATGCCCCCCTTCAATAACTAATAGAACAAGAAGACAGAAATCATCGGCAAGGATATATAAAACCACAGCAAAGCTATACACCAATAGGACCTCTAATGGACATTTAGAGAACACTACAGCCCACAACAGCGGAATATCCATTCTTTTCAAGTGCACACATAATGTTCGCACTGTAGAACAATTCACAATAAATTTAAGAGGATTCAAGTCATACCAAGTATGTTCTCGGTCTACAATGGAATTAAATTAAAAATCAATAAAAGAAAGACATTTGGAGGAGTTTCTAAGTATCTGGAAGCTAAATAACATATTTCTCTCTCTCTCTCTCTCTTTTTTTTAAAGATTTTATTTATGTATTTGACAGACAGAGATCACAAGTAGGCAGAGAGGCAGGCAGAGAGAGGGGGAAGCAGGCTCCCCGCTGAGCAGAGCCCGATGTGGGGCTCGATTCCAGGACCCTGAGATCATGACCTGAGCTGAAGGCAGAGACTTAACCCACTGAGCCACCCAGGTGCCCCTCTTTTTTTTTTTTTTTTTTTTTGTCTTGTTTTGTTTTAAGATTGATTTAGGGGCATCTGGGTGGCACAGCTGGTCAGGCAACCAACTCTTGGTTTCAGCTTGGGTCATGGGATCGAGTCCCATGTCATGCTCCATGCAGAGCCTGCTTGGGTGCTTCTCTCTCCCTCTTCTCTGCCCTTATAGCCCTCCAAATAAATAAATAAATCTTTTAAAAAAAGATTATTTATTTTGTAGAGAAAGAGAGCACAAACAGGAGGGGTAAAAGCAGAGGGAGAGAGAATCCCAGGCAGACTCCACACTGAGCACAGAGCCCAGTGGCGGGGGGCGGGGGCGCTCATCCCAGGACCCCGAGATCACAACCTGAGCCAAAACTAAGAGTCTGACACTCAATCAACTGCGCCACCCAGGTGCCCCTAAATAACATATTTCTAAATAATCCACTGGCCAAAGAAGAAATCAAAAGAGAAATTACAAAGTATCTTGAATTAAATGAACATGAAAACACAGCACATCAGAATTTGTGAGAGACTGGCTAAAGCACTACTATGAGAAATTTATAGCATGAAACATCTATATTAGAAAAGAAAGTCTCAAAATGATCTCAGCTGCCACCTTAGGAAACTAAAAAAAAAAGAATAAATTAAACCCAAAGTAAGCAGACGAGGGCAATAATGAAAATCCGAACAGAGATCAATGAAATAGAAAGCAAAAAAAAACATTAAAGAAAATTAATGAAACCTAAATGGGGTCTTTGAAAAGATCAATATTTCCTGAGTGCATCTTATAGGTCAAACACTGTTTAGTCACTGTGGATAGAACAGTAAACGTAATACACAAAAAACCCCAGTGCAATCCCTCATGGGCCTTTACATGTCTTGTTCCTTCTACCCAGAGAGCTAATCCACTCCCCCAGCTAATCTACGGGTCCCGTTTTGGTGCTTTATTCCTTCCCCCAAAGAACTTACTACCTTCAGACACACCATTTTTCTGCCTTTCTTATATGATGTTTTTCATTTTTCTTTGTTTCTTCTTTTCCTTTATCTACCTTCTCACTTTGTGTCTGTGTCTTCTTTCTTTCCTTCTCTGCCCCTTTCTCACATTCCTTGTCTCTTCTTTTTTTCCTACCCTCCATTCCTTCCCGTCTGGCAGTCTGTCTGTCCTTCTGTCTTTATACCCACTCTAGAATGTAAACTCTACAAGGGTGTAAGTTTTTGTCTGTTTTCTTCACTGCTTTATCACAGCACCTAAAACAGGTGGTAGTGTTCAATAAGTATCAAACAGCTATTAGTCCCTGCTATCCTGGAGCTTACATTTTCTCTTTGAATGTAAGATCTGACGATCAGTGCTCAGAGGGTAGAATCTTAGAGTCAAGGCCAAGTATTAATTTTGGAAATCTAAGTTCAAGGTGCATAAACCAGGAGCTAAGAATCAAAGATCCTGTTGGGAGGTAGGAGGTCAGGAGGGGCCTGTCTGAACCACAGCTCTAACAAAAGTCTCAGGACTAGGGCCAAGGAGATCAAATCGAGTTTTGGGATCAACGGATAGGGAGCTCTCCGAAACAGTTCAAGAAAGGAAGGTCAGAGAAATTAAAGGTTTAGGGGCAAAGTTGGATAGGAAATTGGTTTTACTAAAGGTTAGGATTGGGGGTTAGAGATCAGAAAGCCGAGCATAAGAAGTTAGATTTAGAAGTGAAAGGTTAGGAAGCTGGGATCAGAGACTAATAGGGAATCAGACGTCGGATCCTAGAGCCCGGTTTGGCAGCCCAAGTTTCACTCACGTGTCCCCATCCTCAGTGACGTAGCCGAAGACGAGGGGCGCCCACGACAGACCCGGGCCCAGCTCGGCGCCCAACCCCGGACCTCCGGGTGCTGATGCGTCCGGGCCCAGAGAGCCCAGGCCGCTGTCGCACCATTCGTCGGCCTCCGGAGCTTTCCCCAAGCACGCGACCCCGGCCATGGCCCCCCAAGCCTCAGGGGCCCCAGCGGCCGCCGGCTTGTAGCTAGGCTCTGCCTGGAGCCCCGGCGCTTCCGCCCTACGGGGAATTCCCCAACACTCCCCCTTGACTCACCCAATCAAAGTGAGCCAAAGAGTACATGCCCCGCCCGCTTACCACACTGTGACAAATCAGAGTATTCAGATGGACTGCAGCTCTCTACCCATTCACGCATTTTCCGGCCGCCCTTTACCAACATGGCTGCCTGCGCGGAGCACTCTGGGACTCGTAGTCCGGCCCTCGCTTGTCTTCATAACCTAAGAGCGGCCTGCGCCAGTCGCTTCGAAAGCCTGTACGCCTCCTCGATGATTTCTGGGAGTTGTAGTTCTTTGCCCTGTCTCTGCCCCTCCTGTTTCCGGTGCCGTCACGGGACAGAGCAGTCGGTGACAGCCCCGAGGGCCCCCGCCCCGCGCCCATGGCCGAGCCGGATCGTGAGTCGGGGGCCCCGGTGGGAGGGTAGGGCCGGGCCGCGCCGGGGCCTGGCTGAGGGCTGCAGGCCCCGGGGCCCGAGGACGGGCATGGTGGGGCTGAAGACTGGGGCCGCATGGAGGGGAGTGGGATTCGGAGCAAGGTTGGGGGCGGGGGTGTCGTTGCTAAGTGATCCATCTTGCTTGGTTGGTGGGTTTCTGGGTCGCGAGCTTTTAAGTGTCCGTTTGCCACGTCCCCCAAGTTCCTAATGATCGCGTGTTTCTCGCACCTTGGTTGCTGAGGACCCTCGTTGCTAAGGACTTAGGTTGCCTCGGACCCGGTTGCTAAGGGTACCTGGTTGTTAGGGGGAACTGTATGATGCTAGGGAACCCCTGGTGCCCCCCTCCTATCTCTTCTCTCTAGTTCCTGTGCCCCTCCTGAACATGCCATCCCCACTGTGCCTCCTCTCCCAAACTTGTCTCTACTCAGAGTATTTTCTTATCTCCTCTATTCCTTTTTAAACTTTCCCTCTGTTAGTAAACCTAACCCTCCCTGCACACATACACACAAACACTATTTCCTTCCTCACTTCTAAGTCTTTCTCCATGTCCCGTATGCTTTGCTTTCTCCTTCCTCTCTTAAACCTTCCAGTCCCAGCCTCCTTGTCCCTCACTGACCACTTCTGACAGCACTGTTTACTCTAACGCGGTCTGCTTTCCCCCATGCCTTCCCTCCCTCCCAACCCAGTGTAATTAGCTTGATGGGCCTTCTTGCTCCCTGCCCCTCTGCTTTGAAGACCTTCATTCCCACTTAACCATGCCCCCCACTGTAACCACATCTGCTCCCCCTCCTCCCCCAGCCTCTGACCCTCTGGAGACCCAGGCAGGGAAGGTGCAGGAGGCTCAGGTGAGATTTGGGGAAGGGTGGAGGGAAGGAGAGAGATGGACTTGTTCCCACACCTCACATGGTGGGGGGGGGGGTGGCAGAGGGGAGACAGTCACCCCAGGGCCCTAAGCTCACTGCCCCAGTCCCTTGCCCCAACTCCTGGTTCAGTCTCCTGGGGAATGGTGGATTCTGGGGACTGTCGGGGAAGGGTGTGCAGCCTCAACTTCAGGCCTGCCCTCCCAAACTCATCTCTTTCCTTGCTCCCTCCCCGTATCCTTTCTGAACCTCATTGATGCTGGGCATGGAAGAGAGGGGCATCCGATTTGGTCCCTGAATGCGTAGATCTCACGGACAAGTGACTAGAAATGACCCTCCAGGGTGATTACGAAAGTAGCTCAAGGCAGAGTAAACTCTGTGGGGTCACAGAGGCTCCCGTCAATCTGTTCCCTGAGCCAATCCACAGGCTGGCCTAGGAGTCAGACTGTGGTGCAGACAACTCACAGTAAGTGAAGAATGACTTAGAATTGTCTTACGCAATGTGACAAATGGCGTTCCACGCAGAGTGTACAGGTTGTGTGAAGACTGGAGGGCACGAAGGGTATGGTGTGGTCAGTAGCTGGGTGGCTGGGGGTGGTTAGCTAATTGTAGCTGAGGTTAGCATTTATTGAGTACTTATTCCAGCCAGCTCCTCTGCTCGGGTCTCTGTGTACATTTCTTTCATCTTCCCAGAATCCCTTGCAGGGGGCAAGGTCTACTGGGGCCATTTTACAGATGAGGAATCTGAGGCAGAGCTTTTAGGTAACTTGTCCTCTATCTTCCTCACCTCCCGTGCCCCTGCTAGAAGAGCAGGGACTGCTTTGCAACCCAGGGCACTCTGCAGGTTGCCTTCCAGAAACTTCAGGAAGAGGTAGCCAGGCCGCCTCACAGAGACCTGAAGGCCCCACCAGATCCCGCTACAGCCAAGTTGCTCCCACATGCTGGGCAGGGGCCTCAGGTCCTTCCACAGAGCCTCACTGTCTGCAATCTGAAAGGATGCCAACCCCCCTGAGACGCGAGATCGCCATTCAGATGTAGGGCAGCGTGGAAGCTGAGAGGAAGGCCCCTGACAGGTGCACAGCAGGGCCACCCTGAGGGTCTGAAAGCTCCCTTTCGGGCTGGGGTTTCTCCCTTGCCTGGCTCCGAAGGTCAGCCACTGTCACAGAGAAAGGTTTAATGTTTAAAAGGGATCCTCAGTCCCAGAAAGAGAGATTTGAGGGTGTAAATTGCAGCATTGTCTGTGATAGGGCAACACTGGAAACAGCCCAAGTGGCTGTCAGTAGGCCTGTTAAATGAACTATGGCTCATCTTTACAATGTAACACTACAGCCTTACAATATAACACTATGTAGCTTTTTTAAAGGAGGAGGTAGATCTATAGTATATTGTTCTGCAGAAGAGGCAAGGTGCAGCGTTGTACTGTGGCACGGACCCATTTCTGGAAAATGAATGAGTTTTATATGCAGAGAAAAATTCTAGAGTCCTTACCACTGTACTGTGAATGGTGGTTATCGTGACTGGGGTGGGTGAGGGAACTAGAGGCAAGTGCCTCAAGTCACACATGGTCTTATGGTCGAAGTTTTTACAAAGCCTATGGAAGAGCAATTAAAAAATTTTAAATATGATTGGAAGGGTGGTTCCTATTCCAAAAGGCTTGAAACCAGAGCAGAGAATAATTTGGGGGAGGAGTCTTAAGCAGTAGACTGCATTGGTCAGAATTGTGTTTTTGTGAGGTCCACTGCAGGGCCCAGCCCTGGTGTAGTGCACAGCGAGTATCCATTCATTCAGTGGTGGATGGTTCTGGAGCTCCTGCCGGGGCCAGGCCCTGTTTCCGGCATGGGGCGTCCACTGGTAAACACGAAAACTCCCCGCCATCTTGGAGCTGACATCATGGCGGACTCCATACCCGGTGGTGATCCGACGGTTATAGACTGGAGAAGCCAGTGAGAAGGGTGCTTGGAGCAGAGGGCAGGGTGGGCTGACAAAGCCAGGCAGTCACCCGGAGGGTGGTAACATCCATTGGGGTGGAGGCTGAGGCTGGGAGCTTAGGGAGGAGGCCAGGACAGGGCCCCCAGAGGGAGGACTGGCTGGACCAGGTAGAGCTCTGGGGAGGAGACACATTAGGGCAGGAGGGCAGGTGAGGGAGACAAAGACTGGGGGACAGAAGCCACACTGAGATAAGACCTACGAGGAAGGACAGGTTTAGGAGAGATGCTAGGACCAAGATTGAGATGTAGTGGGAGAGGGAGGCCAGGGGTCACTTCAGCGGAGGTATCCAGGAGGCTGCAGGAACCCCAGATCTGGGGCTAGGAGGTGGCATTATCAATGCCTAGCCCAAGACCATTGGCACAGATGAGGCAGCTAGCCTAGGAAAAGTGGACAGAGGAAGTGGGAGGGGGAGCGCAGCACAGAGTCTCAGATCTGCAATCTGGGAGCCTGGCCGAGGGGAAGAGTAGATAATGACACAGAGGGGTTGGAAAGGTGGAGCCCGGGGCTTCAGGAAGGAGGGCTGAAGGCCCCAGGGTGAGGACTGAGGCATTTCCACTGGCGTTATTCACAGAAGTGACTTTGATGAGGAGGGCGGCAGGCCCATACTACAGGGGACAGGTGGGGATGCAAGGCAAGGACATGGGACACCAGGCACTTCTGACACTTATCCCACTGGATGCTCCTCGGAGCACCTCCCATAGGTTAATGCTTCATGTCAGAGAGCCCTCTGAGGCAGTGCCATGTCCTCTGAGCTCCATTTCCAAGATGAGGGCCATCAGACTCAAAACACCAAAGAACATGAGCTTCTCAGGAGCAGTGGGACCAGGTGTCCAACCCATGCAGCCCATCCCAGAGCCTGCACACTGTCCCCCGACCACCCGTCTCTTCCTTGGGCCCACTTCCAGCCAGAGCCTTTCCCCCCAAACCCAGGTGCCATCCTCCCCTCTCTTCCCTCGCTAACCCCACTTCTGGCCACCCCACCCCAACCCCTTCCAGGACTCAGATTCAGATTCTGAGGAAGGAGCTGCTGGCGGCGAAGCAGAGAGTGAGTATCTTCCCTGGGAGTGGGGTTCTGGGGGAGCAATTTAGGGCAGGGATGTATTTGCTACCCCTCACCTCCACTGAGGGTGACTTTCTAAGTATGTCTGTTGGGTGCAATGCCAGCACCTAGAGGACCCTGGCTGTGGGAGGGTGGGGGAATCCCAGGGCGGACGGGGGCACTGAGGGCCCCAAGGCTCCCGGGCTGAACACCCACTCTGCTGTTCTCTCTTTGCTTTTTGGCCAGTGGACTTCCTGCGGAACTTCTTCTCCCAGACACTGGGCCTGGGCACCCAGAAGGAGCGTTTGCTGGACGACCTGACCCTGGAAGGGGTGACGCGCTACATGCAGAGCGAGCGCTGTAAGTCCCCGCCCTGCCTTTCGCCACCTGCCCTGCTCCTGGCCCCACGTGACTTCTCAGCTGCCACCACTTGAACCGTCACACCTTTTGCTTCCAAGTAACAAGAAACCCAACTCCCACTGGCTTAGGCCAAAAAGAGAGCATTGACCCTGTAACTAAAATCCAGCATTAAGCATGGCTGGATTCAGAAGCTTCCGTGTTGTCAAAGATCTTAACCCCCTCTGGCGCCGGTTTTCTGCGTGGAGGTGGAGGAGGTTCCTGGCCGTACCGCATGTCAGTTCCACCAGCCTAGTATCTCCTTCCAGGGGTTCAAGCGAAGGGGCAGAGATCGCGCGCGCCCCAATTGGGCCAGATTGGGTCACACACTATCGCAAACCAATCACCTTATCTGTCCCTGATTGGCCAGACGTAGGTCACACCTCCATTGCTGATTGGCCAGGCCTGTTTGACAGACTAAAGACGCTACCAATAATAATTACCCCAGAACGTGCCTAGGGGGTGCAACCCAGGAACAGAGAGGGAAATGCTGGGAGAGGTCCGGGAGGAGAGCAAGAGCCACGTGCCCTGGGACGACTATTACCGGAAGTGTGTTTCGGGGTGCTGTGTAGGTGCCTCTCTACTAGGTCACCATGTTATTTCTATTTCTTGCTGAAAGTTGAGGTCACCAGAGTCTGAGAAACCGGGCCCTCGGCAGTCCTCAAGTAGAACAATCGACCCTTTGAGGGTCCTGAACAGCCTTTTGTTGAGGACGTCTTCTCCCATTTCCCTGTCCTCCAGCTGCTGCCGGCTCCCTGCTCAGGCGTACAGGCTTGCTGCCCTGAGCCTCCCCCTCACCCAGGCCAGGCCGGGCAGCTGTCTGCAGACATCTCCCCAAAGAGAGCACAGGCAATGGCCGCAAAGCTCTGGTTCTTTCCGTCCTCCCACGCTTGGGTTTTAGGACAGTTGGCTCACGAGGCTGCCTGTGAGGGGCACCGCGAAGAACGAGCCCTCACCATTTGCCAGGTGCTGGGCTAGGCTAGATGTCCTCTCCTTCAACCTTCACACTGTACCTATGAGGTTGTCACAGGAGTGATGTGGACAGAGGAGGAAGCGGAGGCACAGAGAGGTTGGGACTCCATGCAGGGTCACACAGCTGGCAGGAGGCAGTCAGAACTCCACCCCAGGCTCCCCCGAATCCAGAGCACATGCTGCCTCCTGTGTGGCCCCAGCTAGCCCCAGCTGGGCCTAGCCCAATGGCAACCCTGAGACAAAGCCGAGGGCTTCATCCCCCTTGCTATCCTCCTTTGCACGGGATGCCCCAGAGGTCCCTTCAGGGGCTTCACACTTGTGGCTGGCCATCAGCTGATGGGCAGATGCCTGGGTCCCGCGTGGCCAAGCTGCCCAGCAGGCACTAATAAGACAACAGAGCTATTTCCGCGCAGCCCCGAATGTTTGCAAAGTGATTCGACTCCTACCACACCTTCCCATCCTTTTTTCTGAAAGCCAGGAGAAAAGCAGAGGAACAAAGTGCTTATACGCGTACAAACCCTGGGTCTCAAGAGGTACAATTGCCTCAGAGAATAATAGCAGACACATACGTAGTGTTTGTTCTGTGCCGGGCGCTGATCTAAGCTTTACACGAATGAATTCATTCTCTCGACAGCCCCATGAAGCCAGTACTGTAATTATGCCCTTCAACAGAGCAGGAAGCTGGAACCCAGAGGGGAGAGCTGAACTAAGACCCCCCCCCCCACGCCCCCATCCGCCAGCCCCAGCTGGTGAGCAGGAGAGCTAGGATCTGAAGCCCTCTTATCTACCGGCTTTCACTGGGTGAGAGCCAAGAGGGGCAAATCTTTGGTCTTCACCAGAAAATGATCAGACTTCCAGTGGCTTGTGTGTGTTTGATTATAGAGGAAAGGAATATGCTGAAGGAACATGCTAGAAATAGATGGTCATTCAAGATTGTGTCCAAAAGGTGAGGCGAGGCCAGAGATTTTTCCCAGTGACCTGTAGCTCTTCCGGGGGGGACCCCCACCACCACTGCCCAGCCTTCTCACTAAGAGCTCATGTGTTTTTGTATAGGTCTAGGAGGGGAAACTTCTCTCCAAGTGGCCTTTTCTCAAATCTGTCCAAGTTGGTATAATTTGAAACCGTCGATTCCTCGTCCCCATGCTGGCTCTGCCACCAGTTGACTGCATGATCCTTCCCCTGTCTGAGCCTTGGTTTTCTCATCTGTAAAGTGGGGGTGTTGACCTCCCCTTCCCCCTGAGATGATTGGGAAGACCATTCATGCATCTGAAATGCTGGCACTGAGGAAACAACATCGGGGGCTGTGATGGGTGCTGTTATTTTGGGGCCGAGCATACTGTCACGTGATGCAGAAACTCCTCTCCTCCAGGTCGCAGGGTCATCTGTTTGGTAGGAGCTGGGATCTCCACGTGTAAGTGCCTCCCCTCCCCGCTCATAGCCACTCCCACGTTGGGGGACCCCGTTCCAGGGACTGGAGGGAGCCGTGTCTGGGCCTTTGATGGGGAGGGATTGATGGGGTATAGATGGAGGTCCCTGACCCATTGCTCTACACCCCACCCCCCCCGGCCCACAGCCGCCGGCATCCCTGACTTCCGCTCCCCATCCACCGGCCTCTATGCCAACCTGGAGAAGTACCATCTTCCTTACCCGGAGGCCATCTTTGAGATTGGCTACTTTAAGGTATGTGCTCCCCAGGCAGGAAGGTCTGTAATGGGGAGGGGATGGGATCGCCTGACTCCAGCTCTCAACTCACCAGGGGCATCTGGGTGCCCACCTGCCCTCTGGTTCTCTCTCCCACAGAAACACCCAGAGCCCTTCTTTGCTCTTGCCAAGGAACTCTATCCTGGGCAGTTCAAGGTGAGCTCTTTCTTGCCGGGCACTCAGGAAAGCTTGGGGGGCAGCAGGCATGGGAAAGGCTTCTTCTGGGGCCCTTCAGACAAATGTCCCATGATCATAAAGGACATGGGCTCCGGGCCATGTGGGTCCATGTCCTGGTCGCTCATTTCCTGCTCTTGTGACCTTGAGCCTCAGTTTTCCCATCTGTGAAATGGGGCCAGTGATGCTCCCGAGGCCAGTGTGATGAGTCCCTGAGGTAAAAAAGCCAGAGTGTCTGGAACAGTTCCTGGCATGAGGCAACGTGCAGCAAATGGGCTCTGTCACGATGGGCGCTGTTCCGCCTGCCCCCCCTCCAGCCGACCGTCTGCCACTACTTCATCCGCCTGCTGAAGGAGAAGGGGCTGCTGCTGCGCTGCTACACTCAGGTAGGCAGCCGCGGATCCCCGGGGGTCGGGGGAGGGGCTGTGTGCATCCTGGCACCTCGGGCCGAGAGCCCGGGCTGCTGTGTTCTTGCTGCGTGACCTGCAGGGAGCCCCCTGCACCTCCCCTCAGCCTCAGTTTCCCCTTCTGTAAAGCAGTGGCCAGAACAGTTTGGCCCTTTAGGGCCGCACGTCTGAGGGGCTACACTCGCACAGCAGATTTCCGGGTTGGTCAGGGCTTTTAGCAGATGGCCATGGGGTAACTGGCTCTGGCAAAATCAGTACACCACGCCCGTTTCCCAGCAGGCAGACGGAGAGTCTCAAGGAAGGGGCATCTTTTTGATATTGTGCAAAGGGCTTGCGTGTGCCACGGGCCATGGCTCATACATGTCAGGAGCTGAGCCGAGGGCCTTGCCCTGGGGCTCTCTGGCAAGGACGGCTCACATCATGGGTTTCTGGACTAGTCGGCAAGACGTTTTCAGCATCTCATACCCCTCGCTGTAAAAGCAATCGGTGCCCCTACCTTTGTTTTAGCAATGTGTTTTTTATGAATGCGGGTGAATACATGAAATTGAAATTACAAGGCGTCAGTAACAGCAACATCATGCTGTTAATGATCCCTCAGGGCGCGCCTGGGGGGGCCCAGTCAGTAGAGTGCCCGACTCTTGATTTCTACTCAGGTCATGGTCTTAGGGTGGTGAGATCGAGCCCCACATCAGGCTCCATGCTCAGAGGGAAGTCTGCTTGAAATTCTTTCTCTCCCTCTGCCTCCGCCCTTCTCCTCCCTGTGTGCTTGCACTCGCTCTCTCTCTCTCTCTAAAAGAAATAAATGTTTTTTAAATGATACCTTAGAACCCAAAATTAAAAGAGAGAATACTTGACTGTAACTGGGCGTTCTAACATTTTCTTCCTGTGCCTGGCAATTTGGAGCCTGCCAGCCTGGGAAGCCGCCACCAGGGGGAGGATGAATTTCTTTCTAAGTCCTGATTTCTCAAATGGGGGCAGGAGTCCACTGCCTAGGACTGGCGGTGGTGGCCTGCGAAAGGACAGCCTCTTCTTTCCAGGAGGAGCTCCTGCTGAGGATAAACCTGACCTTTCTTCCCAGAGGCCATTTTATCCACAGGACGTGGCTCAGACATGATAAACACAGCTTTCTCCAAGCCAAGGGCTCCCCTTGCTTGATTTCATGAAATCCACGCCGTAGCCCTGCTACCGTCATCTTCTGTCACAAGTGTTTACCCAGTGTAGACCCCGTGCTGGGCCCTGCTGGTGGCGACATCCCTGCCCTCCTAGAGCTGACAGTCTGCTGTGGGGAGAGAGAGACAGTGGACATGATGGGTAGGAAGCAGAGCTAGGGGGTCATGATTAAGCAGGAGAGGGAATTAGAAGTGATGTGGGGGAGTGCTGTTGTCAACAGGTATCAGGGAAGGTCTTGCTGAGAGGTGTGAGTTTAGACAAAAACCTCCAAGAGGGGACAGAGGGAGCCACGGTATCATCTACGGGGAGAGTGTGTTCCAGGCAAAAGGAACAGCCAGGGCAGAGGTCCTGAGGTGAGACTGTATTTGGCTCGAGTGAACAGAGAGGACAGCAGGAGAGAATAGGGGGACACAGGAACAGGGACTCACCATGTGGGATCTTGGGGCCGCAGGAAGGGCTGAGTGAGAGGGAGCCACAGGAGGGCTCTGAGCGGGGTGGAACATGACCTGACCCAGGGGTCCCCCTGGCTGCATGTCAGGGACCTACTGGGAGTGGTGAGGAGGGGGGCACAGAGACCAAGGAGGAGACTGCCCTGACGGTGGAAGCAGACGGGTCACTCTTCTGGGAAGCGAGTGTCCCCTCCTGGCAACAGTGACTGTGCAGCTTTAACTGCACACGCATCAGCAAAATGGCTGATTACAGAAAACAGACAACCGTGGGGCGGGGGTGGGGGAAGCATTCCCCTCTCATGTTTCAAGAGCCCATTTTGTTTTGTTTTCTCCAAACTTGTCACCTTCTCTGTCAACCTCAGTCACTTTTTGAGTCACTGACCCAGTTTTCTGGAACACCCTGTCTTCACCTCTTTCCGGATTGTGATGGTGTTGCACTTCTGGGGCCGTGTACAAGAGCTGTTTTTATCCCCAGATGCAAGTCTCTGTCCAAACACGCGAATAGTTGCCCTGTTCGCTCAAGCCCCTGCGATCTCCACAGCAAAGCGGCTTCTAAATATATTCATGGCATTTAGCCTACACGTGGGGCTTGTACTTGACTTTCTTCCACTTAACTCCCTGTGTGGAAGACCCTTCCATACCCACACCCACATAGCAGCTTCCTGCCCTCCCTCCTTCCCTTCCTGCCTGCCTGCCTGCCTTCCTCTCTTTCTTCTTTTTTTCCCTTTTCTTTTCTTGATTTTAAGTAACCTCTCCACCCAAAGTGGGACTCGAACTCCCAACCTCGAGATCAAGAATCGCACGCTCTAGGGAGTGAGCCAGCCAGGCACCCCCAACTTCATACTTTTTCAAAGCTGCTGTTGCCTTTGTGTCCATCAGGGGGACACTGTGTTTTGAAACAAAAAGGGAGCCAAGGTTTAAAAAGCAAGAGATTTCCGTTTACAATCGGACTTCAGGCTCCTCCTGCAGATTGAGAAGAACTGCCTGCCCTCCCACCCCCACCCCGGTCGGGGGTAGGAGGGCAGTGAGCACTGGGCCAGAGCTGGTCAGTGCCCACCCTCACCTTGCCCCGCTTGCTGCCACACACCCAGGCAACATGTCACTCAGCCTGTACCACCCTGCATTCATCACGGCCTGTCCTCTAGGAGAGAGCATCCTGGGGCCATACTCCCCAGCCCCCAGCTTCCCTCCCTAGAAGCCCATGCTATTGCTGGCTTCTCCTATCACCTTTATTTTTGTTTTAAAAATTTTATTTCTTTTTTTGACAGACAGAGAGCACAAGCAGGGAGGAGGGGCAGAGGGAGAGTGACAAGCAGACCCACTAAGCAGGGATCCAGATGTGGGGCTTGATCCCAGGACCCCAGGATCATGACCTGAGCCGAAGGCAGACGCTTAACCGATGAGCCACTCAGGCATCCCATGTATCGCCTTTCAAAATAGTGTATACACCGGCAAACAAATACACACCTTCATATATAGCTTTCCCACCACCTCTGTTCTCCTGTGCCTTTTAATCTCTTGAAGGGATCATTTCCATATCGGGACATGCAGGACAGCCTCATTCTTTTCCCATTCGAGGTTTTTAAAATCAGAAGTGGCCTCAGAACAACAGAGGCGGCTCAGTAGGTTTTTTTTTTTTTTTTACACACTATTTAATTATTTGCATGCACACTGCTTCCTCACATGTGAGCGGGGCCGTAGACTGAGTCAAGTAACAAAGGCAAAACTAATGCGGGGTTGGGGGGAGAGGAAGAGCTCCAGAGAGAGTCTGGGAACAGTGGCTCTTGTCTGTATGTTTGGGGAACAAGCTGATTGCTGGCAGGGAGCGGAGACAAGTGCTTGGGGCGTCTGCCCCTGAAAGAGAACCCTTTTGGTTGTGCATGGAGTCTCAGGAGGCTGTGCCAGGTCAGCTGTGGGCTGCACATGACCCGCCATCTCGGGGTGGCGTCTGGCCGTGTGCTGCGGGCTCCGTCAGCTCCATCAGCACCTGTCTCTGCAGCATTCCTCACGGGCAAACAAAAGCTGCTCCCAGGGGGCTGCGTGCTTTAAGAAAAATGAGAGAGCACATATGTCAATGTGGAAGGGAAGAATAGTCCTGCTGGTTTAATGAGGAATCTATCCGTGTCTTAAAAGAATGCCAGTGAATGTGCCGTCTGTGAAAACAGACCACAGTAAGACACCCAACTGCTGATTACGAAAACAGTGATTGAAACCAAATAAACCCTCCCGATTCACTTATTTCTGTTACAGCTCAGCCAGGGGTGCCACAGACAGCTGTGCAGGTTGGTTACTGCACAAGGATGCCACATCTGAGGGTACCCTTATTTCCAACAGAGACATTATAGGCTTCCCCGTCAGTGCCAACAAAATTTCTGGCAGGTGGCTCTAACGTCATGTGGTCCTAACAAAAACAAATTTTCTGAGAAATGGAAACAAAGTGGCCCAACTATGCAGAAACACTCCATCTGGGCTGACAGTGGCAGTGGGCCTGGGCTCACAGACGTATGACTTTGGGCCCCACCTTTAACCATCTGTGACTTTTCCACTTCGTCGGCCCCCCTGAGAGTGAGCAGAGGGGTTTATAGGCACACCCGGCCCCCTTGCTTCTCCCTCCCTCCCTTCTCCCTCTCTCCCCTTTACTTCTCTTCGCAGGGCCCTGCTCTGCCTTCTGTCCTGGGGGAGGGAGGTTGCCTCACTCCTGAGCCTTTTCCCTCTGTGTCTTCCCCCCAGAACATAGACACCCTGGAGCGAGTGGCGGGGCTGGAGCCCGAGGACCTGGTGGAGGCCCACGGCACCTTCTACACCTCGCACTGCATCAGCCCCCTCTGCCGGCGGGAGTATTCGCTCAGCTGGATGAAGGGTGAGGCGCCCGAGGTCATCCATGGTCATCCACGAGGGCAGGCCTTGCGGGTGCCCCGTGTCTGCTCTCTGGGGCCTCCAGGTGGTGGGCACCCGTTCCGTCCCACTCTTCGGGTCTTTTTAGCTGCTGACGGCAGCCCCCTGGAGACCTGAGGCAGCGGGCAGGTTTCACTGCTCTGACACCACCTCCCAGCCAGGGTATAATGGAACGAGGTCCCACACCCCGTCCAGCCACACACAGAGACGTGTGTTAGCATAGAGGCCACCAGAGCATCCCACAGTCTGTTCTGTGAGGTCATAAGGCCCCAGCTCTTAATCCTGTGAGGGGCTCTGACCTTATCTTACACAAGGGGGCCCGCAAGGGCAAACCCAACGACCTTCGAATCCAGATGTGTGCTGTCCAGTATGGCAGCCACGACCGCGTATGGCTCTCGGGCACTGACAGATGTGCCCAACAGTACCAAGGACCCAAATTTGTAATTTTACACCATTTTTAGTAATTTCAATGTTAAAAGCCACACACGGCTGGGACCACCAGATTGGACAGGGACTGCGTGACAGCCACGGGGTCCAAAGGCCCATGAATCAGAGTCCATGGAATGTGAAACTGGACACGGGCCTGGTTCGGGGACGAAGGCTGGGGGCCGTCCCTAGGGGTGCAGACAACAGGGCTTGTTAGAGTCAGTGTCCCGGTTCACGGAAGGGCAGAGAGTCCAGAAAAGGGGGGAAAAGAAAAGTCAGCCAGTTTTTTCTCAGAGGCCAATGAGAGGCTTGTCTGACATCCACTGTGCTGCTCGGAAGCCCCGTGTTTCACCCCGGCAGGCCATTCCTGACATTCTTTGTGCCGATCTCACAAAGCCTCCGGTGTCCGGTGTCCGGTGTCCGTGTGAGACAGGGACAGCTGCGGCGTTTGCGGTGGGGCCCCCGGGGGTGGGGGGTGGCCTTTCTGCTCAGATGCCAGCCGACCACGGCTGGGAGAGGCTTCCAGAATAGCTCAAGGGCGCACAGCTGGGGGGAATGGACCACGAACACCACCCCATTGTGTGCCCCTCCCAGTGACGGCGCGTGCAGCCACCACACACTCTCCACCACTGTCAATGCCGTCAGGTTTTTAAGGACATTACAGACGGCACAACGGGGCTCTGTACGTGTCTGCTGAAGGAATGAATGAAGAGTTGAACAAATGAGCTCATATTCTGTGGGTTGGTTGCAAGAGACAGAATGCTTTTCAAGATTCCTTAATCAATAAGCAATAAGGAGTGTGATTGTCATAAGGCCAGGGGCGTGTGTGTGTGTGTGTGTGTGTGTGTGTGTGTGTGTGTAGGTGTCTGTCCCAGAACCCAAGAATGGGAAGCAGCTAGACCTGCGAATGTATCCCAGGATCATCTGCCTAGTCTTCCCTTTCTCTAACACCTGGCCTGGGACTCACCAGGCCTCTCCCCCACAATAAAATAGAGTCATCCCGCAAGACCCACTGGGAGAACTTTCCTGCCCAGGTCGGGGGTTGCCGAGATCCAGTTACCCCTGCAAAGGGCAAACGCTTACTCATTCACCTGTTCTTTTGTTTATTCTTTAAGTCAATAGCCATAGCCTTGTGCTCGAAGCCACCCTTGGAATCCTGGGGAGGTCGGGGGGAGAGGGAGGACAGCTTTCCAAGAAGGACAAGCAGGGCAAATACCCCGGGAGGCTCCCCGGTGACTGAGGCGTGTTTGTGGACAACGAAGGCTGGCTGCAGCCCCAGGCCCCAGCCCAGAGTCACTTATCTTCTTCTCTCCCTTCCCCTTCCCCATGCCCAGAGAAGATCTTTTCCGAGGTGACTCCCAAGTGTGAGAAATGTCACAACGTGGTGAAGCCTGGTGAGCCTCGGGGCCAGGGGCCCAACCCAGAGAGATTTGGGCTGGGACCCCCACCCCTCCATGAGCCCCTTCCCAAGAAGGCTACCCTCCCTCCCTGACCAGTGCCCCAAATCTGTCCCCACTGCTCCACTGCTCCCAGCCCTCAGGCCTGCCTCTGCTCCTGCCCTGTCTCTCTCTCTGACCTTGCCTCTACCACCTCCATTTCACCTTCTCTTTCTGTCTCTGTGTCTGTCTGTCCCCCTGCCTCAGACATCGTGTTCTTCGGCGAGAACCTCCCAGCGAGGTTCTTCTCCTGCATGCAGTCAGTAAGTGGCCCCGGGCTCCCCCACGTGGGGGCAGATGGCCTCCCCAATTAGCTGCAGATGAGGTGTTGGGGGGAAGCAGCCCAGCCCCCACCGAGCCCCTGGAGCCCTCACTGGCCACGCCCCCCTCACAGGACTTCCTGAAGGTGGATCTCCTCCTCATCATGGGCACGTCCCTACAAGTGCAGCCCTTCGCGTCCCTCATCAGCAAGTAGGTTGGGACGGGGCGGGGGCGGGGGATGGGGACCGGGAGAGCCAGCACAGGTCCTCACCGTGGAGCTCGCCATCCCTCAGGGCACCCCTCTCCACCCCACGCCTGCTCATCAACAAGGAGAAGACTGGGCAGGTGAGTTGGCTTTTATTTGAGCCCCCCTCTGATTTTCCCTCCTCCTCCTCCTCACAGGGGTCCCACATTCCCTTTCACTGGGACCCCCAGCTCAGAACGAGGAGTTCTAGAATCCAGATTCCAGGTCACCTGGACTCTGGTTCTACAGGCATCTGGGTCACTTGGGACCCTTCTGAGCAAGGGACAGAACCCCAACTCGAAGCGACTTAAGCCAGGATCGGAATGCTGTGCCTCGTGCAAGGGAAGAGTCGGGGCAAGCTGGACCCAGGTCCCGCAGTCCAGCATCGGGAGGCGCCCACTCCTGCTTTCGGCTCTTTTCCTGAGGTGGCCTCACTCCCTCATCCCTGGGGAGGGATGGTTCCTCGAACAGGCCAAACATGCCATGGGCCAGGCACTATTCCAAGCACTTTGTTTTATTTATTTATTTTATTATTTTAAGTAGGCTTCACGCCCAGCATGGGGCTTGAACTCGCAACCCTGAGATTAAAGAGTCACGTGCTCTACTGACTGAGACGGCAGGCGCCCCAAAGCACTTTCTAAGTATTCACCCACTGATAGTACCCTGCTAGGAACAGTTTGGTGATGGCCCTCCACTCTACAGATAAGGAAACTGAGGTTCAGGGAGGCCAGGTCACTTGAGTAAAGTCACAGAGCAGGGAACAGAGCCAGGCCACCTGGTCCAGGGTCTGTGTTCTGAGCTGTCCCCGCCCCCCCCACCCCCGCCACAGACTGACCCTTTCCTGGGGATGATGATGGGCCTCGGAGGAGGCATGGACTTCGACTCCAAGAAGGCCTACAGGTGAGTCCTGGGCCTGCGAGGGTCTCAGCCGAGGTGGGAGGGAAGGCGGGAAGGCACACTGACTGGGAAGGGCAGGCAGGGGCCAGGGACAAGCCCAGAAGCTCTGACTCTCCCACCCACAGAGACGTAGCCTGGCTGGGTGACTGTGACCAGGGCTGCCTGGCTCTTGCCGACCTCCTCGGATGGAAGGTAAGGAGTCTGGGCCACCCCATCCCACCTGGAGCCCCGCCCCTAGACCCCTGACCCTCAGATCCTCTGACTCCGTGATGCATGGTGACCTCTGACCTCTGTGAACTTTGCCCCCTGCAGAAGGAGCTGGAGGACCTCGTCCGGAAGGAGCATGCCAGCATTGACGCCCAGGCAGGATCGGGAAGCCCCAGCCCCAACCCCAACACTTCAGCTTCCCCCAGGAAGTCTCCACCTCCTGCCAAGGAGGAGGCCAGGACCGCAGAGGGAGAGCGGCCCCAGTGACAGCTGTGGTTCCTGGGCAGAACTCCTGGGCAGAACTCTCGCAGAGCCCCGCCAGCCCTGGCCCCCTCTAACTTGCAGCTCTTGTCTGGGGAGCTCAGAACATTGCCCCAGTCTCTTAACCACCCCCTCTCAAAACTGAGGTCCCGCCCCCTGACCTTGGCAAACCTCTAACAGCACCCAGGAGCTGAGGCCTGGGCAGCCCGGCTGTAACAGCCCGTAGTCTCTAACCACCCGCGGGGACGGGGATCAACCTCCGCTAATCTCTAACTGCTCCCAGGGCCAGGACTGCCTCTAAACTTCTAACTGTTCCTGACAGGGGCCCCAGGCCTCCCCAGGGCTCTCCATGTCCTCTGCCGCTCCTAGGGGCCTGTGCCCAGGTTGGCCAAGTCTAACGTACCCTGGTGGAGTGTGGACCCTCCAAACCTAACACCCTCTGTGGGGAGCTGAGCCTGAAGGCCTCCCAAGTCTGGGCCTTCCACTCCCAAAGTGGGTGCTGGACCCGTTCCCTCTGGGACCCTCTTCCCCTGCCGGGAGGGGCTGACAATGTTGCTCATTGGAGACAAATTAAAAACAAAAACAACTAACAATCAACTATCCAGCCTCCCTGTTCCTTTCTGTGGGCACACAGGGAAGCAGCTGGAGGGAGGGGGTCCAGGGAACCAGAACACCAGGCTCTTAGGAGAGAAAGCCAAGGGTGTTGACAGAGGACTCTGGGGGCTGCAAGAGAGCTCCACAGCTCTTACCCCCAGACTCCCAGACTGCCAGAGTTCCTTCCTCCAAAGCCCAGTCACCTAAATCCTGAGCCCCCCGAAAGAGAGGAAGGTCGATTTCAGATACCCCCCCAGCCCCGCCTCTTCCCCCCGCCCGCCCAGCTTCCTCTCTCTATGAGGAACACTTTCACTTCCTGCTCCTCCCGGCCTCCCTTCAGAGAACAGGTAGGGGTCCCCAGGGACCTAGCGGCTGGTATCGTCACCCCCACTGCCTCCCTTTGGTACCAGGCTGCTGCCCCCCTCCCACCCTACCCAGCATCCACTGGGCGCCCAGGCAAGCATCCACCCCCCTGCCCCCACCCCCCCTGCATGCTCTGGGCAGGGCACCTGCTCACCGTCCCCACCCTTCCTAAAACCCTGGGTTTCTAGGCAGCGGGCTGATTGATCTATTCAGCTGTTGGTTACCCATCTCCTATATCACCCCTCGAAGGCAGGTGCCCGTTCTTTCCACAGGACACCCAGTCAGGGCCTCTCCTTATTAAGAATCTGTCATTTGGTGCACAGATGAATGGACCCAGGGGTCCTACTCCTGGCATTGCTGGCAGGGAAAATTTCAAAAAGGCCCACCTTGAGAGAGAACTCATGCTAGCTAGGACTGTGTACTTGTTGAAGAGTTGAGGTCCAACGGACAGAGGGACAGATGCATTATAAAGCAAAAAAGAAAATGCTAGCAGTAACATCTTGGTAGCGGATATACAATGTTACCCGTCAAATTCTGGTTTTCTGGATGTTTGAAAATGTCCCGTGTGAAATGTTGAGGAGGGAATATTTGAGGTCCCCCCCCTGTGGTCTGGGAAGGGAGGAAGAGAGGATGTTGCATAAGATAGGTCACATTGACAGCTCCTTCTGTGGGCTGAGCATCCGTCCCGGCGCTGGGTTCTGGCAAGGGCTGGTATCCAACTGGTCCCCGTCTGTATTATGGCAGCACTGGTTGTCAAAAGCTGAAATATTTCTGCATCTCTCGGTAAATAGCTGTCCATCTGGGTCCTTTTCTTTCCCCCCTCCCTGCCAAGACCCACTGGCTTCCCTCCTGGGATCCCCAGATCTCCCCCACCCTCCTGAGACTAAAGAATTAACACCCTCCATAGCAAGGGGCCTTGGGTCCATTCTGATTGGTCAGGGTTTCTGCCATATTGGTTGTAAATCTGTTGACGATTACCCCTGGATTGGAGCCACCTTGAGCCTTATCTTCCTCCCTGCCAGAGGCCAGGCCATGGCTTGCTGGCCTCCTGCGTTCTGAGGATGGCCCAGCTGGAAGACGAGGCCTCTGCAGTCCCCATCAATGGGGAGAGGTGAGGGCTGCTGGGGATGGGGTCTCCAACTCCTGCCCTAGCTTCAGAAACCCCTTCCATCCAATGCCCACCACCCCCCAGAAGACCCTGAATGCCATCTCATCCCTTGGCTGCCCCTTCCTGCACCTTTGACCCCCACCTCAGTATCCCACTGCCCACCTCTAATCCCTTGTCTCCTGGACTCTGCATGTCCCAGATGGGTTCCATCACAGGTGAATGGAGCAGGTGAGACCCCCATAGGGGTCCCTGGGACCCCAGAGCCACTCCTTCGCCTCTGGAGGACATGGGGGGTGTGGCAGATCCCAGAGCTGGATATCCAGGATGCAGAAGCCCTTCTTGAGCTGTGGCCTCCGGGGGTGAGTACTCACAGTCAGGGACCTTCTCTGACCCTCCCCGGGTCACCACAAACCAGTCAGGACTCTGCTGATTCCTAGCAACAAACACCACAAACCAGAAAAACTGAAAAGACTACTTACTGATTCCAGGGACCAAAAAACCCAGAAGTGAAGGGAATTTCAGGAATGTCTGGACCTGAGCATTAGACAACTTATAAATCTCTCCCCATCCCATTTCTGGGCTTTGCTTCAACTGTGGGGAAAGCCCAAAGAACAAACACTTATTCTACAGTAGCTTAGGCAAATAGGCTTTTATCTTTCTGACATATCCAGAAAGGCGGCCACAGGCTCTGTCCAGCAGCCCTAGAAACATCAAGGCCAGCTTCTCTGCCATTCTCTTGGATGCTCCTCACTGTTGCCAGGTGGCCACCCGCCCCAGGTCCAAATACATGTATGCGCTCCAGGCAGGAGGAAGAAAACAAAGGAAATACCAATTGCACCAGGAAAACCAAAAGTCTTTACAATAGATTCAAAATACATGGATGGGGCCCATGTGGAAATATTTTTTTTAAACTCACATGGGAGTTATAAACCCAGAAGTGAGAAACACTGCCTACATCATCATCCATCTTCTCCGGCTGGGCAGATTATGCCAGAACAAGGCTACAATTCTACAAGGGATAGGGATGGACTTGGATAAGGCAACTAGCTGGTCTACACAGCTTCCTTCACAGCGGGGCTCTGTCCTTGTGGTGCCAGAGATGACTGTCCCCAGCTCGTGGCCACATCCCACAGGTTTAGCCATCCCAGTGTAAAAAGAGGTTTCCTTCCACAGAGCTCAGCAAAAATCTTGTGGAAGATTTCCCTTGACTGGCCTTGATTCACATTCCCATCTCTGAAGCAATCACAGTGATGAGAAAGTACTGTCATCCTATTGGCTAGGTCAGGTCACAGGACCATCCCTAGGGCTTGGAGGGAGTTAGTCCAACCCACAGGGACGAAGGGAGGGAGAGGGTTTCTTTGAAAGAAATTTGGGGTATGGAATCTAAAATAAGGGAAATGGACACTGGGTAGGCAAAAGTAACAGATATTTGCACAAATCCCTTTCAAGATGACCTTTGCCTCGGGGGGGCCTGGTTGGCTCAAGTGGGAAGAACGGGCAACTCTTGATCTCAGGATTGTGAGTTCGAGTCCCACACTGGGAGTAGAGATTATTTAAATAAAACTTAAAAAAAAAAAAACCAAAAAGATGACCTTTGCCTCCATTCCCCCCACCCCACCCCAGAGCTTCCTGGTCACAGGACATGACCCCAGTCAGGTCCTGGTGTTGAGGACAGGAGCTTCACCAGGAGAAATCCACACCTACCAGATCCAGAAGCTTCCTGGCGGTGAGGAGCCTACCCCTAGATTCTAGCCCACAGTAAATTTAATCAGCTTTGCTTCCAAAATATCTCCCAAATGCTATCTGGTGCCATAAGTGGGATGCAAACATAAAGTCACAGGAAAAGATGGAAACTCCAAAGGGTAGAAATTTCCCTGTTTTGAAGATTTTGGGGGAGATTACAGGACTGAGGAAGAGAGAGTCCCAGGGAAAATGAGGCTGCCACCCTTAACTTTTTTCTTCCTTGCCCCTTGTTGCCCCCTCCCCC
The DNA here is from genome assembly GCF_902655055.1 of Lutra lutra. Classification (NCBI taxonomy): domain Eukaryota; kingdom Metazoa; phylum Chordata; class Mammalia; order Carnivora; family Mustelidae; genus Lutra; species Lutra lutra. The sequence continues at coordinate 46,023,398 of NC_062294.1, read as the reverse complement.
CAGGTGTGTCTCTGGAATATTCTAACCTCTGCATGCCAGACCTGCCCCATCTCCTGGCCTTCCTATCAGCCAGCAGGTACAGGTTCCCCATAAAAAGGGCTAAGGGGGTTCCATCCCTAAGACATCCCATCCACATTGCAGCTCCCTCTTACCTTTTCTCAGGGATGTTTTGCCCAGAACACTGCTCTTGCCCCCTCCCACTCTAAGGCCTGGAGACCAACACACAGGTGAGGGATGGCTCCCTAAGGGACGGGGAAGCCACTTTCCAGGCTCCTTGGTCCAGCAGGATGGCCCTTCCGGGACCAGACTACTGGGTTTGTGGGAGAATAAAATGGAGGCGAGGGAGCTATGGGAGATTTGACTCCTGGGCCTTACTGACAAGGGGCCAGGGACCAAGCCAGTAATGAGGCTGGAAATTAAGTCTCCCAGTGCCCTGAAGGAAGCAGGGCTGGGCTCTTGGACATCTGGGACACCTCGATTATGCTGGTCCCCAGGTCCCCCACAGACTGGCAGTGTCCACCTCAATGTCCCGGAAAGGGTGCTCTCCATGGTGAACAAGCTCTACCTGGAGACTCACGGAGGGTGGGGGAAGGAGCAGATCCCCCCAGAGACACCTCCAGAAACTGCAGAAAGACACAGTTCCGGTGAGCTGGGCTGGACAGGGCCCTGGGCCCCCGAGGGACAAGGGAGCTGCTGCCACTGTTCTGTGGGGCCCAACTCTCTCCTCACATCCAGCCCCCAGGAACCCTGCTCCTCACCGGGTCTCCTGGGTGGAAGGCCCACTCAGCCCGGAAGTACACCATCCTGGGCCAGCCCTGGCCAGCCTGGTGGAGGAGAAAGAGAAGGAGGACGAGGACGAGGATGAAAATGCGGATGACTACAAAGATGAAGAGAATGGCCCCGAGGATGTGCTCACCCATCACATTCAAGCTCTGGCCAGGGCCCGGGGCAACTACGTGGGCAGGCAGTTCCAGAGCCTTCGGGCACGCCTCACCTCAAATGCCAGGGGCCCCCACAGGCCTGGGGACCCTGCCACAGAGCTGCTTCAGGATGTGCGCCACCTCCTTACTGACCTCCAGGACCACTTATCAAAGGACCCCGATGTCAGGGCTGTTTTTGGGAGCAGGGGGCCTGGGGTCCCCCAGAAGGACGATGATCTTGGTAATAAGGAGAGCTGGAAGGGAATTTATGGCCATTCCCTGACCCCACTCGGGTTCTCGTGTGCCATCCCTTGGCGCTACCTGTGTGTCCACACCCAACTTCTTTCTCTCCATCTCCGGGCACCTGTTTACCTAGCCACTCACATGCCTTTTCCTACATAGAGTAACTCCTGTTCCATTTACCACTGCTCCGTCTCTCGCATGTGTGACACCCGCACTCCCTCTTCCATGAGCGTGTTCACACCCAGGCTCCCTCTTCCACATGTGTTCTCTCACCCGTGTCTACACTTGTGGGGGGTCAGAGGCCAGAGCGGGGTGGTACTCAGGCCTTGGGGCGGGGGTCAGCCCTTCAGCCCTTCGCTCACCCACCCCAACCCCTCGCAGGCGCTGCGGTGGAGGCGGCCTTGTGCCGGGCGGTGCTGGCGCCGTTGAAGCCTGCCCTGTGGGCGCGACTCCGCAAACTCCGAGCCCAGGAACTGCGGCGACTGAGGCAGCGACAAATAGCCCTGCGGGTGGGGGCGGGGCCTCCGGGATGCCAAGTGGCGGGGCTTGAGGGGCAGGGCCCGGCCCCCGCCCTGCGCAGCCGCATCCACGCGCGCCTGGAGCACCTCCACGCCGCCTGCGCTCCACGCCGCAAGGTGGCGCTGCTGCTGGCGGTGTGCACTGACGTTTACGCAGGCCTGGCTCAGGGCGAGAACCAAGGTAAAGGAGGTTCACCTGCGTTCACCTGGATGTGCGGTAGCTTGCCGGGTGGGAGGTGCCTGTGTGCACGTGGAGGGGAGAGGGTGGCACGCTCTAGCGGGAGACGTCTGGTGATCTGGTTAGAGGCCTGGTGATCGGGTAGGAGGCGTTTGCATGCCCAACAAGGTGGAAGGGTAGCCAGCGCCCATGTCCCAGGGATCCGCTTCAAAGCCTGTCCTCCCGCTCCGCCAGAGCCCCTGGGGGCCGACGCCTTCCTGCCCGCACTGACGGAAGAACTGATCTGGAGTCCGCACATTGGGGAGACGCAGCTGGACGTGGAGTTTCTAATGGAGCTGCTGGATCCGGACGAGCTACGGGGAGAAGGTGAGTCCCCACCCCAAAAACGCCGGGAACTAAAAGGGGGCGCCCTAGGGGCCCAACAGCCTCGTCCTGCGGCGTCGGACAAGGCGGACAAGCCGCAGGGAGACCTGGGGGGACCAGGGTTGCCAGAGAGCTGCACTGACCGCCCCGTCCTGTCCCTAGCCGGGTACTACCTGACCACGTGGTTTGGGGCGCTATACCACATCGCTCACTACCAGCCGGATGCGGGCCGTGCACCCCAGGGGCTCAGCTCTGAGGCTCGTGCCTCCCTGCGCCAGTGGCACAGCCGGCGGACACTGCACAGACAGGACAGGCAAGACCACGCCGGAGCCCAGGTGATCGTCCCTCCCGACTGCGGGATGAAGAGGAGCGCTGTACCCATTGCCTTTCTCACCCAGCCTCCTGCCCCTCCCCACAGGTCAGCCTGCCCTTTGAGGAACCCTGGGCAAGAGACCCTGTGCCCAGAGACCAATGATGACGAGGGGTCTCAGACCCTCCTGCTCCTCAGGCAAGATTCCAGGGGCCCCAGGATGGCACCAACTTCTAACCCCTGTTGGCTTAGGTGCAGGGAGGAGGAAGGGTTCCCAGGAACAGAACCCCCTCTGGTTTGCCCCTTCCCCCTGCCCAGGATGGCTCCTTCCTAATCCCCAGAATCTGTAAACATGGTCAAAGCGACTTTACCCATGTGACTAAATCAAGGATCTTGACATGGGGAGATTATTCTGGATCATTCTGGGGCCCCAGTATAATCTCTCTGAGTCCTTGCAAGAGGGAGGCTGGAGGGGCAGAGTCGGAGAAAGAGACGGGATTTTGTAAGCAGAGGGTGGAGTGATATGGCTGGAAACCAAAGCGGGCACCCTCTAGAAGCTGAAACAGACAAGTGGATTTTCCCCTGGAACCTACCGAAGACTCAGCCTTTGATTTTAGGCGGGAAGAGCTATTTTGAACTCCTGACCTTTAGAACTGCAAAATAATAAATTTGTGGGTTTTTTGACCTCGTAAGCTTGTGGTAATTTGTTAACAGAAGCAACAGGAAGCAAATACACTCGCTTACCCTGAACTTTATTTTCCATAGAAATTATCACTTCCAGGGCACCTGGGTGACTCAGTGGGTTAAGCCTCTGCTTTCCGCTGAGGTGGTGATCTCAGGGTCCTGGGATCGAGCGCCACATCGGGCTCTCTGCTCAGCGGGGAGCCTGCTTCCTCTCTCTCTCTGCCTACTTGTGATCTCTGTCTAATAAATAAACAAAAACATCTAAAAATTTTTTCTAAAAATAAAATAAAATAAATTATCACTTCCTAACATACCATACTATGTACTTATTTATTGTGGCAACTGTCCATAGGCTCCCTCCTCTTAGGTCGCCCAACAGAAATACAATGCAAGGGGTGCCTGTGTGGCTCAGTGGGTTAAAGCCTCTGCCTTCGGCTCAGGTCATGATCCCAGGGTCCTAGGATCAAGCCCTGAATCTGGCTCTCTGCTCAGCAGGGAGCCTCCTTTCCCCTCCCACCCCCTGCCTGCTTGTGATCTCTGTCTGTCAAATAAATAAATAAAATCTTTAAAAAAAAAAAAAGGAAATACAATGCAAGCTATATACATAATTATAAGTATTCCGATAACTCCATTACAAGAAACTAAAAAGAAGCAAGTGAAATTAATTTTAACAGCCTACCTGATTGAACCCAATATGTCCCAAAGGTTATCACTTCAACCTGTAATCAACATCTGAAAATTAGGAGCACCTGGCCGGCTCAGTCGGTGGAGCATGTGACTCTTAATCTCAGGGTTGTGAATTGAGCCCCACATTGGGTGTAGAGATTACGGAAAAATTAAGAAGAAATCCTTTAAAAAATCCAAAAATTATTGTGCTGTGCAATGTTTTTTTGCGTATGTGCACAATATTCAAAATCCAGTGTGTGTTTTATATTACAGCACATCTCAGTTGGGACCAGTCCCATTGCAAGTTCTCAGTAGCCACCACACAGGGCTTGGAGCTACCATTTTGGAGGGTGGCCTTGGAATGTCAGCTCCAGGAGGCTAGTGGTTTCTGTCTTGGGCACAGCTCTATTTTCAGTGCCTAGACAAATCCCTGGCACCCAGCAGGTGTTCAGTAAATACTGGCTGAATGATTCAGTGACAGAGTTTCTGTGGAAGGCTGAAGATAGCTGCCCAAACGCTATTCCTGTCCTAATCTCTGGAATCCATGAACATTACCTTATTTGGAAAAGGGTCTTTGGCCCGGTTTTTAAATGAAGGATCTTAAAATGGGGAGACTGTTCTGGATGATCTGGGGGAGGGCTCTAAATGCAATACACATGTCCCTAGAGAAGGAAAGCAGAGGGAGATTTGACACTAACAGGAGAAGGTGATGGAAAGACAAGCAGATAAAGATTTGAAGATGCCGGCCTGGAAGGTTGGAGAGTTGGTGATCACAAGGCAAGGAAAGCCATCAGGGTGGCACCTGGGCAGAGGTCAGTTAAGCATCAGGGTTTAGGTTTTGGCTCAGGTCGTGATCTCAGGGACGTGAGATCGAGACCTGCATCAGGCTCTGAGGTCAGTGGGGAGCCTGCTTAAGATTCTAGCTCTCTTTCCCTCTGCCCCTCCCACTCATGTCCTCACGCTCTCACTCTCTCTCACTCAAGGAAAAGTAAATAAATCTTGAAAGAAAGAAAGAAAGAAAGAGAGAGAGAGAGAGTGGTCAGCTACCAGATGCTGGGAGAAGCCCAGACAGGATGCTCTCCTAGCACCTCCAGAAGGCAGGGGTGGGGGGCATCCACACCTTGATTTCACCCCAGTGATACTGATTTCAGACTTCTAGCCTCCAGAACAGTAGAAGACATTTCTGTCATCTTAAGCCACTGACTCCGTAGTCATTTGTCACAGCAACCACAGGAAATTCAACAGTTATTCAGCACTTAATATGAAAAAGAGAAAAATGGAGTAGAATTAATACCCAGCCCAGTCTCACTCCCGCAACAAGGGATATGCATCTACTGATGCAGGAATTAACTAGAAAAGTAGAAAAATCCCCTCACTCCACAGAGAGAGAAACAGATTGCCATTACAATTGACATTTTGCATTTCATAACGACCAAAATTCTGTAATTTTAGACATCATCCAAAAAATGTGCCAGGAAAGGGTTTTTTGGCGATTGTTTTTAAAAACCAAAAAGCTCAAAATGGCTGCAGCGGGCAGTGAGTCAGCAAGCAGGGATGGGGGAACGACAGGATGTGGCCTCTGGTCTTAGGTTCATACAGAACTGAGTGAGGGAGCTGGATCCCGGGAGACAGAGGGGACCATCATCTCCTTTTTCAAGAACCTTCAGAGCAAGCAGGGCACCAAGAATTTCATTGTGTTTACTTATTATGCATTTTTAAAAAGATTTTATTTACTTATTAGACAGAGAGAGCCCAAGCAGTCAGAGGGAGAAGCAGACTCCCCACTGATCAAGGAGCCGGATGAGGGGTTTGATCCCAGAATGCCAGGACTGTGACCTGAGCCAAACGTGGATGCTTAACTGACCGAGCCACCCAGGTGCCCCGATTTATTATGCATTTATGTAGATATGTATTTTTTATAATTGTAATAAAAATCATATAATACCAAATTTACCCTCTTAACTATTTTTAGGTGTTAGAGTTATAATAGTGTTAACCATATTCACTATTTTTTGGTGTTAGTGTTATATTAGTGTTAACTGTATTCACACTGCTATGATAGTGTTAATATATACACATGGTTGTGTAACAGATTTCTGAAAGTCTTCGTCTTGTAAATCTGAAACTATGCCCATCAATCACAACTCCCATTTCCCCCTCCCCCGCCCCTGGCAACCACCATTCTCCCTTCTGTTTGCATGGCTTTCATGATTCTTAGATGTCTCATTTAAGTGGAATCATACAGTCTCTCCGTTAACTGGCTTATTTCACTAAAGCAGTATGTCCTCGGGGCGCCTGGGTGGCTCAGTCGGTTAAGCAGCTTCACCATGCTTTGTTCTCTTCATGGGTAGGTCTTGCCGGCAGTCCCAGTTTCTGGATTTCCTCATTATTAGATTCCAGCCCTGCAGTTTCAGGAAGTACACCCTGGAAGTAGGCTGCGTCCTTCTCAGGACATCCCCTAGGGGGCCCCCTGATGGGCAGGGCTAACTACTGGTGGAGTGAAGAACTGTATTGGTCGGATCAACGCGCCCGCCGTAATAAAAAAGCACAGATGGGGCGGTTAAAGCACAGAAATGCGGTTTCTCACAGTGCTGGAGGCTGGAAGTCCAAGATCAAGGCCTTGGCAGGTTTGGTCTCCTCTGATGCTTCTCTCCTTGGCTTGATGATGGCCATTTTCTCTTTTTGTCTTCACCTGGCCTTCCCTTTGGCCCGGTTACATTAGTTCCCAATCTCTTCCTATAAGGACACCATTCATATCGCCCTGGGCTACCCATACGACTTCATTTTAACTTAATAACTTAATCACCTTTTAAAAAAAGATTTTATTTATTTATGTGAATGAGAGAGAGCCACATAGAGGAGTGGCGGGGGTTGGGGGGAGAGAAGCAGACCCCCCCATCAAGCAGGGAGCCAGACTCTAGGCTCGATCCCAAGACCCTGGGATCATGACCTGAACCCAAAGACAGACACTTAACTGACTGAGCCCCCCAGGCACCTCTAAATTAATCACCTCTTTAAAGGCTCTTGCTCCAAACACAGTTGCATTCTGGGGAACTTTGGGTTAGGACTTCAACATATGAATTTGGAGGGGAGGGTCACAATTCTGCAGGTGGTGGGAAGTGACTGCCAGATCTCTGCCCCTCTGAGTTATGATGTCATCTGTGGGTGGGACCCTGGGGCCCTGCGAAGGACCTGTCCCCAATAGCCTTTCACGCAATGCTTGTAGCACCTCTCCTTGGTTCTTGCTGAGTCATTGGATTTATTCCTACTGCTATATTCTATTTATAGCTGGTGATACTGCTTTTCCACCTCCTAGAGTGGAATGACATTTCCTGTTTTTTTTTTCATTTTTTTTTTTTATTTGAGAGAGAGAGAGAGAGAGCAAGCATGCAGGCACATGAACTGGGTGGCAGGGGGGCAGAGAAGACAGAGGGAGAAGCAGCCTCCCCATTGAGCAAGGAGCCCAATGTGGGGCTTGATCCCAGGACCCTGGGACCATGACCTGAGCCGAAGGCAGACACTTACTGAGCCACCCAGGCACCCCTGACATTTCCTGTCTAAATAGAGGTGTTGAATTAAAAAAAAAAAAATCTGAGGTGATTTCAAGAAAACTATCCAGTAGCTAAGTACATGGGTGATGCATGGATACATGGCAAGGTATAGGAAAGTGAAATGCCAAAGATGGGCATTTGGGCTATCGCTGGTTGAGGACTATGGGGTCACACCCAGTATTTTGTTCCCTCTGGAGCTCGGGGGAGCTCGGAGCTTTGTGCTGGATGCCTCCTCTTGTGGTCCCACTCTCATGGTGTCCCAAACTGGCCACAGCATCTCCCCCACACCTGCTCCTCCTCCTAGTACCCATTACAGGGGGCCATCTTGGTCCTCCCCAGTCCCTAGGCTAGAGCCCTGAGTCCCATCCTGGTCACCTCCCTTGCCCCTCCCATGCCCCTCCACCATCCTCCCATTCCATGGCCCTATCCTGGTCCAGCCTGGCCTCCACTGCCTCCCAGCTTCCAGTCCAGGGGATGCCCTCCAGTCCATGCCCACACGGTGGCCAGAAGGAAATTTAACTTAATTTGATTTGATTTATTTATGTTATGTTATTTTATTTTATTTTTAAAGATTTTATTTATTTATTTGACAGAGAGAGATCACAAGCAGGCAGAGAGGCAGGCAGAGAGAGAGGAGGAAGCAGGCTCCCCGCTGAGCAGAGAGCCCGATGCGGGGCTCGATCCCAGGACCCTGAGATCATGACCTGAGCCGAAGGCAGCGGCTTAACCCAAAGAGCCACCCAGGCGCCCCGTGTTATGTTATTTTAAAAATATGTTATTTATTTATTTTTAAATCAGAGAGAGAAGGAGCACAAGCAGGGGGAGTGGCAGGCAGAAGGAAAAGCAGGCTCCCCGCTGAGCAGAGAGCCCAATGTGGGACTCAATTCCAGGACCCTGGGATCGTGACCTGAGCAGAAGGCGGCCACGTCACCAGCTGAGCCACCCAGGTGTCCCAGTGTTATGTTATCTTTAAGATTTTAAGTAATCTCTACAGCCAACATGGGGCTCGAACTCACAACCCTGAGATCAAGAGTCGCCCGCTCTTCTGACTGAGTCAGCCAGGCATCCCACATTTTTCATTTTGATGTAGTCTAATTTAGTTTTTCTTTTGTTGCCTGTCCTTTTGGTATCATATCCAAGAAATCACTGCCAAATCCTGTGTCATGCAGCTTCTCCCCTCTGTTTTCTTCTAAGGGTCTTAGAGTTTGACTTCTTACAGTTAGGTCTTTGATTCATTTTAGGTTCATTTCTGTATATGGTATTGTGTAACGGTCCTACTTGACTCTTTTGCATGCAGATATCCATCCCAGTTTTCCCAGCACCATCAGCTTAAAAGACTGTCTTTTCCCATTGAATGAGTTGGGCACCCTTGTCAAAAATTTGACCTGGGTGGCGCCATCCATGAAGGGACCAACTCTTGGTTGTCGGCCTGGGTCATGATCTCAGGGTCTTGAGATCAAGCCCCACTTGGAGCTCCCCACTCAGTGTGGAGTCTGCTTGGGATTCATTCTCCCTCTCCCTCTGCCCCCCGCTCATGCTCCCTCCCTCTCTCTATCTCAAATAAATAAATAAACTTAAAAAAAAACATTTGACCTCATATGCAAGGGTTTATTTTTAGAATTTGTGTTTTTAACAAGTTGCTGCTAAAAATTACTGATATATATATATATACATATATATATATATATGTATATATATATAGTATCAGATTAAAAATAAAACAGGAAGAGAGGTTATACTTTTGGAGAAGTCGCAGTGAGGGTGACACCTGAGCAAAACCTTGTCAGAAGCAACAGTCACAGGCATGAGAGTCAGAGGCACGCATCTGGGGAGGATGTTCCAGGCAGAGAAAAGCCATGCAAAGGCCCTGCAGTGGGCATGTGCCCTGCAGGTACCAGGAACATTGAGGAGGCAAGAATTCTTGAGAAGTCTTTGGTACAAAAAGATGGTTTTATAAAAGCAAGGGGACAGGACGTGTGGGCAGAAAGAGCTGCACTTGGGGTCCTGAGGAGTGGCCCGCTATATATTTTCAAGTTGGGAGGGGGTTGGGGTTAGCACAAACCTCCAAGATAGTTTGGAAACAAGGTTTCCAGGACCCTGAGGGGGCAGGCTATTGCTAGGAAAAGATTCTTTATTACTGTTTAATAAAAACTCAGTCATGAGGGGGCGCCTGGGTGGCTCAGTGGGTTAAAGCCTCTGCCTTTGGCTCAGGTCATGATCTCAGGGTCCTGGGATCAATCCCCGCATCGGACTCTCTGCTCCGCAGGGAGCCTGCTTCCTCCCCTTTCTCTCTCTGCCTGCCTCTCTGCCTACTTGTGAACTCTCTCTCTCTCTGTCAAATAAATAAAATCTTAAAAAAAAAAACTCAGTCATGAGACTCTTCAGATGTATATCAATGGGTCAGAGGCTTGGAGGATGATTGTGTGATTGTGAACATGTATCTTGAGAGGTAGAGATAAAGGAAGTTTCCAAAGGAATTTGTATATGTTAAAGGAGACTAAAAGAGACCGGGATTGGTGGGGGGGGGGGGGGGTGGAGACTTATAGCATCCTGGGGGGTTGGGATAACGTTAAACCAAGATTGCCTTTTGCCCTTAACTAAGTATTAGCATCAAGGCAGCTGGGATCCTAGAGGAAGGTCACTCTGCCTGTTTCAAGGACTTTTCAGTGGTCTGTGTGTAGTACGGAAATTTAATTTTTTTTTCTTTTGCCTTGTTTCCCACATCAATAATGAGCCACCACATCACACCCATTGAGGAACACTGTATGTTTTGCCTACATATTATCCAGCTGCCCCAACATCCTAATAGCTAATGCTTCGTGGCTTCCTAGCCTGTTTTTAGGAGGTCATCAAAAGGATGTGACCACCAGCTGACCCAGGAGCGGGACTCAGGCAATCAGAGGCGCCTCACTCCTTCCCCTGACCATGGAATATCCTTCTGCCCACCGCCCCCACAGTGGGAGCTATCCCAGGCACATAGTCTTGCCCGAGCAAGGTGTCGTTGAGACCATCTGGCCTTTACATAAACTTTAAGATTCTGGTAGGTGGATGGGAGACCTACTCATCTTGCAGCGCCTAAGACAACCCTCGGAAGTACCTTCCCTTGCTTGTTAAACCAACCACCCACCCATCTGGAGCGATCTGCCTCTTTCTTTGGTCTTTCCTTGTCCTCTGTTATGGGGCCAGTTTGCAAACCAACAATTACCAAATCAAGCCAGGAGCCTGAAGAAATGGGCCCTGGGAAAGGGATGTCTGCAGGGAAACTCTCCGGTTGGCCATTGATGTCTGTGCGGGGAGGAGTGGCCCCATGTGTTAGATGCTTGTGGACCACTGCACAAGAACGGGGGACACCCCCCAAAATGCTGGCCATTGCACACTGTGGTAGGCAGGGAAGCGCGAGCCTACCGAGGGGGGCTGGCCTCTACTGCCCGCAGTTTGGCCCCCAGAGCCTGAAGCTTGCGCTAGAGACTGGGAAGAAGAGCTGAATTCAGGAAAAGGACATGTGGCTCTCCATACTCTGCTAGCTTCAGGACTCACAGCACTGTGGGAGAGCAAAATAATAAGTTGCAGACCTTAGCAGGCCGTTTTGCAAAGCTAGGAGGGTGCAAAGTGTCCCAGATGAAGAGCTGAGCACATGTACAAAGCCTGATTAGGACACTAAGAGGTACGGTCCTTGGGAAAGTGACAAGGATCTCCTGGTGCCTGACAATGAGATGGACCACATGCCCCATGCTATCAGAGCCTTACTGCAAAGGAAAAATTTATATAGAGATCATTCTGGACTGCTGATAATGGAGAAATATGTCCCAAAACTCTGAGGGGAAAACTCGCATCTCTCTGTCCCTTGAAGATGTAAATCTGAACATGCCTTTGAAATATGAACACTGCCCAGAGACTGAGGGCCAAAAGGAGGCGGGAGGAGGCTTTTCAAAATACAGACTGCTGGGGCACCTGGCTGGTTTGCCCAGTAGGGCATGGGACTCTTGATCTTGTGGTTATAGGTTCAGGCCCCATCTTGGGTATAGAGATTACTCAAAAATAAAATCTTAGGGGCGCCTAGGTGGCTCGGCCAGTTAAGCATCTGCCTTTAGCTCAGGTCAGGATCCCAGTGTCCTGGGATCAGCCCTGCATCGGGCTCCTTGCTCAGTGGCAGCCTCCTCCTCCCTCTCCCTCTGCCGCTACCCCTGCTTGTGCTCTCTCTCTCAAATAAATAAATAAAGCCTTAAAAATTTTAAAAAAAATCTTAAAAAATAAAATAAAATAAAACAGAGACTGCTATAGAAGCTCCCTGGCCAAAAATCTAGTCCACAGCCTCCAGAAGATGACTCGTCAAGGGCTAAAGCTTTGGAATAAAAGCTTTGGGGTTTCTGTGTCTGTCTGTATGTTTATGCACATCTGCAGATGGATGTTATGTACATGTGATATTTTCCCACCTCCGGGGGGTATTGCCAAAATTAATTTGTAAAAGGGTTCTATTTAATTGGCTTAAAGAAAAATAAGCTTTAGGATCAATACTGTACTTACTGAAAAGTAAAGTGTCATTTTCTTTCATCTGCTAAAAGGACAGTTTTCCTGGACTGTTGGTCTGCTCTTGATGAGATTATGAAAGGCTCTTCTTGATGTAGGTAATCTGCCTAGAAAATAGATTCTGTTTTATCAAAATAAACTCCTGTGCTCCCTGTTGTCTTTATCAGGTATTTGATTACTTAAGAAAGTAATCACTTTCTTAATTACTTAAGAAAGTAATCAAACTGGGGCACCTGGGTGGCTCAGTGGGTTAAGCCTCTGCTTCCGGCTCAGGTCATGATCTTGGAGGCATCAGGCTCTCTGCTCAGCGAGGAGCCTGCTTCCCCCCTCTCTTGGCCTGCCTCTCTGCCTACTTATGATCTCTTTCTCTGTCAAATAAATAAATAAAACCTTAAAAAAAAAAAGAAAACTGATTCTTCTCTATTAAGTGAGCTAAGTATTTTGACAACTCTGCAACTGTTTTGCCTGTGAAGTCTTTCATTGTCCTTTCGGTTAAATGATTAAGGATTCTTTCACAGTGACCTATGATCCTAGTTAATCAAGTTTGTTATTTTTGACAAACTTCCCCCAAGTCATATCTAAATCAAGGCTTGTTGACCTCAAACTATGGGACTTTCCAGAGAAAATATCGAAAGATGTGTTCTCTGTCCTTATAGAAGAAAGATATTAAACTAATTGAGTTTATTTTATGTTCTAAATTACATGGGAGAGGGACCTGGCTGGCTCTGTCCATCGAGCATGTGACTCTTGATCTTGGGGGTGAACTTGGTGTAGAGGTCACTTAAAAATAAAATCTTTAGGGGCACCTGGGTGGTACGGTCAGTTAAGTGTCTGACTCTTGATTTTGGCTCAGGTCATGATCTCGGTCCTGGGATCGAGCCCTGCATCAGGCTCCGTGCTCAGCAGGGACCCCTTCCTCCCCTCTCTGGCATGCTTTCTCTCTCAAAAGATTTTTTAAATCTTTTAAAAAATAAAAATAAATTACATGGGAAACAGTGCAGATAGGAAGTGATGTTAAACTTTCTTTATATTTGTATGGAATTTCTAAAAATCTGGTATGTCCTGGTATAGTGTTGTCAGTCGATTTTAAAATGTATGTCACAGGGGCGCCTCGGTGGCTTGGTCGGTTATGCATCTGCCTTCAACTCAGGTCATGATCTCAGGGTCCTGGGATAGAGCCCACATTGGGCTCCCTGCTCAACGGGGAGTCTAATTCTTTCTCTCTCCCCTCTGCTTATGCGCTCTCTCTCTCTCAAATAAATAAAATCTTTTAAAAAATAAAATAAAATGTATAGGGGTGCCTGGGTGGCTCAGTGGGTTAAGCCTCTGCCTTCAGCGCGGGTCATGATCTCAGGGTCCTGGGATTGAACCCCACATTGGGCTCTCTGCTCGGCAGGGAGCCTGCTTCCCCCTCTCTCTCTGCCTGCCTCTCTGCCTACTTGTGATCTGTCAAATAAATAAAATCTTTAAAAAAATAATAAAATAAAATGTATATGTCATAGAAATAACCAAATTTCCTTGTCAATTGCATTATAACTGTGATCAGATCTTTAACAATGGCTAGTTTAAAGTCTTTTCTCATTTACAGTTTCTGTTCTGCTCTGATGCTTTTGCAGAAGTGTTCATGCAAAAACACTTGTTTTCGAGGACATTCTTTGGAAAGACTCTGCCAAGTACAGTTTGGTTGTTTTTTTTTTTAAAGATTTTATTTATTTATTTGACAGAGAGACAGCTAGAGTGGGTACACAAGTAGGGGGAGTAGGAGAGGGAGAAACAGGCTTCCTGCTGAGCAGGGAGCCCAATGCGGGGGCCCCTTCCAGGACCCTGGGATCATGACCCAAGCCGAAGGCAGACACTTAACTGACTGAGCCACCCAGGTGCCCAAGCACAGGGTATTTTGTTGTTGTTGTTTGTTTTATTAGGTAGGTTCCACACAGAACACAGAACATGAACTCACAACCCTGAGATCAAGACTTGAGCTGAGATGTTTGTCTGCCAGAGCCACCCAGGCGTCCCAGCCAGTGCAGGTTTCTGGTAACTATGCTCAGTTTGTCTTCATAATGGGAGGGGCAACACTGAACCTTTCCAGCGCCTCCCCAAAGCTCCCTGCATAGCCCCAAAATATGTCATGGGATGATAGCCAGAGATCTGTCCCCATCCTCCCCCACATCAGGAAAATAGGCCTGTGATAACAGAATGGTAGCACAGGAAGTCTCGTCTCTGCAGCAGGACTCTGTGTATAGCGTTTGCTAGAATATCTGCAAGGGAGAGGAACCCATAGAAAATTCAATATGGGGCAGTCCAACAGCCTATTAGGTTACTAACAGATAAAACCACCCTGGCTGGGTGGACTAAAATACTCTCCCAGGCTTTAATACATTTGCCTTTTTTAAAAAGATTTATTTATTTTTATTTGAAAGAGAGAGAGAGAGAGAGAGCATGAGCTGGGGGGAAGGGCAGAGGAAGAGGGAGAGAGAGAATCTCAAGCAGGCTCCATGCCCAGCACGGAGCCCGATGGAGGGCTTGATCCCAGGACCCTAAGAACGTGGAATCAAGAGTTGGATGTGTAACCAACTGAGCCACCCAGGCAGCCCCTACATGTGAATGATCCCCTGGGAGGAATTGTTGTGCCATATGCCAGTCTGAACACCCCCTCGGAGACGCCCAACACCAGAAGGGCATGGAAGTCATGTACCAACTCTCACTGCAGATCAACGTGCTTTGCTACTGAGAACCCTAAGCCCCAACGCACCTGAGACAGGCATTATCTATTGGCATCTGCGGTGACTCATCCCACCGGGATGGGGGGCGTTACTTTGCACCCCTGAACAAGGGGCAACTACTCCATCTCCACTGGGTCGCGCTGTCCTGCTGCAAGCTGGACTTGTCGAAATCCATCATAACCTGGAATGGAACACACAACATTCACTGAGAGAGGGGAGAAAGCGGGAGTCCTGGTCTGGCATGTCCAGCCCCCAGCCCCCAGTCCATCTCCTCCCACCTGACAGTGCCACCTCCATTCAGCCAGGTCAAGTTCCTGAAACTGCCAGCCTCCCTCTCCTCAAGGCCAAGTGGACACAGTCTTGCCATGGGCCCCATCGTTTGGCTATAGCTTTGTTCCCCTGTTGGCCTGGGGGGATATTAGGGTCTATACCAAAACCCTTACTCAGGTCACCCAGCAAGCCTTAAATGATAGGCAACAAAGCCTGTCTTTACACCACAAAATAGACGAGGAGAGCGGTCCCCCCAAATAGAATGGCTTTGGATATTATCACTACTTTGGAAGGAGACACATGTGTCTATCCAAACACAAGGTTGTGTGCTCCTGCCTGATGAGGCAGCTAAGGCATTGTCTCTATTAAATCATATGGGGACACAAGTGAACACTTTCAGCAATGCGCCCCTCCCCCCCAGCCTAGGGGACTTAACAAACCAGTGGTTAGAATCATGGAACTCTTGATGGAAAAACTGTTAGTTATTTTAGGAATCATCGTCTTCATCCGGGTTTTCTCTTCCACATGCCCATATCCACCTTCCTCCAAAAAGCCTCCCAACGAGCCACCTCCGTGCTAGTGGAACTCCGTGCTGGCCACTTAGGGCGCATTGTGCGGGGGGGTGGGGTGTGTTCAATCGTAAGAGCTGGCCATGAGGGGTGGAGTACTGGGGGAGGTCATCCAGAAGACATGACCGCTGGCTGACCCACGAGCTGGACTCAGGCAATCAGAGGCCTCCCTCCCTCCCCTGTCTGTGGAATGTCCTTCTGCCCACCATGCCCACAGTGGGAGCTGTCCCAAGGACAGAGCCTTGCCCGAGTAAGGTGTTGTTGAGACGATCTGGCTCTATATAATCTTTAAGATGCTGGTGGGTGGGTGGGGAGACCTACCTCATCTTGCAGTGCCCAAGACAAGCCTTGTGAGCTCATTCCTTGCTTAGTAAACCAGCGGTCTGCCTCTTTTTTTGGTCTCTCCTTGTTCTCTGTGTACAGGGAGGCCAGTTTGCAAACCAACATGACACAGCCTTACACAGTCAAGATTGCATGATCCACAGGGCCAGTCTCAGACCGAAGAGACCTTGCCCAAGGCCACATAGCTCGGAAAGGGAGGAGTCAGGATTTGGACCCAGGCCATCCGTCTCCTGAGCACCTGTATGCTCCCAGCCTCTGAACCGTATCACCCATGCTGGGAGAGGATCGAAGTCAAAAGTCAGCCTCCTCTCTCTCTCTGACAAATAAATAAATAAATAATCTTAAAAAAAAAAAAAAGTCAGCCTCCCATTGATGGGATTTTTGCGACCCTTGGTCACGGCTGAATTCCCAGTGCCTAGAACGGGGCCTGGCACAGATTAGTGCCCAATAAATACTCGTTAAATGAAAGAGTGAACAAATTAGAGACTCAATTTTCAACCAGTTTTTAAAAATAATAATAATTATTATTATTATGAAATAAGTGACATATGGTACAACTATTTTTGGAAAATAGCTTGGCAGTTTTTTAAAATTTTTTTAAAGATTTATTTATTTCAGGGAGAGTGAGTGCGGGGGTGGAGGAGAAGCGGTGGGGGGGAACCCAAGCAGACCCCACCCTGAGCACTGAGCACAGAGCTCTATGTGGGGTTTGATCTCATGACCCATGAGACCACAGCCCAAGCTGAAAACAAGATTCAGGCAGCCAACCAACTGGGCCACCCAGGTGCCCCTTTAATTTTTTTTTTTTAATTTAAATGATCTCTACACCTAACATGGGGCTCGAACTCACGACCCTTAGATCAAGAGTCACATGCTCTACCAACTGAGCCAACCAGGTGCCCCGAGCTTGGCAGCCTCTTAAAAATTCAAATACAAGGGGGCTTTGGGTGGCTCAGTTGATCAAGAGTCATCTGACTCTTGGGGCACCTGGGTGGCTCAGTGGGTTAGGCCTCTGCTTTCGGCTCAGGTCATGATCTCAGGGTCCTGGGATCGAGCCCCACATCGGGCTCTCTGCTCAGCGGGGAGCCTGCTTCCCCCTCTCTCTCTGCCTGCCTCTCTGCCTACTTATAATCTCTCTGTCAGATAAATAAATAAAATCTTTAAAAATTAAAAAAAAGTCATCTGACTCTTGATTTCAGCTTGGGTCATGATATCAGGGTCCTGGGATCAAGCCCAGTGTCAGGTTCCCTACTCAGTGGGGAGTCTGCTTGTCTCCCTGACCCTCTGCCCCTCCCCACACTCTCTCTCTCAAATAAATCTTTTTTTTTTTTAAAGTTAAATATATACCTACCAAGTATGATTCAGGAATTCCACTCCTAGGTGTGTACCCTAGAGAAATGAAAGCGTATGTTCACACGAAGACTTGTACACTAGCGTTCACAGCACTTCTATCTGTAATTGCCAAAAACTAGAAAGAAGGCAAAGGTCCACCAAGAGGTGACTTGATAAACCAATCGTGGTGACTTGATAAACTGTCCCCTGCAATGGCCTAGCTCGACACGCATGAAGCACAAAACGGTGATGTCGAGTGAAAAAAGCCAGACACGAAAATCCACACTGTATCATTTCATTCTGGAAGATGCCAACTAACAAATAGTGAAAGAAACCAATTCTTTCAGTGTCACAGATCAGTGTCTGTGCGGAGGGGATGAGGGATGGAGGGGCGAGGGACGGTGGGTTTGATGAAGAAATTCAGGAATGATGCCTACGTTCATTCTCACCGCCATGATCTTGGTTGCAGTGGTGGCTTCCCAGGTTTACAGAAGCCAAAACTCCTCAACTTGTATACTTTTATTATGTCATTTGTACCTCAATAGACTTGGGGGGAGGGGGCGTCCCAGCTATAGAATGCAATGGAGACTTTTCCTCCTCCAGGACTGGCTTAACACATGGGCCCCTGAAGGCATCTGAACTTTCATTCTGACACTCAATAGACGGTGAAGCTATTTCCGCTTAGAGTCCTAAAGAGGCTTTGAAAAGAAAAGAAAGCTGACCTATTTCTGCGCTCAGAACTTTCACTTTTCTCTCCTGAGACCCTGAGCCCACAGGGGATCCCTTTCTTCAATGGGGGAAGAGAAAAATGAGAATATGCATGGGGAAATAAAGGAAGCGCAGCAGATGGGAACAGGGCTGGCTACTCACCTCCCCCCACCCCAACCCCAGGCACAAGGGAGAAGGTTGGGGGGGAGGTGACGATGCAGGAGGGGGGTGGATGTGGTGAGAAGGTGACTGTGATTCTCTCAGGAAGCAAGAAGGAGGTCACTGCTGGGAGTGAAGAGGAGGAAGGAGCTCTTGGAGGTTTGAAGAGAAGGTCTGATATGTCATCTGGGAGGATCAAGGGACCAGGGACACCAGCAAAGTTGCTGAGCAGTGCTGTGGTCCATGCCCAGTCGGTGGGCGTGAAGTTAAGGCGGGGCCTGGGTGTGTATTTTTCTCCACCCACATTCGGCTGCACAGGTACAGGCATGTGATAGTAGGGGAAGCTTGGATTTTATAAGGACTGTGTTATTGCCAGATGAGTACGGTGAGATGGGGAGGTGTGCAGTGAACGTGTGTAAGCGGGCGATCCTAATGATTGGTGGAGGAATTTGATCTGTGTGAAGACACGAGGGGGCTGAGGGGTAGAGGAATGGTATTGGAGGAAATTGTTGGGAGTTGAGGTTTTCAAGGGAATGAACTAGAAAGGCAGGATACAAGGCATGGAGAGTGAGATGCTTGAAACTGAGGTTCTAAGAGGCCATGGAGGTGGAGGTGTACCCACTGGAAGGAGGGACTGAGAGGAAGACAAGTTCGCCGGAGAAGAGGAGGTCTAGGAGCCCAGAGGATGGCCCGAGGGTCGTCTACCTGGGTATGGAAGTCGCTGAGGATGGTGAGAGAGGCACAACGAGAGACAGTGAGCCAGGAGCTAAGAGTCCTGGAGTGAGCAGTAGCGATCGTCAACCCATGAAGACAAATGCGCTATGTCCATGCAGAGGGAATATTATTTGACAACAAAAATGAGTGAAGGACATCCCATACCTTGGATGACCCCTGAACGCTGCTGGTCACGTGTTTAGGATCCCATTGATAGGAAATGCCCAGAAGGGGAAAATCCATAGAGACTGAAAGTAGCTTAAGGGTTGCTGGGGGTTGAAGGAGATGGAGTTTCTTTTAGGGGTGGTAAGAAAGTTCTGGAATTAGACAGTGGTAACTGTCCCACAACCTTGTGAATAAAACCCACTAAGTTGTATACTCTAAAAGGATGAATATATCTCAATAAAGATGTTACTTAAAAAAAAATCTGGGGGGCACCTGGGTGGCTCAGTGGGTTAGAGCCCCTGCCTTCGGCTCAGGTCATGATCCCGGAGTCCTGGGATCGAGCCCCGCATCAGGCTCTCTGCTCAGCGGGGAGCCTGCTTCCTCCTCTCTCTCTGCCTGCCTCTCTGCCTACTTGTGATCTCTCTCTCTCTCTCTCTCTCTCTCTGTTAAATAAATAAATAAATAAAATCTTTAAAAAAAAAATCTGGGACGTCCAGGTGGTTCAGTTGGTTAAGCATTGACCTTTGGCTCCGGTCATGATCCCGGGGTTCCAAGATCGAGCCCCACATCAGGCTCCCTGCTTAGCAGGGAGTCAGTTTCTCCCTCTCCCTCTGCCCCTCATATGCACTCGCTCTCGCTCTCTTTCGCATACACGCTCTATCTCAAATAAGTAAAATCTTTTTAAAAAATAAAAATTATCAGCACCTGGGTGGTTCAGCCAGTTAAATGTCTGCCTTCAGCTCAGGTCATGATCCCAGGGTCCTGGGATTGAGTCCCACTTGGGCTCCCTGCTCAGCGGGGAGTTAGCTTCTCCCTCTGACCCTCCCCCCTCGTATGCTCTCTCTTTCTCAAATAAATAAATAAAATCTTTTTTTTTTTTTAAAAGCAGCCTCTCATAGTGGATAGAGCACCAAAAGGAGCTGGGGACCTTAGCCACCACTATGGGCCCTGCAGCTGGGATTTTGAATCATGGGGAGCTTTCACCCCTCAGCCTGTCCTATGGGCTCTACTTCCAAAACATCCACAACTCGCCCACTTCAACCCCTCCATGGCCCCCACTCTTTCTCCAGACTGTTCCCCTGAATCAGCCTCCAAACTGCTCTCCTGGCTCCCGCCAAACCTCCTACAGCCTGTTTCTCACACCCACACCGGGCTGTGAATACCTGAGCCAGATCAGGGTCCGCCCCCCCCCCCCCCCCCAGCCTTCAAGGGCTCCACCTCAGATGGAGAAGTCAAACTCCTCCCCCAGCTTCCACTAGGACTGGACTGACCCTTTTCCCATCTCCAGCAGCGTTGCTTACAGTTTACCAGCCCCCTTGTTCAACTCCACCCACCCAGTTCCTGGAACACACCAAGCTCATTTTCACCTCAGGGCCTTTGCATTGGCTGTTCCCTCTGCTTGGAATGGTTGTCCTCCGGTAGCCATCTGACTTCCTCTCTCCCCTCCTTCAGGTCTTTGTGAGAAGGTTACCTTCTCAGTGAGGCTTCCTCTGAGTATCTTTTCCAGCAAACTGCCCTCATACATCCCTCATCTGTTTGGGTGGGCGTTTTTTTGTTTGTTTTTAATTTTTTTTTAAAGATTTTCTTTATTTGAGAGAGAGAGAGAGAGAGAGCACAGCAGGGGGGTGGGGCGGGAGAGAAGAAGCAGACTCCCTGCTGAGCAGGGAGCCAGACTTGGGGCTCAGGGCTCCATCCCAGGACCCTAGGATCATGACCTGAGTGGAAGGCAGACACTTAACTAACCGAGCCACCCAGGTGCCCTGTTTGAATTTCTAAATAGCAGCTTTCACCATTTGATACAATATGTTTTACTTAAGTGTTTCACTAGAATATAAGTATTTTGCTAGAAATTTTCCATATCTTGTTCACCATTTTGTCCCAGGTGCCCCCACTAGTGTTGGCTCAATAAACATCTGTTGGAATGAATAAATGACCCTAGGGTAGATCCTTAAAGTCATTAAAACATACCTACTTCCAATCCCAAAAGAACCCAGATTCTAGCGAAGAGGCAGAAATTAAATAAATAACTAGATGTTTTGGGGCGCCTGGATGGCTCAGTGGGTTAAAGCCTCTGCCTTCAGCTCAGGTCATGATCCCAGGGTCCTGGGATCGAGCCCCAAGCTTCCCCCTCTCTCTCTGCCTGCTACTCTGCCTACTTGTAATCTCTGTCAAGTAAATAAAATCTTTAAAAAAATAAATAAGTAAATAACTAGATGTTTTCACCTGGCAGGAAGAGGAAAGAGGAAGACAAATGGGGAGCCATGATTATATAACTGTATGGGGGTAACTAGGCTGGGATTGTCAGGAAGTGACATTTGAGTCATGGCCTATCTGAGGAGGAGCAAAGATCTGGGAGAAAATTCTAGGCAGAGGGAGGAGCCAGTGCAAAGTCAGGAATGGACTCTGGACTTTTTTTTTTTTTTTTAAGATTTTATTTATTTATTTGTCAGAGAGAGAGAGGGAGAGAGAGCAAGCACAGGCAGACAGAATGGCAGGCAGAGGCAGAGGGAGAAGCAGGCTCCCTGATGAGCAAGGAGCCCAATGTGGGACTCCATCCCAGGACGCGGGGATCGTGACCTGAGCCGAAGGCAGCTGCCCAACCAACTGAGCCACCCAGGCGTCCCTGGACTCTGGACTTTTGATGCAAGGAGGAAAGTCATTGTGCCATGCATGTCACAAACAGGTGGAAGAGGGGCAGGCATGGATGGGCCTACAAGGGTCAGAGTATGTATTGGGAGGGGAGCGACTAAGTCTTCTTGTGGTGTATTTCAACTGGGTTTTCCCTTCTCTGGGCCTCAACTTTACCTCATCTGCGAAATGGGGGTAGGCCTAAGGTCCCCTCTGCTTCCAGTCTTAGCATCTCTCAAGACCACCCTAGAAGGCAGGTGCTATTACCATTCTCCTATTGGAGGAGGGAAAAAGAGGCCCAAAAAGACTAACTCACCTTCCAAAGCCACAGAGCTAGTGCGTGCAAGTTCCCTACTTGAACTCGGTGGTCTGGCCCCAGAGCCTGTGCACTTGGAACCCACACCGCACACTGCAGACCCCACAACCACAAGTACTGCAGTGCGGTGCCTATACGTCTTCAGCTGCGGACAAATCCCTCTCTCGGGCCACTTACAAGCTGGGGGATCCAGCATTAGCCGCTTGCCCCTGAGCCCATTTCCGCTTCCGTACAATGTGCGCCCCAACATTAACCTCAACTAACACAACACTTGGCTGACCAGGAGGAATGAGGCGTGACTGCCAAACAACTGCGTGACTTTCTGAGATGGAAGGGGGGTGGTGGGTGGAATGAGGGATTGGGGTGTTTGAGGAAAAGGGACGCGGAGCCCTAACGCAACGGTGCATCAGTCTTTCCCTGCCTTTCTGGCATTGTTTCCTCCATTCAACCGCGGAGCAACTTTCAATCTCTCCCCCCACCCCACCCCCTATTTTTTTTTTCCAGCCTGAAAAGAGGTCGTGGTCCCTTTAAGGCCCGCCCCTCCCTCCCCCAAAACTTCCCAGTGTCTGCTCTCTTTTCGATCCCGGACAGCCGGCCAGGCTCGCCGCCGAGCTGGTAGGGGCTGGGGGCGAGGGGTCGGGGAGGGGTGCGGGGGGTGGGTGGGAGGCGCCGCCAGCCGCCCGAGCGCCGGGGTGGGGGAGGGGCGGAGGCCGGGAGCGCGGTGGTGCAGATTACGCGACGGCCCGGCCGCCTGCTGGGGCTACGAGCCGGGTGGCGAGCGAGCCAGAACGCGCCGCGCAGAGAACGGTTCCGCCGCGTCCCCGCAGCGCGCGTCGGCGCGAGGGGCGTACGGGCCGGGCGCGGGGGCGGGGAGGGGAGGGGCCCCTCTCCCCCCTCCCCCCACCGCATTCCTCTGACGTCGGGACCTTGCGACCCCGCCCTTCTATGGGACGCGCCCCGCCTCTCTCCGTCGCACCGATCACGTTTTGAAGGCGCTGCGCCGCTTCCCATCTGTGTACCACCTTCTTTTTCGGGTCTTCCCTGTGTGATCAGGAACTGATTTAGATCCCCGTCGGCCCGTTCCCAACTTTCTTTTCTCCCTAAATCTGCGAACCCAGCAGTCCTGTCCTACTGTCTTAACGCCACTGACCCCATTTCAAACTTAGTTTCCACGAGGGCTCCTATTTCGGGAACGCCCCGTCACCAGTGGGAAGATTCCGAAGCATGTTTGGGGGAGTCGACCCTGTTTCCCACGACTCTGGCCTCTCTAAGCGCAGTGTCTTACCTCTCACCCCCAAGAGGCAGCCCCATAATGCGGGGTCCTGCCTCGGCCCGGCCCCGCCCCTAGGTTCCAGCTATTGGGCTTCCTTGGACTTTAGAGACTGAGGGAGGGCGTTATCTTCAGGGTCGCCCTACCCCAAGGAAGTCAGGGCCCCCGACACTTAGACCTTTTTTTTTTTTTTTAAAGATTTGAGAGAATACGAAAGAGCGAGAGCGAGTGAGCATTGTGGGGGAGGGTCAGAGGGAGAAGTAGACTCCCTGCTGAGCAGAGAGCCGGATGGCGGACTCGATCCTGGGATTCCAGGATCATGACCTGAGCTGAAGGCAGTCACTTAACCAACTGAACCACCCAAGCACCCCCGCTGGACACTTAGAACACCAGGACTCCCCTTTGCAGAGCCCGAACGCTGTGCCGGGTGCTGTACCTGGTGCTTGGTAAGGGACCAGCCTCTCTAAGACTTAGGCAGGGACCACCGCTCCCTTACCCGCACAGGACTCCCCCACTGGAAAAGGGACAGTCACCAGACTGTGACAAGCCACGGAGGTCAGGGCTATCGCCTGAAAACCACTGGCCTGAGTGGCCTGAGTAGGCAGGCTCGGGTCGGGACTGGTTGGGACAAGGGACGCGCTTTTCTGAGTGGAGACGCTGCACGGACAAGAGGAGTGATTCCTCCGGCAGGAGAGGCGGTAGACAAAAGGTTCTAGATGGGAGGGCCTGCACGGGCAAAGGTCGAAAAATGCGTGTACCTTCCCTTTGTGCAAACTGAAAAGTGCTCTTTTGGCTGAATTTAGAGGTGGAGCGGAGCGGGGAAAGGACGCCGGCTAACTTGACTGGGTCCGAAGACCGTGGGCAGGGCGAAATGGTTTTCTACGTAAAGGGTTAAGTTTGGGTTATTAAAATTCCCCCGGCGTTGTGGGGACTCGAGGTGGAGAGGAATAAGGGATAGCGGCGGGGACAGAGCCACTGGCAGCTACCCCTCTGTCTCGGTCTACCTTCAGGCACCACACACAGAATGTCAATAACTACTTGAGGTACGCCAGGCCTTCGCTGGTTTAGAGGGTCGCCCCGCCTCCTGGGACGCCTGAAAGCCTGTGCGCGCTTGCGCTCTCGCCTCCGATCCCTTCCTAGACTGAGCCAGAGAGCGCCTGCCGGCATGGGGAGGGCTTTCCTTTTTCACCCAATCAGAGACCACCAGTGGTCCTACGACCCTTTCCACTCTTCATTGACTAATCGGGTAGAGACGAAGAAGATGGGCATCTGCAGCAACCACTGGAGAGAGGCAAAAGGGAGGAGGTTTCCTTTTCTCCTTGCGGTGTGGCGCGGGAAGGGAGTCGTTTTGACTGGAACGCTAACAATTTTCGGTTTGATGGATTAGTGAGGGAGCCAATAAAAGTGGGAAGAAGGCGGGCCTTCTCCGGCGAGGGGGAGCGTCGTTCCTATCAGGTGCTCCAAGGGAGGCTAGGCTGTGCCAGAAAGCCGACCTATCAAATTGGAGTTTATTTTAAGGCGGCGGGGTCAGCCAGATGACTGGCAGAAAGCACTCGCCTATAAGGAGTGTCTCAGACAAACGAGGGCGAGCCCATCTGAAGAACGGCGTGCGCTGTACCCAATAGGCACGCAAGGCGTGCGGAGGCTTCCCCTCCCCCCTTGGCGGGACCAGTGGCTCCCCCTATCGGGTGGGGGCGGCGGGTGACGGGCGTGTCCCTCCCCCAATGAGAGGCGGGGGGAGGCGGGTTCTGTGCCGCCATGTCGCGGAGGCTGCTGCCCCGGGCGGAGAAGCGGCGTCGGCGGCTGGAGCAGAGGCAGCAGCCGGACGAGCAGCGGAGGCGGTCGGGAGCGATGGTGAAGATGGCGGCGGCGGGCGGCGGAGGCGGCGGTGGCCGCTACTACGGCGGCGGCAGTGAGGGCGGCCGAGCCCCTAAGCGGCTCAAGACGGACAACGCTGGCGACCAGCACGGAGGCGGTGGCGGCGGCGGTGGAGGAGCCGGGGCGGCGGGCGGCGGCGGCGGGGTGAGGCCAGGGCCTTAGGGGCCGGGAAGGGACGGAAAAATTTCCACCTTGAGGGTATTCATTTGGGGGGGCTCCTTTGCGCACGCGCCCGGGCCCTCACGCCGTGACGGGGTGGGGGAGGGGCAGGCGTTGGGCAAACGGCGGGGTTTGCGCGAGGACAGCAGCTTGCGCGTGCGCGATATTCAGAACGGGGTTGGGGGGGATGGTGTGGGAGGCGGAGGAAGGAGGTTGCGTTGCGGGTGGCGCAGTGCGCAGGCGCCGCGGGCTGGAGTGTGGGGGGTCGGGCACGCGGCCGGGCCGTTTTTTTTTTTTTTCTCCCTTTATCGTTTAAGTCACTGCCCTCGCGCAAGCGCACTTCTTCTTGGGCCTCGTGGGCGGGGGTGGGGGGTGGGTAGCACCGCGTGAGCGGGAACGGTGGGCGGTGGCCTTTTCCGCTCCTGAGTAGGGAATTCTGGCTGATCGCTGTTTAATCTCTAACCTCATGGTTTGTGTTGATACAGTAGTTGATTTGCTTTGAGGATATTCCCCCGCAACAGAATATGTCCCCATTTTTTGTGGGCTTTGAAAACGGGAAGAAAGGGGCTTGTGAAAGGTCCTTTTTGCCATTTGGGAATTGAACTAAGCTGTGGAACCATCACAAGTTTGCTTCCGTTTCGTGGGGTTAACTGGATGGAGTTGGTTTGGTAAACCAAAATGTTCTCTGAGGGTGGGCATTTTCGAAGGCATTCGCCGTCGTTCGTTGGTCTCCTAGTCGGAAAGGACCACCGTTTGTCCTTCCTGACTTGGAGCTGATTCCTTCCTCCCTCCCAAGTTCGTGAAGTCCTCTCCCCTTCAGCCATTTGTAGGATTTTTCCAGGGTTTGGTGGTGACCTGTAGCAGTGATTTCTAGTGTTTTAACTTGCGGCAGGCCTTGTTAGACTCATTTTAAAACTACTTGAACTAAATCTTCCAACAGTTTGTATGAGATACAGGATGGTATTACAAGTGGGGACATGTAGAGCTGAGGTAAATTTGTGTAGATCACATAGCTAGTGATGGGGGAGGGGCTGGGATTAGAATTTATGGGCTGTGGAACTCCAAACCGCTGAGCTGGTAACCCATCAGGCGGGTGTGCCTCCTGTGGTTTGTGTGGTTCATTCCTGAAATAGAATCCAATTCTGCCCCTGTTGCATGGGCTTCTGCTTGGTGGCTCTCAAACAGGAGATTGGGCCCAGAGCCCAGGAAACATGGAGAAAGTTACTTTCCTACTGATTCCCAGAGGCTTCTGTGTGGGTGGATAGATACTTCTTGTGAGGGAATCGTGTTGGTTTTTAGTGATGTGGGTTGGAGTGAGTTTCTTTCTTTCTTTCTTTCTCTCTCTCTCTCTTTTTTTTTAAGGACCTTTCTCATCTTATTTTCCGTAATCTAGCCTAGGCAGTATTTTTTACCACTGATTTTGGTGGGTGGTTAAAGACTAGAAGTGGCTTTCACAGCTTTGGGGGCAGGGATGTTTTAATGTGACTGATCCTGGGGGTTGGGTAGTGGGGACAGTAATGCTTGGCTGGGTTTGTTGCACAGGGGAAAGGGGAAAGAAACATGCCAAGAGAACGTTGTGATTCAGGCTGCAACAGAAAACTGTTTGAGCCCTTCCTGCCAGTGCTGTCCTGTTTCCATCCCAGTCTTTTCCCCCGTTTTCTTGACCAGTGGGAAGAGAAAAATTCTAGCAGGAATGTAAGGTGTGGGGCATGCCTTGTCTTCCATTCTGCCTTCCTCAGAAGCTACAGCAAGAGGTATAGGCAAGTGGCCCTCCACTTGGGGCCTGAGCTCTGCTGGCCCAAAAATCTTTGAGGGTGATTGCTTTGTGTTGGCCATCCCTTGTTGTCTGCCCTGTGTGATGCCTAAGTGTCTTATCTGATTGGGTCTCCCAACAGCACAGAGGGCAGTGGGCCACCATCTTGTACAGCAGGAAATGAAGTTACATTCTTTCTTCCTTTTTCAGGAGAACTACGATGACCCACACAAAACCCCTGCCTCCCCAGTTGTCCACATCAGGGGCCTGATTGACGGCGTGGTGGAAGCTGACCTTGTGGAGGCCTTGCAGGAATTTGGACCCATCAGGTACTCCTCAGAGGCTTTGGGTTGGACGTAGAAGTCTGCTTCTTGGTGTCCTGTGTGTCCTTAGTTTCTGGTGGGAAGTGACATAGCCAGTTTGGCCCAGGGTTC
The DNA here is from genome assembly GCF_902655055.1 of Lutra lutra. Taxonomy (NCBI): domain Eukaryota; kingdom Metazoa; phylum Chordata; class Mammalia; order Carnivora; family Mustelidae; genus Lutra; species Lutra lutra. Next base: position 45,996,018 of record NC_062294.1, on the reverse strand, counting down.
TTTGGTTAGGTCCTGGGACTCCGCCACTCTTGGGTTTAGCCCTCATACTTTGGGGCAGGTTATAGCAAGTTACCTGTCTCTTTTTCTCTCTCTCTCTTCCCCCCCCCCCTTCAGTTTTTTTTCTTTTTCTAGCTTTTAATCTGGATTCTCTTGTTTAGTGAGTATTTTTGTCACATGTTAGGTACTGGGACTAGAGTAGAAACACAATAAAAATGAAGCTTTGGGGCTCCTCCAACAGTTGCCCATCCAGAGCAATCAGCACTGTGATAGGAAAGCCTAGGAGCCTTCAGGAGGCATCTGGCTCAGGGGAAGAGGATTCAGGAAGGAAGACTTCCCAGTGGAGGTGATGCCATAGCTATATCTCTTTTGCCTATTGTGCCACTTAGGGTACAGGGTGTTCAAGTCAGGAAACCAGGGTGGAGGTACAGAGGAGTCCAGAGAGCTCAGTCCATTCAGGGAAAGTTGAATGTCATCCTTTTGTCTATGTTCCCTTGAGAGGACCGAAACATGTGTTTTTTCTGCTAGCTATGTGGTAGTAATGCCTAAAAAGAGACAAGCGTTGGTGGAGTTTGAAGACGTGTTGGGGGCTTGCAACGCTGTGAACTACGCGGCCGACAACCAGATCTACATTGCTGGCCACCCAGCTTTTGTCAATTACTCTACCAGCCAGAAGATCTCCCGCCCTGGGGACTCGGATGACTCCCGGAGCGTCAACAGTGTGCTTCTCTTTACCATCCTGAACCCGATCTATTCCATTACCACGGTGCGTGCCCAACAGGCTTTCTTTTAGATGCTTTTGTGAGCTCTCTCTTCCTCCTGTCCTCTCCCCTGAGCCAGATTGACCTACCAGTGCCCTTTCATCTTGCCTGTGTGCTTTTTACAGGATGTTCTTTACACTATCTGCAACCCTTGTGGTCCTGTCCAGAGAATTGTTATTTTCCGGAAGAATGGAGTCCAGGCCATGGTGGAATATCCTTTGCTGGGAAAGGGGAATTCTTTGAGGTGGGGGCTCTCAGAAGGCTCAGCAGGAGTCTGTCCTTTCAACCAGCACAGGCTCCTGATGGCTGCCAGGTACCAGATCCTTTTCTAGAGCCCCCAGTCTGATGGGAGGGGTCATTAATGAACACACTGGCGTGTAGTGTGAAAGCTCAGAGTCTAAATTGCTGCGAAGGGGAGGCGCGCCCAGCACATCTGGCGGGGTGGTTCTCTGTTGCCATGATGTAGGAGCTCGTATCCGGGCAGAAGAACTGGTCTCTGTAAAGGTTCTCAGGTGGGCAGCAGCTGAGTGTTAGAGAAAGCAAATGGCTTGACCACTTACGAGGGGGAGAGGGTTCACTGCAGGCTTTGGAAGCAGTGAGCAGGGCATCCGAGGCAGTGCTGTGAAACATGGGTCAGGGTGCATTGGGGAGCCACTGACAGGGCTCCACAGGAACCTCACCTGGTTGATGTTTCAGAGATTGTCCGGGCTACGTTAAAGCACACAGCACGAGAGGGAGAGGAATGGGCAGAGGGAAAGTGACTTGGCCTGGGGTGGTAGCAGAGGGAGTTGCTGTCACCTCTGGGCTGGTGGGATTGGGAGTGCAGGTGAGAGAGGAACTCTGGACAGTGACTGCCCGCCCAGAGCCACACTCTAGCCCTTTCCGTGTAAGCAGCTAGTGACTCTGGGTGAGGAGCTCACCCCAGAACTGACATGCAGTGTGGTCTTTGGGGTGCTCCCTCATCCTCATCCCTTTCTGGGACCACTTAAAGCCCTTTCCAAAGAGCGCCTGTCTCGGGGCTTTCCTTAACTTTAACCACATTTGATTCTGTGCAGAGTGCCCAGCGGGCCAAAGCCTCGCTCAATGGGGCTGACATATACTCGGGCTGTTGCACTCTGAAGATTGAATACGCGAAGGTGGGTCTAGGAAATGACTGCCCCTTGTCAGCTTCCAGGTGAGCTGGGGGGCCTGGCTAATTTCAAGCTTTGTCTTGTCCCTGCAGCCCACACGCTTGAATGTGTTCAAGAATGATCAGGATACTTGGGACTACACAAACCCCAATCTCAGTGGACAAGGTAATCCTGATGGCAACTTTGTTCTAAACACACCCGCCTTGCCTTCACTCGACTAGTGCACTTCATAGACCCGGGCTCAGGGTTATGTAATGCCATTGGGCTCCCTGTGGACATGGGAGGGTCTGGGGGGTGTTGCGCGGTTAGCTCTTGGAAAAGATGCTCCAGTGGGAGAGGGTGAATGAGGGGGCCTCTAGGTTGTAGCTGCTGCTGGGGGCCCTTTAACGTGGCTAAGGGTGTAAAGCCAGGGCAGAGGCTTGGACGGGGTTGGGGAGCAGGGAGGGCCTTGTTGAGCACAGGACATGGCAATGGCTTATAAACCAGTAGCAGCTCCCAGATGGATTCTGCTGTTGCCCTTCTAGGAGCCTGCCTAGGGTCACTGACTCTCCATTCTCAACTGGGCCCGGAATGGTTCTCTTGCTCGCCACTATCAAGAGGGTCTGCTGGGGGAGGGGCGGGGCAGACTGGGAAGGTGATGAGGGCGCCTAGACCCTTGGAGCAGAGCCTTTGAGCAAGTTGACCTTGTGGAGGTGACACCCTGGATTGGAGCAGGGCGGACACGCCTCACCTCCCTTGTAGCGGGGACTCAACATCTCTGCAGGGGGCCCAAACGGACAACCCCCTTCCTAGACTCTGTCAAGAATGGTTTGCCTTGGATAGGAGGGAGAGGTGGAGGATTGCCTTTGGAAAAGCAGCGGCACCCCCTCAGCAAGACCGTCCATCTCTGTCTGTCTTGGTCTGATACGTCGGACTAGGCCACGGGCTGAGGGAGGAGGCCGGTTGCTGACCTCACGGGCCCTGGGAGGCCAAAGGCCCCCATTCCTAGGCGGGCCTGTCTTGCTCGCCCTCGCAGCTGGGAAGCAGTGGGCAGGGTGGGCTAGACTCTCCCCAGGACCCTCACGGTGGGCGCTGTGGGCCTGGCCGCCCCTCCAGAGGTCAGAGGCAAATTGGTGACCGAGTGAATGTACCAGAGCGGGCAATGGCATTACATGACCGCTAACAGAAACATGGCAACCAACCATTTCTTCTCCAAGGAACATAAATAGAAGATGTGCAGACCGGCAGGGGCTAGTGGCAGGGGCTGGCTGTGCATTGGTTTTGATGCCTCTCAGCTCTGGCCGCCCCAAGACTGGGGGGCAAAAACGAGAGCTGAGGAGGTGGCCTGGAGTGAGGGCGGTGCTTCGCCACCCCTCGGGAACCATACTTCAGCGGCTCTGCCTCTGCACATTGCTCACCAACACACAGGGTAGAAACCACTAGCTCTTCCTGGAGAGAACAGAACACGCAGCCTGCACCACGTCCCCAGAAACAGCTGCAGACTTGAGCTCACTACATCAAGAACACCACACCGCGCTCCAAGGAACAGCTACAAGCACAGAGACAGAGGCAGACAGAGACAAAGAGAGAAAGAGACGCAACATGGCAGCAGACACTGCTTTTTTATTAAACATTAAAAAAAAGTCAAAATCCAAGCAAACTCGAACCCGAAAATGTACACAGAAGTAGGAAACACAGAGAACAGAGCTCTCCCAGCCAGCCAGCGGCGCTCTTTTCGGAGAATGTTTCATAGACCGAAGTAGATTCCATGGGCCTCCAAGACAATAGGATCCTCTCTCCATTCCTCGCCATATGGGTTGTTTTTTTTGTTTTTTGCTTTTAAGTCCTTTGGTTTGGGGAGGGCCTTTTTTTTGTTCTTTTCTGTTTTGATATTTTTATTTTTTCCGCAGTCATCGGCTGCCAACATAATCTGCACCAACTGGAGCTCAGAAACCAAAAAAAAAAAACTTAAACCACAACAACCAAAAAAAAAAAATCAAAAAAAAAAAAAAAAAAAAAAAACAAAACAGACCTAAAACCAGACAGCCAAACAGCTCAGAGGTACACAGTTACCTGCTGGCGGGTAACCAGGCGCGCTCCCAAGGCCAAAAGCGCGGGCATAGTGGGGCCACTGGCACACCTCATACCCAGGAGACACGCACACGGAGCGCTACACAGCCAGAAGCACCGCACTGCAGCACACAGTGTGAGGAGCTGACAACACGGAGGGACACTACCCACCTCATACACCTTTATTTGCCACTTTTCTGGTATCTTCTGAGGACAGAACATCTGTGAGCCATTTTTGATTTAATCAAAAACATTGACTTTTAAGACAATTCTTTTTAAAAAAAAAAATTGTATCGGGTGTGTACCGTGACTTGTATTTATGACTGTAAAACCATGTGATGCAGGGCCGCAGTGTATGTTTGATGGGACGCCATCTTTCAGAACTGTGCTAACTCACTGTTGAAGCGTCCAATGGTAAGAGAAAATACAGATTTGTTTTTTGTGACAAATGGACATTGTACTCTGTACTTCTGCTGTAAGTAGCCCTTTTCCATCTTTGTAATGACTGATTGTTGGAAACAAAACCCAGGCCGGGTGGCAGGAAAGGGCAGTGGTCTCGAACCCTGGGTTTTGGAGTCAGCCAGACCTGGGTTCAGATCCTGGCTCGGCCGCTAACTTTTGCTTTGTGACCTTGGGCCAAAGTGTCTTTTAACTGGTCAGTTAAAAGTTGAGTGCTCAGGTTCCTTATCTGTAAAACGGGGCAAAAATAGTACCTACCTCATAGGGTTGTTGTGAGGAATTTCCGAAGCGGTGATGTCTGTAAAGCGCTTTGCACAGTGTCTGCCACTCAAGCGCTAAATTCATGTAGCGACTATGAATTATAGTTGGGGTCTTGGGTGGATCTGCGCCATTGTCGGGGTCTGAGAATGTCGATGCCTTGTATATGACTGTTCAATTGAATTGGTTCTGATGTTGCCCTGCTTGTCCTTTCCCACAGTCCCTCTCCTCTGGTTGGGTGTGACGATGGGGGGTGGCAGGGAGGATCAGGGTTGAGAAGGAAGGGACCTAGAGAGTAGGGCCTAGAGCTCCTAGAACTTTGGAAGTATGGGGACCAGATTTTATCATCTTTCTGCCCTGCCTTTCCTTGGTGGTTTTCCTGCTCTTAACTCCTCTCCCATTATCGGTAGGAGTTTGAGGAATCTGTTCTTGGCCTCTGTAACATAACATCTGTAGCATCTGCAGGTTCCCCAGAGGGCCTGAGAGTTGGACTTCCCATTTGCGCCCAGGGCAGAAGGGGGAGAGAGAGCCCAGAAGCTGGCCTCATCCTTCCCAGAGAAAGGAGACCAGCTGCTTCGCACCGGCAGGGGAAGGGGAGTGGGCTCCAGTCCTGAGGCTTGGGCTTCATGCCCACCACGGGTCAGGCCATAGGAAGGAGGCCCTAGCAGCTCTGGTGAGGAAGGGGGATTTGCCTAGGCACGCAGGAACCGAAGGTCTTCGAGATTAGCTTCTAGTCAGGAGGGTGATGCCCCTTTGTTCCTGGGTGGCCTCTGACTGTCTTTTCTGTCCTCAGGTGATCCTGGCAGCAACCCTAATAAACGCCAGAGACAGCCCCCTCTCCTGGGAGATCATCCCGCAGAATATGGTGAGGGCAGGGGGTTCCCCTCCGTGGACTCCCGTGGCTCATGTGCCCCTGCCCGCCGCCCGCCGCGCAAATTCTCACCCGTCCTCCCTCTCTTTCCTTCCCACCCCCCAGGAGGGCCCCACGGTGGGTACCACAGCCATTACCATGATGAGGGCTACGGGCCCCCCCCACCTCACTACGAAGGGAGAAGGATGGGCCCACCAGTGGGGGGTCACCGTCGGGGCCCAAGTCGCTACGGCCCCCAGTATGGGCACCCCCCACCCCCTCCCCCACCACCCGAGTATGGCCCCCACGCCGACAGCCCTGTGCTCATGGTCTATGGCTTGGATCAATCTAAGATGAACTGTGATCGGGTCTTCAATGTCTTCTGCTTGTATGGCAATGTGGAGAAGGTGAGTCTCTCTCAGGTCCGTTGCTACCCTTGCAGCCCGAGTGGGCCGAGCCTCATGCGTCAACAGTGGGGGAAGGAGCCTGGCTGACAGCAGGCTGGTTCCAAGAGGGTGACTCACTGAAGCAGGCAGCCAGCTGCGGACATTATGTTTGGTCCTCACCATGGCTGTTTTGTCGTCTCTTAATCGGGTGCGTTAACCAGGACTTCATGAAAGTATGAATGCTTAACGTCATACTTACATTTGTGATTTATAAGACTCAGTTTTTGTGGCCGAAGATCATCATGTGAGGATTTTTTCAGAAAACTGAAAGATGATCTGGCAACCCTTGGGCCTTCCTGCCTTGCCTATGGGACAGGTGGCTGTTCGCCCCTGACCAGGTGGCTTGTTTCTCTGGAACCCAGCTGAGTCCTGGGAGCCTCTGTGCTCGCAGCCCCTGGCTTAGCCGGGGAGTCCTAGCAACGGCAGCCATAGCGTGGGTTAAGCCTGCCTTCTGCACCTCGGGCGCTGTGGATAGGACTGGACGTGTGGCAACTTGCTTGTTACTAGAGTCCTTGATGAGACCAGTCGGGGCAGTGAAGGCACGGAGGGTAAATTACTTGCCCAGGTTCCCAGACCTTTATGTGGAAGCAGGACCTCATGCTAGAGAGATTGGCTTTGGCGCCTTTGTCACGGGCGTTCGCTGCCTTCGGTCCTATTGCCCACAGCGGTGTTTCCCATCGTGACCCACTCTGGACCATGTGCGTCTGTGTGCTCACTGACAGACGTTAGTGGCAGTATCTGCTTTCTTTCCTTACTGTGCCGCTGCCCGCTTTTTGTTGCGCTTCATTAAGTGATGCACTCAGGGCTCGTGCCCTGAGGTGAGAAAGACTGGCCCTTGCGCAGAGCCCTGCCTGGGGGCCGCACACACTGCTCTGCTCCTGATGTCTTGTTCCCCGGGGGGCGGACGGAAGCCTTGCTCTAGAGCCAGGAGTTCCTTGCTTTTCACTAGCTCAGAAGGGGTGGAGGAAGGGTCCCTGGCAGCTGGGCCGTGGCACTGATCACAGTCCCTCTCCTGAAGGTGAAATTCATGAAAAGCAAGCCGGGGGCCGCCATGGTGGAGATGGCTGATGGCTATGCTGTGGACCGGGCCATTACTCACCTCAACAACAACTTCATGTTCGGGCAGAAGCTGAATGTCTGGTAGGTCCTTAGTCTCCTCAGGCTTGGGAGTGTTGGAGAGGAGCTGAGGGAAGAAGGGAAGTAGAATGGGGCCGCTCTGGAAAGCACCCAGCAGAGGAGCACAGGCGAGACTGGGTTCTTACTCGGGCAGGAGTAGGGGGTGGTGGGTCGTGCATCTGCGCACAGCTGAAACGGTGGGGAAACTGTCGGTCTCGCCTGAGCTGTGGGGCAGAGACCCCTGAGGCACACAGCATCTTCAGACAGGAGCTAGGCCGCCGTGGAGGGCTTGGGGTCTGACACAGAGCTCCCCTTCTCTGGTACAGTGTCTCCAAGCAACCAGCCATCATGCCCGGGCAGTCCTACGGGCTAGAAGACGGGTCGTGCAGTTACAAAGACTTCAGCGAATCCAGGAACAATCGGTTCTCTACCCCAGAGCAGGCAGCCAAGAACCGCATCCAGCACCCGAGCAACGTGCTGCACTTCTTCAACGCCCCTCTGGAGGTGACTGAGGAGAACTTCTTCGAGGTGGGTGCTGTGGAACTGGCCCCTCACCGCGCCATCTGAATGAGCCATGTGTTGTAGGCTTTTCTAGTACTTGTTGAGCCACAGCTCCGCCACGCCCTGGGCTGGGTCCGGGGATGCAGCTGGAACCAGAACGGACAGGCTGAGAACAGCACCAAAGGCCTAGCCGCGGTGGAGGTCGGCTGTCCTGTTTGCTTGCGTTGTTGACAGACTGGGGTGGCTGCTGTTTGCCAAAAAAGGTTTCTCCTAGTCTGGGTGAGAGAGTGGCGATTATTAGAGTCCAGTGTCAAAGCATCCACGTAGTCGGGACCTTCCGTCCCTCGATAATAACAGAAGGGAGGCTCCTGTTCAGGTCTGGTCAGAGGAGACTGGGGCATTGAGTGGGAGGAGGGCTGACTGGCAGGGTTGGACTTCAGCCCTTGCTTGGGCCTGAGGTGTTGCTTGTCACTTTGGCAAACATTTGCTTAGTGCCAGTACACCCAGGTGGGAATTTTAAGAAAAAACAAACAGTTTTTGCTGTAATGATGATAGTTAAAGGTAGTGGAAACAGTAAGAACAGTGTTTCTAAGCCTTTGTTGGGTCATGGGGGGGGTGCCTTAGAGTATGTTGTGTGATCAAAGATCAGAAATCCCAGAAAAATGTCAGTACTCTGTCACGAGCTGCTTGAATCCTGCCACGTGGTACTGCTGTTTCTGAATCCTTTCTGTGTCCTGCAGATCTGTGACGAGCTAGGAGTGAAACGGCCATCTTCGGTGAAAGTATTCTCAGGCAAAAGTGAGTGAACTGCTACCGCCTTCTTTCCCCGTTCCTTGGCTTTAGGCGGGTGGACCCGATTCCTGCTCAGGTCCGCCTGAAACAAACTTTGTGTTCTGATCAGGTGAACGCAGCTCCTCTGGGCTGCTGGAGTGGGAATCCAAGAGTGATGCCCTGGAGACTTTGGGCTTCCTGAATCATTACCAGATGAAAAACCCAAGTGAGTATCTGTGTGTCCTGTAGTCCTCACCCTTGTGGCCTGATGCTGGGCTGGCTTCAGGCCAGAGCCGTCCTCCCTGCCATCAACATAGGGCCCCAGAGATCGCTTCACTGGTGCCGACATGGGCAGGCGGGACCTGGTCGCCAGGAGATTAGCCTGATGGTCCCTGTGGGAGGGAGATCCAGCCTGGCTGCTTGCCGCCACCTGCTCTGCCAGCCTCGGGGTTCCTAAGACTCGTCCTCCAGGGACTGGTTTTCCGTGCGTCAGAAGCTGCCAGTAAACACTGAGCACTGTCTGTCGCACAGACTGGCTCAGAGGGTACCCAGGAAAAGGGCTGATCTGGCCATCGGGGAACATCTGCCCACTTGCAACCTGGGCCAGCTGGGGAGCTGGGAATGGGATTCCCCGTGGAATCGAAGGCGGGGGCGGGGAAGTGCCTTCAGTATTGGGCTTGATTGTAAGTCTCACGTTGGGCAGTGACTAGTTAGATCCCTGCAGCCGAACAGCAGAAATGGAGGAGGGGCCGGGTGGTCGGCACCTGCAGAGGAGGAGGGGTGCAGCCAAACCTGTCTTCTCCTTTGCAGATGGTCCATATCCTTACACTCTGAAGTTGTGTTTCTCCACCGCTCAGCACGCCTCCTAATAGGTGATCCAGAAGAGTCCCATCTGAGCAGGAAAACGTTTCTCTTTCCTTTATGCTGTTTGTTTTGTTTTGTTTCTGGGTTTGTTTTTTTTTTTCCTTTTTTTTTCCAAAAGTTCTTGTATTCCTTTTTTTAAATGCTAGGTTAGTGGGCTTAACCATAACGGAAATGCTGGCAGTCTGGAGGGGGAGGGGAAGGGGACCTGATATCTCCCAAGATTAACGTTCACTTTTTAAAAAAAATTATTGTACGTGTGATTTTTTTTTTTTTTTTTTTTCCTGTTCATACATTTGTGCTGCCCGTGTACTCTTGGCACATTTCAATAAAATTGTTTGGAAAATAAACATTGCGCTTACTAGGATTCCAGGGTGTGTCTGTTTCCCTCCCACCTGGTCTCCTGCCTAAGAGCCAGCAGGCTGGGACACAACTATGGGCCGCTGGGAGCTGCCGGCCCAGCCCAGGAATGCTGCAAGGAATTAAAAGCAATCTGGTGAGGAAAATCTGGGAGGGCTGGTGGCATTCTTCATGGGCCCTGCCCAAGGAAGCTGAATCTAGTTGGAGAGTCATCTTTTAAGAAGTAAATGGTGCTACAAATTTCAAGAGTTAAAAAAAAAAAAGAGCGGGCGCCTGGGTGGCTCAGTGGGTTAAGCCGCTGCCTTCGGCTCAGGTCATGATCTCAGGGTCCTGGGATCGAGGCAGGGAGCCTGCTTCCCTCTCTCTCTCTCTCTCTGCCTGCCTCTCCATCTACTTGTGATCTCTCTCTGTCAAATAAATAAATCTTAAAAAAAAAAAAAAAAGCGCTTTCATCCTGCCAAGTAAGTACTTGGTTTTTATGAGATTGGAAAATAAGGAAAATAAAATCTCAGGTAAAAGTGAAGGTCTGCTCCCCAGTCCCTTTAACAGTTTTTGACGTCTTTCCCCACCCATGTAAATTTTTTTCTTTTAACAAAATGCTTTATGCTGTGCACTGTTCTGTATCATACCACATACATAGCTTCCTTCTGCAGTAGCTCATGGGGAATGTCATTTCCCTTTTCCCGGTCTTAAAAGTAAAATCTAGTTTCTTGGCTACTGTAAACAGTACTGCTATGCATGCAAATGCCTCAAGCCAACTTCCCTGATAACTGATCTGGAGGTAAATTCCTAGTAGTGGAATTGCTGAGTTAAAAGATAATTCAGGGTCGGGCGCCTGGGTGGCTCAGTGGGTTAAGCCGCTGCCTTCAGCTCAGGTCATGATCTCGGGGTCCTGGGATCGAGTCCTGCATAGGGTTCTCTGCTCAGCGGGGAGCCTGTTTCCCTCTCTGTCTGCCTTCCTCTCTGCCTGCTTGTGATCTCTGCCTGTCAAATAAAATCTTTAAAAAATAATTCAGGGTGTCTGATAATTTGGGGCATCTGGTTAAGACACCAAGAAGCCTTGATCTCAAGTCTTGGTCTCAGGGTTGTGAGTTAAAGCCCAGCGTTGGGTTCCATGCCGGGGGGTCCCTGGTGGCTCAGTCTCCCTTCAGCTCTGGTCATGATCTCACGGTCTTAGGATCAGCCCTCTGTATCAGGCTCCCTGCTTGGCAGGAAGCCGACTTCTCCTTCCCATTGCCCCTGCTTGTGTTCCCTCTCCAGCCTGCTTCTCCCTCTCACACGCCCCCCACCTTGTGTTCCTTTCTCCCAGTGTCTGTCAAATTAAAAATTAAAAATTAAAAAAAAGTATTACAATGTAATACTCTGTAATTGTGGTAGATGGAAACTTGTGTATATGCGGTGGGGCATGGGGACCTGTAGGTGGAAGGAGCCTGCTTTAACCTTGACTCAAGCTGGAAAAAAGTCTGCTGCAAGAGAACAAGTGAGGACCGTTGACTGTGCCTTGTTCATGCATGTGCACCTGAAAACTCACTGGGACACATGGCTGGCTCAGTCCGTGGAGCGGGTGATTTGAGCTCTGGGTCGTGAGTTTGATGTCCACATTGGGTGTAGAGAGATCTTTTTTTTTTTTAAGATTTTATTTATTGAGGGAACAGAAGCAGGGGGAGTGGGAGAGGGAGAAGCAGGCTTCCCACCAAGCAGGGAGCCCGATGTGGGGCTCCATCCCAGGTGGCTGGGATCATGACCTGAGCCAAAGGCAGACACTCAACGACTCAGCCACCCAAGCGGCCCGGGCATAGAGATTTCTTAAGCTCAGTTTGTTAAGCGTCTGTCTTCTGCTTGGGGTCTGTCTTCTGCTTGGGTAATGATCGCAGCCAGGATCAAGCTCCTCATCAGGCTCTCTGCTCAGTGGGGAGTCTGCTTCTCCCTCTGCCCCTCACCCTGCTCTTGTGCTCTCTCTCTTTCTCTCAAATAAATAAATTTTTAAAAATCTTAGAAAAGGGGGCACCTGGGTGGCTCAGTGGGTTAAGCCTCTGCCTTCAGCTCAGATCATGATCTCAGGTTCCTGGGATTGAGCCCTGCATTGGGCTCTGCTCAGTGGGGAGACTGCTCCCCCGCTCCCCGACCCTGCCTGTCTCTCTGCCTACTTATGATTTCTGTCAAATAAAATCTTAAAAAAAAAAATCTTAGAAAAACCCACTTGAATTTATTGTGAAGTTTTTGAACTCGGATTATTCACATCTGAAGTCACATGGCATGTATGGAATGAAGAAACTGCTTCGCCTGGGTAAGTTTCAAACAACCTCTGGAAAGGAGAAACAAGAGTTGCCGTAAACCTCTAAATCCTCTAGGATTTGTTTTCAGGCCAGTCATGGGCGTAAGAAAATATTCCAATTTTTGCCTCCCAGCACCCAGTCTTCATCCCTTGTCAGCAGTTTTGAATCTCCTTCCAGATATCCTCTATGTATGTACTATATTCTATGCACACACAGCCATATGTAACCATCTTTTTTACACCAACAGATCATGCTAAATGTGCATCCTTCACTTCTCTTTGGGCACCTGGCTGTCTTAACTGGTAGAGAGTGTGACTTTGGATCTTGGGGTTGTGAGTTTGAGAAATTTAAAATTGTTCCCTCTTGTGTGTTGGTGTCTGCACAGTGGCTTCAGAGCTTCCCATTGTATGGATAACTAAAAACAGCTCTCTGTCGATGTAAGTCACTGGGTCTTTTCCAAAAGAGCTTACCGTCGATGACACAAGAAGGCAAGGTATTTCTTAGAATCCCATTCACCTGGAGGCCTCTGTTCACCTTGGTGCACTTCTCCCTGAAGAGCACACTTAAGCAATTTTATGGCACTTTCAATGCTCTTGGGTTAACTGGCTTTCTCCAACATAGTTTTATTTTTTAAAGAAATTATTTTAAGAACGTAAACTTCAGAGCCACGGAAATCCCTTCTTCAGCGCTCCTGAAGCCCAGATAACCTTGAGCTAATGACTCCCTCCCCCAAGCTCCAGTTTCCTCTGGGCAAAATATAGTACGACCTCTTGGTGGTGTGAGAATTCAAACAGATTACACAGAGAGCGCTCAGTGTTGGTTCCTCTACATTTTCATTGCTTTACAGGGGTAAACTCAGTACCGAAGAATTATTTTCTTTTCCGTTAACAAGGTATAAGTGCATGTGACAAAATTGCAAGGTTGCAGTAATTCTGCCATTATATCTTTGAGCATTTCAGCTGTCTCCAATTTTTCCACCATTATAAAACAGCGCTGTGACGAAATGTCCCGCAGCAATAATGGGCCATGTTCCTACTGGGGCAAAAGGCACAATGCTAAGCCGCGGTCTGCGGACCAGGAAGGGCATTTCCGGTTACCCTTAGTAAAGATGGCGGAAAGACGGGCGTCACCGCTATCAAGCTGCGGCGTCCGTGCCCTCGCCAAACATGGTGGCGTCGTGCCCGCCCCCTTGGCTTCTTCCTGTCTCTTGGGTTAGTCCCCTTAGCTACTAGTTTGCGATGGCGGCAGCCGTGGCGGTGTCTCGTAGTCTGCGGAGCCTGCTGATACGACGTGAGTCACCTCGACCTCTGGAAGTCCATTGCTCTGTAGTGCTGTCATAGCCACCTGAGGATGGGGAGGCCTGTCCCAGGACCCGGTCTGACCACCTTAACACTAGGGTGCATATGCTTCCAACCAAAGAACTCCCTAATTCTGTAAGCCTGTGTCTTACAGTTGGGTTGCTGACAGCTCAGTGTTCCCAGTGTGGGGTCAGCCCCATGATCAAGGGTCTGAAGGTGTCTTCACACTGAGGCCACTGATAAGTGCACTCCTAATCTGAAAGCTTATATCCCCCCTAACCTGAGATTTCCTAGGGACCTGCATTCCCCAGTCTAACATCAGTGAGGGGAAATGTGTGTGCCTTCAGCTCTTGAAAGCACTGTGTCCCCTACCTGGGGTCATCAAAGGCTCTTCTTTCCTCTGTCTCCCCAGGAGTGATGGCTCCCACCCCCCCAGGTCTCAGCCTTAGCCTTCGCCCCATGAACTCCATTGCTCAAGATGCGGCCTCCACAGCAGCCCCCAGAGATGCGCCAGACCACAACTATGAGTCCCTTCGGGTGACAGAGGCTCAGAAACACATCCTGCATGTGCAGCTAAACCGGCCTGAGAAGAGGAATGCCATGAACAAAGCCTTCTGGAGGTAGGGCCTGCCTGCAGGAGGAGGCAGGGGCTGAGAGAATGGGTAGGGGTGGAGTGTGGGGGGTAGGTGACACGAGGGCAGGGGATACCCTTCCAAGACACAGCCTTTCTCTTCTTGCCCCTCCCAGAGAGATGATGGAGTGCTTCAACAAGATAGCACAAGACCCCGACTGTCGGGCTGTGGTGATCTCTGGTGCAGGAAAATTGTTCACTGCAGGTACTGGGTACTCTTCCACCCCCGCCTCTACTAGTCTCCCCTATTTCCTGGAAATAGAGCAATGCTTCTTAACTAGGGTTTCAACCAGCTTCTAACTTCCACTTTTATCTTTTTTTTTTTTTTTTTTTTTTTTCAATTTAAAACATTCAAATACCAAAGTGCGTCCAACAGAACATTACAGGATGATGGACTTTAAAGTCTGGTCCATGGCCTTGACCAAGGCCCTTAACCTCTCGGTCTGTTTTTTTGGGGTTTTTTTGGTGTTTTTTTTAAAAGATTTTATTTATTTGTTTGAGATAGAGAAGGCACAGAGGAAGAGGGAGAAACAGCCTCTCTGGTGAGCAGAGAGCCTGAAGTGGGGCTCGATCATGACCCGAGCCAAAGACAGACGCTTAACTGGCTGAGCCACCCAGGCGCCCCTGTTTTGTTTTGTTTTTAAATGTCACTAAAGTGGGGCGCCTGGGTGGCTCAGTGGGTTAAAGCCTCTACCTTCGGCTTAGGTCGTGATCTGAGGGTCCTGAGATGGAGCCCCACATCGGGCTCTCCGTTCAGCGGGGAGCCTGCTTTCCCCTTTCTCTCTACCTGCCTCTCTGCCTACTTGTGATCTGTCAAATAAATAAAATTTTAAAAAGTAAATAAATAAAATAAATGTCACTAAAGAGTACTAAAATAACGTGCTTTCATATAATTACTCAACACGCACAAACTGATTTCCAGTTACATGACTGTTTGAACTTTTAATTGCCCCACAGATCTGTTCTTCAGACTGGATCATTTCCCTTGACCACGTTCACTGAATCCTTTGTCATCTCTATGCTGCTTGGAAGCCCATCTAGCGATTTTTAAAATTTCAGATACTGTAGCTTTTGTTTCTCAAATTTCCACTTGGTTCTTTTTTTGTATTTGCCATTTCTCTCCTGAAGTTCCATGGCTTGTTATGTATCACGAGCATATTTCTCTTTGCATCTTTGTTCTAACCACTGCTTTAAAACTTTTGCCTCCTCATTCCAACATCTGGGTCACCGTGGGGTCAGTCTCGGTGCATTATCTTTTCTCTTGAAAGACTGAGCCTCATTCTTCTGTTTGTTTGCATTTGGAATAAATTTGGACTGTATCCCGGTTATTAGGATATGGAAAAATGCTGTGGAAACTCTGGGTCCTATGCTGTACCTCTAAAGAATGTTGAGTTTCCTGTTTTAGCAGCTTAGTTGGAATCAGTTGTTTTTGTTTTTTTAAGATTTTATTTATTTATTGGACAGAGATCACAAGCAGGCAGAGAGGCAGGCAGAGGGGAGTGGGGAGGGAAGCAGGCTCCTTGCTGAGCAGAGAGCCCAACGTGGGGCTTGATCCCAGGACCCTGGGATCATGACCCGACCCGAAGGCAGAGGCTCAACCCACTGAGCCACCCATACGCCACTTGAGTCAGTTTTTTGTGTTTTTTTTTTTTTAAGATTTTATTTACTTATTTGACAGAGAGAGAGATCTTCAAACACAACTTCCAGCCTCCTCTCAATCTAGAAATTTTAAAAACAGCCAACTTAACAGGGCGCTTGGGTGGCACTGTCCATTAAGGGTCTGACTCTCGGTTTCAGCTCTGGTAGTGATCTCAGGGTCATAAGATTGAGTCCCATGTTGGGGCTCCAAGCTCAATACAGAGTCTGCTTGAGATTTCTTTCTGCCTCTCTCTTTGCCCTTGAGCTCATGCCCTTTTTCCACCCCCACCCAAGATAAATAAATGAATCTTTTTTTCTTAAGATTTTCTTCATTTATTTGCAAGAGAGAGTGAGCAAGAGAGAGCACCAGCTGGGGGAGAGCCAGAGGGAGAGGACTCAGTGGTGACTGAGGCAGCCCCAGGCCCTGGCGTCATGGAGGTTGTCAGCCCAGCGGGGAAGACACACAGTAAACAATCTGTTTCTGGTTGTTTCCCCTGTTAACTTCTTTACGTGTCCCGCGTTTACTTTCTTTTTTTAAAGATTTTATTTATTTATTTCACAGAGATCACAAGTAACAGAGAGGCAGGCAGAGAGAGGGGGGAAGCAGGCTCCCCGCTGAGCAAAGAGCCCGATGTGGGGCTCGATCCCACGACCCTGGGATCATAACCTGAGCTGAAGGCAGAGGCTTTAACCCACTGAGCCCCCCATGTTTACTTTCTACCCCCTCTCCATTCTCCTTTTGTTGATTTTGTTCCTTTGGGCCAGAAACACTCCAGTGCTAGCCCCTTTCTGAGCTCCAGTGACCTAGAAAACAGGCAAGTGGGCCCTGGTTCTCGGCCCTCATCCTCATGGCACTTGTGCCTGAGAAGCGAAAGATGGGGCTACATGGTGGCAGTGCCAGACCTGGGGCCCTCACCTTTCTAGCTCCCAGCTGACCATAGCTGTCTGGTTCCATTTCCAGCAGCAAGGCTCTCAAGGCCAGAAAGAAGAAACTCAATGTAATTAGTAGTTCCAACGATAGAACGGAGCCATTAATTAAGGAAAAAAAAAAAGAGGGAAGTAGCCCACAGTTATTTAATATCTGCAGAGTGTCTGGACATGGTTCACATATTAATTAATTCTCCCCGGATCCCTTCCAGACAAGTGCAATTATCATCCCCTATTTTATGTGTGAAGAAACTTGCCCGGTTCTCACAGATGGGAAATGGCAGAGCTTTTTTTTTTTTTTTTTTTTTTTTTTTGGTGAGAGAGAGAGAATGCTTGTGAGAACAGAAGCAGAACAGAGGGAGTGAGAGAGAATCTCAAGCAGAGAGAATCTCAATCACAGAGCCCAGTGTGGGGCTCGATCTCACTACCCTGAGATCATGACCTGAGCTGAAATCAAGAGTCAGATGCTTAACTTACTGAGCCCCCCAAGTGCCCCTGAAACGTGTAGGGCTTTTGTTGACGTAGCTGTTACTATTTAGAATAGTGACTAACGGGACTAGGATTATGAAAGAGATCTGGAGCATTTAGAGGTTCCCAGGGGAGCCAGATGGGGGACTTTTTTTTTCTTTATTTATTTGAGAGAGATGGAGAAAAAGTGCATAAGCATGGGGAGCAGCAGGCAGAGGGCGAAGCAGACTCCCTGCTGAGCAAGGAGCCTGATGTGGGGCTCGATCCCAGGACCCTGAGATCATGACCTGAGCCGGACGAAAGCAGAGAGATGCTTAAGTGATGAAGCCACCTGAAGTGAGCAGTTCTTCCCTGGGAGAGAGGACACCTAGGACCACAGTCTGGTCCCTTATCTCAAGGGGTTGCAAAAGCTGGGTGTGTGCAGGGATGGGTAGGGTGGGTAAACCGGAAAAGCCAGTGAAGGAGGTGTCGCAAGGTGCCTCGCTGGGTTCTGGGAGCCCACCACCACCATGGGTTCCACTGAGTCACACAGGCTTCACAAACATGCTGTGGAAGCTGGCAGATGCTGGTGGGCAGATCCGGGTGGTTCTGGCCTCCGTTGAAATGGGGCGCATAGCAACAGTAACTGTGACGCCAGGATATGACAGGCACGGAGAGAAGGGCCTCTGGGGCTCTGTCTCCTCCAGTCCTTGCATCTCCATCGGCTCTCAGGATGGTTTTGCCCTCATTTTCTGGAGAAGAAACTCAAGGCCCAGAGGATGAAGTGGTCTGGCCAAGGTCACACAGAGGAGTTCTGTCTTACCGATATTTACTTCATGGAAATTCAGCTCTACCCTGAGTCAGAATTCCTCAGGTCTCTCTTACTTAAACAAGCTGTGGAGGCCAGGGAGCCCCAGAGGACTGGGGTGTGGCCACATGTGGGAATGGTTTTTCAGGTTTGCCAGATAGCATTGTTCAGAGGCAAAAGGATAACAATGATTAACCCCAGGAGGAAGAAGATGATGGATGATTCTACTCAGAACCCTCTCATAGCAAGATCTCCCTCAGAGTAAAAGCCAAAGTCCACCCCCTGGAACATGAGGCCCCACACGGTCTGCCTGGTCATCTAGGTCCCCGCCTCCTCCATGTTCCTCACACGGACCAGGGGCATTCCTACCACAGGGCCTTTGCACTGGCTCTTCCTGACATTTGGAACTCTCTGATCCCAGATATCCCTATAGTTCCCTCCCTCTCCTTCTTCAGATCTTTACTCAAAACTCACTTTTTCAGGTGTGCCTGAGTGGCTCAGTCAGTTAAGCATCCAACTCTCAGATTTGGCTCAGGTCATGATCTCAGGGTTGTGAGATGGGGGCCCCCTCATCAGGCACCATGCTAAGTATGGAGCCTGCTTAAGATTCTCTCCCTCTGCCCCTCCACCTCTCCCATCCCACCCACCCCTGCTCATGCACACACTCTCTCTTTAAAAAAAGTCACTTTTTCAGGGAGATGGCCCCTGACCACCCCATTTATTTATTTCTTTTTAAGATTGATTTATTTATTTTAGAGAGAGCGCAAGAAGGAGGGGCAGAGGGAGAGACAGTCCCAAGCAGATTCCTTGCTCAGCGCCCAGCCCAGCCCAGGGTGGAATCATAAGAGACCCTTAGATCTTGACCTGAGCGGAAACCATGAGTCAGTCCCTCAACTGCCTGAGCCCCCCAAATGCCCTCCTGACCACCCCATTTAATACCACAACAGCCATCGCTACACCTACACACCCCAACACACTCCACTCCCTGCTGTAATTTTCTTCCAGCACTTGTCACCACCAGACAAACACTAGGCTCTGTTTAGGCACTGGGGATGTAGTAGTGGACAGAGAGCCAGAACTCCACTCTGATGATTAGGAATGAGACCTGGAGCATTTAGAGGTATGGAGAGAGAGCACATGTTTAGAGATATTTAGAGCACATAGAGGTATTTTTAGAGAGAGCTCACATTCTAGAGGGGGAGACAGGCACTAAATGAGTTAAGCACATTATATGATAAGGAGAGGGCAGTGACCAAGATAAGACACAGAGGGAGGTAGAGGGTGATGGGGCTGCTCCTCAGCCGTGGTAGCCTGAGTGGGCCTCCCCAAGGAGGTGACCTTTGAGCTGTGGCCTGATGGATCAGTCTTCTTTTTTTTTTTTTTTTAAGATTTTATTTATTTATTTATTTGACAGAGAGAGAGAGAGCACAAGCAGATGGGGAGGGGTGGGGGGAGAGGGAAAAGCAGACTCCCCACTGAGCAGGGAGCCTGATGCGGGGCTTGAACCCAGGACCCTGAGATCATGACCTGAGCTGAAGGCAGACGCTTAAGCTGAAGGCAGCCCCCCAGGTGCCCCTGGAGTCAGTCTTCTGACCACTACTGGGGGAGGGACTGTTCTAGGCAGAGAGCTGTAGGTAGAAAAACAAAGCCCTGGGAAGGGACTGTGTGATCATGTTGGCACAGCGGTTGGAAGCCTGTGTGCCCAAAGCAATAGGCTGGGAATGGTGTTCATGAGGGCTGGTAAGGTTTTGGCACACATCTTGTATCTTCTTCCAAGTGAGTGAGATGGGAGGAAAGAGAAGGAGGCCCTGATGTGCTCACCAGTTTGTTTGGCTGTGTATGGGGACCAGTCAGGGCAGGGCTGGGAGCAGGGAGACCACAGGAAACTATTTCAGCCAGAGTACAGATTCCTGGAGAATGATTCGTGGAGGAAAGTTTAGATTTGAGATCGTCTTGCAGTTGGAGCCCACAGAAATTGCTCCATCTCCAGTCTTCCTGACGGAATGTTACCACCATGGACTCATGCCCAGACACTTGTCTCCTCTGCCGCCTGGTGTGATGGTGAAAAGCATGACCTCTGGAGCCAGTGCATGGTTCTGGGCTTAAAGTCCCAGTGCCAGTGCTCCCAAGCCAGTGTGACCTTGTTGAGCAAGTAACTTAAGTGTCACATGCCTCAGTTTACCCCCAGTAAAATGGAGATAGTAATAGGACCCACCTCATAGGCCTGTTGGGAGGATAAAGTGAGTAATGACCCTGTAAATGTTAGCTTTTGTTTATTTCACACCCCATATGCTATCCTTTGCTAGATCCTGCGTGAGCACCTTTCTCCACTGTGGTGGTTTGGGGGCTCAAATCTGCTAAGTCTGAGTTCTGACCTCTAGTTGGGGCAATGAGGGCGGCAGGGGAAGGGGGTGCCTGGGAGGCTATGTGAACCTCCTCATGCCTTCCCACCAGGTATCGACCTTATGGACCTGGCTTCGGAAATCCTACAGCCCCAAGGAGATGACGTAGCCCGCACCAGCTGGTTCCTCCGTAGCCTCATCAGCAAATACCAAGAGACCTTCAGTGTCATCGAGAAGGTTCTCTGGGGGACTATTGGGGCACACACCCCCCCGAACCCTGTCCATCCTTCCTGGACCAGCTCTGACCCCACCCTTCCTGCCCCCTCTTGCAGTGTCCAAAGCCCGTGATCGCCGCCATCCATGGGGCCTGCATTGGTGCAGGTGAGTCTGAGCAACCCACCACCCATCCAGGCACTGGTGTAGCTGGGCGCCTGTTGGCTGGCTGCTGCCTGTCCGCCTCAGCCAGGGACCTCCAGCCTCAGATCAGCTGCTAGTTAAACCCTGCCCAGAGGCACAACCCCATCTTCTGGGAGGAGGAGCTGGTCCTTGTGGTTGGTCAATGCCCCTGACCTCCCCCTTGCAGGCGTGGACCTCATCACTGCTTGTGACATCCGGTACTGTGCCCAGAATGCTTTCTTCCAGGTGAAGGTGAGCCCTCCTCCTGCGCTCCTTCCTCAGATCCTGCTTAGAGGTGGGCAATGCGTGGCAGGTGGGGGGGGAGTAGAGCTGCAAAAGAACAGGTTAAGGGGGTGGGGGTGAGAGTGAATGTGAGAAGCAAGGGCCTCATGGAAGAGTTAGTCAGAATTGAGCCTTAAAAAGTGACACTTTGGGGGTGCCTGTGGGGGGCTCAGTTGGTTAAGCATCCAACTTGATTTTGGCTCAGGGTCATGAGATCGAGCTCCATGCATCGGGCTCCACATTCAGTGGGGGGAGTCTGCTTGGGATTCTCCCTCTCCCCGTGCCATTCCCCCTGCTCTCTCTCTCTCTCAAATAAATAAATACATCTTAAAAAAAAAAAAAAAAAGGCACTTTGGCCATGAAGGAAGGGAAGGGGAGGCCGTGCAGTCCACGTGGGTTTGGAGTGAGTAAAGGTATGGGGGTGAAGAGGAAGTTGGGGTTGCTGCTGGGATCAGTGATGGGGAGGACCCAAGGCAGGATGGAGCCTGTAGAGGCAGTGGGGGTCAGACAGGGAGGGCTGGAGGCCTTCCCTCAGGAGATGTGACTGACCTCAAGGAGTTGGGAAGGCAGAGGAATTGGGAGGTGGGCTGTGTTCTGGGCTGAAGGATGACAACGAAATGGGGTGTTTGGGGGGCAGTCTCTGAGGTGGCAGTGGGGTCGCCGCAGGAGATGCTAGATTTCATTGGCACTGAGGTTGCATGGTGGGAGGCAGTATTAGGCACAAACTGAATCCTGACATCATGGCTCCTCCCAGGAGGTGGACATAGGTTTGGCGGCTGACTTAGGAACGCTGCAGAGACTGCCCAAAGTCATCGGAAACCAGAGGTGGGTGGAGGAGCCACGGAGGGGACTGCAGCGCATCTCCTGGATCCAGGATGACTGCGGTCCCCTGACCCGCCCTTCCCTCTTGCAGCCTGGTCAACGAGCTGGCCTTCACTTGCCGCAAGATGATGGCTGATGAGGCCCTGGGCAGTGGGCTGGTCAGGTAGGAGACGCGGCCTGTGCTGTTCAGAGTTCAGGGGTAACCTGGGCTGGGCTTTTTGGGTCCGGGTGTACCCTCACGGGATTACATGGGGGGTGACTTTATCTGGGTGGTCAACTCTTCAAGCTGCAGTCCAGTGCCCTGCTCTGATTGGCTCATTTCACTGGGCGAAATCACTGTTTTCTGCTGTGATTGGCCACTTACTCATGGCGGGTGGTGAGACTCCTTGGCAGACGGCCACCTCCCCGCTCTCCCCCACGACGGATTCCCTTCATCCGCAGCCGGGTGTTCCCAGACGAGGTGCGGATGCTTGATGCGGCCTTCGCCTTGGCGGCCGAAATTTCCACCAAGAGCCCCGTGGCGGTACAGAGCACCAAGATCAACCTGGTCTACTCCCGCAACCATTCGGTGGCCGAGGGCCTCAATTACGCGGTAAGGCTTTGCGCCCAGCCAATCACAGCCCTTCTCTGGTGCCAGAGTGGCCAATCAGGGCCCAGAAACCCTCTGCAAGCCTTGTCCTCTGATTGGTGCGCTGCTTTCTCTTCCCTGTTTTTCATTGGCCCAGTGCCAACCTTTCCCCGCCCCTGCCATTGCTCTCCATTCTCTTCATCCAGGCCACCTGGAATATGAGCATGCTGCAAACCCAGGACATCGTTAAGTCTGTCCAGGCTGCAGTGGAGAAGCAGGAACTGAAGAACGTCACCTTCTCCAAGCTCTGAGAGCCACCGAGGCCCAGGGTCTGGCTGCCTCCCACCTCACGCCCATTTCCTCATCCCTAGAGAAGGAGAGTTAGTAAAGATGGTCGCCTGGTGCCTTCTCCCTTGATCTCCCAGTTTCTAACCTAACTCTGATTTCCTCATGCCCAGGGCCTTATCTTCACCCGAACAATAAAGCAACTTAATGAACCCGGTGTCTTCATTGAAAAGAGCAGAGGCAGAAAAGAGCTGCGACGTCCTTGGGGCGGGGGCCGGGAGGGGGGGGGAGGTCCCAGGACTGCAGCTGCACAGAAGGTTGGGGATGGAGATTTGACCAATGAGCACGGGAGCCGTGCAGGCGACGCCCATAAAAAGTCTGGCAGCTGCCTCCAGGCCGGAAGGCTCCAGATGGTCTCCCTGCCTTCCCCAGGCGTAAGGGCGGTGTTCACCCTGCCTGGCACCCACTCACTGCACAGCCTGGTGGGAGCTGACGCCCGAGTCTGGCTAGAGTTCCGCTGCTACCCAGTCTTGGGCCAACTGCCTCATTTCTTTTTCTTTTCTTTTTTAAATAGGCTCCAGGCTCAAGGTGGGGCTTGAACTCACCATCCTGAGATTAAGGGGTCACGTGCTCTACCAGCTGAGCCAGCCAGGCACCCCTGCCTCATGTCTTTAAACTTTAGGTTTTCATGTCCATATATAATCCGAACCTCCTGGGCTTATGTTTGGAATGAGTGCAAGAGGCCAAGGATTAATTTAGTGCCTTCTGTACGCCAAGTCCTGTTCTGAGCATTTATTATCTTAGTGGTTCCTTTCCAGGCCTCTATGAGGTTGATACTACTAGAATCCCCATTTTTCAGAAGGGCAAATGGGGAAATTGAGGCTAAGGTACTGAGCTAAGACGAAACAGCCAGGAAGTGGTCGAGGCAATATTTGAACCCAGAACCTCTGGCTCCAGAAATGATGACCTAAACCACTATACCTACAATCTAATGTACATGGATTGGGCATGTAGTGGGCATGCAATAAGGTAAGCCCTTTCCCAGTTCCTAGGGCTGTCCAGAGCACCTGTCCCTCCCTGCTTTCACTTCCTTCCTTTGCCCATCTTTCGTGGGCCACTCCTGCAGCCTTGCCCTGCCCAGCCCTCCTGGTCGTACCCTCCCTCTGTTAACAAAGGCCTGGGCAGGATTTTATGGGCTCTGATAAGGCCCTGGCAGGGCCAAAGTTCACTAGCACTTCCTCTTTGCAGAAGGACCTAAAGTGTAGCCCCCTCCCCCCAGCCGCCCTCACCTCCCAGCCTAGCCGAGAGGATCTGGGTTCTAGCTGGTGGCCAGGGAGGCTAGCAACAGAAGGGACACAAGCGGCTGCCCTAGAAAAAGATGTGAGCCTCGGATGCCCAGAAGAGGAACCCATGGACGCTTCCCTGCCAGCCACTCCCTGTCCCTCAGGTATAAGAGCCGCCACCGCCTCCCATCTGCTGACATTGCCCGCCGCCGCATCTCTTCCGGGACGAGCCGCCAGCCCAGCCTCTCAAGATGGCCTATGTCCCTGCACCTGGCTACCAGCCCACTTACAATCCGGTAAGATGGTGACCCAGGACCCAACCATGGATCCCAGCTTAGCTCCACCCTGAACCTC
Source organism: Lutra lutra (assembly GCF_902655055.1). Lineage (NCBI taxonomy): Eukaryota > Metazoa > Chordata > Mammalia > Carnivora > Mustelidae > Lutra > Lutra lutra. The sequence continues at coordinate 45,972,102 of NC_062294.1, read as the reverse complement.
ACACACCAATTTACTCTCACCCTGATCCTGAGAAGTCCCACCCCCACCCTGGGGTCTCACTTAGCCAATACTCACCCCAAAGCCTGACTTGCTCCCATCCTGACCCTTGCGCTATTTATGTGCATCCCTGACTCTTGGCCATCTTCATCTTCACGCTGACCCTTCACCCCTGGTGTCTTCTCCCTCGATAATAAGAGTTGGGGGCTCCTTAATGAGGGGGAAAGGCTCACCAGTCCCTTTTCACAGACTCTGCCCTACAACAAGCCCATCCCGGGTGGTCTCAGTGTGGGAATGTCTGTGTACATCCAAGGAGTGGCCGCTGAGCACATGAAGAGGTAAGGCGCTCCCCCCACTCCAGAGAAGGCAGGGGCAGGGGCCACAAAGAGGGGCTCCCATCCCTAATGCAGGAGGCCTTCTTCCCTTCCTCCACTCTACTGGGGATGGCAGCTCTGGGCCACTGTACCTAGTGGCCAAAGACCAGCCTGAGCCTGGGACATCCAGGGCTTGGTGACCAGGAGCAGGGGAGCCTGGGGGCTGGGGGTGTGGGGGGAAGGGCAGTCAGGGAGATCACCACCAGAAGCAGCCCAAGAGTTGGGATGTCAGATTGGAAATGATGGGTGTGATAGCACAAATTCAGATCAGAGCTCAGAGCCGGCCAGTTGTTTGACTGTGCAATTGCGTGAGTGGGAAAACCTCTCTGTGCTTTCTTTTCCCATATGTAAGATGGCACTGTTTCAGGGATTCAATGTGTAAAACATGTAGAACTGGAAAGTAAGCATTAAAATTAAGTCTTAGCATTTTTTTATGGCCTTAAGGTGGTGATGACAATTGAACTGACCTCAAGGCACTGTTGAGGTTTTTGTTTTGTTTTCTTTGTTCTTGCTTTTTTTTTTTTTTAAGATTTTATTTATTTATTTGAGAGAGAAAGATAGTGAGAGAGAGCACAAGCAGCAGGAAGGGGCAGTGGGAGAGGGAGAAGCAGACTCCCTGTGGAATAGGGAGCCTGATTCAGGGCTCAATCCCAGAACCCCAGGATCACGATCTGAGCCACAGGCGTACACTTAACGGACTGAGCCACCCAGGCTTCCTCTGGCACTGCCATTTCTTTATTCATTGTTTTTTTTTTTTGCTTACTTAGGCCCACTATGTGCCCAGCCCCTGGGGACAGAGCAGTCACCAGGGCAAAGCTCTCTGCCCACATGGAGTTGACAACTTAGTAGAGAGGAGAGATGAAAGATAAAAATCAAATAGACAGGGTCCAGTGGTGCTAAGTGCTATGGAGACAAATAAATAGGGCAAGGAGATGGGGAATGGATGCAGGCGAGGTAGGGGTGTAGCACTGTCCCTTTAAATAGGGTAGACCGGGGGTACCTGGGTGGCTCAGTGGGTTGAGCCTCTGCCTTTGGCTCTGATCGTGATCTCGGGGTCCTGGGATGGAGCCCCGCATCCAGCTCTCTGCTCAGTGGGGAGCCTGCTTCCTCCTCTCTCTGTCTGCCTCTCTGCCTACTCGTGATCTCTGTCAAATGAATAATAAATAAAATCTTTTTAAAATAAATAAATAAATAAGGTAGACTGGGAAGGCCTCTCTGGGAAGCAAACACTTCAGCAAAGACCCAGGGGAGGGGAGGGGAAGGAGTCTGGGAGTAGAGGCTGGTAGCAAGAACAGCCAGTGCAAAGGTCCTGAGGCAGGTGTGTATTTACCCAGTTAGAATAACTTCAGGGTTGCTGGCTTGAGGGGAGGCATGGGTGGTGCTCAGATTTGGCTGTTCCTTAGGTCCCTCTGGCTACAAGTGGGGAGTGGCCTGCGGGGCAGGGTGGCAGCAGAGTGACCTGACCAGATACCTGTAGGGTTCCTAGGACGGTGTCTGGCCCATGGTGAATAGGGAAATGCAGGAGTCCCAGTTGCCAAGTTGGGAGAGGCTGGGGTGCAGTGGCCTGATAAGGAAAGGGAGAAAGGGAAAGTGTTGCAGAAGAAATATGCCTCCCGGACTTCAGGAGCACGGCCCACCCCCTCCTCTCTTGCATCAACAAGGCCTAAGTGTGTTGCCCCTATTTTCCTGGTCCTCCCACCCCCCGCTCCCACCCAGTTCAGAGACCTGTTCAGGGACCTTGGAACACCATAGATCAGAGAGGGCTTCCGGAGGAGGGCCCCATGCGCAGGCAGATGGGGCCAGGGGCATAGCCCTTCCTGTCCCGCCAGGTTCTACGTGAACTTCGTGGCAGGGCCATACGCGGGAGCGGACATTGCCTTGCACTTCAATCCCCGCTTTGATGGCTGGGACAAGGTGGTCTTCAACTCGCAGCAGGGCGGCAAGTGGGGCAGCGAGGAGAAGAAAAGGAGCATGCCCTTCCGCAAGGGCGCGGCCTTCGAGCTGGTGTTCATGGTCCTGGCGGAGCACTACAAGGTCCGAACTCGGGGTCAGGGTCTTCCCTCCTCCCTCCTTCCTCCTTTTCTTCCATCTGTCCCTCCTCCTCCTCCTGCCGCCCCTCCCGGCCTCTCTCAGGTTCCCTTCTTCCCTGCCCCTCTCCCCTCCCTTCTTCCCTTTCCTCACCACCTTTCCTAACTCACTTTTTTCTTTTTCTTCTTTCCTGCCTATTAAAACATTTTTCTCCTTAAAAAAATTATTTTTCCTCTTGTTTCTCATTCTTCTTCGTCGACGGCAGACAGCCTTCTAACGTTTCATGTGTCTCACCTTGTTCCTCCGTGTTTTTGCAAAATGCGTATTTTTGCTATTTTTTAAAAAGAGTTTATTTGAGAGAGAGAGTGCGCATGCGCTGCAGGGAGGGGCAGAGGGAGAAGCAGGATCCCCGCTGAGCAAGGAGCCAGATGGGGGACTGAAACCCATGACCCTGGGATCCTGACCTTAGTCAGTCACCCAGGCACCCCTGTTTTTGCTATTTTTTTCTTTTCTTTTCTTTTAATTTTATTTATTTATTTGACAGAGAGAGAGAGAATGGGAGGAGGAACAGAGGGAGAAACAGACTCCCTGCTGAGCAAGGAGCCCCATGCGGGACTCCATCCTACACCCCCCCCCCCCCCCGGGGTTCATGATCTGAGCCCAAGGCTGATGCTTAATGGACTGAGCCACCCAGGCGTCCCCATTTTTGCTATTTCTTCTGGCGAACTCTGAACACAAACAGAAGGAAGCGAGGGGACAGTCACCCCCTGATCTCCTTGGCCAGCTCCGGTGGTCATGAGCTCCCTGTCCCTCTGCCGTTATCCTGCCTCACATTTCCCCTCTCAGAGGATTTAAGAGCAAATCCCAGATATCATATCAGGTTATTGATAAATCTCTCGCTTTTCAGGAGCACTGTCGTGATGCCATTAGCACACAGAAAACACTGAGCACTCTTGGGGCGCCTGGGTGGCTCAGTGGGTTACGTCTCTGCCTTTGGCTCAGGTCATGATCTCAGGGTCCTGGGAACAAGCCCAGCATTGGGCTCTCTGCTCAGCGGGGAGCCTGTTTCCCCCTCTGCCTCTCTGCCTACTTGTGATCTCTCTCTCTCTCTCTCTGTCAAATAAGTAAATAAATAAAAATCTTTAAAACACTGAGCCTTCTTCCTCAGCATCCCCATATCCAGTCAGCAGTCCGGTCATCTCATAAATACTTTAATATTTGTTGCTTTCTACACTGGGAATCCGGCTGCAGATAAGGCCCAACGTTGTGATCAATTACTGTTCTGCAAGCACTTTTTTTTAAAAAGATTTAATTTATTTGACAGAGAGATCACAAGTGGGCAGAGAGGGAGACAGAGAGAGAGAGAGGAGGAAGCAGGCTTCCCGCTGAGCTCGATCCCAGGACCCTGAGACCACGACCTGAGCCGAAGCCAGAGGCTTAAACCACTGAGCCACCCAGGCGCCCCTGCAAGCATATTTTTAATGTGTGATTGAAGTGTGACCAGAGTACAGAAGAGCGTGGGCCATGTGTACTTCGCTGGTTCTTTGCACAGAGAACACACCCCTGGAACCAGCATCTAAGTCTAGAAACAAGAGCCTTCCAGCCCCAGAAGCCCTTTCCTGTCCCTTCCTGTCCCCTTGTCCCCAGGGTTGGCCTTTATCCTGACTTCTCCCTGCTTGAATCTGTTTCTGTGTCTTTATTTTATTATTATTATTATTATTATTAATTTTATTTTACTTTCTTAAGTAGGCGCCACACCCAGTGTGGAGTCCAGATAGGGCTTGAACAACTCTGGGATTGAGACGTGAGCTGAGATGTGTCTGGGTGGCTCAGTTGGTTAAGCGTCCGCCTTTAGCTCAGATTGTAATCCCAGCGTCTTGGGACCAAGCCCCACAGGGTGCTCCCTGCTCAGCGGGGAGTCTGCTTCTCCCTCTCCTCTGCCCCTGCCCATGCTTTCTCTCACTCCCTCTCTCTCTCTTTTGCGCACATAAATAAATAAAATCTTAAAAAAAAAAAAAAAGATATGATTAGGCAAGGCTCTAAAGAGGATTTCCAGGGGCGCCTGGGTGGCTCAGTGGGTTGAGTCTCTGCCTTTGGCTCAGGTCATGGTCTCAGGGTCCTGGGATCGAGCCCTGCGTAGGGCTCTCTGCTCAGCGGGGAGCCTGCTCCCCCCCCCCCCCGCCCCCGGCTGCCTCTCTGCCTACTTGAGATCTCTCTCTGTCAAATAAATAAATAAATCTTTAAAAAAAATAAAACAAAATAAAGAGGAATTCCAGAACACCTTTGACATGCCGGGCTGGGTTTTAATGTTCCCAACAATCCCGGAGCCGGCCTCCATGTTACAGGTGGGGAAACAGAGGCCCAGGGAGGTGAAGTGACTTCCCTGAGGTCAGACAACCCACATGTCAGAGCTAGACTCAGCTCAAACTCATTTGGTGCCAAAACTAGGACTCCGACTTGATCCTCTCCCAACCGCTACCCTGACTAAATTCTCTGTTCTCTTCTGTCTGCCTGCCCATCTGTGAGCTGACTTTTGACCCTGGCTTGGCCTCTCACCTGTGGACTCCAGTATTCCTGACTCTGTGGCTCCCTAGGTCCCCTCCAAGACCAAAGTGCAAGTGAAAATGATCGCTGTTCCCTACCTCCTGTGTCTGCCCTGCCAAAGTCATGGCTGCTGACTCTGACCTTACCCCTGCATCAAGGTGGTGGTAAATGGAAATCCCTTCTACCAGTTTGGGCACCGGCTCCCTCTACAGATGGTCACACACCTCCAAGTGGACGGGGACCTGGAGCTTCAATCCATCAACTTCATTGGCGGCAACCCGCCTCCAGGCCAGGTGCGTGATGGCTCCCTCTCTTACGCACACGCTTCCTTCCTTAATCCAGTCCCACGTTCCTCTGTGTCCAGAACTCCTGCTCTGTGCTGGCCCCTTTGCTGGCTGGGTTACAGACCGCCCAGGCGCCCTACTCTGTCCCCTGGAAAGACAGACTATATTCACCAGATGGCGTTGGCTGCATGTGGTTAGGGCTGGGGCGGTGGGCAGATGGAGAGGGGGATTGGTCTGGGGACAGACTGGAGGTTTGAAAGAGTGCAAGGGAAGGGTTTCCTGGAGGAGGAGGAAGCATGGAAGCTGAGTCAGAAAGTGAAGATAAGAAGGGACAAAAGCCACAGGAACTGCCTGCCAGCAAGTTCCTGAGCAGCCGCCTAACTTGGCTAGTCACAGAGAATCTCACTTCCGGTTGCAATGAGCTGCTGGTCCACACCCGCAGGAAGAGCCTTCCAGAGAAAGGCACACAACAGCAACTGCTGGGGACCAGCCCACACTCCCCTGGAAATGACCGAGAGTGGAAACACATCCGGCCACCTAGAAACCCCACTCCCAGGGCCACGGTGAACAAAAGGCCACCAAAACAGCCACAGAGCCCTCAGAGAAGCCCAAACTCCAGACTCCCACCATGGCCTTCTGCTGGGGGCGCTGCACTCCCTGACCTGTAAGGCCCCCCAACCTCCACGCTCCGATGATCCTCAGGCCCACTGGACAGATGTGGGAACTGAAGCACAGATAGCTTCAATAACTGGCCACAGTCACGGAGCTGGGAAGTGACAGAGCCACGGATTAAATGCAGGCAGGGGAGGAAGGGGAGGTTCTATGCGGTGTGTGTGGGGGGGTCCTTCTGCCCCCGGATGAGGGAACGATGAAAATGTCTTCACCCGTGAGGTGGCCATGGGCCTGTGGGTGTTCATTTTACTGTCATCCCTCATCCACACATTTGAACAAGAAAAACGACAATAAGGCTATTTGGGAAGTCCCTTTGGAATCGCTGACTTAAAATGGAAGCCAAGGCAGAAAGGAGTTCATTGAGGAGGGAACAGAGAGAACAAGTGAATATAAGTTATGGGGGGGGGGGTGTTTCTGGCCCACACCTGTCACGATGGTCTTACCATCGTGAGACCAAGAGAGAGACAGAGACAGAGACAGGGAGAGGCAGAGAAACAAAAACAGACACACGCAGACTGAGAGAGCCTGAGGCCGACCTGGGAGAGAGGCAGGATTCCTCACCGCCCCAGCGCTGGGCACCGAGAGTAAAGGGCAAATCCTGACCAGGGGTGAGGTGAGGGGGGGGTATCAGTGGTATGGGCTGGGAAGATGTTCTGAGGAGCCTACGCTTTGTGGAAGCTTCCAGGCTGGGGTGGATGAGGGCTCCTGGGCAGGACGAAGCGGGATAAGGGAGGCAAATAGAATTTACCAGGCTTGCCCTAAAGGGCCAAAGTGACTGTCCCTGCTCACTGGAGTCCCCTAAGCACAGCAGGTTCCTCTCCATTCATAAGCCACCTGGTGCTCCTCTTTGACCCCAGAGTTCCCTCGGACGGGGGTGGTGGGGCTGCCCTGGGCAGACATCCTTGACACCCTCCTGGCCCCAGTCAGGGGTCTCCCTCATAGCCAGCCTCCCTTCACACATTGCCTCTGTGTCCACAGATACCCATGGGAACTCCAGCATACCCAGTAAGTGCCTGCTGATGGGCAGTGGGTTTCTCCTCTTGGTGGGGTTTGGTGATGTGAGGAGGTCTTGGGGCAGCTGAAGGACCCCCAGTCCCCTTCATCCTTGCCTTCCATCTGTCTGTGTAGGGTCCTGGATATATGCACCAACAGTCAAGTCAGTTGCCTGTAAGTGGGAAGGTTGTGGGGCCATTTGCGGCGGGGTGGGTGGAGAGAAGTAGAGGGGTGTCATTCATACCCAGAGACATGCCTGCATGTAGTCAGTGTGCCGTAAATATTTGTGGAACGTCATAGAATAATCTCTCCCCTTCCTCACTTCACAGACCATGGAAGGACCGCCAATCTTCAACCCGGTAAAGTGTCCTGTAGGAGTTTCGGCCTCTGTGGTGGGCAGTTTGTGGGGAAGCAGGTGGTGGGTAGGGGGCCCTGACCCCTGGTGCACCTGAGAGCGTGGGAAATCGAGTGGGCAGAGGGTGTTGGGTTGGGAGGTAGGGAGAGGGTGGAGTTGGTGGCCAGAGTGGGGAGGGGCTGGGGGCTGGGGACACTTCCTGGGAGTGGGCACCCCTCTCTGTAAAGCTGTCCCTGCCTGGCTTCTGGTTACCTGAGAGATGATAGGACCTCATGGTCTCCTCCCACAGCCTGTGCCATTTAGGAAGAACTTGCAAGGAGGGCTTACAGCCCGAAGAACCATCATAATCAAGGGTTCCATACCCCCCATGGGCAAGAGGTATACAACTAGACTGCGGTGGGAATCCTCAGTCCCCTTCCTCCCTCAGACCCAGGAGTTGGGACTGCGGTCCCCTTCTCCCTTGGAGAACCAGGCACTGGCCCCCATCTGACTCCTGCCTCCTTCCCTCTCTGCCTTCAGCTTTGTCATCAACTTCATGGTGGGATCCTCAGGGGACCTGGCTCTGCACATTAACCCTCGCCTGACTGAGGGTCTCGTGGTTCGGAACAGCTGTCTGAACGGTTCCTGGGGATCCGAGGACAAGAAGATCTCCTACAACCCCTTTGGTCCTGGGCAATTCTTTGATGTGAGTCTGGGGTCCCCTTCATACCACCCCCCTTCCCTCCAAAGCTTCTGCCCTGGTCCCAGCCTCAAGCCTACCTTCTCCCTGCAGCTGTCCATCCGCTGTGGCCTGGATCGTTTCAAGGTTTATGCCAATGGCCAGCACCTCTTTGACTTTTCCCATCGCCTTTCGGCCTTCCAGAATGTGGACGTGCTGGAGATCAAGGGTGACATCACCTTGTCCTATGTCCAAGTCTGATCTATTCTCCGGGGCCATAACCCTTGGGAACACAGAGGAAAAGATCCCACAGGACTCCCTTCTAAGCCCCTAATAAAATGCCTGTGGGTGTCTCATGAGTGTCCATGACTCCATTCACCTCCCTCACTGTTCCTTGCTTCCTTGATCCAATCATACACCGTCCGTTCATCCATCTCAACATCCATCAGTCTTTCCAAACATCCATCCATCTAAACATCCAACCAGGGGCACCTGGCCCGCTTGGTTGGTGGAGCATGCAACCCTTGATCTCATGGTTGTGAATTTGAGCCCCACGTTGGGTGTAGAGATTACTTTATATTTTTTTAATCTACAATATAAAAAAATTGTTAAAAAATGAACATTCGTGGGCGCCTGGGTGGCTCAGTGGGTTAAAGCCTCTGCCTTCGGCTCAGGTCATGATCCCAGGGTCCTGGGATCAAGCCCTGCACGCGGGGAGCCTGCTTCCTCCTTTCTCTGCCTGCCTCTCTGCCTACTTGTGATCTCTGTCAAATAAATAAATAAAATCTTTAAAAAAAAAACACAAAAAAACCTGAGTTATGGATGTTGAAATTTGAATTCCATATAATTTTTAGTGTGAGGAAATATTCTCCTTTTTATTGTTTTCAGCTATTTAAAAATGGACAACCTATTCTTAGCCTGGGAGCCCTACTCAACCGGGCAATGGGTTTGGCCACAGCCAGAGTTTATGAAATTTTCTTTCCTTCTTTCTTTCTTTCTTTCTTTCTTTCTTTCTTTCTTTCTTTCCTTCTTTCAGATTTTATTTATTTATTTATTTATTTATTTATTTATTTGACAGAGAAAGAGAGGGGGAGTGACAGGCAGAAGGGGAAGCAGACTCCTCACTAAGGAGAGAGCCCGACACAGGACTCAACCCCAGGACCCTAGGATTGTGACCTAAGCCAAAGGCAAATGCTTAAGCAGCTGAGCCACCCAGGCATCCTCAAAAGCTTCCTTCTAATGACTGTAACTCCACAGACAGTTTGAACATAACTCTGGAAAATCAGAGCCACAACCACCTGTGTAAGCCACTCCTGGATCCTAACTTCAGAAACTGTGTAAGATCATTAAAATGTTACAGTGCTAAGTTATGGGGTAATTGATTATGAAGCAATCCATTAGTAACATACTGTCAGACTGAATTAGAGAGCAAGATCCAGTAAATGCTGTCTATAAAAGACACACTTTATTTTTTTAAATTTTTAAAAAAGATTTTATTTATTTATTTGACAGAGAAAGGCACAGTGAGAGAGGGAACACAGCAGGAGGAGTAGGAAAGGAAGAAGCACACTTCCCAGCAAGCAGGGAGCCCGATGCAAGGCTCGATCCCAGGACCCTGGGATCATGACCTGAACTGAAGGCAGATGCTTAATGATTGAGCCACCCAGGTGCTCCAAAAGACACACTTTAGATCTTTGACACCAATAAGTTGAAAGTAAAGAATGAGAAAAGATATACCATGGGGGCACCTGGCTGGACCCGTCTGAGGAGCGTGTGACCCTTCATCTCAGGGTCATGAGTTCGAGCCCCACGTCAGGTGTAGACATTACTTAAATAAATAAACTTTTAAAAGATATACCATATCGGGGCGCCTGGGTGGCTCAGTGGGTTAAGCCTCTGCCTTTGGCTCAGGTCGTGATCTCAGGGTCCTGGGATAGAGTCTCACATGGGGCTCTCTGCTTGGCAGGGAACCTGTTTCCCCCCTCTCTCTGCCTACTTGTGATCTCACTCTCTGTCAAATAAATAAATAAAAATCTTAAAAAAAAAGATACACTCTATCAACAATAACTGTAAAAGAGTAAGAAGGACAGAATTACTATCAGACACAATAGATGGTAAAAGAAATGATAATAGAGCTTCTAACTCTTGGTTTCAGCTTAGGTTATGATGTCACAGTGGAGGGTTCCAGCCAGAGTCCAACTGGTCCTCAGCTTGGACTTGGCTTCAGATGCTCTCTCCCTCTCCCTCCCCCACTGCCTCTCCTCTAGCTCGCATATGGACTGGCACTCTCTCTATCAAATAAATAAATAAATATTATTTTAAAAATAAAAATAATAAATTGCGCTACAGGAGTGCCTGGCTGGCTCAGTGAGTAACGCATGTAACTCTTGATCTCAGGGTCATAAGTTCAAGCCCCAAGGGCACCGAGCCTGCTTGAAGAAGTTGTACTAGAGACAAAGAGGACATTTCATAGCGATAAAAGGGACAACACATCAAATATATACACACATACATATATAGCAAATATATGTATCAAATAAAAATGTATACTAATGACAGACCCCAAAATACAGGACAGATGGACCACTGAACAATTACAAGTTGCAACACCCCCTCTCTCTAATTGATAGAACAACCAGAAAGAAATTAGTAAGGACGGAAAAGACATCCGGAAAAGACGGAAAAGACATAGACGTGATCAACCAATCTGAACTACCAGGTAACTTTCCACCTAACAAAAGAGAACACACACTATTGTCAAGTACACTTGGAAAATTCTCCATACCAGATCATAAAATAAGGCCATAAAATAAGTCATAATAAATTTACACAAATTGAAATCAAACCAAGTATATTCTCCAACCTTAATGGAATTGAGTTGGAAACCAACCATTAAAAAAAAATTAGGAAATTTACAAATATGTGGAAATTAAACAATAGCCTTCTAGATGGTCCATGTGTCAAAAAAGAAACCAGCGGTAGGGTGCCTGGGTGGCTCAGTGGGTTAAGCATCTGACTTTTGATTTGAGCTCGGGTCTTGATCTCAGGGCTCTGAGTCCAAACCAGCATCGGGCTCCTTGACAGGAGTGGAGCCTACTTTAAAAAAAAAAAAAAAAAATCTGTTGAAGTTTCATAAAATAAAAATTTTTTGAAACTGAAGAGGAATGGATCACACCATCTAATCCAAGGACCCCCACCACCTTTAAAGTGCCAATGACTGCTCTCTCTTTCCACTGTACACGTTTGAAATTGGTCCCACACGTATTTGTTATCTCTACACAGATTTTTTTGCAGGTTTTTTTTTTTTTTGAAACCGATTTTTATTCACATACCTAAGTGGGCCTTCCCAGAAGAGTCACAAATTTTTGTTAATTACAAGTACTTGACACGTCAATAAAAATAAATACTAAGTCATTCAACAATGAGCCCCAGGGAACTAGGGAATTCAGACTTCGTCGCTCTGCAACTGCGAGAGGGGACCCTTCCTTACACAGCCCACCCAGAGATAAGGTCTCAAGGGCTCCATAGTGGGGTGATTTCCCCTAAAGGATCTTGAGGGGCAGAAAATGGGTCCTTAAAAGGCTCCTACCCTACCCTCTGCTTCATGTGAGGTCGGGAGCAGTCTGAACATAACTGCGCATATGCTTGTGAAGACAGCACTTGTGAAGACAGCACGGCCCGAGCAGGCCAGGAAGTGGGAGGCCTGTCACCCTTGGCGCGGGCTCCGGGTGAGGTACATCTGTCTGGGGCATGGCTCCGGACTGTCCCGAGCTCAGAACCCTAGCACAACACCACGCGCTGGAACGCAGTATGCCGGACCGGAGCTCCATCGCGCGGTTGAGGGACAAGCCGCAGCAGAGTGGAGACCCAGACAGCCCAACGACTAGAAAACCACCACCTAGCGGCGGGGGCAACTGGGCGACTGTGTGAGGACGCAAACTACCCCTACCCCACCCAGTTGCTACTCGGGCAGGAGCCCAGGTGAAGAAGTGTGGGAATGGGGCGCGTGCCCGCAGCGGGGACCCAGAGGCCAGATCGTCCTGACCCCCGTCCGCTCCGCAGGTAGATGCCGCTCCAGTGCGCGTCTGCCCCGGGGCGCACGGGCGGGGGCCAGTCCCGACTCTGGGACAGCTGGGAAGCCGGCGACGCCCCGTGCGCTGTCCGGCCCCACCCCCCGCCAGCCGGCTCCCCGCACCCACACCGGTCCCAGGCCGCGTCGCCGCCATCTCGGGCTCTCCAAGGGACCAGGCGTGCGGGGACTCGCAACCCCTGTGTGCAGATGCACGCACACCGAGCTCCGTTGCTCCGCAGACCCGGCGCCAGGCGGAGCTTGCGCGGGCTCCAAAACCCATCAGGTCCCCCCACCCGCACTGCCCTGGGCTGCTCTGCCCAGCGCGGTTGGAAGACGATCCCAGACACAGCCCCCACCCAATCGCGACCCTCCAGAGCCCGCCCAGCCCCACACCGGCCCCCCACAGAGGGTCCCGCACCCCGACTCGGCCGCGGAATCGCTGTGGAACCCTTAGAGTCTTCCCCTCTCTGAACCTGCTTTCCGCGTCTGGACGCAGGAGACACAGACACGGAGCAGGCGCACCGACGTGGGCCGAAACTTTATTTGCCATTCCCGGACCCCAGCGCCTCCAGCCCCTGGGGAGGCGGTCTCAGAAGATCTTCACGGAATCCAGCTGCAGGTCCCCGCCCACCTCCAAGAGGCGCACGCGCGCCGGCGGGATCCGGTAGCGGAAGTGGTGATACTCCGAGTCGCCGACCACCGCCTGCGGGGACGCGGGGTGCGCGCTGAGTGCCCGAGGCCTACTGCGGGGGCGGGGGTCCCTCCCGACTCCGACCCGCGCCGTGTGCCTGCCGCGCCCACTGGCAGCGGGGACCGGCCCGCGGGCGCGTGTTTCTCGGCCTGTCTCCCGACTCAGCCTTGCCCCTGCCCCAGAGCCTCGGTCTCGCACTGTCGGGGAGAAAACCGGGGCCGCGCTGCCCGGCTAGGGGACACCCACCCTCTGAGCACTTGGCTCTTGCGCGCTGGTCCTTGTCGCTGCCGCACCCCGGACTGCTGACACTAGTGGGGATGCACCAGGGGAAGAAGAGGGACGCGGAAACCACCCCCGCCCCCCAGCATGGCCAGGCTTCTGCCCCCTCCACCAGCAGCCTCCCTGGCTTCCACGCCTGTAGGTAGCGGGGACCCACCTTGAAGCCTTCTTCCGTGGCAATGAGAAGCACATCGAAAGGTTGCCCGTGCTGGAAGGGAATGCCTGAGCCGCGCTCCTCTCGGCCCCAAGTGCCCTGCTCCAGGGTGTTGAAGACCACAGCAGACTCATCAAGGCGCGGATTGAAGTGCAGGGCGGCCTCACTCCCAGGGGCCTCGCTGCACAGCAGGTTCACATAGAACCTGGTAGATGAGGGGAAAAGGGGCCTGACTCACCGTTGCAAGAGCACATACAAATTTAAAAGACCTGGAATGTCACATGTCACAGAAGGAGGGCTGTGCACTGGTGGCCAGGATCAGGATTACAGGGCATCCAAAACCTTATAGGGACCCTGGACACAACCACCTACAGGAGGGTCACTATACTATTGCTTGGGTCCCCCTCATTTCCAAAGCTTCTAAGAGTTGCCATGAATCATGGTGCCAATGGCCAGGGTGCTCCCCATTCCTAGAGGTCTAGGAACAATACCACAGATCCCCTTATTCCCGGCACCACAGATTCCCAGAAATCCCACAGTTCCCAAACCAGGACGTCTGAGGACTGATCGCTTGGGTTTCCCAGATGCTCGGGGCACCTCCAGATCACTGGACATGTTTCCAAATTTCCTGGGGATTCAGACTGGAGTCACAGAACTGCAGGTAGGAATCCTAAGACTGCCCTGGATCCCCCAGATTCCCAGGATACATAGGCACCCCAGCTTGTACACAGCCATGGACAAATCAGTGAAGACATGAGATTCCGGAAAGTCAGTGATGCCCTGGGGATTCCAAGACCCTGGTGGACAGAGGTGGCTCTGGCTCCCTTGAGTCTGGACTGGAAAGAGGTTAGCTTGTCCCACCCTTACCACGTGGGCCTGGGGTCTCACCTGCCAGCCTTTTCTGGGATGGCACCACGGATCCTCATCACAGTTCCCACTCGGATGCCCTCGGGCAGCGAGGTCTTGTGGGGCACGTTCTGCAGGACCAGCGGCGGGGACCAAAGGAATCAGGGACACACATGACAGAGATAGATGGGTCAGCCCCAGGGAAAAAATGGTCAGGACCCACACCAGCAGAATCACTGAGAAAAAAGGCAACAGAGAGAAAGGAGAGAGAGAACCAGAGCCAGACAGAGCTAGGGACAGAAACAGAATCCGCAGAACAAACAGAAGAATCCAAGAGTGGATGGAAGTGTTGGGTTGGGTCAACCCGAGAGCCACAGCCCAGACACCTCCTGGCACACCACAACACCCCCTTTCTCCTTTCAAACACGAGACCTCAGGTGGGCCCAGACCCTCCCCTATTCCCGAACAGCCTTGAGTCCAAGACCCCCAGCCCCAGGGCCCCGAGGCACTCACAGAACTCCCTGCCATGGCTGGGACAGTGGGGCAGACAATGGCGCTGGTGGGGATGGCTGCTGGGTCCTTAAATAAAAGTGGGGCGTGGCAGACCAAGCTGACTCACCCCCCCCTTTTCCACACCCACCACCCACACCTGGCACAGACCCTAGCCCTGGGGCCACCTGGCTCAGAACCTTCTTTCTGGAGCTCCTGCCTTCCCTCCATTCCCGAGGGTTCCCAGGTGCGCTGCTCCCTCTCCTTTCAGCTAATAATGATGAAGACACCTCCTAAGGAAATACAGGGAACAGAGGGGACTGGGTGAGCCACCACCCATCCATTCCTGTCTTCCTGCTGCTTGGCAGCAAGAAAAGAGGGTTTTGCCCATTTTATCTTGGGAGACTTGGCCCCGAGAGGCCCCGCCGGGGGGCTGGGTTTCCGGGCCCTCCTCCCTGGCTGGGACCTGCCACCCAGGGCTGAGGCTGCGGCCCTGACAGGGACATGCCCATTTGGGCCCCTGACCCTGGCCTCAGCCACAGCCCTGGGAGAGGGGCTCTGAGGCGCCACGACCCTGGGGCCTAGAGCGGTGCCTGGCACACAGGAAGGGCTCTGCGAATGCAGGGGAGAGAAGGAATGAAAAAGGCCCTGTGCCATTTTGGAGGCTTCTGGGCACACCTGCGCAGACAGAGGACCTGTTTGGGCTCCCAGCTCGAGTCCAGCCTCTGGGGGCGATGGTCACCCCCATTCTGCCACCAAGGACACTGAGGCTCAGGGAGGGGAGGTCCTTTGCCCAAAGCTGCGGGCTGGGTGCTACCTTGTAGCCACTGTGGCTCTGCCTTTCCTCCTCTCAGGCACTTTGTGTCTGGCATTTTCCATCCCTGTGAGTCAGTGCCCTAGTCCCCCTCCTGGGCCCTCTGGTTCCCATACCCTCTCCCAGGTGTCCCTGTCTGCCTCTAGCCTCTAAAGCTCTGTCTTGTGACGCCTGGGTGGCTCAGTCAGTCCAGTGCTCAACTGTTGATTTCACTCGGGTCATGATCTCAGGGTGGTGAGATCGAGCCCAGTATAGGACTCGCGACTGGCCAGAACCTGCTTAAGATTCTCTCTCTCCCACGGCCCCTCCCTGCTCAAAGAAGTTAATGAATGAATAAATGAACGAATGAATCAATCTACCTATCTCTGTCCTGCTGCATCTCCCCAATCTGTGGCCGCTCTCCCAGCTAGCGCTCAGGTCTAGGGAGCACAGGGCACCCACACCCACACCCAGTTGGAGGAGAACACCATGGAGCCCTCTTCCACCCAGGTCCCATAGCCCAAGACTCCAGAAGAGGAATTCAGGATAGGACATGGGGCGAGGGCAGACGGAGAACGCTGAAAGATGCTTCTGGGAGGCAGGGAAGAGGCAGGGTGAGGAAGCTGTACAGAAACCCCTCCTAGTAGCCCAGCAGCCCTCCTCCCCAGGTGTACCACCCCACTCCCATCCCCCACTCCCACCCCACCCCACAGGGGGAGGATCCCTGGGGCAGAGGACAGAATGGAAAGTTTGGGTGGAGACAACCAGACTCAGAACCTGATCCACCACCTGACTGCCCCCCCAGGCTTCCCAGACTCTCCATCCCCCCACCACACGAGGCAGCCAGGTGGGGGCACAGTCTGGGAGCCAAGGCCTCAGAGAGTGAGGCTGGGCAGTTGCGTTGGGCCTGGCGGGGATGGCAGAAGCACCCCCATTTTGCAGAGCAGAACACTGAGGCCTGGAGAGGAGCAGCTTCTCATCCTAGGCCACACAGCAGGGTGTGGCCCAGGACTGGACATCAGGACTTCCAGAAGAGGGCACAGGGGACCTGAGGCTCGAGCCCCAGCCCCTGATCGGGTCCCAGGATGATGGCCAGGGCAGGGTGTCCACTCTCTTGGCCTCCTTCTCTGGGGCTCCTGGCGCCAGCGACTCAGCCTTCTCCTGAGCTCTTCCTCTGGCTGGATATTGCTTCACACGCTGCCAGCCTGCAAGTCCCAACGCGATTTCGCTGTTTGGCTACATGTTGGCATTCGATCTCTTATCACCGTGATCGCCGGCTCCTTTCTCAGAACTCAGAGATGCGCAACCTTGCCGGCCCCTATTCTCCGGCATCCATATTCTTCATATCAGTTCTCGAGTATCTTCTGGAGTTTTGTTTTGTTTTTTTTTTTTTTCATTTCCAAGGAGTACCGAATGTGTAATTTCCCAATACTCTTTCTTCCTTTTCCCTGAGCTACACTCTGCTGTCCTACAATATGCCGGGTGTCACAGAATGATGATGACTTTTGACAAACGTGTAGATGGGAGCAACCACCAGCTCCATCGAGACTCCTCGAGCCCCAGAGACAGCCAGCCCCCCTCTGCCTGCCCAGTTCAGCTGGCATGATGGGGAACTAGAGGGGTGGCCAGCAGGCTGAGTGGGCTGAACTCCCCCTCCTTCGGGACAGAAGTTGGGTGCACGAAAAGGAGCTCACTGTGCCCGCCGGGGGCATGGGCATGGAGGGTCCCGGGCTCTGCTAGTGCCAGCTGGTTGGGGGCTTTGGCTTGTTCACGGGGAAGATCACACAGGGCTGCTTTGGGTTTGGAATGGAACATTCCAATGAGGAAAAGAGCACCTTGATAGTCTATTTCTTAAGCCCGGAAATCAGCCCAAGCCTCAGGTGGTATTTATACATGGAGTAAATTTCACCCCAAGCCTCAGGTTGTATTTATACACGGAGTAAATTTCACCCCCCCTCCCTGCGAAGGGAGGCAGTTTCTGTCCTGTTTCCTTCCATTGATAAACTCTCAGTACTCTAAGCTGCACGTGGGATTTTACCATGTGTTCAGTGGTAAGTCTTTCCACTCTCAAGTGCATTCTTCCAGGTGGTTAGTAATTGTACATGTCCATGCCTGAGGTGGAAATCCACTGGTTCTTCTTTCTCCTCTTCTTCCATCTCTCTTCCCTCCCTCCCTTCCTTTCATTTCCTTAGCTGATGGATTGAGTCCTCCAGCCATCAAGTGGGGCAGCAGGTGCTGCCTCTGGTGCATGGGGAGCTGGGGTGGCTGTAGTGGGGGGAGGGGCTGCTGCTCCATGCTGGTGGCAGAGGGAGCTGGTGAGGACGGTGCTCAGAAGAGGGTGGTCCGCAGGAGCTGCGTGTGTGGGTGGGGGTAGAAATTAAGAACCTGGTGTTGATTTGATGTCAGATCTCTTCGTGGCATCTGGATTGGCACCCTAGTCTCCCTTTGTCTTTCAGCATCATAATGCTTGGGAAGGTTGGAGGTCAATGTATCCTGGTCACTAGATTCCAGTTATGCACTTTCCACAGAAGACCCACAGAAGTGACCCCGCATATATCCTGTCTAGCTGCCCGCCACCTCCCCATGTCTTCTGGCAGGTGAATTGACTTGGATCATGTCCCTAGTGGCACATTCCCCAGTGGCAGGTTCCAGGCTTTCCCACCAGAATGTCACCCATTTGTCCTTTGTCATTAGTTAGCATTTTTGTGGGAAGCGCTTGGAAAGTCTGCCAATGTCATCATCTTCACCAAATCCTGTCATTTCATCCTTCACATCTGCTGCTGAGGGGGTTGGCGCTCTTGCAAAAGGACCCCAGAGAGCTCCTTTCCCCCTCAGCCATGTGAGGACATAGCCAGAAGAAAACCATCTATGAACCAAGAAGCCAGTTCTCACCAGACAACTAATATGCTGGTCAATGTACTTGAACGACATGGACTTTCCAGCCTCCAGAACCATGAGAAATAAAAATTTTTTTAAAAAGATTTTATTTATTTGACACAGAGAGAGCACAAGCAGGGTGAGCAGCAGAGGAAGAGAGAGAAGAAGGCTCCCAACCAAGTAGGGAGCCCAAGGGAGGGGTGGCTGGGTCCCAGGACCCTGGGATCATTGGGATCATGGCCTGAGCCAAAGGCAGACAACCAACTGACCCACCCAGGCACCCCCAATAAATTTATTTCTTATAATTGGTTTTATAAATGGTCCTGAGGTCGGTGGTACGACAGGGTACAGCAGAGTACGTCGGGGTACGACAGAGTACGTCAGGGTACGACAGAGTACGTCGGGGTACGGCAGAATACGTCAGAGTAGGTCAGTCAGAGCAGACTCATAGCTCCACTATTGTGGTGCAGGGCTCTCACTGTTGTAGACTCGCCTGTGGGCGTCCCACACGACGACCACTCTGCAGGGAGGGGTTGGTGAAATTTACTCCGTGTATAAATACAACCTGAGACTTGGGCTGATTTTCGGGCTTAAGAAATAGACTATTGGGGTGCCTGGGTGGCTCAGTGGGTTAAAGCCTCTGCCTTCGGCTCAGGTCATAGTCTCAAGGTCCTGGGATCAAGTCTGGCTCTCTGTTCAGTAGGGAGCCTGCTTCCTCCTCTCTCTCTGCCTGCCTCTCCACCTACTTGTGATCTCTGTGTGTCAAATAAATAAATAAAATCTTTAAAGGGGCGCCTGGGTGGCTCAGTGGGTTGGGCCGCTGCCTTCGGCTCAGGTCATGATCCCAAGTCCTGGGTTCGAGCCCCGCGTCGGGCTTTCTGCTCAGCGGGGAGCCTGCTTCCTCCTCTCTCTCTGCCTGCCTCTCTGCCTACTTGTGATTTCTCTCTGTCAAATAAATAAATAAAATCTTTAAAAAATAAAAAAATAAAAAAATAATCTTTAAAAAAAAAAGAAATAGACTATCAAGGTGCTCTTTTCCTCATTGGAATGTTCCATTCCAAACCCAAAGCAGCCCTGTGTGATCTTCCCCGTGAACAAGCCAAAGCCCCCAACCAGCTGGCACTAGCAGAGCCCGGGACCCTCCATGCCCATGCCCCCGGCGGGCACAGTGAGCTCCTTTTCGTGCACCCAACTTCTGTCCCGAAGGAGGGGGAGTTCAGCCCACTCAGCCTGCTGGCCACCCCTCTAGTTCCCCATCATGCCAGCTGAACTGGGCAGGCAGAGGGGGGCTGGCTGTCTCTGGGGCTCGAGGAGTCTCGATGGAGCTGGTGGTTGCTCCCATCTACACGTTTGTCAAAAGTCATCATCATTCTGTGACACCCAGCATATTGTAGGACAGCAGAGTGTAGCTCAGGGAAAAGGAAGAAAGAGTATTGGGAAATTACACATTCGGTACTCCTTGGAAATGAAAAAAAAAAAACAAAACAAAACTCCAGAAGATACTCGAGAACTGATATGAAGAATATGGATGCCGGAGAATAGGGGCCGGCAAGGTTGCGCATCTCTGAGTTCTGAGAAAGGAGCCGGCGATCACGGTGATAAGAGATCGAATGCCAACATGTAGCCAAACAGCGAAATCGCGTTGGGACTTGCAGGCTGGCAGCGTGTGAAGCAATATCCAGCCAGAGGAAGAGCTCAGGAGAAGGCTGAGTCGCTGGCGCCAGGAGCCCCAGAGAAGGAGGCCAAGAGAGTGGACACCCTGCCCTGGCCATCATCCTGGGACCCGATCAGGGGCTGGGGCTCGAGCCTCAGGTCCCCTGTGCCCTCTTCTGGAAGTCCTGATGTCCAGTCCTGGGCCACACCCTGCTGTGTGGCCTAGGATGAGAAGCTG
This sequence comes from Lutra lutra, assembly GCF_902655055.1. NCBI lineage: Eukaryota > Metazoa > Chordata > Mammalia > Carnivora > Mustelidae > Lutra > Lutra lutra. The sequence goes on along the minus strand of NC_062294.1, from coordinate 45,952,105 downwards.
CTCCTCTCCAGGCCTCAGTGTTCTGCTCTGCAAAATGGGGGTGCTTCTGCCATCCCCGCCAGGCCCAACGCAACTGCCCAGCCTCACTCTCTGAGGCCTTGGCTCCCAGACTGTGCCCCCACCTGGCTGCCTCGTGTGGTGGGGGGATGGAGAGTCTGGGAAGCCTGGGGGGGCAGTCAGGTGGTGGATCAGGTTCTGAGTCTGGTTGTCTCCACCCAAACTTTCCATTCTGTCCTCTGCCCCAGGGATCCTCCCCCTGTGGGGTGGGGTGGGAGTGGGGGATGGGAGTGGGGTGGTACACCTGGGGAGGAGGGCTGCTGGGCTACTAGGAGGGGTTTCTGTACAGCTTCCTCACCCTGCCTCTTCCCTGCCTCCCAGAAGCATCTTTCAGCGTTCTCCGTCTGCCCTCGCCCCATGTCCTATCCTGAATTCCTCTTCTGGAGTCTTGGGCTATGGGACCTGGGTGGAAGAGGGCTCCATGGTGTTCTCCTCCAACTGGGTGTGGGTGTGGGTGCCCTGTGCTCCCTAGACCTGAGCGCTAGCTGGGAGAGCGGCCACAGATTGGGGAGATGCAGCAGGACAGAGATAGGTAGATTGATTCATTCGTTCATTTATTCATTCATTAACTTCTTTGAGCAGGGAGGGGCCGTGGGAGAGAGAGAATCTTAAGCAGGTTCTGGCCAGTCGCGAGTCCTATACTGGGCTCGATCTCACCACCCTGAGATCATGACCCGAGTGAAATCAACAGTTGAGCACTGGACTGACTGAGCCACCCAGGCGTCACAAGACAGAGCTTTAGAGGCTAGAGGCAGACAGGGACACCTGGGAGAGGGTATGGGAACCAGAGGGCCCAGGAGGGGGACTAGGGCACTGACTCACAGGGATGGAAAATGCCAGACACAAAGTGCCTGAGAGGAGGAAAGGCAGAGCCACAGTGGCTACAAGGTAGCACCCAGCCCGCAGCTTTGGGCAAAGGACCTCCCCTCCCTGAGCCTCAGTGTCCTTGGTGGCAGAATGGGGGTGACCATCGCCCCCAGAGGCTGGACTCGAGCTGGGAGCCCAAACAGGTCCTCTGTCTGCGCAGGTGTGCCCAGAAGCCTCCAAAATGGCACAGGGCCTTTTTCATTCCTTCTCTCCCCTGCATTCGCAGAGCCCTTCCTGTGTGCCAGGCACCGCTCTAGGCCCCAGGGTCGTGGCGCCTCAGAGCCCCTCTCCCAGGGCTGTGGCTGAGGCCAGGGTCAGGGGCCCAAATGGGCATGTCCCTGTCAGGGCCGCAGCCTCAGCCCTGGGTGGCAGGTCCCAGCCAGGGAGGAGGGCCCGGAAACCCAGCCCCCCGGCGGGGCCTCTCGGGGCCAAGTCTCCCAAGATAAAATGGGCAAAACCCTCTTTTCTTGCTGCCAAGCAGCAGGAAGACAGGAATGGATGGGTGGTGGCTCACCCAGTCCCCTCTGTTCCCTGTATTTCCTTAGGAGGTGTCTTCATCATTATTAGCTGAAAGGAGAGGGGGCAGCGCACCTGGGAACCCTCGGGAATGGAGGGAAGGCAGGAGCTCCAGAAAGAAGGTTCTGAGCCAGGTGGCCCCAGGGCTAGGGTCTGTGCCAGGTGTGGGTGGTGGGTGTAGAAAAGGGGGGGTGAGTCAGCTTGGTCTGCCACGCCCCACTTTTATTTAAGGACCCAGCAGCCATCCCCACCAGCGCCATTGTCTGCCCCACTGTCCCAGCCATGGCAGGGAGTTCTGTGAGTGCCTCGGGGCCCTGGGGCTGGGGGTCTTGGACTCAAGGCTGTTCGGGAATAGGGGAGGGTCTGGGCCCACCTGAGGTCTCGTGTTTGAAAGGAGAAAGGGGGTGTTTTGGTGTGCCAAGAGGTGTCTGGGCTGTGGCTTTTGGGTTGACCGAACCCAACCCAATGTTCCCATCTGCTCTTGGATTCTCTCTCTTCTGTGGATTCTCTATGTTTCTGTCCCCAGCTCAGCCTGGCTCTGGCTCTCTCTCTCCTTTCTCTCCGTGGCCTTTCTTCTCAGTGACTCTGCTGGTGTGGTCCTGACCGTTTTTTCCCTGGGGCTGACCCATCTGTCTCTGTCATGTGTGTCCCTGATTCCCTTGGTCCCCGCCGCTGGTCCTGCAGAACGTGCCCCACAAGACCTCGCTGCCCGAGGGCATCCGAGTGGGAACTGTGATGAGGATCCGTGGTGCCATCCCAGAAAAGGCTGGCAGGTGAGACCCCAGGCCCACGTGGTAAGGGTGGGACAAGCTAACCTCTTTCCAGTCCAGACTCAAGGGAGCCAGAGCCACCTCTGTCCACCAGGGTCTTGGAATCCCCAGGGCATCACTGACTTTCTGGAATCTGTCTTCACTGATTTGTCCATGGCTGTGTACAAGCTGGGGTCCCTATGTGTCCTGGGAATCTGGGGGATCCAAGGCAGTCTCAGGGTTCCTCCCTGTAGTCCTGTGACTCCCAGTCTGAATCCCCAGGAAATTTGGAAACATGTCCAGTGTTCTGGAGGTGCCCTGAGCATCTGGGAAACCCAAGACATCCTGGTTCGGGAACTGTGGGATTTCTCGGAATCTATAATGCCAGGAATAATGGGGTCCGTGGTATTGTTCCTAGTCTTAGGAATGGGGAGCACCCTGGCCATTGGCACCATGATTCATGACAACTCTTAGAAGCTTTGGAAATGAAGGGGACCCAAGCCATAGCACCGTGATCTTCGTGTAGGTGGATGTGTGTCCAGGGTCCCCACAAGTTTTTGGATGCCCTGAAACTGGTCGTAGCCACCAGTCCACAGTCCTCCTTCTGTGGTTTTAACATTCTCAGTTCTCAGTAAATTTGTATGTTCTGCCCCGGAGAGTCCAGTCCATCGGTTCTTGATCTTGATTTGGTGGTTCTCAGCCTCTGACGGTATATCTCTCACTGCCCCCCACCCGCAACTACCAGGTTCTATGTGAACCTGCTGTGCAGCGAGGCCCCAGGGAGTGAGGCCGCTTTGCATTTCAATCCCCGCCTGGATCAATCCACGGTGGTCTTCAACACCCTGGAGCAGGGCACCTGGGGCCAAGAGGAGCGTGGCTCAGGCATTCCCTTCCAGCACGGGCAGCCTTTCGAAGTGTTCCTTATTGCCACGGAAGAAGGCTTCAAGGTGGGTCCCCGCTACCCACGGGCGTGGAAGCCAGGGAGGCTGTTGGTGGAGGCGGCAGAGGTGTGGCCATGCGGGGCCAGGGACAGGGGTTTTCCGCGTCTCTCTTCTTCCCCTGGTGCATCCCCACTAGTGTCAGCAGTCCGGGGTGCGGCAGCGACAAGGACCAGCGCGCAAGAGCCAAGTGCTCAGAGGGTGGGTGTCCCCTAGCCGGGCAGCGCGGCCCCGGTTTTCTCCCCGACAGTGCGAGACCGAGGCTCTGGGGTAGGGGCAAGGCTGAGTCGGGAGACAGGCCGAGAAACACGCGCCCGCGGGCCGGTCCCCGCTGCCAGTGGGCGCGGCAGGCACACGGCGCGGGTCGGAGTCGGGAGGGACCCCCGCCCCCGCAGTAGGCCTCGGGCACTCAGCGCGCACTCCGCGTCCCCGCAGGCGGTGGTCGGCGACTCGGAGTATCACCACTTCCGCTACCGGATCCCGCCGGCGCGCGTGCGCCTCTTGGAGGTGGGCGGGGACCTGCAGCTGGATTCCGTGAAGATCTTCTGAGACCGCCTCCCCAGGGGCTGGAGGCGCTGGGGTCCGGGAATGGCAAATAAAGTTTCGGCTCACGTCGGTGCGCCTGCTCCGTGTCTGTGTCTCCTGCGTCCAGACGCGGAAAGCAGGTTCAGAGAGGGGAAGACTCTAAGGGTTCCACAGCGATTCCGCGGCCGAGTCGGGGTGCGGGACCCTCTGTGGGGGGCCGGTGTGGGGCTGGGCGGGCTCTGGAGGGTCGCGATTGGGTGGGGCTGTGTCTGGGATCGTCTTCCAACCGCGCTGGGCAGAGCAGCCCAGGGCAGTGCGGGTGGGGGGACCTGATGGGTTTTGGAGCCCGCGCAAGCTCCGCCTGGCGCCGGGTCTGCGGAGCAACGGAGCTCGGTGTGCGTGCATCTGCACACAGGGGTTGCGAGTCCCCGCACGCCTGGTCCCTTGGAGAGCCCGAGATGGCGGCGACGCGGCCTGGGACCGGTGTGGGTGCGGGGAGCCGGCTGGCGGGGGGTGGGGCCGGACAGCGCACGGGGCGTCGCCGGCTTCCCAGCTGTCCCAGAGTCGGGACTGGCCCCCGCCCGTGCGCCCCGGGGCAGACGCGCACTGGAGCGGCATCTACCTGCGGAGCGGACGGGGGTCAGGACGATCTGGCCTCTGAGTCCCCGCTGCGGGCACGCGCCCCATTCCCACACTTCTTCCACCTGGGCTCCTGCACGGCTCCGGCCACCGGCTCCCTGCCGGAGTGGCAACGGGGTGGGATCGGGGTAGTTTACGCCCAGTCGCCCCCACCGCTAGGCGGTGCGTTTCTGATCCGAGGAGGTGGCTGCTCGTTACTTAATGGCTGTGGTTGGAGGGAGGTCATGACTCCGCGACCGCAACACTCTGCAATGGCCGTGTCCCTAATTGTGAGATAGTTCGGGTCGGCTGCCAAGGTTCCCTCACTGCGGTTCGGGCCCTGGCGGGGAGTCTGGGCAAAGTCGGGAGCCACGCCTCTGGAGGGTTTTGCCTGCGGTTTCCGGCCTGGGATCCCTTGGAGATGTAGGACACGTCGCCTCCCTGTGGCCTCTGCCGATGGTGCAATATCGTCAATGGGCGTGAGAGCGAGGGTGCTTTTACTTTAGTTTCCTCTGAAGATGCAGAATTCTGTGTGATCTCCAAATCTGGGTGAATTCGAATCAGAACTGAACTTTCTCTGCACTTCCGAGCTTCAACGTGGAGCAGTCCCTCTCCATTCTGGGCCCTTCTTTGTATATTTATGGGTGGGCTGTGTCACATTCGGTCTTCCTCTCCCAGTGAGAGACATTAGAAATCTAACATCCATTGGTACACCAGGGATCTTTGTTAAATTAATTAATTTTTATTTCATTTGTGTCATGTAGTTTTTGAACATTTAAAAAGAAATTTGTACTTACCCATTGGGTACAAATTTGGAAAAGGACAGTGAAAGATAAGACAATGTTGGCACAACTGGTAATCTAAGTTGGATGATAGTGATTCACTGGTGTTAATTTCCTGATTTTCACTTCTGTATTACCGTGTATATTGTGGAGAATGTTCATGTTTATACAAAATATTACTACATATTAAGAAAATATTTGAGGGGCACCTGGGTGTCTCTGTCAATTAAGCGTCTGCCTTCCAGTCAGGTCATGATCCCAGCGTCCTGGGATGGAGTCCCAGGCTGGGGCTCTAGGCTCAGCGGGGAGCCTGCTTCTCCCTCTCCTTCTGCTGCTCCCCCCGCTTGTGCTCTCTCTCTCTCTATCCTTCTCTCATTCTCTGTCAAATAAATAAATTCTTTTTGGGGGGCACCTGGGTGGCTCAGTCGTTGGGTGTCTGCCTTCGGCCCAGGTCATGGTCTCAAGGTCCTGGGATAGAGCCCCACGTGGGGTTCCCTGCTCGGAAGGGAGCCTGCTTCTCCCTCTCCTTCTGCCTGCTGCTCCCCATGCTTGTACTCTCTTGCTCTCTGCCAAGTAAATAAATAAGATCTTAAAAAATAAATTCTTTTTAAAATATGTTTAATATGACTCAGTTTATCTTAAAAAAAAAAAAGATTTTACTTACTTATTTCAGAGAGAGAAAGAGAGCACAAGCAGGGGGAGCCGCAGACAGAGGGAGATTTAGGCTCCCTGATGATCAAGGACCCTGGAATCGTGACCAGAGCTGAAGGCAGAGGCTTAACCAGCTGAGCCACCCAGACATCTCTAAATAAATGAAGGAAGGAAGGAAAGAAGAGTGAGAGAGAGAGAAAGTAAGAGAGGAAGGAAGGGAGAAAGAGAAGGGAAGGGAAGGAGGAAGGGAGAAAGAAAGGAACGAAGGAAAGAAAAAAAGAAAGAAAAAGAAAAAGAATTTAAATGAAGAGGCAGCATGTTGGCAACTTATTGATAAAGAGCTCAGGAAAAATTAGAGTTTGTGTTGTACTTAAAACTTTTTGTCTTTCATTTCAAATAAATACAGATAAATCATTTTAGTTAATTTTTGTGTAGATTGTGAAATTGGGGCTCAACTTTTTTTGCACGTAGATTTCCAGTTGAAAACACTGTTCTTTCCTCATTGCCTCATCTTGACACACACATCGATACTTAGTTGATCATAGGTGCATGTATTTATTTCTGGACCTTCAACTCTGTTCCATTTGCCTATGTCTACCCTCATCCCAATATCACCATCTTGATCACTGTGATTTTGAAATCAGAATCTTTGAGTCCTTTACCTTTTTTCTTTTTCAAAATTGTTTTGTATTTTTTTCCAAATAACCTTTAGAATTACCTTGTCAGTTTCTTTTTTTTAAGATTTTATTTATTTATTTGACAGAGAGATCACAAGTAGGCAGAGAGGCAGGCAGAGAGAGAGAGAGAAGGAAGCAGGCTCCCTGCCAAGCAGAGAGCTCAATGCAGAACTCGATCCCAGGACCCTGAGATCATGACCTGAGCCGAAGGCAGAGGTTTAACCCACTGAGCCACTCAGGTGCCCACCTTGTCAGTTTCTAAAAAAAAAATAGCTGTGATTTTGATAGGTATTATATTGAAATGGTAGATTAATTTGGGGAATATTGCCATCTTAATATTAAGTCTTCGAATCCATGAACGTGGGATATCTTCCCATTTACTGAGATCTTTAATTTCTTTCAACAATGGTTTATAGATTTCAGTGTACAACAGTGCCTGTATCCATTTTATTGCTTCTCTGAGTCTCTAATTTATTTTGTGTTTATTTTCCCCCCTATTTTGTTTTATTTAAAAATTTCATGGGGGGTGCCTGGGTGGCTCAGTTGGTTGAGCGACTGCCTTCAGCTCAGGTCATGATCCCGGACTTCCAGGATGGAGTCCCGCATCGGGCTCCCAGCTCCTTGGGGTTTCTGCTTCTCCCTTTGACCTTCTCCTCTCTCGTGCTCTCTCTCACTCATTCTCTCTCAAATAAATAAATAAAATCTTTTAAAAAAAATTTCATGGGGTGCCTGGGTGGCTCAGTCGTTAAGCATCTGCCTTCAGTTCAGGTAATGACCCCAGGGTCCTGGGATCAAGCCCTGTATCAGGCTCCCTGCTTGGTGGGAAACCTGCTTCTCCCTCCCCCTCTCCCCTTGTTTGTGTTCCCTCTCTTGCTGTGTCTCTCTCTGTCAAATAAATAAAATGTTAAAAACAAAACAAAAAAAAACCCGTGGGATGCCTGGGTGGCTCAGTGGGTTAAGCCTCTGCCTTCAGCTCAGGTTATGATCTCAGAGTCCTGGGATCGAGCCCCGCATTGGGCTCTCTGCTCAGCAGGGAGCCTGCTTCCCCCTCTCTCTCTGCCTGCCTCTCTGCCTACTTGTGATCTCTGTCTGTCAAATAAATAAGTAAAATCTTAAAAAAAAAAAAGTTACATGTATTTAGTTTACTGCTTCATGCTTTCTTATTTAATAAAATAACTTAAGTCTATTAATGTATCTCTTACTATAATATATTCTGAGAATAGTGTTTACTTAATATGCATTGTTTTGTAGATAGTCTGTAATTATATCTCTCTTCGCCTATGGAAGTTATGAGTGTTTATTAAGTTTCTGAATTTTATCAGATTTCTGCTTTTCTAATTTTTGCTAATTTCTAATTCTATTGGAGCCACTATACATGTTACATCTCCTTTATATCTTATTACAATGTCTAATATTTCCAGAATGATAGTGAGGGTAGCCATACTGTCTTATCCTGATTATAATTGGAATTTATCTATTGTTTAACAAATCCCTATAGAATTCTTGTTCTTTTCTTCTTTTTTAAAATATTTTATTTAATTATTTGAGAGAGAGAGAGAGCACAAGCAGGGGGAAGGTGCAGGCACAGGGAGAAGCAGACTCCCCGCTCAGCAGGGAGCTGACATGGCACTCGAACCCAGAACCCTGGGATAATGACCTGAACTGAAGGCAGATGCCTAACAGACTGAGCTACTCAGGCGCCCCCCTTTTTTCCCTTTTTTTTTTTTAAATTTATTTGACAGAGATCACAGGTAGGCAGAGAGGCAGGCAGAGAGAGAGGAAGGAAAGCAGGCTCCTTGCTGAGCAGAGAGCCCAATGCGGGGCTCGATCCCAGGACCCTGGGATCATGACCTGAGCCGAAAGCAGAGGCTTTAACCCACTGAGCCACCCAGGGGCCCCCCTTTTTTCCCTTTTTTAAGGTAATCTCTGCACTGAACTTGGGCCTCAAACTCATGAACCCGAGATCAAGAGGCACATAGACCACCGACTGAGCCAGCCAGGCACCCTCGCTTATTATTGTTTTTTAATATTTTATTTAATTATTTTAGAGAGAGAGTGAGCACAGGCAAGCAGGGAAAGGGGCAGAGGGAGAGAGAGAGAGAGAATCTTGAGCAGACTCCACACTGAGCACGGAGCCCGGAGCCACCATGAGGCTCAATCTATCAACCCTGAGATCTTGACCCAAGTGGAAACTAACATTCAGCCACTTAAAGGATTGAGCCACCCAGGCACCTCTGCTTCTTATTTTTAAAATTGAGTTTTTGTAAATGTTTGATCGATGCTTGAAAAAAATATATATATAGCTCTTAAATTAACCTTATTAAGGTTAATTTATTATTAATTAATATTATATGTAATATAATTAATATATTATTCAAAACCTCCATTTTCTTTTCAGCAAAGAAAAAGAAAGACATTTTGCTTGCCAAGATGGATTGCAAGGGAGTCCAAGTTTTAGAAGGACTGGCTTGCCAAATGAAATATACAACACGCATTTAAAAGAAAGCAAACACAGGATTGTCAAGTTCAAAGTCACTATATTCATCACTGTGGGAGGAAAAAAATAGTCATCTCACAGGCATGTTACAACCTCAAAAATTGTGTCATTATCTTCATTTATATTTTTAAGTTTTATTTATTTAAGTAATCTCTACACCCAACGTGTAGAGTCATGACCCCGAGATCAGGAATCAGTTGGTCCCCCAACTGAGCCATCCGGGTTCCCCTGTGTCATTATCTTTAGATAGCAGCATTGCAGAAGTCAACAAAGTTGTGAAACAATAAAGTCTTTTTTTTAAAGATTTACTTATTTATTTTAGAGAGAGAGAGAAAGCGCAATCACAGTGGAGGGGCGGAAGGAGAGGAAGAGGGAGAGAAGCAGCCTCCCCACTGAGCCAGAGCCCCACTTGACCCTGAGATCATGACCTCAGTGGAAATCAGGAGTTGGAGACTTAACCAACTGAGCCAGCCAGGAGCCCCAAAGAAGTCATTTTTATTAGAAGCCAGTAACTTACAAGGAACTTCTGGATTTTTTGCATATATTTTATATTATTATTATTATTATTTTAAAGTTATAGTCTTGTTCAAGATTTTATTTACTTTGAGGACCAGAACTAGACAGAGTGGTCTTTGGTCCCGGTTTTTTAAAATTGAAGTGTAGTTGACATAGAGCATCATAGTAGTTTCAACGGCATCAGTCATTCAGTATTTGCACACATCGTGAAATGATCATCACAATAAGTCTAGTTAACATCCATCACCAAACAGTGTCATAGTGTTCTTTCTTTTGATGAGAACTTTTATTTTTATTTTTTATTTATTTATTTATTTATTTTTAAGATTTTATTTATTTTTTTGACAGACAGAGATCACAAGTAGGCAGAGAGGCAGGCAGAGAGAGGAAGGAAAGCAGGCTCCCCACTGAGCAGAGAGCCTGATGTGGGGCTCGATCCCAGGACCCTGGGATCATGACCTGAGCCTAAGGCAGAGGCTTTAACCCACTGAGCCACCCAGGCGCCCCCTATTTTTAAATTTTTAAAAAATATTTTATTTATTCATTTGAGAGAAAGAGAGACAGAGAACAAGCAGGGGGAGAGGGAGAAGCACACTTCCCACTGAGTGGGGAGCCTGACATGGGGCTCCATCCCAGGACCTGGGATCATGACCTGAGCCAAAGGCAGACACTTAACGACTGAGCCACCAGGCGCCCCTTGATGAGAACTTCTAAGATTTACTTACTTACTTACTTTTTTTTTTTGAGATCTGTTTATTTATTTTAGAGAGAGAGGGAGCAGATGGAGGGGCAGAGGGAGGGAGAGAGAGAGAGAGAGGGAATCTCAAGCAGACTCCCTGCGGAGCAGAGAGCCCGATGTGGGACTAGATCCCAGGTCCCATGAGATCACCCACGAACAAAATCAAGAGTTGGACACTTAACCAACTGAGCCACCCAGGCGTCCTTAAGATTTACTTTCTTAAGAACTTACAAATATTGGGGTGCCTGGGTGGCTCAGTGGGTTAAAGCCTCTGCCTTTGGCTCAGGTCATGATCCCAGGGTCCTGGGATCGAGCCCTGCATCGGCCTCTCTGCTCAGCGAGGAGCCTGCTTCCTCCTCTCTCTCTGCCTGCCTCTCCACCTACTTGTGATCTCTCTTTCTGTCCCAAATAAGTAAATAAAATTTTAAAAAAACTTAAAAATATTTAATAAGGTATCATTCACTATAGTCACTATGCTGTACATTAACACGCCCAGGACTTACTTATTGTACAAATGGGAGTTTGCATTTTGACCCCCTTCATCCACTTTGCCCACCTCAGGCAACCACCAATCTGTTCTCTATGAGTTTGTGTTTTTATTTTTATTTTTTTTAAAGATTTTATTTATTTATCTGACAGATAGAGATCACAAGCAGTCAGAGAGTCAGGCAGAGAGAGAGGGGGAAGCAGGCTCCCTGCTGAGCAGAGAGCCTGATGTGGAGCTTGATCCCAGGACCCTGGGATCATGACCTGAGCCGAAGGCAGAGGCTTAACCCACTGAACCACCCAGGTACCCCCAGCTTGCGTTTTTAAACCTTTTTTCTTGTTTAAAGATTTTATTTATTTGAGAGGGAGAGAGAACACAAGCGGGGTGAAGGGCAGAGGGAGAAGCAGACTCCCCACTGCGTAGGGAGCGCGATGCAGGTCTCAGTCCCAGAACTCTGGCATCGTGACCAGGATGAACATGGAGGTACAGATATTTTTTGAGTTAATGTTTTCATTATTTTTTTTTAAAGATTTTATTTATTTATTTGACAGAGAGAGATCACAAGCAGGCAGAGAGGCAGGCAGAGAGACAGGAGGAAGCAGGCTCCCCGCCGAGCAGAGAGCCCGATGCGGGACTCGATCCCAGGACTCCGAGATCATGACCTGAGCCGAAGGCAGCGGCTTAACCCACTGAGCCACCCAGTGCCCTCATTATCTTTTTTAAAAAATATTTTATTTACTGGGGTGGGTTAAATCTTAAAATTATTTAATTATTTTAATTATTTATTGGGGGATAAAATCTTAAAAAATAAAAATAAAAATAATTTTATGTATTTATTTATTTGTGATCAAGAGAACGTGCATGAGCCAGGGCAGGAGCAGAGGAAGAGAGAGAAGCAGATACTGCACTGAGCAGGGACCCCGACTTGGGGCTGGACCCCAGGACCCCAGAATCATGACCTGAACTGAAGGCAGACACTTAATGGACTGAGCCACCAGGTGCCCCACTCTCTTTGGATAAATACTCAGAGGTGGAATTGTTGGATCAATGGGATTTCCATGTTTAATTTTTTGAGGAACCTCCATACTGTTTTCCACAACGACTGCACAGTCTGCATTCCCCCAGACAGTGCTCGAGGGTTTCTTTTCTCCACATTCTCACCAACACCTGCTGTTTCTTGTGTTGTTGATTTTAGCCCTTCTGGCAGGTGCGAGGTGACATCTCATTGTGGTTTTGATTTACATCCTGATGAGGAGTGATGGTGAGCATCTTTTCAGGTGTCTGTTGGCCATCTGTATGCCTTCTTTGGAAAAATGTCTACTCAGGTCCTGTGTCCATTTTTTAAATCAGATTTTTTTTTGGAGAATGTTTTACTGATTTTTTTTTAAGATTTTATTTATTTATTTGACACAGAGAGACAGAGATCACAAGTAGGCAGAGAGGCAGGAAGAGAGAGAGGAGGAAGCAGGCTCCCTGCCCAGCAGAGAGTCTGATGCGGGAGTCGATCCCAGGACCCTGAGATCATCACCTGAGCCGATGGCGGAGGCTTAACCCACTGAGCCAGGCAGGTGCGCCTAAAAACATTTTATTTTTCAGTAATCTTTATACCCAGCATGGGGCTCAAGCCCAGAACCCCAGGATCAAGAACTACTCCCTCTGCCGACTGAGCCAGCCAGGCACCCCGCTTTTTCTTTATTTGAAGTATAGTTGACACACACAGATTTTTTAAGCCCATACTTGAACCCGTGGTTACTTAATTAATGGTGTCAAGAATTAAATGTTATCTGTTAATTCTCCCTAGGTAATACTAGGGAGGTGATATAATTATTCATTCTTCCCAGTAACTCATTCCAGTTTTTGTTGATATCATTTCAGGTCTCATGATTATTCTTTATTACTATTCTTTGCCTCTTCTTTCCCAGTTTTTGGCCTCTATGAGGCCACCAAAGCAGCATGGAAAGGACAAAGACCAGCCTGATCTATAACCAATGCAATTGTTTTACTATTTGCTCTGATTTGGAAATAATCACAAACCCATGGAGAAATTCCCCGAACGGGCACCCTCAGTGGACCGAGCTAGGAAATGCTGGGCTTTGGGCTGCTGCGTCTTGTGGCTGTGTCTCTCCCTGGATGTGCCTCTGTCACAGAGAACAGCCTCACCTAATGTCATGCCCTTTCCAGGGCGTAGCCCATGCCAGTGACCAGACGCTAACTGGGATCCAAAGCCCTGGGGACCATGCTGGGCCGCCACCCCAGCTCCAAATCCCCTCATAGCATTGTCTGAGGCTTGTCTCAGCCAAGTTGTGTGAATCTTTTCCTGCAGCCCGATCCTGCCCCCTTCACTTCCCTTTGGGGGTGTCAGCTGAGGCCAGTCAGCAGTATCCCTTCTGCATGCAGCCCTTAGTCTCTACGTCCGTTTCTAAGGACCTCAACCTCAGACACACGATGATACAAATATGTGAAGCATTTGGTGCACTCCAGAGACCCCTCAGGCCTAAGCTGGAAGACACATTCCAGAACAGTCAGCCAGCATCTGATGAAAAGCCAACTACAAGAGCTTCAACTAGTTACCTCTGATACACACGAGAGACTTCATTCATTAGCATGATGAATGTTAGAAATGGGTTTTTGGGGGGCCCAGGTGGCTTAGTTGGTTAAGTGTGTTAGCCAACTCTGGATCTCAGCTCACGTCTTGATCTCAGGGTCGTGAGTTCAAGCCCCATGTTGGATATAGAGTTTACTTAAAAAAATATATTGGGGTGCCTGGGTGGCTCAGTCAGTTAAGCATTCAGGTCTTGGTTTGGGCTCAGGACATGATCTTAGGGTTGTGAGATGGGCACCATGTGGGCTCTGCAGTCAGTGGGGAGACTGCTGGAAGATTCTCTTTCCCTCTCCAACTGCCCCCCCCCAGCTCGAGCGCATGCGCGTGCTCTCTCTCTCTCTCTATTTTTTTAAAAAAAATATTTATTTATTTATTTATTTGATAGAGAAATCACAAGTAGGCATAGAAGTAGACAGAGAGAGAGGGGAAAGCAGGCTCCCGCTGAGCAGAGAGCCCGATGCGGGGCTCGATCCCAGGATCCTGAGATCATGACCTGAGCTGAAGGCAAAGGCTTAACGCACTGAGCCACCCAGGTACCCCCCCTCTTTAAAATAAATAAATATTTTTAAGAATTAGCATAACATGTGTTAAAAATGGGCTGTTATTGGTGAAACTGGTGACAAGTGATGGTGGCTAAAATATTTTGGTTGCTTCTCACACTTGTTTGAACTTAGCTGTCTAGTGAACCTGCATGGCCCAATTTCAGGAATGGCACCCAAGGCATGAGTTCTGAAGGATCCTGTGATCAGTCCAGAACTCCAGAAGGACCTGGTTGCCTGACACCAGCTCGAAGGCTAATTGAAGAGGGTCCTCGAGGATGTGGTCAGGTGCACCTCAAATTCATGAAAGGTGAGTTCAGGGCTTAGAAGGATGTAGCTGGCTGGGACTTCGCCAAACCTACAAGACAGGTTGGGAGGCCATCCCGTCCTGCCTGCTCTGAGTCATCATTGGCTCTGCCTCTAGTAAGCCTGAGCTGGGCAAGTCTCAGCTCTGTTTCCCTTGATGTGGACTTCGTTTTCCAGCGCATTTGCCTCTGGGTGCTAACTGACGTAACCCCAGTACCATGTTCGGATATCAGTTCTTCGGGGGACATAGCAGCAGCTGCCCAAAACTGGAGGGAGGGCTTTCCCTTCAACCTCACTACTCAGTAATCTGTTACAACAAAACCTCTCAAAAGGAATTCTGACAGATATAAGAATATTAAAAAAAAAAAAAGCCATGCTCTAAAAACTGGTAAATAAAAGGAAAGAATCAAGGAAGGATCCTGTCTCTCCATTATTTATTTTTTTTAAAGATTTTATTTATTTATTTGACAGAGAGAGACACAGCCAGAGAGGGAACACAAGCAGGGGGAGTGGGAGAGGGAGAAGAAGGTTTCCCGCCGAGCAGGGAGCCCATGCGGGGCTCTATCCCAGGACCCTGGGATCATGACCTGAACCAAAGGCAGAGGCTTAACCCACTGAGCCACCCAGGTGTCCCTATTTTTAATTTTTTTCAAAGATTTTATTTATTTGAGAGAGAGGGACAGCACACTAGAGAGAGTGAACAGGAGCTGGGGGGAGGGGCAGAGGGAGAGCAGCAAAAGGAGACGGAGAAGCAGAGGGAGAGGAAGAAGCAGAGGGAGAGGGGCAGAAGGAGAGGGAGAGGGAGAAGCAGGCTTCCACTGAGCAGGGAGCCCAGCCCGACTAGGGGCTTGATCCCAGGACCCCAGCACCACAACCTGAGCTGAAGGCAGTGGGTTAAGACTGAGCCATCCAGGCGGTCCCTGTCTCTCTTTCATGAACTGTACCTCAGCAGATAAGGGAAAGCGTCCCTTTATAACCTATTCCAGCTACCACAGGAAAATGAAATGACAGAAGTAGAATGTCACCATTTTGCAATCTCCATCTGGTGTCAGCTCTCGTAGGCAGCAAGCACCTGCTTCTTAGCATCACGAATGCAGAGACGACCAGATGGAAAAGCCAAACAACTCCTAGGGTGTCACTTGCCAAAAAATGGAGCCTGCAACTGATAAGCATCTAGGTTTCATGCCCAGTTACGGGGGAGTACAGGAGACAGAGGCACAGGGGAAATGCCACTAGGAGTATATCAGCCACCCGGACCTTGGCAAAGTCTCCCGGACAGTCGAGGTGTTCAGCCAAAAATGGTAAGGAAAAAAAGAGCTGAAAGAAAGAACTTGTAGATTAAAAAAGAGGTTTAAGAGACATGTCAAGCAATGGCAGTAAATCCATCTTATTTGGGTCCTGACTCAAACTACTAACAATTTTATGACATTCAGGAGACAGTTAGAAATGTGCATACATAGAGATGTCCAACCAATTTATTACCAGTCCTAGTTATTTGCTAGTTAAACTCACTACAGAGCAATACCCTGAGTGTAGAATTAATTAAATGTTAATTTATGTTGATGATACAAAAAAGGAATGTACCTACCAACTGGATATTTGGTGATATTAAGGAATTATTGTTAATTTTCTTTGTGTGACCATGGTATTCTAGTTACGGTGTTCTTTAAGAGATTTTATCTTTTAGAGCGATGTATTAAAATATTTACTGAGGAAGGGGCACCTGAGTGGCTCAGTCGGTTAAGCATCTATCTTTGGCTCGGATCATGATCCCCGGATCCTGGGATGGAACCTCGGGTTGGGCTCCCTGCTCAACCGGGAGGCTGCTTCTCTCTCTCCCTCTGACTCTGGCTCTCAAAAAGAAGAATTTCCCGAGGGAATGAAATGAAGTCTGGGATTTGCTTCAAATTTATACAAGAGGGGCGGGGTGGGGGCAGGACATAAGTGAAGCTGGATTTCCACCAGCTAATAATTACTGAAGCTGGGTGATGGGGACATGGGGTTCATTGTACCATCCTGTCTACTTTTGTTGATGTTTTTGATTTTCCATAACAAAAAGTACTTTTTTAGTGAGTAGTATTACACTGTGGGTACCCTTCTGAGGCTTGCTTTTTCATTTTTTGTTTTTTTTTTTTTAAGATTTTATTTATTTATTTGACAGACGGAGATCACAAGTAGGCAGACAGGCAGATAGAGAGAGAGGAAGGGAAGCAGGTCCCCCGCTGAGCAGAGAGCCCAATGCAGGGCTCGATCCCAGGACCCTGAAATCATGACCTGAGCTGAAGGCAGAGGCTTAACCCACTGAGCCACCCAGGTGCCCCTTTTCTTTCTTTTTTTAAGATTTTATTTATTTGTCAGAGAAAGAGAGCACAAGCAAGGGGAGCTGCAGGCAGAGGGAGAAGCAGCTCCCCACCAAGCAAAGAGCCCAATGGGGGATTTGATCCCAGGACCCTGGGATCATGACCTCAGCCGTAGGCAGATGCTTAACAACTGAGCCACCCTGGCACCCCTGAGATTGCTTTTTCATTCCGTGTACATTTCCAAGATTCATCCATGTTGTAACTGCAGTTCACCCAATATCCACTCCTGTGTAGTCTTCCCTTGTATGAATATAGCATGACTTTTTCACGTTGTTGACAGTGGGTATCTGAGTTGTTTTCATTTTGTTTTGTTCTTTGTTCTTTTTTTTTTTTTCTATTACAAACCATGCAGCTATGAACATTTTTGCACATGTCTCCTGGGACAAGTGTACATCCATTTCTTTCTTTCTTTCTTTCTTTCTTTCTTTCTTTCTTTCTTTCTTTTTAAGATTTATTTATTTATTTGAGAGAGAGAGAGAGCAAGTGGCAGGAGGGACAAAGAGAGAAGGAGGGAGAGAATCCCAAGCAGACTCCATGTTGAGCACCGAGCCTGGTGCAAGGTTGATCTCATGACCCATTAGATCAGAACCAGAGCAAAAATCGAGTCAAGGGACGCCTGGGTGGCTCAGTTGGTTAAGCAGCTGCCTTCGGCTCAGGTCATGATCCCAGCGTCCTGGGATAGAGTCCCACATCGGGCTCCTTGCTTGGCAGTGAGCCTGCTTCTCCCTCTGCCTCTGCCTGCCACTCTGTCTGCCTGTGCTCACTCTCGCTTCTCTCTCTATGACAAATAAATAAATAAAATCTTTAAAAAAAAAAAATCGAGTCAAAAGCTTAACTGACTGAGCCTCCCAGGTGCTCCTGTACATTTCTTTAGTATACCCGTAGCTGGGAGTGGAATCGCTGTGCCATGGGTAGGCACTTACAAAGGAATGCCAGTTCGTCTTCCGAAGTGTACCAAGTTACAACTCTGCGTCTGTGTTTCTTGCTCCCCGTTCCTGCCGACCCTCGGTATTTTCAGGCTTCTTAACCTTGGTCCCATTGTCAAAGGCGTGGTGGTATTTCAGGTGTTGTTGTTGTTGTTAAAAAAAGATTTTATTTATTTATTTATTTGACACAGAGAGAGAGAGAGATCACAAGCAGGCAGAGAGGCAGGCAGAGAGAAAGGAAGAAGCAGGATCCCCGCCGAGCAGAGAGCCCAATGCGGGGATTGATCCCAAGACCCTGAGATCATGACCTGAGCTGAAGGTAGAGGCTTAAGCCACTGAGCCACCCAGGTGGTCTTAATTAGGAGCAGGTTTTCATATACTTATTGGACGCTGATTCCGTGATTGCTTATTCATGTCTTCTGCCCACTTTCTATTGAGTCAGTGGTGGTTTCTTTATTGGAGCTTTTTTTTTTTAAGATTTTATTTATTTATTTGACAGATAGAGATCTCAAGTAGGCAATCAGAGAGAGAGAAAGAGGAGGAAGCAGGCTCCCTGCCGAGCAGAGAGCCCGATGTAGGGCTCCATCCTAGGACCCTGGGATAATGACCTGAGCCAAAGGCAGAGGCTTTAACCCACTGAGCCACTCAGGCGCCCTCGGAGCTCTTTATATATTCTGAATACTAATCTTTTGAGAGGCCATATAGTATAACCAGTGAGCCAGACCGTCAAGTTCAAATCCTGATTCTGGAACTGTGAGAGCCCAGGAAAAGCACCCCACTCCTCTGTGCCTCAGCCTTCTCATCTGTAAACCTTATCGCTCTTTGTGTCCCCGCCCAGAGAATTCCTCCGTTGAAGCCCTAACCACCACCACCCCCCACCCCCCCACCCCGCATATGATGGTTTTAAGACAGGGGCCTTGAAGGAGATTAGGTTTGCCTGAGACCTTGAGGGCGGGACCTACCCTCCCCCTCAAGATGGGGCCTTTGGAAGCAGAGGAAGAGACACTGGAGCTCCTGTTCGCAGCTGGCGCTCTCCGCCTCGGGAAGGCGCACGCAGCACGAACGAGGCCGCTGGCCAGCCTGGAAGAGCGCTCCCACCAGAACCTAACCAGAACCTGACTCCCTGATCTGGGAGTCTCGGGCTCCAGCCCTTCATACATAAATGCTGCCCCCAGCCGTGGTAATTCCCCCAGCACCTAGAGCTGACTGACGTCCTTCTCAAGGTTTACGTCAAGATTAGATATTTGTGAAGTGCCAGGCGCGGAGCCTGGTGCAAAATGTTCCGTAAGTAGCAAGCACTTGCTCTATATTACCTGTGTAAGGTATCAGCTGTCCGCAGGAGTGGGACTTTTCATTCTAATGATAGTGTTTTCTTTTTATTTATTTATTTATTTATTTATTTATTTATTTATTATTTATTAAATTTATTTATTATTTATTTTACTTATTTATTGGAGAGAGAGAGTGTGCAAGAGCGGGTGAGGGAGGTAAGCGGACTCCCCGCTGAACCTAAAGCCCACATGGGGCTCCGTCCCACAACCCCGAGATCAGGAGCTGAGCTGAAATCACGAGTCTGCCGCTCAGCTGACTGAGCCACCCAGGTGCCCCTCATGATAGTGTTTTAGGTAGTTTTGCTTTTTTTTTTTTTTTTTTTAATGGCTCAGGGGCAGCCTTAACTTGATGAAGCAGGAACACTCTCTCTACTTTTCGGATTAGGTGAGGAGGCGTGGCGGGGTGGGGTGGGGGTAGACCCAGAGTAAATTGGCACCTGACTCCTTAACTCCACGGCTGTGTGGGGTCTCCTACTCCCCAAGAAGCTGATGTCCAGCACATTCCGGCTGGTGCACAGTTGCAGAAATCATGCCAGCCAAATTGGAAGGTTTCTTTTGGTTGCTAGTGACAAAAAAAGACAAGTGGAAACTGAAACTGGGAAAAAGAGAGGAGGAGAATTTGTTGGCTCCTTTAATGTCAGTCTGGTTTCTAGCGCATCCGGATCGAAGGATTCTATATGCTCATGCGAATCTTTCTCTCTGCGTGGCCTGGCGCTGCTTCGCTCAGCGGTTCTCTGGCCGGTCTCCCGACAAGGTTGCCAAGATTCAAGGTTGAGTCTGGCCGCTTCGGGTTTTCGTCCCACCGGCCTAGGGGTCCCAGGGAAAGAGAAGCCCTGCCTTGAGTCCCCAGGGATGAACAGGGAAGGGGCGTGGCCAGGAATGCGCTTCTCTGACTGGCTGGTTTGGGTCAAACTCTCCGCCCTGGAGTCAGGGGGCGGGGCCAGCCCTCCAAGAGCCTCAGAGCTTGAGAAGAAGGGATCCGTGGATCCCCAAAACATAATGGAGGTTCTGATTCCAGAGGAAGAGGTAGGGGGTGCTGGGCTCACAAAGCAACAGACTTCCACTACGCCGGCATGAGTGCGTTTTTCTTAGGTTGGTCCAGGAAGACAAGCTTACTTGTACCCTGGGTGTAAGACATGTGGGAAGCGATCAAGAAAACTCTTGTTTGTGGGATGTGACTAGAGCCTGGCGACAAGGCAGGTGTCCGGAAGCTAGGATGAGCAGCAGCCAGCCGGGACCTGCCAACGAAGGCCAAGAAGGGCCGCGGGGTGGCAGTGGAATGGTCTGGGATCACAGTGAGTTGTTTCCTGCTCACTGCGAGATGTCAGGCAGGTTTTATTCCATCAATGCCCAGTATAGGGGAGAGGGCTGTGACCTCAACAGGTGGGAAATGTGTGGAGCAGGGTGGCAGGAGTGGCTGTGGAAATGGCAGAAGCAGCAGCCAGAGGTGATCTGTCACAGTCTGGGGGATGGGCCCCCAGACATAGTCCCAGCAGCGCATGTTTACTGAGCACCAGTGCTGCTCGGAACCTGTCCCACAGATTAACTTGTTCGATTCTCCCAACAACGCGCTGAGGTCAGTCCTGTTACTGCTCCCACTGTAGAGATGAGGAAACTGAGGCGCAGAGAGCTTAAGTGACTTGCCCAAGACACACGGTGCTAAGTGGCAGAGCCTAGATTTGAACCCTGGCCCTTCGGCTCCTACCCTGGCAGATGCTCCAAATCACTGTCACCTGCCTCACATGACAGGGGTGGAGGGCTGGGGGTGGCCTGGGTACTTCTACAGGAAGACATCTTGTTTTCACACAGCTGGGGGCTCAAACATTATCTGTTGATCTGTTTGGAGGGAAGGACACCAGAGGACTCAGTACCGTCCCTTGCCACAGAGGTGACAAGGTTCTGTCCGTGCAGGAGACAACCCCCCACCCCCATCCCTGGAGGATGGAAGTCTGCTGGGACCCAAACTGGTGAGTTTCTGGCCTCTCAGAACCTACTTCTAACGTTTCTTCCAATGGCTCCTTCTTCCTCTGGGGGAAACACTACTCCACTGGACCCCGAGCTTCGTGGGGCTAGGGTCGGGGTCATGGTTACTGGTGGGACTGGCTCCCAACCCAGGGCCAGTAGGAGCAGAGTGGATCGTCCATAGTCAGCCCTGTGTGGGGCGAGCAGGCTGAGGTCTGCTTTGTCGGGAAAGGGGGGAGACAGGGTCCTGGTGGCTCAGGAGGAGTGAGCCCCAGGGGCCCCGGGGCACTGAGCAGCTACAGGGCAGGGAAAAGGGTGCAGAGGGAAGGACAGGGAGGCATGGCAAGACCGAAGGTGCAGGGAGAGACAGCCACACAGAAAGACCAAAACGCACCAGGGGAAGACAAAAGGAGACGAGAGAGAAGGACAGAGATGGAGGCAGAAATAGACACGATGGGAGAGAGAGAAACTGGCAGATGGAGAGACAGGGAGAGATGGAGACACAGGGTCAGTGTGCCGCCCTTCCCTGCCCCCCACACCCCCAACCCCGCAGAGGGAGAGGCAGGGGCAAGATGGCAGAAACACACCCCCACACTGACCTCCTTCCAGGCCCTCTCTCAGGGTTAGCCGGTCCTCCCTCAGCTCTGCCCGCCTTCCCTCTTGCTGTGGGCCAAGCCCATTAAGCTTCCACCCTGGCCACAACTGAAGGCCCCACGCCCTGGGCAGGAAACCACCGCAGAGGCGTCCCCTGCTCTGTGGCACCCCAAACCATCAATTAGTATTAACAAGGGCCAGCTCCCCGTGGCCTAAAGACCCCCATTGGGGCTCAGATGGAGGGGAAGCCCCGCCCCCGTGAGTCAGGAGGTTAAAGAGCCTGGGGCCAGCCTCTGAGTGCAGACTGTCCAGATGGCGTGTGGCAGCGGACGGGTCACCATCCAGCTGGTGGACGAAGAGTCAGGGCCCGGAACCAGAGGCCCAAAGCCCTTTCGGGGCCAGAGATTCGAGGCCATCCGAGCAGCCTGCCTGGAGGAGGGGATCCTGTTCCGAGATCCCTACTTCCCTGCTGGCCCTGATGCCCTTGGCTACGATGAGCTGGGGCCAGACTCAGAGAAGGCGAAAGGGGTGGAATGGAAGAGACCCCATGTAATGTGTGGCTGAGGGCTGTAGGGGCTGGGTTCCTGGGTCTGAGGGAGGAGGGGCTGGAGGGGGCTGGGTTCCTGGGTCTGAGGAAGGAGGGGGCTGTGGGGGCCTGGGCCCCTGGGTCTGAGGGAGGAGGGGCTGGGGGGCTGGGCTCCTGGGTCTGAGGGAGGAGGGGACTGGGGCCTGGATGTGAAGAGGAGGGCTGGGAGTTCTGACTGTGGGGTCTGGAGAGGCCCAGATGCCTGCCCACAGGCTTTACAAGCCTCTCTTGGGGTTGGAGGTGCTCATTACTCTGGAGCGGTGAAGGCAGGAGGGGACCCAGGCATTGGACCTCTCAGTCGCTCCTTCTCTCCCTTTCCTGGCTGAGGCCTGGACTCCCCCCATGCCTCCCAGGAGTTTTGCGCTGAGCCCCAGTTCATCTGTGAGGACATGAGCCGAACAGACGTGTGTCAGGGGCGCCTAGGTAAGACCCCCGAACCCATCCTGGGCTCCCAGATCTGGCAGAGGCTGTAGCTGGGCTCCTGCAGCTGGGCCCCTGGGTCCACCCCTCAGACTCTCCTCTCCCCAGGGGAGACCTCAGTCTCCCCCTTTCCATCCTCACCCCATCCTCGGCTTTCCTCCCAGGTAACTGCTGGTTTCTTGCGGCCGCTGCCTCCCTCACTCTGTATCCCCGACTCCTGTGCCGGGTGGTCCCCCCTGGACAGGGTTTCCAAGATGACTATGCAGGTGTCTTCCATTTCCAGGTAAAGATCCTTGGTTTGTGCCTCCGTATCCCCCATGGGACCACGGATCTCCTAGTTGGCTTGGTTGCCTGGGGGCTGTAATTCTTAGACTGGTGCAGTAGGGCTGGGGGTCAGAAGATGGGGTCCAGGCACAGTTGCGAGCTGGGAGCCAAGCCTGCGCCCTGCCCTCCTCCCACCAGCTCTGGCAGTTTGGCCGCTGGGTGGACGTCGTGGTGGACGACAGGCTGCCGGTGCGTGAAGGGAAGCTGATGTTCGTGCGGTCGCATCAGCGGAACGAGTTCTGGGCCCCGCTGCTGGAGAAGGCCTATGCCAAGTAAGGACTCTGGCACACCTCCCCAGCTGGCAAGGGAACCCCAGAGACCCCCAGCTTCTGGGATCCTCTAGACACCCTGCCAGGGGTCCTGCTCCAGGTCACGGTGCCCAGGACCCTAATGTCACACCATTCCCTGAGGACCTCCCTCCAAATCCTAGACATCTCCCTAGAGGCACGTTCCTAGAGACCCATGGACACTCACAGTCCAGGAGCCTGAAATCTCATCTCTCAGGCCCCGGAGCTGCTAAACCCAAGATTTATCCTCTTGGGGGCCTGTAATCTCAGAAGCTCTCTCCTGATCCATTGAGAAACCCAAAGCATCTCCCAAATTTTTAAGAAGATTTTATTTATTTATTTGAGGGAGAGAGAGAGAACAAGTCCAGGGCAGGGGAGCACAGAGTAGCAGACTCCCCGCTGAGCAGGAAGACCAACACGGGGCTCCATCCCAGGACCCTGAGCTCATGACCTGAGCCAGAGGCAGGCGCTTAACTGACTGAGTCCCTGCCAGGCACCCCACACCTCTCAAATATGACTGTAATCGCTGGAACCTTCGATTTTTGCTTTTCTCCATCCCGAGGCTCTGAAATCCCTGACAAGCCCCACAGAGATTACTCCCAAAGCAGGCATCTCCCGGAGACTCAGAGTTTCAGAGACAGCCCCCGGGATGCCCAGAATTCTGACCGAGTTCTCCTGTGATCCCCCAAATGCCCAGTCCTAGTGGCCCAGGGACCACAGGCCTGATTTCCAAGGGCTTCCAGAGTGAACCGCAGGCCACCTCAGGAGTCTGCAAATGTTAGGGATAATCCCCGGGCCCCCCATGCCCTGGGCCAGAGGCCCCCAGGTCCCAGGGGTGTGTGTGAGATGCTCGTGCGGGCCTCAGACACTCCCCCGACACCTGCTTCTGCAGGCTCCACGGTTCCTATGAGGTGATGCGAGGCGGCCACATGAATGAGGCTTTCGTGGACTTCACAGGCGGCGTGGGTGAGGTGCTCTACCTGAGGCAAGACATCCCAGGGCTCTTCTCTGCAGTGCGCCATGCCCTGGCCAAGGAGTCCCTTGTGGGAGCCACTGCCCTGGTGAGAGCCTGACTAGCATGGAGACCCCCACCAGGGCCAGAGCGCAGTCAGGGCTGCAGTGGGGAGGTGGCCTGTGTCCTCCTGTCTGTGTTCATTGTTGGCTAGTACCCCTCACCCATCAAACTCGAGCAAGTCAAAGGCGATTTATTTGCTCTCATTAAAGAAGCTTCAGGCATAGCTGAATCCGGGTGCTTAGCAGATGCGGAGAATGTGTTTTTTCTATTCCTTGTTCTGGGTTAGCTTCACTCCTGGGCAGGCATTCCCTTCATGGCCACAAAAGGGGCCCGCACAGCTGCAGGGGCCCTCCTACCACCCCTCAGTGGTTTAAAAAAAACGGCAAAGCTTCTTTCTGAGAATTTCAGCAGAAGGCCTAGGATTGATTTCCACGGGCTCGGCTGGAGTCCCGCGTTCATCTGCGGCCCAGTCATATGCTCAGTTGTTCACTGAGTTGGTCTAATTCCTTTGCTCCTTCTTTGCTTAATCCTGTGCTCACTGACTGACTCCCTGTCCTTCATGTTTCTCTGCCTCTTTTGGTCCGTCTGCCTGTTCTGTGTCTCTGTTCTCCTCATGTATTTTTGTCTTGTCTCCATCTTCCTCTCTCGCTTTCACTCACCAATTCTATGTCCTTTTGGAGCCCCGTGTCATTCAGTTGGGAGCTTTGGTGGCAGGAGGCTGGAGTGAGGGGAGGTGAGGGGCAGAGAAGAGCAGCCACGCTTGTGTCCCCCACCGTGGCCTCACCGTCCCGTGCCCTCTGCTCAGAGCGATCGGGGTGAGTACCGCACAGAAGATGGGCTGGTCAAGGGACATGCGTACTCCGTCACTGGCACATACAAGGTGAGTATCCCCCACGAGTGGGCTACAGGGGTGCCCCGGAGCCACCCCCACTGACCATGCTGCCCTCAGGTGACCCTGGGCTTCACCAAGGTGCGGCTGTTGCGGCTTCGGAACCCATGGGGCCGTGTGGAGTGGACTGGCGCCTGGAGCGACAGGTAAGATGGATTTGGGAGAGAGAACCGGGTCAGGGGGGCTCAGACCCCCCGGCCCAATCCTCACACCCCCGTCTCCCCAGCTGCCCGCGCTGGGACGCGCTCCCGGCAGAGTGGCGAGAGGCCCTGCTGGTGAAAAAGGAGGATGGCGAGTTCTGGTGAGTGGTCCAAGGTCCCCACCCGCCTCTGGACCAGCGTCAGGCCAAAGGGGCGCAGGGAGGGGGTGAAGCCTTCCTGAAGGGACGGGGAATGGGGTCATAGAAACTGTCCTTATGGTGGTAACTTTGGGGTTGCACTCTACTTAGGGGAGTTGATTAGCAGCAATATTAGGGAAACTGGGAGGTGCAGTAATTTTTGGAGGGTTGAAGGGGGTGGGTAATTGGGGGAGGCTTGGTGACATCTGGGGCATTTCTGTATGTTTGGTGCTGCTGAGGGGCTGAAGGATGCTTGTTGGCAGTTGAAAGTCTGACGGTCTTGATATTTGGGGGCTGAAGGCAATTTGACAATAGGTGGGGGGAGTGTGTGGGTCTTGACTATACGTGGGGCATTTCCGGGGACTTGGAGAAATCGTGGGGGGCGGGGGCTGGAGGGCGCTGGGATCTGGGGGCCATTTCTGGAGACAGGGTACCATTTGGCAGACCGAGGGGTACTTGGTGATGATTAGGGAACTCGGGGATTGTGATTTGGGGGTCCTTCTGGGGTCCTGAGATGTCTGGGAGACTGGTGCCCTGGGGAGGGTCTGACCACCGGCCCCTGTGCAGGATGGAGCTGAAGGACTTCCTCCGCCACTTCAACACCGTCCAGATCTGCTCGCTGAGCCCGGAGGTGTTGGGCCCGAGCCCAGCTGGAGGCGGCTGGCACATCCACATCTTCCAAGGCCGCTGGGTGCGCGGTTTCAACTCTGGCGGGAGCCTGCCCGGCACTGGTGAGGCCTGGAGGGCACCTGGCAGGGGAAGGGGTGGGCTGTGGCAGGCCAGGGCACCCCATTTCTTTCTTCTCTGTTAGAAACCTTCTGGACCAACCCCCAGTTCCGACTGACGCTGCTGGAGCCTGATGAGGAGGAAGATGATGAGGAGGGGCCTTGGGGGGGTTGGGGGGCAGCAGGAGCATGGGGCCCGGCCAGGGGGGGACGCATCCCCAAGTGCACTGTCCTTCTGTCACTCATCCAGCGTAATCGGCGGCGCCTGAGGGCCCAGGGCCTCACCTACCTCACTGTGGGCTTCCACGTGTTCCAGGTGGGACCCTGGGGCTGGGTGGGAGCAGTGGGGATGGGGAGCCATGGAAGGGGCTGGGGAGGCCTGGGGCGTGGGGCTCAGAGACTGGAGCGAGAGAGCTGGGGGAACGAGGAGCGGGTTCAGGGAGAAACTGAGGTCTGGAGGGCGCAGAGAGCGCTGGGGGTCTGTCTGCAGGGCAGCGGGGAGTCCGAGGCGCTGAGGACCAGGGAGGGGGTGCTGCGGAGCAGAGGGGCCGTGGGGGCACCAATGGGAGAGGGTCCAGCAGGTCAGGGACAGGGGGGCAGGGGGAAGGGGAAGAAAAGCAAGGGAGCTGTGGAGGGGGCTCTGAAGGGTGGCCGCCACCGCCAAGGGCCCTCACTCGCTTGCTCTTGCTTCTTCCAGATCCCAGAGGAGGTGGGTCTCTGTGGGGACCCCGGGCGCAGGGTCACCGGGCGCGGCCCCCGGGGGCTCCGATGGGCTGCGGCGGAGTGGGGAGGGCGAGGCCGGGCGGGAGCGGCTGCGGGTGGGCGGGAGCTGGAGCTCAGCGCCCCTGCCCGCAGCTGCTGGGCCTGTGGGACTCCCCGCTCAGCCGCGAGCTCCTGCCGGGCCTGCTGCGCGCCGACCGCTCGCCCTTCTGCGCCCGCCGCGACGTGAGCCGCCGCTGCCGCCTGCGCCCCGGCCACTACTTGGTGGTGCCCAGCGCCGCCCACGCCGGCGACGAGGCCGACTTCACGCTGCGCGTCTTCTCCGAGCGCCGCCACACCGCTGTGTGAGCCGGGGGTGCCCTAGACCGCCCCCTCGGGGTTCCCTGGGCCGGAGCCCCAGAACCTCGGGACACCACCCCTCCCCGCGGGGATCGGCCCGGGGCCCCACCCCCGACTCCCTGATGCCCCCTTGTCATTGGCAGGGAGATTGATGACGTCATCAGTGCCGACCTGCAGGCCCTCATGGTGCGGGGCCGCCGGAATGGGGGGAGGGGGCGGGGAGGGGTCCCCTCGGCCCGCACTGAACTCCCCCTGCCCACAGGTCCCGTACATGCCCCTGGAACTGGGGCTGGAGCAGCTGTTTCAGGAATTGGCAGGAGAGGTGAGGGGGCTGGGCCAGGGCTAATAGGGGTCCACCCCTCCTCTGGGGCCCCTTCCTTATCCTGGGGTGGGGGGCGGGTTCATTTTGCTTTAGTTTCTCTCTGTGCTTAAATCTCTTTACTCTCAAAATGCTCACTGCTCATCCCTGCCTCAGGGCCCTTGCCCTGTCTGTGCCTCTGCCTGGACTGCCTTCTCCTCGTCCCTGCCCTGGCTATGGCCTCATCTTTCTCCTGTGGGATTTCTTGGAATCTCTTCGGGATTCCCTCCCAGGCTGGTCAGCTGCATGCTGGCTGTGGACTCCCACAGCCCAGTGCTTCCCCCCTGCAGCCCAGCAGTCAGCTCTGGGGACAGGTGTCTCTCACTCTCCCCCTGGACCATGAGCCCTCTGTCTCTGCTGTGTCCCCAGCAGTGCCCAGCAGGCTAGAGGGGCTGTGTTGAATGGCTGCCTGAGTGAGTAGCCTTACCACTGGCTTTCTCCTTGACCAGGAGGAAGCACTCAGCGCCTCTCAGCTCCAGATCTTATTAAGTATTGCCCTGGAGCCTGGTGAGTTGCAGATGGGGGCGGACCCCACGGAGCCCCCTAGGTGTGTTAATCCGTGGTGCCACAGGGAATCAGGCCACGGGAGCCCTGCACTCAGCCTGACAGTGTCTTCCCACATATGGGTCCTGTGGCAGGACTCAGGGCCAAGGCCACAGCCACTCATGAGCCTTCCCTTCCTCTAAGGGAGGCAGGGAGTGTAGCTGCCATGAGGGGACTTGGAACCCCCTTGCCTGGGCTCAGATCCCAGTGATGGTAAACACGCAGGAAGTACTGGGGTTTTTCTGTTTCCTGTAGCCAGGGCCCGCGCCTGGACCTCTGCCCGGACCTCTGCCGAGATTGGGCTCAGGACCTGTGAGCAGCTGCTGCGTTGTTTCGGGGTATATGAAGGGGGCAGTGTCTGGGTAGGGAGGGTGGGGATGTTGGGGCCTCTGTCCCCCTTCTGGGGATATGGATTTTAACCAGCTGCCTCCTCCCCAGAACGGACAGAGCCTCACCCTGCATCACTTTCAGCAGCTCTGGGGCCATCTCCTGGAGTGGCAGGTAAGGTCGGAAGTTTGGGGGGGCCACCTCCTCCAGGAAGGTGAGGCACTGTTACTAGTCAGGACATAGGTGCTCTGCTGACTAGCAGGGTCCCAGGGGAGGATGTGGGCCGCATCCATCTTGAGGGACAACTTGGAGGGATCTGGCTGGGATGCCCTTGCGGCACCTGCCCTTCTGTGGTCCCTTTAGGGGCACTAAATAGCTTGGGGATGGAAAGCACAGGTTCTGGTCTGGAGTTGAAGTCCTAGCTCCCGGCTCAGCCCCTCTCTGGGTGTGTGAACTCAGGCAAGTCACCTCCCCTCTGAGAGGCCTTTGCTAGTGGGAGGCATTCGTTCCCACTGCCCTGGGTCCTGGGGAGGAGGAAAGGTTCCAAGCCTCCCTGTACTGGTGAGCAGTAAGCCGCTGTTTGCTGAGCCCTCACAAAGCCCCTCGTGGGTAGACGCTCAGCTTGTCCTCATGACCCTATTCTAGCTGTTACTATTATACCCATTTTAGAGACTGTGAGATGGGCTTAGAGAGGCAGAGCTGCTTGCCCAGGGCACCAAGCCAGGAAGAAAGGGAGCTGGGGTGGGAACCCAGGCTGACTGGCCTCCTAGGGAGGGCCAGGGGTTGGGACTGACCTATAGCTCCCGACCCAGGCCACATTCGACAAGTTCGATGAGGACGCCTCTGGAACCATGAACTCCTACGAGCTGAGGCTGGCACTGAATGCGGCAGGTACGGCGGGGGCGGGGGCGGGTGTTGGGGACGGGATCTGCTCCCCCTCCGACGCTCTGTGCTCTGCTCACCCACCGCCAGTCTCGAAGCCCACGTAGTTTGTTACCAGCTCTTGCAGGGGCCAGGGGCGGGGGGTGGTGGAGGTGGTGGAGGTGCAAGCACTGGCTCCCGACTGCGCGCAGAGGGCCCGGAGGGCACCCCCCACCCCCGCCACCGAAGGGTTTCAGAAAGGAGGTAGGACAGTCCCCTCGTCTGTGTGGCACAAAATCCTCCCCAGGGGGCGGAGCCAGGGAGCAAAGCTTTTCCTGTGCTCCCTAGCAAGTTGAGTCCATGCATGGAGGGGACTCCCCAGACCCTCAGCCCCCACCCCAGGGCTCCTCCAACAAGGGGAGGTGGGAGGCTGCCGCCTGGCTGTTTCCCGGTCTGAGAAGCCGGAGGCCCCGAGGGAGCGAGAATGTTGGGAGGTGTGGCACACGGGCTGACACGGAGTCCCGGGTACTCAGAAGTAGAGGCAAGAGGGTGAGGGCAGATGGAAAGCTGGCACCACTTGTCGGGGTTACTGGGCACCTGGTGCACATTCTTGGCATTCTTCCAGGCAGGAGACTGAGGAAGTGCTGAGGGGGGTGGCATCCTGGCAGTACAGACAGACAAGCAGAATGGGTCAGATGGTGCAGCTATGGAAGAAAGAGAAGGGGGGTGGTGGGGGAGGGGCTTGTGGCCGGAGGCACAGTGCTCAGGGAAGGACCCAGGTGCTATTTGAGCAGACCTGAAGGAGGGGGACTGAGCCTGGGGGACACAGTGGCAGGTGTAGTCTTGACAGAAGGAACAGCCAATACAAAGGCCCTGAGGTGAGAGCATGAGCCCTGCTGGAACAGCTTCGGGGGGCCAGGTCTTGGAAATGAGGACGGGCTAGTGCGGCTGGAGGACGGAGGGTGGTCACAGATCAGAGATCAGTGGAGGGAGGCAGTAAAGCCCCATGAGGTCTCATGAGCATCTAGGGTCTTTAAAACAAATTTTTTTCTTTAATAGGTACGAGAGGGAGGAGGGTGAGGCAGGTCCAGCGTCAGGGTGTGAGGAGGGCCAGAGCCGACAGGGTCACACTGTGTAAGAGGGAGGACCAGGGAGCAGATCAGCAGGAAGCAAGCTCCAGAGGCCTGGAAGTGGGGGACAGATCAGGGCAGGGGACCGGCAAAGATGACCTGCCGCCCCTCAGCCACGCTCTGCACCACCCGCCTCCCCCAAACCCCGGCTCTGCTCTGGCGCTCTGTTCCTGGCTGTGCTGGCTGAGGCTGGGGAGTCAGCGGGGGCCAGAGATCCCGCCCTTCCCTCCCTTGGGCCACCAAGGACAGTGACCGCTCAGAGGCTTCAGGGCGGGCACTGGGGCTGCAGGTGAAGAGCAGGGGGCGCTCCCCTGCTCAGAGGCTTCCTGAAGGGGGCAGGGTGAGGAGTAGCAGTGCTCTGGGCAGAAGGAACATCGCGTACAAGGGAGGCAAGATGGGAGCCCAAGGTCCAAGTGCAGGAGTCGGGGGAGGGGGGGTGAGGTGTCTGCGTAGGCTGGCAGCCGGCTAAGGACAATGGGGCCCGTGGGGAGGGGTAGCCAGTGAGGGATTTCCTGGATACTTCCTGGATACCGGAGGATCCCAGCCAGGAAGGAGCCCGCACCGGGGGCGCTGAGAGTGGTCCAAAAAGCTGCATCTGAGGCGGCAGCTGGGGGCTTCCAGGCCTGACTTGGGATGAAGGGCCCGGGAGGTCACGGGGCTAAGGCAGGGCTGCGGGCCCCGGGCTCCCCCGACCCCGGGCTGGCCCCCAGCAGCTAGAACAAGGCACAGACGAGACAAAGACCTAATAGCGAATGTAGGCACAGAGCAGGGCATAGGTAGGTTTGAGGCGGCGGCGGAAGCCAGGACCTTGTCCTCAGAACCAAGGATCTGGACATGGGGTCAGGGAGGCCATCCTGCAGCCGGAGTCCTGCAGGGCCTCGGAGGAGGAACCGCTGTTTCTGGCTTTTGAAGGCCTGTTGCGATTTCTCCAGAGGTGATTTCTCTCCAGAAATGGTCTGATGTGAAGCTACGGACCCACTCCACGTGGGGCCGACACACATGTCCGGGGGCCCGGAAACTCCTCCAGTGTCTGTACAGGGGCCCGGGCCGGGCGCCGTGCAATCCCTCCATCTAATGGCGTCCCGGCCTGGTGGGGTCAAAGCTGTCACGTTCGGAAACGGAGCGTGGAGGCGGAGGTGTGAGGGGAGCTGTCCCAGGGGGAACAGGCCCCCTGGGGGGGCTCACAGGCCACCTGCCCTAGGCTTCCACCTCAACAACC
Source organism: Lutra lutra (assembly GCF_902655055.1). Lineage (NCBI taxonomy): Eukaryota > Metazoa > Chordata > Mammalia > Carnivora > Mustelidae > Lutra > Lutra lutra. The sequence goes on along the minus strand of NC_062294.1, from coordinate 45,920,786 downwards.
AGCTGACCCAGGCCCTCACGAGCCGATACCGGGACAGCCGTCTGCGCGTGGACTTCGAGCGCTTTGTGTCCTGTGCGGCCCAGCTCACCTGCATCTTCCGTTAGTGCTGCCCGTGGTGGGGCGGGGGTGGGGCAGGGCGGACGGACTCCCACGAGCCTGGGGCGGGGGTGGGCATCGCTCAACCCGCCCGCTCTGCACAGGCCACTGCAGCCGGCACCTGGATGGAGGCGAGGGGGTCGTCTGCCTGACCCGCAGACAGGTGAGCTGAGGCTGGGGGGCTCGGGGGGCCAGGCGGGAGTCCCGGGAGAGCCCTGCCTCAAGCCTGGGGTCTTTTCTCCCCCAGTGGATGGAGGTGGCTACCTTCTCGTAGGATCTCCGCACGGACCCCTGTGGCTCGAGGCGAAGTGCTGCCAGGAGCCCATTCTCCTCGCCCAGCCTGGACTGGGCTTTGTTCCACAGGGCGGGGGTCTGAGCCACACCGACCCCTCCACCTGCCACGTGGGTCTGCTGCTCTGCTGCCCTGGGAGCCGGCGGGGGGCGGGGGGCGGGGGGCAAGGTCTGGCCCCACCACTCGGCCAGGCGGGTCCCTGCCTCCTCCGTGCTCTGCCCTCCTCACCTATAAGCAGGGACGGTCCCAGCCCTTTTCTGGTGCAGGCCACACTAGTTAGCACTGGAAACAGCGCCTGGCCTCAAGCGGGTCCCCCGTGGCACTGAGGTTTACACACTCGGGGGGGGGACAGGGATCTCCCTTGCCCAGCCTTGCTCTGGGAAGAGGTTCTCCTGTGGCTCTCCTAAGAAGCGGAGAACAGAGGAGAGAGAAAGAGAGAGAACACGGTAGGAATCCTTCTTAAAAATATTACATGTTTTATTATCCTGTCCCCAGAGGGTGGTTTATCCAGAAACCAAGAAAAAAATAAATCAGAATAAACTCAAAAAAGGGGGGAAGGGGAAGGGAGCAAAACCCATCAACTAACAGGCAGCCAGGCCGGCAGCCCACCCTCCACCTCAGGAGGGTCCCCAGAGACCCATGCCCAACCACAGACAACAGAGAACAATCGGTGAGGGGCTGGGGGAGGGCAGCAAATCAGCTACGTCTTCATTATGAGAGCAAGAGGCAGCAAGGATATGTTGCTAGGTGAATATATATTTATATAATAAATCCGTAAGTTAATAAAGTAAATAGTAATTCTCTGAAAGTTTTTAATTCCTTTTTTTATAGTTTTTTTTTTGTGGATTTTTTGTTTGTTGTTTTGTGGTTTTTTTTTTGTTTTGTTTTTTGGTCCTTAAAAAATCGGAAACACAGGTCCAGACAAAGCAAGGTGGGGGACCGGCTGGGGCTGAGAGGCTGGTCTGCCAACCCTACTCCTGTTGCAGAAAAAGGGAGGTGCAGAGTTGCACCCCCCCATCTCCTGGCAACCGCAAGTTGGGAAGAAGGGAGGGGGTGGGGTCCTCTTTCCTGTCAGGCAGCTGCGTCGCCCTCTGCTGGGCCCCCCTGCAGGGCCCACCGCAGGCCTGGGCGGTTCCTGGACAAGGCACATAGGGCTTTGGCCTGATGTGGGAGGCCTTGAAGGGACCTCGTGGGGAGCAGGGGAGGGGCGGGCAAAGGAGGGACAAGGTGTGGAGGGCATTCCTAGGGCCTGGAGGTGACCTGTTTTCGCTGTGGGAATCCAGTCTCCTCCACATAGTTATAAAACAAAACAACACGTCTTATATATACCAGACCAGAAGCGTGGACCCCGAAGGTCTCCCTCACCCCCATCCAGGGGGAGGGGGCCGACTGACGGAGAGAGGGGAGAGCCTGCCCCAGCCCCTCCCTGCCCACCCCCCACCCCCAGAGAAGACGGACAGAGCGCTTTGCATAGATACAGAGTCAGAAAAACAGGGCCTGGGAGGCCCCCAGAGCGGGGAGAAGGGCCGAGGGCTCCCCCAGCCCCTCCTGGAGGCTGCGAGGACGGGGGTTCGGTCAGGGTTTCTCCAGTGGGGAACCTCACAGGTCACTCTCGCCATACAGCGCTGTCGAGAAGGACTTGTAGTCGAGGGCCCCGGGCACGGCGTCAGGGCCCTGGTAGGGCGCCATGCGAGCGATGCAGTACTCGGCCTGGTCCGGGGGCAGCTCCCTCCGAAGCTCCTCAGCCGTGATGAAGTTCTAGGGGCGGCAGGGTGTGACTGTGGGCCACCCCCACCCGCCCAGTCCTGGCTGCCAGGGCTTCTCCCGGCCGAGCCCCAGGGTGCCTCTGAGGTACGCTGCTTACCTTGTCCCCTGCCAGGACCTTGAAGGAGGCGATGACCTGGTCGGCAGTGTCTGTGTCGGTGGTCTCCCTTGACATGAAGTCAATGAAGGCCTGGAAGGTCACGAGGCCGCTGTGGTTGGGGTCAACCACACTCATGATGCGGTTGAACTCGGCATCACCCTGCGAGGGGAAGGGGGGCGGGGCACAGACAGCACCTGAGTGGGCTGAGACAGCTGCGCGTGGCCCGGTCGGGTGCTGTCCCCTCCGAGCAGGAGAGCAGGGCCCGGCCCCAGGGCACATGCCTCCAGGGGTTTCAGCTTCCCCAGGCTCAGGGCCCCACTTGCCCAGATTGGGGATGTGCTCCCTCTGCACCTTCCCACCCACGTTTTTGGGAAGTGGGGAGTTGGGGAATGGGTCAAATAGGTCTACTGCTCCTCAGCCCTAGGCTCATGACTTAGCTCTAGAGGGTGGGGAAGAAAGAAAGAGAGAAAGAGAAAGAAAAAGGGGAGGGAGCCAGAGGCCTGACCTCCTCTCTCGGGAGACTTCCAGGAAAGGAGGTGGGTGGCTCAAGGGGTCGTCGGAGAGACCCCAGCCCAGCAACAGCAGCACAGGTGGAGGAGAAGATAGCAAGGCTGCGCTGCTCTGCTGGGGGAGGATCCCCGAGGAGGAGGCGGCAGTGAGGAGGAAGGGGGAGGCTGCGCGAGGGTGGGGGGAGGAGGAGAGGCAGAGCAGCGAGGGGGAGGCAGAGGCTGCATACCAGGCTGTATCCTGTGGAGATAAGCAGAGCCCTGAAGTCATCGGAGTCCATGCTGCCTGTCTGCTTCTGCTCGAGGACGCAGGGACAGCAGAGGAGGCCAGGCCCAGAGTAGGCAAGAGGGGCCGCCCCATGTGCACAGCAGGGAAACAGGACAGTGGCGGGAGCCGGGGAGACAGAGGCGGCCCCGAGAGACCAGGTAAGGGGGAAGGTGTCCAGAGAGACACAGGGCAGGGAGGAGGCAAGAGAGCCAGTGAAATGGCACACACATGGCAAGGGGTGGAATGGCGAGAGGGAGGGGAGACAGAGAGAAGGAGAGAGAAAGAAGAGCAGTTAATGCCACAGTCCGCTGGGGCCCAGGGGGGTGCGTACCTGCCGATCATTCTCCACGTCGTAGCCCAGGCTGATGAGGCAGGCCTTGAACTCCTCTGGCCCCAGCGCCCCACCGTGGTCCTGCCGGGCGTCCGAAGGCAGGTGTGTGCGAGGGGCGGTGTGGAGACCAGGCCAGCGTGGAGACGTGGGGAGAAGGGCCAGGGTCACATGCAGGGGGCAGGGCGAGGGGAACACATCGGGGGAAACACAGAGTTAGAGGGGACATGGACAAGGGGATGGCTGGGTATGGGGGAATAGAGGCCTGCCCAACGTCTTGGCCAGAGCCGGGGTGGGAGCTGAGGGGTACAGAATGGAGGACTGAGGCCCAAGGCTCCGGGGAGGGAACGGGGAGCTCTCCCTGCCTCCAGGATTTGGGGTGGGAGACTACAACCTGTCCTATCTGGGACGCCAGGGGCCCTGGCTGACAGTGTGGAGCTGAGCACGCATACTCTCGCCCACAGGGGGCCGGCAGATGGCCAGTCGGGCCCCGCAGGGTGGGTGGGGACCACAGCAAACTCAGGTGCTCAGGGCCTTCCTAGTGGGCCCGCCAGACTGGAGCTGGCCTTCTGAATCTTTACAGTGCTCAGCGGACCCGCGGACCCGATGCATGAGCAGCGCACAAATCTCAGGTGTGCTGTGCCTCAGGCTGTCCCGGGGTCTCAGTAGTAGGTTGGCAAGGATACATGGCCACAGGGGCAGAATTTAGAACCACCCCCCCACCCCAACCCCCGCCGCCAACTTTCTCCTCCCAAGGACAAATGCCCAGGCCTCAGGTCAAGGTGATGGCCTTGTGCACCCACTTCAGCAGCTGGGGCCCTGCCGGCCCGGCGAGCAGTGGCCAGTACTCAGCACTGTGAGGTGAATGAACAGATGCAAAGACGGAGGTGGCAGGATGGGACGATGACAGTGGGGAGGGAAGACGCCAGGGGCAGAGGGAGCCACTCACCTTGTCGAAGTGGTTGAAGGAAGCCCGGAACTCCTGCATCTGCTCCTGGCTGATGCCCTTGGCATCACGGGTGAGGATCTGGTTCTCGACCTCATTGATGGTGCGGGCGATGGTGGTGAGCAGCTGCTCCCAGCCCACGCGGATGTGCTGGGGGCAGAGCGAGGGCATGAGTGTGGGCCGGCCAGTGCGGGGTCCGCTGCCGCTAGGGACTCACGGCTTGACTCTCCTCGCATGTGGTGTGTGTCTGGCCTGGACTCTCTCCCAAATGCCAACCCGGCCCCATGCTCCCCTGCCTGCCTCTGCCCTGCAGCAGGGTAACGGCACGCAGACCACTGGGGTAGGGCAGCATGTTTAAATGGCTCTCGGCGTGGGGGGGACCCGGGTTTCTCTGTGGTATCAGTGCCCTTGGATGGCAGGAGGTGTCACTGTGTATGAGATCAGGCTGCCAGCCAGCCCCGACACGTCAGTCTGGCCACAGCGAGTGGGTGCCCGCATGCATCTGTGTCCCCCAGCAAGGACGAGGCCATGGGGGGGAGGGGCCGCACCCCCTCCCAGCTCTCCGAGGAGCGTGTCCGGACGCCATGCTGTCACAGCAATGGAAGCAACAGTGGGAACTGATTTCTTAGAAACGTGTTAACATTTGATCTAGTCTTTAGGCTCAGAGGGACAGAGAGGAGAGAGAAAGCAGCAGGGGCCTCTCCTACTGGGCCAGACCCATCTGGCCCCGAGTGGGCCTCACCTCCATGGTGTAGTTGGTGTGCTTGTTGTCGAAGATGAGGGCCTCCTGGATGAGCTGGTGCTGCTGCTCTAGCAGGTCGAGGTTCGGCTTGTAGTCCACAATGCTGCGCTCGTACCGCTTCAGGTGGCTCAGCTGGTCCTCCAGGGTCCCGTTCATCTCGATGGAGATGCGCCCGATCTCCTGCATGGAAGGCGGGGGCTGCTGGCTGCGGGAGGCATTCCGAGGGGCGCTCCCATGCCTGGAAGCCGGCTGCGGGCTGACTGTCCCCTCCGGGTCCACCCTCCGGAGTGCAGGCCGCCAAGGGGCGGTGTCTGGGCTGAGGCCGGCCAAGCCTAACCTCGGTGCACATCCCCAACTTCCTGTGAGGCCCAGGACGGCAACAGGCCTGGAAACTGAGGCCCAAACACAGCAACTGCTCATGGCGAGAGGCAGGGACAGGATCTGGACCTAGGCCTGGCCAGCTTTGGAATCCGGGCTCCTGAGCACAAGCCCCCAAAACGGGGGTTCCCAGGGTGGCGGTGCAGCTCAGCCAGCCCGGAGCCCCACCCCTGCCCTGGCTCAGAACCTGGGCGAAATGAGTGCTCTGTAAGGCGTGCCCAGGCTGCGAGCAGCATCTGTGCAGACATTCCGGGGCCGGGTCCCAAGGCTCACTGGTGAGCCCACTGGAAGGGTCTGCCCTCGGACTGCCCTGGTTCCAGCGACACCAGTGCTTGTCAGGCAGCTGCCGCAGAGCGGTGCCCAAGCATTTGCCGAGGTAATGAAAGGACTCTTTCCATCCCTGTTTAGAGATGCGAAAACCAAGGAGTAGAAGTTCGCTTGTACCTGACTCCCTGGTCAGCAGGCAGAGCCGAGACTCAAACCCTCCCCTACCTGACTCCTCCACCAGGTTTCCCTCTGGAGTGTGCTGTCACTTCCATCAACACCGATCCCAGGAGGCTGCCCTCACTCCCAGAGCGGGGCCTCTGGCAGACCCACCAGAGATAACTGGGGACCCGCCCCCACTCTGCCCTGAGAGCCACTCCTAGCTCAGCTAGGCTGGGGCGATGGGCCCTCACCTCCATCTTTGTCTGGATCCAGGGCCCCACGATGTTGGCCTGGCTGGCGAACTGGCGGCGGAGGTGCTCGTTGGACTGCTGCTTGCTCTGCTCCTCCAGGAGCGCATGGTCCCGCTTGGGCACCAGCTGCTGCACCTGGGGGGTGGGGATGGGGGTGGTGAGCCATGGCGGTCGGGGTGGCCCTTCCCCCGGCTGGCCCACCCCAGCCCCACCGCCAAGCCTGCCCACCTTCTCCCACTTGGAGTTGATGATCTGCGGGGTGACGGTGGTGTAGGGATTGCTGCCCAATAGTTTGATGTGGTTGCTCTCGGCGATCCTCTGGGCCTCCTTGTGGATGGCCAGGATGGCCTCCCGCTCCCTGTCAGCATCCGGCAGCGTTGACTTGAACTGGTCATGGGCTGAGATCAGGCCCTGGAAGGAGGAGAAGGCATGAAGGGCAGCCCGGGTCCACAGCGGTCCCCTGGGGTGCACGGGCAGCTGCAGACCTCGATCTCCTCGATGGTGTGCACGATGAACATGTCCTGGAGGTCCTCCATGGCGCTCTCCATCCAGTTGTTGAAGGGCGCGGCCCGCTTGGCGTACTCCAGGTGCAGCTGGTCAATGGTCTCCAGCTGCTTCTCCGTTTTCTGGCACATGCAGGAATGGGACGGGGAGGTCAGCGAGCAAGTGGTTGGTGGCCCGGGGACCCAAGGGGTCGGAGAACGTCCCCTCGAGGTGGGTCAGAGGAAACTCGGGCGTCTTGGCAGCGTCTGCTCCCACTGACCCCCAGGGGCATAGGGCTCCGTGGGTGACGTCACACCCCCCTCACCTCCAGAGCTTCCCTGCGACTCTGGGTCAGAGAGCCAAGGGCGTCCCACTGGTCGCAGATCTTCTGGCAGCGGGTGTTGACGTTGTGGGAGTCGTAGTAGTCCAGCTCACTGCAGGGGGAGGGGACAGACACGTAGCCATGAGACCCGGCAGGCAAGGCTGTGCTGGTGACCACCCCCACCCCCTGCCGCCATGTAGCCAGGAAGGGTCAGAGGGGTGGGGAGGGGGCCCCTGCTGACTCGTTGTGAGACCTGCCTGTCACGACACCCAAACACGGGGGCCCCCACACTGCCTGTGTCTGGACTGCTTCTGTCACCCAAAGGTCCAGCAGAGCACACTGGTTTAAGCAATGGGCTCCTGGGCCAAGTTTCCCCGGTCAGAATCCTGGCTCTTCGATTCTGTACCAGTGTGACCCCAGGCGTGTGAATGACCTATTCTGGAGACCTCCATGTTCCCATCTACAAAATGGGCGTGGGGTTACTGTGGAGATCCAGTTACTGAGGGCACATGAAGTGTGGAGGGTAGTCTGGTGCCCTCTGAATAGATGTACTAACAGTGATTAAAGGGATTTACTTTAATGAACATGAAGAAAAAATGAGCAGCAAACCCGCACTGTCGTTCTAAGCAATTAATAACAGATGTAAAAGAGAAGTGGGCAGACGTGATAGTTCCTGGCCCCTCATGCCTCCTGACATGAGGGGCCTATCTCCTATCTGCCCCAGGATTCCTTCCTCCTGAGCTCCAGACCCTGGATACTCTTAGCAAGAGGTTCCCAGGGAGTGGAGGTACAGGCAAAACCTTGGGGGCCTGGGGAGGGACAGGGAGCAGGGAACAACTCTGGGAAGAACAGGACCTGGGGGATGGGGCTGGGGACCATGGCTGGGCTCCCCAGAGGGGCCAGGCAGCCTGAGCTCCACTCCTGTCTCAGCTACCCGCCAGCAGTGTGACCGTGGACAAGCCCCTGAACCTCTCTGTGCCTCAGTTTCCCCTTCTGTAACACAGGGCTGCGGGCGATTAAAGGAGCCGGCGTGTGTGGAACACTGAGTGCTCTGAGTTTCTATTATTACTCTGCACCAACACTTAGCCAGGCTGTCTACTCAGGCTCATCCTGGCCAGTGCCTGGCCCTCTGACTCATCTTCGGGGGAACAGACAGCACCCCCAAATCGCCCTTCCTTCCTCCTGCAGGGCCACTGTCCAGAAAAGCTGCCTCGGCGGCTGCCTGCCCCCCAACTCTGGAGAGCGGGTACCTCACACCTGCTCCCGGTGCCTGGGAGGCAGGCTGGCCAAGGACTTCTCCAGGCCTGTTTCCCATCAGCTCCCAGGGGCTCGCCTGTCAGCAGCGGAACATGCCCTCATGCCACCTCCCACAGGCGCTATGGACATCACCCACCTCCACCTGGGTGTGCCAGGCCCTGAGGCTCAAGCCTACGAGAGGCAGCAAGACCCCAAGGGACACCGTTTTCCCACAACCGTGGGGGAGCCACGGAGCACTCCTGCCTCTGGCTGAGCGCAAGGGGAAGCCGCAAGGGGAAGCCGCAGAGCAACTGGGCAGAGCAGAGGGAGTGAGTCAGGGAGAAGCCGGCCCTGCCTGGCGTGGGGCTGCACCAGGCACCGCAGCTGGGCCCCAGCCTCACAGAAACAAGCAGAGCTTCGGGGATGACTGGCAGGGTGGGGGGTGTCTGTGGAAAGGGCAGCTCCAGCCAAGTATCCTATTTTTGAGCAGACAGCTATTTTGGGAGCCGTGCCGCCACTCCAGGCTCTGTGGATTTTCCATGAAGTAATGGCCTAGGCCTCCCACTCCCTGGGCCCTCCCTGCTGCGGCCGCCGTGCCGGTGGCATAAGGCCCCATTCACTGGCTCTGGAGTTTCGGTGTACTAACTGTGCGCGCAAGTTTATCTGACTAGGGCGGGAAAGGGAGGGCGAAGAACCCAGTAGCCTGGACACTCGTACAATAAGTGTATTCTCAGCAAGTGAGGGAAGTGGCCGGGCAGAACAATGGGCTCTCTGTGCAGCCCGATCCCCTCTGGGAGGAGCGGGTGGGAATGGCAGGGGGTAGGCCGACCCCCTCATCAGGGGGCCAGGGGACCTCTCTGTGGTGTGGCAGGCAAAAGGTAGAGCCCTGCGGACCCCTAGAGCCTAAAGCGGTCAGAGACCTCCTTTCTGCCTGTTTCTCATCTGAGGTTAAGACCAACTAGGCAAAAGGCATCATCCTGTAAGGGCTCTCCCTGGCATATGAAAGCGGGGAGGTGAGAGGGCCCACTGAGGCCACGAAGCAAGCTGGACCCCAGGACGCTGCCACCCCCTACTCCCAGCAGGGACCCCTTGCATACTTGAGCTCCTGGGCAATTGCAGCGATCTGCTCCACACGGTCCTGGTGCGCGGCCAGGTCGCTCTCAAAGGCCTCATGCTTGCGAATGAGAGCTTTGATATCTGACAGGGTGGCTGTCTCATAGTCCCGGTGCTTCAGCATGGCCTCCTTCCCTGGGGTGGGCAGAGGGTGGGAGGTGTTTAGACAACAGCACAGTGGGAATCCAGGGGGCTATCTGACCCCAGGAAAAGAGATCCAGACCCTACCAGATCCTGCCTCACCAAGCATGGTGCCGTGGGAACAAGAAACTTCCAGAAACTTTCTCCTTGCCTTTTTAAGGGATCTCTAAGCCCACCTATATTCTGGATGGAGCAGGGAGACACTGTGGGGCTAGGGAGCCTGAGACAGATATCCTCATCCAACCCATGTGTTCTAAATTCAGGGCCCTCTATCAGTGGACGGCAGGGACCGGACTCTGCCACCGTGGCTTGAAAGGGAGACGCCCATCCCTGGAGGGCCAGCACCCGGACCAGCAGCTGGGGCTGCAGCCCAGGCCTCCATAGAGAGCAGGATGCGTGTTCCAGAGCTCTCTGTGGCCCCAGCCCCTTGGGCCTGCCCCCAGCGCTTGGGGCCAGGCTCCCGGGGCAGGGGGGTCCTGTCACACACCTCCGTGTCCTAGCCCATCCTACGGGCCTTCCATGCATGCTGAGGTGGGGCCCACTGTCAGGCCCTTTGAAGGAAGACAGGCACGCTATTATTAGTCCTGGAGCCTGGCTAATTATACACCCCAGGCCAGAAGCTCCAGGAAGTCCTGTAAGCATGGCGAGGTATTACAGAGAACTGGGTGGGGAGAGGCCAGTCTGTGATGATGGCTGGGAGCCCTGCCTCCTACAGGTGCTCTGCTTCAGGTGAGCCAGGCTAGCCCTGCAGTGGCAGCTCAGAGACCCAGCCCTCAGCTTGGCTCTGGGGCATGAGACCAACAGCTGGCTGCCTGGTGCAGCATACGCCATGGGGAGGCACGAGGCCTTTCCCCACCTGTTCCCTTGTCCGTGAAATGGGCCCCAGGCCCGCGCCTGGTCTCAGGCCTCCAGCAGCATGGGCATGGAGGGAGGCCCATCCACATCTCAGCGGCGCCGAGCATCGGGCCTGGCACGGGTGACAGGAGGTGGCAGCCTGGGAAAGAGGCTCCATGGGCCCTGCCGCCTCGGCCCTGGGGCAGGAGGCTTAACCACAAAGGCAAGCTTGCAATTCCCTTCACCAAATTGCTTTCTCCCAAGGGTGGGAACCCGAAATAGTAGGTTACCACTTCTCTGCCTCAGCAGAGTTTCAGCAAGGGAGCTGGCAAGGGGGGCATGGTGGGGGGAGTCGGGAGGAGCGGCCCGTGGCCACGGATGCCTTGGATTCAGGCCAAGGGGCGGCCGTAGTGGGGATGCAGAGGCTCGTTTCCATTTTTCCTCCCAGACAATCCAAAAAAACCCGCAGCACAGCAGCTAAATGGACCCTCGCCCCTGCGGGCGGTTGGGGGATGGTGAGGGAGGCTTGGAACAATGGTGGCTCAACCTCCTCTCTGGGCGCAGCCCTCCAGAGAAAGCAGGCTGCTGGCATGGGATTCCAGGGGTGTAGAGGGGGCCAAGAGTCTATCCTCCCGTGTTGCAAAATTGGGTGGCTTTAGGCCTTGGGAACGAGAGCGGGCAAGCCCACCTGGGGGTTCCAGGCTGCCGCTGAGGGGCAGGGCCAGATGCCAAAGTGCCTGGGGGGGTGGGGAGACAGGGGCATGTGGAGGCCACTGAACCAGTTGGGCCTCAGCTATACGCTGAGCCACCTTCTCAATGCCTGTGGGGAAGGCCAGCCCCTGTCACTCCCAGGGAAAGAACTCTGGGGGGGGGGGGGGGCATCACACCCACATCCCTCGGCCTCAGGACACACCCACCCTGGGCCCCCTGTAGCTCCAGGTAAGGGACAAGGGCTGACGACCTGGGCCCAGAGGCTGACAAGGGAAGCGCCCAGGCATGATGCCCAGAGCCCATGGAAGGACGGACACGAATGAGGACAGGAGACAGTACAGGTGTGACACACAGATGCAGTAAAATCTACTCACACCGAAGGGTCCTCTGACAGGAGGCTCCCTGGGCCTCGGCCCTGCCCCCGAAAGTACTGGGCTCAGGAAGAGCCGAATCAAGGAGTCAATCAACAAATGAAGTAAATGGCCCCCCGCCCCCACCTCCAGCACGGACACGCTGCTGCAAGGTCGAGGTGCCTGTGCCCCTGGCCCCCACAGACTCCCCAGCAGACACTTGGTCGCCTCGGCTGCATGGCCTTCCCAGCAGAGGAGGGATTAGGGTTTGGCTCTGGGCCCAGCAGCTGTTGCTGAAAACAACAGCCTGCATTAACGTGACGAGGGCATAAGCAGTCCTGTGGCTGGGAACACGGGGCAGGTGGGCCCGAGGCTGCGGGTTGCGCAGGGTGGCATGTGGGCAGGTCGTGCAGGTGCCTCTCGGTAGGTCTCAGCATCTGGCCCAGGCTGGGGCTGCCTGCCCACCAGCTAGAGGAGCCCCAGAAGCTCAGCAAGGACCTGATGGGGGACAGTGGGGTGGAGGGATGAGACATCACACTGAGCCACACAAGGAAGACTAAACTCGGCAAGGCACAGTCGGGAAGGAGGCAGCCACAAGCGGACAGGCGGGAGTCCTGGCCCATGGCTTTCGCAGGCACCGGCCCATTTCTGAAGGTTTTCAGACCCCCGGGATTTGGAATCTCAACCACAGTGTGGGTCCTGACCGAGGGCCAGGGACGTGCTGGAATTCCACACCTAGCTGCCGAGAAACAGAGGACATCACCGGCTACCATTCTGGGAGAAGCCCTGCTTCCGGGGTACCAGGCCCCTGAACAGGAGAAAGAGCTCCTGGGGTGGGCAGCTGAACTGGGGGGTGGCTCCCTGGACCTGCCTTTAAGGACTGTGCTTGGGCACACAGGCCCACCCAGCACTGGCTCTTCTGTGTGAAGTCCAAGTTCACAAAGTGTGCAGGAGTGAAAAGACAGGCAGAATATCTGAACACAGGCTTCCCAGGATGGGAGAGCCATCCCACACATCCCCAACCCCCGGCCGCCTTGGCCTAGCAGGGCCACCATCCTTAAAGAAGACACAGCAGCAAAGAGGGACAAGAATTCCCTTGTTGCTGTACTCCTGGAGGATGGCCTCGGCCCACCCAGATAGGAAGGAGCCTCAGAGGTTAGAGCAGATGGGACAGCTCAGCTCCACAGCGTTCCTCCTGCCCAGGGCTGGGTGAACCCAGGGCTGCATGACAGGCGTGTCACCAGGCAGCAGGAAAGGGGGTCTGACAAACAGACCCAACGACACGAGGGGCTGTGAGGGTATACGTGTGCGCAGGTGTGCGAGGCAGGAGCGGGCCGAGGAAACTGGGGGACCCTACCGTCGGTCCAGGCCTCGTGGATGGAGGCCTTTTGCCGGAACTTCTCTGCCAGGTGGTCGAGCCGCTCCAGCCTGCGGATCTCGTTCAGCAGCCACTCCTCATAGCCCTTCTCAGCCTGCTCCAAGTGTTGCCAGCCGTTGTTGATGTCCTATGGGGACACAAGACGACCGGAGTTGCAAGGGGGAGCTGGGCCACCCAGCAGGGTGATCCCTCCCTGAGGGACACTGATGGGAAGGCGGGCGGCGTAAATGGCCTGGGGTCACGTCTAGCCTGTGCCTGGATGGGGCCCAGCACACGGCGAGTGCATTTTTGCGTTAACTGAGTGCGTGACGATTAAGGAATGCCCCAGATGTGCTGCAGGAGCCAGGCAACCGCACAGCGGGGACCCTGTCTCTCCTGAAAAGGGGCCTCAAGCACTCGGAGATCCTGGAATCACGGCCCATGGAGGGATCCAAATGCAGACAGTGGGTGTAAAAGTCAAGTGGCGGGGGAGGAAGAACGTGCTCAAGAGTCAGCTGTACCCCCTCCTGCCCCTCAACCCCACGGGTTGGCTGGGAGCGGGCCACACACCCCGGGCGCTCACCGAGACCATCCTGCCCTCGGAGGGCATGAAGGCGGGCCGGTTGCTGAGCCGCAGCTTGGTCTGCAGCGTGTTGAAGTTGATCTCCAGTTGGCACTTCTCCTGCACCTTGGGCGGCTTGTGGACGCGCCGGTAGTCCCGGAAGTCCTCCAGCTTCTGCTGCATCTCCTGGATGGTCTTCTGCGGCACCCGGTCCTCCAGCCAGGGGATGGTACGCCGGATCCACTCCAGGAGCTGCAGGCGCACCAGAGGCCTCAGGGTGAAGGCGGCGGGGGGGGGGGGGGGGGGGGGCCGGCACTGGCCCCACTCATGAGCACGGGTTTTCCAGACCCCCTCCCCCACCGGGGATCAGCCCTGCTCCCCAGCCTGACTTCTCCGTGGTGCCCGCTCAGAGCCTAAGACTAGGAACTACAGGGATGTGTGCCCCCCTCTGAACCACTGTGCTGCTCTCTGCTTATATCCTGGGCATGCCTTGCTCCTGGGCTGCCTCCTCCTCAGACCTCAGATCGAAGCCAGGCTAGCTCAATGCACGCGCCCCTCCTGTCAGTCCCAGCACACGACCCCATGCTCGCTGAGCTCCGCACTATCCTGGAGGGACACCTCGTTGCTTCCTTGTTCCTGGGCTGTAGGCGCCCTCCAGGGAAGAGCCCACGGCATGGCAGACTCACTCTGAGGCAGTCCGCACACTGGGCACAGGGCCCGGGACAGAAACAATTTGACAGTAAAATTGGGGGGGGGTAGTGATATGTATTTATGAGCCCCTCATATGTGATAGAGTGAGGACAGGTACAAACAAGCAATTCTAGAACAATCCTTGGAGAGGAAAATCTTACTGTCCAGCATGGAGATGCTTGAAGAAGTGGTTCCCAAGTGCCAAACTGGCAAAATGAGAAAACCAAGGAAAAAGGGATCTATGTGTCTTTACTTCCTGGTGGATGGTGCCAGCCGTTCTTTCCTAGGAAGTGACGCGATTCCAAGACAGAAGCTTTTAACTTTCTCTTGGTATTGGTATTATAAAGCATGGTGGTAACAGACGGTAGCTTCTTTTAATTTTTAAAAATATTTTAAGTAATCTCTGTCCCCATGTGGAACTCGAACTCACAACCCTGAGATCAAGAGTTCCACACCTCACTAAGCCAGCCGGGTGCCTTGTTGGCCTTTTCTTTTAAAAATATCCTTAACTTGGCAAAACAAAAAGCTGGTCACCATAGGCTGGCTGTCAAATACTTTTTCAAATAGTCCTGGTTCGTGAAATTTCCAAGTCTGGGAACCATTAGTCTCGAAGAGCATTCAAACCGCGGCTCTCCAGAAGCTCCAATATATACATATATATTTTTTTAAAGTGGAAGTTCTTAAAATAAAGGAGGGAACCCAAAACTAAACACCCACGTTCCGAGGGGCCTTTCCGGGTTCAGGCTCTGGAGTGGAGCTGCCTGGGTTTGACCTCTGGCTCTCTGTTCTGCCAGCTGCGCGCCTGGTGCCTAACCCTCTGGGTCTCAGTTTCCCCACTTGGAAAAGGGGTGAGACGTGTTCCCTCCACCCGGGGCTGCTGTGCAGACAGTAGACCCTGCTCTAGAAGTGAGGTGCCGGGCCCGCCGTGACAAACCGCAGTCCTGTCACTGTGTCTGCGCAGGGGTCTCCCTCCATCCCACCGAGTCAGTCAGCCTGCAGTGAGGGCGTGGCAGGTTTTTTTAAAACCTCCCCCGATAATTCTGGAGTGGTGGGGTGTTTGGGAAACTCTGTCCTTAAGTACCTCTGTAGGAACGTGAGCTCAAGACCACAGGAGCCAGGGAGCATGGTGACAACACCGGTCTGACCCTCAGCCTTTTGTGACGCTAGCCTGGAAGGTCACACACTGGCTTGGCCACACTCCACAGTCTGTCAGCTCATGTCCTTATCTAGGAAGGGTCACTGCTGTGCCTGTCCTCCCCTCTGCAAGTGTCACATGACCTTCGCCCAAGGGTAACCAGAGGCACCCCAGTCCTCCCACTGTGGTGGGGCCACCAGGGTTGGGGTGAGTGGCAGACTTACGTCACTAGCCAGCCTCTCATAATCTTCCATGAGGTGCTCATTCTCCTGGTTGACCGCCAGCACCTTGCAGATCCGGTTGGCAGCGGTCTCAGCCTGGGACAGGAGAAGCGCCATGGTCAGGGGTGCCTAAGGGCTGGTGACCCTCCCTCCTGACAGGCTCATCCCTCAGAGCCAGCCCGTCCACAGCCCACACAGCACTCCCCAAGGAAGAAAGGAGAGAAGCACAGCTCCAGCAAGATGGCACCCTGAGTGGCTGCGTCCTGATGGGTTCTGCCTGCGTCCCCATAGCTTACTGCTAATGCACCCCCCCGCCCCGCCAAAGTTGGGCCCCTCGGCTCCCTTGGCCTGGACCCTGGAGACGCTGAAGGGAGCCAGGGAGCCCCTCCACTCTGGGGTAATGGATTAAGAGGCCCACAGAGAAGGAGGCCGAGTAGTGAGGCTGGGTGGGGTCCTCCCCTGGGCCAAGCCCTGAAGGAGTGTCCTCCTGGGTGGGAAGGTCTACAGCAGAGGCCAAGTGCCGAAGGGCTGCGGCGGAATGTGGAGATGCAGGGGCCCCCAAAGAAGTCTGAGCACAGGAAAGCACCAGTATCCCCTTTCTAATCCTCCCTTCAGAGGTGGGTGCGGATGGCTCATTGGGCAGAAGTCACCACCCAAGTGGCAGAAGGGAGCGGTGGAGACTATGACCAGCCTCTGCTCAGGACTACAGGACAACGTGCTGCCTTGTCCTGCTGGGGGGAAACGCGTGGAGTGGAGAAGGAGAGCAGGGGGTGCCACACGGGGAGCGGAAAGACCAGGTACCTTTCAGGAAGCACAGAAAGGGTCCAAGAGGAGAAGTTGAAACAGCAACAGAACAGGAACAGAAAGAGTGAGGAGGGTCTACAGAGTGGTGGGGAAGGAAAACAGAGAGGCTTGGGGATGGCTCCACACCCGCTAGCCACAGGCCCCGACGCCCAGCCTCTCCTGTCCACACGCTGCCTCCGGGACAGGTAGGGAGGTGAGTGGGAGACCAGCCAGGACTGGCGTGCGTGTACACGTGCCCACACATGCACACGCCGGGCACCACACCGCAGGCCACACGCCAACAGCCCCAGGCACTGTGCCTCAGAGATGAGGCTCACAAGGGCCTCGGCCAAGTGAGTGCCGGAAGCAGAACTAAGGTCTCAGCTTGTGGGGGGTGGGGGTGGTTCCCGTGGGGGTCAGTCCCTGACCGGATTCGGAGAGACAACGGGCAGCCCGTGCTCAGATCCACCCCAAGGGGGGAGCTGCTAGTTGGAGGGGCTGTTTCACCGCTGAATTCCTGGCACCCCGCTAGGGACTGGGGAAGTTTTAGATACTCAAAGTTGATGAATGAAGGAGCGAACAAAGGAAAGCAGCAATTGCTTAGGGACAAAAAATAAACTATCAGGAGAGAACGGGCATACTTCTCGTGAGGTCTGGAGTCTGCCCTGTGCTTACAAAGCAGAACAGATGCCAGAGAGCACTCTTCTGTGCGGCTAGCCTGAGTCTCTGAGGACACAGAGTAGCACGAATAAAAGCATCGCAGGGCTGTCTGGAGAAGTCAACACAGGCTGGGGGAAGCCGGACCGACAGAGGGAGAAGCCCGAGTGCAGCACGTCTCCTGGTGAACGGGCAGCTCCCAGTAGCCTGACCTTTTCCTCCTGTCTCCCAAGACGGGCTCAGCTCCTCAGAAACCCCCAAATGCTCTGGCCTGAGCTTTCCTGCCACTATCTGCTCCCACAAATATCTCAAGGCCTCCCAGCCCCCACCACAGCGGAGGCCAGTGTGAAGCCGGGGAGGGCAGCCTGGGCAGGAGAGGGTGACGTGGTGGGCAGTGAAGCCGGCCAGGACCTGCAGAGCGGTGAGGCCAGTGGCAAGCGTGCGGTCAGCCGGGTTGGGTCTGAGTCCGGGAATCTTCCACCGCTGCCCGCCCCCGCCCCCCACAGAACACCGCAAACACAAGTTCCAGCCACATGCTGGCTGGGTGAGGAGAGCCCATGGGGCTAGGAAGACCATGGTGGACACGGGCACACCCAGAAGGCTGCTCTGACCACCCCATCACCAGCTGAGTGCTTACGGGGCTAGGCACCATTCTATGTGAGCTCACTTCACCCTCAGGACAATCCTGAGACAGGGATGGGTAGGATCCCCGTTTTACAGTTGGGGAAACTGAAGGAAAGGGACTCATCTCAGGTTACGCTGCTAAGAGGTGACAGCAGGGACCAGGACAGATGGCCCACAGAAGGAGCTCCACAGGACCAGCAGGTGCAGCCCTGGTCCTGTGACTCTGCAAAGGGCTCCCTGCCTCTCTGAACTCTGGTTTCCTCCTGTTATAGGAAGGTAACGGCACCCCCCGTGTGCAGGACTCTCCTAGAACCTGCACATGTGGAGCTGCCACAGGACTGCCTAGCATGCAGTAAATGCTCAACTAACAAAAGCCGGTTTCTCCTCCCTGGCCCTGCCTGCTCCTAATGGGTGACATGGAATCAAGTCACCGGGAGTACATGGCTGCCCAGGACCCACGAAATGTGAGGCAGGTGGAGAGGACAAAGGCGCCCGGGCCTCCAGGCAGAGTCTCCCTGCCCAGGGGCCGCCGGGCACCTTTTCATGGGAGTGGACAGCTGCCACTGGGCTCGGACACCCCCGAGGGCACTGCTGGTATCGGCGGCGCCAGGGACGGGAGCCCAGAGAGTATGTAACCTGCTCGGACCAAGCCTTTCCTGCAGCACCCGTGAGGGGAAAAAGTCGTGAAGACAGCCAGAAAGGCCAGTGCTCCCCTGTGCGAGCACACAGCCAGGCCAGCAGGCAACTGACCAGGGCAGGGCGCAGCACAGAAAGAAGGACAGGGCAGCCGAGTGGCCAGGAAGGAGCACACGTGCTAAATGCGGCTGTACGGGGACGCCGCCCCCATCTTTACAGGCCAGGCTGTGCTCACAGAGAATACACGTGGCCTGTCGGCACCTTAGGCCCACGGTCCTGAGAAACCCTCCTGACTGGGTGCATCCTCATGCCAGTGCAGCCTGCGGGATGGCCTGGCAAGGGCTCTAACCGCAAATGGGTGGCAGGAACATAGGGACAGCGAGGACCAGGCTCCGGCCATAGCAGTGAGGGACGCTTCTGCCCCAGCTCACCTTTTGAGCCCCCGAGAAAGCGTGGTAGAAGCAGGACACGTAAGTCATGATGGCCTTCTCATCTGGCCTCAGAGTGCCTACAATATCTGCGCAGAGAGAGAGAAAGAGAGAGAGAGAGGCAGGAGAGAGTGACAGCTGCGGGGAGGGCACCGGGGCCGGGCCCGAGGCTCATGCGGGAGGAAGAGCGCTCGCTCCAGACTGGAAGCCAAACCCCGGCTCTGGCAGTGTGGGCGAGTTTCGCCGAGGTTTTGTAGAGGCCAAGGGGGAAGTCCGAATAGGTGGGTCCCTTTTCTAACCAGAGCTGGGTCTGTGACACTGGCTACTGGCTTTGGAAAGGAAGCCTTGTGCAGGGCCAGAGGGCTCAAAGGCTAACCGATCTTTCTGAAAACATCAGTGAGATCATGTCTTACGTAACCAGCTACCACCCCTAGAACAGACCGCCGAGTGGTCTCTGGGGGCCCTCTGAATTCAACTCCAGATCCCAGACTACTGTGATTCTACACATCTTGGCCCTGTTACCATCTCCAACCTCATTTTTCTCCTCTTGGCCTTTCCTTGAATAAGCCAAGCTCATTTCTGCCCCAGGACCTTTGCACCTTGCTCTACCATCTGCCTGAAAGACCATTCCTGCTGATCTTCATGTGGCAGCTCCCGCCCATCATGGCAGGTGCCTGCGCAGGTCGGCCAGCAGAAGCAGCCCCCTGCATCTGTCTCCCACATTCCCCTATCCTGCCCCACATTCTCTACTGTGCTCAATACCACATGAGACGACCTAAGCTGAGGCCACGCCTGTCACCTGTCTCCCCCACTGACATGGCAGCTGCATGAGATCAGGGATCCTGTCTGACCCAGTCCCTACTGTATGCCCCATGCCTGGAACGGAGTCTGGCCCAGACCAGAAGTGAAACAGACACTGTGAGCAAAGACTACATGGGCAGTGCCGCTTGAAGTCGGGGTTGGAGGCGGCTTCCAGTCGGAGAGAGGCCACTGCCGTCTGCAAGAGAAACGAGGTGAGCGTGGGAGGCGAGAGGCAGCAGCGGCATTGGGCAGTGGCGGCGAGGTGGGCCTGCCTGGCCCTGCCCGGTACCTTCTGCGCTCCTGAAAAGGCATGGTAGAAGCTGGACACATAGGTCATTATGGCCTTCTCGTCGGGCCGGGCCGTGTTCACGATGTCTGTAAGTGAACGACAAGGGTTAAACCGCCCAAGTAGGGGCGGGGAGGAGGGGCTTTTGCTCACTGGGCTCCAAACTCTCCCAAGGCCACAGGCATCCCAGGAGAAAGACCCTCAGAATGGATTCAGTGACCCCTGCTGACTCTAGTGGGCTTGTCCACACCCTCAGCCCCTCTATCCCCTGTGGTCTCTAGAAAGGCCAAGGCTGTGGGAACTGGATTAGAATGAGGCCACTTCCTCTCTCTGAGAATGGCCTCAAGGGGCTGCTCGACAGTCAGCCCCAGGGGCCACCAGAGGCCAGAGCCATGGGTCCTAGATGGGGGCGGCACGGCTGGGAAATGGAACAAAGCCGGAAAAGGAAAAAACAAACACTCCACTTTGATGGGCTCCGGACTCCGAGCCTAGGGCAAGCAGGGAAGGCAGCTGTCTGGGTTGTCTGCAGGAGCCAGGCCTCCCTGGCCACCTGGCCTGCCCATCCCATGAGAGGAGCAGGACTCAGGCTGGGTACTGGCAGGACACTCCTGCCCCGTTTCAAGATGTGGCCCCCAGAACCTGTCCTCTTCAAGCTCCTCCTTTCCCAGCTTCCTCATCCCTCCCTGAGCCCATCTGGTCTGCTCAGGCTGCTCCCGCTCTGGCTCCCGGGCAGGACCACGGTCCTTGGTTCGACCAGCTTCCTTCAGCCCGTCTCACTGGCACGGCCAGTTCCCTCAAGTTACCAGAGACGTGCGCAGAACAGGGTGGGGACAGAACAGAAGGGATGTGCTTACCCTCCGCATCCAACATCTTGGGGATGTCTAGATACTTCTCAGCCACTTCAAAGGCATTGTTCAGGTTGGTGACGGGATCATCCTGGGGAAAGAGGAAGAACTTGGTCAGGGGCAGGAGCAGAAGCACATGGGAACAAAGCTGGCCTGGAGGGGAGGCATTCCGGGAAGGGGCGGGACTGGAAAGGGTTCTTGAAGCAGTTCTCAGCCCCTTTTGCTGCGGTGGCGAACGGAGTTGGAGACACCCAGATGGAGTCCATTCCCACCCAAAGAAAGGCCTCTGGAAATCTTTGTGGGGCAAACTGTCAACATTTTCTCCAGAGAAAACACAGGTGTGTTTTTTCTTACACTTTCCAGCTCTCTAGACCCCAAATTAAGACCTCTGTCCTGAAAACCTGGGAAGTGGGGTCCAGACCATGCACTGGGGGGGTGATGGGGAGGGGGTAAACTGAGAGCTTCCAAGGTCCAGCCTTCCTGAAGCATCCCTTCGCACAGTCTCCCCACTGTCCATAGCATTAAAAGACCCTCCCTCATGTGCCTTAATCCGTGTCTAGCTAGAGCCCTATCCAATTACCCAGGGGAACTTGGAACAGACCAAGTGCAGGCTCGTGCCTGCAGCCCCCCAAGTTGGGAATACCGCCCCCCGTGGCTCTAGGCTGCCCCCAAATCCGGGGGTCCTTCCTCAAGTCTGGGCCAGCGCAGGTGCGTTATCCATCCCCGACTCGTTGGGCCTGACCCCCTTGCCACCCTCATTCAGCCCCAGCGCACGTGCACAGCCTTATGGACACGTTTGCTCTGGACACATTACCCTGCCTTCTCTGCTAGGGGAGCTCCTAGAGGCCAGGGCCTTGGTCTTACAGGATCCCAAGCTTTGCAGAGGCAAATCAGAAAGGACCCTACATAGGAAACACTGCCGGTGGGGATGGTCTAGAACTCCTCACCCCTCTTCTCCATTAGACAGAGAGGAAATGCTTCCAGAGGCTAAAAGGTTAAGGGAGGGGAGCTAGAAGGCACGGTTGGCCAAGCCCTAAAATAACTGTGGGCAGTTGCAATGCCCATAAAGGGAAAAGGGGACAGTCCCCAAGGGAAGCAAGGGCAGCAAGAATCAGCCATAGAGCCTGGGGTCTGGTGACAGCTGGCACAAGGCTCCCCAAGCCTGGCCATCTGAGTGCAGAATCCAGCTGTGGACACCAGCAATGGACAGGCTTGGGGGAGGCGACCCAGAATCAGGCTCAAGGTCAGACTCTGTGTAATCTCTGGCCACTGAGGGGAACAGCAAGAGACAAACCTTTCTCAGCTTGTCATACTCGATCAGCTCTGGTCTGTGCCGGTGGATCAGTGCATTGAAGGCAAGACCGTCCTTCCAGCTGGGGATGGAAAGGGAAAGGTTGAAAGGAGGGCCCTCTAACCATCATGCGAGCGCTAACAGCCCGGACACCCACAGGAAGGACTAATTCACGTTTACTAGACAGCGTGTATGGAGGACAGTGTGTCTTCACACTGGGAGATGTGGCCTGAACGCCAGGACGCACTGTCCCAAAAGCCTTCTTCCACTGCCTGGCACCTGCGGGCCTCTTCCTGTCTGGCCAGCTCCAGCTTGCTCCTCGCTGGGGCTTATCCCAGGCGCGGGGCAGGCATTCCCAACCATCTGCCTGCACCTCCGTCCCGCCTTTGTGGCCACGTCCCTGCTGATGGATGGAGAGAGCAGGGCAGAGCAGCTGCAGGCGGGTGGCCTATGGTGAAATCCTAGCTCTCACTGTCAGCACGACCCTGGGCAAGTCCCATTACTTCCTGCTCCTTGTTTCCACGTCTATAAAATGGGGTAGTGATAGCACCTGTGCTCCACAGGGTCATTGTGAGGATTAAAGGAGGGAATACATGTCAACAGACCAGCCCCTGACAGGTGACAAGTACCTTACGAGCAAGTGCTTGCCTCTGGGACAGCGTGACTGCCCTGAACGGGACAGCCTGCTACAGAGGGAGACGGCCCACCACGGGACTTCGCTTGGGCGGCCCTGACCCTTGAGGGAGAACCAGGAAAAGGGTGCACGTGGGAGGACAGATCTCCGTCTCTGGGGAGGGGGACAGCAAGGGAAGGAGACAGGCTGGGACGTGTGGCTGGGCTCTCACCTGATGTGGAAGTTCTGCACGTTGACGTTCTTATAAGGGGCCGTCTTCCGCTGGCACCACAGAAGCAGCCCTTCCTTGGCGGAGGTCTCTGAGAAACACACGAGGACGGTGAGCACCAGCTCCAAACCCGACCTTCAGGACCCAGTCCCAGGGAATGGTACTTGGGACGCGAGCACAGAGGTCAGATGGACAGCAGCACAGCCAGGGATGAGAGCTGCTCCTGCTCCAGACTCCGCAGGCCTCTGCTGGTCCCAGGCATTGGTCTGCAGAGCCAGCCCTGAGTCGTCACCTGCCCAGGGTCCTCCCAGGAAGTGGCAGCGACAAGGCCGCCTGACACTGGGCCATGTTTCTGACCACAAGGCCTATGCCTTTATCTGCCAACACAGTGCCCAATGAGCCTCGGCTGCTGGTCTCGGCCTCTCCTGAATGCAAAGACTCAGCAGGGGTTTAGGAGCACTGGGGTCTCCCAGATGCAGCGGTGGCTTCGGGGAAATGGAGTTGGGGAGCCCAGGTCATCGGTTCCCCAAGGACAGACTGGGGGTTCTGGGGGCAGGGGACACGTCCATCCCAGTCACTGCTGTGGCCTACTGCACACATCTCCTCCAAGGGCTGGCTGGGATGCCTTTTCTCATGCTGCGGCACACACAGGCATTGGGAGGGGAAGTGAAGCAGCTCCTTCCTGGCCAGCCCGGCCTGGCCCCAGGGTCTTGGGAGGCAAAGGTCAGAGGATGGGGGTGTCAAGCAGACACATGCAGAGTTCTGATGCACTAGAAAACTGCGCCAGGCCTGACTCCGTCACTAGTTTACTTTGTGATTCAGATTCCTTGACTGTAAAATGGGGTCAATTGTGCCCATTTGATGAGGATCGGGTGAGGGTCCATTGAGACGAAGACCACAGGAGCCAGAGAGTTCTGGGTGGAGAGCAGAGCTGGGCAGCTGCTGGGGCCCCCCTCACCTGCAGCTGGGCCAGCATCTCACTAACCACTCTCGCACAGGGCCAGGCCCTGGGAAGGATGCTGGGAAACAGGGCAGAACCTCAAGCAGGAAGACCGAACCCCAA
The DNA here is from genome assembly GCF_902655055.1 of Lutra lutra. Taxonomy (NCBI): domain Eukaryota; kingdom Metazoa; phylum Chordata; class Mammalia; order Carnivora; family Mustelidae; genus Lutra; species Lutra lutra. The sequence continues at coordinate 45,897,278 of NC_062294.1, read as the reverse complement.
CATTGTAATCTAACTCTCCCCAAGCTGGGCGGAAGCAGGGAGGGGAGGAAAGGCTGTACTCTGCTAGCATGCAGGCTCTCACCTTCCACAGAGATGTCCTGGATGGCGAACCTGAGGATGATGGTCCAGATCATTCCCAGAGTCATCTTTGCATTGCCGTCCACAATCTCTGCATGCAGGGAAGGAGGACAAGGGTGAGAAGTTGTTAAAAGTGGAGGGGACCCCTCCTGGCTCTGTGCAGAGATGAGCTCTGATTGTCCCACGGGAGCCACCCAGGCCTGTCCACCACCTACACTGGGAGATGTGGCCTGAACGCCAGGACGCACTGTCCCAAAAGCCTTCTTCCACTGCCTGGCACCTGCGGGCCTCTTCCTGTCTGGCCAGCTCCAGCTTGCTCCTCGCTGGGGCTTATCCCAGGCGCGGGGCAGGCATTCCCAACCATCTGCCTGCACCTCCCTCCCGCCTTTGTGGCCACGTCCCCGCTGGTGGGTGCACGCTGCACTCCTGTCTGCTGGCCATCTGCTATGTCCTTCCACCCGTCCGGGCCACTGTGGTCCCCCGAGCTGGACACACTGTTGCCCCTCCGTGCCCCATGCAACCCAACCCCCACAGCAGCCAGGCGCTTGCCTGAAGAGCTACATTGGATTGTGCCGCTCACCTGCTCACAGCCCCACCACACCTAAACGAAGCCCACGCCCCCCAGTCCTCCTCACGAGCCCTGCAGGACCTGCCCACCTTGGCACACTCTGGCTGGGTCCTTCTGGCAAGCAGGTTTGTCCTTGCTGGAAGGACCTCACACCTTCTGTCTGCCCATGAGTATGCCCCTTGACCCTTTCCTCAGACGGCCATCATTCCCATCCTATAAGCCTCTGCCGGCACCTCTCCGAGGTGGCTTCCCCGGGCACAGATCTGCAGGCGCCCACCCGGGGCCTCTCCCCTCGCACACTGACCACCATTTGTAACCACGTGTCTGTTGTTTACTTGCTCGCGGCCAGCCTTCGTGAGCACTGCCCTATCCGGGGACCCGGAACCTGCCCTTGAGGAAGCTACAATGCTGCAGGACGGGGACAGCGGTGACACAGGCGCAGCTGGTAAGCATGTGGTTCCTTAACTAACTGAAACCCACGACTGTCTCCAACTCCCTGGAGTGAGAGGTAAGGGCCTGCACCACACGCGTCAGCTTCGGGGGCTTAGAGAGCAGTCCTCTCTGCAACACTCAGGGCGCCATATGTCCTGCCCTGGGTCAGAGAAGTGAGGGCGACCGGCCTCATCCCTGAGTCTGCTGGCCAGATGGGCGACGGCAGTCCTCTGAATGCCTCCGCACCCCACAAGCCCCCCAGGATCTCAGCGCAGCAGGTGCAGGGAGAGACCCAACCCGCTGGCCCTGGAGAACAGAAAGCTCTAGGATGGGCTGGATCTGGAGGAGGCAGAGCGCTCATGCAGAGAAGGGGGGATGGGGGGGCCAAGGTGGTGGGTCATGAGCCACCATGGAGACGTTCCCCACAGCCAAGCCTCGGGCTGAAGACAGAGGGCTGAGCTTTCGGCTTCAGAGTGTCAGGGTAAGGAAACGTGCATGGCCGGCTGGCTGGAGGCAGGGGAAGGACAGTGTCTGTAGGGCCCTTTCCCAGGGCTAAGAAGGCCAGACCCGGAAACCAGGCTGAGTCCTCCCAGCGCAGGGCAAGGGCAGCCATCCAGTCAGGAAATCTATACCGCGTTCCTCCCAAGTGCCGGGCACGTCAGGGCAGGGGCCGGCCACAGTCTGCAGAGGAGGCCGTGGCTCCCTTAGCTGGCCGGCTGCACAAGGAAGCTGGTCCTGGAGGGCTTAGGGAGATCCCGTGAGGGAGGGGAGACACCTTCCCTCATGTCACTTGCTCCAGCTGCTTCTCGGACCCATAGCTGTGCCCCAGGGAAGCTATGTTTCCACTGCAGCCTGGACCGCGTGTCAGGCAGGGTGATGGGGGCGGGGTGGGCGCCAGGCTCTCAGGTACTCTGGAGCCCTCGGGGCGCCTCCTGCGGGCTGCCTTTCAGCTTTGCCCCGGGGCCCAGCGGTCACAGGGACTGCGAGTGAACCAAGCTGGGCACAAACAGACATTTTTAGATAGAGTTTTTCTTCAAATGATGAGTGCCACCGGGTCTGTCCTCTCAGCCCTTCTGTATTTACAGGCTAGCATTTGAGCAAAACACATGCAGCTGTGAGAAGCAGAAGGCTGGCTTGGAGCCGGGGTGAAAGATCCATGTAAGGACAGAAAATCAGAGGGCCCAACTGATTTGGGGGGTTTTGATTTTTTTTTTTAAACAAACACCAACCACCTCAACCATGGCATGTGACGCCTGGCACCCCTCCCGGAGAGGTCCCGGGCGGGGGCAGAGCCTTGGAACTCAGTACACACACTCTGGCCTAGAGTCTTGGCCAAACTTTCAGAGCCCTGTCATTACTGGCAATTAGTTTTCTTTGTTTTTCTAAAAGCTGGGACAACATGGATGTCAGGGTGTAGGAAATCCTGCTCTAATGAGCGGAACTGTGAGCGGGAGCTGATGGGGACCTTCTGGGCTCCATCAGGCCTCGCCTCGTCTCCAAAAGGGCCTGTGAGTTCAAGACGGGCTGGCTGTGGGAGGGACAGCATGTTGTTAGTGACCTCTGGACTTGCACCCCAGCCCAGAGCCCCGACACTGGGCCTCAAATGTCCTTCTCTTCTCTGCATTCCCTCCTGTCCACAGATACCAGGCAGGGCCAAAGGACAAAGGTGCTCGAGGCACAGACAGATGCCAGGTCACATGTCTGTTGGTGTCTCTCAGGCCCAGCACAAGGAGGGCGAGTGAGGGTATCCAGGGTCTAAGTCAAAGCCACTCCTCCCCTGCAGAAGGGGCCTGCCCTACATGCCCGAGGACGCCAGATTCCTGAATCCCAGATGGATTGTTCTGCAGGTGGAGGGGGTGGGGGAAGTCGTGGGCTCAGTGATCCCACTGAGAGGGCAGGCACTGTGGTTACTGCTGGATATATTACTGGGGCTTTACACACCCCCAAGTGCTCTGTCACCCAAACAAGTCTGTTCAGAACAGAGCTCCGGCCTCAGAGCCTACGGGCCAAGAACCGACCTGCCCTCATCAAGCTCACCTTCTGCCCCGATGGAGACCAGCTTGACCCCTTTGCTGGCGATGAAGTCCAGGGCTTTGTTCACATTGTTGATTTTGTGCACTCTCATCTTGCCCCGCTCTGGCTTAGGTAACCGCTCTCCTGAGAGCCACACACCGAGAGAGGGGGAAGAAAGGGAAGCTTTAGTGACCCTACTACTCTCCAGAGCCCGCCGACATGGTGCTCTGCCCCCTCCCCGCCCCATCCCAGGCCAGTGCCCAGACATGCTGCCATCACTCAGGCCTCATGATCCTCCTAGCAGGCACGGGACAGCCAGGGTAGTCTGTGTCCCCAGGACCTGCGACAGCACACCTGTTCCAGGTCTGGGTTGTCCTGTGGTGGAAAGGGAACTCACCTGAAATGACCTCCAGAAGGAGCATAAGCTTGAGCCCGTCTCGAAAGTCCTCGTCGATGTTCTCGATCTGCGTGCCGGCCTTCCGCAAGTGGGAGTTGCACCAGGCTGTGAACGTCTGGGAAGCCAAGACAGAGAGGCATAGAGGGTCCGTGAGGGTGTTGGGGCTTTCTAGCAAAAGGACTAGGCCACAGCCCTGACATGGGACCACAGTGGCCACCATATGAAGACCACAATGTGGCCTTCGTATGCACTATTTCTGTGTCTTTAAGTGACCTGGGCAAGTTGATCTGGGGAAACTGAAGCTCGGGGTAGTTAACAGACCCACTGTGTTATCAGCGAGGGAGTAAGTGGCAGATTCTCTGAGCCCCGTGCAAGCCTAATTTGTTTTCCTGCAAGCCAGACACCCTCTATTCCCTAGGGAACATTCCACTTCCCACTCTTCCAAACCTTAAGGGGGCTTAACGAAGCTGGAAGTCAAGAGGGAGGCAGGCAGCCACTGTCCACCTGGGTTAGGAAGCCGTCTCTTAAGAAGTTTCTGTGAAACACAGGGCATGCGGATGCTGAAGGTGACAGGACGCTTTCAGACAGAGAGGGCCACAAACAAGAACCCCAAATCCCCACAGAGTATCTCCCACAGGGCCCCCGTCACTTAGCCTGCTGCCAGTTCGGCATGTCACCAGACATCAGCCCCCAGAAAGCACGTCACAGCACTTAAAGATGGACATGTCCAGACACCTTCTGGGGCAACTGAGCCTCCCACAACAGGGTCTGGGAACAATGCCACGCTTCTGTTTCTCACGGAGCCCCCATGCCCCGCCCTGCCCCCTCCCTCTGCACAGGCCAGGGTAGAGGTGGGCAGAGGGCCAGGAGCGCACAGAGCACACTCCAGGCCCAGGCCCAGGCAGAGGCCATGTGGGGGGGCCAGGGGCTTCCAGGGAACCTCTGGCGGAGCACCATGTGTTTTGACAACTGTCACCACTCCTGCTCATTCAGAGACTCCACACAAGGCCCCTCTCAGACCAAGAAGCCGCCTAATTAACACACTGCACGACAGTGAGGATGGGCACGCAGTTTCCTTCCAAACCCACGCCGGAACGGTGGGTGACTGTGGGTGGGCCAGCGCCCCCGAGCCCACCCTGTGTGGAATTCTCCCTTCAGCTAAGGGTGCCCGGGCCTTGCTTCTATCTCTCCTGAGCAGGCAGATCCCCGCAAATCAGCCTGAAGTGCAGCTCCTTGGAGACACCCACAGCGACTTGCTTGGCCCGACTGGATTCTGACTCGGATGTGCCCTCCTCTGTGCAGACCTCATCAAGGCACCTTTCTCTCTGGGCTCTCACTCCAGGGCTGTCCTCTGCCTCCCTACATACTCAAGCTCTGGCCACCAAGCAGGTGCTCACTGAGAACACAGGAATGTGCCTTCCCACCCCATTTCCCAGCCCCCACCCACGCAACTCTCAATTCAGACAAACGAGGGCTAGGCTGCTGCTTCCGCTGCCCAAGTGGACACACCATCCGACCTCCGTAATGCGTGCCTCCCCATCTGTAACGTGGCAATGAGGATGACACACAAGTAATGGTCAGTGTGAGGGTTTGCGGTGGTGATGCCCAGAGAACACATGGCAGGTGCTCAATAAACAGCAGGTCCTTGGTCATCGAGGGGCGTCCCCACATCTCCTCCTTTCATGAAATCCAGCCACCTCTCCCACTGAGTGCCTCCTCCGTCCCCGCCTGCCCTGGCCGCCACACAGCCCTGGGCAGCTCTCAGCCATGTTCTCCAGTCATTCTGGGTCCTACTGGATGCTGCCTGCACGTGCGCAAGCTCTGAGAAGGGCAGCGGACGTCTCACATCCCCTGTGCCATTATAATGCCTAAGCCACGCACGGCCGTGGTGGTGGCAGCAGGCTAGGCTGGGGCAGGAGGGGACCGGGAATGCTTGTCTTCTGCTTGTGCATGTTCCAAAAGATGCTGGTGAGTGGCAAAGCAACCAATCTCATCCCGAGGCTAAGGACCTAGGAGGGGGATTCCCAGAGGCTGACCCCCCCCCCCACCCCAGGGCTGTGGTGCTGCCAGGGCCAACATCTAGGCCCCTGGTCTGCAGGCAGGGCCAGGAAGACATCTAAACGGCAGCTGTCATCAACCTGGCCTGCCTGGGTTACGCCCATGCGCTCTCAAAGGGCACAGGTCTGGGTTCGAACGCCAGCTCCCTAACCTACTTACACCTGTTTCCTTCCCTGTCGGATGGACTTATCAGAACCTACCTCATGCAGCTGCTGTGGGATTAAATGGGGGAGATGCTTTAAAGCCCCCAGTACAGTGCCTGGCATAAAGCAGACAGACGCCAGGTGAACTGGCCGCTTCCCTCTCTGCAAAGGCCCTCCCCCCTGCCCCAGGGTCTGGAGTGGAAATGGAAGAGCAGGAGGCCCTCCTCCCTGGAGGCTGTGGGCAAATCTCGCCTCTCAGGTTCAGGCTATTCATCCTCACGAGGTCATTGCACGAACCGCCCTCCAAACATGCCCAGCAACCTGTGCCCAGCTCCTCTGGGGAAGCACACAAGAGCGCTGGGGCTTGGGGCTCGCACAGACCCGGGCCAAAATCTTGCCTCTGCCAATGAGGCAAGCTGCCAGCAGGCAAACCCTGGGTGGGCGGTGAGCCTCGGATTCTTCCGTGGTGAAACAGGTACAGTGACCTCGCCTCTTAAATGAAGATTAAACAAAATAATACAAGTAAATCACTTAGGACTGGGCCTGGGACAGATGAAGTAAGCACTTAGTGTTACACATATGTCAAAGAAAGATCTATCTTCAAATAAATGGTAACTAGGCACCATGCGCTTCTGTCTCCCTAGCTGCAAGCAGGCACAGTCCTAAGCAGAACAGAGCAGGTGCCGGGAGAATCTGCACTTGCCCGTCCAGGTGGTGAGAAGGAAGGACTCGCTCCCCGACATGCCGCAGACAGAACAAAACCCCCGCCGACAGGCCTCCCGCCTTCCCTCTCCATGCCCTGCTTGGCTCCGTTTCCTCCTAGAAGATGAGGGGCACGTACTGACACCAGAGAGGCTCACGGACGGAGACAACAGGACCTCAGAAGGCCATCCAGAGGGAACAAGTCCACCCCAGATGGCCACCTCTTCACACACTGACCGGTGAGTAGGAGCTGGAATTTGGATGGGGCATTAAAAATTCAGGTTTTTTTCCTAGCTGGTTATGAGAATAACTCTCTACTTATACACTTCCTCTCCCTACCCAGTTTAGACTAAGATGTGTGGGGTGGATAGTGTTGGGGGGGTGGTTTCAACAGATAGAGGCCTTGGGCGCCCACCACACCGCCCTCTGCAATGCACGGTTCTCAGAGCAGGAGCCTCAGAGCCCAAACGCCGACAGGTCCCAACGCCCCTCGACGCCCCAGGCCCATGAGGCTGGAACACGCCCGTTCCCTCAACAAGCATTTGCTGGGAGTCGACCCTGGGCCAGGTCCTGGGCCGAGTACCCAGGCGTGAGCAACCGCGGACATAGCCTGCAAACTCACGGCGCACCCGGTCCGAACAGGGAGAGGGTCTCGTGAATCAAGCAGTGACTCAACTACAGAAGCAACACCAGCAGGGGAAGTGGTGAGAGTTACAACGGGAGCGGACACTTCCAATGAGCTCACGATGTACTGGGCACCGTGTCACGTACTAACTTCTCTCATCTTCACAACTACCTGTGGGATAGCTGCCACCATTGCCCCATTTTACAGATGAGGAAATCGAGGGTCTGGGAGGTTATCATGACTTGACCACCAACAGTCATGACCTAGAAAGTTATTGAGCTGGGCCAGGTGCTCTGAGCTTCAGAGGCCCCACTCTGAGGTGTCAGGCCTGTGCCCTCTCTCCGCTGCCCCCAGAAAGGGAGCTAAAGAGTGTTCAACATCCTAGCTCCTGACCTAGTGGTAAGAACAGACACAGGGAAGAGGGGATTCTAGACTCTGATACACCTGAGAAAGAGTTAAGACAAAAATAATGAAGGAATCTTTTCCAGATAATAGGAACAGCATGTGCAAAGGCCCTCCGGCAGGTTTGAGGGCAAAGAAGGGAGTGAGGCAGAGCACGCTGGCCCAGGAGGCCAGCAGGGGCTACTCAAAGGGCCTGGGGAAGGTCATACTGGCGCCGGCTGTGTGAGGGCAGAGCTGAAGGGGGCGAGGGTTGATGCGTGAGGACCAGGAAGAAGAGAGTAAAGAGCCTCTGAGAGAGACTTACAGGAGGAAGGCGGACGAGTCATGGAGGTGGATGGAGATACTGACTGTCATGACTGAGAAAGGCAAGCTCAAGGCTTCCATTTTGTTGGGGAGTGGGGGTGTCCAGAGCTACCGGCAGGCACTCTGTGGGAGGAAGAAAACGCAAAAGGCAACGAGCTCAGCTGGGTTTTACTATTAAGGCCATTTTCAGGGTAAGCACGGACTCTGAAGAGCATCCATGACCCCTTCCACTCAGTGCCTTCTCCAGGTCAACAAATCCCACCTTGGAACCCCTACTGGGCTCTGGGCAGGGGAGAAGCGAAGCAGACAGTTTACATTCTGGTGGAGGGGGGTGGGCAAATTATCGGAAATTACGCAAGAACCGCTCATTACTAGTTCTCACTATGTCTACAGAGTAACTCTTTAAAACCTCCAACCTCATGATCGTGTAAATTATCATCTCCAGTTTACAGATAAGGAAACTGAGGCAGGCAGAGGTGCAATGACCTGCCCGAGGTCACAGAGCTTGTCCACACAAACTCAGGGTAGACCCTCACCCACTAAGTCTGAGTGGGATGCTTGGTACCAGCCTGGCAAAGCAGGGCCAGCAGAATGGGGTCAAGAAGGTGCCCCGCCCCAGCCCCGCCCCGGAGCTGGAGGGGAACTCAGAGAGTGAGGCAGGCAGAGCTGTGTCTCCACAAGCTTGCCTGCTTCCTAAAGGGCCGCCTGGACCCAGCACAAGGCAGGCGAAACAACGTTGAGGCTGGCCCTGTTGCTCCCGGCCTGTCCTTGCCATTCTGAGAAGGGAGCCTGCGCCCAGCCCTTGACCTATCTAGGGAGGAAGGAAGGATGTGGACTTGTCTTTGAGAGCACACGTGAAAAAAACCACAGAGAAGAGGCTTAGAACTTGCCTCTGCACACGGGCAGCCTGTTCAAGATTCTTCTCGGGTTGTCAAAATAGCACAGGGTGCAAGTGGGGGAGAGGAAGGGGTGGAAGGAGAGAGAAAGCCGGCCTGTTGGTTCCTCTGGGATCCAGTCACCACTCCCAGGGCTGTGGTGCACCAGGGAAGCAGGCGGGCTTCAGAGGGGCCACTGGGCTGTTTCTGCTTTGTCACTCCGTGTGTGGGGGCAGGGGGAGAGAGGAGGGCTAGCATGCAGGTCATAAAGTCCTTCCTGTGTCACAAGGACCCCTCCCAGTGGCCAGGATGTGGGGAGGCTGGGTGAATGAATGATGGATATTGTTCGGGAGATGACCTAAGCAGCCAGGAATGTGGCAGGGGGGGGTGTGGGAGCTTTAATGAGCCATTCATTGATGACTCCCTCCCCCAACCCAAAGAGGTAAACCCTCTCTACTCTGGGGTAGTCAGTGAATAAGAACCAAACGTGAAAACACAGGGCAACCAAGTGGTGTTCCAGTGGGCACAGTGATAGTGAGTGCAAGAAAGGGTCCTGGTAGGATGCTGCGGCCCCAGCTGGAAAAACTTTCCTTCCCTCTTTTTCTCAACGACTTCCTGTTACAAAACATGGCCGTGGCACTGAAGGGGGTGGTGTGGAGGGAAATGTCAGTTAGAAGCTGGAATTCCACTAAACCCAGAATAAAGAGAAGCCTCTTGCAAAGTCAGTCTGGGCCTAGAAACAGGCTCAGCCAAGTCCCCTGGCCGGGGCAAGCACGCTGGCTTTGATGATGGGCCCTCGTTAGGAGGTCTCCCAGACCAGCGTGGAAAGCTGCGTGTTCCTACTCACAGCAGCTCACATGTGGATTCCACTGACTCCACGCCTCACAGAATTTTAGGGCCAACTCTGCTGCCTCATGCTGCACCCACTGCCTTTCACTGTGGACCCTCCCCACCCCATGAGTAGGACATCACAGGCCAAGAGCCTGACCCCCAAGGACCAGATGCATCTTTTCCCCAGGTCCAGGCCTGACCTGAGTGGGTCACACCAAACTCCCCCAGGGTACACGGAGGCAAGACAGGGCTCCCCGTGGTGCTGGGAGTTTTCAAACCTCATCTCTGCAATACCGTGTTGGGTCTGCTGCTCCGCTGGGACACCGGCTGCCTTGAGGGAGGGGGCGCCGTCCCACCTCCTGAACTCCCACCTTCCCTGCTGTGGCCTCTGATGCTGCCCATGGTTCCTGCTTCCACGGGTCCTCAGGAAGGGTGTCTGGGGCTTGGACACAAGGGAGGGACAGCTATTTATCCCAAGGACAGGCATCCACCGTTCTTATCGCCCATCTGCCTGGCTACTGCCACGCTCCAGACGAGCCCTGGCCCCAATGGGGCATCTTTTCAGGTCCTGAAAGCAGAAACTGCTCCCCTGACCCCAGGGTTCCATCACCAACTATAAAGGCCCTTTCAGGCCCCGCCGGCTCAGCCTACTGGAATCTGGTCGCCAGTGGCCCAGGCGAGAAGGCGATCACCCCAGCAACAGCCTCAGGGACCATCCAGGGAGTCTGTGAGCCTCTGGAACAGACCCACTGCCTTTAGCAGAGCCGAAGGGGAGAGAAACTAGGGAGCGGGCTGAGAACAGAGAACGAACTGGCCGCCAGGTCACGGATGCAGCCCCACCAGCACGGGAAATCGAGGCGGGCGGTTTGCAGCATGGGGGACACAATGAGCTGCCCTCCCAGAACCCAAATGCACAGCTAGCCAAGGGCAGAGTGGGCCTGCTGCGTGTCCTGCCCCATGACGACATAACCTAATTTGAAAGCAATTACAGGGAAATATGGAATGCTTCTTATGTCCTGGCCTGACGTTGCCTTATTCGGAGTTTTCTCAGCCTACATGAAAAAAGCTCTGACTTTCCAGCCGGAGGAGAGGTATAAATACTGGAGAACAGAGCTGTGAGCATTCCAAAGGTCCTGCGTGTCCACGCAGACCAGCTCTCCCCAATACCCCCTCCCTGGGAGCCACCGTTCCCGCCTTGGCCAGTCCCCCCCGGGAAGCACGTTCGTTGCTGCAAGAGACTGACTTTGCAGTATCGTCCCCACCTCGTGAGCACTGGTCTCTAACTTTCCTGTCACTCCTCACAGGGCTGGCTATCTCTCATCATTCAGGACTTCCCTCAGATGACATCACCCCAGGTCTTCCCTGACCTTGACATCTGCACCTTGCAGTCACTTTACTGTTATTTCGTATTCGTTGTACTTGTTACTCTCAGAAATGATGTCGCCCATCCATTACCAGTCCCCCTCCCGAGTATACTGTCGTCTCCACGAGTCTGGTCTGCTGCAGGACTCCACGGCCTTTGCACAGCTGGTGCTCAGTAAACCCCAGAATGAGCAGAATGGTCTGGGGGCTTCTCATGACCAGTCACTGATGACTTCATGGTTTCTGATCTCATTTTATACTGGTGAGAGTCCCCAGTTAGGGATAAAACCGCTTACTTTCAACAGTTCACAGAAATAAATCCCAGAGCTATAGACACTCCTAAAGCCAGCCAGGGAAGACACTGTTTTTGGCTTGCTGCTCTGATGGAAGGGGACAGGAGCCCTCGGGAGCTCCCCTGGTGCACTCAGGCCATCAAGGCTCCTGGGCTCCCGTGTGCGAGGGTGGGGCCTGGATGGTGGGGTGGGGGGCAGTGGACGGAGAGGACAAAGTGACACAGTGGGGAGCAGGGGCTCTCGTATCTCACGCCTGGCTTCAAATGCTCACCTCACCACTTACTGTGTGTGTGTGTGTGGCCTGAGAAAACAAGTGTCACCTCTCCCAGCTTCCGCTTCCTCCTTTGTAAAATTAGGATAACAGGCATGGTGTGAGCGTTCAACAGGGCGATGCCCACACAGCCTGCGGAGAGTGAGCGATCTGGGCTGTTCTATTCATTACTGCAGCCTTCCTGTTCCCAAAGGTGCCTCCCGCAGTATCAGCACCACAGCTGGGGAAGCCAGACACCACCCCCGCCAGGATCCACCACGCTGCTGGCCATACCCCGGGGCTGACACAGTGCAATATCCCCAAACTCCACTTGTCTTTGCCTCACACCAAATGAGTAAAGGAACGTAAGGACCAGACCCGCTTCTTCATGCTGCCAGAGACCCTTTAAGCCCAGAGATCCTGGACCCTGCCTGTACATTAGAATTACCCTTGAGCTCTTCTGGTTTTTCCTTTCAATTTTTAAGATAATAAATACTGTTTTACGCCACTAAGCTTTGAGGCAACTTGCTAGCCAGCAGTAGAGGCCCTAATGCAACATGGAGGCAGAGATGCTGGATCACGGGCGGGCATGTGTTTTTTTGAATCAGGTGCAGGTTGGAGAACCCATTCTTTTTTGTTGTTATAATTCCCATACCATAGAACTCACCCTTTTAAAGCATAAAAATTGGTGAGTTTTAGTTGATTCATGAGGCTGTACAGTTATCACCGCTATCTAACCCCAGAACACTTGCATCCTGATGAGCACGCCCGCCCCCGGCTCCTGGCAACCACTAGTCTACTGTCTCCGTGCATCTGCCTTTCCAGGGACATTTCCTATCAATGGAATCACACAGTATGTGACTTCGGTCTGGCTTCTTTCACTCAGTGTGTGCTCAAGGTTCACCTGCATGGTGGCAGGTGCGCTACGTTACTTCCCGAGTACGCTTCCAGCGCATGCATGTAGCATGTTTTGTTTATTCATTCCTTCGCAAGCCGATGGACGTCTGGCGCATTCCCACCTGTGCTATGGTGAATGAGGCTGCTACGGACATTCACGTGCAAGTTTTTGCGTGGATGTGTGTTTCCAGTTCCCCTGGGTGTACACCTAAAGGTGTAAGCGCTGGTGTGTACGGCAACTCTCTGTTCAATCATCGGAGAACTACCAGACGGTCTTCCAAAGAGGCTTCGCCACTTTACATTCCCATCAGCCACAGAGGAGGGCTCCAACTTCTCCACGTCCTGGCCAACACTCACTATCGGACTTTTCTGATTACAGTCATCCTGGCGCGGTGTCTCACTGTGGTTTTAACCTGCATTTCCCACATGACTGATAATACTGGGCATCTTTTCATGCACTTATTGACTATTTGTAGTAACCTCTTCGGAAAATGTTTCTAGTCCTTCGCCCATTTTTTAAATGGTTGTATTTTCCCTGTTGTGCTATAGGAATTCTTTATATAGTCTGGACACTAGACCCTTATCAGATACATGATTTGCAAATATTCTCTCCCATTCTCAGGGCTGTCTTTTTACTTTCACTTTCTGAACTATTCTTTGAAGCAAAAAAAAGTTTTTAATTTTCAATAAGTCTAAGATAACTATTTTTCTTTGGTTAAGTGTGTTTTTGGTATCCTAATAAACCACTGCCTAATCCAAAGTCACGAAGCCTTACGCCAATGTTTTCTTACAAGTTTTACAGTCTCAGATTTAGGTCTTAGATCCAGTTGGGAGTTATTTCGTATATGGTGTGAGGGAAGGGTGCAATTCCATTATTTGCATGTGCATATCCAATCGTCTCAGCACCATTTATTGGAACAACGTCTCTTTCCCCTTCAGACCGAAGTCACATACTGTGTGATTCCATTGATAGGAAATGTCCCTGGAAAGGCAGATGCACGGAGACAGTAGACTAGTGGTTGCCAGGAGCCGGGGGCGGGCGTGCTCATCAGGATGCAAGTGTTCTGGGGTTAGATAGCGGTGATAACTGTACAGCCTCATGAATCAAAAAAGACCCGTAGGTCTTTTGCTCTTGCTGGAAATCAAGTGACAATAAATATATGGGACCTGGGAGTTTCATAAAAATGCTTGAACTTCACCCCGGGTCAGATGAATCGGTCCCTGTAGATGGGTCCTAAATAGTGAAACTAAGGAAGCTTACCAAGTAAGTGTAACATGTTGCCAGGTTGAGAACCACCACACTAACTCCTCTGCTCTACAAGTGAGGAAACTGAGGCCCACAGAGAACTACGGAACCCCCTGCATCTGTCAGACTGAACATGACCCTGGGGCTAAAAGAAACCCCCCAGAGAAGTGGGGGTAGGCAGCCCAGGGTAGGGAGGTCCCCCAGTCTGAGCTTGTCTCTGTTCTTAAATGGACCTTTTCCGGAGCTATCCCCCACACACAGAAAACCAACCAACCAATCAACCAACCAACCCAAAGCTACTGAGATTACACGAAAGAAATGGGTCCTCCCCAAGGGGGAAGAGGCTGCCCTCCTCACACAGAATGCACAGGGAGATAAGGGTCTGAACTAAAGGCAGGTGGGGCCCACAGGGTAGAGGTAGAAGGCAGCACTCAGCTCTCAAAAGAAAGCTTTTCAGCAGGAAAAGGAGATGGGTGAGGCCTACCTGGAATGGCTACCTTTAAAAGAAAAAACTTCCACTCCCAAAAGGCTGTTTTTAAATTAGGGCAGCAGCAGAGACTGGGGACATGCCCTCCGCCTCCTCTGGCCCGATCTGGCATTTTGCTGTGAAACGATCAGGCACAGAGGCCCTTCACCTGGAGAGCAGGGAGTCTGAGCTACAAAAACCCCATTTACTTTCAGTGGCTTACAGCTCAGCTCAGGTTTCGGAGTAGGAAGGGAGATTAAAGATTGTCTGGTTTAAACTTTGATCTTTCAAAAAGATAGCCAAGTGAGCCAATTCTGGCCTGAGAGTATGTGGCTTGGAATCCTAACAGGTGCCTAAGAAAATCAGCCTGTCGATTTTACATTTCAGCATGAACAAAGCTGCCCATGGACTTGCTTTCTAAATAACAGGCAGTTGGGATTTAGGGAGACAGAGAAAGAGGGGGAACTGAGAAGACTCCAGGCTACTGCTGCTCTCAGCCAGCAAAGCCCATCCCAGAAACACCCCAGCAGAATGGAGAAGGGAAAAGGCAGGGGTGTCTGGAGGCAGGGCAAACACCACCATTTTGCCCTCTGTTCACCGACTAGCAGATGGCCTGCTTCCTGCTGGAACTGACATGGTCACAAACTGGGCTGTGGTGGCAGGAGCGCATTTAAGCTGGGCCTACGAGTGATTTCTAACTGGTATAGGTTTTGCTTTTGACAACTGAAACTCCTCCTTGGTGATCCTTTCCCTTTTTCTTGTTTTGGGGCATTCTGATTAAATGGTCACCGATTAGGCCCGAAGCCTTCTGTTCCGGTGAAAGCAGGGAGGGGTGTCTGGGGGTGGTTGGCATGGCTAGGGCAGAACTGGGTTGGCCTGGAAATCTGTGCTCTTGTCAAGGGTGGGGGGCTGGAGCCCTGGGCAGCACGCACAGACACACACTTGTTTCATCCGTGCTCTGTCCCACTGGCTTCCCACTCACAGAGCCTGGGTGGGAATAAGACAATCCCTTCGAGAAGCAGGGTGAGTCAGGAGGCCAGGAGAATATAGGGCATTTATCTGTGTGATCAACTCCTCTCATCTCTGAGTGGCCCAGAACTGGCAGGGCGCCCACAGAGGTGCTGGGTCCCCATCAGCCTGCCCACCCTCTGCTGAGGCTCCGCTCCGGGCAACTCCTCTTGGCAGCTGGGCCCGAGCAAGGGCTCAGTGAAAACTGGATGAGGGACTGAATGAATCCATCGTCAATCGGGGAGGTGCCTCAGACCCGAAATTCCTGGCTTAGAATTTGCAGCTTGCCGAGAGGTAAATGGCGGTGTTCAAAGTTACCCATTCTTGCCCTGAGCCTCATGTAAGCAGGCTCTGGGTCTACTTCCCGGCACTATGATGGTGGGGGGTGGGGAGCACAACTTCTGTGGGTGAAGAAATTGTTCTCCACGTGTTTTGTTTTGTTTTGTTTTTTTACCATATTCACTCCATCTCAGACCCCTTGAACATACAAGATGGACAGTATCAACAGCATCTTGAAATGATTTTTTTTTTTTTTTTTTTAAAGAAAAACCAAAATAAGGTTCTATAGCCAAAGCGTAATTACAGGATTGGGAGGAACCAGTCCAGAGACTGAAACCTCTGACTCATAATTGCTCCATTAAAAATGGTGAAACCGTTTGCCCTGGCAGAGTGACAGGGTTAGACTCTCACTGGGGCTCGCCCCACCTATAGGCCTTCCTGGGGCTGGTACTGAGGCCTGGCCAAACCACAGAACAGTCACAAGGGGCGACTGTCTCCAGGAGCGGTGTGATGTCAGAGAAGAAGGGGGAGGCCCCCACCGCTCTGAGGGGCACATCAGACTCCTGGCCCTGTCACGACAGAGGAGTGGCTTTGTACATGCGTGTGTGTCGGGAAGACAGGAGGTAATGGAGTACCATCGGGAAGCCGTGTGGTCAGTCTTCCAGAGAGGACCGGGGTCCCAGCTCTGCGCTGAGCTTCCAGAGAAGATAGCAAGAGCTGTTTTTATGACTGGGCGGGGCAGGAGGCTTCCCCTAATCTCACTGTACAAACGACTCACATTTACTGAACGCTTACAGCTTGCCAGAATTTGTTCTGAGCGCCCTACACGTTACAGGTGAGACTCCCAAAGCTGAAGCAATCCGCCCGTGGTTACACCGCTGGGGGGTGTCAGAGCTGGGCCCATACGCATCTCCTGACCAACCCCGAGTCTGGCCACGATGCCCTTCCGGCTCTGGTTCCCGCTCTGCCGGGCCGCCGGTGAGGTACCTTACTTAGTTTCTCTCATTTGAGCCACTCTAAGGAAGACACAGAACCAAGTGCGGCCCCGGAGGTTCTTGGCCAATCCCATGGGCCACAAGCACCAGAGGCCTCACGACAGGCTGCAGGGTGAGTCATGAAAGAGGGAGGACCAGTCAGGTGACCCAAAGAGAATCAGAGCTATGCTGAGGTGGCCTGGTTACCTTGACATTCCTGTGATTCTGCCAAGGTAAAAAGTAACCCGAGGAGTTTGCCTTATATGGGCACAATGACAGATTTCAACACAACGTGTTAACTGACCCTGCATCAAATCTGTCCCCAGATTGCAAAAGAGAGGCCTGATAGTGCTCTGAAGGTATAGGAATAACAATTTATGACACGCCAGCACACTCAGAAAACAAAGGTGCAGCCCAACTGCCATTGTGGGGCTCTTCAAGACATGGGGGGAGGCTGGTGGCCCCCAGGCCAAGTGGCTCTATCCCTCTCCTCCTCCCACGTGGCAGGGAAGGCCGGGCTTAGGCCCCTCCCTCCGTCCACAGGGCCTGGTCCAGGGCAGGGCCTGGATCAAGGCAGAGCCTGGAGGAAATCAATTTCAGGCTGGAGCAGAACAGCCAGTCCTCTATGGGTTCAGAGAGTCCCAACCACCTGCTTTCTCCCAGAGGAGTCCAAAAAGGAGAGACAGGAGCCACAGAGGGAGCCACAGCCTTTCAGGTCCGTGGGGAAAAAAGTGGTGAGGTCTCAGTGCCTTGACACTGTGTGAGAACCAAAGGAGGTGGGCAGGCCTCCCCGGGTTCGAGAGTCATCCCAGTCTGGGCCCCAAAATGCTGGCATCAGACACCTCCCTCCCAGGCAGACCCCTGCCCCGCCAGAAGAAGACACGGCTCTGAGCTCCTCCCAAACTTCAATCATCCATTCTAATTTTCAAATGTACCGGGTGTCTACTACACACCACCTACTACTCTGAGCACTGGGATTAAACAAACATCCCTGGTCTCACAAACCTTCAGTTGTGGCAGAGGAGATGACAAGTAGAAGAGAAGACAGGAGACGAAAGCACAACACAACAGGGCAATGTGGCAGGAGTAACCAGTGGAGGGGGCAGCTGAGGCGGGGATCAAGTTCAGCCAGTCTAGGAAGACCTCTCTGTGGAGGTGGCAAATAAGCCCGAACAGATAAGGAGCCACTGTGGGCCACCTTCTTCAGAGACACACAGGCCCGAGGGTGAACCATGATGGACCCCACACAAAGGGACACTCCCAAGCCAAAAAGGGTGGACAACGGGAAGTCACACCAAGGAGTGCTTGTCAAACAGCACTCTCAAAAGCGCTCTGCCTTGAGATGTGCCAGGGCTGAGGGCAGGTGCCTCCTATTCAAATTTACCCTCAGCAGAGCTCTTTTCCTGTTTTATAAAACGGCATATACGCATGGGACGCATGGGACTCAACTTGAAACAGTTGTGCTGCTGAAAAATACCGCCGCGTTAGATCTCAATCCTCCAAGTGGAATCTGTTCCAAAGGGCTGTGGCCCTGCCATGGCAGCCCCCATGCCCCCCCAGATGGAGGGGAAGACCAGGCTCTGCCAAGCTCTGAAAGGGGAAAGGGGAGTTTCTAGTGCCACTGACGTGAATCCCCTTCCCTCCCCTCCCCTGCTAAAGCCTTTGATCCTCTGGCTCTGTGGGTGGCGGGCGGCTGGAGGAAGGCAGACAGCACATGTGCTGCCATTCCAGTCTGAGACGGTGAGGCCTGCTCCCTTCTGTAAGGTGGAGCCACAAACAAAGGGAAGATAAGAAGGCCTGTATCCCAAAGTTCCCCTGGTGTCTGGCCTGGTGCCCACAGATAGAACTTGACGGGGAGAACAAGAGAAAGGCAGCCTGAATCCAGCAGGGAAAGTAGGTGGCCGTTCTCCTTGGTGGGAGTGAATCACTGCCATGAGTTCCAACTCCCACAGCATCCTGTCCCCTCGGACAAGAAAACAGAAGAGACAGAACTGCAGGCAGAGAGAACGGAAAATGCTCAGCTCGTGTCACTAAGCATCTACTAAGGTGAAAGTGGCCTTCAGGTAGCTTCCCCACCTCCTGCAGGTGTGGGGTGGGAGCTGAGATTCAAGACAAAGAGAATCACAAGCAAGGGTCTAGGGAGAGCTGCAGAAGTTGCTGGTGCTAGCCAGAAGGAGGGCATGGTCTGGCCGGAGAGGGACACCGCAGGGCAGGCAGTGTGATTCGAGGACAGCAGAGGTCAGGTGACACCTGATCTAGGCTGTGAAAGAGGAGCACGATTCTGATAGGTGATGACCTGGGAAGAAGGTCACTCCACATAGTGGGAACATCAAGGGCAAAAAACACCAATGTGCAGACATCTGGGAACCCCCAAGAAGCAGCAGGAGGTGGGGTCCAAAAGTAGAGGGAGGCTGAAGAACTCTGAGTTGTTCTTTGGGCCGTGAGAGGCAGGTTTCTCTGTGACCTGATTACATGTGAGTCTCAGAAAAATAACGCTCAGGGGGCTAACGAGATGAGGCAGGGGACTGGGGTGAAGCCAAACCCCAGGGACAATGAGGGGGGTGGGGGGCTGATGCCAGAGCACTTCCCTGGTGCCAGACACGGTCCAAAGGGCACACGAGCATGAATTTGCTGAGGTCTCACCACAGCCCCAGGATGCACGCACTATCCTCACAGAGTGGTTACGCCATTTCCCCGAAGTCACACAGTGCATGGCGGCACGGCAGCCGCACCCAGGCTGATGAGAATCTGTGTCTGAAAGCACCCCGTGTGTGGCCCTGAGCTAGGACAGTAGGAGCAATGAAGGGAAGGAGGAAGGGGAGGGTTCGGAGAGAAACGCGAGAGAAAGAAATTGGTACAACTGGGCTGCCGCTACAGGGTTCAAAGTCAAAAGAGGACTCCCAGACTGCTGAATCGGATGACCCACGGGCAGGGCCACGTCCAGGCTGGGCAGCAAGGACTCAACGTGGTCTGGGATATGCCGAACGCGATGCATGTGCCACGCAACCGGCTGCCAATGCAGAAACCGAGTCTACAACTTGGCGAAAGGGTCACCTGTTCCCTCGGTCACTCACTCAAACATCTCCCCAGCTTCTCCTGTGACCGGGCGTGGTGCTGGGGCCTGGCATTTGGGGAGAGGTTAAGGCCAGGTTCCTCCACGGAAGAGTCTAACAGGGGACAGTGACAGGCGAGCAAACAATCCCATAGGAGAGTGACAAGTGAGGTGGGACTGGAGACTCGGGAGCCGTGCATGGAGAGGTGAGACCAGAGGCCGGGGAGCAGGGTGGATAAAATCCTCCAGGGAAAAGGACACTGGGAAATGTCCACACTTCAGAGGCTGGCAGAAGGAATGGAGCCAGAAAAAGGAAGGACAGGGAAAAGTCAGAGAAGCAGAGAGAAGGGGAAGACAGGCTCTTCTTCAGACAGGTCAGAAGTGTAACATGGCGTGGTTATATAGAAAACATAGATCTGGGGTGCCTGGGTGGCTCAGTGGGTTAAAGCCTCTGCCTTCAGCTCAGGTCATGATCCCTAGGTCCTGGGATCGAGCCTTTCATCAGGCTCTCTGCTCGGCAGGGAGCCTGCTTCCTCCTTTCTCTCTCTCTGCCTACTTGTGATCTCTGTCTGTCAAATAAATAAATAAAATCTTAAAAAAAAAAAAAGAAAACATAGATCCGTATCAGCTAAACATACAAACACATTTACAGGTGATGCCTGCGGTTGCCTTTAAAATACTCTAAAGGCAGGTGGGGTGTTGGGTGACGCTGAGAACAAGTTTGGCAAAGTGATATTTGCTCCTGCTGGGTGATGGGTACGCTCAGATTCTGTCTCTGCTTGCAAACGCTCCTGTGTGTGTGTGTTCTGAAGGATCGTGCACCACAAAGGCGTTGAGAAAGGAGGGCAGGCACCAGTACCCCAATCCCCAGCCCTTAACACAGTGCCTGGCACATGGGAGGTGCCAAATTCGTCCTGCCGGGGCGGTGCTGCCCTGGAGGTGGAGAGGAGCCCGTCTCTAGAGATCGTTGAGAGAACAGACTCGGGGCTTTGTGGGGGCCCAGAAGTACACGGGAACTGAGGACACAGACTCAGCAGACAAAGCTTACACATTTTTAAAATCACCAAGGCCAATATCCAAGCCTGTTTCTTTTTCCCAGGATAGGACCCGGCCTGTGAGCCACCCGGCACCATTCCATCTTCCTGCGAGAGGGACACACAGAGTCCACTGCTCTAGCTTTGGTTTCCCATCAAGTTCCCTGGGCTCCCCTCCTCTCATTACCCAGCAAAGGCTGCTAGCAAATGGGCCCTTGTCAGAGACATATCAGAGCACACCTCACTATCGTCAAACGAACAATCTCTTTCTCACTTTTCTCCTCTCCTGCAGAACAAAGTTGCATTTAGAAGGAAAAACAGTCTCAGGTTTTGTGTCTCAAATAGAGAGAAGGTCCCAGGGGCACAAAACTCGGAACACAGAGCGGCTGATCCCCCCAGCATCGCTGTCGTGGACAGTGAGGGAGGTGGAGGGATGGGGCAGACAAAACCCAAGGCCAGGCCTGACGGCAGACACAGGGCAGCCTGCGGTTCTGGGTCCCAGGGTTGGGAGAGCGAAGAGCAGCTATCGAATTCTCCTCATCCACACCATGTAGCCTATCTTTCTCTAGATTTTTCCGTGGTTTGGGCTTCTCTGCCAATGCCCCAAAAATAACAATGGTCACCGAAGATAGCCCGGGTGGCACTTCCTCTCCCAGTCCTGCATGGCTCCAGGCGTGGCTCGGGGCGTGGAGTCAAGTGGGCTGCCCCAGACCACAGTACAACACTGAGCGGGATTTCAGGAAGGTGGCTGGCCTGTTAAACCACGGGGCTAAGTTTTGATATTTTCAACTATCCCTAAAAACGAAACACTTCACTGTCTCCTACCACATGCGCTAATTCGACTTATAGGTAGCAATTTCTATATAAAAGGAAAGAGTTTTAAAAAAGAAAGAATAAAAAAGACAGGTCTCCCTGCATTTAGCCACCTGTATCATTTCGAGGGCAGGGGCCTTCCTCTTGTCACAGTCACCATTGTGTCCCTGCTGCCTAGACCTGTGCCTGGCACACAACGTGCGGACATTTAGCTTGCTAAATATTCGCACAGAAGAGGATTCTGTCCGAACGATGATCTCCCTCCTTTCTCCACTCGAAAAGCACCCTATTTGTGCCCCATCACTACAGGCACTGATGCACAGTTCTGTGGGGACAGCTGGCTACTGTCCTGGGGCTGGAAGCGACCCAGGGAAGAACTTCTTACGACCTTCCAGAGCACACAGCTTAGCAGAGGGCCAGCTTCTAGATGGGATTCAAGCCGACCTGCAGAGATGGCCTTAGGAGTGACAGTGCTCTCCTTCTCAGATGAGGGCTGTAGGCACTCAGTCTCTACCCGATACCAAGCAGAGTCACTGTCCCTTGGGAGACACTCAAATGAGTGATGGATGGAGAGGTGGCACATCCATTTTACCTGCCTGACTGGCGGGCTACTTCCACCTTCATTCAATAAATGTTCATTTACTGAGCACCTGTATCTCCAGACACTCTCCCCCATGCTAAGGACACAGCAGTGTCTATCCTCTGGCCTTCACAGTGCCATTGCAAGCAGAAAAGAGCAAAGGATGGTTCCAGTTAAAAGAAGAAGAGGTGACAGACATGTCCCTAAGAGAGGGACTGAACCTCAGGCTGTGGGAGTTGGGCACGACTTCCCACAGAGTACGAACTTAAGAATGAGCAGGAGCTGGGGTTGCCGGGGATTTGGAGGGGAAAGAGGAATCCATGAGTAGGAACAGGTGTGGAGCAGAGAAGCAGCTGGTGTGCCTGGAGCACAGTGACAGGACCGGAAGGGGAGGGGAGATCCTGCAGGGCCCAGGGGACTTCCAGCTTTGATCCCAAGATTTCAAGCAGGATATTTCCTGGCTCCCAAGCAGAGAGTGGATGGGAGAGGGCCCTGGGTCTGTTGCTCCAACTTTGGCTTGGGCACCGGGCCACATGGGCGCCGCAGGAGCAGGGACACCTGGTTACGCTCCTGCAAGGGGACAATGAGGATGCTTCAGGAGAGCTAGGTGGACCTCGGGGCTTCCGGAGATGAAAAGCTACAGCTCAGGCCTTTCTGGGCCTGTCCATAGTAAAGAGCAGAAGGGCTGCCTGTTTACCTTCCACATCCGGCCACCAATGCTGGGGGGTGGGGGAAGGCTTCCCAGAGGGAAGGCCCCATGCCGTGTCCTACAGGACACAGAATGCTCCGTCTAGCTTCCTCACAGGCTCTGGGGGGCCCATCGGCCTCCCTCAGCAAAGTCTGCAGCCCCCTCGCAGGACCCGACCGTACAAAGTAATCACTTTCTCCTGCTCGGCTCTCTCCCCCCGCAGCAATACTGAGTCTGTCTCTGAACCACAGGGGCTCCATCTGCCGCCCTGGGTCTGAGATAATCAGGGTGAGTAATAGATTGCTGCCTCTTTCGAGGAATCTCACTTCCAAGACCCCTTCAGTGCTTACTGCTGACCTATGTAGCTGCTGAACTTGCTAGAACTCAAAGGTCAATCTTCAAAGAGCAGCTGGCTTCAGACGGACCCAAGACAGTGCTCTCGCCTGTGGTTTCCTAGTTGAAGAACAGTGCCCGACCTCACCCCCTGCCACGGACTGCCCTTACTGGGACTCCACACCCACAGAATGAGACCTCAAAAGACCCCATCCCAACCCCCACCCTGGCGGACAGAGTAGTAATTAAAACAGCCGCCACGTACCAACCTCTACAACACGCCACACAAGCCCCACACATCACCTCACTGGACCCTGACAACCCAGAGGCAGACACAGTATTGGCCCCATTCTGCAGACGAGGAAGCCGCTGCTTCCTTCCCCAGAGTGCCTTGGGCAGTAAGTTATAGGGCGAGGATCAGCAGGAGAGCCCCCCCAGCTTCATGGCCTCCAAAGCAAGAGACGACCCGAGAACACACCAGGTCCCGCTTCAGCCTCTGCGTGGCCCCAGCGTGTACCTTGGGAGCCCCTGTGTCCAGACCCTGCTCTCGCTCTGCTACAAGGCCTCTCGGCTGGGTGACGGAAGAGTGGGGCCCATCCAGCTGACCTTTCATCAGGAAACCCCTTGGTAGCAGCTGAAACCCCTGCTCGGCACCTCATCAACCAAAGTGCACACGACTGTGAGATGGACTTGAGCCCGAGGTGGCAGGAGGCCTCACCATCAGCCACTGTCAGCCATAGCAACATGGCCTACAGCATTCACAAAGATCCTTTCTCTTGAGCCTTATTTCTAGGCTTATTAAACAGCAATGAAGTTGAGAAGGCAACACCCAAGCCGGGTTGGCTATATAGCCTCCCCATGTGCTTTTCAGACCAGGATTAATTCTTTGGCTGGTTTTAGACCTTCAATTTCAAAAACATCTAGTTTGTGCTTGTCTGCAAAGGAATGTAGCTGGGCACCTCCCACCATCAACACAGAAAACAACTCCCACTGCCATCACCTGGTTTGGCCGGAGAGCTAAGTCGAGTCTCCAACACCACCACACTGCTTTCCAGGCTTCCCCAGACGTGCTGCTCAGTCAAATGCTTGTTTCCAATCTCAGACCCAGAGCTGAAGGGGAATGCCCCCACACTGGCAGAACTCTAGGCTACTGAAGCAGGGGCATCACCAACTCTGTCCTCTCGCCATACCCCGTGCCCCAGGACCCAAATCGTATGGGTTCTGATGCCATCAAATGCCTG
Organism: Lutra lutra; assembly: GCF_902655055.1. Taxonomy (NCBI): domain Eukaryota; kingdom Metazoa; phylum Chordata; class Mammalia; order Carnivora; family Mustelidae; genus Lutra; species Lutra lutra. The sequence goes on along the minus strand of NC_062294.1, from coordinate 45,873,335 downwards.
AAGTCCATGAAGGATCACCCTGAGTCCTTAAGTCTTAGGACCAGTCCTATGAAGTCACAGAAAAGAGAACCAATCACTCAGCCCTGACATGGGAGAAGTAATCAGAAAGAGAAGACTATGGTTTGGGGGCACCTGGGTGGCTCAGGAGGTTAAGCATCTGCCTAAGTCTCATGTCATAAGTCGGCTCAGGGTCCTGAGATCCAGCCCCACATGGGGCTCTCTGCTCAGCCGGGAGCCTGCTTGTCCCTCTCCCTCTGCCTGCCCCCCCCCCCACTTGTGTGCATGTGCTCGCTCGCTCTCTCTCTCCCACTGTCAAATAAATAAAATCTTTAAACAAAAAAAAGTACAGTCTGATTCTTGGTTCTGTTGTTTATGGCGGAGTGTCCTTGGGTAAGTCATATAACTCTCTGAGTTTCAGTTTCCTCATCTGTAAGGTGGGAATAAAAATACAAGGCTCAGGGGTGCCTGGGTGGCTCAGTGGGTTAAAGCCTCTGCCTTCGGCTCAGGTCATGATCCCAGGGTCCTGGGATCAAGCCTCGCAAGGGGCTCTCTGCTCAGCGGGGAGCCTGCTTCCCTTCCTCTCTCTCTGCCTGCCTCTCTGCCTACTTGTGATCTTTGTCAAATAAATAAAATCTTCAAAAAAAAAAAAAATACAAGGCTCAAGCCCTATGTTTATTACAGCATTACCCATAATTGCCAAGATATGGAAACAACCCAAGTATTCATCAATAGATGAACAAATAAAGAAGATACGGTGTATTTACACACACACACACATACACACACACACAAAACAGACTACTTGGCCATAAAAAAGAATAAGATCTTATCATTTGTGGTAACATGGATGGACCAAGAAGGGCTAATGCTAAGTGAAATAACTCAGACTGAAAAAGACAAAGGCCTATTTATAATGAAATCTAAAAAACAAAACAAATGAATAAACAGCAGAAAACAGACCCACAGATACAGAGAACTGATGGTTGCCAGAGGGGAGGGGGTAGGAAGATGGGCAAAATGGGTGAAGGGAGTGGGACATACAGGCTTCCAGTTACGGAATTAGTAAGTCATGCGGAGAAAAGGTACAGCACAGGGAACAGAACGAACTGTACTGTAAGCGTTGTATGGGGACAGACGGGAACTACACTTGGGGTGAGCACAGGACAACATACAGACTTGTCCATCACCAGTGCCGGACACCTGAAACTAACGGAATACTATGTATCAACTACACAACAACTAAAAAACACAAACAAGGGGTTCCTGGGTGGCTCAGTCCGTTGAGCACCTGACTCTTGGTTTTGGCTCAGGTCACAATCTCAGGGTGGTGAGATCAAACCCCTCGAGCGTGGATCACTGGGTTCCACAGTCAGGAGAGTCTGCCTGTCCCTCTCTCCCCGCTTCAGCCCCTTCCCCCACCCCACCCCGACTTGTGCGTGCGTGTGTGAATGCTCATGTGCACACACACTTTCTCTCAAGTAAGTACATAACTAAAATCTGGACAAAACACAAAGGGAACTCTGGCTGGCTCAGTGGGAAGAACACGCGACTCCTGATATCGGGGTTGTGAGCTCGAGCCCCATGTTGGGTATAGAGATTACTTAAAAATAAAATCTTAAAAAAAAAAAAAAAAAAAGAACAAAAACCCACACAACGAACAGGGCTGATGTGACACTATGCTAAGGAACAGATGGAAGCAAAGTGCCATGAGCCTTAGGAGCTGCCATGGGAGCCATCCCAGCATCAAAAAAGGATGTGCTTCCACAGTGCTGCACTGGGCCGGGAGCCCTATGAGGGCAGGGCTGGCGCCTGATCACCCTCCATGTCTCCGTTCCCTGTCCCCACATCCCCTAATGGCTCTAACTCAAAAGGCCTCTGCTCTTTTTCTTCGTTAAGAGTGATCACATTTTGGAAGACTCTAAGTATCTGGGACTTCTGCTGTTGAAGCTATCCCCCCGCACTGGGCTGTAAGCTCTGCGAGGACAGGAAGGAATAGTTCATCCTACCCTACAAGTACCCTGTTGATGGTACATACTGGACAAATGCTCTGTGAACGGTGAACGGGTGGAGTCACCCCAACTCCTCCATCAACCATGCTGGGATACATTATCTAAAACTGGTGAGAAGGCTTCACCGTCCCTTCTTCATCAGTGAGTTGCTCTGCCTCTCTCTTCTCTGTAATTCTTTTCCCTCCTCCTCCATTCATCCCAAACCCACCAAAACGGACATAGACAGGAAGGAGACAAATACCCCTGCACGGTCCAGAGGGCTGGCAGCCGAGCCCACCTAGGGGAACTCCTGCTGCTTTGGTCTCTATCCTGATGAACCTTGGCTTGACAATCTGTGGAGAGCTGGAATGTTCTTGTCTTCTCCACTGCGGTGCAGCGTGAGCACCCTGCTGGAAGGCTACGCCAGGCCGGCCAGGGTGATGGAGTCCCCTCCACCTAGCTGTTTTTCTGCATGGAAAGCACTTCCCCTCAGAGAGAGTTTCCATCCACGGAGAGGCCGTGAGCAATGCAAAGCATTACAACCATTTTTCCTCCAGCTATTTCCAGGCACACAAATAACATCTAAGGACTCAAGGCCAGCTTGAGAAAACAATTGAGCCAGGAAATACTCAAGCCAGTGTGGAGGCAACAGAGCCTTAAAAAGTTAAAGTCGAGGGCAATGGCTTCATGGAGAGTTTCCTGGCTTTTCCCAGACAGACAAGTCCAAATGCAAAGTTCAATAAGGATCTGTTTCTGTGGGACCATTCATACAATTAACAGGGGCCTCAGAGCTTAGAAAAAAAAATCATACGAATTTTTCAGGGGTAAATGTCAAAGATTTTTTCAAGTCAACAAATCTGTTGCACACTGAGTGCAGCCCATTTTTCTGCATCCATCAGCCCTCATCAGTAATGAGTGCAGTGCTGTGGCTTTTGGGTCTACAAAGATCTCAGAATTGGTCTTTCTCAAAACCCAGATGGCCAGTATGTTCAAGAAGTCCAGTGGAAGCGATCATTCCTAGATGAGTATTTCTGTACATGTGCCACTCGGGTGCAAATCTGGGACTGGCAGGCAATGCTGAGCCCTGGCACTGGTCACCAGGTTACTGTGTGCGCAGAAGGGCTGCCTTTGTGTAAGTGTGGTTTGGGGCCTTCCGAAACAAAAACAACCCAAAAAAGAACCTTTCTGCTATTTTTGTTCACAGAAACACGGAGCTAGATCCTAAAAAATAGACACGGTGAGAGGCATTTTGAGGAGCCAACTATTAACTATCTACGGTAATGGAGGGGGGGTGCCGCAGGGAAGGGTCCCAAAGGTGGAAAACCTCACATAAGGCAACCCCTTTTCACTGCCATTCATTCCAACCACCTTTTATCAGAGTTGTCAACAAGGAGCACAAGAAATTGGATTTTCTCCTTCCCAGTAAGAGGATTAAGCAGTAGAAATCCAGTCAAGAGGAAAGAAGGAACTTTTGAGGAGAGGCAGAGAGGATCAAGAGGATGCAAATGCCCAAGGTCAGAGGTCACAAATGCCTGGCTCTTGGGTCCAAAAGGGTTCCATTTTGTATGACTTGCAGGTTGTTGTTTTAAGTTGAATTAATTGTCTCATAAAAACTCCGTTCCAAATTCTTGGGTAACAAAGTCCCAGACCCTCATTCCCACCTGGCCACAACCGGATGAAGCTAAGTAGTGGCTGCCTCACCCCTACCCAGGCTACGTCACTGGTTTTTGTCACCTGCCCTAGGATAAGCCAGGACCACAGTCCCTCAGCTGCAGAGGAAAACCAGAAGCACTCGCATCCATTCCCCTCACAATGGCCCAAATGACAGGACCACCTACCCAGAGTGACAAGCTACATGCCAGGGCAAAGCCACCCCCCACTCTGCTTCCAGCTGCCTTTGGCCTCTTCCCACAGACCCAGAGACAACCAGGAATCCCGGGTGGGAGTGGAAACATTGAATTCCCTTGGTGGGGGGCCTCGGAGCCATTCTTTCAGGCATTCCAGCCGAACGGCGGGGCTGGGAGGCTGGGACAGGGCGCAGGTATGGTCAGGAAAATTTTAGAAACAGGATACACTGGCTCTGCGGGGGCCCAGGAGGAATGAGCCCCCCTTCCGCTGCCAGCACTTCCCAACTGGTGCTAAGAGTGAACAGCTATTTCCACTAAAGATCAGAAAAGCCGCTAAAGTTTCCATACATTGAAGATCGAGCCTTGAGATTTTTGGCTGGGTTGCAACTGCCTCTCCCTCCTTCCCTCAACTCTTGCTTCCACCTAATTAGCAAGTGAGCTAGCATTCCAAGGGATGATTTCCAAAGTGTTCCCAAAGAACAAAACCCCAGGACTACAACTGGAGGGTGTCAGCCCAGGACTGTTACCAGCCCACCAAAAAGCGCTGCTAACCTCACCAACTTCCTAAGGCCACACAGGACTGAGCTTCCTGGCAGTTACCACAAAAATATGGATGGCCCCAGATGCCCAAGGCAGCTCCAGAATCAAGCAACAGCTCGAACAAACCCAAGGGCAACCATCTTCCCAGACACTGGCTGTGGTTTTTGCCACCACCCCACCACACTCTCCACCAGCTCCTCCCCAGCTGACTCAAACACACACACACACACACACACACACACACACACACACACACACACACACACACACATTCTCTTTCTAAGTAAAAACAGCAGGCTTACGGCTTCTAGACTATCTCTACGCATCTACTCAAGAGCAGACTGAAGAGCCACCGTGGCTTTTCCCACACACACACAGTCTAGATGCCACGGGGAGTTGTGGTGGGGGGAGACACCTGCAGGCTCTGGCTTCTGTGACCAGGAGAGGCATCCTTGTTGCCCACGTCATTCCCTCCCCAGGGGCATGTCTCCAGCCACGACAGTCCCAGGAAAAGCTGGATCCCACAGTGACCCCTCAGCCTTGGGGAACTTATGAACCCACACAGCAGGAACCGAACACTCAGGATTCGCCCGGAAGTCAATTTACAAGAGAGAGCAGTGAACCAAAGGCCACATTCACATGTACACATCACCCTAACATCCCAGTTCACTTCCGCCATTAACTCCACTGACCACCTTTCCCTCCAGAACATAAGGCCTATGAGGCCAGGAGCGAGGCTGGTTTTCTCTCTTGTGGTATCCACAGTGCTGGGTAAACAGCAGCTCAGTGGAGAGGGGGGACAAAAACCGAATACTGACAGATCACAGGATGTGAACCACAGGAAACTTACAGGGCTCTCCTATTTAATCCTCAAACTTCCTTCTAAAGCTGTTAGGATGTTTTTTAAGGAGAGGAAGGGGCAGGGGGCACTCCAAACTGTATCCTGATCCTGCATTAGCATTTCAGAAGTATCATCAAGAGACCGGACTGTGCAAACATGAAAGGAGACACTGCATTATAACGTCCCCCCCCAGTAAATCACCTGGGGTTAACCTGAATTCTGTGGAACAGGCACCTCAAAAGACATAGCTCCCCTTAACCAGGCCTGGATCTTCTCAGGACTGCCTTCTGCCATATAAACAGCAAGCCAGCTTGCATATTCTGCATTAATGTCTTCAGGCAGAGCTGGTTTGAGTTTATTTTTGTTGCTTTCATTTTAGAACTGTGTTTATGCCTCTCTGTTAGACTTCCAGCTAGAAGAAAAATGACAAGATGCGAAGCTTGTCCTTTTTTCAGAGATGCTCCAGACGGTTCCTGGAGGCACATGGGAAGATTAACAACGCAGAGGTGCCAACTCGCCGGCATTGGGTAGTTTTCCAAAATGGTTTTTGTGGAAGAAACATACACGAAACTAGTCCTGTGTCTCAGTTTCCACGCTTCGCGACGGAGCCTCTCCTTCTTAGAAAAGAAGCCGCAGCCGCGTTTACCTAGTGCTGAACTTAGCACCCTGCCTTGTGGGCCACAAATCCCACGAAAAAGAAAAGCACTGAATGTGGAATGGCTCAGAAAGGCAGCCTCCGAAAAAGGCAGCAGCATTTTGAGGAGCAAAAATAGCAAGAGAGGATTTTTTAAACTTGGAAAAGTTGAATCCAGCTAAGAATATTTCAAAGACCCCCCACTTGTGATTTCCCTCCCACCCTGCTTTTCAATTGACTTGCCTCTTCTGGAGACAGCTAAACACACACACACACACACACTCACGAGCTCCTTTTTTAATCCCACCAACCCTCCTCCCCCAAAGCCAGGCTCGAGGTGACAGCTCTGAACAATGACATCACCCCAGGTCTGCCTCTTTGGCAGGGTCACCAATATTGTTTGCAGTGGATTTCCTGTAAAGGTTCTTAAGGCAGGAAACTAGTGCTGTGCCTTGAGTCCTCCGCCTGTTTTGAACCATCCTGTCAAGTAGAAACAAAGGCTTTTTGTGTTTTTTCCTTTTAAAAAAACAAAACTTCCCTGCACTTCTAATGAGCACCTTAATTACAGCTCAAGAATTAGATATATTTACGGATGACCTCATGCCTGCTGATAATTAGCAATTTGAAAGACCTGGCACATCTCTAGCGCGGGTTTCTTCTCCTTAATCCCCTCCCAGCAGCGTTCAGGTTAATTACTGAGCTTGACCTTCCAAAACAAAGTGGGTCTGGCCTGGTCGGGCCCCCTCCCCCAGGGTTCCCAGGCGGAGAGGGGGTTGTTCCTCCTCCTGAGTGGAGAATGGAAACTGCGTCAGAGAGGGCTGATTTGCAGGGGATAATGATGTAGGAGGGGTGACAGGTTTCTGGGGGGCCCCACTCTAAGTGTCGACAAGTTTTAATTAACGCCCGGGCTAATTCAACCCTGGCAGAGTCAAGGGGAAGACAACTGCTCATCTCAGAGGGAGAAAGTGTTTAGATTCGCAGAGTCCTGGCTGTGATGAGGGGTGCCCCCACCCCCCGCGAGGATTCATCATGTCCATGCTTCAGGTTCTCCGGGCCTGCGAATACTTTCAGGAAATGCAGCAGACTCAGGCTATTACTTTCCATGCCCTTTACTGTGGGAGAGGGGTGTGCGCGGCCGGATTTGGGAAGCACACAAACCGGGTGGCCCTCCAGCAGGGTCCCGCCTGCACCCCCACCCGTCCGTTGTGTCCGTTGTCCCTCCATTGTAACATTTTCCAATTTCCAAATTTGCTGCGGGCCTGCACCCTGTTAGGGGAGAGGCTGGGAGGAGGACATTCTCCTCATTCTTTTGCCTTATTAGGTTATGGATTTGATTGCTTTTGGGGGGGATAGGGGCTAAGTTGAGGAATGGCATCAGGAAGTGACCTCGGGAAGGGGGGGCAGGAGGAAGGCAGTAAGGAGGATGGAGCCACAGGCGTGAGAAGCATTGCGGAAGGAGCCCTGGAAGGGGCATGGCTCCGCTAAGCCGTCTGGAAGGTCTCGTCCCAGGTCAGCCACTGGGCACCAGGCTCCTACACACCTCTACACCCTGTTTGACAGCATTTCTGCAGAGTTATTTTTGGAGTTATCAGTGAGATGCTCTTCCTCTTTCTACGTCATTACCAGCTGAGAGAAAGCAGCGTGACCTGAGGCTGTGGGCTGTTTCTAACTTGAGTGGATAACCTTTTTTTTTTTTTTTTTTTGCTTTTAGGGGAAGGGGACAGGGAAAGAAAGGGACCCAGGGAATGAGCCTTAATCCCAAGCTGTGTCACTCAGGAAAAAGCCTCGCCAGCACTGCCTGGGGGGTCATCCAGACACAAAACTACTCAGGACTCCAACTCAGAAAGCAGCAGCTACCTCCTAGGTAAGGAGGCCCAGATGGACTCAGAGGCTGGGGAGAGGTCCTGTCACCTGCAGATCAAGTGTGAGCTGCCACTTGATAGGGACTTCGTCTCTGAAGGTGCTGGCTAGGTCTGAGACTTCAGAGCTCCCAAGTGGAGGATGTTAATGGGCCCATGCTCCAGCTTCCCAAGGAGCTGCACGATTCAGCAGAGCCCTTCAACTCCCTTAAAGAGACGATGGCACAGCATAGCCCACGGTTGCAGGGCGGTGAGCTGCTGACATCATTTTGAGAAGTTCCATCTACTGAGCACAGCGTGCAAGGGGCTTTTCTTGCACAATATCTCACTGAATGCTGGAGATCAGCCTGTGAAGTAGGATGAGGACCCTTTCCAAAGGCGGATGCTGAGGCTTGACCCTTATCACTTGCCCAGGGCCACAAGGCCAGGAGGCGGACAGAATGGGTGCAGAACCGAGGTCCATCTCCCTCTAAAGGCTGTGCTCTGACCCTCTTCCCACCACACACCTGCCACTGCCTCCCAGTTCTGTTGCCAGAGCCAAGCTTGGACGGAGGTGCAGGAAACACCCTCCCACAGGAGCCACAGCTCCTCACCACCCTTGCCGGGGCTGCAGCTGCTGGGGCCGAGAGACGAGAGACAGGCTGAATCCCGGGGACACCTGAGCTGCCTCCTCTAAGCCATCAGGTAGGCTGGCTGCTATTGGTTAACCCACTAGCCAAGCAGGCAGCTCTTCCCAGAGCCTGGGTTTGCACAAGAAACTTTGTGACCCTGGATATTCTGCATTATCTCCCCCAGAAAGCTCTCGCAGCAGGTGGGTAGAGCAAAGCATTCTCCAGCTACAACTCATGAGCCCTAGGTTCTCTCAAAGGAAGCCTACTTCCGTAACTTCACAGCCTTTCGGGGGGGGGGGGACCTCTTAATGATGATCAGGCAGACCCTGCCTCGAAGCCATAACAAGTTGGGGAGGAAACAAATAGGCTGTGCTAATATTCTGCATCTCCCTCTCTCACAGGACAAGCAGTGCTAAACACCGGCTGGTTCCAGGTGACATGTGCCACCTTCACTATCCCCACCTGTCCTTCTGTGGCAAACCTGCTGATCCCAGGCAGTGTCAACCAAGTGAATGAGTTTCAGCCACTACTTTACTTGCATGAGCTGAGCGACACCCCAGCTCTCGAGCAGTGTCTGAAGGGAGGAAAACCCAACCTGAAACCACGCAAGGAAAGAAGCATGGGCCAGCTACCTGAACCTTATCTCGCTGTGAGGCCAGAGGGCAACTCAAGTATGTCCATTTTGGAAAAGCGTATCAAGGGCATTGCACTATCTGAGTCACACATTTGGCCAGGGGCACTTGAATGAACTGTTGTCGGGTTTTTCTTTTCTTTTTTTTTTTTTTAAACATACTGGAGTATTTCCAGGGATGGGAACTCTAAGTGCCACAAGCCAGTTCTAAGGCATTTAAGAAAAAGAACAGCACCTATAAGCTGAGCTTGGCAGGCAGGAATAAACTTTCAAGGCAGAACACTTGTAGGCTACCCTCATTCTGGGGAAAGCATGTTAACGGTGGCCCACTGAGTCAGGCAAGCTGTCCAGAATCAACCCCGTTTGGTTTGTATGATCTCAATACACAAGTGCCCCTCCCAGCCTGAACTGGTCATCTGGACCAGGCAGCATCACACACCCGGAGGGGACAAAAGGCACAAGGCTTGGGAGAGACTTTTAGACCATCTCTCTGTTCCTTTTTCTGACGCCTGTGCTTATTCTGAAGGGGCCATCAGCAAGTTGAAAGCAAACGCCCTCTCACCGATTAGTCCTGCGGAGGGGTCTAGCCGGCCCACAACAGCAGGGACAGCAACAAGCCCCATGAATGGCTATGGCTTCCGACCCTAGGGGTCTGAAGTTCCATGGTCCGGCTGAGATATACCGAACATGGTGATTCAAAGGTGAAATTCCGTGGAAGACAACGCTCATGATGGGAAGGAACCGGCAGGACAGCTCAGAAGAGACATCTAAGGGTACTGTTCCAATCGCACACCAGAGACCCCGTAACACCTCTCCCAGAAACCTGCAGGTGGCTGGGGCAAAGGCCCACCCCTCCTGCACACTCACCTCCTTTATGAAAGTTTCCATGACTGACCCCACCTGCCCTTATGCACCCCTTTCCTTGCCCAGGACACGGCTGGAGTGCTGTGGGCTTTTCAGTGTGCCGCTTAGTGTCCTCCTGAAGTCTCATGTGGCTCTGCTCTCTCCCCGACTACCCCGTGAGCTCCTGGAGAGCATGGGCTGGGTCTCCGGTTTCTCTCATACCCCCAAAGGCTCAGCGCAGAGCTCCGCTCTGCAGAGGGGCCCAGCAAGGGCTGTCGTCTGGCCCTGGCGGTCATGTTTCTACCTGAGAGCTGGACTCCAGGGCCCAAGATGCCCCAACTCATGTTACACAACATGCCGGGTGGCTGTAAAATGCAGACCCACCTTTGATCAGTGGCCCCCAATTCTGCTACCCAAGTGACAACTGCTGAAGGCTTTCAAAAGACCTTCCAAGTCTTTACAGTGTGATGGAAAGAGATAGCATTTCCCCACCCCCCCACCCCGCCCCCAAAGAAAGCCTTTTCTATCTGCAGGAACAGCCTGGAGCAGGTTCAGCTCAGCATAAATGCGTAACAAGCCGCCCACCGTGGGAACTTACAGCTGTGTCCCAAACGTGGGCTAGGACTTGATATCATCAGCCACGTTTTCCATTTGCCATACACTTTCTTCCCACTCTGCACAGGTTTTATAAAGGGGAGGTTTTATTTTTGTATTCCAGAGGATAACAATAAACAAGCACACACTTATCTCCCCTCCTATACAGCTACTTAAAAGATTTAACAAGTTCATGTGGGTTTGCTGCCAGGAGAATGGAAACCTCGCCATCTTCTTTCCAGCCAAAGCAGCCGGGCCGCCCATGCCACCACAGGATGCCTTCGCACTCATTTGCTCCTTGAGATCCTGTCCACGGGGTTGACTTTTGCAGCCCAATCCCAAGAAGGGCAGGGCAGAGAGAACCCCAGCCCATGTTCGCAGTGGACACTTTAGGATCTGGGAACTCAGCGTCTTGCTGGGTGCTGTGTGCAGAGTCAGGAGTGTCTACTGACAGCCCAAAGCATGCAGCTGATCCTCCCTCTCTGAGTAAAAGCCACATAACTAGTCTGACGAGGTGTGCCTTCAAATGGGGAGCCAAGGGCCAAGTGTAAACCACGGGGTTACTGGACTGGCTCCCGGTGGGGGGAGAGGGGTTGGGAAAGCTGAATGCCTCAACTGGCCTGCATGTGTGTCTCTCTGAACCAGACCCACGCCAGCTACCACTCCACCCGACCAAAAGAAACCAGGGGGATGGGTGCCTGGGTGGCTCAGTGGGTTAAAGCCTCTGCCTTCGGCTCAGGTCATGATCTCAGAGTCCTGGGATCGAGCCCCACATTGGGCTCTCTGCTCAGCAGGGAGCCTGCTTCCTCTCTCTCTCTCTCTCTCTGCCTGCCTCTCTGACTACTTGTAATCTCTGTCTGTCAAATAAATAAATAAAATCTTTAAAAAAAAAAAAAAGAAACCAGGGGGAAACACTGAGTACATGGAAGGGGGATTTACAGAGAAAGGGTGGTCCAAGGAGAAGAGCCAGCTAAAAAACAAAAAACAAAACAAAACAAAAAAACAGTCTTACCACTTTAAAGAGGGAACCACAACATTTTACCAAAGATGCTTTATAAATCAAGCAGCCTTTAGACGGGACAGAATTTATTCACAGGGTAAGAGTGAAGTTCTCGAAGAGAGACACTACAAAGCCCTACAAGCCCACAGTGCTGTAAAACTCCAGATTCAAAAGTTACCAAGGCTCTAATCAAACACAGGTGTCTTCTGTAGCAATGAGCACAGGGATAATTGAAGCTTTGGTTTGGTTTAATGCTCCATCGTCCCAGGGTTCCCACTTTAGAAGTCAGGTCTGGTTAGGCCGGTCCAGGAGCCCTGAGAGCCAAGGGTTACAGGGCCAGAGTCCTGGGAGAACAAGGTTCCTGGCCTAATGGAGTCTCAGAGGCACTGAGCTTGCAGACTCTAGGCCTCATCACCATTTCCCACAGAAAAGCTCTAAGAGATCTGGCTGGGACCATCTTTTCCACATGCCCTTCTCTGGCCACTCTGGCCTTCTCTCTGCTCCTCGTGGCCTCCACACTTTCTTCTATCCTGCTTGGAACAGCCTCCCCACAGTGCTCGCTTGGCTCCCTCTTTCTCATCCCTTAGGGACTAACTCAAATGTCCTGTCTTCCAAGATTTTCCTTTTGATCGCAAGTACCTGCACTGTACCCTACTCCCCTCACCCACCTTCCCTCACGCCATTCCCAGTCACCAGACCACAGTATATGGAGATGCAAGAGCACAGGCTCCAAAGCGAGACCTTCGAGGTTCAACTCCCAGCACTTGCTTCGGCAAGTGACTTAAACTTCCATGGGTCCATGGGGCGCCTGGGTGGCTCAGTGGGTTAGGCCGCTGCCTTCGGCTCAGGTCATGATCCCAGGTCCTGGGTTCAAGCCCCGCATTGGGCTTTCTGCTCAGCAGGGAGCCTGCTTCCTCCTCTCTCTCTGCCTGCCTCTCTGCTTACTTGTGATTTCTCTCTGTCAAGTGAATAAGTAAAATCTTAAAAAAAAAAAAAAAAAAAAAAAAAAAAAAAAAAAAAAACTTCCATGGGTCCATTTCTGCACCCGTCCCATAAAGGCAAAAACCCCTACCTCACAGGATGACATGAGTCAGTCCAGGCAGAATGCTCAGAACAGCGCTGAGCATAGGGTAACACGTGAGGGATTACTACGATTTAATTCGCACCGCACCATCTTTTCTGAAACTACCTGGTTTTATTTACATGCTTGCTCTCTGTCTCCCCCACCAGCCTACAAACAGACCAAGAACATACAGAAATGAGATGGAAGATGGTTTGCATTTGGCCACCTGATTTTCTTGGTGGCCAACAGCCAATCCCAAAATGGGGAGCCAGCTCCCCCAAACTACCCACATGCGGACATCCCTGAACCCACAAAGTCTGAACAGCTACTCAGAAGTCTCATGTTTAAACAATGCTTGGAATGTTTGATAGGAACATGCACTTATTTTTAGGCAAGAAAGCTGTCTCCTAGCTAACCCTGTGGCCCTAGAGCAGGCCGTATTTGGCAAGTGTCGCTTTGTGGTTGTTTATTAAAGAGGCCCAGAACTTTTCTAAGTCTAAGGTAGCTGCAAAGAAAACTCCATGCACTTCGAGTCTTCTGTTTTTATGGTCAAAAACTTGTTCCACCTGAATCTCTAGGGTGTTTCTGGGCAGGAGTAAAGAGTCAAGTGCCACCCCTGAACGTTACACAGCTTTGGGCCTAGGGTCCCTTAACCGACCATCCCTAAAATGGATCACAGCTCTCAATGGATGGAATTCTTTTCTGTGGACTGTCTCTGTGTCAGTGAGTTAAAGAAAGTTACACAAGGAAAGGGACAATTAGTTTCTCAACATGGTCAATAAGGCCCTCCCCAAACCCGTCTAGGTATTTCCTCTCACTCTATCAGCAGACCCAGCACTGGACAGACTATAGGCCTGACATGTCTGAAAAGACATCTTGATACAGACCTTTCTGTTTTACAGAAAGTCAAATCCTTCCAGACTTGGCAGCATAGCTCAAATGACCCAAAAAAAGAGTTGGGGGGGAGGCCCCCCCAATCCTAGTGATGTTTACCGTCTGGATACCCTCCAGGACTGGTTAGCAGACCGCCTATAAGAAGGGTTGATTCATCAGACTGCCCTTGAACCAGCCTAGAAAACCAACTGCTTCCAGACATTTTGAATTTTAAAACTGAGTTTATATCATAAGCCAGAACTGGAATATCATACAAACCTATAAAATTAAAAAACAAAAAACAAACAAACAACAACAACAAAAAAAAAACCCCCAAACAAAAACCTGACACTTCCAAACACAATCCGTACCAAAAACAGCCCAACAAGCACTTTGTGAAAGCATTCAATATTTTCATCAGACTCAAGAGTTTAATATAAAGATATTCAATTCCTTAAAGGAAAGATGGGGGAAGTAACAGGGAGAAAAAAGTTTATTTACTGTCAGAGTTGGGGTAGGAAGGATGTGGATTTTTTTCTTTTTTAATGTTATCATGGAATGAACTGCACTTGGGATTTGCTGGAAACTCTGGAGTCCTTTTTAATTTGTCAATGTTTGTGAAAGCAGGCAAAAGATGCAGGCACATCTTGCCCTGCTATTAAGAAGTCACATAGCTGAGATTCCAACTCTAAATGCCTAGAGAAAAAGCACACATCCAGTCCACAAAGCCAGCAGCGGCTTTCCTGCGGTCTGCCTTTCCCTCTCCCTCTCTCCTGCTCAAACACACCCCTCATTGATGGATAAAACAGAGTGTCGCAACTCTTGCCCCGGGAAACAGGCTCCCTGTCCCCCAACCCAGCATGGCCACCGCGCCTATGGACACTTTCCTGGGACACCAGCTGGCAGCATATTTCTGCCCATGAGCCCAACATTCCACCATCAGTGCTGCCTTTGGTGTGGAGGAGTTCCCCAAAACAATTAGTAAGAGACTCGGTTTCCATGGTGATATCAACTAAATACCTTTTACTCACACCCAGATCATAGAGCGCTCATGTGCTATTACACAGGCACAGACTGGGGCAATGACCCTGACGGAAGGAAGCTTCCAGCACTGCCCTTGGCGCCTGGTCAAAGGGCGCCTGTCATTTCAGACCCACCAACCTTCCCAGAGTGACAGCCCCTCACGCAACCTCCCAGCATGGCTGGCTGCTGAATCACCTTCAAGTTTCCTCCCGTGACGTCTCTTCTAATCGCAACTTGGCCTTCCCAGCCATCGAAATGACATATGTATCAAAAAAAGAAAAGAAATGCATCCAGATCACTTCCTGTTGTCCCTCCATCCTGGATGGCTGCTCATTAAGACGTTCTTAAATCAGAGTCATTTCTGCTCAGGAGGTGAGACATGAAAACTCTTTATCTTAGGTTTTTTGGAGATTAAAAAAAAAAAAAAAACAGATCATTCTCCTCACAGGTGGAGAACAAGGAGCAGGGCCCACTGCCTGCCTTCCACACTGCCTCTCATCCACCTAGAAGGTGGCTTCCACCCACTCTCAACAGCCATCACGGAGGGGGAGAAGATAAAAGAAAAACCCACTAGAAAGCCAGTGACAGACATCACTCAGACCCACACCTTTGGGGGGGAAACTTTAAAAAGCATAAAACAAACCACAATGTCTTCTTTATTCCTGCCTGAAGCTGAAGACACAAATGCTATTGTGTGGCTGGTGTTCCAGCCTCCCATTCAATCATTTCAACACCATCAACGACATTTCCCAAGATGACTTCATTGTGTTCCACGGGTAGTAACTACCACTTTCAACTCCTCCTGCCCTGGGTTGATAGTTCCACTGGAAAACAAAGAATCTGTTCTGCTCTGATATTTGGAAGAAAAACATTTAAATAAGCCTTTCTTAAGTCGTCAGGAGGGCACTGCTTTTCTCTCAGAATCTAGGATTCAAATACCCACAACATAATAGTGTATTCGCGGGGGCGGGGGAACGACACTTCCAGTGGCTATGTGTACGAAAACCACAGCCTCAAAAAGAAATGGCTATGTGAGGGGCAAGTGACAGGCCCACAATTCTTGTATTTACAACGTAGCCCTGGGTTCTTAAAAAACAAGCAAACAAAAAACCCTAACATCTGAAAGCAAGGATAAATCCAGTGTCATTCAATCTTGAGTGAGATGTGGGATGTGGGGCAAGCAGGATGGGCGGTGTGTTCCTGGGTAAGTCACGCTGTCCTGACACTTGTGTAATGTTCCCAGGGTCAAGCGAGATTTTTTTTTCCGAATGTGGCATGCACACATGGGAGATTTTTTTTTTTTCAAGGTTTTATTTGTCAGAGAGAGAGAGAGAGAGCGCGAGCGAGCGCGTGTGCGCACACCTACATGAGCACAAGCAGGGGGAGGGACAGGCAGAGGGAGAAGCAGACTCCTTGCTGAGCTGGGAGCCAGATGCTGGGCTCCATCCCAGAACCCCGGGATCATGACCTGAGCCGAAGGCAGAGGCTTAACCCACTGCGCCACCCAGGCATCCCGACACATGGGAGATTTTAAGGGTTATCCACATCCTACATTAAACCTTGAATCACCATGAGGTTATTCCTCTGATTCTCTTGTAAACCTTCTGATTACTTCACAGAGAAATCTCTGCTCAGTACAGTGGGTCCTTAGCGCCTCACCAACACCAGCCAACCTCTCTTTTTTCACAAAGAGAGCAGGCCTCAGGCCCAGAGCCTTCGGCAGGAATCACACCTAGCTAGAATTCAATGACACTGTTTTGTTTTCAGCATGTTTATTTCCCCAGTTTCCTTCTATTTAAGGCCAGGGAGGCTGAGTTTTTCATTTATCATACTTACATAACTTTTCCTTTTAAAATTGAAGAAAGGCAAACTGACTTAAAGAAAAGTTTTAAGCATATAAAAGTAAAGGTGGGTATGGAAAAATCACAAATGACTGAAGTTTAGTAAATAGGGAGATAAGCGTGGGAGCAAGGATGGCGGGGTGGTGGCTGCTGCTCTGGCTGGAGAACCACTGGAAATGGCAGGATGCCCCTCCCACCCTGGGGGGTTGGGGGATGGGACTCATCCCAGAAAGGCAGGAGCCAGCACAGAAATAGGTGGCAAACAGCAAATCCCCAATAAACTCAATCCACTGGCCTTCCAATAACTCCTCAATAAATTACGCCTAAGAAAAGACCACTGGCTTCTTCCCAAGTAGCTGCTGCTCAGGACTCAGGAGAAGGCAACCAAGTTACACCAACCAGCTTTACAAGACTCTCCCTGGACATTCCAAGTTAATGCATCGATTGTTTACAAAGGAAGGGGGAGGGGGAAGGGACACGAAAGAACAACACAACCAAAAAAGGCACAACAGCAAGACGAATGTCTCAGAGATTTTTATAATCCCAGGGAGACCGCTACTTGGAGAAAACGTCCCCAGCACAGACGTAAGGACACCCTTGCCAGTTCAATTCAGGCAAAGGTTTCCCTTTCTCAGGGAGGCAAGATCGCTCTCCTCCCAGCCAGCGGGTTAATTTCTCCCCCAGTATGGAGTCTGGGATAGGGACTAAAATGTAACTCATAAAACCTTGGTGTAAAGCAAGTGTTACTGTCCCACTTTCAGATACTTTATAACAAATCCTGGCGCCTGAGCTGCCAACACTGTAAAACTAAGTTTCCTTATAACTGTGCTTTGATGTTTTCGACTTTAAACGCATCCGAAAGGAGTCTGCTCTCTAGCTCTCAAACCACTCCTGATTTATCTTTTTTTTTTTTTTTTTTAAAGATTTATTTATTTGTCAAAGATCACAAGTAGGCAGAGAGGCAGGCAGAGGGGGGCGGGGGAAGCAGACTCTCTGCTGAGCAGAGCCTGAAGATGGCAGGCTCGATCCCAGGACCTTGCGATCATGACCTGAGCTGAAGGCAGAGGCTTTAACCACTAAGCTACCCAGGTGCCCCCCACTCCTGACTTAAAAATGTCTTTCAGACCTTCATGGATGAGAGAATTTGCATCCGTTTGAGCAAAAACTTCCGTCTGGCCCACCTTTTCGTCTGGCCCACCTTTTCGTTTCCCCTTTAGGTAGGTTTGCATTTCAGTGACCGTGGTCACTGAGTTACCCGCTTGGTATCACCTGCCTAGTTCCTCCAAAGGAAAAGGGGGGGAAGAGGAACTTGAGCAAGGTAACAGGAGTGTTTTGTTATTCTGTAAAATAAATACATAAATAAAGGCAGTGGGCGGGAACCTGAGGGAAGGGACTTGAATGTGATTGATGAGACCAGGCACATAACTCAGTGAAGGAGACGGGGATAAACCTGGGGGAGACACTGGTCTAGAATATACTCAATGCCAGGAAAGAGATAAACATGTCAATATTCTGGCTATTCAGAAAACCTGACCAAGCAAGGGATCTAAAGGCAAACAGCTGTTTGCTAATTATTTTTGCCCTTCTCCTCTCCCCTTCCCCCCTCCCCAAAAAACAGAAGCAGCAAAGGAATCCTTGTTTTAGGAACCCTAAGATCTGGTCAAAGTCTTGTAGCATCCCCAGCACACTGGAAATCAATACAGCAAAAGCTGAGAGTGTCCCCCTCAACAGTCTCCGAAATTCTTTGAGCCTTCTCAAATCCATTCTTTTTTGGTTCCATTCTCTCCTTTCCTCTTCCAGACAGCAGTGCCGGGTAACGGGGACTAGTCACGCAGGTAACTGAAACACTGGGCTGTCTGGCCAAAGTCCGCCATGACTGGAGTCTCCATTTCAAGGACAGAAGTCTCCCCATCCCAGAGGCTTAACACGAGAATCCAGACTTGTCCCTGCTCCCCAGAAATCTGCTTAAGAAGACTTTTTGCGAGTGCCATCCGACATCTTAACTGACCTCCTGACCGCAGCTGAGGAGTTCAATAGCACAGGGACAGCCCAGACACTCAAACACTGCCCTTCACTCCCTGGCCGGTGTTCCTCCAACATGTTCACCAGGCTTCCCCCACAAGGACGCCCACTCGAGGCCAGGCAACCCGCTGCCCTTAAGGAAAACCATTTAGCACCCCTTGCAACCTGAGAGTGAGTCAGCTCCCTGCTGCCAAGGTAGCCGAGCGAGCCTCCTTGTTGGTCTTGGAAGCCGGAACCAGGGAGGGTGTTTCAAAAGGCAGAGGGCAATCCGGGGTTGCCGCCCTGGCCCGCCTAGGATTAGCAGGCACAGCTCCCACTTCACGATACCAACTCTCAACTGAACAAGTGTGAGTGGCTACAAGGGGCGCATTTCCTCCCAGACCTCACCTCTTCGGCAGTCATCAGAAAAGCCATGTTCTAAGACCCGTTTTCAGGGACTGGGGAGGGAATGGAGGGCTTAGTAGCCGAGTAGCTTCCCTTACTCCTCTCTCAAGAGGGCAGAGAATAGTTGCCCCCTCCCATCTTTACAGTCTTATTTCTAGATGATAATTAAGTTTGATGGGGGGTTTAAAATCTTTATTATTATTATTATTATTACTTAATTTTTTGGACAGGTATATTATTTAATTTTGAAAGCTGCTACAGACCTGTCAGTCTAGCCAGATCCTAAGAGGGAAGCAATTAGAGTAATGGAACAAAGTAACAGATGGCTACTTTGAGGCCTCTGTTGTCAGCCTTTAAAAGAGAAAAGAAAAAAAAAACCTGCTTGGAGAAAAACAAAACACTATCAGAACTTTCAAATAATTAACTCACCCTTAATACAGCCCGAGCCAAAGGTCAGGGGTCTCAACACTGAATCCCTGTAAGCTGGGATGTTTCAATGAACATGCCAGCTTAGCGGGGGAGGCATTTCTTCTTGTTATACCAGAGGTTATCAGGAGGAGCCTACGAGACCTCTCCTGTCCAGGGGAGCAGGGGGCAGTAGCCAGGCTGCCCAGGACCCTTTCAGAAACTGGGAGAAGAAACTGTGGCTGAGAACAGACCGGTCTTTCCCCCCATGCCCCAGGAGAAAACTTAGGGCCTGCCGTTGTCAGACCTATTGCACAACCTACTTATCAGGTCGTACCTTGGTTACAGGGGACCCTAGAAGTCAGAGCCAATGGCTTCAGGTAGAAGTGAGAACCACCAGAGGCCACACACACCCTGACTTGAACCAACCTTTAATTCCAAGAAGAATTTAATTCCACACACTTTAGGGGACTACAGCTAACTTGGGATACAGATTTTTAGAGTATGTGAGTACGTGAGTGTCATTCTCCCTGTGCCCATGGCTCAGCCTTGGAGGGGTAAGAGGGACAACTTGTCAGTCACTAAAGTGACACTATAACGTAGAAAAACTCACCCAGACTGTTGGGGGGAGCAGGGAGGGGGTTCCTCTTCAAAGGGAAAGAGCAGTACAGATTTGTGTACAGATTCCTTTCCATTACTCCTTCCCCCATTTCATAAAGGATCTCTATTCCATACTAGGAAAGTGCACAGCAGTGAAGCAATATTTTCCCCAAAGAACAGCTATGTGTAAATATTTGCTGCAGTAGGGTCTAAAGCAGGACATACTAGAATCTGACCCTTATTGAGAATTGAAAGCAGCTTGTATTAGAGGACACCGTGAGCCACCCTTTCCCTCAACCTTGCCTGGTCCTTGAGGAAGGGAAGAGGGAAAATAACACAGAGCACAGGACCTTGGGGTTCCGGTGAGTCTGGGTTCCTGCCCAGGGCCTGAATGGGGCCCCAGCCTCACCCTGCGTGCAAGGGAGACTATAACCACGAAGGAGCACACACCCTAACTCCCAGAAGGGAGTGGAAATGAGCTAGCAAAGGGAGGCATGTGGGGAGAGGTGGAAGACAGGAAGGGAGGGACAGGGAAGGTTCCCCCACTCTCACACCTGGGAGAAAAGAGTCAGGGGCTCATTTTCCCAAGCACCTGGAGCTAGAGAAGGCAGATCCCAGAAATACTTAACAACAACCCCGAGGCCCCTTGGTTCCCCTCCCAACTTTCCAAGTCTCTTGGCAACTCTTAACCTTTTCCAACCCAGGACTGCCTGGGGCAATAAATTAATGACGTGACAGCAGGCTAGATCTCCCTCTCCCCTTAAAACGCATTTCTACAACAGATTATCTCAACCTGGCCACCCAGGAGATAACTGGAGCAATGGAGAAGAACACCATCACCAACCCGCCACCCCCCAACTGATGAGGAAATTCAAGCAGAGGTTGGGAATTTACCCAAGGTTATGCCAGGCCCCACCCCAGGAACAGCTGCTCCTTTCACCCTTCCCCTCCACCCCTGGTGGCCTGCACTGCCCCACCGCCGGCACCAATTCACACCCTCAAGAGGCTTCCAGTCACATTCTCAGCTGTCCTCCCCAGCTCATCACTCAAATCCCTTGAGTCCGCCCCAAGGTCCGGAAAAAGCTCCACCAAATCCCCCCCTCCCAAAATCCCCACACCGGATGCATCAATTTCTATAGCATCACAGGAGGGCTTTCTTCCCTCCTTCCTCACTTCACAGATGACAGAACTGTACTAAGAAAGCAAGGGTCTTGCCCAGGATCACAAAGCTTATGAGTAACAAATCTGGGAAGAAAATTCAGGTCTTCCGAACATATGAAAAGCCTCTAACTTCAAGTACCTGCCACTCTCTTCACACACACTTTAAACCACCTCTCCCAACACACACACACCCACTCAACACACTCCTCTCTTTAGCTCTTCCTGCACACACTCAAACCCTCTCTTCTATCAGCTGAGAGCTCCCTTCATCAACTACCCTGAATTATCCCTCCCCACAAACACCTTCTCCAGGTCGCCCCCTCCTTTGGTCTCCCTTTCACTACTGCAGTCTCTCCTCTAAGTTGCTTCCACACCCCAACATGCCACCTGAAAACAGACCCTGCTTTAAGGGTCCCTTCACCCCCTCCCCCAAAGACAATTCTTCCTTGACACTCTCACTGTTTCCTCCCTTATTCTCCCTCCCCTCACCTTAAAACACACTCTGTAGTCCCGAAACTGAGACTGTGTACCTCTAGAAGCCCTCCCCCTGCCAAATTCCTTTCTCAGGCCATCCATCACACACTGCCTTCCTAATGAGACTTTCGTTTTTCTAAACTAATCTCCCTCCCATTACCTGCCATTCCACCGCTCCCATTCTCTCCAGCATGCTCACCTTTTCCACACCACCTTTTCCTTAGGCTCCTCCAAGCCTTGGCTGAGCTTTTCAGCCTTCCATCAGAAGCCCCTCTTCAAAACACTCCAGGTACACTCTGCATCTCCCTTCGTCCTCTTCAGACCTTACTCCTCCGACCCCCCAATGAGAACAGGGTCCCCCCAAATAAATCCCACCCCTCCCAACACTTCTCACAGCTCCCTAACTTCTTTCATTAGCACCCCTACCCATCCTCGCACCCCACTCCCATCTCACACCCACTTCTTTCCTCTATCCCTCTCATCTTCCAATTCTCACAGGTCCCCCCAATACTCTTTAGACTCCATATCCCTTTCTTAGTACCCCCTACTCCATCTTCAGACTTCCAGAATTTCCAACCCCTTTAGACCTCCCCAAACCCTAATCTTCTTCACATCTTTCTGCACTCCAAATAACCCCTTCCATCTTTGAGCTCCTCTTCAGGCTCCCCCAACCATTAATTCCATTCTGGCCCACAAATTCCAGACTCCTCCATTTCTCTCCGCACCCCCAAACACCCTCAGACCCCAATTCCATTTTAGAAGTCTCCAAGCATCTTGGTTTCCCCCAACTCCCCGCCCAGACCCTCCAATTCTTTCATCGGGCTATCTGATTTTTTATTTTTTAGACTTCTATATTCCCTACACGGCCGCCAACTATTTTTTCAGACTCCCCATTCCTTGGTCAAGTTCTAAAATTTCTTCTTAAGACTACAAACCTCTTCCCAGTCCCGCCAATTCCGTCTCATGACCCCCGATTCCCCCCACAGACCCTCCAATTCCCTCTTGAGAACTCCAATCCCCTTCCCGGGCCCCAACCTCCCTCGGAAGCCCCCCTTCAACCCGTCCGGCCCGCGGGCCACGCACCTTACGCTGCTGCTTCTCCCAGGCCGGGTCCAGCAGCAAGTCCCGGTCCCAGTCGTCCTCCTGGGCCATGTAGTCGCCCATGCTTCCCCCGCCGCCGGCGCCATTGCCCCCGCTGCTGGGGCCGTACTGGTAAGACTGGTTCGCCGCGTGGTAGTCCACCATTCCGCCGCCTCTCGCTCGCCCACCAGCCCGTCTGCTCCCGCCGCAGCTCCCGCCCCTCTGCCCGATCCTCCGCCGCCGCCGCCGCCGCTTCAGCTGCTTCAGCCCGCCCTCCCCCAGCGCCTGCGCACTGCCCGCCGCGCCTGCGCACAGCGCCGCCGCCGCCGCCCTCCCGCGCGCGCGCGCGCGCCTCCTAACCAGAAAGACGCTGGGACCCGCCTCTGTAACTCGGCGGCTGCGCAGAGTTCACTTCCCCCACCGCCCCTTCAGCTCGTGTACGAGCTGCTTCCCCTCTCCCGCGAGAGCGCGCCCGTTCTCTGCGTGTGGGCGGGGTCATCATGAATGATTCATAAGGCGGGGGTCTAGCCATCAAGCCTTGACCTGCCGACTGTGTGTCTCATCATGTCTTACGCATCCGCACTAAACAAGATAGACAGAAATCCCTGCCCTCGTGGAACTACGTTCTAGTGAAGGAAGATAACAAAATCTTTGGAAGTATAGTCCAACATCTGATAAACGTTATGGAGAAAAATTAAGCATGAGCTGGAATGTCAAACAGTACTCAGGGTAGGCTTTGCAGAAAAGGGGGATATTTGGACACGGACCTGAAGGATTCACAAAACAAGAGTTCCAATCTACCTAACAAGAGTTAGGTAGATTGGAATAAATATTGGCTGACCAGGAAGGTAAAGGAGTCTGGGGTCTTGTCTGTCTTTATTCATTCAACAAACATTTACTGGGCATCTGTGGTGTGCCAGGCATTATTCTTGGGCACTGGCAATAGAGTCCTGAGCATGGTAAGTGATTCTAACATGATTAGTTCTCATGTGGCTCACATGGTGGGGGGCAACAGTAAGTAAGCAAATAAATACAGATAAATGACACTGCCACGTTCAGAGACCTCTCAGATTTAAATATCCAAAGCTTCTGATCTTCCCAAACCTGATCACCCCACAGTCATCCTCATTTCGGTTAATGGGCCTCCATCCTTCCAGCTGTGTGGGCAGTAAGACTTTCCATCAATCCTTGCCTCCTCTTTGTCTTCACACCCCACATCCAATTCAGGAAATTGTCAGTTCCATCTTAAAAGTATATACAGGTGGTGCAGTTAGGCAACCAACTCTTGGTTTCCACCCAGGTTGCTCCTGTCATGATCTCAGTCATTAGTCCCCAAGTGGGACTCCACATTTGGTGCTGAGTCAGCTTCAGAGTCTCTCTCTCCTTCTGCCCCTCCCCACCATGCTCACTTTCTCTCTCAAATAAACCAATCAATCTTAAAATAAATAAGTAAAATAAAAAAATAAAAATAAAAAATAAAAAGTATAATCAGAATCCACCCATTTCCTCCTGCCTCCATGGCCCCATCCTAGTCCTGTCCACCCTGCCTTGTCTTCACATGGACCACTGCAGCAGGCTCCTTCCCATCTCCCTGCTCCCTTTCCCACAAGAAGCCTGAGGGAGCCTCAAATCTCTCACCTAATTCTCTCCTTCCTCGTTCAGAACCCCTCCTTGGTGCAATACCAAGTACAAGTCAAAGTCAAAGAAAGGAGGAAAGGCTGAAGGAGTCTTCCCTGTCTTGGCTCAGCCCAGCCTCGCTTTTGAAATAAGATACTCCTGGAGCCCCAGCCAGACCCCCAGGGGATTCCCCATCCTGTCCCCATTTCCTCTCTGTCCCCTCTGTCCCCATTGTCTCTCCCTCTCAGTCTCTGAGCTGCTGCCACATTGCTGACTTCCTCCTCACTGTTCTTCAAACACACCAGATACCTTCCAGCCTCAAGGCCTTTGCACTGGGTGATACGTTGTTACCAGGGTCTGAACACTTTCCCCACATACTGGATCCCCAGGACTTCCAACAGACTCCTTTCCTGCAGGTCTGCAGAAACATCACCTCTTCAGTGAGACCATCACCTCTTCAGGGAGACTTTAACCCTAGTTAAAAGAACATCTTACACCTTCCCTCCTTTGCTTTTTTTCCCAGAGTACAGATGACCATTTAGCATACTACGTGATTGGCTTGTTTATCGTGTTTATCTTTCTCCTTCCCAAGAATGTCAGTCCATGAGTCACTGCCGTTTCCCTAGTCTCTGAAGCAGTGTCTACACAAGACGGCAGCTTAATATATCTTAGGTGAATGAATGGATGGACTTAAAACCATGATGAGGACTTTGAATTTTATTGGAAATGCAGTGGGAAGTTTCAGGGAGGACCCTAAGCAGGGGGAGGGCTGGGATCAAGTGCAGCTGTTTACAGGTTCCAGCAGCCACGGGAGGGGAACAGACTATAGGTGGAATGAGCTCAGGGAGACCAGCCAGAGGGCTGCCACAATGGTCCAGGTGAGGACCTGGTCCTGGTCAGGACCAGGGTCCTGGGAGAGAGTCATGGAGGATGGGCAGTGGAAAGATTTGGAAAAGGGGAGCTGACAGGACTTACTGTCGTGAATTGGATGGGGAGTGGGGGTGGACATGAGAATGAAGGAAGAATCCAGACTCAAGATGGCTCCCAAGGTTTGGACCTGAGCGACTGGAGAGTGCGAACTTGACTCGAGTCAAGAAAGCAAAGGAGGGAAGAGTTGGAATTAGACTAGAGCAAGACTGGCCCACAGTGTGAACGGAGTAGACTGGGTCACAGTCAGCTACCAGGAATGGGAATGAGAAGACCCGGCTCCTCCAGGCATGGAAGCTCGTGGATTTCTCCCCACTTCTTTCAAAAGACTAGAAGGGATCCAATGGCACACAAAGGAAGGAGACAGGGCCTGCACACAGCCCATTTTCCCTGGGGATGCCAGGATCTGGCCGAAGATCCAGGAGTGTTGTCTGTGACCTAGGGAACCAACCCAGGACTTTTGTGCTGGGCCTAGTTGGCAGGGAGAGCCACTGGAGCTCTGGGCCACCGGCCCCACCCTGCCTGCTCCCAATGGACATTGAAAGATGTC
Organism: Lutra lutra; assembly: GCF_902655055.1. Taxonomy (NCBI): domain Eukaryota; kingdom Metazoa; phylum Chordata; class Mammalia; order Carnivora; family Mustelidae; genus Lutra; species Lutra lutra. The sequence goes on along the minus strand of NC_062294.1, from coordinate 45,847,927 downwards.
CCAGACGAAGGGCTCAAAGATGAAGTGGATGGCCCCCATCAGTGAGGTTTAAAGGCTCCCTTTATTTAGAAATGTTATTTTTGATTTTTTTTTTTTAAAGTATGCTCTATGTCCAATGTGAGGCTTGAACTCATGACCCCAAGATCAAGAGTCACACATACTACCAGCTGAGCCAGCCCGGCGCCCCTGTTGTATTCCATTGCTAATTCTAGTTAGTGAAACGAACCAAACAGGGCTGTGTCCTCCTAGGGTGGGAACGTGAATAGATACCCGGACGTTGAGAGGGGACTATGGAAGCAGCTGAAATAACACCTCCAAGCCCAAGTGAGCAAGACAGTAAATGTATCATCTCTTACCACAGGCCGGGCTGTTCTCAACTCTTCCAATGCACTAAAGTGGGTGCTCACCCTAGCTGGGAAACTGAGGCGCAAGGAGGTCAACCAATGTGCCTTAAGGTCGCTAGGCTGGTGTTTGACCTCAGGCAGTCTTTCTCTATAGATTCTTAAAGGATCCTCCTAGAGCAACAGCAGTAGGCTAAGCAGGAAAAGCTGTGATTTCCCAAAGAGGTAAAGGTCATTTCCTCTTCCCTGCAGAGCAGCCATGGTCGGTTGTACTTTTATCTACACGAAGACACCTGCCAAGCGGGGGTGAGTGGGAGTCATACTCACACAGAGGGGGTGATGATCAAAAAGCACCCCAATATTGTCTCCTTCTATGCCCCTCCCCTGCCCCTTAGAGCTGGCTCCCTTTGTCAGTCACAGAGGCACCTTTGTCCCAGGAACTTGGGCACACCCTGCTTCCTGGCTCCTGCTCAGATCTGGAACCCAGGGCAAAGGGTGTCCTGCCCTGCCCTGGCTCCGTCAGTGTCTCAAAAGAATGATGGGTGTGAATGCAAGCAGATGAAGACCCGGAAGGGGGGACAGGCCAGGCACTGCCACTGCCCTCTCCGCAGGCTAAGTTCACATGTAATGGTTTATGAGAAGGAAACACTCCCTCAGTGACACCTGCCAGGCTACACTAAGGGCTGGACATCTATGATGGCATCTCTTTCCCGCCACTTTCGCCCAAAGGCAGTTGCTGTTGCCGCCACCCCTTCTTCCTGCAGACAGCAGGCTCAGAGCAGAAGATACTTGCCTAAGGTCACTCTGCCAGACTCCAGAATCCTTCCTGTGTAAGACAGGGATAAACCAACCCAGCTACAGATCAAGTAATATTAGCTATGACTCCTGGTTGGTGTAGGCTGAAGGTGAATGGCCTAGCTAAAATTCCCAATTTTCTTGTAAAATCTCTCCAAGCAAAATGGTGAGGACAAGTTTGCAATCTTGGGTACGAACAATGGAACCTTGGGGAGAATCTTGAATCTGAAATTAACAATGACTCCTGTTTTCTAAGAGCCAAGAACAGGCTAGGCCCTGATGAGAGACCTTTACTGGCCAGAGGTCCTGGACTTCCCACAACTGACAAGGGTGGGTCATTCTCCCCCTTTCACAGATGAGGAAACAGAAACAGAGGCAGAGTCGCCAAGCCAAGGGCACACAAGGATAGGCTGCACATTAGTCAGGAAAGGAGGTGGACTGAATCCTCCCTCATTCCCTCCTCCAGTCTGTCAGGCCAAAGGGCAAAGGTATGCCTCCCCTCACCAGGAACCCACTCCTGTTCACCTGCCTGTTCCAGAAGGCAGAAGAGCCAGGCACACCCAGCGGGAGGGCTGGACTCCTACATCCTATTCATTCACATCCTCCTCCTTGCTGACTCACGGCTGCCGGCTAGCAATTGGTGACCTGACACGTCAGGAAGGTGGGTGTGGAAGGTCCGTTGTGGGGGGGGGGGCGTTGGGGTAGGGGAGGAAGTAGGAGGGAGGCCCCAGGCAGAAGGGAGGAGGCTCCCCAGAGTGGGCAGAGGCCTGCTCCCCGGCGCCCTCTGGTGGGCGAGGGGCAGAGGCAGGAAGCCAATGAGCGGGAGACACCGGGAATAAGAAGTCATCAAATCTTTATTCAACGCCCGCTGTTACTGGGAGGAGGCCATGATGCTGGACACACCTGTTGGGAAGAGAAGAGGGGAGCAGGTTAACATGGCAAGAATGGGAAACCAACCTCCAGCCACCAACCACGGCACCCACAATTCTTTAGGGGTGGCAGATCACAAAACTTTTCTGGGCCCTTATCACCTTCAAAATCAGATTTTTTGTTTTTGTTTCTTTTTGAAGTAATCTCTGTCCCCAACATGGGGCTTGAACTCAAGACCTCCAAGAATAAGAGTCGCACACTCTTCAGACAAAGACAGTATGGGGCCCTAGTAAAGAAGCTCAACTCTGGGGGCACCTGGGTGGCTCAGTCTTTAAGTGTCTACCTTCCACTCAGGTCATGATCCCAGGGTCTTGGGATCGAGCCCCGCGTCAGGCTCCCTGCTCATCAGGAAGCCTGCTTCTCCCTCTCCCACTCCCCCTGCTTGTGTTCCCTCTCTCCCTGTGTCTATGTCAAACAAATGAATAAAATTTTAAAAAGAAAAAAAACAACACAAAAAAGCCCAATCTCGACTCTAGAGCAAGGAGACCTGTGTAGGAATCACAGCTCTGCCTTGTACCAAGTGGGTGACTTTAGGCAAGTTCATTAACTCCAGCTTCCCCGCCTGCGCGAGGCATGGACCCCATAGAGCCCCAGGACTACACGACGTGCTCAGAACACCCGGTAGCCAGTTCTTGCTCCTCTCACCGCCGTCACAGCAACTCTCCACGTGCCACCTGCAAGACACGCTAAGCGCCAGCCTTGCACCTCCCCCTGGAGAGCCTTATGTGGCAGGGTCTTCTCCCCAGAACCCAACACGGGGGGGGGGCACTTCTCGCTTACAGTGCGGATCTAGATGCCCCCGTGCAAAGGGGCCCACCAAGTCCTGCTCCACAGTTTAGCTCCAGATGAGCTGATCTGTAGTGAGAAGCCACGCTGGGCCAAGACACAGCTTTACAACCCCAGAATCAGACACGAGGGTGGGGGAGGAGACCCAGGGTGCGAGGGAGCGGCTGGCCCCCGGCCCTGGGTTCTCGCTTACTCGACGGCGCGTGCATGGTGCACAGATCAGAGGGCTGACTGCACAGCTGTCCCACTCCCTTCCCGGCTGAGGGACCAGCAGGGCCAGTTCAGCCAAGGGCCGTCGTGGCTCTCTGCTCCGCGTTCCACACGGACAGCCTCACTCCGCTCCCGTACCTCCACAACGTGCATATTAAGATACTGTTCCGTCACATACAATAATATCCTCTCCCGCATGGGGTTCACATGAGGACCAAACGACTTAGTAAGTCTCAGGAACGACATAATATTTGTCAGAATCACTGCTGCCAGCGTCCCCACTTTTTGGATGAGGAAACTGAGGCACAGGTAAAACCACTGGCCCCAAGTGGCAGAGCTAAGAAACCAAGAACCGAGAGCCCCACACAGCTACCTGTCTCCGGAACCCGTGGACACTTTCTGGTGTCCCTGTTTTTGCAGACACCAGGGCCAAGGCGCCATCCCCAGGGACAGACGGCAAAGAGACCAGAGCCCCCAGGAGTCCCAGGAAAGGACCACTCTGCCCCCTGCCCACCTCTCTCAGCAGGCAGCCCTGTGAGAGAAGCCAGTGGGCTCCGGCAGATGCCGAGTTCCCGGCCCGGAACCAGACCACAGCCACCCAAGTCTTCTGGGGCCCCAGCCCCGGCCCGTCAAAGGGCAGCTCCTTAGATGCATAGCCTGTGGCCTTGGGCCCCCACTCACTGTCAAAGTCGATCTTCTCCACGATGTTCTTGGGCTTAATGCTCTCTTCCTGGCTACAGATGAAGATCTGGCCCGACTCATCAGCGCTCCAGCCATACTTGCTCATCCACACCTTCAGCTGGCTGTCTGCAGGGGACATGGGCTGGGAGGGCGGCTCAGGCACCCCGCCCCTGCAGGACCACAGCGGAAGGCTGGGGCGCCCCCCTGCTGGCTGCCTCAGGGGCCACAGGTGTCTCCTGCGGCCACGTGTGCTTGCGTTTCCATGGTTTGTTCTCCGAGAGGCAGCCAGAGGGAGCCAGAGGGAGCTTGTCGGCTTTCCCACCCTGACGCCACAGGGCCTGTCTCCCCTTTCCGTTTCTCCCTCTCTCCCAGCGCAGACCTTGGTTTCCAACAACAGTGGTACACTTCCTTCTCCGCTTTTCCACACAACTTGGAAATGGTTTTAAAATTACATCCTCACTATCACGACCCGTAAGGCCAGAACCTCAGCTGGGAATTTCTTTGCGGACTGTTTTTGCTCTTAAAAAACCTGCCAGTAAGGATGCACGGCCAGAAGACAACCTGCTGCTTGAGGTAACTCCTGTGGGACTGTTAGCAATCTGATAAAATTCATCTGCTTCTCTTTAGACTCAAATCTAAGGGTTGCTTGATCCCTTTTTGACTTAATCTCCCTTTTAAATATGTAAAACAGGGTGCCTGGGTGGGTTCAGTGGGTTAATAAGCCTCTGCCTTTGGCTCAGGTCATGATCTCAGGGTCCTGGGACTGAGCCCCACATCGGGCTCTCTGCTCAGCAGGGAGCCTGCTTCCCCCTCTCTACCTGGTTCTCTGCCTACTCGTGATCTATCTCTCTGTCAAATAAATAAAATCTTAAAAAAAAAAAAAAAAGGAAAACACCGACCTAATGAAACGTACTTAGTATAGCCTGACACAAACCGTCCAAGAAAAAAGTTAGCTTCTACTAAAGAACAGAGCGCAAAAGCACGCACACTCTACAGATCAAAAGGCAAAACGACCCAAATAAGGTACTGAAATCTCACCCCCAATGCCCCGCTCCCCCGCGCTGTGCTCACCCCACCCTCCCAAGGAGTAACTATTTTCCTTAGTTTTATTTTCCTTCCCGTTTCTTTTTGCAAAGACAAGCAAATACACAAATACACTTTTCTTCCCTTCTTTTCTTTTTTTTCTGGAAGGATCTTTTTTTTTTTTTTTTTGGTCAGAGAGAGAGGGAGAGAGAGCAAGCACAGGCAGACAGAATGGCAGGCAGAGGCAGAGGGAGAAGCAGGCTCCCCGCCAAGCAAGGAGCCCGATGTGGGACTCGATCCCAGGACGCCGGGATCATGACCTGAGCCGAAGGCAGCTGCTCAACCAACTGAGCCACCCAGGCGTCCCTTTCTGGAAGGATCTTTTACTTTTATTTATTTTTTCATTTATTTTAAAGTAGGGGCCTGAACTCACAACCCTGAGATTAAGAATCAGATGCTTAACTGACTGAGCACCCCAGGTGCTCCTGGAAGAATGTCTTGAAAACACAAACAAAAGGGGTGCCTGAGTGGCTCGTGGGTTAAACCTCTGCCTTCGGCTCTGGTCATGGTCTCAGGGTCCTGGGACTGCATCGCATCAGGCTCTCTGCTCAGCAGGGAGCCCACTTCCCCCTCCCCCTCTGCCTACTTGTGATCTGTCAAACAAATACATAAAATCTTAAAAACAAACAAACAAACAAAACCACCCCCACAACTACTCACTACTCACCCAAGCCCCAGGAGCGCTCTTGGGTGAGTGCACACTACACTTGCACATCTCATTTTGGCATCTGTTTTGCTACCTCCCTGAGAACAAGTCTGAGCCATTCTGTCTCGTTCACGGCTACATCCCCAAGGCCTAGGACAGCCTGGTACTGAGCAGGCATTCAAATGACTCACGTAGAATAAATGAAACGAATGCCGGAGGATCTCCCCAAGGAAGGGCATGTTTGTACCAGTCCCTTACTCCTTCAGTAACGAGCTGGGTGGGACCTTCGATGCTGACTTGCTGGGGCAGGGATGGGCCCATCTGAGGAGCTGGCTGAGGACCATGGCCCCTGACCACCCCTAACCTCCTCGACTGGCACCGGGGACGCAGAGAGGCCTTACCCGTCAGATCCCCGAGCATCTCGGCCAGCAGCCAGCGATCAATGTGCTGGTAAGTGATGCCCACAACGTGGCAGATAACTGCGGGGGGGGGGGGGGGGGGGGGAGGAATGAAGATAGTAAAGGGCCACCCCCGGGACCTTGCTGCCACTCCCTACCCCTTCCCCCTGGGGAGCCCAGGCACCGAGACAGACTTACATTTTCGGACAGAGTCTTCAAAGCCGGTTATACCTTCCAGAAGGTCCATGTTTTCATCCAGGGCTTGCTGTGAGGGAAAGGATAATGTTCCCAATTATGTGAATGACCTCGAGTACGTCATCATTAATGAAGTTAGCAACAGAAGGTACGATTTGGGCATTCACCCCAAATGCCAACTTTCTTCTCTGTGCGAGCATCAGAAACACCTGCTTCAGATCCCAACGCCTGGACCACACACACACTGATTAGATCAGACTCGGGGCTGGAGCCAAGGATCACTTTTGTTTTTTTCTTAAAGCCCTTGGGAGTCCAATGCACCTGAGCTGCAGGGCTAAGGGGTTTCGGGGGGGGGGGGGGAGAGACGGGTCTAGGAATGATGGTGAGAAGGACCCTTGGCAGAAGTGGAGGGTGGGGCTCCAGTTCGAGAGCAAAAGGGAAGGAGCATACAGAGGCTGGAGGACTTTGGGAGGAAGGACAGACATGGGTGTGTGCACACGTGCCCCAGCCCAGGGGCACAAGGGACAACGTGGGCGTCCTGGCTCAGCGCGAGGATGACAAGTCCGTGCAGTCACCCTCGCAAAGCCCTGAGCAGCGGATCGCCCACAGTTATGCAAGCAGACAGCAAATGGGCACGGCTATTCCTTTCAGCCGCCTGTCCCAGCTCAGCTCTGCCCAGCTGCCCACCCTGGCCCCGAAGCCAAGTTACCCAGAAGGCCTGGAAGTGGCAGGTCTCCAGCAGGTCTCCGAGGTATAAAATTTGTCGGATTGGCCGTTCTTCTTGCTAAGAGAAGAATGTGTTAAGGGAAAACAGCCCTGAGCTTCAGGGGGCTGCCACTGAGCCCCAGGCCACCTCTCCCTGCCCACCTTCTATTCACTGCAGCACAGCTAAGACAACAGGCGAGCCAGCAACAGAGCCACGAAGCCAAACACTGGCCTTTCCACACTCTGGGAGGAGCCAACTCTTAGAGAACCGGCGTGGAGAGGCGACAAGACACACTGGGATGTGAAAAGGCAAGACACAGACCAACACGCATAAGAGACCACCATCTGGGTGGGGGACTGGTGTGTGTGTTGGGGGGACACACACACGTATGTGAACACACACGCCTGTACTCATTCGTCTCTAGGGTATCTCCAGAAAGGCACCCAAGAATGGCAAAGAAGTGTTGCCCCGTGGCAGGGGAATAGGGTGGCTGTGGGGCAGGGGAAGGAGGAAGCCTTGTCTCTTTCCACTGTATGCTTTTCGTACTTTTAACAGCGTACCGTACATCTACTTTCTTCTTTTTTTTGAAAGCCCCCAAAACAGACGCCTAGGGAGGGGGGCTGATCTCAGAAGGCAGGCACTCCCACAGACACACCTGGCAGGGCGGGTTCACTGCGTAAGTGACGGGCAGGTTAAGTGTGACAGCATCGGGACTGTGAGTGCCAGGGCATGGGTGAGGGACTCTGCCAAGCTTGTCAAGGAGCCCGACTTGGGGTGCAATCCTGGGACTCCAGGATCAGGACTGAGCTGAAGGCAGTCGCTTAACCGACAGCCATTCGGGCGCCCTCACTCTGAGATTGAAGTCTTCTATGGCTTCCGGTGCCCTTCTCCGTCTGACCAGATTGCATTTTGCAATCCATGGTGAGGCTGCACCAAACTTCCTCTCCTGCCTCTGAAAGACCACTGACCTCTTCTTTTTTTCTCCAGGCCTTCTTACCTCCTTACCTCCGCCCAGATCACCCTTCCTTAACACTCCATTTAGCTCATCTTTTGGACGTCCCCTCCTCCAAGCCCTCCCTTACATCCAGACAGGATGAGGTGCCTCCTCTGGCCTCTCCGAACCCCAAGCCCAGACTATAGGCCATCACTGACAAGAGGACCTCTGTCCCCCACTGCATGGTGAGCTCTGGGAGCCTGTCCTGGCCCCCCAAATGTCCCACCCAGCACAGCACCAAGCCCAGAGGAGGCACTCTGAGTTTGCAGCTGAATTCACAGCCCGCTGACCTGGGGAATTTATCTACCTTGCCCCCAGCCCTTCCCCCGCACACCCCACCCGGACACTGGAAGGATACGTGTGCCTGATCAATCATGCACTTGCACAGTGTGAAGTCCGTGTGGGGCAGGTTGGTGAGGGCCTTCAGCAGGATCTGGGCAGTGACTGTGGTCTGAAAGAAGGCTGGGTTGAACTGGTACCTGGGAAGGGGAAAAAGAGACAGAACCTCAGCGGCCTCTTCAGGTACCTGAGGCCCAGTGCTGTGGCCCAGAGCTCAGGAGTTGGACATACCTGGGCTCCAGTCCCAATCACAACACACTTGCTCTGTGATCTTAACCTCCCTGACCTAGTTTCCTGTTCCACAGATGGGGACAGTTAATCCGCCCAGCCACCCCGTAAGCCAGATGCTGTTAAGTGGTTCACAAGCAAATGAATATGAAGTACAGTCTGCAGCAGTGGTAGAGGCTCTGGAGCCAAACTGCTTGGGTTCCCTCTGGCCTCATAAGTGACCCTGGACTACCTCTTTGAAATTCTCTGTGTTATCGGTACCCCCTCTCAAAAGAAGAGACAGTAACAACCCTGTCTACTTCAAAAAGACAATACGGCATCTGACTTAACACCTACAAAACTTAGAGCACAGAAGCTAACGCACCATGAGCACTCACTAAACAGCAATTACGCCACTAACGATCTAAACAACCCCACAAACACAAGTGTTCTTATCGCCATTTTATAAACCTCCAAACTGAGACAACATATAAAAATTACACAGCTGACAGCATGTCTATATGGCACGGGGGGGGGGGGGGGGATAGAATGCAAAGGTCTCCATCCACAGGAGAACGGGTGGTTTAGTCAGTCACACAGGAAGCCCTACACAAGAATGACAATAAATTGCAGCCGCAGGGGGCGCCTGGGTGGCTCAGTGGGTTGAGCCTCTACGTTCGGCTCAAGGTCGTGATCTGAGTCCTGGGATGGAGCCCCACATCGGGCTCTCTGCTCAGCAGGGACCCTGCGCCCCCCCCCCCCCGCCTGCCTCTTTGTCTACTTGTGATTTCTCTCTCTCTGTCAAATAAATAAATAAAAACTTAAAAAAAAAATTGCAGCCGCAGGAAAAATGGATCAATCTCACAAACCCGGTGCAAAGTGGAAGACGCCAGATGCCAAAACGCTCATGCTGTAGGACTACGTTTGTGTCAAGTTCAACACAGGCAAACCCGAACCAAGCTCCTCAGGACACACGCATGTGTGGTAAACTCACATAAAACCAGATCATGAGAGCCTTAAAGTGGTTACAAGGGTGGGAGGTGAGGTGACTGGCACAAAGGATACAAGTCAAGGGGCCTGAGGCCCTGACAACACTCAATTTTGTAGTAAGTGCGGTGCTTACATGGGTTCTCATTTGTACTTATTTAACTAGGATTTTGTGTTTTGTACCAACCTCTACATATAACCCTTAATTAATTTTTAAAAACTATCTCTCCTGCCCCAACTCCCTTGGCTTCCTGGCCTTGCACACCAAGAGAAGCCACATCCCAAAGACCAGCCCAATCCTGCCTCATCCAATGTTGAGAGTGCCCCCCTGCCCCGGCTGGCTGCTGGCCTGGAGGTGGGGGTGGGGGCAGACACTCACAGCTTCAGGACAGCCAGGTTGGCTTCCAGATCATAGGCATTCTCCTTCGCCTGCGTCTCCACGTACCGCTCCAGGGTGGCCAGATTCTCAGGATTGTACCTATAGAAGAATTGAGACAGGAGAACAGAGACGAAAAAGGAGCTGAGGCCAGTCACTTTATGGAGGCAGGGCTGCTGGGGGAGAACTCTGGCACTGGCCACTTACTCTTAAATCAGCTCTATAACCTCTAATAACGCTTACCCACGTTACAGACCTAAACCAAAGTTCTGAACCACCCCCCCCATCAGATTCCTGGAATTTTTCTAGGCTATCCGGCCACCTCTCAGCCAATCAGTCATTGTAACCTGTACACCTGGCCTCCTGGGCATCTTTGCCCCTCACCCCTCCTCCCTGCCCCAGACCCCCATACTGGTTTAGTCCCATCCTTTCCTGCTTAGCTTCCCCCATCCCAGCCCTGACTACTTCAGGCTATCACTGTCTACTGCCCGGTTTGTCTGGGCTCTGAACTGGGAACCCCCTGCAAGCATGGCCTGGGACTGTCCTGGTCACCTCTGGTCCCCAGTACTGCCCAGAGCGGACAGAATAAATTTCAGTGACATGTGTCCCATGAACAGCATGAGAGGAAAAAAAAAAAAAGAGAGAGAGAGAGAGATGAAAAGGCACTGACGGACACTGTGAGAGGCTGAGAAGCGGTGTCACAGGAAACTGAAGGGCTGTGAGAGGGAAAGCTGAGCAGCAGAGAGAAAGACCTTAAAGCAATTAAAAAGCGAGAGCACTCCGAGGTAGGCAGGGCTGTTTCATGTCCGTAGGTCCCTGCAGTGCCGTCTCCTTACACACGTCCCCCTCCAGGGAGAATGGGAAAACCTACTCCCGGGCAAGTCCAGGATGCTAATCACCCCTTGCGCTTTCTAGAAAATCCCCTTCACCACGCCGCTTGGCCAGAAACCCTCCTTCCGACCGGGCTCAGACCTGTCGATACCCTTGAGCAACTTGCCCACGTTAGCTCTCATCTGCTCAAACATCGCCATGACTAACGTCGCCTCCCACGCCGGGGCCGGAGCCGAAGAGCCAGCCGGTACGGCGTCCCCGAGGACCGGAAGAGGAAGAGGTGGTGGAAACGGAAACTACGTCGTCGTCGTCGTCGCCGCGCTTGCGGCGCCCGCCACGTGACTTTCTTCCCGGCGGGCGCAGTTGACGCGTGCGCATACGCTCCCCACAACCCGGACCCACAGCGTGAAAAAAGGCTTCATCTAGCCCAGTACGCAGGCGCCGGCTCGGGGCGAGGAGGCGGGGCGAAGCTTTTCCCGGGCCTCGCGTACCGTGTCCTAGCACCTCGGGGACGTGTGTGCGAACTCCGCGGCTGGGAGACCCCCCCCCCACCAGCGTGGGGGCTTCGTGTTGCGCGCGGTCGTGAACTCACAAAACCGTGCTGGGGAGCGCGCAGTATCCCTTAACTTGGGCCTGGCCAGATTCCTTAGGGAAGTGTCCTTTGAGGTCCCCTTTGCCCCAGGCCTCGGCTTCTGAAGCAGGATCCTGAGCTCTGGGGTCCTCGTCCCCACACTCCTCCCCAACCCCAGGGCTAGGGACCCGTAAGGTTGTGATGCTCTATCCGGCACGGGCGGGCTGGGCTGAAGGGCTCCGGGACCCTGCTTGCTGGCGCTCAGCCCCCTCCAGTCTTGGGGGAGAAGGCGAGTGCCCTTCTGCACACTTTAGACGCGAATGCACAGCATGTGGTATATCCGTGGAGGTATGTGCACACACATAGCACGTGTGCACACGGGTATCCAGTCGTGTGCGCGTCTACTGGTCTGGCACAGTGGGTACATTGGTGGGTACGGCCAAGTGTATGTATGTATCTAGGGAACGGGCATGTCCAGGGCATGGGCACTCCTGGGCAGGCCTATCATCCATCTCCGGACGGCGGCCAAACCCTCAAACACTCAGCAGAGTTTCAACTGTGGTTTTTAGCCACCGCCCAGGACGCGGTAGGGGGTGCCAGGGCAGGCCCTTCTCCCTCCTCCCCCCAGATCACAAGATAGTTTGCATCTGGTTTACATTCTGCCCTGGGCCCTGGAGGTGGAAGAGGGGGGTCCCCTGGGTCCCAAGGCAAGCTCCCCCTCACAGGCTCTCAGGGCCCAGGGGACAGGGGGTGGAGCCGGCAGCACAGCCCTGTGCTGGGGCAGGAAGCGAGAGTGGGGAGGGGGGAGGCCACAGCCGGTGGAGGCGAGGCAAGGCGGGTGCAGGGTGCAGGACGTGTGGGGAGGGAGGGAGGTGCCACACTCGAGCCCTGAGGCCCTGCTGGCCCCTGGGCGCAGGCCCAGCTCCAGCTCCCAGGGATGGACCTCGTGGATCCCGACATCTTTAACAGGGACCCCCGGGATCATTATGACCTGCTGCAGCGGCTGGGTGGCGGCACCTATGGAGAAGTCTTCAAGGTGAGGACACCCCTCCTTCTCCATCACCCTCAGACCAGCGAGCCCTGGGGATGAGGCCCAAGAGGGGAAGGGGATGAGAGAGGATCCCAGTCCTTGGCTGGGGCTCAGGGATGCTGAGTTGGAACTCAGGCGAATGGAGCCTGCCTGACTGCCAACTTCCCCTTCACAAGGCTCGAGACAAGGTGACGGGGGACCTGGTGGCAGTGAAGATGGTGAAGATGGAGCCTGGTGAGGACACGGGCGCTCCCTCCCCAACCCTGACCCCTCCTCTTGGGACACCGGGATGCCTCCCCCATAGGCCCTCCCTGCAGCGGCCTTTTCTTTCCTGTTCCTCCATACAGACGACGATGTTTCCACACTTCAGAAGGAAATCCTCATCTTGAAAACTTGCCGGCATGCCAACATCGTGGCCTACCATGGGAGTTATCTCTGGTGATGAGCCTCAAACCTGCCCTGGGGCCATGCCTCGCCCCCAGCCCAGAACCCGCATTCCTGACCTCCAGTCCTGGACTCCCATTTTAAACTCGAAGTTTAAACTGGCTCCCCCCCAGTCTGAAGTCCCCCTTTTCTGACCAGAGTGTTCTCTGATGCAATCTGCAGTCCAGGACTCCTGTTTCTGAGCAGGGATCCCCAAAAGCAATCCCTTCATAGTAACCGAACCTGAAAGCAAGTCCCCTAAAACTAATTTTTCATCATCCTGCCGTTCAGGCCCCCCAGTTCCATTCTCTGCTCCCCTAATTCCCTAAATCCCCAGACCCCTAAATTAATATCCCAGATACCCCAGTAATAATCGCTGTCCCCCCAGACCTGATACCCTGGGTCCCTTTGTCCCCCTGAACCGCCCCCAACTTGGAAGATATCTGGCCTTTCTTCTGGGTTACCATCCGTTAGCAGAGTTAGGAGTCCTACTGGGTTGAGTCAAAAGACCTGGGTTTTGGTCCAGTTGACCCCGAACATTCATTTCCTCTCTGAGCCTCAACTTACCCACCTATAAAACGGAAGTGGAATGATCTCTCTTTGGTGGACAAGGAGAGGTGGATGACCGCTGTCACATTAAAGTTCTTGTTGAGGTGGAATGAGACAGACAGTGAGCCAGGGTTCACCCACCAGTGACGACTGTTGTTCTTACTACTCTTGAAATTAAAGGCTTCAGAAGTTCTGGATATGCATGGAATTCTGTGGGGCTGGTTCTCTCCAGGACATCTACCAAGGTGAGAGGACGGGCAAGGGGGATCCGCAGCACCCCCTCCTCTGCCCCTCCAATCTCTCTGGGGTTGTGTCTTCTGGGACGTTCTTTCTGGTCCACATTTCCTGCGAGGAGCCCCGATCTGGGCACAGGCCTACCCTGGTTGGTTCTGGGAATACTATGGTGACCAAGTGGGCCCTGGGCCCTTCCCTTTAGCACTTGACAGTCTAGCCCTAATCTCTGCATGCAGTCATGCCCTCTGTTTTCCTCTCCCATCTTCCTCTGTTGGCATTTTCTCACTAAGGTGTCCGTTCAGTGTTTGAGTATTTCTGCATTTTTTGGCCCATAGCTGGGTCCACATTTTCATTGACTGAGTGAATGAATTCCTGACTCTCTTTTCTTCTCTCTCTCTCTCTCTCAGCCTGCTTCTTGCTCTTTTGGAAAATTTGAGGATGGGGATGGGATGGGCCTCTGATCACCTCTCCAGTTTTCACGGCCACCTCTGTCTTTGGCCTCCTCTCTCTCTCCGTGAACCCAAGATCTCAAATGTCAGACAAAGAAGAAATTCCACATTAGGTCACCGGGGGGAAACTGAGGCCCTCAGAGAGGAAGTGGTTCACCCAGCTGGTCTAGCAGACCTGGTCTCTGACTCCTTCTGTCTGTTGTGTATCATTCTCTCTCCACCTCTGTGTCTCTCTGTTTCTCAGCCTTTCTTCATGTTTTTGGGTCTCAGTTTGAATCTGTTCCCGTTTCTCTGTCTTTCTGTTTCTCTGTCATTATCTGTGTGTGTGTGTGTCGGTATCCATATTCCTCTGCCTTTTCTTATTTTGCAAACTCCCATCACCCCCTGCTCAGAACACTCCCCGCAAAGAGAAGCCCAACCTCCCCAGGGTGACCCCCACCTACACCCAAGCTGCCAGACTCACCTCCAACCCCTTTTCTCCTCCACCCCCACTCTGCTCCACCCACTTTGCTGCTTTCTGAACCCATGGGGCCCTCTCCGCCACTGGGCCTTTGCACTAGCTCTTCTGGTCCCCTCTGAGCTGGACTGATCACATCTTCACCCTGCCACCTTCTCAGAGTAGACTTCACCGACCACCCGGTAAAATGTCATACCCCCTTCCCACACATATTTCCTGTTATTCTTTTTCACTTTAGTTTTCTTCTTGCTATTTATTAGCATCTTGGGGGCTGTGCTGTAGTTATGTTGTTTACAGTCCGTGGCCCCGACTGGAATGTTCTCTCCACACAGGCAGGGATCTCTGTGTCTTTTGTCCACAGCTGTCTCCCCAGTGCCCACCACAGTGCCTGGCACCCAGTGGACACCATAAATATCTGTTGAATGAATCTATCTCCCTCTGGCCTTTGGTTCCCTGTGTTGGTCGCTGACTGTCCCTCCATCTCCTCCTCCCACTTGTCTCATCTGTTCCCCCCTCCCCATGTGGCACCCTCTCAGCCAGTGTGGGTGGGGACTGGAGTCTCCCGGGACCAGCTCTCCTGGTTCCCACCCAAAGCCACTGGTGTGACCTTTGCAGTGACAGGCCCCCTGTCAGAGCTCCAGATTAGCTATGTCTGCCGGGAAGTGCTCCAGGTGAGGAGAGAACAGGTGGGCCGGGGTGGGGCAGGGACCTCCTGCCTCCTCCCTGCTCCAGCCCCTGGGCACTCACAGCCCCACTGTCCATCCCTCTTCCCAGGGACTTGCCTATCTGCACTCACAGAAGAAGATACACCGGGACATCAAGGTGGTCTTGGGGCAGAAAAGTGGCCTTGGTGGTTGGGGTGGGGGGCGCCCAGGAGACTAAGTGGTGTTTGAGGACTCAGGGTGGTGTGGAGCTGTGGGGCCAGGGGCTGGAGGCAGCGTTGGGCTGGGGGGGGTGTCTCTGACAGCCTCTCATTTCCCCCTCTCTCCCCAGGGAGCCAACATCCTCATCAATGATGCTGGGGAGGTCAGACTGGGTGAGTGTGGTGGGTGGCGCTGGGGAGGAGGACTGACTGGGGGCCAAGGGAATAGGGCACCCCAGGTCACTATGTCTCTTTCTCTTGACCTCCAGCTGACTTTGGTATCTCGGCCCAGATTGGGGCCACGCTGGCTCGACGCCTCTCTTTCATTGGGACACCCTACTGGTGAGGGATGCCTGGTGGGCAGCTGATGGTGCAATGGGGGGCGGTGGCTGTCCCCACCTGGGTCACTGGGAATCTCTTTCCCGGCTCCTTTCCCTGCCTTTATCTTTCCCTGTTGAACGTTCTTACTTTTTGGCTCTCTCTTGAGTTTTTTTTTTTTGCCTAGGTTCTCTTCATGTTGATGTTTCTTCTCATTCCTCTATCTCTGTCTCTGTCTCAACCTCCCTGTGTCTGTCTTTATTCCTATCTCTCCCTTCATCTTGACATTTCTGGTTCTCTCTGTGCACCATTTTCCTTTCTCTGTCTCTCTTCTGCCCCCATACCCACGTGTCACCCCTGGCTGAGGGTCTCTGCCCCCCAGGATGGCTCCAGAAGTGGCGGCCGTGGCCCTGAAGGGGGGATACAATGAGCTGTGTGACATCTGGTCCCTGGGCATCACAGCCATCGAACTAGCCGAGCTGCAGCCACCGCTGTTTGACGTGCACCCCCTCAGGTAGCCAGGCCTGGTCGGTACCCCCAGTAACCCCCAACCCTGACCCTGATCACCACCACCCCACCTACAGGAGACACCCCTTCCTCACAGCTCACTCTGAGAACCCCAAGGATCATCTCAACCCAGAAAGCCTTTTCTTCACCCCTCCACAGCAGGAAACCCCCGCCCCTGATTGCAGGGACTCCCTATCTGAAGGCTCCCATCATAGGTGCTGTAGCTGTCATGTGACAGAGTCCCCCAGAAGTGGCATCCCAGTGCACTGTAAAACCTGAACCCCATTCTGGTTTTGTCCCTTGTTTTGCTCTCTGCTGACGTCAGTGCTATGGGGGACTCCTTGAGCCATGAGGTCTGACCCCCTCCCCACTGGGGTCTGAACACCGTGTTCTCTCCTTACTTTTCTAGAGTTCTTTTCCTCATGACAAAGAGTGGCTACCAGCCCCCCAGGCTAAAAGAAAAAGGCAAATGGTAGGACATGGGATAGGGAGGGCAGAGCCAGGATTGAGGGTCTGATGGGAGAGTTTCTGGTCCCCTCACCCCAGAACTTGGCTTCTTCCTCCCAAGGTCGGCTGCCTTCCACAACTTTGTCAAAGTCACCCTCACTAAGAACCCCAAGAAACGGCCCGGCGCCACCAAGATGCTCAGTGTAAACCACCCCTCTCTTCCCTGAAGAGCCCTTCTTAAACTTACCCCCAGAATTCCCCCAGGACCTCCCCAAGATTCTCCAAATTGTACCCCAGGCCTTTTGCCAAGATATCCTGAGTTGTTAAAACTCACATATTCTCCATGGTCTTCAGACCCATTCCTGGGTCTACTCTGGAATTCCCAGGGAAGCCCAGTCCCCTCGAAGACGCCTCTGGAATTCTCCATTTGCCCCTGCTGGGAATTTTAGATTCTTCTAATCCCTTCCAACCCCGTAAAAGTCCCCAGTCTCAGTTCCCCCAGAGTTCCCTGTCTTCCCTGTCAGTTGGCACCTTCCCCACTAGATTCCCTTAGACCGGTTCTCAGGCCCCTGTCCCAGCCTCTCCCTGACACCAGCCCTCTGTCTGCTGACCCCCTCCTCTCCTCTCTAGCATCAGCTGGTGTCCCAGCCCAGGCTAAATAGAGGCCTGATCCTAGATCTTCTTGACAAACTGAGGAATCCAGGGAAGGGGGCCCCCGTGGTTGAGATTGAAGATGAGGAGCCTGAGGTAAGGGCACCCTTGGCCAACAAAGATGGAACCTCCCGGACTTTGCTCAGGCTGCGTCCCTTGCCTGGAGCACCTTCCTGCTGCCTCTCTCCAAGGGAAAAAGCAGAGGATGGAGGCAGGGTTTGGTGCAGGGCTGAGGGCACAGAGGGGTATGGGAGAGCCAGAGGCTCCCAGCTGGGCCCACAGGGCGGTAGGGATGCCAGAGGGCTGTGGCCCTGAGCTGCCCCTCTGCCCAGGTGCCCCCTGCTGTCCCTCGGCGGATCCGGTCCACCCACCGGGCCAGCTCTCTAGGGATCCCAGATGCTGACTGCTGTCGTGAGTAGAGAATCCTGAAGCTTGGGGACCTGTGACCCTATAATAGATCTAAGACCACCCCCCCCACCCTGTGATTCTGCCAGAGACCCTCAGTACTGTCTGATCTCATGACTGACCCCGGAGACCTTTGTCACTTCCACACAGACCCTCAGAGACTCTCATCACTCTTGGACCCTGCAAGAGACTCTAGAAAACCTCATCACTGCCTGACCTACAAAATTACTGCAGAGACCCCATAATTTTGTGACCTGCAGGCAGACCCCATGAGTCTTCCCATAACACCAGGACCCTCAAAGAGCCCTCTGAAATCTCTCTCACAATACCCAAATGAACCCTGAAAATAAACGCTCTATAACTTTGAGCCCCCACCTCCCTGGTCCCAAACCCTGATCCCCTCCTTGGAAACCAAGACCCTTCCCCCTATGATAGCTCCAGTCCTAAGATCTTGACCCCGAAGCGCCCCCCCGCCATTTTCGTCTCCTCAGCTCACTGTACCTCCCCCCTTCCAGGGCGGCACATGGAGTTCCGGAAGCTCAGAGCAATGGAGTCCAGACCCATAGCCCACACGGTGAGAGGTCTCCCCTTGCCCTCACCTCGGACGCCCTCCCCTCCCCCTAGGCACCGCTGACCCTTGACTGTCCACAGGCCCACTTACAGCCCCCTGGAGACTTCAGGAGCAGCAGCCCAAGGTCAGGGACCCTCAGTGTGGAGGGGAGGGGGCTGGGACATGTGGGGGAAGCACCTGAGGGTCATGCCTGTCACTTCTCAGGAGGCAGCTGTCAGAGTCCGACGATGACTACGATGACGTGGACATGTAAGAGAGGCCTGGCCTCGCCCCACCAGCCCTCACCCGCCCCATCCTCCTATAGCCGCTGTCTCCCTTCCATCCCAACCCTGACCTCAGCCCCTGCTGGCCTTCCGCCACTCATCCCCAGACACCTGACTAGACCCTTAATACTGTCTCCCCCGGTACCCCCTGATACTCCTTCACCTCCTCTCTGGCCCGGCTCCCACTCTACCCCCCGCAAGCCAACCCCTGGCGCCACCCCAGCTGAGCCCTGGACCCTCCACTGCGGCTGGGGCCCCCCAGCTCCCCGATGCTGCTCAGATGCCAGCCTGAACCCTCAGAGCCCAGCCTTCCTCGGCCTCTTCCCCGCCCTGGGAACTTGCCCCACACCAGACCACCGACCGAGGAGGGAAACAGTCAGCCCTGCCCCCGCCCATCCCTTCTGCACATCTCCGTTGCAGTGGGCTCATGGGCGGTGCCCAGCCCCTCAGCTCCCATGATCAGCATCGCAAAATTCCGGCTGGAGGCACTGGCCACACTTGCCATCTGGCATTACCGAGCCTCTGAGGGCTCTAATCCTCAGCTCCAGCCCAGACCCAGTCAGCCCCGGCCCCCTGACCTCAGCCCTCCAGTCGCACACCACCCCCAGTCCTTGTTACCGACAACTCCCCCCACCAACTCACCCCATCTTTGTGTTCCAGCCCCACCCCTGCAGAGGCCACACCTCCTCCCCTGCCTCCCAAGGTAAGGCCCTGGGCCCACTGGAGCTGGGTACTGGGCACCAGGGTCCTTAGATGCTGGGATACTGCGCCCTCTATGGCTGGAGTCTGGGAGACTGGATCCTGAGCACACTGGGATCTGGAAGTAGCATCCTTGAACCCGGGGGTGGGATTCAAAGTATTTAGCCAGATGGGCACCGGTCCTGGGAGCCCCCAGCACAAAGCGCTTCGGCATTAAGCCTTTAACTGCTGCCGTGTGTTGGTGGTGGGTGGGGGTGGGGACAGAGGTCAGGGCTGATGCCTGGGACAGGAGTAGGACACTGGGAGGAGGGTGAGCCACAACCAACGGCCAACATTAGTTCTGGAGGAGGCAGGGCACCCTCTCTTGGGGATCTCCTCATGTCCCTTCACCCATTCCTCCTCAATCTCCATAGCCCAAGTTCCGTTCTCCATCAGACGAGGGGCCCGGGGGCACCGGGGATGACGGACAGCTGAGCCCGGGGGTGCTGGTCCGCTGTGCCAGTGGGCCTCCCCCCCGAACCCCTCACCTTGGGCCTCCCCTGGCCACCCGCAGCCCCCACCTAACTGCCCATTCAGGTAATGGGCAGGCTGGGGCAGGAGGTGGGCAGGGGTGTGTGGGGGGCTAGGGGGGCCTTTGGGGGCTGATTTTCCCCCCACCCTGTCTCAGAACCCTCACTCTGGAACCCAACGCCCCCGGAGCCTGATCAGCCCCCATTGTTACCGCCGAAGAAGGAAAAAATGAAGAGAAGGGTGAGCCGGGCTGTACCGAGGATTCACAACCCCTGGATGGGGCTGGGATGCCTGAGGGTGGGCAGAGTGATAATGATGGGAGGTGAGACTCGGTGAGCCCGGCCTCGGGGGTGACACTGACCTCATGTCCTTGTGTGGTGTCAACCTTCACAGATGTAGGTAGGGATCCCAGAGAAAGGCGTTGTCCCCCATTTCACAGATGGGGAAACAGAGGCAGAGAGGGATGCATAGCTTGCAGAGGTGATAAAGCTTTGGGGAGACAGAGGTGGGATTTGCGTGCTGGTTGTCTTGGGTCAGAGTCTTAACCACTGCACCTTCCTGTCCCTTCCCTCCTTTTGCTGGATCTGCTGCTCTGCTCCCGGGGCCTGCCTAGGGATGTGCCCTTCTGGTGAAGTTGTTCAATGGTTGCCCGCTCCGCATCCACAGCACAGCCGCCTGGACACATCCCTCCACCAAGGGTGGGCTCTCAGAGGGGGGTGGGGAGGGGCCTTAAGGGAGGCACTGAGGCAGGAGGAACAGGGGAGGGGCAGAGCTGAGGCAGAACCAAAGACCTGGGTTACAGTTGGGGTTTGCGGATCAGAGATAGGTAGAGTGAAGTGATTTGAGGGTGAAAACTAGGAAAATAAGAGTTTAGGGGCCAGGAACGTCAGAGAGAACAGAAAGGTCCGAGTTTGGGGTCTAAGATGGGGCACAGTTGGACCCCATTAACCTCAGTGAGAGGTTAATGGTAGGTTGGGGATCCACATTTTGGGGTTCGGGAGTTTGGGGGACGGGAACACAAAAAGGGAAGAGTGTGGGGATGAAGAGACATGGTCAGTGAGGGGTCAATGTTAAAGAAACAGCATTTGGGGCACCTGATTGGCTCCATCAGTAGAGCAGGCGGCCCTTGATCTCAGGGTTGTAAGTTTGAGCCCTATGTTGGGTGTAGAGATTACTTAAAAATAAAATCTTAAAAAAATTGCTAAAACTCATTAAAGAAAACACAGCATTAGAATTTGAGGGAGGCACATTGGACAAAGAAAAAGCCACCTTTCAGATGGCCGGAGTTTGAGAATCAGTGTTGAGACAAATTAGCAGTTGGGGACCAGAACTGGGAAGACAGAAGGACCGAACTCAGAGGACTATTTGGGGAAGCATGACTAATGTTGGGGTCAAAAGTGAGGAGGTGGGGGTCAGGATTTGCAGGATGTATGTATGGGCCCAAGCATGAGAGGTAGGTGAGAATGAGACCAGCTCAGGGGACTGGGTTAGGGTTTGAGTTCACATTTGGGGAAACAGAGGCTGGGAGTGTCAGTATGGGGGTAAGAGAGAACTGAGGGTCAGGGCTGGGGGACAGACTGCCAGTATTTGGGGTCAGACAGGTGGGGGTTGGGGAGGCCCCCCAGGGTGAGGTAGGTCCCAGTGGCCTTGTGTCTGTCCCCACAGACCAGCACCTGCTCCTGGGGGCAGAGGAAGGCATTTTCATCTTGAACCGGAATGATCAGGAGGCCACACTGGAGATGGTGAGCACAGAACCGAGGGGCCAAGGGTAAGGGGCTGGAGTTGGGGGCTGCTGGGGTCTTATGGGGTCTTATCTCCTCCATTCTCTGCAGCTCTTTCCCAGCCGGACTACCTGGGTGTACTCCATCAATAATGTCCTCATGTCTCTCTCAGGTCTGGCTGTGGGTTGGGTGGGAGGAGGGGGGTTCAGAAGTTAAAGCGTTGAGAGTCAGGGGGTTGGGAGGTAGATGGACACAGCTGGAAAAAAAAAAAACAAACAAACATACGCTCCCCCTTCACAGAGCCCACAGTTAAAAATCCCAGCCACTTTTTCACTGGGGGACTTGCTCCTCGAGCCTCAGTTTCCCTACCTGTACAATGGGGTTCACAGTAGTCCCACCTCCAGTCAGTTTTGAGGTGAGCTCTACAGGGAGTCTTTACATTTCCTTCATGTTCAGATGCCAATTAGAACTTACTCCAGGGGCGCCTGGGTGGCTCAAAGGGTTAAGCCTCTGCCTTTGGCTCAGGTCATGACCTCAGGGTCCTAGGATCGAGCCCCAGGGTCGGGCTCTCTGCTCAGCGGGGAGCCTGTTCCCCCCCACCCCCCGCTGCCTGCTTGTGATCTCTCTGTGAAATACATAAATGAAATATAAAAAAAAAACACCTTTCTCCACTCTTTACTAAAATAGAGTAAGTGAGGAGTTAGAGGTTAAAATTTTGTGTTGTTTTAAAAACATTTTGTGTAAGAGAATTTCTAATCTATGAGGGAACGCCAAGCCAAAGAGGCTGCTTGATGACACCTTTAGGAGAATTTCTAGATCAATTACCTCTTAAACTGAGCAATGTGTGTCACTTCATCTGACTGGTTAAGTGTCCATAGGTTCACATGTGGCTCCAAGCTCAGGAGGAGAGGGAACATATTTAACTCATTAGTTGTTCACCGGAGCCCAGCGGGGTGCCTGGCCTAGGGTGCACATTTAAAATATGTCGAGCGAAAAAGGAATAAACAAAAATGCCTGAGACTTGGAGCCTTGGGAGTTTCAAAGGGATGGGGCCAAGCGAAGGGACAGGGACGGTGAGTGTCTGGTGACCTATAACAGCCTGCTTCCCCCCTACACACACCCACACTGCAGGAAAGACCCCCCACCTGTATTCGCATAGCATCCTGGGCCTGCTGGAACGGAAGGAGACCAGAGCGGGAAGCCCTATCGCTCACATTAGCCCCCATCGGCTATTGGCGAGGTACCAACCCCAGTGGCACCACAGACCCCTGGGATCCCCCTTTCCTGCCGTCCCTCTGCATTTACGCCTCCCTTCTTCTGCAGGAAGAACATGGTCTCCACCAAGATCCAGGACACCAAAGGGTGCCGAGCTTGCTGCGTGGGTGAGAGAGATCCCAGCTGGGTGGACATAAAGGGGGCGGGGCGGGGCGGGGGCGGGGCTTGGGCTGCATCTACCCGAGAGTTAAGACCAAGGCCGGCTGTCCAGAGTCCGGGGAGAGATGTGTGCCCTTTTCGGGGATTGGGGGGGGCGGGTAGAGGATTGACTCTAACCCATCCCTACCCACCTCCACAGCGGAGGGTGCGAGCTCGGGGGGCCCGTTCCTGTGCGGGGCATTGGAGACGTCTGTGGTCCTGCTTCAGTGGTACCAGCCCATGAACAAGTTCCTGCTGGTCCGGGTAGGGGGCCTGCAGAGGCTGGGGACTCTGTGAGGTTCGGTGGCTAGGGCCTCCCACTCGTTCTGCTTCTGCCTAGAGCTTCGAGAAGCCCCGCTTCCACCCGAGGCCCCGCCCACGTGCGGAAGGCGCAGGAGGCTCACCCTCCGGGGGGCTTCCTGACCCTTAAGCTCCGCCTCTCACCCACAGGCCCTGTGTTCATGCCCTCGGGTCTTCAAGGAGACCCCCCCCCCCCCAGATCCTTTGAGTCCAAGGAGACTTTGCTGCCTTTAGAGGTTGGCCCTCTAGGGGCCTTGCCTTTCTGTCATGAGGGCTGCACGACCCTAACAGAAGACACGCCAACTCTAAAGCCACATTTGTCCATTTCTAAGTTGGCACCACCTCACTCCTCTGGGCTCTCACCCCCTGAAGTTTCTAGACGGCGTCCCTCCAAACCGAGAGCCCAGGCAATCCTTGGGAAGCCCCCTGCGGACTCGCCCCCGAGGCTCCGCCCCTCGTAGGCCCCGCCCCGCGCCTCCTCTGAGCCCGCCCCTCCCTGTGCGCCCGGCAGCAGGTGCTGTTCCCGCTCCCGACTCCCCTTCCAGTGTTCGCGCTACTGACGGGGCCAGGCTCCGAGCTGCCCGCCGTCTGCATCGGCGTGAGCCCGGGGCAGCCGGCGAAGTCGGTGCTCTTCCACACCGTGCGCTTCGGCGCGCTCTCCTGCTGGCTGGGCGAGATGAGCACAGGTGAGTAGGGCGGGCTCGCTGGGAGCGGGGGTGCTGGGAGGGGTGGGCTGGGCGGCTGGGCGGTGCTTTAGCCCGGAGGTGTGGTTGAGAAAGGGGTTGAACCTGGGCGAGGGGAAGAGCGGTGGGTCTATGTAATGTACTGCTGGTGAGCGTGAGGACCAGCCTGGCCTCGTGATGGGCGGGAGTTAGCCTGGGGCTTGGGAATGGAGGGGGTGCCTAGCGGAGGAAGGCAGAACCCAGAGGAATGGGCTTTTTGAACTTCTCCTGTCAAATAGAGCACAGGGGACCGGTACAGGTGACCCAGGTAGAGGAAGACAAGGTGATGGTGTTGATGGACGGTAAGGAGCCTCCTCCCTCTCTTTCCTCCACTGTTCCTGGATCTCCACCTCGCAGACCCTGTGCTGCTGAACCCGTCTAGGCTTTGCCTGCCTCCTGCTTTGATTCTCAATGAATTTATTGTTCAGTCTCTCAGCAGTCCGCCCTTCCTAGCCTCGCTCTTAAAACCCGCTCTCTATCCTCTTCTAGGATCTCTGAAGTTGGTGACCCCGGAGGGAGCCCCAGTCCGGGGGCTTCGAACTCCAGAGATCCCCATGACTGAGGCAGTGGAAGCTGTGGGTAGGTGCAGGGATGGGAGGGCCCTGGGCTCCCAGTGGATGCTCAGTGACACCCAAGTGTAATGGGCTCTGCTTTCCTCCCAGCTATGGTCGGGGGTCGCCTCCAGGCCTTTTGGAAGCATGGAGTGCAGGTGTGGGCTCCAGGCTCAGACCAGGTAAGCGTCTCCATCTGAACGTTCCCATAACCCTGCCCCTCCCCTGCGGGTCTTCCAGTTCCCCAGATGGACCGGGAGGACTGAGTCAGGGTGTGGGGCTCTCAGGGGAAGCTCCCTCCCGTCTCAGGTCCTCTTCTATATACCCCAGGGTCTCTCGGGTCCAGAGCTCATTCCAGGCCACTGTGTGATCTTGTGCAAGAGATTCTGCTTCTCTCTGAGCCTCGGTCTCCCAGCTATAAAATGGGGCTCACTAGAGAGTTATGCGGGCGGTTAAAAGCATGAACAGACTGCCAGAGTTGGAATCCGGCTGGTTGACTTTAAGCAACTGACTTCACCTTCTCAGCTGGAAAATGGAATGAAAAATGGTACTTAGCTCATAGAACTATGTGTCAGATGCTGCCCCTGTATGTTTGTATTTTATTTCATCTTCTCGAGCACCCATCAGGAAGGTCCTATGATTTCCCAGGTTAGTAATCGAGGCACAGAGAGGTAAAGTAACTTGGTTGCGTGGATCACAGAGCTGGTGAATGGTGTTAGCAAGAATGATTATTTCTGGACCCAAGACTAGAAGTTCAGAGACACTCACCCCTGCATTCTCTTTGAGAGGGGAAGAGTCTTCTACATACTGACATATACACCTTTTCCCCAGCTGTTGCAGGAGCTGAGAGACCCCACTCTCACCTTCCGTCTGCTTGGCTCCCCCAGGTATGGACGTGGGGAAGGGGACACAGAACCTGGGAGGGGGGCCTCTAATGTGGACAGGTGTCTTGAGATGTCTCTAGCCACCTGTGTCTTTGGCCTGCACATTCTCTCTCCAGGTCTCCCTGCTTCTGTCTCTGCCGCTTATAGTCCACTCCCCGACAGCAGCCAAGGGGACATTTTTGTTTTTTAATTTTTATTTTCACTGTTTATCTTGGCAAAACTTTAGACTCAGAGAAGTTGCAAAAATAAATTTAAAAAATAGTTTTAAATCCTTGTATCCCCTTCCTTCATCCAGATTTCCCGGATGTTAACTTTTCGGTTGTTTTTGGAGGGGTTTTGTGTGTTTTTTATTTTTACCATGTTTGCTTGATCTTCCTCTTTCATATGTGTATAATTTTTTCTGACTGTTTGGGTGTGAAGGAGACATCCTAAGTCAAAGCAAAGACCTCCTCGTGCAGACCACAGTGCAGCTGCCTAAATGAGGGAACTAGCACAGGATAGCCCTACCTTCTAATCCACACACCCATTCAGGTCTCACCAGTTGCCCCAATGATGCTTTTTTTAAAGAAAGATTTTATGTATTTGAGAGCTAGTGAAGGAGAGAGAGCACGAGCAAGGTGAGGGCCAGAGGGAGAAGCAGACTCCCCACTGAGCGGGGAGCCCAACTCAGGGCTCCATCTCGGGACTCAGGGATGATGACCTGAGCCACCCAGGTGTCTCCCGATGATACTCTTTATAACCAAAAAATACTACCTTTTTTTCTGGATGATAGGCTGCAAGTAGGAGTCAGGTTTCTTTCCTCTTTAGCCTGGGACAATTCTTTGGGCTTTCTTTGTTTTTCAGGACCTTGATACTTTTGAAGAGTACAGGAAGGTTGTTTCCAGAATGTCCTTCAGTTGGGTTTGAGGTTTTCAGGCTAAGCATTTCGAGCAGGAATACTGCAGATGTGGTGGCGTGCCCTTCTCAGTGCATCCTATCACGAGGTCACGTCACTTTGTCCCATTACTGGACAATCTTTGAGCATTTGGGTAGGGTGGAGTCAGCCCGGTTTCTCCACTATAAAGTCACTTTTTGTATTAAAGTATCTTTTGGGGTGATTTTTTGAGAGGGTGTAAATATTACTGCTTCTCATCAGACTTTCACCTCCTGGTTTTAACATCTATTGGTTATTTCTGCCTGAATATATTATGAGGATAGTTACTAAATGGTGAATGTCTATTTCTGCACTTATTAGCTGGTATGCTACTGTGGGGCAATCTGTCCCTTCACCGCTGTGTGTGTGTGTGTGTATATTTCAGCACAGCCTTGTGGATTTCCATTTTATTCTGGGGGGGGGTTATAATCTATTACTATCATTATTTACTTCAAGGCACAAGACCTCCCACATTTAACCAGTGAGAGCCCCTTCAAGGATCTCTGGTGACCTTTTGACATGCCAAGAGGCCTTTTAAAATCTAAGTTCCATTGCGTCACCCTCCCCCCCCCCTTCCCCGTTTAAAACTCCTGTGGCCTCAAGATAAATACCCAGTCCTGGCCACAGCCCACAAGACTTTGACTTCTGCAGCCAAGTCCCAAGCTCTCTCCCACCTCAGAGCTTTTTTCCAGGTTGTTCTCTGCCCAGAACACCCTTCCCTGACCTTTCACCAAGTTCCCTCCTGAGCCTTTTTGAGGCTCCACCATTTATTCTTTTTCTTTTTTAAGATTTCATTTATTTATTTGAGAGAGAGAGAGAAGGAACAGTGGGGATGGGCAGAGGGAGAAAGAGAGAGAGAAGCAGACTCCCCGCTGAACAGGAAGCCCAATGCGGGGCTTGATCCCAGGACAGAGATCATGACCAGAGCTGAAGGCAGACGCCTAACTGAGCCACCCAGGAGCCCCTCCACCATCTTTGGGCCACCTTGGCTGACCCTTTGGGATAGGTTTCCATGGTGTTTTGCACTCATGTAATTCACTGGGTCATGGTGGTCTCCCCTTCTAGACTGGTCTCCTGTCCTCAAGGGCGGAGACCGTGGCTGTGGTAGCCCAGCACTGTGCTGGCAAACCGCTGTTGCTCCTTTGCAGATGAATGGATGAACAAATGAACGAATGAACTGACTTCTCTCCTCCTTCCCCAGGCCTGTGGTGGTGGAGACACGCCCAGCAGATGACCCCACTGCCCCCAGCAACCTCTACATCCAGGAATGAGTCCCTGGGGGCGGGGTATTGGGAACCACGCCCTGCGCCCCCATCCCCAATGGACACACTTAGTGGTTGTGACACCCACTTATCTCCCAATAAACATGGCTCCAGCCTCTGCTGTCATCGTGTTCTTCTGAAGGGGAGAAGGGAGGGCGGAATTCCTGGATGCCCACCCACCTACCATCCCCAAAATGTCAAGAACCCAACACAGTGATGTCAGGGGTATAGCACAGACTTTACTTCTCCAGTACATGGTCACGTCCCCCAGCTGCCTTCGGGGGAGGGTTTGGGGGCTAAGGGACTTATGAGAATAAGGCACTTGAGGTTGGGGGGTGAAGGGCCAGCTGGGAGTCTCAGCTAAGCTGGTCCTCATACTGCTTGCGGAAACAATCGCCAGCTGGGAAGAAATCCCAACATCTCTCTTGGTACATCTTCCAGACATAAGACTCCTAGAGTTGGGGCACGGGGAAGAATTGGTCACATCTTCAAATGCTCATGCCGACATGCGCTTCTTACTGCCACCTGCTGCTTGACCTTTTATTACAACTCCATGTCCCTGCCCGCAGTCCTCCCATTATCACCCCCTTACCTGGCCCGTGTGTTCCGTCTCGTCCTTATTTATCAGATACATCAGGAAAAACCTGAGGCGGGAGGGCAGCAGAGATAGGTCAGGATTACCCTAACTTTCTCCTGATTGGCTGGCTGGGAAGCCACCCACCCCCGATACCACGCCTAACTGGCCGATGCTCAGTACCACGCCCCTCACAGTCAGTGGCCACGCCCCACCCACCCACCCTGATTGGCCAACCGGCCCGTGCTCACATGTAATTGGCCAGGTTGTGCTCCTCTAGCGTGTGGGTCTCAAACCCGTGCGGTGTCGTATCAAAGTAATCGCTGCCGATCCCGCAGATGAAGCACTTGGTCTATGGGTGGCGGGGGACATCAGAATCCTGGCCCATTCAACGCCCTCCCCGCCCGGGGGTCCGGATTCCCTCTGGGTCGCCCCCAGACTCGACCTACCTCCATATCTTCCTTCACTTGCTCTTGTTGGTCTCGGAGCTCGCCGAAAGCGTCAATGATCAGACCTACCGCGGCAGGTGCAGCAGGTGCAAGTCAGTGCCCAAACTCCGACCCAGCCCAGACTCCTCCCTCTTGGGGCTACCTACCTCTGAGCCTTGCCTCCCACCCCCCATCTCCCTCATCTTATCTCTGCTTCCTGAAGATAGTAACACCTAGTGTTTACTGAGCACTTATTATGAGCAAAACACCTAGGAAATAATTCTCACAGTAACGCTATGAGGTTAGGATCATTTATATCCTCATTTGCAGATGGAGAAACTGAGGCCCAGAGATGTGACTTGCCTAAAGTCTCACAGTAGGAAGAGGCAGAGCCAGGATATGAGTCCAGGTCGACTACACTCTTAAAGGAGACACTCCCCACTCTCACAACCCTGACCAGCACTGACCCTGGATGATGGCCAGCAGGATGACGATGACAAAGAAGAAGAAGGTGATATCGAAGACCACTCGGTACAGCTCATATTCATCGCCTGCTGGATCCTCAATCTCATCCCCGATGCCCCCACCGGCTCGGACACCCACGTACATGTGAAACAGGTAACACTGTGGGGGAGGTGACAAGCATACTGGTCATACATTCTATCATCCGACATTCTCCAAGTACCTCCAGGGCCCTGGACTGAGGGGACGGGCAGACACAGCAGTGACTGAGCCAGCTCTGGGCCCTGCCCTCCCAGGGCTCACAAACATGGCATCAGATAGTGACAGGCCAGAGTGATCATGGCTGTGATAGGGAGGACACAGGCAGAGGGGGCAGACCCAGGGAGGGGGAAGCACAGGGCAATCAGGGGAGAAACAGAGGGAGCACAGGAAGCTTTGAAGCTTCGAAAGCCTGACTCAGTCAGGGTGATCAGGCTGGACTTCCCTAAAAGAGGGGACATGTGAGAGCTGGAACTTGAAGGAGGTGTTAGGTGGGAGAAAGTGTTCCAGGCAGAGAAAACCACATGTGTTACGTCACCTCTGGGGAGCAAAGAATACATTGTGCTCCCAGGAGGAACTGAAAGAGGTTCAGTGAGGCTAGAAAGTAGAGCTCCAGTAAGCAAGAGCAGGGAGAGAAATGAGGCCAGCTGATGGTTGGGGAGGGCTTCCTGTAGGAGGCAGCACTTAAGTTGAAAGGTGATGTGTCAAGTGAGAGAGGGGCGTGGACATGGGGCCTGTGGTGGAAGAAGGAGAGAACGTCAGATGCTAAGGGTTTGGGTGGGAGGAAACACATGGTCTTAGGGGAACCGAAAGAGGACAGGCAGCCAGGGAGCAAAACGCAAGAGAGACTGTGGTTAGACTCAGGTAACGTTGGCTTTTCCCTGGTGTTGTGAACCAAGGAGAGGGATTTGATTTTATCACATAGCATTAGAGAGCTACAAGAAGGTTCTGAGCGAGGAGCGGGGCACAGTATGCCTGACACTTGCGAAAGATTTTCCACTTGTTCTTTCTGTGTCCCCAGGAAGTGAGAGAACCCTGTGTCTCGGTTAAGAGTTCAGGCTGGTGACTGTGGTGGGAACAGGGCTATGCGTGGCAAGACTAGGTCTGGCGGGGCCTCAAATGTCACGCTGAGGGGCTGGACTGTGTCCTGAGAGCAAGGCGCCAGAGTACAGGACATCTTGTGCAATAGCCCTGAGATCATTCTTCTCCAATGCAGCCCATGCCTCCACAGGCGCAGCTCAGTCTGGGTCATGACCACCATTATCAGAATAAAAGAGAACGTATAAACAAGCATGGCATGCTGATGCTTTGGGTGAAATTTTTCTTTTTTCTTTCTTTCTTTCTTTCTTTCTTTCTTTCTTTCTTTCTTTCTTTCAGTAACCTCTACACCCAACCTGGGGCTCGAACTTACAACCCTGAGATCAAGAACCACATAGTCAGTCGCTCCACCTACAGAGCTGCCCCTGGGGGAAACTTTCATAGATCACGATGAGAGTAGCTAACACCTACATAATACTTAATACACACCAGGCGCCATTGTAAGACTTTTGAGGGAGCTCCATGGAGTCCTACAATCAGCCGTTGGCTGGAGGCACTGTTATGACACACGTATTTTATGGGGAGGACACCAGAGCATGAGGAGGTTGGGCAGACCACCCCAAATCTCACGGCTCATGAGCGACAGGGGCATGATGAATGAGGACCTTTCCAACAATAATAGCTTTAAAGGCTCAAATAGGGGTGTCTGGGTGGCTCAGTGGGACCTGTGCCTTTGGCTCAGGTCATGATCCCAGGGTCTTAGGATCAAGCCCCAAATCGGGCTCTCTGGTCAGCAGGGAGCCTGCTTCCCTTCCTCTCTCTGCCTGCCTCTCTGCCTACCTGAAATCTCTGTCAAATAAATACATAAAATCTTTAAAAAAAAATAATAAAGGCTCAAATAACACGACAAAGGCAATGAACGCTTACTGAGCACTGACTGTGTGTCTGGCGCCGTTCAAAGGCCCCCACAGTAAATCTGCGAGGTGAGTTCTCCTATTAACCTCCTTGACAGACGGGAGCGCTAAGGGCCCTCGAGTGCGCTAAGGTAAGGTAGCTCACCGTCATCATATCGTCACACTTCATGTCAGGCTCGTCCTCATCCTCACTCTTGTTGTAGAACTTGCGGAAGAAGTTGAAGGCCACCACGGTGTAGAGGTAGACAACCACCGCCAGGAGGCCCACGGTCATCACCAGCTGGGGACGCACGGGGGTGGGGGGTGAGGTGGGGGGGGTGCTGTCAGCTCCATGCTCAGCCTGCCCCTCCCCAGGCCCAGTTTCCCTGGCACCCCCCAGCCCACCCCTGCAACTGTCAGCCAGTGTGGCCCTCCCTCCCCGGTTCCACCACGCACACCCACCCTAGCTCAGCCCACCCAGCCTCACCCCTCCTCATGGGAGCCACCCAGCCCTGCCCCCTCATCCACCCCTACTCAGACTACCAGCTCATCCCCGCCAGGCTCACAGCCCTCAGTCAGGTCCTCCACACACCTGCTTTCCA
This sequence comes from Lutra lutra, assembly GCF_902655055.1. NCBI lineage: Eukaryota > Metazoa > Chordata > Mammalia > Carnivora > Mustelidae > Lutra > Lutra lutra. The sequence continues at coordinate 45,816,674 of NC_062294.1, read as the reverse complement.
TTATGGGTGACGGAGGAGAGGATGGTTCGCAGCGTCTTGACCCCCATGGCAATGTCCAGGAGGTGGGCAGCGAAGAAGAAGTTGTTGTAGTGTCCCAGGAGGGACATCACCATGTACCAGCCCAGATATAGGAAAGACTGTGGGCACACAGGGTCAGGGGTTAGGAGCGTGTGGGACTCATGGGGAGCACTCAGGGGGTCAGGGAGTGCTCATGAGGGTCAAGGGGCATCTGGGGGGTTAGGGAGCACTGTGGGAACATTTGAGAGGAATGGGAGTGCTCTGGGGGTCAGAGCTTAGGGAGTATTTGGAGGATCTGGAGCACTCTGGGTGAGAAGCCATCCCCAGGGCAGAGGGAACCCTCTGCTGAAGGACAGTCGGAGAATTCAAGAGCACCCAAGGGACAAGGGGCCTTGGGTAGAGGGGCATGGGGCTTCACAGGCCGAGGTGCACAGGGGCTCAGGAGTCAATCCCTGGTTCAAGGTTCCGGGAGGCCCCAGCCCCCCAAAGGCTCTTCTCCTGTAGTTCCTCCCCCACCAATGGGCCCCTCCTCACATTGTCTGTGAAGATGACCCCAAACTTCCAGATCTGGTACTTGACATCAATGGACATGAGCCTGTGCAGGGCGGGAAGAAGAGGGATGGCCAGATGCCTGATGCTCAGACCCTGGTCACCTTCCCTGGCCACCCCAGGCCCTATAGGCCGGTCCCCAACTCACCAGGTGAGCAGTCCTGGTGGTGGTTCAGGCTTTCGCTCGTTGTGGGCTGTGATCTCCAGTGTGGCCAGATCCATGCCCAGCAGCTCAGCGATCCTCTCCCGCCCGTAGATGTCCCCATGCTTGTCCAGGACCTGCGTAGGGGAGCGTGTGGCAGTGGGGACATGGCTGGAGTCGGGGAGGGCCACAACCTGCATGGGGTGAGGCTGGGGACACTCTGAACTTTGTGTGAGAAATTGGGGTGCATCTTTCTGGAGAGAAGGGCCAGAGCTTTCTTCAGATGCCCAGGGGGAGGGTCCAAGAGTGATAAAGTTTCAGTTGATTCATTAGCCAAATTCATAGGGATAATTTACTATGATCAGATTGGTAGTCAAGAAACCCTATATAATTGGGTCTCTGTCATCTGTGAACTTATCTTCCCGTCCTTCACTCTGCTCCAGCCACACAGACACACAGACCTCCTTCCAGCTCCTCAAATATACCAGACACATTGCTACCTCAGGGCCTTTGCGTTGGCTCTTCCTCCTAAGACACTCCCCCCAGATTTCTATCTAAGTCACCCTTTCACTTCATTAACTGGTGTGTCCTTTCCTGCCTACGCCCGGCCAACACACACACACACACACACACACACTCCCCTCTTCACTTTTTTTTCTTGTACAACACTTATCACCATGTAAACCCTATAAATGTGCTCAGCATCTGTCTTGACAGCCTGAGTGTTGTGTTTACAGCTGGATTCCAGCCGCCTAAATCCATTCTGGGCACAAAGCAGGTGCTCAATAAATGTTTGTTGAGTGAACGAAGGATCTAATTTTCCTTGGTGCCAGATACTGCTCATGCAGGAGCCCATGTAATCTTCACAATCACCTGTGGGGTCAGCCCTCTTACGATGACCCCACTTTGAATCTGAGGGAAACCGAGGCACAGAAAGGCTTGACACAACTAGGGGCCAAACAGCAGATAGTCCAGCTCTGGAGTCTGTGCACTTCACTTCCTCCCTCTTAACTAATACTTATTGGGTCCTCATTCCGAGCCAAGTACTCTGCTGCATTCATTCCACGTATCATGTCATCACAGAGGGAGGTGGGATTATTGTGCCCATTTCCAGATGGGCAAACTGAGGTAGCCAAAACCCTTTGCCCAGGGTTGCACATAAAGTGACTGCTTGTCAGGGCAGGCACATCCAGGTGGCGGCAAGAGACCCCACCCGGTTGGGGCGCCTGGATGGCTCAGTGGGTTAAGCCCACCGCCTTCAGCTCAGGTCATGATCTCAGGGTCCTGGGATTGAGCCCCACATTGGGCTCTCTGCTCAGAGGGGAGTCTGCTTCCCCCTCTCCCTCTATCTGCCTCTCTGCCTACTTGTGATCTCTGTCTGTCAAATAAATAAATAAAATGGTAAAAAAAAAAAAAAAAAAAAACCCGCCCAGGAGGCCCTGCCACCTCCCCATCCATGTCCTCACCTTCCGCTTGACAAACTTATCCCAGTAATTGCTGGGGAAAGACCTGCCAAAAGAGAGAGACCCAGATATATTAGGGTGGGAAGGGCCAGGAGCCACCAGCCAGGCCAGGGTGGGCAGAAGTTCCAACGCTTTTCACACAGGGAACCCCGCTCAGCAGGGCTGTATCCTCCTAGGAGTTGGGGTCTAGAGACCTCATGCCAGGGGAAGTTTACCCCAGGCCAACCATGACCCCAACGCCATGTTGGTGGAGCCCGCGGGAGACAGCAGGCTTGCACGTGGAGGTGGGAGGTGCAGAAGTGACAAAACTACCCTCCGTTTGGTGTAAGCTCTTTGGATGATGATTCTGGCCCATTAGTTACCAGTTTTCATATTCACAGGCTGATGCCCTAAAATCCTGCCAAGATGGGGAATGAGTTTCGTTGGTTTGGGCATGGAGGGTTATCATGAATCCATGAGTTCAGACCTATTTGATGTGTTTCGATCTGTGGCACTTCCTCTCCTTACCGAGGCTCAGACTGCCCCGACCTGTCCAGTGGGAGCCCCTTCTGGATGCTCCTTTCCACTGAGCACATCCTTGCTCCGTGACACAAGGTAACCCCGGCTGGCTGCATGTCCCCACTCCAGCCCTGAAATTTGCTGCTTCTCTGAGGAGCGTGGTTCCTTTTTGTAGGAAATGGCATTTAGAGGTCAAGGTCTTGAGCAGACACAACTTTAAACAGATGTTTCCAGGGCACCTCATGGCTCAGTTGGTTAAGCATCCAATTCTTGGTTTTGGCTCAGGTCATGATCTCGGGGGCCTGGGATCAAGCCCTGCATCGGGCTCTGCACTTGGTGTGGAGTCTGCTTGTTCTTCTCCCTTTTCCTCTGCCCCGCCCCACCTCTCAGTTAAAGAAGTAAAATCTTTAAAAAATAAACAGAAGTTTCTCCCTTACTCTGTGAAGCGTGTGCACTTGAATGTGTAGAAGTTAGACGTGCCTTTGATGGTGACAATGAGAGCATAGGATGTCCTTGGTGTGGCTTCTCTCCCTTCCTTGAACCACCTCTCCTGGGCAGGACCCCATAATAAAATAACTTCCAACACTTATCCAGGACTCACTGTGCCTCAGAAACTATACGAATTCATTTTTTCATTACAAGATCCTCAGTGCTATTATTTACCTTCCTTTTACAGATTCGGAAATGGAGGCATAGAGAGGCTAAGTGACTTGGCTGAGAATTCCCAGCTGGGGTGTGGCCAACCCAGGTTTTGAACCTGACCTGGTGTTCTTATTCTAGAGATGACATGGCCCCACTGTTTGAACACACGAAATGGGACTTCATAGCAGGGGTGGGAGGTTGGGGCCAGAGGGGGCTGGGAATGCAATTTGGGGGTCTGGAGTCCCACCACATCACTCTCGCATACCCTTGTTCCCTCTCTGAGGTCAATTTAAAAACCAAGTGATTTCCTATCACCTACTCATGACAGCTGGGTAAGAATCACACATCGGGGCAGGGTTTAAATGCAGGTTCCTGGGCCCCGTCCCAGACTCACTGAACCGGAATCTCTGGGGTTTGGCTCTGGGGGATTTCCATGTGTCACCAGCACTCCCATAGGTATGTGGAAAATTTGTCCATATTACAGAGGAGAAGACTGAGGCTTAGGGAAATTGAGTCAGGGCCGGCAGTGACCAGAACCTCGGGCTTCTGAGGCCCAGGCCTGCCCTGGAGTGGAAGCCCAGCTCTGTGCTCTCCACCCGCCCCGAGGTGGGGGCCCGGGCCTTACGGTGTGTTGAGCACCAGCCGGTCCCACTGGCCCTTCACGTCGTCATCCTCGGGCTGCTCTGTGATGTAGAGGCCGTCAAACTCCAGCTTTCGGGCCAGCTCCTTTTCCCGTTTAAAGATCACCAGGGGCACCTGGATCGTTCAGGGAGGCACAGGGGTAGGCATCAGGCCATGGAGGAGGAGGCCACAGCCTCAGTGAGAGGTGGGAGATCTTGCTGGCACCGGGGTGAGACCCCACGTCTAGGGAGCTTCCCCAGAGCAATCAGGGCAGTCATGGGGAAAGGTGGACAGGTGGATCAGGGCTGGGATGGGAGCAAGTCACGAGAGCCCGGAAGTGGTGCCTGAAGGAGGCTGGGGCTTCCCCAACGGAGGGGGGATGAATAAAACAGAGGCAGGCAAAAGGAGCTGGAAGTGAGGGAAAGGATTCCAGGCAGAGGGAACAGCATATGCAAAAGTTCTAAGTCAAAAGAACTCTATTCCTCCAACAGTAAAGCATCAAGATTGGTTCAGACAGACCCATTGGAACCCAACTGAAGCTCTCATAACATGCCTCTGGGACATCACAAACCTCAGGCATTGTTATGTCAGAATCCACACTCCCCTGTTAGTGCCCATGTCACATCCGAGACCCCACAGACCCCCACGAGCCTTCATTCGCCAGCTGATCAGTATACAGAAAATAATAGTCACTGTGACAAAGTCTGCCTCTTGATCCAGAAATTAATATGGTCCCAGGCCCTGGCTTCTCACCTGTGACCCACGTGAGTTCTGAGTTTGAATACTGTCCTTGCTGAAGACCCCAATCTTGTAAACCAGTCCCCGCAGCCTTTACTCCAGTTCAGGCCCCCTCTGTCCCAAGCACCATGGGATATTGCCCCACCCATGCCCTAGACTCTCGCAGCGGCCCAGTACCTCTCCCTGTCCAATGAGCCCCTCCCTGGCCCAGAACCACCGTCATGACCCACCTTGAGGCAGTTGTAGCCAATGATGCAGAGGAAGGCCACCAGCGTATGGAGCAGGCTCAGACAGCGCAAGGCGGGCTCCATGTAGCCGGTGCTCTCCTCCAGGAAGTAGTACACCATGTTCTCGTCCTCATCACCCTCCGCTTCCTCGCCAGCCCCCGAGCCCCAGCCAGAGCCGCCACCAGACCCTGCACCTGACAAGTCCCCAGCTGCTGAGCCCTCCACGTCGTCCTCCCCTGGCGGAGAGTCTGAGACCTGAAGGGGGCAGAGATCAGGTCAGGGCCTGCCACACCCGGAAGCCATGAACACACCTAACAGCCTCCGTTCATGAGGCTGGGGGTGGCGGCAGGGTGGGGGGGCGGGAGGCAGATGCAACTTCAGTGAGACTGTCAATCAAGATGAGGGGTGAGCCTGGAACCCTAGCAAGTCAGACTCTGCCCTGGGAATCTGACTGTTGAACTGACAGGAAGCCGTTGGAGCTGATTCTCCTTAGCAGCAGATCCTTGCAGAGACTGACCACCAATATTAACACGAATGCTAAAATTAAGCATAACTGATGTTTACGCAGCACTTTCTATATGCCAAGTACTGTTCTAAGTGCTTTACACGTGCTAATCCTCTTGTAAGCCCCACAGCTCTCAGAGATAGACACTATCAGTGTCCTGTTTTACAGATGAGGAAACTGAGGGGCAATGAGGTTAAGGCCCTTGCCTAACATCATACAGCCAGTGGGTGGTGGAGCTGGGATTCGATCCCACAGAAGCCAGCTAGACTGTTATCTACCTGTCCTGTTATCTAGATCTCCGGTAAGAACCCAAGGGCCCTTTCATCTCTCAGGAGGTCTGGTTCTGAGCCCTTTCCTTCCATCCCATAAGCTGCCCATTTCCTCCTCCCCGCAGATTTCTCCTTAGCTTATGAGAAAGCCAAGAAGCTTCATTGAATCAGTGCACATCGCAGAGGCCAAGGTCTGCACCCAGGGCCACGGGGCTGGTGAGTGGCAGAGCTGAGCATGGAAGCCCGCACTGGTTTCCTGCTCTGTCCCAGAGGCACCCAGATACCCACACATGCTCCTGCGGGGGGTCCCAAGATCCAGCGTCCAGCCAGAACCTCCCAGGCACCCCCAATCCAACACCTTGTCCCAGGGGGCCCTGGGAATCTGGTAGGGGCCGAGCCGCCCTGTCCCCCAGCAGAGATAAGCGCCTATCCTCTGGCCCCCTTGTGACCAGCACCTTATAAAACAGCAAGATGAAGTTGATGGCAAAGGCCAAGAAGAGCGCAAGGAATCGCAGGGTGTAGAAGTTCCGGGAGAGGTAGTTCTAAGATGAGGAAAGAAAGGGAAAGAGCTTACAGTCCACCTTCTTCCCTGGAGAATCTGCCCCATCATCCACCCAACGATCCAAAATCTGGTTCACAATGTCCCAGTTATTGAGTGCTTACTGTATACCAGGATGTGCACTAAGCTTTATACACACGAATGTGTGCGGCTCTCACTGCACTGCCAAGAAGCGGGCACAGCTGATCTGCCCATTCTACAGATGAGGACACTGGGCCTCGGGGAGGTGAGAGGTCTTGCTCAAGGTCACACAGCCAAGAAGTGGCAGACCTGAGGTTTGAGACCAGGCACTTCACTTCCAGAGTCCACACTCCCAACTGCTCTGGTATGTTGCTTCCTGTGTGAGGCTTTAGCCCAGATAGAGGACACGTATGTCCATCTCTCCCTCCCTCTTTCTCTCTTCATCATTCTTCCTGTCCCTCATTCTTCCCATGCATCCTCGCTGGACCACCTTTCCCCCCAACAGGTTTCCTTCAGCCCCTCATCTCAGGCTGGGCCTGGAGAGGAGGCAGGACAGGTGGAGCCCTGAGCCCTGCCCTCCCAAACTCTCTCCCTTCTTTCTGGGTTGGATGAGGACATGAGTTCTCCCCACAACCTCGGACAGGAGGGGCTGGGACCAGTGTGGTGGCTCTGACCCAAAGGCTGAGAGCCAAGGAAGAGGCCGTGGTGGGAGGAACAGAAGCATGTCCTCGCTTGGATTTAGCTCTAGCTAGCACGTTGGGGTGGAGAGCCGAGGCAGGGGGCCCCAGAGGAGCAAAGGTATGGGGGTTGGAATAAGGATCTTGAGCAGGGGCCAAGTGGGGGGCCACCTAAGTGGGAGCCACCTAAGATGCTGCCCTGTGACCAGGTCCTGACTCTGTCTGGGGACATCTGTGCCCTCATGCCAGCCTGGCTTCTTCTGAGCATTAAGCCTGCAACAGGTGAGCTCCAGGACAGGGTGCAGAAAAGAGGTGCTGTGAAGACACTGGGAGGTCTCCCTGGAAGAGGAGGTGCCAGCAAGCCCTTGCGGGGTCCTCACCAAGAACTTCACCCTCTGTACTTCCAGTTCTCCCCAGAATTCCAAGCCCCCACCTCCAGCCTCCTCCTTCTTTGGAAGGGGTGGAGGAGGTGCTGTCTTCTTGGGGGGCTCTGGTGGGGGTTCAGGGACTTCTTCCTTCTCCCCATTCTCAGCACTGCAGGGCAGGACACAGGAAGAGTGAGGAGGTACCCGGGCAATCCATCCATTCATTCAATCATTCATTCATTCAAAGCCGTGCACTGGGGGCCCACCCCATGCTTGGCCCAGGTCTGGATGGTGCTGTGGACACAGTGATGAGTCGATGCCTCCATAGGTGACAGACCGGTCACCAGGCAGTGGCAGCCCAGAGGGGTCAGAGCTGGATGAGGGATGCTCAAGAGGGTTGTGGGAGCCCCAGAAACAAGTCCTCCACTTGTTGGTAGGGTGTGTGTGTCAAGGTAAGCTTCCTGGAGAAGGAAGCATGTGAGCCCAAATGGGAAGGAGAAGGAAGACTGAGATAAGCATGGGAGAAAGTGCTTCAAGCAGAGAGAACAGCCCATAGGAAGGCTTGGAGGCAAAAGAGGAGCCTTTTGGGCTCCTTTTGGGGCTCCTTTTGGGCCCCAGCCTGGTCTGGGTGAGGCTGAGGACACAGCATGACCTCAGGAGGCTCTGGGTCCAGGAGGGAGACAATGACAGGGGCCGGGCCCCTTGGACTCCAAGACCACTCACTCGGCTTTCTCAGGCTCGGGTTCGGGCTCTGGCTCGGGTTCTGGAGGCAGCTCCTCTTCCTCTCCATCCACCTGGAAGCAGGGCAAGCATCAGGGACCAGCTGCCACCCCAAGCGCCTCTCAGAGCGCCTCTGCCTGCCTGTTCCTCTCTGGGTCCCCATCTGGTCATTTCCCCCGGGGCAATCTGTTTCCTCTCCTCCCATCAGAGGAGGGATTATGAGAGTCTCATTTTAGAGGGGAAACTGAGGCTCAGGGAGGTGGAACGTCTTGCCAAAGCACTGTGCAGAGTCAGGCTGACTCCAGGTGGAGGTCTTATTCCCCAGGGCTTCCCTTCACCTTGACAACTGCAGCCAGAGGGCACTCAGGGCCTGAGGGTGGGGGCTACTTAATTCCTCACAACCACCTGCTTATATCTGAGGGGCTCTCCCAGCGTCCCTGACCCTGTCCCGGGCTGTTCCAGTTACCGGTCCCCTTTCCCCTCTAACTAGGTTTCAGGGTCTTTCCTCGCTCTTTGTGCAGATATCTAGATCTCTCCCAGAAGCACTACCTGTTTCAAGGTCTCCGTCTCGGAGTCCACTTCACCGTGTGTCTCTCCCTCCCTGGTCTATGCTCTCTGGTTCGTCCCTGCGGGCCTATCTCTCAGGCTCTCTCTCCTGTCTCTGTCTCTCAGAGTCTCCCTTCCAGTCTGGTCCTCCCTCTTAGGCCCAAGGTCTCCAAAACCCCAGAGCCCCCACCACCCCGCGGGACCTCTCACCCCCAGCTTCCTCTTGATGATGGGGGAGCCCTCGGGCGTGGGCGGCTCCGCCGGCGTCGTGTCACCCATGTCCCCGAGGCCGCCCGCCCCTTCGGGCCGGAAGGGGCCCCCGTCCGCCACGGCCACGGCCCCGTCTGCGCCTCCCGGGCCGGCCTCTTGCGCCGCCACCTCCTCGTCGCCCGCGCCCTCCGCCTCGTCGCCCGCGCCCTCGCCCGCGCCCTCGCCGTCCGCGTCGCCGCCGGGCCCGGCTGTCTGCTCGCCGTGCACCTCGTCGCCCGTGGGGTCGGGCATGCCGGCCAGGAGCTCGGTCACCGTCACCTTCTTGGCGCCCTCCACGAGGCCGCCGCCGAAGAGCGAGCGCCAGAGCAGGCGCAGCGCGCCAGCCGCCGCGCCCGCGCCCGCGCCCGCCGCGCGCGTCACCGCCGCCCAGAGCAGCGAAGCCACCGCCGCGGCCGCCTCGCGCGCCGTGAGCCGCCGCAGTCGCCGTACGCGCCGCCGCAGGCTGCGGTAGCTGAGGCCGCGCAGCGCCCGGGCCGCCGCCGCCGCCGCCGCGCGCGCCGTCACGCCCGCCGCCGCCTGCCCCGCCGCGCCCTCGGGTCCCGCCGCGCCCTCCTCCGCGCCCTCCGCGCCCGCCTCGGCCGCGCCGTCGTCTTCGTCCGCCTCCGGCTCGCCCTCGGGCTCGGAGATCTGCGCGGCGATCTGCATCTCGAAGATGGTGTCCTCGCAGAAGCTCACGAAGAGCTCCATCTTCTCGGACTCGCCGCCCTCGTTCACCACGTCGAAGATGAACTGGCGCTTGGACTCCTTGACCTGCGCGCGGGGCGGGATGCCACGGAGTGAGCGCGCGGGTCGTCATCGAGCCCCCCGGACCGAGGGTGTGACAGCGAGGAGCTCACTGAACCCTCACCAACGATCCCAGACGAGGGGCTCCCCAGACGAGGGGCTCGGCTCCCCGTTTCGCAGCTGGGGAAATGGAGGCTTAGCAAGTCACGTCCTCAGGGTGCCAGCCCAGAGGTGGTAGATGGAGGGCTGGAGCCCACCAGCGGGCTCCAGAATCCAGGCTATCCGCTCCTCTGAGAGATGGAGCGCAGGGGTGGAGGGCGAAGGTTTGCAGCCCGCCAGCCTGCCTGGGTTCCAACCCTGATTCTGCCACTGGGGAGCTGGGTGACTTAGACGTAACTCTCTGGGCCTCAGTCCCCCGCCCCGCCCCCCGCCCCGCACCTGGGGGATACTAATAGAACCTCAGTTATGGGGTTGGCGTGAGGATTCAATGAGTTCAGAGATGCCGAGGGATCCGGACAGCGCTCGCTATTAGAAGGCTGCAAAGTACCGAGGTCCACGCTGCATACATGGCCTCAAGCAGGAGAATATTGGAATGGGAGGGGGGAGCAGGCACAACTGGGTGTGTCCAGGAATTAAAAGAAAGAGTTTACATGTGGGGAGCATGTGAGAAGGGGAGGTGGGGGAAGACAGGTGGAGCTCCCAGAGCTTGTACAAGAGTGTGAAGGGTCTGTGCTGAACCTGGGCTTCCTGCAGGTGAAGGGATGTGGCAGACCTCCTGGGTGCAAGGATGGTGCAACCACTTTTATGCCAGATGGGTGAGGGTGGGGCGTATGCAATCGGGCCCCGAGGGACACAGGTGAAATGTGCAAAATCTTGAGCTGTCCTGTGGAGTGAGGGGGCCGACGTGCAAGAGCCTCGTTAGAGGGCACCAGGGACTAAAGGAGGAACCCGGTGGTGGTATGAGAGGATGGGGGAGGGATGCCAGCATGTGGAGCTCAAGTGTCCACGGTAGACATGGACACACAGGGTGGCCACGCAAGGGCCTGGGGCCTAAACCGAAGGGGAGTGTTAGTGCAGGAGGGGGCTACAATTCATAGCATCAGTGCCCGTGAGGCAGGCATGAGTGTGCAAGGGATCCTGCGAGTCAGTGCACTAAGGCCCAGAATATGAGGACAGGGTTCAGTGTGGGACAACAACCCAGGTGTGCTTGTGCCAAGTATCACTGAGGAGACATGAGGGGCCCAGTTGCTGAGGGGGTGATGGGAATGCAAGCCTCATGGGCTACAAGTGTGAGATGGGAGGGGGTGTGCAAGAGCATGTGGGAGGAATGTGCAGGTGAGGAACAAAGGAGAAGTGTGAGTGTAAGGGGAGTGCAAGAGAACAGGGAATGTGGGCGACATGCAAGCTAAGTGTGAGGTGGGCTGGGGGCCTGCCAGGGCCACATGAGTGTGACCTTCCAGCAAGTAGGTGTGTAAAGTGCATTCAGACATCTGTGGGTGGGCATATGAGAGGCTGAGATAGGCTACATTGGGCCAAGGATCAGCCTGGCCTCCAAGGACAGTCAGGGGTTCATGGGGTAAGTGGGAGGGTGGTCCATGTGTGCATGGGAGATCGAGGGCATGCCAGACAGGGCATGTGGGGGGTGAATAAGTGAGGGATGGACAACCATATAGAGTGCCGGGACCATATCCTCAGGGTGTGTAAGAGGTGTGCACCCACACGTGGACCCCAAGTAGACATCATGTGCTGGGACCTCAGAGAGCATTTGGGGGCACACGTGGTGACTGGTGAGGGGCAGACCAGCATAGCAAGGTACCCCAGAGCCCCCACGGTGAGTGTGTAAAAGAGAGGGCACACCAGGGCTGCTGGGAAGACAAGCAAGGAAGATGTATTAACGATCTACAACCACCACGTTCCAGTACGTGACGGCGTGGGTGTGACTAGAACTCTAAGGACACACTGGAGCTCCCAGAGTGAGCGTGCAAGGGGCAGGCACGGTGTTCAAGCAGCGAGTGGGGGCACAGCGACGCTGCTGCACGTGCAATCCATCTCTAGGCTAAATCTGCAAGGGGTGGGCAGGGGAGACCCGGGGACATGCAAGGGCACTGCAGAGCCCACAACATGGGGGCGAAAGGGTGGGCACGGGCTTGCAGGGGTGGAGCAAGAGCCCCCCGGGGCTGGCAGGGTGGCTGTATGAAGCGGGTGTCCGCCCCGTGGGGGTCCAAGCGTGCGAGGAGTATGCGCGGGGGTTGGGGGAGGCGAGCATGCAGGTGCACGGGCCGACCAACCTGGGGCATCTCCCACTGCATGCGGTTGGTCTCTGAGATCTCAAAGTAGATGCGCTCGATGCGGCGCGAGGCGCCCATAATCTCGATGCGGCCCAGGTAGGGCCGGAAGTACTCAAGGATGCTCTCCGCCAGCTCCAGGAAGGTGCGCAGGCGTGGGTCGTGGGGCACGTGCTCCGACAGGTTGGTCAGCAGCACCGCCACGTTGAAGCCGATGTCGCGGGCGGGCTCCTGGAAGCGGTTGGCGAACTCCTCACAGTTGATCATCTCGTTCTCATCGGCTTCGGAGCAGGAAAGCAGGAACTGGATTTCTGGGCCAGTGAACTGCTTCTGGCTGTCCATAGCCTGGGGGCAGGCAGGGGTGCGTGGGAAAGGTCAGAGGGCTGGCCCGGTGAACGTCAGTGTTCCTCTTAAATACAGTTATGGACTTTTCATAAAGACAGAAAATTCCAGAACCCTTAACAGCACCCAAGGCTGAAACCCCACAGGTTGGCACAGATGGGGCTGTACCAGCTATCAAAATACCGGCATGCTGCATGTCTATAAAGCTGGGCCACCCTCCTGGAAGATACATTCCTTTTTCAGAGATGGTAAGATGAGGATTGAAAAAACTCAGCAGTTGTGCTGAATGGCCAAGAAATGCTGCCACAGGCTCTCCACGGGCTGTGCACTCCTGCTGTCTATCCTCCCTGCTGGATGGTGCATATGGGCCTGTCCCACCCGGGGCAGGGACCCTGTGGTTGTAGGCAGGGTCTGTCCAGATGGGATCAGGGACTGGAAGAGAATAGAGCCGTGGCATTGCTCTCCCTGACTTCCTCCCTGAGCTGGCCATGTCCCTCCCCACCCCCAAAAGTCAGTCCTACAGTCCTGCACACAGCTTCTTCTATCTCCAAGTTAGGTAGGTAATTACCCTTTCCTCCAGGACAGCCCCTCCACGACAGGACCCTGACACATATCACCTCCCACCCCAAACCTCTCCCCAGGCCCGTTTGGGCTGCCCCCACCCCTTTCCAGCAAGTACATCATTGACACTTGACGCAGTGGAGGGCTCTGAATTTCACTAGAAACAGTCATATGCCCATCACCCCAGAATTAAATGCTCACGTGGACATATTTTTCAAATGCTATATATTTAAGAACTAAACATTACAGGTATGATTGGAGCCTTCTGTGCATGCTTGTCCCCTCCCCTCCACCTCATGCCACCCCCAACTTCTCCCAAAGTAACCACTATCCTGGTGTTGATCTCTTCTTCGAACATGTCTCAATACTTCCACTACCTATATCCTGGCATTTTCTCACAAAAATACATAGTATCCCCTGCAATTTTTTTTAATTTAAAGAATTGCTATTATAGGGGCACGTGGGTGGCTCAGTGGGTTAAGCCTCTGCCTTCGACTCGGGTCATGGTCTCAGGGTCCTAGGATCGAGCCCCGCATCGGGCTCTCTGCTCAGCGGGGAACCTGCTCCCTCCCCCCGACCCTGCCTCTCTGCCTACTTGTGATCTCTCTCTCTGTCAAATAAATAAGGAAAATCTTTAGAAAAAAATAAAAAATAAAGAATTGCTATTATATAACTTGAAACTTGCTTTCTTCAACTATATTTTTAAAGATCTACCCATGTTGACAGATGGATCAAACGAATTCATTTTTCCTGTTATGTAGTATTTCTAATAAATGTAACACCATATATCCTCCTGATACTGGACATTCAGGTGGTTTCCGGTTTTTTTTGCTTTACAGACAACACTTTCATTGAACAGTCTTGTGCTGATCTCCTGTGCACTTCTGGCAAGAAGTTCTCTAGAGCAGTTTGTCTGAGTCAAATGTTTTGACTGCACTCACAGGTAGAATGCATTTTGCAGTGCGAATCCAGGGAAAGGGGTTCATGACACAATTCTGACTTTCGCTATGCAACACTCTCTGCCGTGTTCGATTCAATTGTATTTTTAAAGATGTTGGTCATGACTTAACGAAATTAACTTCATGACCCAAAGATGAATTGCACCATGTAGTCTGAGAAATGCTGCTCTAGGATATGAATAGAAGTGAAATCTTCTGGCTCCAAAAAGTGCTTTGTAGCCAAGAACTTTGCAAAATGCTTTCTAAATGAGTAACCCGCTTTGCAGATCATGAAGCGTTCTAGAAACCACAGAATGTGGAGACATAATCATACAGGAACTCCTCACCATCTACCTTTGCTGCACCGACCTGCCTTCTCCACTTATGATGTGGTGTGTTACTTCCCCCTCTGAAAAGACCCCCTCCCTACAGAAAGGCCTGGAACACCATCCCCTCCATTCCTCTTGGACTCTGCTCTTGTGATTTTCAGCTCTCTCTTTGTCATCATCCATTTCCCACTCCCCTTCTTTTGAAATACCTCCTTCTCTGATTGCTCCTCCTCTGATTGCTTCTCTGAATACCTCCTTCTCCTTCCTACACTGGACTCCTCTTTATTCCAGACTTCTAAAGGCTGGGGACACTACTCCTGGAATCTGCACCCCTTTCTTGAGAAACACACTCTCCATGGAGATATTCACTGAGGCCCAAGGCTCTGAACACTATCCCACACCAAGGATGGTCCAATTTACATCTCAGTCCCAACTTTGCCCCAGAATCCAGATAGTTAACAGCCGATGCCCTTACCTGACATCTTTTCATGGATCTCTACCCCAAACTGGAAATAGTCTAAACTGAACTTTTGGTTTCAAAACCTCTCCTCCCACTGTCTTACCAATCTCAGGAATAGCATCGCTCTCCACCCAGCTGCTTAAGCTAAAACCTTTGAGTCATCCTTGATTCCTCTTTTTTGTCTCACCACCCACACCCGATTCATCAGCAAATCTGTCAGCTCTGCTTTCACAGATCTAGAACCCACACACATCTGCCCCCTCGATGGTCCCAGCCTGGTTTTGGTCCTGCATCGTCTCCCTCTGGACTCTCATAGCAACCTCTTCCCTGCTCTCCCTGCTCCCCCTCAATCCCCAGCCAGGGACCCTATAAACATCTAAGGACACACCTCTCCCTGCTCAGAATCGTCCCGTGCCTCCATCTCATTCAGGTTAAAAATTGGAGACTTGGGGGGCGCCTGGGTGGCTCAGTGGGTTAAGCCACTGCCTTCGGCTCAGGTCATGATCCCAGGTCCTGGGTTCAAGCCCCACATCGGGCTTTCTGCTCAGCAGGGAGCCTGCTTCCTCCTCTCTCTCTGCCTGCTTCTCTGCCTACTTGTGATTTCTCTCTGTCAAATAAATAAATAAAATCTTTAAAAAAAAAATTGGAGACTTGGGGGTGTCTGGGTGGTTCAGTAGGTTAAAGCCTCTGCCTTTGGCTTAGGTCATGATCTCAGGGTCCTGGGATCCAGCCCTGCATTGGGCTCTCTGTTCAGCGGGGAGCCTGCTTCCCTCTGTCTCTCTGCTTGCCTCTATGCCTACTTGTGATCTCTGTCAAATAAATAAATAAAATCTTAAAAAAAAAAATTGAGTGCAGGAGTCTTTCCTGCACCCAACCAGGCTCAGCATGTCTGCTGTGTCCCTCCCCTCTGGCACTTTACCACTCCCATTTTCCCCATCAACAGCCCTCTCCAGTCATGCTGGCCTCCCTTGGCACCCCTCTAGTTCCTGCCTTTCAGCCTTTAGACTTGCTGCCCCCTCTGTCTGGGATGCCACAACCTCCCACACCTCCAAGTGGTATGTTTCAGCTCCAGCTTCAATGCTCTCTTCTGGAAAGGCATCCCCCGTCCACACAGTTGTCAGGACTTATTCCACTCATGCTCTCTCTCACGCCATCCTGCTCATTTCCTTCAGACTACAGATTATAACCTGAAATTATTTTGTTTAGTTCTTTACTTTTGGGGGGGGGCAGAGAATCTTAAGCCAGGTCCATGCCCAGTGCTGTGGGGCTCAACCCTAGAGCATGATCTCACCCTGAGATCATGACCTGAGCTGAAATCAAGAGTTGGAGGCTTAACCGACTAAGCCACCCAGGCACCCCATTTTTGCCCCCTCCCACTGGGCTGTCTGCTCTGAGGAGGGATCTCGGTCTGTTCCACTTGCTGCTACACACAGCAGATGCTCAGGACACATTTTATCAAGTGAATTAAGCATCTTTTTTTTTTTAATTAAGCGTCTTGAAAGCAGAGAAGACTTTGCTCCTTCGTGACAATTTTTGAAAGTTAAAAAGTCCTTTTAAAAATCCTGAACTTGCCTTTTAAGCCATAAAGAAGCCAAAAAGCATGTTGTGAAACACATATCTGTAAGGCGCCTTGGGATCCTATGAAGCTTTGTGTTTAGGAAACCACACGATGTTTGACAAATGGTCCCTAGAAATGAGAATATTAGAAAAAATGAGCATATTGCCATTTTGCCATCGCTCGTGCACGAACATGTCTGGGTATCGAACATCAGTAGCTGCTGACCTCACCAAAGGAGAGAGAACAGGGAAGGATTTGCCTCCTGATGAACGTAGGTAGTGCCACAGAGGATATGCCAACAAAACAAAGCAACAAACCAACCAAATGGAACCAGCATCTGATGGGCTTCTTGACCGGAAGTCTCAGTTTACAGGAAACACAGGGCAAGGAGGAATGTGCTACATGACACTAGAAGGTTGGCTCATCCAGATGGAAACTGTGGGACGCTCTACAAACAGCACAGTCACTTTCCAATGAGAGCTGAGGGCCACTTGGGGCTGCTGAGTCCTTGAATCAGGGTGGGTGCTGATTGAGATTTACATACTGGATTTCAAAGACTTAGCAGGAAAAAAGAATGTAAGATATTGAATGCTTTGTTGTTTTTTTTTTAATATTGATTACATGTTGAAATAATATTTTGGATCTATAAGTTTAAATACAATATATTGTTGAAAATGACCTCATGCAATGTGTTTTGCTTTTTAAGTTTTTTAAAGATTTTATTTATTGATTTGAGAGAGAGACAGTGAGAGAGAGCATGAGAGGGGAGAAGGTCAGAGGGAGAAGCAGACCCCCCATGGAGCTGGGAGCCCCATGCAGGACTCGATCCTGGGACTCCAGGATCATGACCTGAGCTGAAGGCAGTTGCTTAACCAACTGAGCCACCTAGGCGCCCTGTGTGTTTTGCTTTTTAAATGCAGGGGTACTAGAAACATTGCTCACATTGTATTTCTAATTTTTTTTTTTTTTTGACAGAGATCACAAGTAGGCAGAGAGGCAGGCAGAGCGAGAGGAGGAAGCAGGCTCCCTGCAGAGCAGAGAGCCCAATGCGGGGCTCGATCCCAGGGCCCTGGGATCATGACCTGAGCCGAAGGCAGAGGCTTAACCCACTGAGCCACCCAGGCGCCCCTGTATTTCTAATTTTTTAAAAAAGATTTTACTTACTTATTTGACACAGAGAGAGAGACAGTAAGAGAGGGAACACAAGCAGGGGTAGTAGGAGAGAGAGAAGTAGGCTTTCTGCCAAGCAGGAAGCCTGATGCAGGGCTTGATCCCAGGACCCTGGGACCATGACCTGAGCCAAAGGCAGACGCCTAACAGCTGAGCCACCCAGGCGCCCTTGTATTACTAATTTTTTTTTAAAGGAAACTCTACGCCTACCATGGAGCTCAAACTCCTGACCCTGAGATCAGGAGCTGCATGTTCTACCAACTGAGCCAGCCAGGAGCCCTGCTCACATTGTATTTCTATCAGAGAGTACTCCTCTCTAGCACCAAACACCTGGGTCTCCAGCAGATCAACTACAAGGAAAAGGAAAAGTGCTGGAGGGGAAGCAGTAGATATAAGGAGGTTTAAATATCAACTGGTTGGGCGCCTGGGTGGCTCAATGTGTTAAGCCACTGCCTTCGGCTCAGGTCATGATCTCAGGGTCCTGGGATCGAGTCCCGCATCGGGCTCCCTGCTGAGCAGAGAGCCTGCTTCCCTGTCTCTCTCTCTGCCTGCCTCTCTGCCTACTTGTGATCTCTCTCTGTCAAATAAATAAATAAAATCTTTAAAAAAAAATAAATATCAACTGGTTGCAAAGGATGGACCTTGTTTATATTTTTATATCTTTAAGATTTTTATTTATTTTTTAAAGATTTATTTATTTATTTTTAAGATTTTATTTATTTATTTGATAGAGAGAGAGAGATCACAAGTAGGCAGCGAGGCAGGCAGAGAGAAAGGGGGAAGCAGGCTCCCTGCTCAGCAGAAAGCCCGATGCGGGGCTCAATCCCAGGACCCTGGGATCGTGACCTGAGCCGAAGGCAGAGGCTTTAACCCACTAAGCCACCCAGGCACCCCAGGATTTATTTATTTTAAAGATTTTATTTATTCATGAGAGCAAGAGTATGTTGGGGGGAGGAGCAGAGGGAGAGGGACAAGCCGACTCCATGCTGAGCCCAGCCCAACGCAGGGCTCCACCCCAAGACCCTGAGATCATAACTTGAGCTGAAGTCAAGAGTTGGCTGCATAATCGACTGAGCCATGCAGGCGCCCCCAGAAAACATTTCTTAAGGTATACGTGACATTTATGAGATTTGGAAATGCGAACAATGACTAGATATTTGATGATTTAAAGAATTGTGGATATTTTTCGTTTCATTTTTTTATTCCCTTTTTGGTTAGGAATGATAATGACATCACAGTTTGTTATTATAAAAAGAGAACTAAGTATCCTTACAAAATAAAAGTATTTTTTTAAAATTTTTTTTTAAAGATTTTATTTATTTATTTGACAGAGAGAAATCACAAGTAAGCAGAGAGGCAGGCAGAGAGAGAGGAGGAAGCAAGCTCCCTGCTGAGCAGAAAGCCCGATGCGGGGCTCGAACCCAGGACCTGGGATCATGACCTGAGCCGAAGGCAGCGGCTTAACCCACTGAGCCACCCAGGGGCCCCATATTTTTTTTTTTAAATTTTTATCCATTTAATTGAGAGAAAGAGAGCGCACAAGCAGGGGGAGGAGCAGAGGGAGAAACAGACTCCCCCTTGAGCAGGGAGACCAACGCAGGAACCTATCCCAGGACCCCTGAGATCATGACCTGAGCTGAAGGCAGATGCCCAACCAACTGAGCCACCCAGAACCCCAAAAGAAAAGTCTTTTAAGACCATCTATTATACAATTCCATTTATACGAAGTGTCCAGAATAAGCAAATCTATAGAGACAGAAAGTAGATTAGCCTTTGACAGGGGCCTGGGTGGGGGAAATGGGAAGTGACTGCTAAAGGGTACAGGGTTTCTCTTTTGGGGTGACTAAAATGTTCTAAAATTAGATTGTAGTTATGGTTGCACAATTCTGTGAATATGCCAAAAAAAATTGAGTTGTACATTTTACTTTTTTTATTTTTTTTAAATATTTTATTTATTTATTTGACAGACAGAGATCACAAGTAGGCAGAGAGGCAGGCAGAGAGAGAGGGAGAAGCAGGCTCCCCGCCGAGCAGAGAGCCCGATGCGGGGCTCGATCCCAGGACCCTGGGATCATGACCCGAGCCGAAGGCAGAGGCTTTAACCCACTGAGCCACCCAGGCGCCCAAGTTGTACATTTTAAATGGATGAACTTATGAGATATACCCCAAAATATTTGCAGACTATTAAAAAAATAATAATAGGAAAAAAAAACCTCAAAACAGTACTGACCAAGAATAAGTTAGTAGCCTGAAATGTGTCTTCAGCCACCAGAAAGGGCTTTCTACACTGTAATAGGTGTTTTGGAATCTGCAAAGTACTTACTTATCAATGAAGACATGCCTTGCAAAGTGTGAACTCTGTCAACCATAAAGGATTTGGGAAATCAGATAACAATGCTATACTTTTAAAATGGACGAACAGAAATTTAGAAATAAACATCTGGAGAGAAGCACACCAGAGTGGCTGTCAGTGGCAGTTTTTGGACAGAAAGGTGGGATGACAACAGGGTTATGGGTGGGAGCCAAAAGTGACCTTGACCGCAGTGGTAAAAGTTCTGAGTTTCTTTACAAGAAGAATTTATTCTTGTCTTACCTATTTCATTAAAAATTAATAAGATATTTTTTTTAAAGATTTTATTTATTTATTTGACAGAGAGATCACAAGCAGGCAGAGAGGCAGGCAGAGAGAGAGGAGGAAGCAGGCTCCCCGCTGAGCAGAGAACCCGATGCGGGGCTCGATCCCAGGACTCCGAGATCATGACCCGAGCCGAAGGCAGCGGCTTAACCCACTGAGCCACCCAGGCGCCCCAATAAGATATATTTTTTAAAGATTTTACTTATTTATCACAAGTAGGCAGAGAGGCAGGCAGAGAGAGAGGGAGAGGGAGAAGCAGCCTCCTCGCTGAGCAAAGAGCCTGGTGCAGGGCTCAATCCCAGGACCCTGGGATCATGACCTGAGCCAAAGGCAGAGGCTTTAACCCACTGAGACACCCAGGTGCCTCCAAAATTAATAAGATATTTTAAGTGACTTTCTACATGAGAATCAAAGTATTCCACATAGCCAAACATATATGTAATAACACCATAAGCAAAGTCAAAAGATAAATGATGAACTAGGAAATACAGGTGCAACTCCTATAACTAACAAAGTTATAATCAGCCTAATATATAAAGAGCTCTAGAACTCAAGGAGAAAAATAAGAAAGAAAGAATATAAGCCAAAGACATGGTCAGTTCACTGGACAGGCAATATAAAAGAAAGAACAGAAAAAGATGCGTCACTGCATTCACACCAGGAGGTATGACTTAAACGTGGACTTAAACTGCATAGCAATATTGTTTTTCACCTATCAGATTGGCAAAAGTCCAAATATTTGACAATGCGGTCTGGTGGCGAGGCTGTGGGGAAACAGGCACTCTCACAGGTTGTTAATGAGAGGGAAAAACAGAGGGCAAAATTTGCCCAAATGACAAATGAATTTACTCTTTAACCCGGAAATCCTGCTCTTGGAAGTATATTCTTAGATATAACTGCACATAAAGAATGACATTATGTACAAGGGTATTTGTTGTAGCCGGCATTGCTAGTGGTCCAAAAGAAGCCTTCCTCAGCACACTTACTCCCACCCACTGGAAATTTGCAGTACAAATATACAGTATCTGTGTTATCAACTGTACCTCTGTACAGTACACAACTTGCACAACTGTCCACGAGTTGTAAAAGCAAAAGACTAGGAGAGAAGCAAGTGTCTGTCAGCAAAGAATCATCAAAGAAACCATATGGTCTCTCTCTGATCTCCAGAATATATTATTAAGTGATATGGACCAATGTATGTAGTTCACTGCCAATTATGCAAGAAAGGAGGAAAAATAACAAAATCTGGAAGGAAAAAAAAACGATGCAAGGATACAAAGGAAACTAATGTTATTCACAGCAGCGGGGGAGGTCGGGGGAGGAGGGAAGTAGGCTGAGAAAACAGTGGGAGTGAGACTTCCCACTTCATATATTGTTACATTTTTGCTGTTCAAATCATGTGAATGCATTCTTTACTCTGGAAAAAAAACCAAGGCAATTTTCAAGTTACAGATCATAACTCTGTGACACAGAGATACTGACCTACAAAATGTTGTGTAAATGACATCAAACCTTGTGTGTGAAGCTCTGGTCAGGAGGGATCTTTACCCATTTCATTTTCTAAATTCATCCTTTTCTTAAAAAAAATTTTATTTATTTGACAGACAGATCACAAGTAGGCAGAGAGGCAGGCAGAGAGAGGGGGGAAAGCAGGCTCCCTGCTGAGCAGAGAGCCCGATGTGGGGCTCGATCCCAGGACCCTGAGATCATGACCTGAGCCAAAGGCAGAGGCTTAACCCACTGAGCCACCCAGGCACCCCTTAAATTCATCTTATAACTCAACGTTCGTACCCATTTACCAACCTCTCCCTATTTCCTCCATGCCTGAGCCCTTCACATCACTTACTTTTCTATTCTGTTTCTACCAGTTGTTTCTGGTTTTGTTCTTTCTTTCTTTCTCTTTCTTTCTTTCCTTCCTTCCTTCCTTCCTTCCTTCTTTTTTTTTTTTAAAGATTTCACATGTAAGTGAGGCCATGAACTATTTGTCTTTCCATTTCTGGCATATTTCACTTAGCATAATGCCCTCCTGGTTCAGCCATGTTGTTGCAAATGACAAGACTTCCTTCTTTTTTTTAAAGGCAGAATAACAGTCCATTACATATCACATTCCTAGGTTAGTTCCATACCTCAGATATTGTGAATAATAGCTGTAATGAACACGACAGCACAGATATCTCCTTGAAACAATGGTTTGGTTTCCTTTGGATATATACCCAGTTGCGGCACTGCTGGGTCTGACAGCAGTTCTATTTTTAATTTCATTTCCTAGTTCTAATTTAATTTTTTAAGGAAAAAATGTGGTTTTTCCTTAGTGGCCACTCCATTTCACATTCCCACCAACGGTGCACAAGGGCTCCTTTTTCTTTCGCTTTGCCCACACTTGCTATCTCTTGCCTTTTTCATAATAGGCATCCTCACAGGTATGCGGTGGTATCTCATTGTGGGTGTGATTTGCATTTTCTCTGATGACGAGCGATGTGGAGGACCTTGTATTTACTTAATTTTTAAGGAGGCTCCACATCCAGTGCGGAGCACAACGTGGGGCTTGAACTCATGACCCTGAGATCAAGACCTGAGCAGAGATCAAGATTTGGACACTTACCCGATGGAGCCATCCAGGTGCCCCCTTGAGGACCTACCTCGTCATGTGCCTGTTCGCCACTTGTATGTCTTCTGAAAAATATCTATTCAGATCCTCTGCCCATTTAAAAATTAGGTTATTTGGTTTGTTTTTGTGTTTTTTTGTTGTTTTTGTTTTGTTTTGTTGTTTTTGCTATTGAGTTATGCAAGTTTCTTGCCATATTAGCCCCTTACCATATCTATGATTTGCAAATATTTTCTCTTATGCTTTCCTTTTCTGAGAAGAATCACTTCAAAGTTATGAATGAGGTGTATTTTAGTTCCTACATGGTGATTTTTGGTTCCCTGGCTGAGATTCTCTCCTTAAAACTGCCAGGCTCAGAGAGTAGGGCTGGGACTTCCAGCCAGGGCCTGATGCCGAGGGAAAGGACACTCTTTTTTTTTTTTTTTAATTTTATTATTATTTATTTGACAGAGAGAGATCACAAGCAGGCAGAGAGGCAGGTAGAGAGAGAGGAGGAAGCAGGCTCCCTGCTGAACAGAGAGCCCGATGCGGGGCTCGATCCCAGGACCCTGAGATCATGACCTGAGCCGAAGGCAGCGGCTTAACCCACTGAGCCACCCAGGCGCCCCCTTTTTTTTTTTTTTTTTTTTTTTTTAATTTTGAAAGGACACTCTTTATTGAACTAGAGTAATGGTTGAGTCTGGAGGCGGTGCACTCTGGAGCCAGACTGCCTGAGTTCTAATCCCAGCTTTGTTGCTTATTAGCTGTGTGACCCTGAGCATGGGACTTCACCTCCCTGTGCCTCAGTTTCCACTTCTGTCAATGAGAATAAAAAACAGAGGCACCTGGGTGGCTCAGTGACTTAAGCATCTGCCTTCAGTTTGGGTCATGATCCCAGGGTCTTGGGGTTGAGTCCTGCATCAGGCTCCCTGCTCCGTGGGCAGCCTGCTTCTCCCTCTGCCTGCTGCTCCCCCTGCTTGTGCACTCATGTGCTTGCTCTCTCTCACAAATAAATAAATAAAATATTTTAAAAAGAGAGAGCGAATAAAAAATAGTCCTTACCACTTAGGGTTGGTGTAAGGACTATGTGACCTAATCCATTTACATACAGGGACCTGGCACAGAGAGAGACCATGGTAACTATCAGCTCTTCTGGAAGGTGGACGGCTCAGGGACAGCAAGGAGTGAAGCGGGGGGGCGGAGAGACTGACAGGGAAGGCAGGGCTCTCACAAGTGCGCGGCCCAGATGCGCAGGGAAGCAGGTATCGTGGAGGGGAGGAAATGGCCGACAGTGGCCAATGCCACAAAGATAACAGAGGAGAGATTCAGGGTGTAGAGGTCACTGGGGTGAAGATGTCACTGACCATCTTGGTCAGGGTAGTTTCAGGAGAGTGACAGGGACCGAAGCCAACAAGCCCTGAGTCAGAAAGTGGGTGGGAGGCGAGAAAGGAGTGAGCGGAGGTCGACAGTCCTTGGAAGGCATGGCTGAGAAGTGGGAGAGACACAGGGAGGCTCTCAGGACACCTGGGAGGCTGGGGACACTGAGGATACTTTTTAACTGAGCAGACCCTGAATGTTTAACATTTTTTTTTAATGTTTATTAAATGGGCTAGCCCTAGCTTAAAGTAAGAACGAGTACACTGATACATAAAAATAAATGGATGGACAAGTACAGCAAAATGGTACCTAATAAAGGGAAAGGATATGGTGAGGTTAGGAAACTCCCATATGTTGGCACACCTGGATGGCTCAGACGGTTAAGTGTAGGACTCTTGATTTCCACTGAGGTCATGATCTCAGGGTCATGAGATCGAGCCCCATGTCAGGGTCTGCACTTGGTGTGAAGTTGGCTTGGGATTCTCTCTCTTCCTTGGCCCCTACCCCCTCCCTCTCTCTAAAAAAAAAAAAAAGTTTAAAAAATTTTTAAAAATAATAAAAAAGAAAAAAAAAAGAAAACCACCATTTGTCAACTACCACAGTAATCCCCATTTCAGGCAGAATCACCAACAGATGCTAACCCTTGAGGGTGAGCGGAATATTTATATTGTCGCAAAGCATGTCCTCATAGGATATGAAAGGGAATGATGGTGCCCGTGCAGCGGAGACCCTGGTAAATGCCTCCTGAACCGAGCAAGCCAAGCTAAAGCCAACAGCGATAGGAAGAACCCCCAGACAGAATGCAGTGAGGACATATTACTTCTACCGCATTCCTGCCTAAAGCTCCAACCTGAATTGACTCATGGGAAAAATCTCAGGCAAACCCACATTCTGGAACATTCTCTAAAAAAACAATCTCTGTTCTTCATAAATGTCAAGGTCATGAAAGACAAGGGCTGAAACATTCTCTAAAAAACCGCTCTCCATTCTTCAAAAATGTCAAGGTCATGGAGGACAAGGATAGATTGAGGAAGGGTGCGGGATTGAAGGAGGCCAAAGAGACAGGATGTCTAAACGTGGTCCCTGACCGCTGGATTGCCTCCTCAGCAGGAAAAACAATTTCTTCACTGAGTGAGAACTGAATTAAGGTCTGTAGCTAGCTGAGTCATACTGATGCTAATTTCTTGATTTGCATAATTGTTCTGGGGTTATGAGAGAGGATGAACTTGTTCTCAGGAGATACACACTGAAGTATGTAGAAGAAAAGCAGAATCATGAGAGAGCAAATGTGGTAAAAGTGAGCATTTGGGCGGTCGGGGTGAAAAGGTGATCAGAAATTCTATGCATTGTTCCTGTGGCTTCTCTGTAGGTCAGAAGTTATTTCCAAAGAAGCAGTTAGCATAAGGGTGAGGGGAAAGATCTGGCAGGAAAAATAGTAGGGAGCATGTTTTGAGTGCCCCTGTGTTCCAGGAACAGCCCACATGCTGTCTGCCTCACAGAGGTCTTGTGAGACAGTGAATGTCACTATCCTAGTCCCATGTCACAGAGGAGGAAACTGAGTCTCAGAGCGGCTGAGTGACGTACCTGGAGTTCCATAGGGAGAGAGGGGAGAGCTGGGGTGGGAGGACTGACAGAGAGATGAGGGGGCTCCTGGATAAAGCTGCTTCCTTCATTTCCCTCCTAAAGACCTCGTTATTTGACCTGTAATGGTCATTAATGATCACCTCCCCATCAGACTATAAGCTCCATGAAGGCAGAGCTGTATCTGTCTCAGTTATTGCTGTGTCCGTGGTACCAGCAGAGGACCCAGTATGGAGAAGAAATCCAACAAACGTTTCTCAACGGAATGACCGTGATTGGTTTTTTTTTTTTTTTTTTTGTGATTGTTAATGATAATATTATGACTAGGAATAATGATAACAGAAATAAAGGTTCTCATCTGTGTTCATGCACTTTGCCTTCAAAACAACCCCAAAGACGGTGTTCTCCCCATTTTACAGGTAAAGAAACTGAGGCTCACAGGGACGTCTCTTGCCACTTGGCACCCCATTCACCTGCCTTCTAGCACCCACCTTCTGGAAGTCCTTCTTGGAGATGAGGCCACGGGGATCGGTAACATAGTCCTGGAAGGCCTCTGAGCCCACGATGTCCTTGAGTTTCAGGAACATGTCGAAGAACTTGAGGATCATCTCCACGTTGGATGAGGATTCCACAAGCATGTCCACCATCTGCCGGGCAATCATGCCGTTCACCACATTCCCTGTGGGCAAGGAACCAGTCAGTGTGGCCTGGGGCAGCCTGCTTTCTGAACCCCCACTGCCTGGCCTCCTTCCCCAGCTCGGGAGCCACCAGGCTCCAGGCATGATGTTGGTGGAAGTGTCCCTGGCCAGCGCCCACACCTCCCCCTGGAGGGCACGGCTCATTTCCTGACCTGCATCAGTGTCGTGTGTGAACCTGGTCGGTCCCTCCCTGACAGCTGGGGGGAGTCACCAAGAGAGATACCAATTCCAGAAGCTACCAGCAGGTCCCAGATGCCATGCCCAGTGCTGGGTTGGCACGCTCTCATCCTTCTAGAGGAGGGGTGTTACTATCCATTTGTATAGAGGAAAGAGGCTGGGACTCAAAGAAAATCACACACTCAGGATCCCAACATACCAGGATCCACACTCTAAGATCCCAACATGCCAGCCAGCAAGGGGGTGAGGAGGCTTTGAAGCCAGAGCTGCATGACCTCAGAGCTCACACACCAAAGCCTTCTACTAGTCCTCTGAGGCCAAGCAGGTCCAGAGAGAAGTGAGGTAGGGCCAAAGATAAGACAGTAGAGAGGAGTGGAGACTGTGGTAAAGTGGGATCCCACTGGCTCCAGCTTCTTCTTATACCTTTCACTTTTATTTATTTATATAGATTTTATTTTTTAAAATATTTATTGCTTTATTGGGGAGGAGGGGGAGAGGGAGAGAGAGAATCTCCAGCAGACTCCCCACTAAGTGAGGACCCTGATACCAGGGTCTCATGACCCTGAGATCATGACTTGGGCCAAACTCAAGAGCCAGATGCTTCGTTGACTGAGCCACCCAGGCACCTCATATTGTTTTATTAATTAGCAATAAATTATGGTCATTTTAAGTCACTAAGTTTTGAGGGCATTCATTAGGTAGCAAAAGCTAATTGAGACATTTGACAAAGAAACACATAAATAACTATGAGTTACGTAAACTTTGAAAAGCGTCGGGGCCACCCACCGTATTGAGATTTCTTTGGGGAGTCAATGATCTAAGGCACATACGGCCATGGCCTGATGTATGAGTGCTCAGTACGTGTTTGCTGAGCTCGTTACTGGGACTCCTTCACCAACCCACCTGACCTTGACACGATGTCAGATGAAGTTGAAGATTAGGGTCTCTGGGGTCTCAGAGAGCCATTCCCTGCTTGTCTGTCCCTTTGTTCCCTCCCCAGACCCCCACCTGCTGGGGGTTTACCTTCTAGTAGCGACAGCAACATCACCACCATGTCCTTCTGGAGATCTAGCAGCTCCTTCAGCAGCTCGATCTGGCTGGAGTCCTAGAGACCCCAGACCCCAGTTATGTGATTACTGGTCTCTGCAGAGATGCCTACCCCACTTCCAGCTGCTTCCGCCCCTCTTGACCCACCCTGCAGGGCCTAAGACCCCTTTTTACTCCCCTCTTACCTCCGAGGGGACCCGAGTCCAGACATGTTCCTCGGAAGCAGGGGAAGGGGTAGAGAGACAAGATTGTGGGGGTGGGGCTGGCACTCTGGGGGAAGCAGTCTTGACAGGTGACATGTGGGGCCAAGAGCTGGTGGCCAAGGGGGACTGGGAAGACAGAAGCTTGGGGCTTATGGAAGGGTGCTTGATATGTTTGTTGAATGAATGTGCAATGGAAAAAGCGAGGTGCTAGGTTCAGGAGAAAGGCTGGAGGACTCAGCCACATGCCTTTTGGTGAACAATCTGGGGAGGAGGTGGGGGTACACTGCCTGCCCTGTCACATGCCTCATGTAAGTCCTACATAAGCTTCCTTCATGGTCAGAGTTCTGTCTCATGGTCCCTATTTGTACCAAGCTGAGCTACATAAAAATGGCAATATGCGAGCATTTTTGACCCACCGAGTGGTCATCTCATCTGGTTCTACCTAATACAGCAGAGGAGGGGGAAGGATACTGGATAAATGGCAGGTAAGGCTCCTCTATTCCAGGCTCCTTCTCAAGTTCCTGATTCTAACACAGTTCCAAAGCTCGGCCTTCTGACTCTAAGATCCCAACATACCAGAATCTCAAGATCCTAATGTGGATGGGAGACTGTGGTGTGTGTCTGCGTGTGATGTCTAATCCAGCACCCTGCTTCGCACGACAACTGCACTCAGATCAAGTGGGGCTAACCCCACTTTCCTGGTTTCAGGGGCGGGTATATGGCCAGATCTGGCCAATCAGAGCTCTCTTTCCCCTGGCCACGGTGATTGGCTCAGGGATGAGCATGTGACCCAATAATCCAATGAGAGAACTGCAAGTCTGAGCTTCCATAGAAAAGGGGTCCTCTGCGCTCTGGATCAGTTACAGGGGTGCATAAAGGGGCATCCTTTTTCCAGCCAGTGTGAGAGCCTGCTTGAGACTGAAGCCAGAGAGAAGACATACCTTTCTGCTGACATCACTCAAGGCCCTGGACCTCTGATGTGAACTGAAGAATTCTTTTTCCCGCCTTAAGCCACCACTTTGCATTGGATTTCCAGCCCATGCGACCTAGCCCTAGTCCTTAGTTAATGAATTAACACCCCAGGGTTTCGAACTCTACACTAAAACACCAATATTCTCTAGACTTTGAAGATCACACCAACAACACAACTTCGGCTGCACTGACACCGAGGAATTGCATCCCAAGTTCAACTCCTTTCAAAAAGTCCGATGGCACCAGACAGGATTTCTGCCAGACCCTGTGGCCCCTTTGAATAACTAGATCAAGCCTCCCCTCCCTCCAGACGCTTCCTGCTGGGAAATGAGAATACAGTGTAGAGAACAGTGCCATCTGCTGGGAAGCTGGGGCATTTATGACGTTCGGGATGGAGATGGTGCAGCCTTGAATGTTTACCAGAAAGAAACAGAGCCAACGGACAAGGTGTTCACGAGACACTGCAAAGGGGCGGGGGCTGGTAGGGTAAGGGGAGCACAGGATTCTAGAAATGGGAAAAGGGCTCGACAAGGACCTTACATCATGGGTGCCCGAGATAGGCGTCATCTGCCGCAGGCAGAATAAAGAAACAAAGCACTCCTTCAGTCCCAATCCCTGACCTAGAAAGCGGAGCCCTTTCTATCCCCCGGGTATCAGAATCTGAGAGAAGCTCTTCGGAGAGAAAAGAACACCAACCAATCATAGAGGAACTCTAACTGGAGGGGGCGGGGCCTGCACATCAGACCAATAGAAGTGTGGGTGGGAAACCAGCCTACTGGTGGTGGCAGGGGTCAGGGGGGGTCATGCAGAGAGCCCATCCAGGAGGATGATGGATTTGGCCACCCGGAGGGAAGACGTCTGAAACATGCCAGGAGGCTTGGGTGCGAAACTGACTAAGAAATGGGCCACTTGAGGGATGCCCGGCAACAGCTGGATGAAGAAGAGAGGGGCCCGAACCTGAGCGAGCTTCATCATCATGTGGGCAAACACGTGCAGGAATCCCACCACAGCATCCCAGAGGCGGCTATGTGCCAGGCTCTGCTGGTTCCCGGTGCAGGGGCCCTGGGGGGTGCAGAGGGCTGCTGTGAGCCGCCAGCAGGGGGCGGGGTCCAGCAGGAGTGAGGGGGGAGGGGCGTTTCGCCTGGCACCAGTGGGCAGAGCCTACCTGTATGTACTCGGTGAGGCTGTTGAACACCTGTTTAGCGACCGACATGGCCTTGGAAAAGTTCCTCTTGCCCTGCTCCTCAATGACATCCTTGCCAGAGTAGTACCAGTAGAAGTCGCTGATGGATTCCTGGGGGGCCAATGGGGTGTGAAGGGGTGCTGGCCAACTCGTGGACCCCGCAGTCCCTGAGCTAGGTCGCACCTGGATGGTCTCCCGGCCTCACCTGCAGCCTCAGGAGGTAGTCCACCGTGCAGATGATGATGTTAATAGTGGTCGTGTTCCCCGTTTGTGTCCGTAGGTAGTTCTGGAAATCTAGGAAGATAAAAAGTCATACATTCATTGGGAGTCTACTGTGTGCAATCAGTGTTTGAGCGCCTGTTTTATGACAAAGGCATATAATCATCATCGTTAATTTAGTCTTTATTGAGTACCTACTGTGTGTCAGAGGAAGGTGAAGGTCATTTATTCATTTAGGTAGTAACCATTTATCAAGGGCCTACTAGATGCCAGATATGGTAGAGGGTCATTTATTTATTTTATTCCCCAAAAATATGTTTCTTGGGCACCTACAGTGTATGAGGGGAAAAATGGAGATTCAGCCTTAGATTTGTTTCCAAAAATTTTTATTGAATGCCTACTATGTGATGGGAGGAGATAGAAGTTTGGTTATTTATTCATTCATTTATCCAACAAGTATTTATTGAGCATATGCTATATGCTAATGTGAGATGGAAGATCGGCCACTTATTCTTTGGTACTACAAGTTTATTGAGCATTTACTATGCCTAAGTGGGTACATTTACAGCTTCCCTCTCCTGTAAAGAGCTCTGTCAACTTAGAACATGGCCACAGACATATATATTAGACAAACCTTTTGTCTATTTTGAATGGTACCAAATAGTCAAGACATGCAAAGCATCTGAGATTTGAAAGCTATTTCAAATATTTGTGTTTTTTTAAAGATTTTATTTATTTACTTGACAGAGATCACAAGTAGGCACAGAGGCAGGCAGAGAGAGAGAGAGAGGGAAGCAGGCTCCCCACTGAGCAGAGAGCCTGATGTAGGGCTCCATCCCAGGACCCTGAGATCATGACCTGAGCTGAAGAAGGCAAAGGCTTAACCCACTGAGCCACCCAGGTGCCTCTCAAATATTTATTTGATTGGGCTGGCTAATGAACCCACAACTTCATGCAAAGGACTGGATTGCAAATTTGGTAGGAGAGAGGAATTCCACCTGTTAGAACATTCTTGTTTCCAAGAAATCAGAGATCCAGGGAATAAAATTCATTTAAAACCCCAAAGACTGGGTGCCTGGGTGGCTCAGTGGGTTAAGCCTCTGCCTTCAGCTCAGGTCATGGTCTCAGGGTCCTGGGATCAAGGCGCACATTGGGCTCTCTGCTCAGAGGGAAGCCTGCTTCCCCCCCGCCACCTCTGTCTGCCTCTCTGCCTACTTGTGACCTTTCTCCCTCTGTCACATAAATAAATAAAATCTTAAAAAAAAATAAAAATAAAACCCCAAAGACTGATTCCACCTTAATTACAGTTAAAGAGAGAAAATCCTTGTCCCATGGCACAACAGTATTACATAAACCTTGAAGAGCAAGAAGTTGTGGAGATAAGAGCTTTTGAGAATGCAAAGCCATGGACCATGCCTTACCTACCATTGAACAGAGGAAAATAAAGAGTAAAGAAATTTACAAAAGGTTCACTGTAATGAACACTAGCCAAATGGGATTCAGGTTCTGTGGAAGTTAGACTTGTGATTACTCCCATACTGTGATGAAGGTTAGTTTCTGGGCAGTCTGTGGTTTCATAATCCCCTGCTATGTGTTATAACCACAACCTAGACACTGTTTATACTTGTTATAGGAAACAGCCTTGGGTAGAATGTTTGTCATACAGAATTCTGACTGTCCTTTTAATGTTGTGAGCGACATGGGCCACACAGGGTTATATGTTCTCATTAGTGATGTGTTTCCTTAGCTTGCTGTGTTATCCTTGATCTGCTGAAACTGTGTGCCAGGACGAAAGTTGGGGAAACTTGTTTGAGTTCAGAAAGAATCTGTAAGGCCTTCATCCTGGCAAACTATTTTATAAGCAAAATTAAGAAGTGATTCTAACAAACTCAACCCAAGCACAGAAATCTACCACATTTACATAACTTTGGCCAGCTGCTGCAAGACACCTGTAGGGGAACATGGCATGTGGCAAGGCACTCATCTGGTGCTCACAGTGATTTGGGGACAAACTGGTTTTGGGGAATCTGGACTGGCTAGAGCAGGTGCAAGTGAAGCGAAGTGGCCAGATTGCAGAAATTTGAGGGGGATTTAGGAAGGTGGGAGGACAGGGCTTAATAATGGTTGAAAACGAAGGATGGACAATCGGGTCAAGGATGGCTGGTGAGGCCACCATCCATAAGGGGTGAGGGGCCGGGAGATGAACTCAGGCAACCCTTGCAGACTGACCCCAAACCTTGGCCTCCTTTCCACTCACCCTTCCACCCACCCCTCCTCCTCACCATTGTTGTGCCCCTCACAGAGCAGTTGTAGGAATCGGAACAGGTCTTGGGTGAATTCGTCATCTGCCATGACCTTCTCTCCTGGGGTGGGGGGGAGAAGAAGGGGACAGGGCCCAGAAGGGGGTCAGACACGGCAGGACAGAGCATTCGCATGCACACGGCCCTTGCACACTCCACACGCATGCACAAAGCTACGTAGGGAGGAGCAGCTGCCACTTCAAAGAGGCTGTGAGGGTCACCGGCATCCATGACACCAGGGAGACCCGGCTTCAGAGTCATCAGCAGATGAAGACCGGAGGGGCCCTGCGTCATGAAGCTGGGGCCTCAAGCTTCTTTCTAAACATCACTGTCCCTCTGACATCACCACTTGTATGACGTCAGGAATGTCTGCCCACCCAGCAGAGGTTCAGGCAGCTGGTATCCCTTGACCCTTGACCCCATCCAGGGCCTGGAGGGGGTGGGGTTAATGGATTATGGGAATTGGAGTCACTTTCAAGCAAAGGCTCTTAGCAGGAGGGGATTGGATAGGGAGTGGGATCGAAAGCCAGCCAATTGGCTCAGATGCCTTGAAAGCAGCCAATCCAGGAGATGCAGGGGAGAGGTGTGTAAACATAGGCCAATCCGAACGGGCATCTGAAAGAAGCCAATCACCATGGGCTCTAGGGGAGGGAAAAGAGAGAGAGAGAGAGAGAAGAGGAGAGAGAGAGAGAGAGAGAGAGAGAGGGGCTAGACAGGAATGGGCCAACCAGAGCAGGCGCAGAGGAGGCACGCGCACCAATCAGAGTGGATGCTGGGGCAACCAATCTGGTTGGCGAATGGGAACCGCAGACTTGACCACTCTGGGGTCGCGGGCGCAGAGAGCAGGGTGCGCGGCAGCGGGGATTACCCCACCCCGGGACTGCGAATCTGGGTCTAGAAGCCTGAGAACGTCTAGCTGGAAAGGGATCTTTGCCACCTTCTCTAGCATCTGTTTACACAGCGGGGAGCAGGCTTATAGAAAGTAAGAGACTTGTTCACAGTCTCCAGTTGTTGTTAGTGGCTAATCTGGGACCTGAGTCTTGGTCTCCGGCTCAAGACTTTCTGCTGGCATGACGCCATCACTGAAGGGTTCCTCCCTCCCTGGATGTCCCAGATCCTCAGCCCCCAGGTGGAGGGGGCGGTTGGGGGTTAGAAGGGAGGGGTGCAGTAGCATAGCAAGGAGAATGGGCTGGGGGAATTACCGTTCTGGCGATTGATGACTGGGGCAGCCAACAGGATGGGAGGAGGAAGCAGGAGAAAAGAGGGCAAAAGAGAGACAGGAAGGAGACAGAGAGATAGACACAGATAAACAGTGACACAGTCAGGGACGAAGACATCAACACGGAGAGAGGAGCGACCACAGAGGATCAGAGCCATAAGGAGACAGAGTAGGAGATGGGGGGTAAAAGCGGAGGAAGAGAAAGAAGAGGGAAGAGAAACAGATGGACAAGTAGAGGTGGAGAGGTAGGAGGCGAGGATCAGGGCAGAAAAGTTAGACACATCACAACACGGCAAAGAGGAGACTCAATTAACCCGGATTAGGGGCATTAATGAGAACAGCAACCAGGGTGGGAGACTTGGGGCGTGTGGAGGGTCCGGTCGGTGTGGTGATGGGAGGCGGGGGGAGAACACAGGACGGAAGGACAGCCAGGGGTGGGGACCCTGAGGAGGGAGACCCTGGAGGAATGTGGGGGCACGACTGGGGATCACTCTGAGAGGGGCGGAACTTGGGGATGATTGTAGGGTAGGGGTGTCTTGGAGGAAGGGAGCTCTGGGCAATGTGGGCGAGGGGGCGATCCCGAAGGAAGAGGATGTTCCAGGAGAGGGAAGCCCAAGAGAGGGCCTCACCAGTTCCATCCTCGTTCACCATGCCCAGCCCCTCTGCCTTGTTCTGTCTCTCGAAGGCATTGAGATCCAGGACGCTGGGAGAAAGAAAGGAAAGATGGGGCAGATGGGCTAAGGCCTTTGCCCCGCTCTTCCAGAGCCCTGCAGGCACCCTCCCACACACACACACATCCAGTTTGGGCAGAGAGCCACGGAAAAGCATGCATGAGCTGAAATCAAGAGGAAGCACAAACAGAACTGGGAGAAGGCACGTGGCAGCCGCTGTCAAGTAAGGTGGGGCTGGAATGACATATGTACAGGCTGGAATCAGGAGAAAACAGAAACCCTCAGTTAGCAAAAGCTTTAGGGGGTAGGGAGGGAAAGTCAGTGGACAGAAGAGAACAAAGGCGGACAGTAGTAGTCACATGAATGGGGGTCATCAGAAGAGAGCCCCGATTCCTTGCTGCCTGAGTGCCCCCTGAATTCACTACAAGCTTCTGGTTCCAGCTGTCCATTCTTCCTATTGTGATAATCGCCTCCCAGTACACCTTAGAGTGGGTCCATGTTCCTGGGGGTGGTACCAGGGGCGGGGACTCAGCCACACCAAAGGTGTTTAACCCACCAGAGGTCTGCTAGACCCTTACCTGCATGTTTGCATCAGCGCCTGGATACTCTGGAAGAAGCCCACTTCCTTCTTGTCCTTCAGATAATCCAGCATTTTCTACAGAGGGGGGCGGGAGCATCGGGGAAAGTGGGAGTCACACGGGAGCTTCTAGAGCTCTGTGCTTTCCTCCCAGGTCCTTTCTCCTGTTACCTGCTGCACATCTGCATTGCCTCCATTTAGGATGGAGATGCCCAGCTTCAGGGTGGAGGATACCATGGCGCCTGTCTCTCCTGGAGCGGGTGGGGATGGAGCAAAGACAGTGCACTCAGTCTGGGAGCTCTGTTCTCCACCCACCAGAAGACAGCCGTTCCAGGGTATGCAGGAGAAGGGGCTGGGGTCGCGTGCCATAGTGAAGGAAGAGCGAGAAATTGCAAGGCGAGTGGGACGTGCAAGGGCTGGAGTGCGAGGCGCAGGCAGGCAGGGTGGGAGAGTGAGCCATGGGTTCCCCAGGAAATGGGGGGCCGGGGGGAACTGGGGATGGGCTGCGTGTGCCCAGGAGGAGTGCCGGTGGGAAGGCACCTTTGCAGGCACTGATCATCTGCAGCACCATCTCGGCGGCTCCCCTGTTGTGCAGCCGCGCCTGCTGGTACAGCAGCCTCTGTTTCTCCATCTCTTTCTCCTGCAGCGGAGCCAGGCCCGTGGGGCCCAGTGAGTCTGGGTTCAGTAGCCCAGCCTTTGCCCCTCACAGCCTCAGCCCTCAGCCCTCTGCTCCCTGCTCCAACCATATCTGCTGGCTCATTCCTTTAATTGTGAGCTCTCTCTGTCCCCTGGCACTGAAGTCTACCACTTGTCTCTTGTCCTCAGAGCGTGGGGCCAGACATGGAACAATCTTAACCCGGGCCCGTGGTCCCCCGAGGGGTTCAAAGACACATTCTAGGAGGTTGGGGTGCCTGGGTGGCTCAGTTGGTTAAGTGTCTGCCTTTGGCTCAGGTCATGATCCCGGGGTCCTGGGATTGAGCCCCGCATCAGGGTGTACATTCAACGGGGAGTCTGTTTCTCCCTCTCCCCCTGCCCCTCTCCCCTACTCGTGCCCCCCAAAATAAATAAATATTTTAAAAAACCAAAAGGATGATTCTAAGAAAGGCTGCACTAGATGTTAAAAGGGACCCAGGCACCAAAAACATTAAGAAACTCAGGGAAATGTTTGCTGCCTGCCTTAATGATGAATGGATGGGTTAACTTCATGTTTATCAGTTCTTTCTCACTGCCTGGCCTTTGCATATGCTGTTCCCCCTTCCTGGAACACGTTTCCCCTTTTCTTCCTCTGGCATAATCCCTTTATTTTTTTTTAAAGATTTTATTTATTTATTTGACAGACAGATCACAAGTAGGCAGAGAGGCAGGCAGAGCGAGAGAGAGGGAGAAGCAGGCTCCCTGCTGAGCAGAGAGCCCGATGTGGGGCTCAATCCCAGGGTCCTGGGATCATGACCTGAGCCAAAGGCAGAGGCCCCAATCCACTGAGCCACACAGGTGCCCCTGGCACACTCCTTTTAAAGATTTTTATTTATTTGACAGAGACCACAAGTAGACAGTGAGGCAGGCAGAGAGAGGAAGGGAAGCAGGCTCCCCACTGAGCAGAGAGCCCGATGTGGGGCTTAATCCCAGGACCCTGAGATCATGACCCGAGCTGAAGGCAGAGGCTTAACCCACTGAGCCACCCAGGCGCCCCAGGCACACTCCCTTTATCCTCCTGCTCAGACATCCCCTCCTCTGAGAAGCCCTCCCTGACACCCTCCCCCCAGAGTGGGTCAGGCCCCTTGCTTGGGCTTCCCCAGCGGCCATAACTACTCCCCCCACCCCCGGCCTGTGTCCCCCTGAGCTTCCCTGGATTCTCCCGCCTCCCCCATTCTGCCCTGCCCACTCTGCCTGAGCCTCCCTTACCACCACCGTGAATAATCTTTGCTGTTCCTGTCTGGTTGATGTATCTGTCCCTCCCCAGGTAACCGACAGTCACAGCTGTGTCCCCAACATGACCCAGCACAGGGCTGGGCCCAGAGCACTACTCTGTGAACACAGCCTGAATAAACAGAGAATGACTTCCCTTAGTCCTTTCCTCAGGGACCCCCTGACCCCACCTACCTCAAAGGACACCTCCACTTCCTCCTCATCTGCTTCGCCATTCTCCCCTCCCTCCTCCAGGTGGCAGCTCTGGGGACAGGACATTAGTTAGGGATGACAGTGAACAGAGGAGATCCCTTAGTTCACCCGGACCACTCTGAGTGGGCAGGCATTGCAGCTGGGGAGAAGGGAACGTGCCCAGGACAGGGGGCAGGACCTCACCTTTGCCATGATGTCGGCATACGCCATATACAGGTAATCCTCATCCAGTTTGCTGAGGAAGTAAGCGGGGGAGATGATCAGGGCCCAGTGGAAAGGACTCCCATCCTATAACCGCTTCCAGTTTCCCTTTGGAGAGCTGCCCCCCCCCATGCCCAGGCTGTGTAGTTGGGCGTTGGGGGGTCCACTGTCCACTGTCCACTGCCAGAGGGGGTGAGTATGATCAAGACTGAGCCAATCAGCATGGCTTGGCCGCAGTAATAGGGACAAGATGGTCCTGTGCTTCATGCGGGTCCACTGGAATTCATTCTGGGTTTGCTGGGTAGAGGGGCTCCCTTTCTCCGGGCTTGTGAAAATAGTGTGTTTGATGCCTGGAGCAAGCATCCGGCTATTGGCTCATTTGACAGCTATGACCAACCACCCTCTTGGGCATTAATAATGATAATAATAATATTAATAACACTAATAATGGAAAATAATAATAATGGGAGTAGTGGCCAACATCTATTGAGTATTTACTCTAGGTCAGTCCCTATTCGAAGTGCTTTCTATCTGTCCTAACACATTCATCCTCAAGATAGCCCTATTATTTTGAGGCAGGATTAGATAGGTAGAGCTATTACTAGCCTCATTTTACAGATAAGTCAACCCAACCACTAAGATCCTTCTTGGTCGAGTCCCACAGCTTGTGCTGTGACTCAGGTCTACATGATCTAACTCCAGAGTCCTGGCTTTCCAAAGGATGGAAAACGGAGCGCTGGGTGCCCCACTCTCCCTTGTAGCTGGGGGTGGCCTGAGGTCAGAATTCTGGCCAATGAGATCTGTGCAGAGGCCTGCCAAGGAGAGTGCCTTTTTTTGGATAAAAATATCTTGATCTTGGGATTCCTGGGTGGCTCAGTTGGTTAAGCAGCTGCCTTCGGCTCGGGTCATGATCCCAGCGTCCTAAGATCAAGTCCCACATCAGGCTTCTTGCTCAGCAGGGAGACTGCTTCTCCCTCTGCCTCTGCCTGCCACTCTATCTACCTGTGCTCACTCTGACAAATAAATAAATAAAATCTTTAAAAAAAATACATCTTGATCTTACTGGGGTGGGGGGGGGGAGACTTTCTCCTTTCTGCCCAGCATGTGGTCCTGTCTGGAAATTAAACAATCCACCTTATTGAAAATCTGTTATAATATGCTGATTTTTCTTCTCATATTCTACTGATTTTGTTCGAGCAAGACAAAGCTTTCATCAATATTGCCTGTGACGTGAGCTCTATCAGAAGAGATGGCTTGCAAAGCGCTCAGCCTACAAAACGGGGCACAGTGGCCCGGGCCTGTCAGGGGAAAATGACACTGAAAGATCAGCTGTGGGGCTCCCCGGGGACACAGAGGGTCTGTCTTGAGGAACAGGGAGGTTGCGTGGTGGGAGGATGTAGATCCCTTCCCAGGACGCAGGAAAGGTCCTCACCTCTTCTCAGTCAGGGCGGTGCGGCTGAAGTGAAGGACCAGCTGATGTAGGGGGTCCGGCTTCTTCTCCTCCACCTCCTCCTCCTCCTCCTCCTGTTCCC
Organism: Lutra lutra; assembly: GCF_902655055.1. NCBI lineage: Eukaryota > Metazoa > Chordata > Mammalia > Carnivora > Mustelidae > Lutra > Lutra lutra. Next base: position 45,778,244 of record NC_062294.1, on the reverse strand, counting down.
CAGCTTTCTGGGGGAGGCGTGGGGCTTGGGAAAGGGGTTTCTAGAGTCCCCTCCTGTCTCCCTCCGCCATAGCCCTGCTGGGCTAGATTTTTTTCTCTGCCCCCCCCCACGTTAATCCCTTCCCCTTATCTCTCCCCAAGCCTGCAGCCGCCTTTCCCGTACCCCTCAATGTGGAGGGCGACCGCTGTAAGTGGGCAGCCAGCAAGCTAGCACCCCCCCCCATTCAGCCCTGCCCCCTCCACTCCCAGGCAGGTCCCATCCAGCTCACTGAAAGGTCATCGATCATGCGGTCCTCAAAACTGTGGTCTTCAGTCAGGATCCACGCGGCCTTGTAGCTCTCCAGGAACATGTTACAGGCCCGGTGCCTGCAGGGGAAAGGCGTGCGGAGTCCCGGAGACCATGGCCCCCGCCACGCCTCCGCTATCTTCCCGCACATCTACCTTCCCCAACCAGACCCCATAGTGGTGGCGTCCCCTCCTCCCGCCTCCTCAGCCACCCCTTCTCCACCGTCCCCAAGCCTCCCTCTTCCCTGGGGGTCTTACGTGGGCAGGTTGTACAGGGGGGTCATGCGGAAACAGGCAACCACTGCCCTCCGGCGCTGCTTGGACAAGAGCTTGTGCCACACGGCCTTCTTGGATTTGTAAGGGTGCTCGATCTGGGGACGGCAATCTGTCATGTCCCCAAACTCTGCCCCTGACCTGATCCCCACTCCCAGCCCCGGACCAAAACTGCCCATGCATGTCTAGCCCCAAATTCAGGCCCAATTTGCGGGGCCAGAGGAACACGCTGGCTGTGCCAACAGAGTCAAGGTTCGGCCCTGGGCTTTAAATTCCAGACCACACCATTTTTCCTAGGCCCCGCCCACAGGTGCCGGGTCACTAGCCAGGCCCGCCACCATCCCATGACCCACCCACGGTCCTGCCCAGAGTCAAGGGTCTTGATTCCAGGTCCCACTCTAGACCCCAGGTTCTGTCTCCAGCCCCACCCCTCAGCCCAAGATTTGGGCACCAGGTCCTGCCCCAGAGCCGAACTTCCATTCTAGAGTTAAACTCCAGGCTCCATCCAGAAACCCAAAGTTCCTCCTCAGACCCCGCCCACAGACCCAAGGCCCCGCCCAGAGACCCATGCTTCGGCCCCGCCCTTGTGAGACCCCTCTAGCCCCAGCCACCTGCTCCAGGTGGTAGAGCACCGCAGACACTTCCTGAACCCTGCGCACGATTTTCTCGGGGTCGTCGGCGTCCTCCTCACGGCCCGGGACACCACGGTACAGGGCCATCTGCCAGCGCAAAGAAGGGGAGCCTTCGACCTGAGGGGAGGAAGGACAGGGGGCCAGCGTGAGGGCCCCTCCCTGGGTGGCTCCCCGCTCCCCATCCAGGCTCGTGTGAGGGCCTCTCCGCGTGCGAGGTGGGCTCCTCTGGCTGCCCGGTCCCCCTTTCGGTGCTGTGCCGATTCAGTGGGTGAGTACAAGTTAAGGTCCCTCTTTCAGTGCCGGTAGGGAGTAAGAGTACTTGGCTCTCACAATTGCTATTATCCCAAACATGCCCCTTTCACTTGCAGATTAAGAAAGGTACCTTTCCCTGAAGGTGAAGGTTGTTTTGCAGATATTCCCGTACCTCCTCGTCTGTGTCTTTCTGGGGAGACATGGCGAGGCTGGGTCACACTGATGGCCCACCAAACTCCTTAACCCACATCCTGTTCCTTTCCAGGCCCAACACCCGGCAGGTAGTGTGCATGTGTGTGAGGGAGTTGGGTTCTGGGAGAAACTGAAAGGGTCCAAAGGTCAGGAATGGTCTGAAGGGAGTCCTAGAGGCCACAGATGCACCTTAAAGAGACAGTAAGGATTAGAGGGGCTTGGAGTGTGGGAGGAGGTAGGGCGTAATGAGAGATTGTTCTCAAAGGTCAAATAAGGCCACCGATGGATGACTGGGGGTCAGAGGAGGGTTAAAGTGGGGCTGGGAGGTGGGAAGGGAGTTTTTGAAGATCAGAGGAGGTGAGGGAGTTGTAAGGGAAATGGCAAGATCAGCAGAGGTCATGAGGGATCGAGCAGATCAAGTCACCAGTGGGATTTCTGTGGATGCCAAAGGAGGAGTCAGTAAGGGGGATTCCTGAGATCCCCGGGAGAGAGGGACCCTCAAAGACCAAGTTGAGGGCTCAGAGGGGCCTTGGAGGGCTCTTTGGGTTCTTGGGAAGACCCAACAGGTCCTAGGAAGAGTTTGAGGTCCTGAGGGAAGGAGTTTTTTAGAGTTCCAGGAAAGGGGGTGTTTGTGATACCAGTGGGAGTCAGTAGTCTTCAAGGGCCCCGAGCGGTTAATAGGCTGTTGGGAAGCTTGGCAGGGTCCTGGGGGGATTCTTAGAATCCCTATGGTTGACAAGCATGGGGGTTGTTATCCCATACATAGGGTAAGTGGGATCCTGGGAGGCCTCCTTGGAGCCTCAGAGGGCTTAGGAGGGTTGGGGGAGGGTGGTAGGATCAACCCATCTCGGGAATCCTGATGCATCCGAGGTTTGGGTGTGGTTCTGGGGAAGCAGCCAGTCCTGGGGGGCTACTGGGATCACAGAGTGCTCACTGGAACCCAAGTCTTTGGGGACTCTTGTGTATCAACAGAATCCAGAGGGTGGAGCCACCAGGGCCCCAAGGGAAAGAGGTGATGAGCTGGAGAGCTCAGTAGGGACCTTGAGGTTCAGGGGAGAGCCAGTGGGATCATGGGGGACTTGATGGATCCCAGGGAGGTTTGGGAGGTCCTGGTGGAGAACTGAAAGGAGTCTCAGGAGGGCTCATGGTGTCTTGTCAGGGCCACAGGGTCCTAATAAGTCAGGCATGGTCGGGGAGGGGGCAGCATTCAATAGGGTCCTTCAAGGCTCCCTATAGTCCTTGGGCCCCACCGGTCTTAATGATACTCCTGAGTTTCGGTTCCTAACTAGGTTCCAGTTTGGGTCCTCAGGTCCTAGGTTTCTGGAAGTATCCTGAGAGGTCCTCAGCATCCTGGGGAAAGTCTTGGGACATCCTAGGGGACCCCATGAGTCCTCAGGGTCCTTGAGAAAGATTCATTAGGGTCCTAAGAGAGGGCTCCCAGGGGGATCCTTGGGGCTCAGGAAGGTCCCAGGGCCTTGGTGGGGTGTGGGGTCAGGTGCTGGCAGGTGCCATCATGGGGTGGTGCAGGCACCAGGGCATAGCGGTTCTTGGCCTGCGTGATGAGTTCCTGGTCCGTGGGCGCACACATATTCAGGCCGATGGGCAGCATCTTCTTGAGCGTGGCGACAATCAGGGATGTCTGCACAGAGTACCGGTCCCCTCGGCGCTTCTTCTTGGTGCGTTCCTGGTCTGAGCCACCTGACTGTGGGGACAGGGGGCTCAGCACTAGCCCAACTCCCAGCCTGGCCCCAGGCCCCAGCCCAGGCTTCTGCAACTGTCCATCTTCCAGCCCAAAGCCTGGGGGCCAGATGTCCCCTCCCCCACCTCAGGACCTGCATCAGTTTCCACCCTAGACTTTGCTGATCTTTCAGCAAAGCCCCCAGCCATCACCCTAGATCCTGCCAGACCCAAGCCTCTGTCTAGCCCATATTTCCAGCCTCCATCCCAGACCCTTCCAGATTTCCCCAAATTCCAGGCCTTTCTCAACCTCTGGCAGTCTCTTCCAGAATCCCCTAACAACTTCCGCACCACAACTTCCCTCCCCCACAACACGCACAACCTGACACTTTATATCCCAAGAGTGAGTTCCCAAGAATGAAAGAAAGATGCAGAACTATGAAGTCTCAAGAGACAAAAGAAGTTGGAAAGAGAGACGCTGAGACACAGAGACAGACAAGGAGACAGGGAGACAGAAGATGGAAGAGAGATCCAGAATGATCTGGAAGCAGAAACACGGGGCACAGAGTCCCACAGCCGTGTTCTGGAGCCTCGAGTGCAGACCCTGGGCCAAGGCCATCCCAATCATGCCAAAGAGAAGCCCCAGTGACAAGCTCTGACAAGCCCCAGTGACAAGCTTCTGGCCATATCCACCCCGGCTCATAGGATGGAGCATGGCACATATATGTGCCAAGACACCATTGAGGCCACATGCAGCATCCCACTGGGTCCTCACAGAGCCCCGGGGCCAGGAGCCACTGGCCAGATGCCAGGTGAGGCTCAAAAAATAAAACGCTTGACTAAGGTCGCACAGCCAACTGCCAACAGTCAGGATCTGAACCCAAGTCAATCTGGTCCCAGAGCCCAAGCCTTAAACCCAACCATGCGCGTGCCTGGCCCACCCCATTCCCTGTGACCTCAGACCACAATGCTTTGGAAAAGCTCAGAGGTGTGTTGGGGTTTTTTGTTTGTTTGTTTGGTTTGGTTTTTTTTAACAAAAGTTAAAAAAAAAAAGTTAAATTGCCAAAAGCTGAGTGTTGGAAAGGGAATGGATGGGGGTGGTGGGGGAGAGGCTGGGGGCTGGGAGCCAAGGATGAGGGGTGAACAGGGGCAGGGGGACGCAGAAGCTGGGGAGAGGAGAGAAGAGGGTATTAAGCCAAGAGGCATGCGGAAGGTCCCAGACATGGGGCTGACCTGTACATCTCCCGCCTGCTTCATCAGGTTGCAGACAGAGACAAGAAGGGTTACCCTGGTCCCTCAGAGAACCCCAGGCCCAACTCCAAGTGGGCCCTACCCTGCCCCAGCTGCCAAGTGGGCAGCTCCCCTGCCCCAGCCCAACACACATCCCCTAGCTGGGCATTTCCAGACCCTGACTCAGGGCGGGTGGCTTTGTTCCTTAGGACCCTGAAGAGGGTAGTTCTGAGAAGTATAAGGGGACAGGAAGGGGGCATATGGGGTAATGGGGATATGAGGAAAGACATGGGAGAAGAGGACATCAGGGTGGAGGAAGATGGAGGAGGGGAAAGGTGGGAGAAGAGGGAATTGAGGAGGAGAGAGTGGGGAGGAGGGAGATGGGGAGAAGTGAGAGGAGAGATGGGAAAGAGGGAGGAGAAGGAGATGAGGGAGATAAAGGAGATGGGAAAAGGAGGAGAAAGAACATAGGAGGAAGGGGATGGGGAGGAGGGACATGGGGAGGAAGGAAGAGGGAGATGGGATGAGGGTGATGGGGAAGAAGAAGATGGGGAGGAGATGGAGAGAGAAGAGGGAAATGGGGGGAAGGAAAAAGAGGAGGGAGATGGGGTAAGGAAAGAGACAGATGGGGAGGCAGGAGGAGGGAGATATGGGATGTGGTGACAGCTGCAAGGAATGTGACCAGGACAGGGCAGGCTGGCTGGGTGAAGGGGTCAGGCAGGAAGGCCTAGAGGGTGCTCCCACCCGCCCCACCAAGTCCTCTCACCGCAAAGCACCCACCTTGGCCATTTTGCTCTTGTTGTCAGCAGTCAGAAATGACATGTTGTTGATCTCATTCTGGACCACAAAGTTCTGCTCTTCGCGCTTAAAGTTCTGGAGAGAGAAGCAGGGTCAGGGTCAGCCGCAGTGGCAAGGGTCTTGGCAAGGAGGGGCAGAATGGGCAGGAACTCACGTGGGACTTGGACCAGTAGATGAAGATCTCGCCCACCATCCTGAACAGCTCCTCGGCGCTGGGATTGGGCTCCGTCAGCCAGTGCGCCCTAGATGGGCAGGGAGGGGGCCGGTGAGGGATGGGGGCAGGGACCCCCTCTGAAGGGGATGCCTCACAGAGAGCTCTCGGGATGGGACCATCCAGTGGGAGGGATGGAGTTTTCTAGGGTAATCTGGCCACTTGGATGATTTTAAAATCTTAACAATTCCTTTTAAAAAGGGATTCTTCTATCTCTACTTTTTTATGGAAACACAACATAGTCAACTTGATGAACCAGTACAAGGTAAACACCACCCAAGTCAAGAAACAGAACACTTCCAGAACCCAGAAGTATCTCCGTGCCCCTCCCAGCCACTCTTCTCTTTCTTCCCCCGGTGACCCTCATCCTGAATATGAACTATGTTTGTCTGTTCTCAAACGCCGCAGAAATAAATGATAATGTCTGGAATTTTCCTGGCTTCTTTCAATCTGATGTTTGTAAGATCCACCCACGTTGTTGTGTGTTGCAAGGGTTGGCCCATTTTTGCTCTCATGTAGTACTCCACAGCATGAATGCATGATTTACTTGTCCAGGCTCTCTGACCCAGGGCTCTGCCTCCGGGGTACTGACCCTAGAGCAGTACCTGCCTCTGAGCACAACCATAGGTGTGCATGGCTGTATCTAGCGTGCGGACCATGGCTTCCCATGTCTGCTCCTGTGACAGACATAACTAATCGATCCCAGCCCCCCATGATTTACTTGTTCAAGTTCTCTGACCCAGGGCTCCAGGGCACTGACCCTAGAGCAGTACCTGCCTCCTGAGCACAACCATGGGTGTGCATGGACTTATCTAGCAAGCAGACCAGGGCTTCCCATGTCTGCTCCTGTGACAGACATAACTAATCAATCCCAGCCCCCTTTCTTACAAGGCCCTGATGCAATCTCCGAGTTTTCTCCATGAGGATGGAATCTGGAGTTGAAACCTATTTACTAACCCCAGATCAGGCTGCCCCTAGGAGTGAGTAATTCTTTAAATAGTGCTTCTGATTTTAGGGAGATGTTGACAACTGACTGACACCTGCTCTTGCTTTTATTAAAGACCTGTTTCTGAGGGAAGCCAGGCTGGCTGGCTCTGGGCTGTCTCCCCTTCCTGTCTGGGACGGAGGAAGGCCTGACCATCGGGGCCCCTCCACCTGGGCCTGGAGATGGTGCTGGAGGGAAAGTGGGGCTCCTGACGGCTGACACGGCAGCCTCCCAGGGGCTCTGCCTCAGCGGGTGTAAAGGAGCAGAAGGGGCGTGCACACCAGCGGGCTGGATTTTGTGGGGCCAGAAGCAATGGTGGGGGGTGGTCAAAAGGCTGGGTGGGCTCAGGTGAGAGTCAGAAAAAATAATAGTCACTCAAAAGTTAGGGGGTCAGGTGGGGTCAGAGAGGTGGGAGGTCAGGCTGACTGTGCATGGGGACGGCTGGGGACACCCTGACCTGTTGTTGTCCACATAGCGGATGAGCAGTGGGTAGAGGGCGTACAGGTCCCGGCAGAGCACAGAGAACTCGTCCCGCACCAGGAGCTCGCCCTCTTCCGCTTCGGCCTTGGCCTCCAGGCGCAGCTGCTCCTCCTCGGCCACCACCTTCCCTGCCCGCTTGCGCAAGCGCCCGATGGTGGGGATGAAGTGGGAATGCAGAAGCTCAGGCCGGGCCCGGCTCACAATGGGCTGGGCAAACACTGCAGGAGCAAAAGGAGGGTGCGGGGGAGTTGCTGCTGGCCAGCCTTGAACTCCGGCACCTGACCTATGGTCTTTGATCTCCATCCTGACCTCTGCTCCCAGCCCATCATTCCTGACCTATGCCTGGGACCCAGCAGCTCTCGTGGACCCCAGCCTGACCCTGCCCCCTGACCTCAGCTTCTACCTCTGATCCCATTCCTGACCTCAGGCCCTGACCTCTGACACAGTCCTCGATCCTTGGTCCCAACCTGACAGAAGCCCCTGACCTCTGACCCCAACAACTGAGTCATAACCTGATACCTTACTTTACTCTTACTCTTACTCTACGACCTCTCACTCTAGTCTTTTACCTCTGACCTAGTCCAAACACAGAACCTGACCTCACCGCATGATTTCTGTGATGCCTGGTTTCTTATTCCAGTCTCCGACCTCTGCTCCCAATCTCTGCTCCCAGCCCCCTATCCCTAGCTTGACCCGATTCCTGACACAGAACTTCTGAGCCAGGGATCCCAGCCCTTTAAAGACTCATTTCTTGACCTCTGACCTACAGCCCCATGCATATCAGGGACCCTGCCGCCTCACCTGGTTTTCTGACCCTTTGTATAAGGAACCCATGCCTCTGACCCAGCTCCTTACCCTCTCCAAGGTTCCGGAAATTCAGAATCCAGTCTGGAGGACTCCCAGGACCCATCCATCCACCCCAGACCCCATGAGCCTGAGATTCTGACCCCTTGGGATGACCCATGGCCTTCTGACCCTGAGCAAGCCTAGACTCCAACCTCTCCCAACTCCCAGGAAACCACGACCCCGAGATCTCCCTCTCAGACCCTCAGACCCAAGGGCCCGGGGTCCAGGACATTGGCCCCAGCCTCAGGGGCCTGGTGCCCCCCAGACCCACCGGCCAGCCGCTTCATCCACGATGCCTCGTCAATGCCCAGGTTGTTGACGATGATGCGCAGGATGTTCCCCAGCAGGGAGTTGAGGTGGTCAGAGGTGACTGCCGTGCAGGGTGGGGGGGCCCCTGCGGGCAGGGCAGGGGGCGGCGCCTCGGGCCCACGCTCCCACCAGCGGGGCAGGTAGCTGCACAGCATGGGCAGCGTGATCTCGATGACGTGTGGCATCTCCGTGTAGCGGGCCCCCGACTCGGCCAGCACCCCGATGTCTGCCATGAGCCGCTCCAGCACTGGGATGTCAGGACACATCTCCTCCACGCTGTTGGGGAGCCCCAGGACTGGGGTACAGGGAGGAGTCAGGGCATTCTCACCCATCGCCCCCAGACCTCAGTGTCCGCACCACCAACCCAGGCCCCCCACAAGCTCTGGGGTGCCCCCAACCTGGGGAATTCTCAGCCCTCAGAACCCAGACTGGATCACACTGCCCCCAAAGAGGGCTCCCCCCACCTCAGGGCCCTGTGCTGGAGAGAAGGTAAGGCCCGCCAGCTGCCCCAGCCCCATGCCACTTACTGGCCCGCTCCCGGGGAGACTTGGTAGTGTACACTGAGCAGGCATTATACTCGTTCAGCTGAGGCTCCAGGAACGCCACCGGCATAGCTGCTGCCAGACGGGCCAGGCACTCCCCCAGGGCTGGCCGCAGCCTGGAAAAGGGAGCTAATTAGCTCCCATGCCCCTCTCTCTGCCTGCTCCCGGGTCCCAGAACTCTCCCGAGAGGAGCTGCCATTACTGAGGACACCGAGGTAGGCTTTCCCCTGGGTTTTTTAAATGCCCTCTTGCTCCAATGGCTGAGCCCAGCTCAGGAGACCCCAGCCACATGGCCACCACCCGGGACCCTCCCCAGTGCCCCCAGCTTGCTGTGGCTCCTGTGTACCACCTCCTGCTAGGGCAAGCTCGCTCCCCAGTAGGGAGCACCTGCCATCCTGGGCAGCCAGTGCCTGGGGCCTAATTTGGCCCCTGAGCCAGAGGAGGCCACTTCCTTCACTGGCCTTCCCCTGAGTGACCTCACGTGGCCGCTTTGGTGAATTGCAGCTGCCACCAAGCCCATCTGCTGTTGAAGCTTTGAACATCTCTCCTGCTCCCTCCTTTCCCTGAGCCCCCACAGTACCCACCCCAGCCCCCAACTATGGCTCTCTCTCCTTACTTTTCCACGTAAGTGTTCTTGGTGGTTCCCAGAGAGTAGATACTGCACAGCGTTCGGTAGCAAGAGACCTGGACATCATCCACTGAGGGAGAGAGGGAGGGTGAAGGTCAGGGATGCACTCACCACACCCGTGTTCCCTGCCCTCCTCCCTCATCTCCAAATACTGGGTAAGAGCAGGGCTGTAGAGCCAGCCTGCCATTTACCAGCTTTGTGACTTGAGCAAGTACCAACACGCTCTTGGCCTCAGTTTCCCTATCTGTAAAATGGGGATAATTATAGTATCTTCCTCGTGGAGTGGTTGTGAGGATCAAAAGAGTTAATGCTTGGAGGCCGGTTGGAACGTGGCACACAGCAGGCACTCAATAAAGGCTAGCTGTTCCTTCCTTAGAGAGGAGTCATGGGTCTCTTTGATGATAGTGATGCACACTCTTTGCAGAAAAATGCAAACAAACACCCAAACCGACTATAATTTGAGGTCATCCACCATCCCCTGCCCTCCCGCCACCCACCCAGGTTAGGAACCTCAACAACTTCACAAATGTCATGAGACCAAAAGAGGGCAAGGGGCAGGTTCTAGATGTAAGTCACTACGCAGACCTAACAACCAAATGCAACGAGGGAAACCTGACCGGATTCTGAATTTTTTTTTTTTAATCAAAGACATGTGAAGGGTAACAATGAAAATTTAAATAGTCAGGTCACATGGTGATGATGATACTGTGATTACGTGACAGAGACGCAGGGATCCGGTGTCACGGTGGATGCAACTCACATTCAAAGGTTCAACAAAAAGGTTTATAAACACTTTCCATCCCTAAAGTGAAAGGGTAAGTGAATGGGGCAAATTGTTAACAATCCTCTTCTTCTGACTTTCCTGGATACTTTAAAATTTTCTAAATGAAATGTGGGGGTGGGGGGAAGAACCCCACCCAAGCGGAACTTTTCTTACTTTTATCAAGAGGTTGTGATTTCAAATCAACAGTGAGCTGAGACATGGCCCCACTATCTGCCAGTCCCCACAGCCCACTGGCCCTCTAGCCCATCCTGGACACCCTCCAGAGTATTCCCTGAGCACCTCGCAACCACCAAGTCCCAAACTGACCTTAGCATCTCCCCCAAACTGATTACTTCTTCTAACCCGTCTCCTGGAGGCCCCACCATCTGCGGGTCCCGGGCCAGGGCCTTGAGCCTCCCTCTGGCTGCCTCCCTGCCACAGCCCATCCCCTCAGCCTCCTGAGCGTCTGTCCCAGCAGCTCCACCTGTCCTTCCCCCCCTTGCTCCTCCATAGTCCAGGCCACATCTGGCAAGGCTCTTTCTTTTGAGTACCTGACACCCCCCTGGGTGTTGTGTCTTGCCTATGTCTCATTAACAAAAGCACGTTGCTCACTATTATGTCCCAAGACCCCAGGCTGGGTCACACACTGTATGTGCCCCTTGGGAGCATACACATGGCACACACTACTAATGGACTCCCAATATCTCCTCTTAACATTTTTCTGCTCTTTTCTTCCTTCTCGTAAGAGACCTCCAATATTTAGCCCGACACACGACCTCCAGAATAAAGGCCACTTCCCAGCCTTCCTTGTGGTGACATGCAGCCACATGCTAAATCCTGGCCAACCAGATGGATGTCAGCAGGAGTGATGCAGACTGTTTCTAGGTCTTTCCTTTATAAGGACTGCAATGCCCTCCTCTTCGCTTCTTCTCTTCTACAGTCTATAGTGAAGATGTAATGGTGTGCCATCCCGGGCCACAGGCCTAAGGCGGGTATTTCCATGATGGCAGAGTACAAAGATGGAGGACTCCTGGGCTTCTGACATGTTGAGCCTCTTACAACTAGACCATTACATGAGAAAGAAATACCCTTCCTTCCTGTTTCAGCTACAGTGATTTATGGTCTTTTTGTTAGAGCAGCTGAACTCATACCCTCACTCCCTCATTTGTTACCTACCAATTCACTTGGCTCAGAGCAATGAATCCACACACACAAACAGCCGGGGGCTCTGTCAGGTGCATGGGGAAGGTAATGTTGGGTGAAATGGTCCCCCCACCCCTGCCCTCGGGGCCAGGGCCCTTACGGATGACGTCGTCTCCGAACTGGTGCTGGGCGATGTGCTGGAAGAGCGTGGTGAGGACGGGCAGCAGGGCCACGGTGGTGTAGGTGAGGTTCTGGCCCACGCCCTTCACCTGTGTACGTGCCTGGGACACCTTGCCCAGGCGCAGGTTCTCCACCATCTTCTCGATGTCCTCTGACGCACTCTCAAAGAAGGAGCGGAGGCCAGCCTTCACGATCTCAGGGCCCGACTTCATCACCGTCCTAGAAGGGAAGCCGGGGCGCACCAGTTCTAGAATCTGAGATTCTCGATTTCGGAAAGCGGAGAACAGGGGTGGGAGTGGGCACCACGCCCCATACCTGGCATCCAGGGAGCGGGCCAGGATGTGAAGGCAGTTGACCACAGCCGGAGCATCTGTCCCTGGGAAAGGAAGATGGGCCAGGGTGGAGGAAAGGCTAGGAGGGCAGTGCCTTCCTCTACCTCCAACTCAGCCCCAGGCCCACCTCCACCTAGACCCCCAGAGGCCCCTGTCCTTCCCTAAACCCACTCTGCCTGTGCCTCCCCCAACCCAGCCTGGACCCTCTGGGCCATCACAATCTGATGATGAGTCTGTGTCCCTACAGGCCTGGAGGTTCCATGAGGCCAGGGCCCAGGGCTGTCCCAGTCACAGCCCTGTCCCCAGGATGACCCCACCCATCCCCAGGTGGGGAGAAAGAACACAGTGAAGGTTGTTCAAATCGAGGCCTGAACCAGGAACTCCTTCTTCAGGGTGGGGCTGGCAACTGCAGGGAGAGAGGGAGGATTAGGGAGAAGAGCTGGGGAGCAGAGCTACTTACCGAAGAGAGAAACTCGGTGACGGACAAGAGCGGCAAGCTTGCAGAAGAGGCTGAAGAAAGGGACAGAAGGACGGGGGCAACAGGTAGTGAGGATATCGAGAGACAAGGACAGCAGTGATGCAATTAGAGGGCCAGGGACGGAAGACAGAACCAGGAGGATAAGGGATTTGGGGGAAGAAATTGAAGGGTCGGGGCAGAAATGGGGATACTGGGGGCTGAGCCTGGTCTGCCTTTCTGACTGGGTGACCAATTTGCCCCATTTGCCTCAAAGTCCCATCCTGGGAAACCCCTCAGGCCTGGGCACAACAGGACAGCTGGTCACCTTCACCCTTCAGTTCCTTCTGCAGCTAGAGTGGTCAGCGCCCAACACCCGTATAGAGCCCCTAAGGTGTAAGGTTGGGCAGAAAGGGTCCAGGATTATGATCCTGTGAGGTCAGGGGGCTGGGTGAGAGGTCACAGCATGGCCCACCTGGTGATCATTTCCTTCTCCTTGTTGGAGGCATGGCCACCACTGCCCAGCACTTTGGCCGGTGTGGACAGGAAATAGAGGCAGTGGTTGGTGAAGTACTGGTTGATCAAAGGGAGCAGGATCTGGGGGGGTGGGGAAGAGATGAGGGGCATTGAGTGAAGGGTAGGGGAGCCCACCCAGTCCCCAGCCCTTCCAGCTTCTGAGCCCACCTCTCACCTTGGCAAAGAACTTAATCTCCTGTTCATGTGGGGACTTTTCCACTCGTCCACTGCTGACCACAGCCTCTGGTGGGGGAGAGAAAATAGGGGTCATAGTGGGTTCAAGGCTGGGGAGCTCAGGGCATTCCAATGGAGGGGTGGAGGACTCTAGGGCAAAGGTTGGAAAAGATGGGAGATTAATTCTTGGTATAAAGTAAACTACTGCCTTTGAGGTGAGCCTCTCTCCCCTCTCTCAACTGATCCCCCTAACTCCTTGAACAAACCCTTCCTGAGGCTGTAAATGGGGAGGGCAAACTGGGATGGGGTAAAGCCATAGGACACCCCCTTCCTCACAGCTCATTTTCTCCTTGAACTTTGATATTTGGTACTGAATCAGTTTGGAATGAATAAATGAAACCAGACGATGTAGACAGATTTGAACTGATTTTAGAGCAGAAATCAATTTCAGATAATAAAAATGGTGACAGTAATAATTAATACACTAAAATAATAATGCTGGCTCCCATTATTAAACACTAGCTATGTCACTGGCACTGTGAGAAATGTGCTTATCTAATTGCCTCTCAGCTTGGAGAGCTATATAGTCGGAACCTCTCCTTCATTTTACAGACAAGGGAACTAAGGTGCAATAACTCAGTCTGGGTCACCCAGCATGTAAGGGACAGAACTGTGGCTGATTATGGTGGACAGGTGGGGAAACTGAGGCAGGAGAGGACACGGAGTTGCTGAGAAGTGCTCAGCACAGAGGATCCGCGTGTGGGACTCGAGGTGAGATGTGTAAGAGCGAGTCCTGCTGTGCCACTTATCTGAGGGGGCCTAGGGGTCTTGGGTGGCTCTCCAGGGGAAGCTGGGAGGGATTCTAGGGGCAAGCTGTGATTCTTAGTGGGACGTAAGAGGCATGTGTAGGGCACACCAACAGCCTTCGCGCTCAAGAGAGAGCCAGGATCTTCCCAGTCCTCACCCTCTTTGCCCCTAAGCCCACAGTCTGTCTCCAGTGCAGCCAAAGGGAGTCTGTGAACATCTGAAGCAGGTCACCGTCCTCTCCTGCTCAGAACCCTCCCATGGTGCCATTCCACTCAGGAACCCAGAGTCTCCCCATGCCTGCAAAGCCCTATGTGGTCTGCCCTGTCACCTCTCTGCCCTCATCTCCTCACACTTTCTCCCTCAGTCAGTCTGCTTAAACCACTTGGGCTTTGGGTTACTCACACTAGGGACCTCTCAGAACTTTTGCACTGGCTGTTCCTCTACCTGGAATATTTTCCTCAAGCCTCCAGCCAGCTCCCTCCCAGCTCCTTCACGGTCTTCTTTACTTAAATTTTAACCGGCCCCACTTTCCTCCACACCTCATCTTCCTTAGCTGGCTCTACTGCATTCTTCTTTCCAAAACACGTTAGTGTTTTAAAAACCTGTATAATTGTCTGAATGCACCACAGGAATATAAATGCAGGTGGACAGGGATCTTTGTTTTGTTCACTGCTCTCACCACCTGGAACAGTGTTCTCAATACCTGGAACAGTGTCTGGCACAATAACGAGATGGGGGGGGGAGGAGAAAGGCATGAACTGTGACCTTAGGGGAAACAGCACGTATGGCCGGAGTTCGGAGGGCCTCCTCCGTACCCAGATGGGCGATAAATTCCTGGGAGATGTCCATCCAGCGCAGCAACTGCTGCAGGAAGCCAAAAGCAAACCGTTTCTCAATGGAAGACGTGTCCAACTCCATGTCCTTAAGGCCTCTGCGCAGACAGAGAGGAGTCAGCCCGGAGGAAGGCCCACCCTGTCTCCCAATCTCTCCAGTTCCCTTTCTGCTTCGCTAGGCCCTGCCTCTGCAGGCTTCTGCTCCACCCCATATACCCCTCAAGTTTCGGGATGCTCCCTGGCCCCACCTCCCCTCTCCACGCCCCACCTTCCTGGCCTCCTCCCCACCCCTGTACCCCTCTCCAGCCCAGGCCCCGCCCCTTAGCCCCTCCCTTCCATGGCGTCAAGCTGCCCCCAAGCCCCACCCCTCTTTGCCTCCTTCCCAGGCCCCGCCCCCCTAGTCCCTCCCCTCTCTGACAATCAGGCCCCACCCCTCTGGGATTCCTCTCCTCTCTGGCCCCTCCCCCATGCCCGAGGTCCTACCCCCCCGCCCCCCCCCCCCCCGCAGTCACCTTCCTTCTCTGGCCCTGCCTTGTTACCCCAGCCCAACTTTTCCCAGTTTCTGCCTTGCTAGCTCCTCCCACATTCCCCGCCCCCGCCACTCCCCCCCACACCCACCCCCTAACCTCCCCCACGCCACCCCCCACCCCCGCCAGGCTTGCAGCGCACGTGCCTGGTGACAGCATAGCCGTTCATCTGCAGGAACTTTAGAAGCTCCTGGGCTTTCTCTCGATCTCGTGCCTTCTCCTTGGCTGTGAGTGTGTCATAGGGGACCAGCAGAGGGTGGGTACCACCACCTGGGACAGCAAAGACCAGAAATCAGAGGACTGGGGAGACCCAGGCCACTCTCGTTGACGTGATTCTTGCAGCTGAGGGCATGCATAAATACAGCAATAAAAACAGAGGTAAGAATAACCAAAACATGATTTTCAGGTGATTGTCATCTCCTCACCACAAGCCTATGGTAGTAGATGCTGTTATTTTCGGGGCGGGGGGAGGGGCAGGGTGAAAGCAATCGTTCAAAGTCACACAACTGTAATCTAGACCCTTATGACTCTGGAGCCTATGACTAGGGAACTTTGGTGAAAAGGGGTCTGGTGGCGGGATGGGGTGGGCGCCCTCACCCTTGGCCTCCAGCTCCTGCTTCTTCTTCCGCCCCCACGTGTTGTGGTAATTCTCCGCCAGCTGTTCCGCCATGGCCTGGGAAAGGACGAAAGATTCAGAGCCCAGACTCAGAAGACGTCCTCCCCAACCCCAACAAACACCTCCATGCCCCTAGATAAAGGATCAGGGCTCTTTACCTGCAGCTCCCGGGACAGGGTAACTCCGCTGAGGTCGGGGGGCTGGGGGCTGTAGCCTTCTCGCGGATCATAAGTCTGGGAGGATGAGGGAGAGATGGGAGGGCTTGATGGGCTAGCAGGAAGCCTGGACGGCAACACAGTTTACTCTCTCCACCTGGCCCTAGACCCCCCCCCGCTCTGCTCTCTCTCCTTCAGGCCCTGTCTCTAACCCACGCCCTCCTCTCCTCTACCCTTTGCGGTTTTCCAGACCCAGGCCCACTCCCTTCCCAGGTCTCTCAGCCCTGTGCAGTACCCTGCTCCCGGCCTCCCCATTCCGATTCCGCGGATCCCACCTTCCTCCCTTGGCCCTTCTCTCTCCATCCCACCTCCTGCCGGCCCCGCCCTCACCTGGCCTCGCCCCTTCGTTTAGCCGCTCACCACCCCCATGACCCCGACCCCGCCTCCACCTGGGCACTTTGGGATATCTTCCGCGTTTTCTTCTTCTCCGTCTTCTCCTCTTCCCCCTCCCTGGCCTTCTCTATCGTCCATTCCCAGGCAATCATGGCCTTCAAGGACTCCTTGATGGGCCAGCGGTAAATCTCTTTGTCCTGGGGTGGACAGAAAGGCAAGGAGTTGGTGGGATGGGATGGGAGGGAGGTGGAGGTTGGAGCGTTACTGGCTGGCCTCCAGCGTCCTAAGAAGGGGAACCCTCCACCACGTGGCTAGGAGAAAGTGGTCCAGCTTGGATTCGAGCTCAAGTCTCTTACACGCTTTGTGACAGAGCCTCCCAAACCAACCCTCATCCCATCTTACACGAGACTCAGAAACATTAAGTTGCATCCCTCTAATTCTTTTTAAGAGAAGGAACACTACAAGTCCGGGGTCTAGGGGAGGCAAAGTCCACGGAGGAGGAGCCCTAACCTGCAGTCCCAGCTAGATCCGAGCTGATGAAGCGGCCTCTCTCCTCCCTGAACACCCAAATTTGGAGGTTACATTTTTGGACCCCTAGCACTGGGCCCCAAGACTTGCTCACCTTCTCTGAAAAGGTCTTATAGGGCCTCAGCATGGGATGGGTCTTCAGTTCCTCATCTATGTTCTCCCCATAGGACCAATTGTTCTGAATCTGGAGGTGGAGAGGGGACAGGGAGGGGCAGTGCCACTATGGAGCTGAGGGTGGGGGAAGGATGAGGGGTAGGGAGCAGCTTGGGGGTCTCCTGGGGGACTCTCTGGAGGGGCTGAGGGTTTCAGGGGAGGTTTGGGGTCTCAGGACGAGTTAAGGGTCTCAGGAAAGTCTGGGGCCTCAGGGAAGACCTGGGTCTGGGGGAAAGCTGGGGTTTTGAGAAAGGCCAGCAGGAATGGGGGTTGCTGGGGAGGGGAGGACTCCGGCGCCAACCTTGTCGAAGGCCCACTTCTCATGCGTGTACTCCGCAAACTTGTTAATGAAGGAGTCCAGCTTCTCTGGGATGATCACACTATTGGGTGGGTACATAGGGTGGCCAGATGTAGGGGTTGACCCCTCCTTCCATATCTGAAACCTTCTTCTCCTTCTCCCAGACCCTAATGCCCACCCCACTCCTACCCCCCAGGCCTCACTTGAGGGTCTCCACAGGCCGAGGATCGAAGTTGCCTTCAGCGTCCACTGTGGCCTTTTTCTCGGCCTTGGATGAGTATGAGGCGTCCACGTAGTCAGGGGGCAGGGCCCCTGCGATGGCGCACAGACAAGGCATAGCCATGCGGTACAGCTCTGCATCATACTTCTGGGGACACCAGGGGTGGGGGTGGGGGTCACTGCGGGTCTGGGTGTGCCTTCAAATCTTGGAGCCCTAGGACCTCAAACTCCACCTCTCCAACAATCAACCCTCCTTCCTGGGCCCCCACACATCAATTATGGTGTCTCTCCTTGAAACCCAAACCTCAGCCTGCCTGATCCTCCAAACCACCCCTAAATCACCCCTCTCTAAGCTCCCAAACTAGAGACCCAACCCCTCTTCCATTAAACCAGAGACCCAACTCATAGATTCTTCTGGATCCAAACCTGCCCAAATGGGGATCCCTCTCTGAACCCCAAGTTTGGGAATTTCATTCGGGATCCCCTAACTTTGGGGCCCAAACTCTCCAAACAGGCTCCTTTCAGCCCCTTCTCCACCATGGGCCCAGACCTTATGTGCCAGCGAGTCAAAGATGCCCCAGAAGAGTTTGCGAGTGAGGTGCAGCTCTTCCTCGGAGGTGACCCCGAAGTTAGCCCAGCCCGTGGGGAGGCAGTAATACTTCCAGCAGCGCTCATAGTGGTTGGTGAGGAGCTGGGCGGGGGCAAGAGGGGACACACAGATGAGAGGCACAGAGTAGATGGCAGGCAAAAGAAAGGTCAGGGAGGCCAGGGGTGCCTGGGCCTTTAAATTAGGAAGGCGATCTGGATTATGCAGATGATGCTAATGAGGGAAAATGGTATGCTTCTTGGGGCGTGGTCTGGGTCCATTTACTATGTAAATTTATCCTTCCAGTTTAGAGTCGGAACTGCCATTCAGCCAGAGCTGGATTTGTCTGGTGTTGCTTTACACAAACAAGCACGCTAATATTAACCCATAGGTATAGTTGTGTGCAAAGTGTGAATGGACATACGGACAGAGTGATCTGTGTGCCCATGAAGGACCATGGCAAACAAACCCGGGCAGAACCCCATGCAAATATATGGTGATTGGGAACAGGGCCTCCATATCCACTAGACAAATCTGAAGCAGGGGCTGGTTTAGATGTATTATGTAAAACAGTCAGGATATCTGAGTTGGAGGTATCTCCTTATACAAACCAGCAGGTAAAAAAAATTATAGGAGACACCGTGCAGATATTCCGAACAGTTGGGGTGGTATTTGTTCAAATCAATGCACTCATTTGAAAAGAGCAAGGTACGGGGGCTCCTGGGTGGCTCAGTGGGTTAAGCCACTGCCTTCGGCTCAGGTCACGATCTCAGGGTCCTTGGGATAGAGTCCCACGTCGGGCTCTCTGCCCAGCGGGGAGTCTGCATCCCCCTCTCTCTCTGCCTGCCTCTCTGCCTGCTTGTGATCTCTCTCTCTCTGTGTCAAATAAATAAATAAAATCTTAAAAAAAAAAAAAAGAAATATTCCCAGTAATAGGGAAGCTTTCTTTAAAAAAAAAAAAAAAAAAAAAAAAGAGCAAGGTATGCGGTCTGCGCCTGCGCATAAGCATGCTGATAGGAAAAGCTGTGTACTCCCTGCACACATGCGCTAATTTAGACGAGGCCTGGTTCCCTATTAGGCAAACCAAGCGCCAATGAGGGAGTGGCAGAGGCACTCGTGACGCCACGCGGCCGTCCTGGAAATTCTAGTATGCCAGTGAGAACTCCGGAGATGTTCCCGGCGGGACGCTGCCCTCACATTCTGCGGGTTCATTGGGCTGGGCGGTGGGGGACACCGGAGCCCGGAGGCCCCAGGGCGGCGCAGGCTCAAGCGGGCCCGCCCTCACCTTGAGCGGCATCTTGGCGAACTCGTTCAGGATGGGCACATCGAACACCAGGCGCCGCAGCAGGTGCTGCAGCATGGACGGCCGGATGTACCTGCAGGGACACGCACCAGGGGCGGGGGCTCAACCCCAGGCCGGCCGCACCCCCCGCCGGCCCCACGCCGCCCCGCCCACGCCCCCGCCCCACCTGCAGAGCGCCATGAGACAGTCCTCGATGACGTCGCGCTGCGCCTTGGTGAGCGAGCGGCCGCGGGACAGGCGGTACACCGTGTGCAGCATGGAGTCCACCATGATGGCGCGGTGCTCCGTCCCCGCGAACAGCGGCGCGCACTTGGTGATGAGCGGCAGCACCGCCAGGCACAGGTAGCGGTTCAGCGCCAGCGCCATCTCCGTCGTGCTGAAAGTGGCCTGGGGCGCAGAGGTGGGGGGCATCAGGCTCGCTCTGCGCTCCCGGGGAGACCCTCGCTTCGATACCCTCCACCCGCCGCCGCGCAACAGTGTCCCCCACCGCCTCTATTATTACTTTGAACTATGCAAAATTTCAAACATACAGAAGTGGAGGAACCAAGGAAGGAACCCTCCTTATCGAGTGGGCTGTTCTGTAGATACTGGTCCAACCTCCCCTTTTCTTCCCATAAGGTTTTTTTTTTTTTTTAAGATTTTATTTATTTATTTGACAGAGAGATCACAAGCAGGCAGAGAGGCAGGCAGAGAGAGAGGAGGAAGCAGGCTCCCTGCTGAGCAGAGAGCCCGATGTGGGGCTCGATCCCAGGACTCGGAGATCATGACCTGAGCCGAAGGCAGCGGCTTATCCCACTGAGCCACCACAGGCGCCCCTCCCATAAGGTTTTCATACAGCCCTAGCCACCTACGGCTTCACGCATGGATATTGAAATATGTATCTCCATTCAGACAAGTGCTTCTGTTTCACATCCCAGGTGGCCACTTTCACACCCCACAGAATTAACAAGCACTCAAAATTTATGATCAGCTTTCTCCAATTGTCTCAAAATCTGCTTTACATTTGGCTGGGGTTGCTTGGATCCGGCTACCTGGAAGGCCCCCATAGTGTATCTGGCTGCTGGGTCTCAGGTCTTTTCACATCTGTAATTGTTTCCTTTCTCGTACTTTTAAATACTATTTATTTGCTGGAAAAACTGGATCATTTATCCACTGGAGTTTCCTACATCTTGGGTTTGGCTGGTCACATCCTGGCGGGGTCCTTTAACTTGTGCCTCTGCCCTCAGTCTTTCTTTTCTTAACTTCCTTCCCTGTGTTTAAGATTTTTTTTTTAATTTTTTACATAATCTCTACGCCCAGTGCAGGACTTGAACTCACAACCCTGAGATGAAAAGGCACATGCTCCACCAATGGAGCCAGCCAGGCACCCCTGCCCTTGGTATTTCTGATACACTGGGTAGTTACAGAGACAAGTTGCAGTGTTCCCTTTCCCAGTTAGTAGCCAACAGTTATTTCTCCCATCTTAAGAAGAGTCTTCTCTCGGCCAAGGTCACCTGTCCAGCATATTGTCATTCCTCTGCCTCCTCCGTCACCAGCTTGTTCAAAGAATTGTTGACACCCACTGTCCCCAATACCTCACCTGCCAAGCCCTCATAAACTCCCTCCAGTACGGCTCTTCCCCCACCGCCCCACTGAAAGTGCTCACCAAGCTTACCAGGGACCTCCACTGGCCACAGTAGCCGTCAGTTCTGTCCTCATCTTACTGGGCTGTGTCCCCTCCTATAATCTAACCTTGTAACTATTATATATCAATATAACTATTACTGTTGCTGTTGTACACAAGTCTATCTCCTTGGTGCTGAGCTCTCATTAAGAATGATTTCTCAAATAAGAAATGTAAGATGTGGGGCACCTGGGTGGCTCAGTTGTTAAACATCTGCCTTCAGCTCAAGTCATGATCCCAGGGTCCTGGGATCGAGCCCCTCATGCGGCTCCCTGCTTAAGGGGAAGCCTGCTTCTCCCTCTCCCTCTGCCCCTGCTTCTGTTCCCTCTCTCACTGTGTCTCTGTCAAATAAATAAATAAAACCTTTTAAACAAAAAGAAAGCAAGCAAGCAAGCTAGGTGAGATGTTGGAGAGTTCCACCCACCCTTCCCTAGAACTGAGGGTTTATTTTGGCTTTGTTTTCTATCTTGATGGCGTGCGGGGGTGGGTTGCAGGGTTGGGGGTGGTGGTGAGGACTAGGATATGTACACAAGCCCAGAACAAACAGAGGCAGGGATGCTATGGCCACACCCATCTCCCCGTCCTCTCTGGGGGCAGGGAGGGTGGCTACGGGGCTCACCGTGTCCAGTGAAGCAGCTGCCCGCATGTCAGGCAGGAATCCCACGTCCAGCACATGCAGCAAGAAGTCCTGGTTCTCGATGCCATACACGCGGTCCAGGAAGAGCACCATGGATGCCTTGTGGTCTGGCACGAAGGAGGCTGACATCTTCGGCTGCACCAGAGCCCCATCTGTGGGCCAGGAGGGCGGCAGGGGGCGGTCAGGGATGCCCTTCGGACCCCTCTATTTCCTCCGTGGCAGCCCTCCCTTGCTGAGTCCTGCCCCCGTGCACCTTTGCCCAGGGTGGGGATCTGCAGTGGGAGGCTGATGATGCCCACAAGGTCGTCCAGCGGCACGAGGGAGCGCAGGATGGCGCGGATCCGCAGGGCCTCTCCCTTGCCGGCTTGGATTAGCTGGAAGAGAGAAACGGGCACATCATCGGCCACCTGGGCCCCATTTGCTCATTACTCCATCCATCCCTTACTGACCCACTGACAGGTAGAGCAGAACCCCTCGTGGAGCAAACTCTGTAATTCCTGACCCGGACTCCTCTGCCCATCCTTCTCCACCACGGCCCTGACCACCCCTGGCCCTCATTGCTCAATCTCCCCCACTGGTCTGGGAGCTCTGGGAGAGCTGGGCCTGGGGCTGTCTTGGTCCCTGGTATGTCTGTCCCCAGCACTGCCTCACCTAAGACCCCCACAGAGCTAGAGTTCAGTCAGTGCTGTTGAATGCATGACTGAAGAGGTTCAAGGTTTGCCCTGCACGCCCCTCCCTGTCCTTGGACATCTAGGTCTCACGTGCATCTCTGGCGCACAGCGTCCCAGCAGGTCAATCAAGGCAGCGTAGAAGGACATGATGGCATGTCCCAGGTGTACCCGGTTCTCCTCTGGGGGCTCCTCGCCGAAGCTGCAGGGGAAGTGGGGGTGGTGTTGGGGAGGCGGCCAGGGGCTCTTTTGGAAGGGGGGCCCCGTTCTGCTGAGAAGGAGGCAGGAGACTCACTGCTCACGCCGCCGGTCCCTGCGGACACCTGGGCCGTCACGCGCTGGGTCCTCAGAGATGCGAATGGCTTCTTCGATGGCAGCCAGCAGCCCGGAGCCACCCTCACCCCGCAGGGCGGGCCCGAAGCACTCGGGCTTGCGGATGAGCAGCCGCACCACCACGTTGGCGTTCTCCTCCACGCTCTCGCCTGGTAGCCCGGTGGGGTGGAGAAGCCTCGTGAGCCGTGGCCCTGGGACCCCGCCCCGGCAGCCCAGGACCCAGCACCTCTAGGATTAACGCCAGCCCCACCCCCATCCTGCCGCTCCGCCCAGGCTCCGGGGTAGCCCAGGGATCCCCGCCCAGGCTCCGGGGTGGCCCACACCCCCCCAGAGAGGCTTTGATCAGCACCCCCAGCCCCCTGCCCTGCCACCGCCAACTCCTGACTCACCGTTGACGAAGACAGCGAAGCGTAGAAAGTCCAGGTAGCGCTCCCCGCCACACGGGTTCCAGCCGATGTCCGGGTACCCTTTGGCCAGGAGCATGGGGCAGCTCTGAAGGCCACAACCCGCCAGATAGGACACCACCTGCGGGGGGAGGGGGGCTCAGCTGGAGGCCAGACCCACACCATTTCCAACCCAAGGCTCACATGTCCCTGTCTATCCATGGAGCTCTGCAGCCCAATTCATTTCTGGATCTCTCAGCAAACAGTCATCCTCCTCCTCCACCCTCATCTCTCACCTGGACCATCTGGGGGGCCTCCATCCTGGGCTCCCCGCTCTCCCCCCCATCTATCCATGCCCCCTGTCCATCCTTGCCCCCCACAAAGTGTCCCTTCCCTGCTTGGAACACTCCTGTGGCGCCATCTCACTGAGGGTAAGACCCAGAGCCCTCTCAGTGGTTCACTAAGACCCTCTGCCCAATCTTCCCTGTCACCTCCCTGCCCTCACTTCCCACCACTAAGCCCTTACTCCCTCTGCTCCAACCATTCTGGTCTCTTGGCTATTACTCAAACTCATGAGGTTCTCAGGGCCTTTGCACTGGCTGTTCCCCTGTCCAGAATGCTCTTCCCCCTATGCCCATATGGCCCCTCTACTCCTTTAGAGCTTTACCTGAATGTCACTGTCTCAGTGAGGTGATCTTTCATCACACTTGACTAACTTGGACACCCTCCTGACACTGAATGTTTCTCTCCCCAGCTCACTTTTTTCATTTTAACTCTTGTCACTAGCTAATACACAACGTATTTTACTTACTCATTTATTATGCATCTTCCCAAATAGAATGTCAGCCTCATGAGGACAAGGATTTTTGCTTGTCTCACTAACTGTCACACCCCTACTGCCTTGGACAGGTCCTGGTACAAAGCAGGTACTCGGGAAATAGTTGTTGAATGAGTAATACTATAATACCAGATAACTCTTCTTGAGTGCTTATTGTTTTATAAATGCTTTCATGGATTAACTCATTTTATCCTGAGGATAATCTTGTTCTACTATTACATTCATTCTACAGATGAGACAGATGCCCAGAGAATTTAAGTCACGGGTCCCAAATCAGCAGGTGCCCCAAGGGGCCAGGTAGGGGCCAGGCCTCCTGCTCCCACACCTTCTCCAGGTCCTGCTCTTGCAATGCCAAGGCCAGCTCGTTGTTGTCGATGACGGAGGCAGCTGCTACATCCAGAGGCGTGGAGCCCTGCATGCCTGTGAGGGCAAGAGGTGGGGAGAATGCTCTTCAGAGGTGCATAGTTGACAGTCTCACTGCTGTCTGTCTCACCTCCTCCCAGAAGCCCTCCTTGATCACCCCTTTTACAGCCTAGGTCAGGTGCCTCCTCTGGCCTGACCACTCTGGGCTGTCACTGTCTGTCTCCCATGCTGCGCCATGAGCCCTGTGAGGGCCAGAGCCGGGGCTGTCTGGGTATCCCCAGGACTGCTCCTCACAGGGCTACAGCCTAGGGATGGGTTGAGAGTGAGTGTTTGCTGAATGACTGAGTGAGTCAGCAGAGACGGATGCGTGGATGGACCTCCAAGAGTGGGCCGTAGGGGACAGTGCCCCAGCCCGGGCTCAGGGGTTCTCACCTAGACCGATGCCACTGTTCTCCAGCAGGTAGCTCAGGTGGTCGAACATGGAGCGTTGGTTCTGCCGGCTGATGCGACAGAAATAACAGAGGAAGCGGCAGCAACTTGTCACCATCTTAGGGAAGCGGATCTCCTAGGCAGGCAGAGTGGGTTGGTGGTTAGTGCTTACCCACCCTCCCCTATACCGTGGCCCCCTGCCCTGAGCTCCTCGGCCCTCACAGGCCTCTTACCTTGGATTCGCCACCACCCCCGAGGACATTCACCATGACTTCCATGACCGTCTCATGCATGCCCAGGGCCCGCATCAGGTTCGGGTGTTGGTAGAAGACTTTGTTGTTCATGATGTTCCTGTGAACGGGTAGAGTACATGGGGTCGCCAGGGGCCAGGTGGGGCCCAAGCCCAGGGAGAGCCCCCAGACCCTTGGAAGAGTCTACTGGGATAAACAGTCAACATTTACTAAGCTCAAGGCGCCTGGGTGGCTCGGTGGGTTAAAGCCTCTGCCTTCGGCTTGGGTCCTGATCCCGGGGTCCTGGGATTGAGCCCTGCATTGGGCTCTCTGCTCAGTGGAGAGCCTGCTTCCCCCTCTCTCTCTGCCTGCCTCTCTGCCTACTTGTGATCTCTCTGTCAAATAAATAAATAAATCTTAAAAAAAAAAAAAAAACACACATTTACTGAGCTCTTCCTTCATGCCTGGCACCATCCCCCTTTACAGATCTGAACCCATTCAATCTTTATGTCCACTCTGGAAGGCAGGAACTATAATTATCCCTATTTTACAGAAAAGGAAACTGAGGAATAGATCCAAGGTGGACTCCCCTAGGGCAGGGATTCTTAACCACGTTGCACATTGTATTCCCCAAGTGCCTAGAAAGGGCTTGGCACAGAGTAGGTGCTCAACGAATGCTTGCTGAGTGAAGGAATGAGGCACCCTTGACACTGAGTGAGCGCCCAATACTATCATTGCCATTATTAATAGCATTATGATGTGCCTGAGCCCATGGAAGCCTCATCATGACTCTACGAGGTAGCCATGGCTCTTCCCCAGTTTGGAGATGAACACTGAAGCTCAAAGAGGGTAAATCTTGTGCTAAGAGTTACAGGTGAGTAAGAGCTGATACCCCAGGGGTTGGATGGAGAGGGGAAGGGAGGGGACATGAGCCAGGGAGACAAGCTGGAGATCGGAGGGCGCCCCTCCTTCCGGGGGAATATGCGAAATCCAGAGAGGGGGCAGGGGCTCACCCAATGCTCTGGATCATGAGGTTTTCCTCCTGGGGACCCATCTGCACGATAAGCAGGGACCGGATCTGGCCGAGGCACTCAAGCAAGCTCATGGTGTCTTCCACGGATGATGGGGAGATGGTGTACGCCCGGGGCAGGGCACGCAGCAGCTCCCCGAGCCCATCGTACTGCCGGTGCAGGAGGCTGAACATGGCCCGAACGAGCTCAGGGCTCTGCACGAAGTCCTCTTGAGCCCAGCGCACCACTGTGTGGGACACCAGCTCCTGCAGTGACTCTGGGAAGGGAACATAAGTGTCAGGACACCGCCAGGTCGGGGCCTTGAGCCCGAACAATGCAGAAAGGGCTCCTCTTCCCAGAGGGCTGCTCAATTACTAACGCCCGACCCTCTACCTGCCAGAAGTGGGCAGATTCTGGAAGATTTTTTTTTTATTGCCCTAATAGCTTCCCTGTTCTCTTCACCCTAATACCTAGACAGTAAGGGCCCCCTAAAGCTTTCAAGAGAAAAAAGAAAATGTATCACTTCAAAATACCAGAGTATATTACAAGCACCTTTGGAATATATAATGCACCTTTGAAATCATAATTCCCCTTGTTCTGTAAAAATACTGTTGATTTTTCATCAAGAGAGACAACAGCCACAAAGAAAACCTGTGGACTTTGGTGTCATTTGGAAATGATGTCAAAATGAACTGTTTTATTTTCCTTGGCCATCTCC
Organism: Lutra lutra; assembly: GCF_902655055.1. NCBI lineage: Eukaryota > Metazoa > Chordata > Mammalia > Carnivora > Mustelidae > Lutra > Lutra lutra. The sequence goes on along the minus strand of NC_062294.1, from coordinate 45,751,653 downwards.
CTGGGACTCATATCCTATATCCAGCATCTGTTTCTCTCTCTGTCTCTCTTTCTCTCCCAACCCTTCTCCTTCCCAGGATTTTTGGGAGAAAAGATAGATGTCTCACATGTTTCAGGGTTAAGAGAAGCCTCCATGTACTGGGACTGAATGATGGTGTCAATTCATAACTTTAAGTGCTACGCAATCTGGCCCTGCCCCTTGTGACCTCATCTCCTGCCCCTCTCCCCTTGCTTGCTGTGCTCCAGCCACACTGGTCTTTAAGCATGCCAAGCATGTTCCTGCCTCAGGGCCTTTGCACTGGTTCTGGCTATTCCCTTTGTACCAATGATCTTCCCCAGATCTTTGCGTACCTCACTCCCCGGCGTTCATCCCTCTCTCTTCTCTCACTTTATTTTTCTCCTTAGTCCCCATGGCCACCTGACATGGTAAGTATATGTATATGCGTATCTGTCATAATATGCTAAACTCCTGGAAGCCAGAGATTGTGACTCTTTCCCCCTACAGTATTCACCAGCCCTGCCAACAGTGCCTGCCCCATCCCTGTCCCCACCCTAAAGTTCCCAGTCCTCACGGGGTTTGCTCTCCTCAGCTGGTGGTTCCTCCTCGGGTTTCTCCTCCTTCTTCTTCACCAGCCGTACTTTCTCCAACAGGCTCATCAGTCGGCTGCCCAGGGTGGCCTCTTCCTCTGGTTCCTCCTCCTCCCCCTCCAGCTGAATTCCTGGAGTTGGTCGAAGGGAGAGGGTGTCATTCAACTGTGTGTTTATTCATCTACTCATTCACTTCTTCGATGACAGATTCATTCATTCCTCCTTCGGGTGTGAATTCTTGGGTTTTTTCATTTATTTCTCCATATGTTCATATGTTTGTTCATTTATTCATCCTTCGAAGCATTTTAAATGTCTTTTAAACTAACTATTGTAAATAGGTCCAAAGAACTAAAGGAAACCACGTCTAAAGTATTAAAGAGAAGTATGGGAGCAACTGGGTGGCTTAGTGGGTTAGGCCTCTGCCTTCGGCTCAGGTCATGATCTCAGAGTCCTGGGATCGAGCCCCACATCGGGCTCTCTGCTCAGTGGGGAGCCTGCTTCCCCCTCTCTCTCTGTCTACCTGTGATCGATCTCTCTCTCTCTCTCTCTGTCAAGTGAATAGATAAAATCTTTAAAAAAAAGAGAGAGAGAGAGAGAGAGAAGTATGACGACAATGACTCCCTGAATAGAGAATAGTATTAAAGAGGTAGATCATATAAAAATAACCATATAGCAATTCTGGGGCTGAAAAGTACAAAAATTGAAATTTTAAATCACTAGGGGGGTACAACAGCATATTTGAGCTTGTGGGAGAAAGGATCAGGGTACTTGAAGGTAGAACAATAGAGGTTATCAAGCAAAAGTTACATTGCACCAATACTGTACATATTTAAGATCAGGAAATCTTAGGGAAACTTTAGGAGAGGTCTCAAGAGAAAGTCTGGGAGATGGATTCTCTCATCTCTCTTACCACAGTGTGCCAGCAAGTCTTGATGAAATTCGAGCAAATCCTGTCGGACCTCTTCAGGGAGAGGACACTCTTCCTCATCCTCACCATCTTTGAAGTGCAACAGCATGTTTATCTAGAGGAAGGTCAAAAGTTAGAAAGAGGGTCAGAGGCCCAAGAGCAGGAACTCCAAGGTCAAGGATCAAAGATCGAATTGTGAGTCCCTGTTTAATGTTTTGAGCTGGTGAGGACTATCTGAGAAACTAGAGGTTTGAAAGGAGTCAGTGTTAGTCTGAAGTGACCGAGAGTTCAGACTGGTTCAGAGAGAAGTAGAAGAGTAAGAGATAATGATATCAATAAGGTCAGAGGCCAGGCACAAGTTTAAAGATGTCGTGGCACCAGTACAGGGAGAGGTTAAAGTTGGGGTTTGGGCAGTAATTCCATCTGGAGTCAAGTGTCAGAGTACCTGCTCCTGGGGTGGGGAGCGGAACTCGCGAGTACGTCTCGCAGTCTCAGCAGCAGACATGGTGAAGGCTTTCATGAGGAGGCCATAGCGGTCCCGCTGGTTGGCCTGGAGCTTGTCCACATAGCGCTCCGCAAAGGCTGCTAGGGATTCCACCCGGTGCTGTAGCTCTTGGTCACAGAAATACTCCAGCAGGTGGCACATCTGTGGGAGGACAGCCAGGCAGTAGAAACGATGGTGATGAGATCATCCTTGAAACTCTTCTCGCTTCCTCTCCCCTCTCCATGGCCCTGCCTTATCTGCCACCATCATTTCCTGCCTGGACCTTTAAGCCAGCCTTCTCCATCATCTTATCTCTCCAATCCACCTGCCACATGGCAACCAGAGAGATCATTTGAGATCAGCAGCACTCCAATCACTTGTGGCACATCCACAGCTCCCCACTTCCTGGAGACAAAGTCCAGACTCATGCCCCATCAGATCCTCTGTTTCCCAGCCCAGGTAGAGGGAGGCTGGAGAAGAGGAAGAACCAGCCCACCTGTAACTTCACGGATTCTGGCAACTTCATCTGGAGCAGCCCTTCCTCCAAGCCTTCTTCTTTCTCCCCTTCTGCTGTCTCCTCTTCCTCTTTTTCCTCATCTTCTTTCTCCTGTGCCTCTTCCTCTTCATCCTCCTCCTTCTCCTCTTCATCTTCTTCTTCTTCTTCCTCCTCTTCCTCTTCCTCTTCTTCCTCAGTGAATACTTCAGGTTCAATCATCTTCAAGATCTGTTTCACGTCCTCATCGGCAAAGATGCCCATCACCTACAGGACAAAGTCTGGGTCCTTCCCTGTGCCCACAAGACCTGCAAATCGAGTCCCAGCCTCAGCCCCCCAACCTGCTTCTCCTGCATATGTCAGATTCACTTCTGCTTGGGCTAGATATGATTCCTCCTACACAAAGAAATGGCATCCCCCTGCCCTACTCTTCATCCTCCTTAAGATCCTCCCAGATCCACAACCTGTGTACCACCAAACCTGTCCCAGACCACATAGCTAAACATGAGCACCTCTCCCTTCACTAGTAAATGCCCTTTCTCCTACGCTTGAGCATATGTGACTCTGGAACAGGACACACCCTGCCCTGATGGGATGCCCTCATAGCTCCCAGTATATGCTAGAACTCAGTAAACATAATGAAGATGCTAACAGATAGAGGGAGAGTGGGTAAAAGAAACAGAAAAACAGTGGGGGAAAAGAGATGGAGATGTGGAGGGAGGACTGTGTGGCTGAATTAACAAATGAGTAGAGGTTTGAAGGGGAGAGAAATTCGTAGGCAGATAAAGGATGGAGAGATAAAGGTAGAGGAAGAGATGAGTGGATGAATGACGGGATATATAATGTCTGGATAGGTGGGTAGGTCGATGGATGATTTGATAAGTGCATGAGTATGTTAATGAGTGGATGGGAAAACAGATATTGGGTAAATAACCAGGGGGTGGGGTGGGATGGTTGGATGATGGATGGGTGGATAGGTCTGCACTTGAAAACTTGGATGGATGGATATATGGATGAGACATTAGATGGGTATGTGAATGAAAAGATACATGCAATAAAGGATGAAAAATGGGTGGATGGTGGGTAGATGAATGGGAGTAGTTGGATGGATTTGTTGTTAGGTGGATGGATGTATATGCATACGGATTGAGAGGTGCGCTGCTGGACAGAGAGGTAGGTGGAAAATGAACAGATGAATCTGTAGATGGGTGGGTGGACAGATATGTGGATGAATGTATGCACAGGTGGAAGAAGGATGATAACTGGATGTACGAAAGTTAAGATAGATTCATAAATAAATGGCTAGGTGGGTAAATGAATAGAAGGAATGGTAGGTATACTGATAGATGAGTAAGTGGAAGGATGAATGGGCAACTAGATTGGAAGTTGGATAGATGGATACACGGACGGATGGATGGATGGGTGGACAGCTGGAAGGATGGCATTACTGATCTTTCAATAATCAATAAATGATCAATAAAGATCATTAAATGGATGCACCTGTAGATGGGAAGGTGGGGGTATGTCTGAATGAACAGAAGGGTGGAGGATGGATGGACAGATGATGAATGATGGTTGTTTGGGTGGATGAATGGAAAGAAGGGAGAAAAGATTAATAAACTGATTAATAGATGACAGATGAATGGATGGGAAGAAAAGTGAACGAGAGATGAGTAGATGACAGGAGGATAAGTTGAAAGGTGGAGGATGGAGAGGTGAATGGGTGGTTGGATGCACAGATGAGAGGGGGATTGGCGGATGATTTGGAATGTGGAAGAACGGGACAGAGGGAAGCAGGAGAAAGCCATTACCAACAGGGTGGACACGAGCTTGAGCACGGGCACGAACTGGAACTCCACAGAGCCCCCGACAGGGTCACGTGCGTGCTGCCCACCATCTCGCACAGCCTCCCCCAGCATTCTCAGTGCTTTATCCCGTAGGGCCTCCAGAGGGATGCTGGGGCTGAGGCGGGCCGGAGCTTCCGCCACCCCGGCAGCCGGCAGGGCGGCCACGAAACAGGGGGCTGAGAAATGGTGTGGAGGCCGCAGCGAGGTGGTGACGCCAACGCCCGGCAGCCCGTGGCGCCGGGGGCCGTCTTCCGCGCTTCTTTCCGGTGGGAAGAGAGTGATGGCGCGCGTCTCCTCCGTGAGGGGCACGATGTACTCGGAGAGCATGGAGCGGCGGCTGCGGCAGGCGCTTTCGAGGTGGATGCTGATGAGGAGGTCGTAGTAACCAGCCCGCAGCGGCCCCGGCAGGTGCGCGTCCTCCAGCGCATGCAGCAGCTGCGCCTGGTCCACGTGGCTGCACAGAGCATGCGCCACACGGTTGTTGCCCAGCGCGCACACGGCGCGGTAGAGGCGGAGGGTGTGGGAGTGGAACCGCTGCAGGTCCAGGCGCTCCGATAGCTCCAGGATGTCCATGGATCTGTGGCGGCGAAGGGCCATAGCCAGGGACAGAGCCAGCAGAGGAGGTGGGAGACAGGCACAGACCACAGGGAGGCAAAAAAATGCTTAAGGTGAGTGTCGGCCGTCCCAGGAGGGAATGTCAGTGTCCTGCTGGGTCAAGGTTCTGTGAAGTCTGCGGAGCTGGGTCTAGGAGTCTTGTAATAGCTCTGGACGCCCCTAGTGGTCTGGGGACTCATTGGGCCATATCTGGGATCCCTGGCATGGTCTGGTACTCAGGGGTGTCTGAGACTCCATGGGGGGATCTTGTGACCAGAAGATATGTCTGGGATCCCCAAACTGGGACTGAACCTGCCTCCGGTAGACCTGAGTAACCTGGCTATGTTTGAATACGACTAGAATGGGGGCACCTGGGTGGCTCAGTGGGTTAAGGCTCTGCCTTTGGCTCAGGTCATGATCCCAGGGTCCTAGGATCGAGCCCCGCATCAGGCTCTTTGCTCAGCAGGGAGCCTGCTTCCCCCTCTCTCTCTCTGCCTGCCTCTCTGCCTACTTGTGATCTCTGTCTGACAAATAAATAAATAAAACCTTTAAAAAAAAAATGAATACCACTAGAATGTAAACCCCACCAGGGCAGGACATTTCTGCCTTTTGGGTTGGTTGTGAGTTTTTTATTTGTTTGTTTGGTTTGCTTTGTTTTGCTATATTCCCAGCACCTAAACAGGACTTAGCACATAGTAAGCGCTTAATCAATACTTGTCATATAGATTTAGGCAGATGGATAGATTGATTGATAAAGTAAGTGAGTGAGTATATCTGGGAATCCCGGGGATGGGTCTGAGTCCCCTTCGGCAAGTCTGAGCCCCCAGAGTTATACGTGAGCATTGCTAGAATGTCCATTCACACGGGTTTGGGGTTTCCAGCCTAGAGTGCTGTTGGTCACATGGGAAGAGCTCAGAGCTATCTGCTGAGTGCATGAATGAATAAATAAAGGAAAGGTGAAGCACATCAGAGCTTCCTGGGGTGTCTGGGATGGGAGTCTGTTCAGGGTACCTAAGAGCATTCCTGCCATACATGTGACCACATCTCTACTCTGGGTGTGTCTGGGTCCCCAGGACTGGCTTTGAGATCTCCCTGGGATACATCCAGAGCCTCTCTTGGTGTGCCCAAGACACCTGGCATGCATTTGGGCCTGAGTCCTGTCCATGTCCTTCTGAGGTGCACTTGAGGCTTCTGGAGCTCGTGTGGCTCCTCAGTGTGGATCTGGGCTCTTTGAGACAGCCTTGGAACCCTGTGGGGTAGGTCTGGGTTCCCTGGAGTTGAGTCTGCAGTCTGCTAAGACGGGCCTAAAGCCCTCTGAGGTGGATCTGGTGTCCCCTGGAGTCTTATCTGGGGATAAGGGATAACCCTAAGTCAGGGTTCCCTGATGTAGGCTTGGGGCCTTTTGGGGTGTTGGCTGGAGTTCTGGGATACTGGTGGAAGGGGACACTGAGAGGGTTCCAAAACCCAGAGGACTTGCAATTTCCATCCCACCCCCATGAGCCTGGGCTGGCCCTGACCTGTTCTCCTCAGGGATGTGCAAAGCCATCATGGTCAGCGGCTCCTGGCACTGCACGGCCCAGCCCAACCGCTCGCCCGCACGTCGTGTCTCCACCTGCAGGAAGTGGTTGGGCATACGGCTCCACGAGACGGGCATCAGCATCTGCACCTCTAGCCGAGGCGGGCACTGCGGGGCCGGGTTCTTACGCTCACTCAGAAACATGGCAGCCGACAGCGGCATGATGTTCTAGGGACACAGAGGTGTGCACGTGTCAGGATTCCCAGTCCTCTCTGTCCTGCCACTCTGCTTCCAGGGAGACCTCCCACATTGTCCCAATTTTCAGCCACTCCACCAGCCTGAACTCCTGTACCTACTGCCTCAGCCTGCCCCATCACTGCACTCTTACCTTCTGCTTCCCCAACTCAAACTGGATGACGTTCTGGTGGGTGGGCAGGACAAAGACAGCAGGAAACAGCTTCGTGTTGGGCTCCACCTGGCAAGGAAGAAGAGGCCAGGGAGAGGAAGAGGGTGAACTGGAGGTGATATTGACTCTGGATCCTGAACTCTGGGGTCGATTACCCCAGCCTGACGCTGCTGGTGTCTACAGATCCAAACTCAGGCACTGAAAGTGCCCCAGGGACCCCGAGGTTGCTCATGGGCTGCACCACCTCTGATCCAGATGGGGCCAGCCTCCTCCTGCTCCCCCAGGGGCAACATTATCTCCCAGATCATTGTGCCTTTCATGCCCTCCACCTGGAATACCATTTCCGTTTCTCTCCCAAGACTCATTCGTTAAAACCCAGGAAGGTCTTCTGACGGCACTTTCCCTCCAGGCCTTCTGATATCCACAGTGGAACCCACTCACGGGTTCCATCACCACAGCCTCCATCACCACAAACACCATCCTCTGTGAAGAAGCCTTGCCAAACCTGAATCTAACCATACCCGCGGACCCATCTGCCAGTTGACAGGGAATACAGGGGACAGAGGAAAATGATCAAACAACACCATGGGGATGCGTCAGCCAGATGCAGACTGAGAAGCCAGGCCAGCACTCTTCAGATGGTGGTAGACACATGAATCCCCAGGATTAAATTTCGGATTCTCATTGGGCAGGTCTGGGGAAAGGCTGAGAGTCCTCATCTCTAACGAGCTCCCAGGCAATGCAGATCCTGCTGATCCGAGGACCGCACTTTGAGAAGCAAAGCTTCCCAGGACAGACAGCCTGGTTTCTTTAACAAACCCATTTCAGAGAAGAAGAGAGAGATGGAAGGGAAATCTACATATGAGAGACTCGAGGGGCATAGCAACCAACTAAAATACATAACTTTATTTGGATTCCAATTCAAATGAACAAATGGAAAAAGACACTTTTGAGACAACCAGAGAAACGTGAACAGGGGTTGGATTAGTTAGGAATTACTAGGGTTTGTGGGGTTTTTTTAGATACAGGTGGTATAGTGGTTATGCTTTTTAAAAGAATCCTTACTTTTGCAGAGATATATACTGAAAAGAGATGAAACCATATGATATCCAGGGTCTCCTTCCCAATCATCTGGTGGGTGTGGGTGTGAAGGTGGGTGCGAAGGGTAAAGATGACACAACATCAGCTATGAGTGGGGAACAGTTAGAGCTGGGCAGTGGGGACATGGAGGACTAGTACACTATCCTAGTTTTGCATATTTTTGAAATTCTCCATTTAAGATCAACTTTTTTATAAAATCCAAGTTGGATGGATTAATGGATAGATAAGTGGATAAATACGTGATAAAGCCAGTGTGGGTGGGAGGTTCTTGGTAGTGCGTATATGGTGTTCACTGTATGATTCCTTTAATTTTGTTGTATATCTGAAAGCTTTCATAACAAAATGTTGAGAAGGAAAAGCCCATCTGAGGGTTCATCTTAAGGTGTTCCCTGATGGGTGAAAAGTTGGTGACTGGTGTCAGTGGACACAAGAAGGACTATGGACCCCTCTCCAGGGTGAAGACAGTGCTGTGTGTCCCCCTTTCTGGGAGTCAGTTCAGTGGACAGTTAGCCAGGTGATCTCCCAGGGACTTCCCAGATCTGGCCTTCTATGGGGTCTGTCCTCAGAGGGGTCTGGAAGGGTCTTCCCAGCATACTGGGACATGAGGACACTATTGCTACATTGCTGAGGGCTGGGCTCACCTGGAAAAAGGTGTTGCTCTCTTTGCCATTGGCGGTAAAGGTCATCAGACCAGTGGCCAAGTCCACCAGGCAGCCAATGACAAGGTCTGTGTGGCTGATCCGGCCCTGCTGCCCGGAGCTCACGAAGTCCCCGCCCCACACCATGTAGCAGTTGCTGCACTTGAGGCTGGAGGAAAAGCAGTGGTCACTGCATGGCTCCTCAGCCAAGGTGCTCTGGACCCTGGACACTTTCTTCCCCAAACTCCCAGAATACCATGACCTCAGAGCTCCACCCCCAGACCCCCACCACCTGCAGACCGGAGTGCCAAAACCCCAGGCCCCTCAGAGCGAGAGTTCTTAGAAATTGGCTGGGGGTTCTGGGAGGCAGAGAGGGAAGGGGAACAGGAAGACAGAAAGGAGGAGGTAATGTAGAAAGGGGAGCATGAGATGAAGGAAGAGAAAATGGAAAAAGCCAAATAGAAAATGAAGAGGAAAACCCAGAGGAGGAAAGTAAACAGGTAGAGAAGAGGAGAAGAGGGGGAGGGGAGCTGCTGGGGCCAGCCTGGGGAGATCCAGGTCACCTCCCACAGTCCCCACCCTCCCCAGCACCTGCTGTGGACGTTGCCTTGTTCGTCCCCCATGGTCACCGTCACTGCCCGGACCTTGCTGAGCTCGAAGTTCATGTCATGCTGATGGTAGTCAGGGGTGACCCAGCCTACCCACACGCAGCTGGGCTCCTGGCCAGCGAAGACCCTCACAGAGTAATAGTACTGGAGAGGCAAAGGGGGACCAGTGGTCAGTCCAGAAGGTTGGTGACACAGGGCTTCCCTGCGTCTCTCTGGATTCACAGTGTCCTCTGAGAGTTCAGCAAGAAATTACTGGATTTGAAACACACACACACACCCGGGTCTATGTCCCTCTATTTCTGTATCTACTGATATGTTTTTAGATTCAGGAATCCTCTGGGACTATTTGCAATAACCCCAAATTTGGGTCCCTCTCCAAATTACAAAGTTATCAATAAATAATAGTTAACAAATAGTTCATAAATTTACTTAACATAATCCCCATCAAATGCGTACCATTTATATCCCCATTTTACACTTGGGAAAACCATAAAGCTTCCATAAAGGAGAAGGCATAGAGCAATGAAGTGACCTACCCACTTGGCACCCAGGTAGCCCATAATCCTAACCACAAGGCTATCTGTCTCAGAAAACATTCCAGATTTGGGAAATCCCCAAACTCTACTGGGGTAATTGTGAATGTTGGTTCCCAAGAATATGCCAGAATAGCTATTAAATTTGGTGGTATCAAGTTCATATGGGTGAACTCAAATATTGAGGTCCCAAGCCTATACTGGTATTTCCTCTGGATTCTGAGATCCCTGGGAGTTTTATCAGTGTGCCTTATAGCCCCCTAGCTTTAGGCCCCCTAGCTATATGGATTTAGGTGTTCAAAGGACTAGATGAGTGTGTGCTCTATTTTGTGGTCTTCAGTGTGTATTGGGTGTCCCCAGGTAATGGCAATCACTAAAAGATTGCAGCATGAAATTTGGAAATCTGAGGGGTCTCTGGGGGAAAGTTGAGGGCCCCAGGTTCCCACCGTGGTGGTACTGAGGATGATCTCAGGGTCATCACGGTTGTCAGCCGGCACAACCTCTCGAGGGAGTCGGGGCAGAGTGGGAGTGGCTGGTGGCTGGGTCATCATGGCGACCTTCTTGGCCTTGAATAAGAACCTGGTGATGGGGAGGAGAGGCTACTGTGAGAACCAGCTCTCAAGCCCAGCCCCCCAGCCCTCTCCACCACAACATTCATGACCTCCACATCCCATTTCTAATACCCAAGTCCCCACCTCTAGAGGGATAAACTTGCCAACTGAGTCAGCATAATCTGTTCTGGAGACACTGTGCTCTGTGCTTGCAGATGCCCAAATTTAAAGGTGCCTCTGGGGACAGGGAGGTTCTCTTTGGGGCATACAGTGTTCTCCCTAAGTCAGCATTTCTCATATGGATGCTAAAGGCACTTGGGAAAGGACAGTCCTTCATTGTGTGGCACTGTCTTGTACACCAAAAGCCTGTAGAATGCTTGGAGTCCCCCAGTAGCATCACCACTGTCCCAACAAACTGTGATAACCAAAATCAGCCACCATTTCCACACATCCACCAAGAGAAACAGACCTACATCCCATTGAAAACCACTGTGATGGTAGGGGAAAGCACATTTAGTTTCAAGTCGGGTTTAATGCCTTTTGAGGGTCTCCTTTGAAGTTAGCTCTTGGGGGGCACATTTGAGACAAAGAAATGACCCCACTTTAGAAGACCACTGGTGTTCACTGGGATACCTTGGGGCACAGTCAACTCTCCCAAGACACTTCAGTGTCTGTCCACTTTAGAGCCCATGGATAATAAAGTCCATTGGGTGGAACGCTTTGGGACCTACCAGGTATCCCAAGGATAGTGGAGTTCTCCATAGATGTAGTGGGGTACCCCAATTTTCTACTCTCTGGGAGATGAGCACATCCCAGGAGATAATGGGGTTCATTTGAGTCATGACAGGCCCCTCAGTATTCTGATTCCACTTAACATATATGGAGCCATTGAGGGACATAATGGGGTTTCTTACATTATTGAAGTGGGGTGCCTAATTGGGGTTCCTGAGCCCCATCCCAGCCCCACTCTCAACTCACCCTCTCTTCTTGTTCTTCTCTGTGGTAGCATCTTTCTCGTTCTCCACTCTGACGGGCTGGGCCTCCACCCCAGCCTGGGCATTCCCCCCGGGCGCCCCCTCCTTGGAATTTCCTTCTTTGCCCCCCTCAGCCTCGCCCCAGCGCCCCGCTGAGCGCCGCAGGTTTTCATAGTCAGGGTCAGGTTCCGCTGCCCGGGCCTCATCCTCGGCGGGGGGCTGCAGGCCCGGGTGCGCTAGGGGGGTGGCCCCTGCGGTGCACCGGAAGTGCTGGTGGAACTGGACCGGAAGGCTAAGCCGGAGGAAGAGCATCTCCACCAGACTGTTCTGGGAGCCCCAGGTGCGGTGGCTCAGGCGCAGGCAGGGCGGTGTGTCCACGGTGCCATCCACACGGGCCACCTAAGGGGGAGCAGGAATCTGAGCCAGGCAGGCAGGCTAGACCACTGGTCCTAAACCCAGTCCACACCGAGTGACCATGAGGCCTTGGCACACCTGTGTGAGAATTAGCCAAAGATTCACTCCTCGGAGCACATGGATACACAGCTTGGCTGTAGGGCGTGCTCAGCCCTGTGCAGAGCTCTGTCTGGCCCCCTCGTGCAGTGGCAGCCCTGGCCAGACTCTGGAATCACTTGAGGGAATGTTCCAAACCTACCAACAAACAGGCCTTCCTCCAGACTAATTCATCCACCCATCCATCCATTCCAAGAATACGTCCCGAGACCCTATTAGGTGACAGGCACCATTCCCCAGGGCTGGGAACCCAACCGTGAACAGAACAAAGGCCCTGTCCTCCTGGTCTCCTGGGGAGACTCTCGGGGAGAGCAGGCCAGAAGGGCCAGAGTTTTATAAATGTCCCCCAGATGAATTGTTGTTAAACTTGCTGTATATGGGCATATAACATTCAGAAAAGTGCAGGTCATAATGCACAATGCAATGAGGTTTTAGAGGAACCCCACTACACATGCGTGCCCGGCTCCCAGACGGAGAAACAGAACTTGACCCAGCCCCACCACCCACCCCGTGCCCATTTAGTCACTACCCTCGCCAAGACAGTGAGGGATTCTGAGGAGGAAAATGTCCCCACCTGGCCTAAACAAGAGGCAGGAGCTGACAGAGGACAGGTGCCGGGACTGGGTGCTCCAAGGACTCTCAGAGACTTTCTGGAGACTCCATGAACAGGTGGAGTGGCTCCCTTTCTTTCCTGTCCCGTCTTCAGAGACCAAATGCCAAGACCTCTGTGCTCCCTGCCAGCCAAAGAATGGACCCCAAAACTGTGGCCAAGATTTGCTGTTCCCAGACTGTCTGCGGGGTCTTCTTCTCTGCTCTCCCCCGTCTCTCATAAACCTGGTTTCCCTCTGCTCCATGGCGATAGTGTACTGACCGTATCCCTCTTGTGATCTGGGTGCAGAGTAACCAAACGTCTGAGGTATTCTTTGTCAGTAACACCCTCCTGACTTCACATACCACAGATCAGCTCTGCCTGTTCTCGAACTGCCTACAAATGGGAACCCACGGGATGTGCCATTTTGTGTCTGGCTGCTTTCCCCCAGCACTGTGTCTGTGCGACTCGTCTACGTGGTTGTGTGTAGGTTAGTCTTTTCGTTCTCACGGCTGTCTAGCCTGCTGTTCTCTGGGTAGAGAACACACCTGGCAGTAGCAGCAATTAGAAGGATCAATGTCTGCTCCATCAGCCTCTCTAGCCCTGGCACCTCTGGTCTTTCTGCCTTCACTGTCACCCCCTATAATCCACTCTCGGTGGGGACCTTTCCAAAACTCAGATCTAAACTGGACATTCCCCTGCTTAAAACCCATCCATTCTCACCTAGTCTTAAAATGCCACAAATTGCTGATTAATGACAAAGAGAAACATAGTATTTCTCTTCCCCTGGCAAAATTAGCCAGTCAAAATTAAAGTAATTCATAGTAAGACCTGATGACACTATGTGCCTCCTGATATGCATGAGCAGGACACAACGTTCTGGTATTCCTGCCAAACACGGGTCACCTGTACCTACTCACGAGGAGACATTCGACAAACCAAAATGAGAGGTAATCTGCAAGATGACTGGTCTATACTCTTCAAAAATGTTAACGGCATGGAAGACAAGACAGACTCAGGAACGTTCGACGTTAAAGAATAGAGAGACATGGGGCGCTTAGTCTGTTAAGCATCTGACTCTTGGCTTCTGCTCAGGTCATGATCTCAGGGTCATGAGATTGAGCCCCTTGTGGGGCTCCTGCTCCTGTCCCCACTTGCTCATGCCCCCTGCCAAATAAATAAATAAGCAAACAATAAATAAATAAAATCTTAAAAGAAAAAGGAATAAAGAGACATAACAACTAAATGCAGCATATCATCCTGGATTGGATCCTGGACCAGAAAAATAAAAAGACACATTATCACCACAATTAATAAAATCTGAATATGGATTATGAATTAGGGAATAGTACGTATTACTGTTAAATTTCCTGATTTTCATGACCAATTTTCATAACTGCAGTTCTGTAAGAGTCTAGCCTGTTCTGAAGAAATCACATTGAAATATTTAGGGATAAAGAGGCATGATGGGAACACCTGGCTGGCTCAGTTGGTAGAGCATGTGATTGTTGATCTTGGAGTCATGAGTTTGAGCCCCATGTTGGGCATAGAGCTTACATAAAAGTTTTTTTTAATAAGAGGTATGATGTCTCCAACTTATTCAAGTGACTCAGAAGTAGAGGCGGGGGAGAAGGATTATGTGAGGAGATCTGAACAATACCATGGATGGGAAAACAGGCTCAGGAGAAGACAGTCACATGCCCAAGGCCATACAGCAAATAAGAAGCCAACCCGGGTGTGCCTGATTCTGAACTACCCACTGAAGCTCAGCCATGTGGGATTCAGGTCCCTCCCAGATAGCAAAAAGGACTGTCACTTTGGTCTACGTGAGCTTTTTATGGTTAGAGTCTGATGCCGAGTTTAATTGATAAAAGACACTAGAGCCTAAAAACTAGGGTACTCAGAGTAACGAAAAGCTGGTAAAAAACAAATCCCCCCCCCAAATGTATACAGAGATAGCAATTAGTAAGGATGGTGCCAACATGTACAGAGAGATTTATATTTCTTTAAGCCTTGCTTAAAGATACTTCTAGTTACAACTATAGTTATAAGTACTGGAGATAGTTATAAGGACTGGAAATTTCCATCGGAGTCACTCAACCCAGCTTCTTTTTTTTCCCTTCCCCCACTTACTAGGCAAGGCACCTGGAGGTCAGACAGGTTGTGGTTTGCTGCAGTTATACCCCACAAGGCAGCCCTGGGAGCCCACTGTCCTTCTACAAGGCTTGTGGGGTAACATGGGAGGAAAGGAGAAACTTGGAGAGGAGAACTGCGGGAAGAATGAGGTTCGGAGGCAGATCAGAGGGTACTGAGTGGGGTCCATCCTCACCTCATAGTGGGGGTGTTCGAGGGGCACGGCCTCAAATTGGGGGAGGCTCTTGCTGAACCAGGTGGTGACTGGGCGCTGCATGTTGATGGCGAATGGCTCAAAGCCTTCCTGGAGGCCACAGATGGCGAAGAACCGCAGGGAGCTCACGTCCTGGCCCAGGTTCAGGTGACCCACCTGGCCAGGTCCCAAGCTGCAGACAGGCAGGAAGCCTGGTGGGAGGGGACGGAGGGGCAGCGATGAGGACAAGGTGGGCAGGGCAGGGGCAGGAGGGGTGGAGGGCCAGTGGAAGGAAGGGATGGAAAAGCAGGAGGCTGGGGATGCAGCGTAGGGTCAGGTGAGAGGAAGGAAAACCAAAAAGGGTCCACGAGGCCTGCCCTCACCATCTCCAATCTCGATTTCCCGGAAGGCCGTCTCAGAGCCTGAATCGGACATGAGGACCTCGCCATTGAGGGTGAAGATAATGGTGTTCTCTGTGAGGTCGATCATGCAGCCCACGACATCACCTGGCTGCCATGGGCGCCCAAATGGTTCACTGCCCAGGTGCCATCGCTGGCCCTGTGAGGAGGCGAGGGGAAGATGCGACGTGGGAGAGACACGCAGAGAAATGGACACACACAGAAGCAAGGAAAGATGTGTAAAGATACATATGCAAGGCATCAGGTCCAGGTCATGGGGGACAGAAGAGGAGTCACCCCCACAGGGCCCCCATCGTATCCCACATTTGTATCCATGATCCTTGGAATGTAAGGGACAGGCTTTCATGTTCTCCCTTCCCACTGATCTCTGTACCCTAACTCCTCTGCCTGAGCTCTCTACTGCTTCCGTGCCTGGGGCTGGGGTTATGTAGACCACCGGAGTGGCAGTGGGGCGTTGGGGCGGCAGCAAGTGAGAGGGATGGAGAGGAAAAACGAGGCTGCCAGTGACTCCTCTACAGACTCATGTAGACCTATATGCCCCCCAGAATAGATCAATGGATAAGGGGATGGGTGAACAGGAAGCAGGGAGTATGGCTGGAGGGAAGCACGGAATGGAAATTGAGGTTACATGGGTTGATACAGGGAAGGAAGAAAGTATGGACAGACAGACAAGTGGGTGGGTGGATGGATGGGCCAGTGAAAGGGTGGATAAATGGATGAATTGATGGATTCATGCATTAAAGAATTCGATAAATAAACGGAATCACGAATTGAGTAAGTGAATGGCTGAACTAACAAGTAAATGAATAAACAGATGGAAATGCAGATGGTCAAGTGATTTTCTGGATGGCTGAATAGGTGGATGGATAGTTGAATTTATGGGTAGAGGAATGGGTGAACAGAAGGATGGCTGGATAGAGGGACGGATGATGGACAGGTATATGCATGGACAAGGACTCCTGGGTGGCTCAGTCAGTTAAGCCTCTGCCTTCAGCTCAGGTCATGATCTCAGGGTTGCAGGATCGAGCCCCACATCGGGCTCCCCACTTAGCAGGGAGTTTGCTTTTGCTCTGCTTCTCCTTCTGCCCCTCCCCTTGCTCATGCTCTCTCTCTCTCTCTCTCAAATAACTAACTAAATAAATATTTTTAAAAAAGATATATGCAAGGACAGGTAGGGTGGGATGGATGGACAGATGGATGGATGGACGGACAAACGGATGAATGAGCGGTAAGGCAGATGCAGGTATGAGTGGACAGTGGGGCACACACAGAAGCAGAACTGGATGTATGAGCTATGGGAGGGACCACAGGGCCTGGCAGAATGGAGCCCAGGGAGGTACCCACTCGGTGCCCGTTGAAGACATAGGCCAGCTCATCAGCTCCCAGCTCCACATCAGGTCGCAGGTCAGGCCTTGCCCAGCCCACTCGCATCTCACCCGTGGTGACCGCTTCAAACTCAAAGTACCAGCGTCCACTCTGCACCGTATAGGATTTCTCTGCCCGGAAGATACGCACTCGGTCCCAGCGAGACTGGCTCTCCACCTGACCTACAAGTGGGGCCAGGCAGAGTCAGGGGCTGGGTAGGGAGTGGATCCGAAGACACTTGAGAGGTTGGTGGGAGACACCAGAGAAGTCAAGGGCCTTGCAGGACTGGGAGAAGAGGGATAATTCCTTGGAGTTACAGGAGAAGACCTGGGGACTCTCAGACTAGTCAAAGAGGTGGTTAGGACCTCCTAAGTGAGACCCCCACCTCCACCCCATCTCGTTAGCAGTGAGAACCCTCAGAGAAGAGATGCTTACAGGACAGAAAGTCGGGTCAGTCACCGTCATGGTCTAGGGTTAAGGGTCAAGATTAGGGTTGATGCTTAGATTCCAGGGTTGAGAGCAGGCTCAGGGAGAGGATAGAAATTGGGGTTGGTACCGGGGTAGAGAAACTGAACACTGGGGACCACAGCTAGGGAGGCTGATGGCAGCTGTGATTGGAAGTCCATGATAGGTCAGAGGTCAAGTTATGGGGCGCGGTTAGAGATTCTGAGTTCTTGGTTGGGTGGCTCCATAGTGTAGCCACAGTCCAGAGTTTAGGGGGTTAGGCGCCATAGCTGGGGGTCCAGGACTGGAGTCCGGGGCCCAGGCTGGTGCTCACTGGGCTCCTGACCTGGCAGGGCTCGCATATGACCAAGGTCAGTGGTCAAGATTGAGTTCAAGGCTGGGGTCAGAGTAAGGGTCAGGGTCGCGAGGGGAGAAGGCTCAGTGTTGTAGATGCAGCCCATTCAGGGGCTGAGTAGGGTCAGAAGTCCGGGGCCAGCCAGCTGGGCCCACATCAGGGTAGGAGTTAGCGTCAGGGGCCCAGAGGTCGGCACTCACTGGGCTCCTGGTCAGGCGGCTCAATGTTGTAGCCATAGCCCAGCAGCGTGCGCACGGCCTGGCAGAGGCTGTCCCGGTTGCTGCGTTTGGTGGCCTCGTCCAGCAGGCGGTAGGGCACAAGGCGAGGGTTGCGACGTGCTGGGATGTCCTGCACCGCACTGTAGCTCCAGCCCTGGGCCACGCGGTCCCGTGCCCACACATTGTGCCCATTCTCTGCCAGCCGGTCCACCAGCGTCATCTGTGCCGGCGTCAGCCGCACGTGGCTCAGGTCTAGGGGCGCCGGCTTGTACCCGTTGCTCATCATGTACCTGTGTGTGCGGCAGAGCTCGGTGAAAGCAGACCCCTCACCCCCACCTCTGGGCTCTGCACCACGGGGTCCCAAACTTCCGACCCTCGCTCCCAGGCTACTGTGATCCTGAGCTCTGAGTCTGGGGATGCCTGGCCCTCGATCTTTGACATCGGGGTTCCACGGCCCCCCCAAATGAGCTCTGAGATACTTGGCCTCTTAATGCAGGATCCTGTGACTCTGGCAAGGGCTTTCACTTCACTGATCTCTCGCCTCTCTGACCCCTGCGTTGTGATTTGGGGAGCCTGATCCTCAACCTTAGAACTCTGGCCTCCTCTCACCTCTAACTCTGAGGTTTCTTACCTCTGACCTTGAACCCTATCACTTTAAATTCCTGGCTTTGGAGTCCTTGACCTCTGAACCCTGGCCTCTATCCCTAGGAGCTGTGATCTCTAACCTACAATTTTAGGGTCCCTTACTTAGGACTCCCAACAACTTCTCACCTCTTTCCATTGACTCCCCCCACCTCTGTCTTGGAGATATTACCACTGCTTCCTCATCTTCCCTGATTCCATGGCGGACCCTGACTTTGGGTCCTGACTCACACCCACTCTCCCTCTGGAACTCCCACCTCTGGACTCCTGACACCTCCCCAGGCCGCTCACCACTGACTCCACAGCCCTGACCCTGGACTCCTGGTCCTATGACCTTCACCCTAACCTATGGCTCCTTTGTCTCTGACCTCGGCCTCCCTAAAAGACCCCCTCAACCACCTCGCCCTCACCACGTCATCCCCAGCCTCCCACGCTACCCCCCAGATGGGACCCGAGCCACCACACTCACGTCTTGGGGAGCTTGGTCTTCTTCAGGTTGTCCTCCGCCTTCTCGTCCGCCATGCCCACATGGCAGCCCAGCGCCAGTAGAGTCCTGTGGCATGGGAGACAGGGTCACCCCACACAACCTCCTGGCCCCTGGCCTCCACTCCCCGGGCCCAGCTCCCCTCCTCCCCCGGCCCCCGCCGGCCCTCTGTGTCTCTTGCTCTGGCTTCCTGGGTGTCTGTCCCCATTTCTCTGTCTCAGTCTCTGTCTCTCTGACTCCTGTCTCTCCCTGCTTCCTTGTCTCTGTGTCTCTTCGACTATGTCCATCTTTTCCTGTCCACTTCTTTCCCTGATTCTGTCTCTCTCTTTCTCTTACTGCTCTGCTCTCTTTATGCCTCTGTTGCTTTCTTGCCCTCCGTCAGTCTCTGCCTCACAATCCCCATCTCTCCTTGCCTTCTTCTTCCCCAGCAGTCAGGCCCAGGCACCTGCTCCCCAGTACCCTCCTCACTTGAGCGTCTCCCCAGACATCTGCAGGTTGTAATTCCTCTCGGGCTCTGGAAGGCTGTGGAAGTCCACAAGACACGGGTGCAGCCTCTTATTGTCATCCCGAACCTGAAGAAACCCCAGTGTCAACTCCTTGGGGTCTCCTTCCCTCCCCATAGCACACCCAGCCTGTGACCCCTGACCTCCAGCCCTGCCATAGGAAACCCAAGAGTCCCTTCCCCCCAACTCATTCCCCCAGCAGCAAACACAGCCCGACAGTCTCACGCAGCAGGCCGCCCCTCACCGGGCCGTAGGTCCAGCCCTGCTCAATGCGAGTCAGCGCCCAGAGTTCGTGGATGTTCTCCGCCAGCTTCTCCCGAATACGCTCCAGATGGGGAGGCAGGACAATCTGGGGGGAAGGTAGGGAACATTTGGGAGGTCCCTGTGTTCCTTCCAGCCTGCACCATGACCCTTCTTCCCAAGAACATGTACAAGTGAGCCCTGGACAGTCCCAAGAGCTTTCCTGCTGTTATAAGCCCGCTCCTCATCACCAGACCCTGACCTCAGGGTTGACACCCAGCTGAGTAAGGTCTTAGAATCACAGAATTAAGGAATTATCTGGGAACAGGACTATCTCTCCCTGCAGACTGGTTGCTCCATGAGGACAGGGCCGGGGGCTGACTCAGTCTCCACCACTTTCCCAGCCCTGCCCAGCCCAGAGCCAGGCCCAGAGGCAATGCCCCAAGAAGTGGTTGCTGAATGAATGGTTGAGTCCCTTTCCTTCTTTGTACAATGAGGATCTGAACAATACTGACCTCATAAGGATTCAGTGATGTAACCTGGGTAAACTACTCAATCTTACGTAGTTTAGGTAAATGTCTGGCACCAGTAGGTGCCATTAATAATAAATATTAATATCATTCGTGTTCATCAAGAAATGATGATGGTTCAGACCAGGGTGGGCCATAGGAAGGAGGGGAGGTGGGGAGGGGATGTCCAGGAGGCCAAGTGGATGGCCCATGAGGCTGACAAGCTGGGGGAGGTGGGAGGGAGACATCCGGAAGGAGAACCACACTCTGGCCTGACTACAGGGGGATGGCAAGGTCCCTGTTAAATAATATCATTCCTGGGCGCCTGGGTGGCTCAGTGGTTAAGCCTCTGCCTTCAGCTCAGGTCATGATCTCAGGATCCTGGAATCGAGTCCTGCATCGGGCTCTCTGCTTGGCAAGAAGCCTGCTTCTTCCTCTCTCTCTTCCTGCCTCTCTGCCTACTTGTGATCTCACTCTGTCAAATAAATAAATGAAATCTTTAAAAAATAATAATAATAATATCATTCCTGCTACCGATAACAGTAACTGGGCTGAGTACGATTTGCTCAGCACTGTGCTGAGCACTGCACGGACAGTAATCCATCCAACGTTCAGCACCATGCTATCAGTAGGCTCTACCATTATCCCCCTCTCCTCACAGAGGACCAGACTGAGGCCCAGAGGAAGAGGAGGGAGCCCACATGCCTACGGTAACACACTGAAAATCAGACCCTCATGGTCAGGCTCTTGAACACGACTTCCGTGGCCTCTGATGGGGACTTGTCTGGATGGGATGGTGGGGAGCTCAGGTTGGGACAGGAGGTGTGGGAAGGCCCAGATGGAAGAAAGAGATGCCAGTAAACTAGTGGGAAAGATCTCAAGCTTTGGCATCAGCACCTGGTTTCAAGTAGGCTCTGCGGCTTGCCCAGCTTGGTTACCTCTCAACTGTAAATCAGGGGTAATAATAGTCTTCTCTGTAGGGGGCTATCCTGAGGACTCCTGGAAACCAGGATTCTGCCTGCAGAGAGTTCTCTGCCTCCACTCTGCCTCATTTTCCCCATCTGCTAAACAACAAGGTTCCCAACTTCCAGCTCAGCTCACCACCCCCCGATTCCCAAGAGGGTCTGTCTCACCAGGAAACCCTTGCAGGGCAGGAAGTACCTGGACAGTGTCCACGGGGCAGGGCACAAAGTCAGTGTGTGAGAGGCAGCGGCTGGGGCCCACCAGGTGGGGCCCCCGAGGCCCCTCCCGTCGATACTCCTTGATGGGCTCCAGATGAAGTCGCTCTCGAGGGAGCACAGCCTCGTGGCATGGGGCATAGCCAGGTGGAGGGAGGAACTTGAATTCGCCATGGCGGCCACCAAGGAGGAACCGCACCCTGAGAGGGAGAGAGGGGTCACTGGTGGGGCAGATTATAGGGAGAATCTGTGCTCAGTAGGGGTAAGGCAGCAATCCTGGGATCAATGGAAAGTTCCAGAAAAGATCAGTGGGCAGTCATAGTCATGGAGGTCATTTAGAGTCAAAAAAGAAAGTATAATGTCAAAGAGAATGTCTGACGTCAATGACAATCATTCGAGAATCAAAAAAGGAAAGTGTGAGGTCATTGGGGAGTTAATGCAGGGTCACGGGAAGTTCCACTGGAAGAGACCTTGGCTCAACAAAGTATTTGGGGCTATTGGGAGTTTTTTGGGAGACCAAGAATGTCATTTGGAAATCTCTGATGTAATCAATGAATCTGATGTAACAGTGAGATAACCATAATCACCACTGGAGAGCCCTTCACAGAGCTTGGGATCATCAGAAAAAGACGGAGTTATTGAGAGCTCTTTGAAATAATTGGGGTCATTGAGGGATTATGGTCACTGGAGGATTATGGAGCAACTGGAAGATTACTGAGAGATGTCAGGGTCACTGAGAAGTTGTTAAGAGCAAAAGTCATTAGGAGAGTTCAAGATCATTGGGGGGTCATTAGGAGGGTTGGGGGTCACTGGAAGACAGCTGTCAGATTCTGGAGTCTTTTGGTGGTCATTGGAATGGCATAGAGTCATTGAGAGAGCCTGACATCATTTGGAAATTAACTGGGAGAGTCTGGGACTTTTAGGTCATTGTGCAATTTGGGGGACACTTGAAGGTCACAGGAAGGATATGGGAAGAAGGGAAGAAGCTGAGGTCATTGGAAGGGTCTGGGTCATTGGGAGGACAATGAAGTGTTTGGGACCATGTAGAGGTCACTGGGACCTTCACACAAGGATCTGACCAGTCCGTCCTAAAGGTAGGCTGCCAGATCCTGGCCTTCTAGGAGGCCATGTTGTGATGAGGGAAGATGTCTTGGAACAGTCCCATGTCTGGGGCTTGGCAAGGGTCAAGGACAAGTACTTACTTGACACCAGCCGAAAAGCTAACAACAGGGAAGAAGAGCCCATCCAGATTGAAGGCCTCAAAGACGCCCTGCACAGGACAGCCATTGATGCGGAAGGAGATGGACGGCACACTGAGGTCCAGACAGCAGCTGACCACATCCTCCGGGGCCAGGAGGTGCTGCCCTGGGGAAGTCACCGGGCGCGCCACGTGTCCTGCACCAGGGTCACCAGGGAGGGGTCAGAAGTCAGAGGTCCCTAGACCTCATTGGTCAGAGACCATTGATCTCAAGAGACAAGAAGCAAATATTAGAGGATCCTATGGGATATAGATCTTGGCAACCCTATGGTCAATTGTTCCCATGGAGGGCCCTGGAGCTCTGAGATTAGTGAGGAAGTCAAGGTTCCCCTAAGGTTAGGATCCTGAGATTAAAGTCCTCCTGGAGGTAGAATTCTGGAAACTTTGGGATGAGAAGTCAAAGATCAGGGATCATAACGTCTGGAAAGTTTTCTAGGATCTCTAGGGCCAGAGATCATACATCTCCTGGGGTCAGAATTCTGGAGGTTATGAGGAAATGGGTTAGGGTCAAGATCCCGGAAGCTTTCAGTCTTAGGAAATAAGGAATAGGGGGTCAAAAGTTGGCCTATTCTGGAGATCAGGATCCCAATGACCCCAAGATGTGTGGTGAGAAACTTGGGAACTGTGGGGTCAATAGTCAGGGATGAGAGCCCCCTGGAAGGGTCCAGGTACCTGTCCAGAGATGCAGCCCATCAAAGCCGTAGGAATAGAGGTCATCGCCGACACCATTACCGCCCCAGCCCTCGCCGCCCCCTGGGTAGGGGCTGTAGCCCTCAGTGAGGGCCCAGCCCACCCGCAGGTGGGTGGCCTGAGCCGTCAGGAATGGAGCCACCTCGTCCACCATCACCTCAAAGTACCATTTGCCATACTGTGTGGTGCCCTCCGCTCGGCCCACAAAGATGTTGGGGCGGATGCTGCAGGAGAGACAGGACAGGAGAGGGAGTGAGGAAGAGATGGGGAGCAGAGTCAGGTTGTTGCAGGGGTAGAGGTGGGAGAGGGAGAAAGAGGAGGAGAGATATACACAGGAAAAACAGAAGGCAGAGACATAGAGACAAAGAGAAAATGCAGAGACAAAGACAGAAAGAGACCTCAAAAAACCAAAGCGTGGTGCCTGGCTGGCTCAGTCAGTAGAGCGTGCAACTCTTGATCTCAGGGTTTTGAGTTTGAGCGGCACCTGGGGTGTAGAGATTACTTAGAAATAAAATCTTAAGGGGCGCCTGGGTGGCTCAGTGGGTTAAAGCCTCTGCCTTCAGCTCAGGTCATGATCTCAGGGTCCTGGGATTGAGCCCCGCATCGGGCTCTCTGCTCAGCAGGGAGCCATCTTCCCCCCTCTCTCTCTGCCTGCCTCTCTGCCTACTTGTGATCTCTCTCCCTCTGTCAAAATGAATAAATAAAATCTTTTTAAAAAAATCTTTAAAAGACAATAACAACAACAACAGAGGGACGCCTAGGTGGCTTAGTTGGTTAAGCATCTGACTCCTGATGTCGGCTCAGGTCATGATCTCAGGGTCGTGAGATTGAACCCTGTATCAGGCTCTGCACAAGGCATGGAGCCTACTTAAAATTCTCTCTCTCCTCCTCTCCTTCTGCCCCTCCACACCCACTCTCTCTCTCTCTCAAATAACAAACCCAGAGATGAGAGAGATGGGTGAGAGAAAAAAAAAAAAAGAAATGGAGGAGAAACAGAGACAGACACAGAGAGAAACAGACAGAGACAAAGTGAGAAAACACAAAAAGAAAGTGAGAGAGGGGAACAGTCAGAGGCAGAAATGGAACAGGAAGAGAGGAAAAGAGGAGTGGGAGCCAGAGGATGAGCTGGGGAAAGAGCGGACATCTATGAGACCCAGGTGTCAAGTCCTAGGGCAGGAGCTGTTGGAAGGGACATCCACCTGAATGTGGAGTCTCTGAGTCCGGGAAAGGGTTGAGAGGTTCTGAGATCTGAGGTCAGGGTGAGGTTAGGCTGGGGTCAGAGGTTAGGGACCAGACCTGGTGACATAGTTGATGAGGTTTGTCTGCAGCAGAAGCTCACGGCCAGGGAGCAAGTTCTCAGTAATGAGATCTTGGTTGGAGCGCACAGCCACGCCATTGCACACACACAGGGAACACAGCACATCTAGCACCTGGAAGTCGAGGTCAGAGGTCAGGTGGTGAAAGCACCAAGGCAGGAAGTTCACGGAAGGTCTACAGTGGGAAGCCAGAAGTTAAGGATAATGTGCGAAGACAGGAGACGGGGATTTTGACCGTGAGGAGGTGGTGAACACGGGAGATCAGGGCTCAAAGATGAAGATCAAGGGTCAAAAAGAAAGGTCAGGCGGGGGGTTGGGGGACACAGGAGCTGGGATGAGGCACCAGCAGCATAAGGAAGGAGAGCCCGGAGTAAGAGCCGAGGGGCCAGAGGGAGGAGGGAAAGGGTTGCTTAGGGAGAGTATGGGGGTCAAGAGCAGATTTAAGACCAGCAGGGGCTGACACTTGTGTCTTTGGGGGCCAGCTAGATAATGGACACAAGTGAGCTGGTGAGAAACTATGCGCCAGGAACAGGTAGGACCTGTGGCGACCTGGAGAGTGTAAACACAGCTACCTAAAGACTACAAAATTAGAAATTTTTAAAAGTATTTCAGAGATCTAAGGAAGCACATCTGTGGCTCAGAGTCCATTTAAGAACTTTAAGTCTGAGACCCTTGTGTTGAGATGGGAGCATGCTCAGAGAAGTCCAAGATGGGGGAGGGAAGTGAGGGAAGTGGAGAATTCCAGGGCATGGGGAAAAGTCAGGGTTCAGCGTGCAGGGCTGAGAGGTGAGGGTGAGGGGCCAACCTTGTGGTTCCTCCCGTGCTTGTCCAGGAGGGAGATGATGGACTTGATGTGGTTCTCCTGGATAATGTTTAGTACCTCAGGACTCTCAATCAGGACACAGTACAGCACCTCGAGGATCCCTGTGCAGATGGCAGAGTGACAGGTAAGGAGACTGCGGCCTTCCCCTGTCCTAGCCCGTCCCCGACCCCTGGGTTCTCATACCAGAGGAGGCCTCCAGCCGATCCAGCTTGCTGACCAGCCAGTCCAGGTTGGTGGAAAAGAGGGCACAGTTGGTACGATTGCCACGGATCAGGGAGGCTGAGGGTGGAAAGAGGAGTCAGACCCAATGGGACTGAGAACCTGGGGCCCTTAGGGGAAGTCAGGCCTGGACCCCTTACCCAGGAGTTCATAGAGCAGGTTCACAATCTCTTTCCAAGACTCAGCTGCCTCCTCCCCTGCAAATTCGGCAAAGTGGGCGGCAGTGGTGTAGACATTTAGGCGGTCAATGCAGTTCAGGACCAAGGAGAGCATCCCCTGGGGAGGGGAAAACAGGGTGGGTCACCCTGGGAGTCCCTGGCCCTCCCTTCCTTGCCTTTCTTGGATTTGCTAATTCATTTCACTTCAACAACCAGTGACTATGTCCCCAGATCTTATGCCCTTATCCACTCCCATTCCCCTCCTCAGCACCCCACATCTGTCCTCGTCCTCTTTGCCACTGTCCCCAACATAATACATCCTTATTAACATCAGGACTGACTTTGTGCTTTTCCTTCCTGAAGTTGTGTTTCCATCCCATCCACTTCCAAGCACCCCACTCGGGTCCGGTGCTGCCCACCTCACTCTCCACACCAACCTTCATAGAGATTTTCTTTGCATTTTACATTTTCATCTTTGTCTTCTTTTATCATGAATTATAACAGATATATAGAAAGGTACATAAAACATATACAGTTAGTCCTTGTTATTTGTGCTAGATAGGTTCTTTAAAGTCGCCATGAGGGGCGCCTGGGTGGCTCAGTGGGTTAAGCCTCTGCCTTCGGCTCAGGTCATGGTCTCAGGGTCCTGGGATCAAGCCCCGCATCGGGCTCTCTGCTTGGCAGGGAGCCTGCTTCCCCCCCTCTCTCTGCCTGCCTCTCTGCCTACTCATGATCTCTCTCTCTCTCTCTCTCTGTCAAATAAATAAAATCTTAAAAAAAAAATAATAAAGTTGCCATGAACATGGAGTCAGCAAATACTGAACCAAACAGGGAGTTTCTCTGAGTTACAACATTTTTGTCAAACAGTCAATACATCCTCTTGTTTTATAAGTGTGTCTGTTTAAAGACACTGATTTAATACATATTGTTGATTCATTAATATTAAATTCACGGCCAACAGCACTATAACTCATGCCTAAATGAAGCTTATCTAACATCTATTTTCTCTGTAAGGCACATCACAGCATCTTGTGCTCAGGAACACAGGCAGCCCTCCAGAACTACACTTGGAGGCCACTTTAAACGGCAAAATCAACAACAACAAAAAACCACCACAGGGTAGATGGCTGTGACTTCATCTCTCTGACCCATCTGTAATATGGGAATTACAACCCCCCTTGGGGTTATCAGGAGGATGTCATGCATATAGCACCCTTAGCACATAATAAAGGCTAAATTCCAGGTAGTAATAACCACTAACACTTACATAGCATCTGCTATGTGCTGGCACCAGGCTTCACATATACTAATTCCACTCCATAAGTTTTGTTATTGTTACTATTATCATTTCCGGATCAGACTGAGAGTCCCTGGAGGGGAGGAGGGCCAGTCTTTAGCATCTAAGTGAACATGCTCCTCCATCACCCTGTGGAGACATCAGATCTTCAGACCTTTGTCCAGCCCGCTCCTCCCACCCGGCTCGATCCCCCTCACTCAGACCCGGTACTGAGCAGAGACGCCTCCATATCTCTTCCCTTCGTGCTCTCGAGACACACAGACCCCCAGTCCATGACTGCAACTGAGGGCCCTCCCTGCATTGCCGGTCACTGATGCTCAAAGAACCACCTCTGGCCCTGCCCCCACCCCCATGCCCCACTCTCCCAACTGCCGGCCAAGCCTCCACAGACACGGGCTCCTGTGTCACACACCCTCATCCTCTGACTTCTTCCCAGGCCCACAGCCTCCGCAGGCCTAGCCTCCGCACAGGGCTTCGCTTAGGGCTCACTTAGACCCCGCCCCCTGCCCCGGGTGATGGAAAAAAGCCGGCCCCGCCGCCTTCGCCCTGGTTGCGCCTCGCTCTCACAGGCACCGCCCCTGCTCTGCCAAAGCCCTGCCCCTCCCTCAAGGCTCCGCCCATCAACAAATATTCCCCGCCCCTCCCCAACACTCCCCCGCCCCAACCACCATCACATTTCCCCCGCTACCGCAGGCTCTCAGACCACTATGTACTCCACCTCCCACCCGGTCCCTCACACTCCGCACTGCCCAGCGCCGCAGCCCAGCCCCTCCCACAGGCTCCGCCCCCCGTGACCACGAACCCCGCCCCCTGCCGCAGCCTCACCTCCTCCTGGAAGAGGCTCTGGCGGTTCCGCAGGCTGCGCAGCTTGCTCTGCTTCTCCTCGTGCTGCAGCTCCTCGGAGGGCGGCTCGAAGTAGCCGATGAGGTCCTGCAGGCTCAGGATGACACCCTCGATGGGCAGCGCTGTGCCCGCTGGTGGCCCCGAGCCCCGCGGCTTCCCGCTGAAGCTATCCAGGCCCCTGTGGGGACGGCGCACTTGTCAGCAAAGAGCCCCGACCGGCGCTCTAACGAGGCGCTGGCCAGTCCTACCCCAGGCCCCCAAAGAACTCTCAAGGACACACCTGTTTTACAGTGGGGGAGACTGAGACTGACATTGGCCTGAGGTCACACAGTGGCCAAGGCCAGAGATAGGACGGGGACTCATGCCTGTGTAAGCCAGGGGGTTGTGGAAGTAGGTGTCAGGCTAGGGAGCTCCAGGATCAAGGGTCTGGATGATCAGGGCTGTGAGGTCAAAGTCAAGGTTTTCAAGGTCAGATTAGGGGCCAAGTGTATAGAGGTCAGAGGCTTAGAGGTTAGGGATCCTGTGTATGTTAGGGGTGTGGAAGTCAGAGCTAGAGAGTAAAGGGGTTAGGTGTATGACCACCACGAGCTTCGGGGTCAAGGTGGGGCCTGACTGGACCAGGGGCAGAGTGGGCCGGTGGCTCACTTAATGAACTGGTTGTACAGGCCGGCAGTGCTGTAAATCATGCGGGCAGCCTGGGACTCCTCCTGCTGGCAGCGGGTCAGGGACAATGCGTCATCCATGTGGCCTTCCTGGTGCAGCATGGCCTGGCAGTGGGAGGACAGAGAGGTCAGGCGTGGGCCGGGCCACCAAGGGCAATGCCGCCAGAACTCCATCCAGACTCTAGCCCCAGAGCTGCCCCTGTCCTCCAGGGAGACTCTCTGCCAGACCCCGCCTTCTATCCCTCTTCACCTGACTCTTCTTCCATTCTATTTATTCCCCCTCTCTCTGCCTCTCCTGTCTCTGACTCTTCCTTTCTCTCTGTTTCTATCCCCCTTTGACTCCGTGTTTGCCTCTCTCTCTCTCTGACTCTGTCTTATCTATTTCCAGGCCAGACGCTCCCCATCCGTACCTACTACTGACTTCACATCCTCCCACCAGAAGGCTCTAATGGCATGCCTAACTTAACACATCCCTGACTGAGTGCCTGACCACCCTTCTGTAAGATGAGACCATCTCGGCTTCCAGCTTTCAGCTGAGCTGACCTCCCCAGGACCTCACCCAGTCCCCTGGCTGCAAATACTGCCAGTGTTGACGGTTCCCACAGTCCCCCCTAGGGCCAGGCCTGTCTCTATACCCTCCCAGCAGGTATCCAACTACAACTCTCATTTTTTTGCAGACAGGTGTCTCCCTACTCTTCTGACTCATTCACTCTTTATTGAGGGGTTCTGTTCTAGACACTGGATCTCTGTCATCCTGAGCTGACACTTGACTATCCCTGACTCAGTTAATGGCACTTCCGACCTTCCAGCTGCTCAGGGCAAAAATCATGGCCTCATCCTCAACCCCTGTCCCTCCCACCTCGATAACCAGTCTGTCAGAAAATCCTATTGGCTCCACCCTCACAATATAACCAGAACCTGCCACCTTCCCCACTCCGCAGTCCCCACCGTGGTCCTGCCACTGTTTTGTCCCACCTGACCATGGCAGCAGGCACCTCCCTGGGCTCCCACTCCAGCTCTGCTCCCCACCCCCACCCCATCTACTCCCACAAGCAGCTAAGAAACCCCATGAACCTCAGGTCACCTTGCTGGTCTGCTTAAAACGCTGTTGGGGCTCCATCTCACTAAGAGTAAAAGCCAGGACCCTGCCCATGGCCCACTAGGCCCCACGTGATCTGCTCACATCTCCTCTCTGTCCTTATCTTCCAAGACTTGTCCCTCAATCTCTGCACTCCTGCCAAACTGGATCTTCTTTCTGGTATTGTGACAAACCAATCTCAGTCCAACCTCAGGACCTTTGCATATGCTGTGCCCTCTGTCCAGAGCAGCTGTGTACTTCATTAAAGACAGTTTATTCACTATGTCTCAGTATTGGGAGGGCAGGAGACAGGTCTGTATAGCTTGCCTACTTTTCCATATACACATCCAAAACAACTGGGGTATTCAATAACTTGCCGAAAATTATTCTTGGTCTGTTTGTCATTGGCTCTCTCTCTGTATGTCTCTCTCTGTCTTTTCCATCTCTCCTCTGTCTTTGTCTTTCTCCGTTTTTCTGTTTCCATGTCTTTTTTAAGACTTATTTATTTGAGAAATAAGTCAAGCAGAGAGAGTCAATTATCATATGGTTTCACTTATTTGTGGAGCATAACAAATAGCATGGAGGACAAGGGGAGATGTTGAGGAGAAGGGAGTTGAGGGAAATTGGAAGGGGAGGTGAACCATGAGAGACTATGGACTCTGAAAAACGATCTGAGAATTTTGAAGGGGTGGGGGGTGGGAGGTTGGGGGCACCAGGTGGTGGGCATTGTAGAGGGCACGGATTGCATGGAGCACTGGGTGTGGTGCAAAAATAATGAATACTGTTATGCTGAAAAAAATAAAAAAATAAAAAAAAATAAAAAAAAGACTTATTTATTTGAGAGAGAGAGAGAGAGCATGCACACAAAGAGGGAGAGGGAGGGAAGCAGACTCCCTGCTGAGCAGGGAGCCCAACACAGGGCTTGATCCCAGGACCCTGGGGTCATGACCTGAGTCGAAGGCAGGCACTTCAGTGACTGAACCACCCAGGTGCCCCTGTTTCCATGTCTTTTTGTCTCTGCCTTTCTCTGTCTCTGTATCTCTCTCTCTCTCTGACTCTCTCCCCCTCTGTCTATCCCTTTCTTCCTTCCTGTCTCTCTCAATCTCAGTTTCTCTCTCAGTACTGCCCTTAACCTCCCAAAGGCACAGGCACGACTACCCCCACAGTCCCGTTCCCACCCCTGCTGGCACCCCCATGCTTTCCCCTCACCAGGCACCCACCTTCTTCTTGAGCACACCAAGCCGCAGGGCCTTGGGGTCTGGGGCGGCGTAGGTGAGCCACAGGCCTGAGGCCACGTGCTGCACGAAGCACAGTGACTCCCCATACTTGATCTCAGGGGGACCCATGCCATCCACATCCCGCTTGGGGGCCATATCCAGCTTCTCCTGCAGGGGCAGGGCACAGAGGTCAGCCTCCTCTGCCTGTGTATTTAATCGGGGAGCCATGCCCCAGAGAGCCTGCAGAATGGGGGCTGGGGCTGGATTCAGGGCTCCAAGTGAGGGAGGGCACCCTGACCCCCACCGACCTTGGAGATGCGGAAGCAGAAGGAGGTGGCCTTGGTGTGGGCCTTGCTGGCATCGACCACCACCAGGCCCTGGTCCTCGGTGAGCGCCAGGTACCGCCCAGTGGTGACATGCCGGATGCGGAGTGGCTGGCCCCAGCGCAGGTGGCTCCCACTCCAGCTGCGAAGGGTGAAGGCGTGGAGGGTCAGAGGACTGCCCGGTGCTCCCATGGACACCACTGTCTTGGTCCAAACCTCATCAAGCCCCCAGCCTTCTTCTGGGGGGGCTGCTCCCCACATTTTTACTGGGGACCCCCGATCTCTCCCTCAGGAAGGCCCACCCTCCCCTAAGGCCTTTTCCTCCAGGATTCAAAGACCCTGAAACCCTCATCACCTTCTTGGGCTCCCCTGATTTTCCCTCACAAGTCTCCAGTTTCTTTCTTAGATCTTCCTTCAAGATTCTCTCTCCCCTCCCAGGCCCCCACCAAGAGCTCTCACCCCCAAGCCCCCCACCTGATTCTCAGCGGCTCCAGTCTCCAGAGGGAGCGGGCATGGGTGCACACAGCTCCCCCCTCATAGTGGACAAGTCTAGGGGCACGAGAGAAAGTGAGGTCAGGGGTTCAGTCACCAGCCTCCCCAAAATGTGATCCCCAGCCCTACCCACAGGGTGCTATCCCCCCGGCCTACCTCACTGCTCCCCACTCCTGCCCCAACACCCCAGGGCCTCTTGTCCCCATCCCAGACCTGCGCTGGTCCTCACTGTCAGCGGGGGAAATGGTCAGACATTCATCCATGTGTCCGTGAAAGAGGCGGAGGACATGGCCCCCAGTTACATAGCCTGGAGAGGAGCAAGGGAAAGAGGTCATCAAGGGGCTGGAGCCCTGGAGAGCTCAGAAGCCAAAGACGAGTCCAGGGGTCCTGCTTTTCCCCTGTGGGAGGCTGGGGCTGAGTTTGGGGGGTCTGCAGTTGGAGATCTGAGTTTTGGGATCCAAAGTGGCAGTCTGAGATTTGGGCTAAGTTCGAGGACTGAAGTGGGGATATGAGATTAGGGTCCAAGGCAGGGGATGTAATTTTGGGGGTCTGAGTATACAGGGCTGAGGTTGGGGGGTTTGTGAATCTGAGTTTGGATTTTTGAGGTTGGAGTCAGGGGTTTGAGTCTAATGTTCCTGGATACTAGGCTCTGAGTTCCAAGCCTTGATTTGGGGTCTGGGGTTAGAGGTGCGATGGTTGGGTCTCAGGCTAGGGTCTGGTCTTGGGAGTGTTGATTTTGGAGGTGTGAGGCTGGTATCTGAGGTTTGGGTCTGAAGTTAAATCTGGACTTTGGAGTCAGAAGCTGGTATATTTGAGATTAAGGCCAGAAGTTTCAGTGGTTTAAGTCTCAGCTTGGGTGTGAGGTGTGGGCGTGAGAGTTGGGGTCAAAGTTTTGGGGTCATGCTGTGGGGTCCTAGCCTAAGGGTCTGCATTTGGAAGATTTAGATACCTGAGGTTAAAACTTGGAGGTCTGAGGTCAGTTGGCTGAGGTTTGGGGTCTAACTTGGGTATCTGAGTTTAAATTTGGGAGCCTGAGTGTGGGAGCTGATCTGGGAGCTGATGGAGACACAGGTCTCCATCTGTGTTTGTCATGTGAGGCTTGGGCATCTGAGGGACAAGCTCCAAATATAATTTTTTCAGCTTTGGATCTGAGTGTAAGGGTCTGAGTGATCCCCAGGCCGCGAATTTGGCATGTGAGATTTGGGGTCTGGATTCAAGTGTCTGACACTGAGTTTGGGGTTTAGGGTCTGAGCTCCAAGGTTCTGGATTTGGGGTCAGCTGGACGTCTAAATATGAGGGTCATAATGTGGAGATCTCGGTTTGGGGTCTAAGGTTCCAAGGCTCAGTATGGACATGTTTGGGGGCAGAATGAGAAGTCTGTTTTGGGAGTCCCGGTTTAGAGGCAGGAGGTCTGGGACCCTCACCTTCTTCGCAGCCAGAGCAGATGGGGTTCATGTTCCACAGTGTCTGCATAAAGGAGGCATCGACCTGGAGCTCCCCACTGGCCGTGGACAGGTGCTAGGGGCAACCAGGATGTGGCGGTCAGAGACGATGGCGGGGTGAGCAATAGTTCCAGAGTCAGAGGCCACAAACCAAAGGCGGAAGCAGGGAAAGCAGCAGACAGGAGACAAAATCAGAGATCACACATCAGGAAACCAAGATCCAACGGGAGACACAGGGCACCAAAGGCCGGAAGTGGATGCCAGAGGTCAGGAAGCTCGGAAGTGGGGGCCAGAGAGCCAGCAAAAGGAGGCTGAGGAGGTGGGCGGGGTGGTCCCGGGCCCCGCCCCCCGGGGGGCAGGAGTAGCCGGGCTGGGGGTGGACTGCTCACCAGGTAGCGCTCTGAGGAGACACTAACGAGGATGAGGTCATCCCCCACGCGGACTTTCTCTCCTTCCGACCTCTGCTTGGAGGCCGGATGCATCGTCCACCAACAGGCCTCTCCTGTGGAGCGGGCCCCACTGTCAGAATGAGGGCTACCCAGAACGCTCCTCCCCGAGGGCTTCCCAGCCACGGAGCCTCCTGCCCCTCAGTTCCGAATTCTCCAGTCATCTCTGATTACCTACTCTTTGCCTCACGTCCTCCGTTTCCGCCCTCGGACCCTCTGCCTCGGGTTCCCCCATGTTGACCCAAGTTGCTCTTGTCCCCCGCATCCCTGCCCCGCCCCCCAGTCCTGCACCTCCTGAGCCCCAGCCCCTGCCCGCAGTCTCCCCATTGCGGCCCTCCCCGCTCCAGCCCTGCACCTGTGGCGTCTTCCTGCAGTCCCACGTCGAAGGCCAGCTTGTCAGTCATGGAGCGGGAGGTGGTAAGGCAGCTCAAGTACTAGGGTGGTAGAGGGGGGTCAGCCTCCTCCCGCAGACCCTGCGTCTCCTGCCCCTGCCCAGCCGCCCTCGTTCTGGCACTCACCATGCCGCTGTGTGTGTGCCGGAGCAGGATGGCATGGCCATACAGGAGTGTCCTGTGGCCTCCGCCCTGGGATGACTGGGGGGAGGGGAGGATAGAGAGGGCACAGAGTGAGCACAGAACCCCCCAAGGCATCTGGCCTATCCCAGGTGGCAATATGCTCCCCATAAAACACCATGCTCAGGCCTGGGCACAAGGAAGCCTTAGGTCAGAACCTCAACAGATTCTTTGCCTCAGTTTCCCCATTCGTGGAAGTAGGTACTATGTCTCTAAGAAGCCTGTGGATAGGGTGTTTTATATTTCCCAAAGCCCACTCTGTCCTCCCTGCCTCCTTCATCTTGTTAACCAGGTCCCAAAGGCCCTCAGGGAAGCCGAAGCCCACTTCCCGTTCCCTGGGGACTCTCAGGGAAGCCCTAATACCTCATGTACCATGGGCCTTGGCCCTTTCTGCTGTAACCTGTCATAACACAGCTGAGCTGCAGCCAGTGTGCACTGGAATAGTCCTGCCAGCTGTCAAACCTTTGAACCTCGCATAGGAGTGGCTGTGCTGTCACATCCCCCCCCGCCCCCGCTAAGCATAAGGAGACTTGGCCCCTCCTTAGGGGGAAGGCCACCCGTCTCTTGATGGCATCATGCCTCCCATCCTGGCTCTCACATGCCCATGCTCTGAAGGCCCATGTGATGGGCCCCAAGATCACATGGCCAACCCACTCCTGGAGCAGAGGGGACCCACACTTGGGACAGGGGGAGGTGAGAGGGGAGGTCCCATGCAGAGAAGAGCTGGGATCGGGGTTGAAGGAAAGGATGGGAAAGAGGAGAAAGGAGCAAGCTGGGGCACGGGGGCTCAAAAGCCCCTACCCCCTTCCTTCCTTCCTGCCTGGCCTGTCTGGGCTCCACAGCCCCTGACAACTGGGGTGGGGGAGGCCCCCAGCCCCTGTGTGCAGGATGTGGGCCCAAGAGGCGGGCCTGGTGTCAGGAGAGGGGGGAAGGACAGGTGACACCCAAGGCCAGACCTACCCACTTATCCAAATTGAGGGCCTGTGAGGGTCGGGACAGAGAGAGGAAGAACAGCAGATGGTGAACAAGCCCCAGGTGTTCCTGCCCAGCCCTACCCCTGCGCCCCGCCCCTGTGCCCTGCCCCTGCACCCTGCAGGGGCAGGAGCCTCACCTCCACGCCAGCCTCCACGGTGTTGGCCAGCATCTCCTGCAGGGCTCGGACAGACAAAGACTGCTCCAGGACGAAGCAACAGATGGCCAGATCGGGGGGCACATTCTGGGGTGAGGGGAGATGTGAGTGGGGGGGCCTGAAGGCCCCTGAGCCCCAGTCTGAATACCCACACCCCTTAGAGGCCCAGACCTGACCCCAATCCCCCAAGAAGCCCCTACACTCTGCCACCCCTTCAGACACCCTGAATCTATACCGACATCACAGAAAACATGCCTCCTCCCTCAAACACCTAAACCCCACCTGAACCTCACAGAAGCTTCCACACTACCCTTCCCGCCTGAGTACCCCACACCCCACCTCATCTTCAAAGGAGCCTCAGCCCTCTCTCAGACACTGCACCTGCTCCAATGCCATGGCCTTCCCCTGCAGATAACCCAAATCTCTGAGACCCTGCAGGAAGCCCCACCCTGCCATCACGATAGTCCCAACTCCTGCCTCCTTCCTCAGACACTGGTGAACACTGCTTCCAAATCACAGGAAGGTCCAACCTTGGGCATTCCTCCTCAGTCTCCCACTCAGTCACCTCAGACTCATGAGTACCCTTTCCCTTGGACCCAAGACTCTCTGACCCCCTCAGACCCTCGGCCTCCTCCACCATCTGACTCTATGGCTCCTTCCTTTCCCCTGTCCCTAGGTCACCTCTACTCCCTAGGTCAGACCCTGAGCCCACCTCCCCCTCAAACCTGGGCTCCCTCCACTCTCAGCTTCTAACTCCCTCTCCAGTCAGCCCCCTGACCCTGCTAGCACCCCCCAACACTCCAGGCCCTTTTGCTTTGGATCCAATGTCCTCTGCCCCCTTGGACACCTGCCTCTTGAGATTCTGGAGCCCCTGCCCCTCCCTCCACAGACCTACCTACCTCAGGCCTCTGGCCCCCTTTGCTTTGCAACTCCCCATTTTCTCTCCTATCAGCAGCCGCCTCCAGAGCCCCTCTTTTTTTTGAACTCAAGATTCTCTATCTCCTCAGACCCCCCACTCCCCCTCAGGTCCCCACTCCCACCTACCTCAGACCTCCAGCCCCCTTTCCTTCTTAGCCCCTCTCTGTTTTTTCTCCTGTCAGCAACCCCTCTTCAGACCCAGACCCCTCTTCTTTGGACCCTAGACTCTGCCCCTTCAGGACACCCCCCGCCCCGCGCACACTCCCACACAGACCTGGGCGTTGCTGGTGGGCTCCAGGAAGCAGAGGCGGTTTCCAAAGCCCTCAGCGGCCAGGCAGAGTTTCAGTTGCTCCTTGAGCACAGTGGCACTGCACTGAAGGACCACTTCGTCGTCCTGGGGAACGGGCCGCGGGGTCAGGGCTCCCGCAGACACTGCGGCCTGACACCGCACCCTTCTCCTCATGAAAGGGATGGCCTCTGGTGAGACCCACCTCACCATGTGTCACATGCGGGCCCGTGCCAAGGACTCCACACACTTCTAACATCCCAGGAGACAGGAACTAGAGTCATCCCCATTGTAAA
Source organism: Lutra lutra (assembly GCF_902655055.1). Taxonomy (NCBI): domain Eukaryota; kingdom Metazoa; phylum Chordata; class Mammalia; order Carnivora; family Mustelidae; genus Lutra; species Lutra lutra. The sequence continues at coordinate 45,715,167 of NC_062294.1, read as the reverse complement.
ATGGAAAAACTGAGGCTCAAGGAGCTGGCAGAGCTTGTCCAAGGCCATATACCCGACAAGGGGAGGTGCTGGGATTTGAACCCCAGTCCTGCTGACTCCAGTGAGGTCTGCAAGGTGAGCCATTGGAGGTGGAAACTATAAGCACCCCAAGTTCAATGCCTTTTAAGCTCAGCCTTCTCTAACGTCTCTCTTGTGTTTCAGTAATGGCGATCAATTAAGGAGTTCTTTTTTTCCTTCCTTCCTTCCTCTCTCTTCCTTCATTCCTTCCCTCCTTCCTTTCTCTCTTTCTTTCTTTCTTTCTTTCTCTCTTAATTAAGCAGGCTCCACACCCAGCATGGCGTCCAATGCGGGGCTCAAACACAGGATCCTAAGATCAAGACCTGAACTGATACAAAGAGTCACCATGAGGAGTGTCTTCTAATGTGTGAATGCAATGCCAAGCCCAGACTAGATCCTGGGTGGTAGGGGACAGGCTATGAGGGACTCCTGGTGACCGCTGGTGAAAGCCCGACCAGGACTGTGACAGATAACAGCATCAGAGTGATACTACATTTCCTGACATTGATGACTGTCCTGCGGTTTTGTAAGAGACTGCCCTCGTTTCTTTGGAAACAGACACTGAAAGTGTTTTAGGACTTAAGAATCATGTCCACAGGGGCGCCTGGGTGGCTCAGTGGGTTAAGCCTCTGCCTTCGGCTCAGGTCATGATCCCAGGGTCCTGGGATCGAGCCCCACATCGGGCTCTCTGCTCTGTGGGGAGCCTGCTTCCTCCTCTCTCTCTCTCTGCCTGCCTCTCTGCCTACCTGTGATCTCTGTCAAATAAATAAATAAATAATCTTAAAAAAAAAAAAAAAAGAATCATGTCCACAGCTTACTCTCAAAAAGTTTAGGGGCGAAATGTGCAAAGAGAGGGAGGGAGAGAGAGATAAAGCAAATGTGCCAAATCTTAACAAGTGGGGAAAAATTACCTAAGGCCACATGGGAGTTCTTCCAAGTAACCTTGCAACTTTGCTCTAAGCTGGAAATGATTTCAAGATTATAAGTTAAAGTTTTAAGTAAAATAAAGTGTTTTCTATGTGCCGGGTCCCATTCCAAGAACTTAACACACATGAACTCATTACTGAATCCTCTGAGAAAAGTTCCAGGATGTGAACCTGTGGAAACTGAGACCCAGAGAGGTCAAGTAACCTGCCTGAAGTCACACAGCTGTCCTGTGGCTGAGCTGGGATTGGATCCCAACGCTGGGGCTCTATATGCCACACTCTTTGAACACTAGACTACCTCTTCTTATATTAGTAAAGTAGCCCATAGCTCCAATTATAACTAATATAAATGTGCATGGGAGAATGCCCAATACCTAGACATCAGCCAAAAGTAATAGAGACCCCAGCTCTTAACCACTGAGTAAGGCAGAGGTTATTCCTTTCTACAGCTGAGAAAACAGGCTCAAAGAAGTTTGGAGTCCTGCCCGAGGACACACAGCCTCCAGCCCTTCCATCCAGCATATCACACAAACTCACTCCAGTCCTGGGCTCCCGAGCACACAGGCAGCCCCCAGCCCACCGCTCAGCCAGGGTGGAAGGAGAGATCTGTAACCTGTAACCTTCAACCCCAACCTCCCGGCACACACCGGGCACTTGTGTGTTCACAGGGCTAGACATGTAATAATACATGTCTAATACATTGCATGTATTAAGCGCTTACTCTCTACTCAGCCTTACGCTCAGAGCTTTACGTTCCTTTGGCAGGCACTTATTGATGGTGGCTCTCGCCAGGCCCTGATCTAGGCACCGGATATAGAGCAGCGAAAAAAGCAGATCAAGTCCCTGTCCTCATGGGGCTGCCATCCTCTTGGGGGACACACACAATACACAAGGGAATAGATGCATCATTTTCACTTCAGTGGCCAGTGTTATGAAACAAATAACCCAGGCTGGTGTAACAGAGTGGCTTTGGGGGTAGAGATGACATCAGTGAGGGGGTGAAGTGGCAGCCTCTCCAAGGAGATGACATTTGAGCTGTGCCTTGTCCAACTAACAAGAAGAGGATCTGGCCTGCTCATTTCGAGGCAAAGAACATTCTGGAAGCCAGGGGCAGACAATGCGGGTGCTGAGGAATAGCAAGGGACACAGGAGGCAGTAGAAGCAGGAGCGAGAAAGCAAGAGAAGATGAGCTCAGGGAGAGTTGACATGGAGCCCCTTGAATCCTTATGGTACCTATTTTTGCCCCCATTGCCCAGCTTAGGAAACTGAGGCTCAGAGAGAAAACTTCAAATCACTTGCCCAAAGTTAGGAAGCAAGCAAATGGCTAACCAGGATATCAGCCAGAGACCGGAGGCCCAATCATACATCAAGATTCTCTGACTTCCTCCTGCAGCAGAATGAAAGGAGGTGGCCTGGTTACAAAAGCAGCTCCCCTACTGCCTTGGTTTCCCATCTGACACCAAGGGCACAATTCAGCAGCTCTGCAGGGAGGGGAGCAGAGAATCCGGACCATTACCAGCCTTCTGGCTCTGACGCCGGCCATGCTTTGAGCAACCCCAGCACAGACAGGGCTAGAGGTCATCACCCATCAAACAGAAATGAAATCATTTGTGGGGGAACATGGCCACCATGCTTAAAAAGTGAAATCAAGTAGAGTAGAACAGAGTAACATGCCCCGCCTGTTCTAAGGGCTCCCTACATTTTATAAAACCTGTTTCTGGGAAAAAATACGTACGTGTGAATGCACCCAACTTGTCTATAATCACACGAATTGGGAGGCAACCCAAATGTCCATCGGCAGGTGAACTGAGAAACTAATTGTGGCGCGCTCACACAGTGCGGTATCACTCGGGAACAAAAAGAAATAAGCTCTTGGCACACGCTACGTGGATAATATCAAAACAGGCTGAGCAAAAGAAGCAAGGCAGAGGAGCAGATGTGGTCTACGAAACCCTCAACATTCCTAATGGAGACTACAGGGAAATACAGCAAACAGACAGAGCAAGTACTGAGAAGAGCAAGAGGGAACTTTCTGGGGGTAAAGGAAACGTTCTATGTCTTGCTTACGAGGTGGTTCCGTGCCTATGTGAAGTTTCTCGAGACTCACTGAACTAGGACACGGAAAATGGGTACAACTTATTGCATGTCAATTCTGCCCCAATAAAGTTGGGTTTTACAAATAATGTATGTGTGTATTTGCATGCACTGAGTTGCGAGGTAAAATGTATTTCTGACTGGTGGGATGAGGTCCAAAAAGTGTGAGAGAAATACCACACCATCTCAATAAAGCTCAGGAAAACAGACCTAGTCTGGGCCCAAGAGATGCCTGGGGCCAGAGCTCTAGACCCCAGCCCAGCTTAACCTGGCAAGTGTGAGTTCAGTTCTCCTCTTGTGAAAGCAGAGGGGCTGGGTCCCAGGGGCATCCAGAGATGGTACTTCTTGGCCTTGACCTTGGGCAAGTGACTCTACCACTCAGGTCTTGGTTTCCCTCAAATCTCCCAGGGAGATAAAGATAGGGGCCTACCTCAGAAGATAGGGCAGGCGAGGATATAATTAGATGTCTCAGGAGACTGAGGCCCTGGGCATGGGGCCTGACATAGAGTGGCTGCTCAAGGCTGATACCATGGCCATAGTCTTATTAGGGACGGGGAGGAGGGGAGAGCCCAACCTGCAGTGTCCACTAGGGGCTAGAGCGGGGGCAAGAGTCTAGGGTGAAGCCAGGCCTCCTCCTGTGGCTGAATGGCCAGCTGTCCCTATCCTTCACTACCAGTCCCAGCTGTTTGTTCCTCCCTCCCAGGAAACCGGACCCAGCTCACCAGGGTCCTATTCTGGGGCCTGGAATGCTGTGTCAGCATTTCCCAGGGCCTGGGTGGAGGAGGGGAGGGGCTAGTGCAGGGTCAGCAGACCTGGACCAGAAGAGAGAACATCCCCTCCCATACACTCAGCCCCACACCCAGATCAGCCACTGGGAGGGAAAAGTGGGAAGGACTCTGAGATGGACAGCCCCTCCCCTCCCCATCCTCTCCCGTCCCCTGCCCAGGCCCCAGAAAAGCTGGCTATTCTGGGAGGGACACCTGTTGTTCCAATTCCCATCCCTGCCCCCCAGCAGGGGATCAGAGATGCCAGGAGTCAGAGCTAGGGAGGCAGAACAAAATGAAGAAGGCCTAAAGCCAAAGAACAAAGACAGAGACAGAGACAGGGAGAGACAGAGATGGAGAGACAGCAAGACAGAGAACCCAAAAAGATGGATAGGGAGAGACACTACCCAAAGACGATTAGCAGCCATATTTGGTCCTACTACCCAAAAGGGAGGAGGGAAGAAAGAAGACACAGAACCCGAAGGTCCCCTCCCAGGAGACCCTCAACGGCTGGAAGTTTCAAGAAGTTAGGTCCTCCATACCACCCCAGCCTCCTTCCCAAAATTTAAACTAGGTCAGAGTCTGGAGCAAAAGAGAATCAGGCTAGGTGGTGTGGCGTTGGGGGAGGGGGAACAGCTAAATTAAGCTCAGGAATTAGAATCACCTTCCCCAAGTGCCCACTTCCAGGGTGGTGGGGAGTGGGTGGGAGGGAGGTGCTCCCTCAGCGGCCCCTCTTCTCTAGGACAAATAACTAATGTCAGAAGAGAGTGTGGCCGAAGATCTCCCTCCCCATTCTGCACTCCCAAAGTCTTCTAATTCTCTATGGTGAGAAAGGTGAGCGAGACTGAGAGACGAAAAAGGAGAAAGAGTGACGGTCACCCAGAGGGACAGAGGAATAGACCCTGAGACTCAAAGGCCACCAGCAATCAGTACAGAGATATCCCAAGAAAAAGAGACACTCAGAGGACCCGAGAGATAGCCCCAGAGACCCCCTAACACAGAGATACGCACCGTGCGCAGAAACTGGACCTCATCCTCGCCCTCTCCTCCGTCACCCATGATGTCGAGGCCCGAGGGGCACGGGCTGAGGTCAGGGAATAGGAGGACGGGGCTGTAGGCTGGGCGGGTGGGCTGGGGGTGGGCTGGGGTCGGAGACCTCTGGGGCACCCGGGAGGTAGATGGAACTGAGAGGAGGATTCGCGTGCTGGACAGAGCTGGGAGGAAGTCTCCGCCCCCCCAGCTCCCATTGGGCCAGGATGCCCAAGGCCACGCCCCTCACCGGAGCCCCACCCGCAGATTCCAAACCTTGGCCAGAGCTACAAGTAGGTGGTGTCCTGGGAGGCTGTAGGGGGAGAGAACGGAAGTTAGCTGCCGCCTCTCCACCTCCATGGTGAGGAAGGCCATTCTCCCATTTCACAGAGACCAAACTGAGGTTCTGAGCTGGGAAGCCTCTGCTTGATCCCATACAACGGAGCTGGGATGCACACCAAGGTCTGGCACCAGACTTAGTGATTAAAAGCAAGGACTCTGAGTCAGACAGTCTGGATCTGAATCCCAGGCTTGTCACGCCCTTATGTGTCCTTGGACAAGTCACATCCCTGCTCTGTGCCTCAGTTTCCCCAACTGGTAAGGAGCTTATTAATAATACCTACCTCACAGGGCCTTTGCAAGAATTCAGTAAGATAACTGATTTACAGCACTTAAAGAGTACCAATGCATAGTAAAAGTTATTATGTAAGTGTGTTTATTATCATCATCGTCCTCATCCTCATCATTATAAAATCTTTTGAGGCAGGAAAATAGCCAATAGCAGACGTCTTTTGTGTGCCTGTTGTATTTGAGGCTCCAAACAAAGATATTTTTACAGCATCTCATTTAGTTGTCAGGACAATCCTGCTATTATTCACATTATTAGAGGAGGAAACCAAAATGCACAATCCCTACCATGTATAATTTTAAGGACCGGAATGAATGATGCAGTTCTCACAACAATCTTGTGAAGTCAGTAGCCTTGTGGTGCCCATTTTACAAATGAGGAAAGCTGAGGACAATGAGGTGGGGTGACTTGCCCAGGTCTCACAGAGGCTAAGCAAAGGATCTGAACACAGTGCTAGGGTTCTTACCCATTCTACTTTATTGTCCTGATATATAATAAAATCTAATTATAACAAAAACCCAGTTCCCGGGGGCCAGCTCCCCCCAACCACCACCAGAGTTCTAACCCTCCTCCTCCCCAGGGGCTGCCTGAGCCACTGAGGGCCACTAGCTGGGCCACTGCTTTATGCAGATGAGCTCCCTGGGTTTTGTAAACAGGAGAGACCTGAGAGGGGTAAGCTGCTTCTTCTTACTTTCTTGCTTAGGACTCTCCATGGCCTGAAGGTGCACTGGCTCCCCCCAGCACCCCACCGGCTCTCGGGAAGCTTGTTCCCTAAAAGAGGCCTCTGTAAGGCTTAGGGGCCCAGTGCAGGATACCACACACACCTGGACCTCCTGCCACTCATATACCTTCATGCCTCTGGGCCTCAGTTTCCTCACCTGTCAGTTGGACTAATTTGGAATAGTCCCTACACTGGGCAGCGGCGGGGCGGTGTAGGGGGGTTTCATGGGGAAGATCCCATGAGAAGACCTTTTAGAGCCTATGATATGGTAACTTATTGACACAGGGAGCTTACTGATAATATTAAGATTATTAACACGTAATGATATCTATTAAGTTATACAAAACAATATCTTGCACTTCAATAAAATTCTACATAATATGTTGAATGTATAGGGGCGCCTGACTTGCACAGTCACTTAAGCCTCCAGCTCTTGATTTCTGCTCAGGTCATAAGATCAAGCCCCGTGTCCAGCTCCGAACTCAGCATGGAGTCTGCTAAAGTTTCTCTCTCTCCCTCTGCCCCTCCCTGTGCTCACTCTCTCTCTAACACAAATAGTAGGGGCCCCTGGATGGCTCAGTCACCTGCATCTGTCTTCAGCTCAGGTCAGGATCCCAGGGTCCTGGGATGGAGCCCTGCATCAGACTCCCTGCTCAGCCAGCAGCCTTCTTTTTTTTTTTTTTTAAAGATTTTATTTATTTATTTGACAGAGAGAGATCACAAGTAGACGGAGAGGCAGGCAGAGAGAGAGAGAGAGGGAAGCAGGCACCCTGCTGAGCAGAGAGCCAGATGCGGGACTCGATCCCAGGACCCTGAGATCATGACCTGAGCCGAAGGCAGCGGCTTAACCCACCTAGCCACCCAGGTGCCCCAGCCAGCAGCCTTCTTCTCCCTCTGCGGCTCCCCTTGTTTGTGTGCTCCTGCTCTCTCTCTGTCAAATAAATAAATAAAATCTTAAAACAAAATAAGAAGATAAAATAAATAAGTAAATCTTTTTTTTAAATGTCAAATGTATAATAGGTTGGCATGTGTCATATATTTAAATATTGATATACTGATGCAACTATCATATAAAACACATAAGTTTGTACCATATTTTTGAATTACATAATGCATAATTGGGGCACCTGGGTGGCTCAGTGGTTAAAGCCTCTGCCTTCCACTCAGGTCATGATCCCAGGGCCCTGGGATTGGGCCCCACATCAGGCTCTCTGCTCAGCAGGGAGCCTGCTTCTTCCTCTCTCTCTGCCTGCTTCCCTGCCTACTTGTGATCTCTGTCTGTCAAATAAATAAATAAAATCTTAAAAAAAAAAAGAACACATACACAAAAATATATATAATACATAATTATATAATTATATATTTAGGCTAATATAATCACACAATGTAATGTAACTATGTTTATATATGCTTGCATATTAAATATTAAATTTTTCCTCAGAATTTAATGTATAACAAAATTATTCTGGGGGCGCCTGGGTGACTCAGTGGGTTAAGCCTCTGCCTTCAGCTCAAGTCATGATCCTAGGGTCCTGGGATCGAGCCCCACATTGGGCTCTCTGGGCAGCGGGGAACCTGCTTCCCTTCTCTCTCTCTCTGCCTGCCTACTTGTGATCTCTGTCTGTCAAATAAATAAATAAAAAAAATTATTCTGTGTCATTGTACATTATATCATAAAATATTAATAGCATTGGTTTTTGTTTTGTTTTTTTTTTTGGTCAGTCATCATTATGTGTCTTAAGTCCTACCCATTTTGCTCTGTGGACACCTGTTCTGGGTTTGTGGGGGCTTTGCAGGACTTTCTGGTGACTCTCCTCTTGGGGTGGCACCCAGGCCGCCCCTAGCTCATAGAAGGATCTGTTTGTGTCCCTTTACCAGACTGGGAGCAAATGTCCTGGTACGCACACCCAGGAGCTAACTGAATTCGACTAAGTTGTGCCAAGTGGTCCTTGGGAATCAGAGTTCCCAGGGCCCCATATCCCCAATCTCCACTTGACATTTTCCAGCTTCCAACCTTTGCCAGACCAATGGGATGACTCACTGTTGTTTTAATTTGCACTTCCTTGATCAGTTACCAAGAATTTCTAGCATCCTCTCAGGTGCCTGTCAGAGTCCTGGGGTTTCCTGGTCATTTGCTCACCCTCTTGGCCCATTTTTCTTTTCTTTTCTTTTTTTTTTTTTAAAGATTTTATTTATTTATTGGACAGACAGAGATCACAAGTAGGCGGGGGGGGGGGGGGGGGAAGCAGGCTCCCTGCCAAGCATAGAGCCCAATCTGGAACCCTAGGATCATGACCTGAGCTGAAGGCAGAGGCTTTAACCCACTGAGCCACCCAGGTGCCCCATTGGCCCATTTTTCTATCAGAGTGGCTGTCTCTTTTTCTTGTTGATTTGCAGCTGTGCCTGTCACCTTCTAAAGATTCATTTCTAGTTGATTTTAAACCTTGTAAAATACCTGTTCCCACTCTGTCATCTCATCTGATACTTGTCCCATGGTGTCCTCATTAAAAGAAATCTTTATTCTGATATTATCAAGTGCTAATGCCTTATGAAGTTTTGTGGTTTGCTTCAGAAGCCTTTTCCTTTGTGGTTGGCGGTGTTCTTGGGGGTGTCAGCCAACCCTCCAGGCCTTGAGAGGGGTGCTTGTACCAACCTCCCTTCCTGACGCTTCTCTGGGTCCCCAGGGTTAGGGGGCGGGATATGGACACACCACAAGCTCTGCTCAGTCCGCATGTTACATCACCTGGTGCGATGCAGGGGCTGGGGAGATGGACTGAGAGATGGATAGACAGCAGGTTATGGCCCGCCCCACTAGACTTGGTGAGTGGGGGGAGGGGGAGGGGACGGGTAGAAAGGCAGGGAGAGGAAGAGAGATTGGACCTGAGACTATACAGTATGTCATGTCACGGAAAAGTTAAATGGCATGAGCTCTGGGCTTGTCTAAATGTTCTGGCATGGAAAAAATAATCCATGGTGACTTCTTTTAGTGAAAAGAAGAAAGGAGTAAAAATATCCGTCTAGGAGAGCTCTGGTTGAACTAACTAGCACCCGAGGTTTGGCAGAAGCATATTAATTACTATGACCCATTTATTCCACTCCTGGGTATCTACCTACAGCACTGCGCACTTGAACATTCAGCAAAGACCAGGTGCTAGAAGGTTCACGGCAGCCTTGTTCACAACAGCCCCACGCTGGAAGCAATGCAGGTGTCCATGACAGGAAAATTGCTCAATAAAGTGTGGAAAAGTCACACAACGCAGGAACCAAAAGGAATAACCATAACCAAGTATAACATGCAAGAATCACAAAAACATGATTATCAAGGGGAAGAAGTCAGACACAATAAACTATTCCATTTAGAAACAACTCAAACCCCCGGCAAAACTACCCTGCTAGAAATCAGGCTAGTGGCAGCTTTCCAGAGGCAGGGCTGGGACAGGGCTTGTGCAGGGGACTCTGGGCAGGATGGAAAGTTTCTGTTTCTTGATTTTGTCACTGTCAAGGAGATATGCTCAGTTTATCACAACTCATGCACCTAAACCCTTAGGATTTGTGCTTTTCCTGTACACCAGTTTACAAATGACAAGCATGACACATTTAAGCAAAAGAAAAAAAACACACATACTCAAAAGAAAAGTCTACGTTTCTATGAGCACGTATTTGTGTACCTAAACAAATGTACAGCCAATGGAACAGATGAAACCCAGCAATATGTGATACTGGTCTCCCCTGCCTAAGGGGGAAGGGGCCCCCAGAGGGCTTACCTCCATCTATAATGTTTTTCATAATAAGATAACAGTCTTTAAGATTGTGTGATGATGAAATGGGCTGATATTTTAAAAGCCCTTAGAACATTGTGTGGCATACAGCAGGCACTACTTAAGGGCTTATTACAACAAAAGTAATAAAGTGAAAATGTTTTCTGGGATACAAATGGTACTCTTAAAAAGAAACCAAGATTAAAAGAAACATAAGAAGATGGGGCGCCTGGGTGGCTCAGTGGGTTTAGCCGCTGCCTTCGGCTCAGGTCATGATCCCAGGTCCTGGGTTCAAACCCCACATCGGGCTTTCTGCTCAGCAGGGAGCCTGCTTCCTCCTCTCTCTCTGCCTGCCTCTCTGCCTACTTGTGATTTCTCTCTGTCAAATAAATAAATAAAATCTTAAAAAAAAAAAAAAAGAAACATAAGAAGAAATATACAAGGTATTATGTCTCGTGACTTTCCATTCAAACTTTTGTGTCTTACATACACCGATATATCCTTACAGAAATGCAGAATTTCTGAGCATATATTTTTACATAAATGTGTCATAATAGCCAAACTTAAAAAAAAAAAAAAAAACTGCTCTCCTTGAAGTACAGCAGTGACAGAACAGAGAATCACGGGTCTAGAGACCGAAAGATGGGGGAGATAGAGAGAGAGCCCGCTGGGTGACTGGGGGTGGGGGCGGCAGCACCGGAAACCTCAGCCTGAAGGGATCCCCATGTGGGGGAGGGGGGACCTTTGGTCTCTCCCCAGCCTCTTCCTTCCCCCTGGCCTGGGGCTGGGTGGGGAGGGGCAGTTCCTCTTTTCTTCCCAAGCACTGAGGAGGCCCCAGCTCCCAAGGGGCTAAGAAGCTGGAGCACTGGGGAGGGGGAACTGAGCCAGACTCTGGCTGGCAAGACCCCCTCCCCCCACCAGGAAACATGAACAGGAAAGACAGCAAGAGGTGAGAGGACCCTTCCCAAGGAGACCGGGAGCACCCTAAGGCCTTGGGTCTCTGGCTGCACAGGAAGGCTGGGGAGTACTAAGGCAGCTGGCAGGGGCTCAGGCTCTAGGGACAGGAGCTGGAGCAGGGGCAGGGGACACAGGTGAAAAGTACTTCAGGGAGTCCAGGGCTGCTAGGGCTGGGGCTGTGTGTCTGAGCATCTGAGGCTGGTCCTTGCTGTCTCTGGAGTTTCAGCTGCTCTGTATCCCCTTCTGCCCCGCCCCCACTCCTCCTTGCTCCCTGGATTAGGTGTCTCTGTCCTCCTGGGGCTCTTCCTGGCGTCCCTTGCTGCCCCCTGCTCCTAAACTGGAAACTCCGGGCTCCTGCCGGGCCCTGCCCCAGGGGAGGGGAGGATGACGCAGGGCAAGGTGGCTCTCCTGCTTCTTAAACCCCTCCTGGCTGCTCTAGGCACTATGGAGAGCAGACTGTCCACTGGTAAGGGCCTCGCAGCTTCTGGAATGGGCTTCCCATGACCTGGACAAACTTGCTTTCCTGTCCTCCCAGGGGCGATGGTGGCTGGGTCCCTAGCCTGAGTAACTCCTCCAGCCTCCTCTGGCATGTCTCTGATGGGCAGAGGGGTCCCCTCCCCATAACATCCAGCAGTTTAGTGGCGGAGACCTGGCTGCCTCATTTTCTGGCTGTGTGACCTTAGGTAAGTCACTTAATTGTTCCATGCCCCAGTTTCTTCCTCTGTTAATAGAATAACACCCCCCACCCCACCCCCCAGGAGGGCCTGGGAAGTCCTCAGTGAGACAGTCTGGAACAGTGGTTCCCAAGCTTGAGCATGCATCAGAACCACCTGGAAGGCTTGTAAAACCCAGACTGTCAGTGGCACCTAGCTAGCTCAGTCGGTGAAGCAGATGGCTCTTGATCTCAGGGTGGTGAGTTCAAGCCCCACGATAGGGACAGAGATTACTTAAAAATAAAAAGTCTTTAAAACACACACATACACTGGGCCCACCTCTAAAGTTTCTGAATCTGTAGTTCTCTGGTGGGAACTGAGAATTTGTATTTCTTTTCTTTTTTTTTTTTTTTTAAGATTTTGTTTATTTATTTGACAGAGAGAGAGAGAGAGATCACAAGTAGGCAGAGCAGCAGGCAGGGAGAGAGAGGGAAGCAGGCTTCCTGCTAAGCAGAGAGCCTGATGCGGGGCTCAATCCCAGGACCCTGAGATCATGACCTGAGCTGAAGGCAGAGACTTAACCCGCTGAGCCACCCAGGTGCCCTGAGAACTTATATTTCTATCGGGTTTCCAGGTGTTGCTGGTGGTACCAGTTGGACTATGCTTTGAGAACCACTGATCTAGACAAATGCACAAGCCTCCGCCCAGCACATATTCAATGCTCAGTAAATGCCAGCTCAAGAACACTCAGGACTGATTCTCTGAACCCTTAGGATGCGCCAGGGATATGGCAGTGCCCTTGTGATGAGGGTCGCCTCACTTCTGCTTTCACTCTGTACCCCAGGCCTGGCTTCTAGTTTGCCCCATCACATTCTCTGTATCTCAAGTTCGACTTCCCCATCTCTGGCCACTTAACAGCTTCAGCAAACTAAGTCCCTTATTTTTTTTTTTAAGATATTATTATTTGTTTGTTTGTCTGTTTGAGACAGAGAGAGAGAGCACCTGCACGAGTGGAGGAAGGGGCAGAGGGAGAAGGAAAAGTGGACTCCCCACTGAGCAGGCTTCAGGTGTGGCTCCATGCGGGCCTTGATCCCAGGACCCTGAGATCATGACCTGAGCCCAGAGCAGACACAACCGACTGAGCCACCCAGGTGCCCCAAACTAAATCCCTTATTTAGCACTTTTGAAAAGCAAAGCATTGGATGTTCATAATAAATTCCTGGGGAAAGTCTAAGGATGACAGAAACTGAAGCTCAGCGACATTAAGTGACTAGCACAAAGTCACACAGCCAACATAAATTCCTCTATTCCCACTCTGTCTAACTCTTGTGGAAGCCAAGCTCATTCAGCCTGGATTCTGCTCCCTCCTTCCTCTACCATCCCTGTCTCTCCATTACCCTCTTTCCCCAACTGGAACACAAGCCTCAGGGAGGCACAGGGCAGAGCAAGGGTTATTTTTAAACTTTCCTTGAAGCTGCCTCACCCCAGGGACCCTGCCCAGCTCTGAAGAGCCCTGGTGAGGCCACTTTGCATCCATATCTTCTCTCCAAACCTAGGGACCCAGGCTGGCGGCTAAGACTCAGGTCCTGCCAAAGTACTGGCTTAGGGGAGGGGTCTATCGCCTTAGGAGGCAGTCCAGCTTGGGGAGGAGGGACGGACGGACTCTCAGGGGTCTGCTGCTTTCATGAAGCCTGGGGGAAGGAGGGACCACCACTGGAGAGCAAAGGGGAATTCTGAGGATCTCCCTGAAGGCAGAACCTGGCAAGGACAGGAAGGAATGATTGGGGGAGTGGGGGTAGGAGGGGTGGGATGCTGGTGTCCCATGATTCCCTGGGAGGTCAAGAGTCATTCCAGGATTCTGCCAACAGGAAATGTCTCCATAAGGCCTTGGAATTATATAGTCAAGGGGAATTTGGGGTCAATGCCTGGAGGAAGGAGTTCTTACAACTCTCTGGAAGGTCCTTACTAATCCTGGGGGTCTACTTTTCCATGATTTCCTTGGGGTTCAGGGTGATCTTGAGAGTCTTTTCCCCTGATTCCTTGAAGGGGGCAGGAGTAATCCTTTGAGTTTGCTGGCAGGAGAAGGCTCCCGTGATCTGGAACACTCCAGGGGTTTTCTCCCATGATGTCTTGGGGTTTTGGGGTCAAGAAGAATTCTGGGGGTCTGCCCAAAGGACATGATTCCCCGGGGGCTGTGCCCACAGGAAGTCCCACCAGGAATGCCCAGGAAAGACAGGGGGGCGGGGCCGGCCCCGACAGGCCCGGCGCCACAAGACGTGCCCCAGCCCACGGGAAATCAGCAAGGTCATGGCTTCCATGGCTCTGGGCATGCTGAATGAGGGCGGCTGCAGCGAAGACGAGATGCTGGAGAAATGCATTCAGTCCTTCGGTGAGTATCCCCTTCCCTGGCCAACCGCCCCAGTCCTAAGGTGGCAAAGCGGCCACCTCTTTCTAGGCCTCAGTTTTGGGTGCGGGGGTAGGTATAAAGTGGTAGCAAGGGTGTGTGGAATGAATCTCAACCACAACATTCAGGACAAGAGAAACACACACGTTTCTTTTTCCTGAGATGCGGAGGGGGAGGAGGTCTGATGCTATTTCCATCTACACCGTGACTTGCCAGGTGCTATGCTGGTCTCTGCCCAGTACAGACAAGCAAACCGAGACACCCTCAGGAGGGCAAGCTGCCTGCCCTAATTCATGCAGGGAGAAAGAGGGAGAGCTGGAGTTCAAACAAGACAATTCCAGGGGCTCTGGAGACGGTGCAGTCTCTTGGCCAGGACCCATTCCGACACAGAGTCCCCTTCTCCCGCCCCTAGACTCAACAGGCAGCCTGCGCCGTGGGGACCACATTCTCAACATGGTACTGGCCATGCACAGCTGGGTGCTGCCTTCTACCCACCTCGCTGCCCGACTGCTGACCTTATATCCTCCCAAGGCCATGAGCAGGGCATGGAGGGTAGAGGGCAGAGACCCGAGAGTCGGGGGAGATGGGGACAGGGTAAACAGGCAGGTTTGGGATGCTGGATATCAGAGCCTTGACCAGAACTCAAGTACCAGGAGGCCACAGGGAACACACAGGAACAGAGGCGGCTCCAGATCTGTCACCTGCTCAGGTAGGGCTGGGCCCAGACCTCGACTCCCATGACTCAAGACCCCTGTCTTGTTCCCTACTCCCAAAAACACCTCCCAGAGATTCCCCAGACTGATTCCTCACAGACCTACTAGCCCTGCTCCCCCAAATACCACTTCTGAGATAGGCCTTGTTTGGTTCCCAGGACCCTCCCTGTTCTGCTCCTTAGAGCCCTTACCTCTTAGAGACCCATGACCAGATCCTAGAGACCCTCTCATAACTGATGTCCAGAGACCTCCAGCTCTGATCCCCCAACCTCCCATATGCCCTGGCCTAACTTTTAAGACCACTCTCACCTTGTTCCCCAAACATCTCACCCCTCAGAAGCCCCAGTTTAGTTCTGGAGACCCACCTCCCACTATCCTCCTTCCTAGCAATCCCACCTCCAAAAGGTCCCCCCAGTTTCTCTCCCATTGAGTCCCCAGCCTGCAGTTAGAGGCCCCCAGCCCTAGAGACAGCCCCATCTGGTGCCTCTCCAAACCCTAACCTTCCAGAAACCCCTAATCCAATACCTAGAGACTCCTCAGCCCAAGAGACCCCTTTCAGAGAACTTCCCCATGCCCAGCCTCATCTCACCACCTCTAAACCACCCTCAGATACTGGCTGACCCAACACCCTGAGACTGTACACCAGGAGCCTCAGTTAGAAGAGGTGATAGGTCGCTTCTGGGCCACTGTGGAGCAGGAGGGCAACTCTGCCCAGAGGAGCCTGGGAGACTCCTCCAACCTGTGAGTCAGTCACTCTCCACCCCCATTCTGTCATCTCCCTCCTCAACCCCCCATCCACCACCCTGTACAATACCCTGCCCGATACCCTGCCCCTCTTTGCTCCCAGCCTGAGTCCTGGTGGCCCTGGCCCCCCGCACCCCATGAGCAGCCCAGGCCTAGGCAAAAAGCGCAAAGTGTCCTTGCTTTTCGACCACCTGGAGACGGGGGAGCTGGCTCAGCACCTCACTTACCTGGAGTTCCGGTCCTTCCAGGCAATCACGGTGAGGAGCCTCTTCCCCCACCTGGGGGTGACAGGGAGTGGGGTGGAGCCCAGGGCGACTCAGAGGACCCCTACATGGGCATTAGGCAGAGATCTCAAACTCTCAAACATGGGGGCTAGGAGGTTCGGAAAAATAAGCTGGCTGAGGACAGAACTCCTGGGTTCAAATCCTCAGCCCTTCCTCATCTGTGTAACTTTGATTTAGTTTCTCAACCTTTCTGGGACTCAGACTTCTCATTTATAAAATGGAGATCATAAGACTTCATTAGATGGTTGGGAGAATTAAATTAATATGTCCATTTAAAAATGCTTGTCAGGGAGTGCTGTGTGGCTCAGTCATCTGACTGACTCTTGATCTCAAGTCTTGATATCAGGGTCATGAGTTCAAGCCCCACATTGAGTGTGAAGCCTACTTAAAAAAAAAAAAAATGCCTGTCACAGTGCCTGGCACACAGTAAGTGCTCAAAATATTTTATTAATTATTCATTTATTCAAGAAGCATTTAAGTTCACTGTGCCTTAGTTCCATTATCTATAAAAGGGGGAATTTAACACTTCCTGCCTCATAGGATCAGTCTTTTGTCCAGAGTGAATGCTACCTGGTAGAACAATCTATAATTGCCATGTTTTGCCATATTTTACCCACCCAAATGACAATTTCGTATGCTTCAACCTATATATAAGTATTAGCTATTGCCATCACTACTTCAAGGGAAGGCGGTGATCGGGTTCCTTAACATGGAAATTTCCTGATCGATCACACACTGCACACAGAGTGCGGGACGCATAGGTATGGAACGCTGACCCCTTGAGCAGGACAAATAGAAATTGCTTTCATGCCCTCTTTGCCATCCTTCCCTTTGCTCACTGAATACCAGTCAGGTATACAGTTATGAGCAACAGACTGGGTTCACACCTGTGTGACCCTGGGCAAATTATCCCTCTCTGTGACTCAACGGACCTCATCTCTAAAACGCGAATAATACAGTAGGGTATTCACTCGGTAGAGTTGACGTGAGGATTAAATTAGTTGATAAGACAGAGGGCTCAGAATGGTGTTGACTTTATTTAAACATTTCTCGTCAGCGGGAAGGGGCACGGTGATGTCAAGGACATGTGACAGCCAGACTAGGACCCCAGAGGTCCTAACTGCTAGGGGGATGGGCGTGTGAGGGCAAGGCCGAGGCACCACTGCCCACCCTGACGCCCACCTCACCCCCAGCCCCAGGACCTGCGGGGCTACGTTTTGCAGGGCTCCGTGCAGGGCTGCCCGTCCCTGGAGGGATCCGTAGGGCTCAGCAACAGCGTGTCCCGCTGGGTGCAGGTCATGGTGCTGAGCCGTCCTGGGCCCGGACAACGTGCGCAGGTGCTGGACAAGTTCATCCAGGTGGCACAGGTGAGGCCCGCCCGGAGGGGCTGAGGGGCTGAAAGAGCGGCCCGGCGCAGATAACTGACCCACCCGCCTCGCAGTCCAACTGCCAGGCCTCGCCGCTGCTGACCAGCCCAGGAGTGAAGTTATCCACACCCTGGCCCCGGCCCCCTTTGCATCACGCCCACCCCGACTCCGCCCCTGATGTCCCTGTCTGGAGGTTCTAACCCGGGACTGTGACTGCACTTCTTCCTTGACCTTGATATCACCACGTCACACCTGCCCTGGCCCCACTTGGTCCTTGACGTAGCTGTTGACGATGTCCTCTCTTGGCCCGTCCCCCAAGCCTTATACCCGAATGTTCTGTCCACAGGGCAGCGAAAGCGTCTCTGGCAGGCCCCCACGTTTGTGTCACCTCCCACCTCTGTCTCTAGGTCCCAGCTGTCCCTTCGCGACACTGCATGCCTCCCTCTGCATCACGTCAGGTCTCTCTATGGCCCAGCCTCATTGTGTCACAACCTCTCTCTTCCCCTTCCCTAAATAGACACCTTTGCTCCTTTCTGGAGAAAAGGGAAGCCTCCTGCCACCACCGTGGCCACACCCCTCGCGTACTTCCTCTCAGGCCACGCCCTTCCTCTCGCCTGTGCCATCTCCTTGCCTTGCCTGTGCGGGTCCCCCGGACCTGGAGATTCCAGCGTCCGCCAGGGGTGTCCTCGGTCACGCGGTCTTCCATTCCTCTGGCTCCACCCCATCCCCTCAGCGACCTCTGACCTGCAAACTTGGAAAAGGGAAGGATGGGGCAGTTGGCCCTGATGCTCAGCTGACCCCACACTTGTCCCTCTTGCCCCCCTGACGCTTCCATTTCACTCTGGCCCCATTCACCTCTGCCGGGCTCCTAACTCCAGCCCAGAACCCAGGCCATCTCCCTTCAGCTGTCTGACTCTCAGAGCTGTCTGACCCCCAAGCGCCTGTCACCTGACATATGTCTGAATCCCCCACACCTGTCTCATCCTCAAACCTGTCTAACTCCTCACACTTGCCTGACTCCCGCCCCCAGTTTTTTCTGACCCCATGTCAGTCTGTCACCCGCCTGACCCCCCACGCAATGCCTGTACACCTGCATGCAGCCCATTCCTTCCTGACACTCCCACCTCCAGCCACTCCACTTCCTGCCACCTCCCACCTGATGCTCACAGTGGCCCATACCCACACATGCCTGACACCCCAATTCAACTGGGATGCCGTCATGGGAACCCCCATTTTGCCTCTCCCCCATGTGATACCCACCATCTCTGCATCACCCTCCCTTCCTAGAGGCTCCACCAGCTGCAGAATTTCAACACACTGATGGCCGTCACGGGGGGCCTGTGTCACAGTGCCATCTCCAGACTCAAGGACTCCCATGCCCACCTGAGCCCTGACAGCACCAAGGTGAACCCCCACTATTCTCCCCAAAGTTCCAGCGGTCAATTATCCTGAAGCCCCACACTTTTCCCCCATCCCCTCCATCCCTACCCAGGGGCCCTGGAGCTACCTGGAGATCTTGCCCTCCAAATGGGACAGAACCCCAGACTGTCCTCCTCTGCCTTTCTTCCTCCCTCTTCAAGCATGCACACCTCATGCTGACCCCTCTCCACTGTTTCCAGTCCTGAGCAGGACTGGAGAGAGACAGATGAGAGAGATGGTAGCAGAGAACTTGGGAGTCCCAGGAGGGGACTGAAATGATGCCCCTAAGGACACTGAATTTAGGCCACCCATGGGAGGAGCACAGGTTAGGCGTGTCCCGGGAAGTGTATGGGGAGAGTCTAGTGTAGGGGTCAGGATCTGGCAGGAAATTAGCCTGGAGATGCCCAGGGGAAGATCCTGTTGAGATCTTTAAGCTGATCTAAGGACTCTGGGCTTTATCCAGAGGGCAATGGGGAGCTAGGAAAGGTTCAGTAATGATGACTCATTTCAGTTTTGGGGAAAGTAATGATAA
Organism: Lutra lutra; assembly: GCF_902655055.1. Lineage (NCBI taxonomy): Eukaryota > Metazoa > Chordata > Mammalia > Carnivora > Mustelidae > Lutra > Lutra lutra. Next base: position 45,696,117 of record NC_062294.1, on the reverse strand, counting down.
CAGATTTCAGTTTGGGGGAAAAAAATCACTCTAGCCTGGGGAATGGGGGATATGGAGCTTTTCTGAGATGGGAACCCAAACGGAAGAGCAGTTGAGGGGGAGGGGATGCTGAGGCCAATGTGGAACATGGAGGTAGATGTCCAAATTACCCCTGGGCCCCTGGGAGTGCAGAACCCAAATGGGAGGCTGCCAGGACACTCCCCTCCCGGGGGCGAAGGGAGCAGAAATGGCCTCCCTCACAACACCCGCCCCCCACAATATGCCCTCCCACACAGGCCCTGCTGGAGCTGTCTGAGCTTCTTGCTGCCCACAACAACTACGCCCGCTACCGCCGGGCCTGGGCTGACTGCACGGGCTTCCGGCTGCCCGTCCTGGGCGTACACCTCAAAGACCTGGTGTCCCTGCATGAGGCACAGCCCGACAGGTTGCCTGACGGCCGAGTACACCTACCCAAACTCAACAACCTCTATCTGCGGCTGCAGGAGCTGGCTGCCCTCCAGAGGCAGCACCCCCCGTGCAGCGCCAGTGAGGACCTGCTGCACCTGCTCACGGTGAGCCGCCCGGCCCCGCCCAGGCTGGGGTCCCAGAGACCGCACCTGTAGGCTCTGCAGACAGGGTCCTGGGTGCAGGAGGGTCCGCGTCCTTGTCATGCCCATTCTACAGATTGGGAAACTGAGGTCCACAAGGTGAAGTCACTGATCTGCTGTCCCACAGCAGTAAGACCCGGATTTGAACCCAAGCAGGTCAGCCTCAGAACCTGTGTGTTACCATATATTAACCACCACACTACATCTTCAGATTGGGAGTGTGTGGTTCTGGATGCATTCTATTTATATAATTTTATATATGTATTCTCTGCCCATGAATCTAGAAATTGAGAGAGACTGGGATTCTGAAGGCCATGGAGTCTAAGACTGATTTTCCAACCCCAAGACAGGACCAGCTATGTAATTCGTAGTACCCCGTGCAAAATGAAATATGGGGCTCCTTACTCAAAATTCTTCAGAATTTCAGGATGGTGACAGCAGGGGATTAAGTGAAGTGGGGCCCTTCCGAATGTGGAGCCTGCTTGTGAAGTTGGTCTTGCCCTAAGATGACTGGTGCCCAAAGCTCTGTGTTCTGCTGATTCTAGAAGGCCATCGAGCCCAAATATTTATCGAGCACCTGCTGTGAGCCAGACACTGCTTAGCACATCAGGGAAAAAAAAACTGCTGTTCTTGTGGGGCTGACTTCCCAGTAGGAGAGACAGCCAATAAAACAAAGTAAACGAGTAAATCATATGGTCTTTCAGAGGATAAGTGCTAATAGTGAAAACTAAAGTAGAAACCAGCAAGGAAAGTCATAGGGGTTTACAAGTTTAAACAGGACCCAAAATAAGCCTCAGTGAGAAGATGGCATTTCTAGACCTAGGAAAAGGGGGTGTGGAGATGGACCGGGGCCTCGGTGGGAGAGGGGAGCCTAGGAGTCCCCAGAAAAGAGGGGCTTTGGGAAGAGGATACAAATGGGGATCCAGGCAAGGCACAGGCCAGGCCGTAGGTAGGAGGATGGAGACAAGGATCGGTAACGCCCTTCCCCCCCTCCCACCCCACAGCTTTCCCTGGATCTCTTCTACACAGAGGATGAGATCTATGAGCTTTCTTACGCCCGGGAACCCCGCTGTCCCAAGAGTCTGGTAAGAACTCCCCCCTGCCCCTGCCCCCTGCCCCCTGCCCCCTGCCCACCAGCCCAAGCCCACACTGACTAACTGCTCCCCTCTGTCCCGGCCCCAGCCACCCTCCCCCTTCAAAGCGCCCCTCGTGGTGGAGTGGGCCCCTGGCGTGACACCTAAGCCCGACAGGGCCACCCTGGGTCGGCACGTAGAGCAGCTGGTGGAGGTAAGGAGGGGACTGTGGCCTGGCCACTGGGGGCCAGGAAGGAAGGCATCTGTACAGTCCTGACCCAGAAGAGATCCAAGACCAGGAGGATCATGGTTTGGCCTTACTCTTTTCCATACTCCTCTGAAGTCTGTGTTCAAGAATTACGACCCTGAAGGCCGAGGAACCATCTCTCAGGAGGACTTTGAGCGACTTTCAGGCAACTTCCCCTTTGCCTGCCACGGGCTTCACCCACCCCCCCGCCAGGGGTAAGTACTCCTGACTTCTAGGTCCCCCAAAGATGAGGACACTGGGGCTGCCGGGACTCCTGGGAGAAAGGGGCCAATCACGCTGAGGTACAATCTCTGCCCCTAGGAATGGCTCCTACAGCCGAGAGGAGCTGACTGGCTACCTGCTCCGGGCTAGCGCCATCTGCGCCAAGCTGGGCCTGGCCTTCCTGCACACCTTCCAGGAGGTCACCTTCCGCAAGCCCACCTTCTGTGACAGCTGCAATGGCTTTGTGAGTACCCTGCCCCCTCTATCGGCCTTGCAGCCCATCTTGCCCAGAGAGTCCCAGGTCCTGACTCCTCACAGCCCAGGTTTCGAAAGCCAGCCCTGCCCTAGAGGGCTCCCAGGCCCTAAGCCCCAGATGGTCACCAAATTCCGGAAAATTCCCCAGTCTCAAATAATCCCCACATCTCATATAAACCCTAAACACTGAATATGCCCAGAGTCTAGATAAAACCGAAATCCCAGATGATCTCCATCTTGGATCGCTGCCAAACTACGAATATCCCAAACCCTAGATAATTCCACAGACCTGGGTGGACCATCTCCAAGCAGAATCCCTTTCCAAGTCTTTAGACTCCAGAGAATTCAAACCTTGAATAATTTTCAAATTCAAGGCATGCTCAAACTCTGGATAACAGACTGATCTCTCAATCTCCAAACCAAGACTAATTCACAAACCTTGGATTATTTCCCAAACCCACGTTTTCATTCACTTCCTATTCACGGAATATCTCCTGCGTGCCAGATTGTTCTAGACTTGAGGGCTATGTAGGGGGGCACACAACAGAAGACACAACAGACACCATCCCTGCCCATAAAACTCATGGTTCATTAATTCCAGATTTTATCTAATATCCCAGGTGGCTCCCCAAACTTACAATAACCCCAAATTCCTTTAGTCCCCACTTAAGCCTCCAACCTTGAGAATTTCCCATACGGTCTCCACACTCCCAGAGACCAACCCCAGCCCCATCCACTGCCCTCTTTCCCCCACAGCCTATGTCACCAATTCTGCTTTCTCTTCCCAGCTCTGGGGCGTCACCAAGCAAGGCTACCGCTGTCGGGGTGAGTGAGGCCTCAGTGGTGGGAAGGAAGGCCAGCACCTACAGGCCAGATGAAGGGGGTGCCCAGGCTGGGCCTCTGCCTGCTAACTGCTGACCTTCCCCCAGACTGTGGGCTGTGTTGCCACAAACACTGCAGGGACCGCGTGAAGGTGGAGTGTAAGAAGAGGCCAGTGGCCAAGGGCGATGTGAGCCCCCCTGCAGCCCCCATCCCACCCACACCAGTTCCCCATGCCAGCTGCGGTAAGACCCAGGGTGTGGCTGCCCTGGGAAGGGAGCATAATGGATGGGGCTGTAAGTCCAAGGTCATGAGAACTTTCCCATCATACCCACATCCCTCTCATCTATCACCCTACAAACAGGCTCAGAAGACAGTCTCTCCTACACACTATCCCTGACACCTGAGACAGGGTGCCACCTTTGCCATGCGTGGACGCAGACAGAGCCCCCGCACCTGGAAGCAGAGACGGTAAGGAGGAACTGCCCCGCACAGTCACCTGGATACAGGGGAGAGCCATTTGCTTGGGGGGGGGAATCCAAGCTGATTTGGGGAAGCATAGGAAAGTAAAAAGATGCAAGAGTCCTGAATTGTATGAGCAGGAGGGTACAGATCGTGGTTCATTTCTAATGTTGATTGAAAAATAAAATTTTCAGTATGTTGGAGTAGCAGGTAGCCAGTAGTAGAACAGAAAAAGGATTTTAAGGAGAAAAACAGAAAAAGAAGAAAAAGGCAAGGAAGAAGCCAAACACACCAGGAATTGTAACTGGTGTCAGTCGAGGAAATCTTACTCTGTGAAGGTAGAGACCTTCGGATTGAGTTAAAAAACCAGAACATCCGGAGAAGTTTTCATTCATCTCCTAAACAAAGTCGGGGAGAAGCTCTGCCTGTCCCTGGCAGTGCCCGGACTCCTAGATGCCACCCGCCCCCCACCGCCCTGTGACCCAGTGTCTTCCTCCTTCCAGGTACCCCTCCCAACGACCGCCTCGCCACCTTCCCAGTCCTCCAAGCTGAATTCCTAGCCCCCGCTTGGGTCTGCTGTGTCTCACCTTTCTCCAGAGTCAGTCCCAGGTCCTGTTATTCGGCCTCTGGCAGGACCCCCCAAGGCACCGCCGCTTTCCCAGCCACACCACCTTCGGTAAAGAGTTCATCATCTCTTCCTCGGGAAAGTGATTTTCTTCCTTTGCCTCAGAGTGGCCACAACCTATACTCCCGTTTCCCCGCACTTCGTATCTGTATGGTCTCACATTGGATATGTGTAGACTTAGTATTACCCCACCACCTCCTTACATCTCCATTTTACAGATGAGGAAGCTGAGGCCCAGGGAGGTTAAGCTGCTTTCCAAAGTGGCAGAGCCCCTAAGTATTGGAGGCAGGACTCAAGTCCTCAGAGAAGAAAGCTCCTCACCAGTATGCTACACTGTCAGCACGGGTCAGGCCGGGCACTTATATTCCTAACTCTGGGGTTCCAGAGATAGGAGAGAAGGCTAGAGTAGAGGTGGAACAGGGAGCCTGTGAACACCTGAGTCCCTCCTCTGCTCAGAGCCCTTCCATGTCTCCCTCTCACTCAGAGAAAAAGCCAGAGCCCTCGCTGTGGCCCACCTCCCACAATCTGTTCCATCACCTCTCAGACCTCACCTACCACCACTCACCCCCTTACTCATCCTGCTTCAGCTATACTGGCCTCTGTGGTCCCTGAACATGCTGAAAATACTCCTACCTCAGGGCCTTTGCACTGGCAGTTCTCTCTGCCTAGAATGCTCTTCCAGAGGCCCACAAGGCTTCCTCTTTGGGACTTAGGTCTAATGTCGCCTTCTGAGAGAGGCCCTTCCGACCATACTCAAAGTTGCAATCCACCCCGCAGTCCTGCTCTTGCCTTTTCTCCAAAGTCCTTAACCATCTGACAAACTATCCTTCTTATCTATTTATCTTGTTGAATGTCTGCTCCTCTTCACCAGAAATTGTCAACTCCAGAAGAGCAGGGGTTTTATAATCTGTATTTTTTCACTTATGTATCCCTAGTGTTGAGAACAGGGCATGGCACATGGCAGGTACCTGAGAAGTCTTTGTTCAATGCCTACATGTCTCCTTCCCCGCGCCCACAGGAAGGGAAAGACATGTTGCTAAAGAGCAGAGGACTGTGAGGGTCAGAGCAATAGGGGCCTGTTGAGACCCAGGGGACAAACACATCCCTACCCCTCCCCAAATCTGAGCACCCCAGACCTGCGCCCCGCAAGAGATAAGTCCTACAGCTGTCATCAATTAAATTTATTTTCCAGAGAACACAGTCCTTGTTGTGGAGTGGGGGATGTGGGGAAGACATGTGGGACCTTGGGAGCAGGAGATGGGCCTGGGAGTCAGATGCCAAGAAAAACTCAAAGTGACTCCCAAGGATTACCAATGGCATGTCACAAAGGATACCCCCACCCAAACACCAGTCCCCCTTTATTTCTTCTTCTTGCGACCCCAGGTCTGGTGGCCTGCTTTTCGCCCACCTCCGTCCTCTCTTCTGCTCTGCCAGCTGGGCATGGGAGCCTCCAGCTCATTTGGACGGCCCCCCCGGTCCGGCACGTTGCCCATAAGCACCTGAGAGTTGATGAGACTTGAGTTTCAGGGAAGAAAAATGAACAAGGGGACCAGAGAGCCAAGTTTGAAGGCCAAGGATGTAGGGGCCCTTCCCCACTCCTAGGCACCCACCTTGTTGATGGCACAGCAGGTCCCTCGGCGGGCAGCCTTGCTGGTGGCTGGGACAAGACGAGACAGGTCTGCTCGGGCAGCCAGGACGTGTGCGATGGAGACATCTGATTCTGGGGTCAGAGCCTCTCGAATTGGGATCAGCACTGCCTTCATGGCTTCTCCTTGGGCCTGGGGAGGGGGGCATGGAGATGGTGGCCAAGAGCCCTCCCCAGGTGGGGTCTGTCCCCTTGCAAGCATCTCTCTCTCTACTTAGGGCCTCACCTCCCACATTCCTAAATATGAAGTATAGCTCTGAAGACACTCCCAGCTCGGAGCTGGGAATTCTAGAATGCCCTGGGCCTCTAAATTCTAGAATTTCCTGGAGGCCCTGAAATTCTAGAGCCCCAAACCTTACCAGATTCTAAGAAATTGCTATAAGATCATATTCCTGGCCCTTGTTCTTCCTTCCTGTAGTGGTAGCCCCCACAACTGGGCTTCCTGTTCCTGTCCAAGTCCTTTTCCCACACCTCTGCCCGATCACTCCAGTGGAAAGACGATGTCGTGAGGTCCAGGCGTTTCAGGAGCAGGCAGCGGCGGCAGCAGTACTGGTCTCCCAACCTTTGGCACAGAGACTCCAGTGCCTCCTGGGGAAAATGTCTCAGTCATGAGATGGGTCTCACTCCCATCTCCAGAGAAGGATGCTGTTGGCATACAGTCATACACAGTCTTACCCATCTGGGTGCGTTCAGGGGGAAGCTGAGGAGGGGCTGTAGGAACCCTGGGGGCAGGGAAGGCAGCAGCTCAGAGATCTGACGGGAGAAGGGAGTCTGAGGTTGACCAGGCAGAAACCAGATGTACTCTCCGTGGATTCAAGTTCCCCATGGCCCTCAGGACCCAGGCGTTGGAATCAATAATGGTGGTCACAGCTCTAGAAAAACATCCCCTTGGCTGGGGCACTCCGGTCAGAACGAATTTTGGAGGACTCTACCCCTACAACGAAAGTGGGGTGGCCCCAGTACGGAAGGGACCTCCAGCTCTCTACCTTGTCGTGTAACTCCCACAGCAGCCGGCTGGCGGCGGTCCCAGGCTTCGGCCTGGGCAGCCCCAGAGCTCGGAGGGTAAGGACCAGTTCCTGAACCATGCCAGCTCCCTCCTCTGCCCCCTCCCCACAGGGCGGTGCGGGGCTGGGATCCAGCCGACGATACAGACAGAGGAGGCGGGCAGCCTGGAGCTCCGAGCAGAGAAAGCCTAAAAGGGAAAGGAAGTGTTGCAATCAAGGAGGGTTGCCGTCCCACCGACCCGGGTCAAAAAGCTCCACCTGGTTCAAAACCTCCAGGCTTCCAATCCTCAGGCCTTCTAGTTCCGCCCACCTAGAACCCTGGCTGCACCTCCAGGATGAGCTCCACCCACTCGGAGCCCCAGTCCCCCATTCGGAGCTCCAGTCCCCCGCTCGGACTTCGAACCCCGCCCACATCAGGACCACCTGGCCGGCTACATCAAATCCAACCCACTCGAACTTCCAGACACTTGGGCCAAAATTCGAACCCCACCCACCTCGAACCCTCTCGCCCGCCTCAATTCTAACCACGCCCCCCTGGAGGGGGCGAACCCTGGCTCCGCTAGGCCGTGCTGAGCCCGCCCCTCCGGAGGCAAGAGAGCCAAGTAGCCTCGCCCACTTCCGCATCCCGGGCTCACGCAGCAGACGCAGGCACGCGCCGGGATCCCGCAGCGCCGCCGCGCCCTCTCCGCCGCAGAGCGCGCGGTCCGGGCAATGCAACTCCTGCAGCAGGCCGGGCAACTGTCGCAGGAATTCCTCCTCCGTGTCGGGGCCTGCAGGAGGCCGGAGAAGTCAGGCCGCGGCGGCGACCCCCGCAACCCCACCCCTCCGGGCAGCCCGCTCCACACGTACCGTCGCCGGCCCTCAGCGCCTCCGCGCTCTCTCCTCGCTCCCGCTCCAGGGCGCCCAGAGACGCCAGCTCCGCCGCCAGCCGCGCGCACAGCGCCCTGAAGTCTGGACACGAGGGGCCCAGCGACGGCGCCCCCGAGAAGCCCTCATACCTGTGGCAGGACGAGGCAGCAGGAGGGGGTTGGGAAGGCCCTCAGAGCAATTTCTGAGGGCAAACCTGTCCCTTCCCGTATCCCCGCCTCCACCCCCCCCTACCCCCCCAGCCACACACCATTCCCCTTACCCCAAGGCCAGCAGGTCCCGGGCCACTGAGGCCCCCTCCCGCGCTTCCGCCCCCTCCATGAAAGCATCGCCTCCTCGCCAGGCGCGCGCCCCCTGCCGGCCGGCGGGAGGCCCCGCCCCAGGAGCGGCGTGCGCGGTCGGCGCCCTGCAGGCTCCGACCAATCAGCCCCTAAGGGCCTTCGGCGTTCCGATTGGTGCAGGCGGCCGCAGAGCCCGCCCCCAGCAGCAGGCGCGATGAGCTAGAGCGCGGTGGTTCCGGTAACCCAGTCTAGAACTTGGAAAAGCCCCGGGTCTGTAAATCCGAGCGTGCATTCAGGATCCCAGCTGTCGCGACAGACCAGCGGATGTCGCTATTGCAGCGACTTAGAAACAGCTTTTTTTTTTTTTTCTCAGCCTCGCTCAGATGCCCTCTGCTCTTGAGGCAGATTCTAGTGTTCTCCGAACTCCGCTCCAAATGCATTAACTTATTTCCTCCTTTCCAGCGTAGGGTTGGAATTACGTCAGGGACTCAGGAAGCCCGGCTCGCCCCCTCACACACAGCCGCCCTCCTCATCGATCACAATGCATCAGTGGAGCCTTCACCCCTCTTTCTCCCTAGGTCTTGGAGAGGTAACAGGTGCAATATACTGTCGTGATAAAGAGAATGCTCCCTGGGAGTCAGGCACACAAGGGTTAGGGCTTGATTCCACCACTCCCCACCTCTGTGTCCCCGCCAAATTGCTTCCCATCTGTAGAATGGGAATAAAACTTACCTTTTAAGAGTTGTGAGGATGAGAGTCCTGTATGTAAATGTTTAGAAGATATATAGGGGTACTCAGTTAAACCATATGTTGAACATTTTGTGCTACTAGGCTAAGTATCTTAGATCCGTTTTAGGGAGGAGAAACGGAGGTTCAGACAGGCTAAATCAGAGTGAATGTGTGGTGGTGCTAGGACTCAAATTCACATCTGACTCCAAAGTCCATGCTTTTAATCACTTAACCTAGTACTGTTATACTGTTACTGTTTTGGTTGCTGTTGTTAAAATTATAATTCTCTATAGTACTACCTACCCCAAGGCTGGGTACTGGTACCTTTGTTGACCTTAATAAAACATTAAAAATTGCTCAAGTCAAAACCGTGGAATCGCAGCCTTGATTCTTTTCTTCTTTGCAAACTCTTTATCTACATTTGCGGATTCTACCTTCAAAATGGATTCATTACCTTGCCCACTTCTCCCTGCCCCCACTGTTCTCACCCCGATCTCCTGTACCCTTGTCCTCCCCCTGGAGGATCACAGCAGTCTTCTCCCTGCTCCCTCCCCAGCCACCCACCCCCAACTGTGTTCCCCTTGGGCAATCAGAGGTAGTATGTAAACACCTGAGTCAGGTCACAGCCCTCCCATGCTTGGAGCCTTGCCATAACTCCAGCTCACTCAGGGTGACCAGCAACATCCATGCAATGGCTCTCAAGGACCCACAGATGTGCCCTGTCTCCTCTCCCCCCTCATCCCCTAAATACCTTCCTCCCCGCTTTGTCCTCTCCAGACACTCCCTCCCTTGAAGTCCCTCAGACTTACCTAGACATGCTAGACACACCCCTTTACCTAGAATGTTCTTCCTACAGACATCCACAGGACTCCCTCACCTCCTTCAAGGCTTTATTCAAATGCCAGCTCCCTGGTGACCCTGACTAGAAATGACTGTATCCCCCATCTCCACTTTACTTTTCTCTACAGCGCATATCATTTCTAACATGTCATTTATTGTCTCCACTGTAAAGTTCATAAGCTGCTCGTGGGGAAGGATTTTTGTCTGTTCTGTTCGATGCCTTGTCCTTGGTGCTGAGAACAGGGCCTGGCATATGACAGATGTTCGGTCAGTGTACTTGAGTGACTAAATGTATAAAACTCAGCCGGAGGGTCTGCTTGGGACTAAAGGATGTGAAGGAGAAAGGACAAATCTGGTAAGCGACTGGTTTGGTGGTTCAGGAAGGTGAGTGGATGGGGTGCATCAATGCAAATAAAGGACACAGGCTGAGACTTTGTCACAGACATTTCTTGGAGCGAATAACTCATGCCCCCTCCCCAATGACAAGGCTGGGTCTTTGGCTCCCATCCTCCCCCGCCATGGCAGCCTGCACTGATGATAACAATATTGAGGTCACAGACTGGCTTGGAATCAAGATCAGGAAGATAAATGTCGGGGTGCCTCCCCCAAATCTGGGGGCCAAGCATCCAATCTGAGGGGCAAGCAGCTGGGAAATTGGGCCTGGGGGCTCCAGGGTCTGAGGTCTTCCTGGCTCCCAGGGTCAGCCCTCCATGCACCCCTGATTTGGGGGTGATGAAGAGTAATCATGGATCAGAGGTGGGTATCAGCAGGGAGCAGGACTGGGAGACCTGGGAGAGGCGGTGCTGGGAGGTGGGGGCTGGGGGAACCTTCCCCAGCTCCCACTGCTTCATCCGCAGATCCCACAGCACCTTACAGCACTCTGGTCCCCGTCCCACCCCTCCCCAAAACGAGGTAGGTTAAGAATGGAGCTTCCCCCCGCCCACCACGGAAGGGAGGAGACCGAGGCACAGAGAAGGGGATGGGGACCCAGGCCGCCCCAGCCCCCGGTCCCTCCACCCTCAGCTCTGGTGGGTCTGCCAGTGACAAGAGCTGGGCAGAGTGGGGATAGGAGGGACATCCTCCTTTTCTCTCACCCATCCCAGGGTCTGGTTGGGAGAGCGGAATCTCACAGGTTCCGGATGTAATAAATAGTTAATAATTTAAAGGAAGTGACAGAAGGATCTAGCCCTCTGACCCCCTTGACCTATCCCTTGAAACTCCTACAAGGCCATCCAAGTCTGGGTAATGAAGAAAGGTAAATGCACATTTCCAGATGCTTGGGACCACGAGCAGGTCCCAAGCCCATACAGCATTGAAATTGTCTTGCTCCCAAGACCTTGGTCCTCTGCTTCAGGCCATCTGAAGGCCATCTTCAGGCCATCATCATATCTGAGGTACCCTGAAAGTCCCATTCCACTCAGGGAAAAGAGACTGTGGCATCACAGAGGGCCATGAAACCGGCTTTCAAGCTTCACAAAGCTACCCCCAACTCTGAGATGGAAGGGAAGGGGTTAACAGGGCAGAACATAAAAAGCTTGGACTAGGGCTGGGGCTTAAGGTCGGCCTTGGGGCAGAGTGCAAAGGGAGTGAGTGTGTGTGTGTGTGTGTTCTGTGTGTGTCCACTCTGTGCACTGTGCAGCCAGCAGAGTGTGGTGTGCATTCCAGCCACCCCCATCTTGACTGTGTGTCTTTGCTTAGCAAACAGTTTGCACCGTCATCTATGACAATGCTGGGTCCTAGAGATGGACGTGGAGTTCTGGGATGCTCCTGGAACCCAGAAACATGAGCTCAAGATGATGGGGTTTGTTTTTGTTTTTTGCTTGTTGTTTTTACTGTAGTAAAGGAGTAGTTCTGTGAGATGCTGGGGGCTTGGGATGGGGCCCTTAAAGTTCAAATTCGGAGGTCTGGGACCTTGGGGTTTCAGGAGCTTATGGACAGCAGGATTCAAGGGCAGCAGGTATCAGGGAATATCAGGCTGAAGAGGTCTGAGTCCACAGAAATCTGGGATCTGAAGGTGCTACTGTCCTGAAGCACCTCAGTTGTCTCTGGTGTGGACAGACCAAGGTCTTGAGTTAGGGACAATCTCAATGTTGTGTAGGCTTAAGCCCTGAATTTGGGGAACCAATGGCACCTTGGGGTCTTGGGACCAGTGCTCCCAAAGCACCTCGGGGTCATTCAGGGGCTGGGGGCCAAGGGGTGAGAGGCCTGTGTTGCCATGAACATCCCATCATCTGGGAGATGAGCTTCCAGCCTTGAGGGGATTGGGGATCTGTGGGTACAAAGCAGCCAAAGATTCCAGGCCATTCTGGGGCTTGAAATCCGAGTCTAAGAGGTTTTGAAAGAGGGTTATCTGAGGACTTGAGACCAGTGCCTTGGGCCCTAAGGGGTTGGGGGCCTTCAATACTACATCTGGGAGTATTAGGCACCTCAGAGTCTATGTATGAGATCCAAAGCTCTGGGAACACTGGCTTGGGATGAGTGGGTCTACAGAGGTCTTTGATCCTTGGTTCCCAGAGCATCCTGGAGTCTGACATCTAGATCTTGGTGGGGAAAACACGGGGAGGCTCAGAGATGAGTCTTGCAAGTCATTTTGGGCAGAGAACATGTGTCTGGGCACACCTATGGACTCAGGGCATCTTGAGAGGGGTTTTGGTGCCTCTAGGGTCCTAGGGGGCTACAAGACTATCTCAGATATGGGTACCCCAAATTTTAGGTGAGCATTCAGGGACCATTTGGGGTGCATCTGAGTTCTATGGTCTCAAGATCCAGGAGTTAATTGTATGCAGGCAGGGTCAGGTTATCGACAGGTCCTGACTCACTGTAATCTGAGGGCTCATGTGTCAGGCATCATAGGGTCTGGGTTGGTTATTTCAACAGGGAGTCGGGGTTCAGGGCCCTGCGTCTCTTGGGGATACATGTGCTCCCCAGCCTGCCTGAGGTGAAGGGTTTGGGGATGCCTGGAGTCTCCCCAGTCTAGGTCAGGGAGGGGGTTGGTGGCAGGATGGAGGTGCCAGAACTCAGGGTGCCTGGGACCTCTTGGACAGACATCCCAGTGAAGCTGGGTCTGGGGTCTCTCAGTCCTAGGTTTGGGGTCCAGGTTCCAGGTCTGGGGTCTCTCAATCCAAACTCAAGCTCCAAGCTCCGGGTGTGCCTAGGTTTGGGTTTGGGGGTCCGAACGGAGTCCAGGGTCCTGGACCCTCAGTTTGGGGTCCTTGGTGCAGCTACCGGACCCACCAGGCCGTTCTCACCGCGCCGCCTCCTCGTGGCGACCCCCGCAGCCTGCGCAGCCGCATCGCGCCGCGACCCAGTGGCAGGCGCGCAGGGGCGCATAGCAGCAGAGGCAGGGCACAGCCAGGGAGAGCGCGGCCAGCGCGGCCCAGCGCGCCGCGGGACGCGGGTGGCCTGGCTCGCAGGCGCACGGGTCCGAGAAGTCACCCTCCGCGTCCGACAGGCAGTGGTAGAGCAAGCTCTCGGCGCACCACAGGCAACTGAGCCGGCGCACCAGCAGGCGACCCGGGTCCGGGGCTTCCGCGCAGCGACCACCGCGCCCATCCGCGCGGCGGCGGAAGAGCGCCCGGCAGTGCACGCAGCGCGCCGCCTCCTCCGCCTCGGGGGAAGCCTTGGAAGGCGCAGGGGCAGGGCCGGGACCCGGGGGTGGGCGAGCGGGGGGCGCTGGAGGCGCAGCCTCGGCGAGAGGGGCGGGTAGTGCGGCAGGGGGCCCCAGGGCTGTGCCCCTCAACGCGCCGGTCTTGGCGAAGCGCACGACGCAGGTGGACAGGGCGAGGGGCGCGGGCGGCCCGGCGCGCCGGTAATCCTCATAGCCACGGCCACCCCAGCCCGGGCCCCCTGCCCCAGTCAGGGGCTCTGAGGGCTCCGGAATCCCCGTGAACGGTAGGAGCGGAGGGTAGCTCTGTGGGGTGAAGGGATAGAACAGGTTAGCAGGGTCTGTGATCCCTCAAGCTCCACCACAATCCATCCCAGTCTCAGAAGACTTGAGAATCCAAAGACCCAGCCTTCAGGCCTCATTCATCTCAGGAAGTTGCCCCGGGATCCTGAGTGTCTGGGTCTGGCATTCAGACTTCCAAGCCTCCAGCCCAATCCTCTCAAATCCAAGAACAGACCAAAGAATCCAGGCACCAAGCCCACACCTTAAGGACCCAGTGATCCAGGCTCTCAGCCCTGTCCTCTCTCAAGACCCAGGAAGTCCCAGCACCCAGACCTCCCCCCCCCCCCAGATCCGGGAGCTTGGGACCTCAGCCATGTCCTTCAGGACACAGGAATCCAGTCCCCAGGGAGCTTAGCCCCCTTGGAGTCCATGCCCCACCTAATGAATTAACCAATCTAAAGAACTCCTTCTGCAAGTATGAAAAACTCCCTAATATACTCGAAGAATTGTCTAAGTCACCCCCTAAGCCCCTCTGATTCAGAACTCAGAACTTTCCAAAATCTCCAAGAGCGCAAGACACACAGGGAAAGCCCACACAGACGCTCCAAGGCACCTAAGTCCCCAGGCACCCTCTCCACCATCATTGCCACGAACTCAAGCCAACCATCCCTGAGGATCTGTCTGCAGTCTCTTGTCCTTCTGGGGTCTCAGCGCCCACCTACTTCTGGACCCCAGCACCCTTCCCCACTTCCTCCCCACCCCCATGAGCCCCAGACTTCCAGTGGAGGCAGGAGGTCGCACCTGAGCGGAGGAGTGGCGGCGCTGGGGGGATGTAGCTGGCCCGAAGCCAGAAGCTGACTCCACCGTGATGATAGTGGCCGCCGCGGCGGTAGGAGGCGTCTCCTGGCGGCTGTGACTGGAGGAGGACTCGCTGTCCACATGGGACTGGGGGAGAGTGGCGGCCTCAGAGCCGGACCCCCGGCACAGCTGATGCCCTCACATAGACCCCCTCCCATGGCAAGCGAGAGCTGCGGCCAGACAGGCCTCGGTGCAAGCCCCGGCTCTGCCACTGACTGGTTGTGTGACCTCCGGCAAGTGAGCTCATCTCTTTGAGCCTCAGTTTCCTTCTCTGTAAAATGGGGATCATAATAGTGTCTATTCATAAGGATGTGGTTAGGACCCACTGTACAGGGCATAACACATGCCTAAGCAACAGGAAGAGCTGGAAATGGTCACTGTTCTCAAAGACCCCTTCATCATTATCTGCTCAGCTCACTCGCTGACCTACAGAACAACCAAATATCTTTCCCCTTCTCAGAACCCCTCTCCCTTGGCCAGTCGGCCACATTCCTGACTCATTCCCATCCCCAGATCTTGACTGGGTTCCCTGCCACCCAACAGGAAGGTGTTCCTTCCCAGCCAAACCACCTGTCCTTTACAAAGGGAAATGTCACTTCTCAGACCCTCGGTTTCTGTAGCTTGGGCGGGGGTCATCATTCTGACTTCATCCATCTATCTTCAGTAAACATTCATTGAGCACCTACGGCATGCCAGGCTCACACAAGGCCATTGCAAGGATGTAAGATGGAGCATGGGAAGTCCAGCATCTTTCTTGAGTAAGCACCAAATACATGGGACCTGTCCACGAGATTTCTGTGGCCCCATCCACCTCTCCCTCCACCCTGCGATTCCCACTTTTCTGCCTAGGGAACCAGTTTTGTTCTTCTAAGTCTCAGCAACTCCCACTGTTCCCAGCAAATGCCAAATCACATCTGACATTATGTGCATTTATTCATTCAATAAATGTACTCGACACATATTTACTGAACACTTACTGTATACCAGGCACTGTTTTAGGTCTCGGACATGCAGTAAGAAAGCAACAAAAGATCCTTTGCCCTCCTGGAGCTGGCATTCTAGCAATAAGCTAACAGATAAGAAACTGTCTATACTAGGGCACTGGGGTGGCTCAGTCGATAAAGCGGTTAAGCGTCTGCCTTCGGCTCAGGTCATGGTCCCCGGCTCAGGTCATGGTCCCCGGGTCCTGGGATTGAGCCTCTAGTTGGGCTCCCTGCTGTGCGAGGAGCTTGCTTCTCCCTTTCTCCGCCGCCCCCCTCATATTCTCTCTTGCTATCTCTCTCTCAAATAAATAAAGTCTTAAAAAAAAAGAAAGAAAGAAAGAAAAAGAAAACTGTCTGTAGGAAGGAAATAAGAAAAATATCTTAGAAGATGGGAAAAAATTAGAACAGGATAGAGAGCATCGGGACATCACAGTTTTGAACAAGCTTACTGAGGAAGAGCCTCACTAAGAAGGCGATATGTGTATAAAACCCTGAAGGAAGTAAGGGGATGAGGCATGTGGAAATTTGGGGAAATTTGGGAAATTTGGGGAAGAAGTAACAGCCAGTGCAAAGGCCCTGAGACAGGAACATACCTCCCGTGTTGGAATAACAGTGAGGAGGCTAGTGTGGCTGGAGCACAGTGAGCAAAAGGGAGAACAGGGGGGCTAAATGGCCTGGGATCTTATATGCTTTGTCCTTTAGTCTGAGTGAGATGGACCCCTGGAAGGGTTCTGATTGGAGGGATGGCCACAATCTTAGATGTCAATAGGGTCCCTCTGGCTGCATGTGAGGAATTTCTAGGCAGTAGGAAATAGGAGGGGGACAGTTAACAATAAGAGGCTGGCGAGATGCTCTGGTTGGCAGATGAGGTTGGACAGTACCAGGCTGGAGGCAGATTCTAGTCATTTTGAAGGCGAAGCCAATATTTGACGAGAGATTAGATGAGGAGCATAAAAAAGGACAAAAGTCAACGATGACTTCAAGGTTGGTACCCTGAGTAACTGGGAGGATGAACTTGTCATTAATTTGTTCACTATAAAAGATATGGCTTATCTTTTTTTCTTTTATCTTTTATCTTTTTCTTAAATTTTCTGCCTTTCCACACTAGAATAGAAGCTCCATGAGGAAAGGGACTTTGTTTTGTTCACTGATGTATCCCCAGTGCCTAAAACACTACTTATTTACAGGTGCTCAATAAATACTCTTGAATGAATATGTGACCTACAACAGAATAGGAAAGCTAAGATAACAGGCATTACACTGATATTAATAGTTTGGGCCCAAATTTGTGTCCCCAGCATGTGGCATGCTGCCTGATACACAAGAGATGCTCAAGAATGTTTGGAGAATAGAAATAATCCCCTGCCCTCCCAGCAGAGTGGTGTCCTGGACTCACCGTCAGAGGGCAAGGGGTCTCTGCTGTGTCCTGGGAAGGGGAGGAGGAAGAGGAGGAGGAAGAGGGGGTAAGCGAGCCTGGGGCAGGAAGAGAGGCAGATAGTGAGTTCCCTGGGTCCCAGCTTCTCCCACAGTCCCGCCATATCCTCCAGCACCCATCGCCTGTGCCACTCACCTCGACCCAGCGCAGCCAGCGCGGCCAGCAGGCTCTTCTGGAACTCATCAGCTTCTGCAGGACTCTGGAACGTCAGTCCAAATTTGCAGTCACCCAGGCTCCAGTGATGGAAGATGGGGTTCACTTTGTTATAAACCAAGCCTGGCCTCAGAGTACACTCCAAGGTGGTCTGAGGGGTGGTAAGAGGGGGTCAGGTCAGCAGCCCCCTTCCAGCCATGCCTGTGACTTCCTCTCACCCCTCTGCCTAGCTGCATACCTCAGCATCCCACAAACTTCATTTGTCAATCCTAGGTGTACCCCTGAACCCTGATCAACAACCCAACACCACTTCCCAATTTTATTGAGCACACCTCTGATATCCCAATATTTCCCCCCAAGTCCCTTGAACCCTATATTTTCCTCATACCCCCTTCTGATAACCCAATGTCCCTCCTTCTGACTCAGTAATACTCCCTGAACTTTACTGAACAGCGCAGAATATTACCATTAATCTCTTTCTGATGCCCCAACAATCTCCCAAAATGCTACCTCAAAATTCTTATCAACTCCCAGAGCTTTCCCCTTGGACTCTGGTCAACACCCTAGGTGTTTCCTCACATCCTTGCCCAACATCACCGTATTCCTTCACACCAGTTCAAATCCCCCTACATTGTTCCTTCCGACCCCTGCTCTGAAATGCAAGCCGTCCCCCAAGCCTTTTCAAATAATCCAAGTCTTTCTACCACACCCCCAGCTGAAACATCAACACTGTCCTTCCAAATCATGCCAGGCAGCCCAGAATATTCCTGCTGAACCCACATATAGGATTGTAAACCCTATCTGACCCATCCAGATGGTCCCCCACCAAATGCCTCCATATACTTAGAGTAGACAGGGGCTGGTGGTGTAGGGCCTCCTGGTAAGGATCTCTGAGCAAGATGGAGCCACCGGAGGGTTCTGAGCAGAGGGAAGGACATGTTCTGAGTCAGGTGTTAGCAGGGCCCCTGCAGAACAGACTGAGGTTGGGGGATGGAGCAGGAGCAGGGCAAGACCAGGGAGGAGGCTGCCCTGATGGCCCTTTGGACAATGGCAGTGGACAGGCCCTGCTTAATACCCCCAGATATTCTCAGAACGCCCAATTGTTCTCCATCAGACAAATATTCGGTTCCAAGCTACGTCCCACACCCAGGCTTGATTCTGGGCTGGGAGATGACCTGACCTCATCTCTGCACTCCCAGACCCATCCCCTTACTTCCCCCACACCCCCACCCTACCCCCACGCCCCAGGGTGGCTCACTTTCTGGTCCCGAAGGCGCTCCCCGTGGATGACGTAGTGCCCCTGGCGGGCCCCCCCCTCGGGCCTGGCCCCTCGGACCCGACAAACGCTCACCTGGCTGAGGCCCCCGCCCCCCACAGGCAGCCAGCCCCCACTGGAGTCATCTCGGGCCATCACCACGGCTCGGACCTGAACCATGTACCTGGAGGGGGTGGGGAAATGGGTACAACACAGTCAGTGTGCTGCAGTGCTGCTCTCCCATTCCGCGTTCCCCCAACCCTCATCCCCCACCCTCATCCCCCATCTTCATCCCTCAGGTCTGGATCCACTGCACTCACAGGCAATGATTCTCACTTTCTCTGACATGCCTGCCTTCTCCCCATGCCCACCTTCTTCCAGCATGGCTTCTTTCTTCCTCATGCCATCTCTTTTCTCCTATGCTCATCTTCTCCACATCTACCTGTCCTCTCCATACCCACCTTCATCTGTTTCCCCATCGTTCCCATCCTGACCCCCATAGCCTCAGTTTTCCACTTCCCTTCCCCCTCCAGCTCTTCCCCTATCAACCCAGTCTCCTTCTCATCCCTCAGCACATTCCCACAGCCCCACCCATCATTCCCCCTCACAGCTGGGTGCCTGCGCATATGTATTTTCTTAGAGCCCATCAACTCAGCTCCAGATCCCCCCTACACTGTCTCCACACTCTGCCGCCCAGGCCACTGGCTGGGTGAGAAACCCAGGATCTCTTCCCCCCCACCCCTTCCCGGATTTATGAATGAGACCGGATGCAAAGCTCACTGAGTCACCCAGCAACGGGAGATGGGCAGAGAGAAGCGAGAGAACCAGAAATGGCCAGAGAGAGGCCGAAAGGGAGATGGAGGCAGAAGAAGCCAGGAACGGGCGACCGAGACACAACCAGAGTGCGTTTCATTCACAAAAATCAAGCCTGCTCCCTCAGGTCCCAGCCGAAGGAAGGCAAGGGGGAGAGATTGAGGGGAGGTGAAGAATTGATCCCTCCTCCTCCCCCTCCCCGCCCCAGCATCCTTCAGAACCTTCTTACCCCGCCCCCCAGCTCAGGGGACGTAGCCCTCCGCCCAGTAATCGGGATCAGCGTCCAGCCCCTCACTACCACATAGCGCAGGGACCCTGGCGTCTCAACCTTAGGGACCCAGGCAACGAGCTCTAGCCCCTTCCCCCACCTGCAGGCTGCGGTTTTCCCCGGCCCTTTGGGAGGGGAAGGGGCGGTCGCAGCGCCCCCAGCCCCCTTTTCTCAATGGGATGGGATTTTGTGAATGAGCAGTCACGTGATGCTGCTTCCTTTGTCCGCCCGCCTCCCCCGACAACAGGTGAAGCAGAGAAAGAGGGCAGGGGTCCCCCAGGGCCTAGCTGGGATGGGACGCCGGGATTTCTGAATGCCCTATGCTCTCCATACATCTGTTTCCCTGGGGGAGTGGTCCCCAGAGTTCCTCAATGGTGGGGGTCCAGTTCGGAATTTTATGAATGGGGCGCCCTCGCAGAAGTCCAGGCCCCCAAATGGAGACTGGTACCCCAAATGGCTGCCGCGCAGTTTGGGGGCCCCCACCCCCTTTTCCCTCCAGCCGCGGTCCGGGGGGCGCCCCGGTGGGCAGGAGGCGCAGCGCGGTCCAGGCCGCCCCCTCACCAAGACAGGCAGTCTGTCAGCCCCCGCCCCCTCGCCCCCCTTTGGCACCTGCCTGGGAGGCTCCGGCCGGGCTCCGAGCGGCGGCGACTTGGCCTCCTCCTCCTCCTCCTCCTCCTCCTCCTGTTCGCTCCGGCTCCCTCGCTGGCTCCAGCGGCGCTAGAGACGGGCACCGGGAGCCGGGGCGACGGGGGAGGGAGGGGGAACCTGGAAGATGGGTGAGGGGGAGGGGGCGGCTTGGGGGAGGGGTAAGCGCGAGGCGGCGTACTTGCCCGCTGGGTCCTAGAGCCCGTCACTGGCTTCAGAGAACAGGCCCCCAGCCCCCATTTTCTCAGGATCCAGAAAAGATCCCCCACTTTCCCACCTATTCGCGCCACTGATCCCTGAGGATGTGGTGAAAGGTCCGGGACATGGCCGGGTCTCAGGGTTCTAAAGAGGTGAGGGTCTTTGCCTTGGGTTCTAAATGGGAGGAGCTGAGTACCTGGTAGAGTTCGAAAAGGGGTGGGGCGAGATGGGAGCATTCGCAAGGGGGCGGGGTCGGAGGGCCTTGGGAAGGAGAGTCGGTGAGGACGCCGAGGGCGCGTACAAGCGCTTGCGTCATGGAAGGGGCGGCTCCGTGGTGGATGGGCCTTTTAGGCAGGCCCAAAGAAAGAGAGGGTCTATGGAAGATATGTTGTGGGGTCCTGAAGGGTGGAGTTTAGAGGTAAATTGTCTTATGGGCGGGGCCCACGAGAGCGCTGAAAGGGAGGAGCTCCGTGGCAGTGTTCGTAATGGGCGGAGCTTCGAGGGAGGGACTAACGGCGGGGGCGGAGCATTTTAAAGAGGAGGGGCTAAGGATTACACTCTAAAGGGGTGTGGCCTAGGACTGCAAGGTCTGGGGGCGGGGAAGAAGACGTCGGAATATTTCAAAGGGAGATCCAGGTTCGTAATGGGCCGGCCTGCAACTGTCTCACGGGAGGGCGGGGCCTCGAGCCCGGGGGCGGGGCCTAGATCTCGGGGTCCGCCCTCGCTGTCTCGCCCACTTGCCATCTACCGCTTCGCTCCCGTTCTTTTCGGTTATTTTCTGCTACGGCCGTTCCCCGCCCTGCCCTGGGCCCCGGGGGCCGCGGTCTGAACTTTGGTCGGCTGGAGGAGTCGGTGAGTGGGAACCTCTGGGCGAAGGCGGGGCCAGGGCGGAGTTGGAGAAAGGGGTGGGGCCTGAGTGTTGAAACCGGCTGGTAGACCAGGAGCAGGAAAAGTTTAGGAGTAAGGCCCGAAGATTTGCCGTTGCCTGCAAAGAGGGCGAGACGCAAATGATCGACTCAGAGAGAGGGATCGGAGGGTTAGAGGTGAGGACTAGGGGGTTAGCAAGACTAGAATACTGCGGAGGAGTGGCCAGACCTGGGGCCGGTGATGACGGCCGATACTGACGATCAGGGGCGGGACCAGAGAGCAGGGGCGTGGCCTGGGCCTCCGAGCCAGGTTAGAAGACTGGGAGAGCAGTTTGAACTCCTTGCAGGCCTTACAGGCTACTGAGCACAATCATCATGAGTGATGTGGCCTGAGTGACGGACAGGAAAGTGGGCACGACCTGCAGCTTGGAGCCTAGAGACCGGGGATATATGGTCAAAGTGTAGGGATGTGTCCTGAGGGACAAGCCGGGATGGGGAAACAGGGACAGAACCTTAGTACACTAACTAAGAGAATGGAGCCTAAGTGTCTGAACAGCAACTGAATGGGGTCATGAGGAAGAAGGCATGACAGTAGCTGAATGGGGTAACGGGGAAGAACGATTGAGCTTCGAGAGTCAGGGAACAGGAATGCGGCTAGCGACTGGTGCCTGAGAGGATCTTGGAACATAGGGGCCGGTCTGGGGTGGACAGGTAGGACCAGACACAGCCAGCCTCGTGGATTCCCCACAGTTTTAGCAGACTGACAAGCGTAAGTTTTTCTGACCACAGTCCCCGACCTCCGTCAGAAATGGGGAACGTGCAGTCGGAGCCGTCCGCGGGCGGGGGCTCCCGAAAAGAACAGGCCTCGGACCGCTCCTCTGAGTCCCGCCGGACATCCCTGGTGGAGCCCGAGGTGACCCCCTCCTCCCCGGCGATGCGCCTGGCTCGCGGGCTGGGCGTCTGGTTCCCTGGCAGCTCCGCGCCCCCGGGAATCCTGCTACCCCCGGAGCCCCAGGCCTCACCCTCGCCCCTGACCTTACAACTGCCCTCGCCAGTGACGACCCTTTCAGAGGAGGCGGCTGCGGCCGCGGTCTCTACACCACCCCCGCCCCCCGTGGGGACCCTGCTGCCCGCGCCGTCTAAGTGGCGAAAACCCACGGGCACTCCAGTGCCCCGGATGCGCGGTCTGCTGGAGGCGAGCCATCGCGGCCAGGGCGATCCTCCGAGCCTCCGTCCGCTGCCTCCGCCGCCCCGGCAACTAACTGGAGAGGACCCCAAGTCTGTCCCGAGGGCCCCATCCCCTACTCCATTGTCCTTGGAGCCGCGGAAGCTGCCACCACCGCCACCTTCCGACCGGCAGCTCCCGGACCACAGAATCATTCCTGCTCTGGCCACACCCGCCACGCCCCCCACAGAAAGTCAGGTCGGGTACGGCAGCGAGGGCCAGACGGCGGTTGGAGCTCGCAGAGGGGCGCCTCCCCAAGCGGGCGAGGGAGAAATGGCCCGGCCTGCGGTCTCTGAATCCGGCCTCAGTTTGCTATGTAAAGTCACCTTCAAGTCGGGGCCCACTCTGGCCCCTGCGGCAGCCTCGAGTTCCTTAGCACCCAAAGCCTCGCTCGGGGGTAGCGGAGGAGGCGGAGGGCTCTTCGCTGCCGCCCCGGGTTCCATCTCTTACGCTGAGGTCCTGAAGCAGGGGCCCCTGGCTCCTGGGGTCGCTCGACCCGCGGGAGAGGTCCCTCGGGGGACTCAGGAAGCAGAAGGCGGTGATGGAGACGGCGAGGGGTGTTCTGGAACCCCCTCGGCGCCTGTGTCCCACGCCAGGACCCTTCCGCCGCCACCCTATACCACCTTTCCAGGCTCAAAGCCCAAATTTGACTGGGTGAGCCCTCCGGATGGCCCTGAACGCCACTTCCGTTTCAACGGAGCCGGCGGCGGTGTCGGGGTGCCCAGACGGCGCGCTGCTGCGCTCTCAGGGCCCTGGGGGTCCCCACCGCCTCCGCCGGGGCAGATGCACCCAACCCCCGGGCCCCGGAGGCCTGCACCGGCCCTGCTGGCGCCGCCTATGTTCATCTTCCCGGCGCCCACCAATGGTGAGCCTGTGAGCACCCGGCCGGGAGGCCCACAGGAGGTGCCGCCACCGCCGCCGCCCACGCCACCACCCACGCCGCCTCCCGCGCCGCCGCGGACACCGCAGTCGCCGGTGCTCCTGCCAACGCGGCTGCCCGTGGCCCGCCCTCCCACTCCACGCCCGGGCCACTTGGAGTTGGCTTTGGCTCCCGCCCCGGCTCCCACTCTGCCCTTCGCCTTGGCTGTTGACCAGGCCCCCACCCCGACCCCCGCCCAGGGCCCCGCCCAGACCCCGGCCCAGACCCCGGCTCCGGCCCCGGCTCCTGCTCCAGCGCCGACGCCAGCCCCGGCCCCAGCCCCGGCCCCGGCCCCGGCCCCGGCCCCGGCAGCGGCCCCAGCCCCAGTCCTGGCTCCAGCCCTGGCTCCGGCTCCGGCTCTGGCATCAGCCCCCGGTCCGGCTCCCGCTACCGCTTCGGCCCCCGCCCCATCCCCGGCTCCAGCTCCCACCATGGAGCCAACGCTGCCTGCGCCTGCGCCCATCAAGACCCGCACGCGAAGGAGCAAGGGTGCCCGCGCAGCCCGAGGCGCGACCCGTGAGGATGGCGCCCCAGGAGATGGTCTTCGCGAACGTACTGCAGCTACCGTGACTGACAGTGGCGGTGGAAGGGGTGGTGGTGGCGGCGGGATCCCTCCAGCAGGGATGGCTAACACGGGCACCACACGCCACTGGCCGCCCTTCCAGGTGCTTAACTCCTGTCCCTGCAAGTGTTACTGCCGCCACCAGCCGCGTCACCGCCGTCTACCACGAAACGTGTCTGCCTGGTGAGGGAAGGTCATCGGGTAGTAGGGAGGGAAGGGTATACCCCTTTAAGTCCTGAACCCGACCTTCCTGGATAGAGTCCCATTCAGCCTTCTGGAGTCTAGACGCCAGCTGACCCCTGACCCTTTCCTTGGCTGTATCTCAAACCCAGCTGAGCTCCAATCCTTCAGCACCAAGAGAAAACTTGACACCATACTGACCCCTGACCAGGGACAGTGTACACCTTGGCCCAGCCTCTTGGTACACAGATCTCCAAGCTGACTCTTGGCCCTGTGATCTTCTGAAGCCATCAGGAAGGGAAGCTGGTGCCAGCTGGACTGACGCCATACATAGCCTAACCCTGTCCCTCAGGGTACCAAGAAGGACCATGTCCCAAGCTTTTTAGGGATAGGAGCAGAGGAGATGAATGCACACCTCCAAAGAAGTCCCTGGCCTACCCCCTCACACTTCTGACCCCTCCAGCCTTTAGGAACTTCTCCTGACTCTGGGTTCCAAGGCTTTCACAGCCAGAGGGCACAGATGTCCCATCCCCATGCTGCGGAGGCTATACCGGAGTCCTCAGCTCCAGAAAGATAATGTATCTTTGTTACACTCTCCCCCTACACACACACACACACTGAATCTCGGAATCTGGTCACCAGGGTTCATCTGACCTTGGCTCCCAAAGATCCTGAATCACCAAGAGACCCTCTGCTCTGGACCCCTTGAGGGTTCAGTAGGGATGGGCCAGGTGCGGGGGAGGGGAGTATAGACACAGACAATATCACCAATCCTTAGCCCCCTTTCCTAAATTTAAGTGGATACAACCCTGCCCTAGACTGCCTTTGTGATACATGGCCCCTCATACAGATGGGGCAAGTGAAACCTAGGAGGGACAAGGGCTCCACCACATGGCCAGGCCCTGCTGATTCTACCCTCCCCCTAGGCTGAGCACGCCCACCAACCACCTGAGCGAGCCACCCTGGGTTGCCACCATCAAGCTGGCTGGCTCCCTGGTGGCCGGGCTGGAGCACTACGACTTGCAGGCCACCCATTCCAACTGAGTGCTATCTGCTCAGTGCCCTCTGCTTCCCTGTCCTTGACAATAAAAGAACCATCCAGATGTCTAGCTACCTGTCAGTCACTTCCTCAGGGTTGAAGGGATGGGGTGGGCTAGGGCAGAGGCCGCCACGAAAGCACGTCTTAGAAACAGTTAAGGAGACTGGACCCTGACAGCAGTCACGGAGGTCCAGGCATGCGGCACCTGGACTGATGGGCCCAGCGGGTTAGACAGTCTCGTTACCCTTAATACCATCAGCCCCATTTCTGAGCCAACCTGAGGCCAAGCTGAGATGTTTGGCACAAATCCCCTTGGAAAGCAGGGGTGATCACTCCCTTATACAGGTGTGGAAACAGACTCTAGAAGACTTTGTTTGAAAGTCCCACAAATGGCTCAGCCAGATTTGGAAGCTGCCTTAAACACCTTCTCGAAAATGTCATGGCAGGAAACACAGGCTGGGGGCAGTACCGGGGGTCCTAAGTTACAGTACCGGCTCAGGAAGGCTGGGAACCAGGGCAGGCTTGCCCGCACCCACACCTATCGTTCCACAGAGGTCTCAAACTGGTAGCCCACAGACGGGTTCCATTTCACATGTCATTGAACAAAGTGGTTTAATTGCAAATGTTTTTAAAACTGTGATGCATCACCCCATTCGCTGAAAAACTCGTGCCTTGGCCTGGCAGTCCCGTGGGTCCACAACCGGCTGCAACAATCCCTCTACCTGGACCCTGGGCTCTCCTGCCACCGGGGCCCTGTCATGGCTGCCATCGGAGAGCTTCAGCAACGGCCGCCAGGCAGAGGCTGACCCAACAGAGGGTTATCTCCACCCTAGAGGGCCCCCAAACTTCTAAGTTCTTCCAAGATAAGGAACTTGTCTCCCCACCATTCCACCCGGGGAGACAAGGGCCTACAAGAGAGAAGGTCAATCCACCTTTATTGGAGGAAGCCCTGCCCTGCCACTGCTTTAAATGCCGCAGGCCCGGCCTCGCCCTGGTGCCGGGGTTGGGGGCGCTCAGACGATCATCTCCAGCTGGCGGGCATACTCGATGACCTGTTTGGCCAGTTCCGTGGAGGGGATGGTGGTATCTTCTGGCTTCTGCTGCTGGCTGGCAAAGCTGTAGTAGTTGTTGAGGCCCAGAACCCACCCTCGCTGCAGGAAGGGAAGGGTGACAGATGGGTGGGGTGATCACACAAGCTCCCTCCCCACCCCACAGAGCCAGCACTTGCCCACCTGGGCCCTGGCTCACGTTCCTTGCCAACCCTACTCTACCCACACAACTCTAGACAAGTGACTTCACCTTTCTGTGCCTCAGCTGCTCCACGTTTGAAGCAAGGACTCTAATCACACAGCTCCCTGGGTCTGCTATGAGGATTTCGTGAACCAATACCTCTAAGCGCCGAGAAGTGTTTGGCCCAAAGTAAATGATCACTAAGTATCAGCTGTCACCACAGCTGAAGTTCAGTTTCACTTCTTCTAGTCTGGTCTTGACCCTCCTCAGTAACCCTCCACCCCCTGCCCTAGCACCTCCAAGGGCACTACTGCTGCATAAACACCCCAGGCCAAATGAGGCAAGGTTTTGCAGAGAAAAGCTGCATCCTCTAAGGAATTCTGTTAAGGACAACAGCTCAACAGGCCCTGGGCATCAGCGTCCACTCCACCTCCTGCCAGGTGCTATGCTAAGCTCAACCCACATGTTAAATTCCAGCCCCCATTCTATGGATCAGGAAACTGAAGCTCAGAGAAGTTCAGCAACCTGCCTGAGGTCACACAGCTGGATTTAAACATGTGCAGTCTTGCTCCAGAGTCCCTCCAGGCCCCCCCACCCTACTGTGAGTGCACCCCTGGCCCCACGCCTCCCTGCCCTGTGCCCCAGGCACCTTCTTAGCGTAGTCTGTCATCTTTTTGGGTGTGTTGAAGAAGAGGATCCGGGTGGCCTCAGTGAAAAGGATCTTCTCATAGGCCTTCTCAATGCACCCAGCAATCTCGTCCCTGAGGAAAGACAAGGTTCTCATTACTGAACACGGACAATTCTCCAGGCCTTGTCCTCCCAGGGCTGACACATGTGAGCTCTGAACTTTCAGTTCAGCACTGACGGCTGAAACATGCTTCCGGCCCTGTTTCATCCAGGCTTGGAAAGGGGCAGGAGCGTGACCAGAGGTGCAAAGCCAGGGCCACAGCAGGGTCCAGATCTCTGAGACTACTGGGCTCGAACTCTGAATCCCACTCCCAGTCATTAGGACTTCAGGCTGTCTGAAACCCAGGCTGGGACTCAGATGAGGTGATCTCTTTACTGAATCACCCCCTATATACCCAAGGGTGCTTGCTGTACCCCATTTCTAGATCTAATCCTGAGAGGGTTCCTTGCCACCCCTGTTCAGAAGCATAAGATCAACACTGAAGTAGAGAAAGAGCAAAGATCAAGTCACTGAAAACAAAGGCGTGAGCTCTGGGGACAAGTTAGTGACACGGAGGGTGTATCCCTTTCTGATGTATTTTATCTCTTAGACCAAGCAGCAGGTATGCAGACACTCACTGCATACTACTCCTTGTTCATTTTGGAGAACCAAATTTTTTTTTTAAAGATTTTATTTATTTATTTGACAGAAAAAGAGAGATCACAAGTAGGCAGTCAGAGAAAGAGAGGGGGAAGCAGACTCCCTGCTGAGCAGAGAGCCCGATGCAGGGTTCAATCCCAGGACCCTGAGATCATGACCTGAACTGAAGGCAGAGGCTTAACCCACTGAGCCACCTAGGCGCTCCTTGGAGAACCAAGTATTTATTTGAAAATAAACTCGGGGCGCCTGGGTGGCTCAGTCATTAAGTGTCTGCCTTTGGCTCAGGTCATGATCCCAGAATCCTCAGATCAAGCCCCAAATCAGGCTCCCTGCTTGGTGAGAAGCCTGCTTCTCCCTCTTCTAATCCCGCTGCTTGTGTTCCCTCTCTTGCTGTGTCTCTGTCAAACAAAAAAAAATATTTTAAAAAAATAAATAAATAAAAATAACCTAAACTCATAAGCTAGCCCTCCTCACTCCCACCACATCTCTGGGCTTGGTTCTGCCATCCAAGAAATGGAAACCCATCTCAGTCTGGCACTTTGCATCCATGAACCCGCTCTGCCACCACCTGGACCCTTTTATTCCTCAAGGGATGTGTCAGTGTCATGCCCACCTGCCCATGTCACGTCACTTGTGCACAGAGCAACCCCTGAGCGGGACTTAATGGCCCCATTCTAAGGAAGAAGAAACTGAGGGTTCCACAGTTTAAGAGACCTGAGGTGAGGTCACATGCCTCATGGACTGGAGCACTTCTAAGACAGGCAGCTTGGGTCTTGCCTGCTGAGTGCTGTCTGGGTGCCAAGCCCAAGCCTGGATCATATGGGCACACAGATAAACAGCCCCCAGTGAGATGAGGGCTGTTTTCCACAATCTCATGACAAGTTCCAGTTCACAGAGAAGGAGAAGTGATGTGCCCAACCTCTCTAGACTACAAGTGGCCAGAATGGGCTTCAACTCAGGGCTGTCTGACTCCAGAGTCCAAACTCTCTGAACTCTACAGGACCCTGCCCCACCCCACACACCTGATAGTGTCAAGCAGGATGTCAATGAAGAAGGTATAGCTCTCAGCAGGGATGTTGCCTTTGGCCAGGAACACCTTGTTATAGCTGCCTTCCATCAGGTACTATAGAGGCCAGGGGTGGAAAGGAAAAGAGGATAAGGAAGAGGTAGCATAGGGGCCTGCCAGCTGAGGCCTCACCACATTCCCAGTGCCTCCATAATCCCCTCTGCTAGAACACCCTTAGAGTACAGTCATGATTCCCCATGCAGACTGAGTACCTCCTCTTCCAGGAAGCACTCCCTGGTTTGTGTGTGTGTACACACACACACACACACACACACACAAACACGCATGCACACTCTTTCTCCAAACTGCCCTGTGCTGATAGCTAATTCTCTTACCTATTCTCCACAGGAGAGAGAGGCGGACCCACCCCAGAGCTCATCCCTCCAGTCCTTTGCCTGCTTTGTGCAGCCAGCCATAACTGCTCGCTCCCATCTTCTCACCACAGCAAACTCCTTCCATGAGACCTCAGCTCTAGGAACTACCTCCTAAACTAGGTACTAGAGCTCTTCCCTGACTATGCTCACCTTGTCCTAGAAATACTTTACTCTTGGCTTACTCTCAGCCACACCAGGCATGTTTCTGCCTCAGCACCTTAGGCTGCTCCCTCTACTCGGTTCACTTCCCCTCAGATGTCCACGTGGCTGGGTTCATGGCCCCTTTCAAATCTTTCTCAAATCTCACCTTTTCAGAAAGTCTTCCCTGACCACACTACAAAAAAACTCACCCCTGCCCCAACTCTCCACCCTCCTTACTTTGTTCTTCTCCATAGCACTTAACATCTGACAGAACACATAGATTACTTAATCTTTTTGTTTACTGTCTGCTTCCTCATCTGAATGTCATGCCCACCAGATCCCGGATTTTAATGTTTTGTTTGTAGAACAGTCTGAAAACCAATCAGTGTCATGGCACGTGGCTGGGGCTCAACAGCTGTTGAAAAAATGAGCAAATGAGTCCCCAAGTTGAAGACAGGTGACCCCAGCTCACTCCTCCAGGAAATCTTCCCTAATGTTTGCACCTGCACCACCCCCTCCAGATCCTCCCTCCACGCCCATTCCCCAGCCTCACCTGCTCGAGGGACACAGGATGCTTGATGTATACATTGGTCTGGATGTCCTTGGCAGGCAGCCGCTCCAACTCTGTGTGGAATTCAGCCACCCGGTTCTGGGACAGCAGGAAGAGGAGATTGAGGCCCAAGAGCTGATGCATATAGGCTGACTCGGGGAGCTGCTCCCTGTGGACCACGATGGGAGAACCAACGTAAGGAGGGCTTAAGTACCTATAAGCCCCCGACTCCAGCCTCCAGAGACCCTGATTGACCCGTGGTGTCTCCTTGCAGAAGTATGGGGTCTTGAGTTTTCAAATGAAACTGAAGTCCAGAGAGGCATGAAGAAGTCACAAGTCATATGGGCCCAAGAAACTGACCTCACTTCAGTAAAGTGACTCAAACTCAGTTTCCCCAACTATAAAAAGAGAATTACCGCAGCAGCCATCTCTTAAAAGGTAGGTCAAGTGAATTAGGGTTAAATGAATCAAATGACTTAAACCAGGTACAGTGATCGGAACAGTACTTGACTCAAATATTGTGCGTTAGCTGTGATTATGATATTAGGAGTTATCAACCTCACTTTAAGGGGGAAACTGAGGTATGAGGAGGTGAAGTCATTTGCCCAAGACCACATAATCAGGAAGCGGCAAAATCAGTTTCAAACTCAGGTTTGTCTGACTTCTGATGTCAAATTCTTAATTATTAATCCACTCAAGCACCATTGAGTTAAAAAACATTATGTTTTATATTCAACACATATTCAGTGAATCCCTGCTCTGGGCCCAGCCTCATGGTAGGCAGTACTAGAATGCAGCAGTGACTAAGACCCCTCTGACTTTAGGAGTTCAGTGGGGGAGACCGGCTGAGATAGGGGAGGCAGAGTCAGAGGGATCATGGCTCAGACAGTACTGGAGGCTGCAGGAAAGTTTGGTCTGGAGCCCGAGAGCTATGGAGAGCCATTACAGGTTCCGATCAGGGTATCAATATTGGTCAAATTTTAGCATCGCAAAGATTCTACTGGCTGTCCTGGGGGAAGAATCGAAGGGGGCAAAGCTGGAGCCAGGGCAGGTGAAAGGCAGCTACAGTGCGGAGTAGAAATGTAGTGTAGGAACGTGGAGAGGGGAAGAGACTGGAGGCCAACAGAGACCGGATGGTACAATCTCAGGATAAGGACCTTCAGGAAACTCAAACTCCTGACCCTGTATGCTCTGGGGACAGAGTTAGGCAAACAGGGAGTTTCCAGTTGAAGGAAGATGACCTGAGTGGCTGGAGAACCAGTGATTTAAAAACAAAAAAAAGAAAAACAAAAAACTACCACATAACCCCCTGCCCCCACCCAATCAGGGGCAGGACCCATCCTCACTTGTAATCGAAGTAGTAGCATTTGAGCTGGGCCATGTAACGCTCGAAGGAGGGGATGTCCTTGCGCAGGATGCTCCACTGGGCCCCAATCTCCAGAATGTCACCTGTGGGTGACAGGGCAGGTTCTCAAGAGGTGCCTGAGTCCCTCTCCTGACTACCACTCCTGCCGTTCCTCCCATCACCCCCAGCCCATCACCCCCCACCAGCCCCAATAACACTCACGGGCCAGAATGAGCTGCTGTTTGGTCAGTTTGGTCCCTGTAGTTGGCAAGAAGTTGAGCTCCAGCAGAACCAGCTGACAAGGACAGCAGAGAAGGAAGGAAAGAAAGAAGTTGGGACCTCAAGTACAGGTTTACTTACTTTTGCAAAGCCTCAGTCTGCCCACCTAGGAAACAGAACTAATCATCATCCCTGACTCAAAGCTGTTGTGAGTTTTAAAGGAGTCAGTCCTCAGAAAGCACTCAGAACAGGCCTGGGCACACTGAGTGCCCACTTAGGATGACCTCAGGTTACAATTATAAATAGAACCACTGGGAAAACAGGAAACACCCCCCATCCCTGACTCAATGGAATCAAGGGGGTGAGAGGACGCTAGCACCTTCAGTTTTTGGCAGACTTTTTCCACAATTTATTGGGCTGGGCCCAGCTACACCTCCCATTACCCCCAGATCTACATCCGGGAGGAAAGGGAGGTAACATCCCCCCATCACCCAGCCCACATATCATTGAACAGACACGCCCCATTCAGAGACACCATACTTGTACTCCTTCCCAAACAACGTTCGGTCTGAAGCACCCTGAACACCATTCTGGTCCTCTCCTATAACAATATTTTTTCTAGATTCAGTCCTATCCTCAAAACTCCGCTGTCCACCCTCTCCCACACCCCGCCATGCGTCCTTAAGCCCCAGATACTCTCAGACCCTGACCTGGTCTGGTCTAACCACGCAACCTTTCATCTCAGCCTCCTTTCATCACCCTGTCCCGTCCTCATTCCCCATTTGCTCTCGTCAAGAACCCACCATCAGAAAAACTCCAATACGCCCATCCTGCCACTCCAGCCAGCTAGGCCTCCAAACACCAAAACTTTAACCCCCCACTTAGTTATGCCTGAACATTTTCATCACTGGCTCCCCCCACGCCCTGCCACTGTGGAGCCGTCTTTGATCCGTTCCAAACCTCTTCTTCATCTCTCTAAGTCCGCACTTTGGCAGTTCCGAATCCTTCACCTTACTGGATCCCCCAACACGCCCTGGTTTCGCCCGCGGCCGGGAACTCAGCTAGGTCTAGACCCCTTAGAGAGGCCCCCGCCAAACCCTACCTTGAGACGGCCCAGCTCTTCACCGCACTTGCTAAGATTGGGGCTTTTACGGTTCCACTCGCCCTTAAGTTGCTCGTACATGCCGGCCGCGACCTGAAGGACTGCACCCGAGGCCGCCGCAGAGCCCGAGCTCGAGGCGCCCGGCACCCCGTTCACCGCCGTGGCCGCCATCTTCCGTGATGCGGCAAACCTCCGGACCAATTTACGGCAGCGTCGCCTACAGACGCTCGCCCGGCGGAAGTGGGGCCGGGAGGTGGAGCCCAGCATGGGGGGCGGGGCTACGGCTGCCGTCCTCCGCCCGCCGCGGTTCGTATTCAGTCGCTCTCGGGGAGGTGCCCTTGGAGTCCGGCCCTTAATGAACATGTCAGTCAGTGCTCCGCCTCTGCTGTCATTCAAGATGGTGACCGGAAGTCCTCTCCTGCCATAACTGAAAATGGCAGCAATCGTAACGCCTCGCCGCCTCCCGTAACCAATATGGCTGCCATGGCTTCAGTGTAGGCGTTCGCGACGCTACGCTTCTGTCTTCGAGAGCCCGCCTTCTCAGAAGCTTCTTTAAGCCAAGAGGGGGCGGTAGTGGAGCTGTGTCATTATTTCCATTTTATAAACAGGCTTTGAAAGGCTGGGTGACTTTCCCAGAGACTAACCGTCGAGATTTGAACCGAGGTCTCCGTGGAGTCTCTCAGTGCATGCTTCTACATTTTCTACAAGCTTACAAAAATAGGCACAAACTGTACAAAAATCATCCAGTATTGTGCCTTAAATACCACATATACGCGGAGGATTCCCATTTTTTTTTTTAGATTTTTATTTATTTATTTATTTGACAGAGAGAGATCACAAGTAGGCAGAGAGGCAGGCAGAGAGAGAGAGGAAGGGAAGCAGGCTCCCCGCTGAGCAGAGAGCCCGATGCGGGACTCGATCCTAGGACCCCGAGATCATGACCTGAGCCAAAAGCAGCGGCTTAACCCACTGA
Organism: Lutra lutra; assembly: GCF_902655055.1. NCBI lineage: Eukaryota > Metazoa > Chordata > Mammalia > Carnivora > Mustelidae > Lutra > Lutra lutra. The sequence goes on along the minus strand of NC_062294.1, from coordinate 45,662,849 downwards.
GCCACCCAGGCGCCCCGGATTACCATTTTTTTTATCCCTACTCCCGTTTCCTCTGCATATATCACACCCACCTATTCAACATGTCCCCTTTTCTCAAACCCAACTCTCTGTCTTCTCCTTTAGAATGTCAGCTCCACAAAAGCAGGGATATCTACCGGTTTTCTTTATTTCTGTATTCTCAGCATGTGGTACACAGTCAATGAATATTTGTTGAATGAGTGAATGAATGGGTATGTAAAATTGCCTGTCTTTCAAAGCTGTTTTTTAGCGGTGCCTGGGTGTCTCAGTGGGTTAAAGCCTCTGCGTTCAGCTGAGGTCATGATCTCGGGGTTCTGGGATCGAGCCCCGCGTCGGGCACTCTGCTGAGCAGGGAGTCTGCTTCTCCCTCTCTCTCTGGCTGCTTCTCTGCCTACTTGTGATCTCTGTCTAAAAAATAAATAAAATCCTTTTTAAAAAACACTTTTTTAAAAGTTTTTCAATTCCAGTTAGCTGTTATTTTTAAGAGTTTTTAAACAAAAACTGAGTCGTGCTACACATATTTTCTAAAAAAGCAACGTACTTCTTTTTCCTGCCAGTCTGATAAGGGACAACCACTAGTGTTTAGTGGTTTTCGTTTGCATTAGCATATTAATGAAGTTGAGCATCCTTTGTGTTTATTGAATATTTGGATTTCCTCTTTGAAATTTTCTATGTGGTCATTGCATTTTCTTATACTTTTTTTTTTAAAGATTTTATTTATTTATTTATTTATTTATTTATTTATTTATTTATTTATTTCACAGACAGAAATCACAAGGAGGCAGAGAGGCAGGCAGAGAGAGAGGAGGAAGCAGGCTCCCTGCTGAGCAGAGAGCCCGATGCGGGGCTCGATTCCAGGACCCTGAGATCATGACCTGAGCCGAAGGCAGCGGCTTAACCCACTGAGCCACCCAGGCGCCCCCTTTTTAAAGATTTTATTTATTTATTTGAGATAGAGTAAGAAAGACAGCAAGAGAGAGCACAAGCAGGGGGGAGGGGCAAAGGGAGAGGGAGAACCAGACTCCCCGCTGAGCAAGAAGCCCCACGTGGGCTCTATCTACCTGAGCCTAAATTTGACTGAGCCACCCAGGTGCCCCTCTAGCTATTAGTCTTTATCATGCAATTTACAAACATTTTCTCCCCTTCTATGGGTTGTTTTTTCACTCTCTTGATGGAGTCCTTTGATTCACAAAAGTTTTTTAGTTTTGATGAGGTTTAATTTGTCTATTTTTTCTTTTGTTGCATGGACTATTAGTATCATACTTAGGAAATCATTGCCAAATCAAAGGTCAAGATTTTCACCTGTTTTATAGTTTTTGATTTTTTTTTTAAGATTTTATTTATTTATTTGACAGGCAGAGATCACAAGTTGGCAGAGAGGCAGGCAGAGAGAGAGAGAGAAGAGGAAGCAGGCTCCCCACTGAGCAGAGAGCCCAATGCGGGGCTCCATCCCAGGACCCTGAGATCATGACCTGAGCCGAAGGCAGAGGCTTTAACCCACTGAACCACCCAGCTGCCCCAGTTTTAGATCTTAAATTTAAGAAGCTGATCCATTTTAAGTTAATTTTTGTGTATGGTATAAAGGTTCAAATTTATTCTTGTGCATGTGGATATCTAGTTTTCCCAGTATCATTTGGTGAAAGGAATGTCCTTTCTCCATTGGGTGGTTTCAGCATCCTGGTCAAAAATCAATTGACTGTATACGTAAAGGCTTATTTTCTGAGCTCTCTATTCTATTGGTTATGTCTATATCTCTCTCTTTATATCAGTATCACACTGTTTTAATTACTGTAGCTTTGCAGCTTCGAAATTAGGAAGTATAAGTCCTCCAACTTTGTTCTATTTCAAGACTGTTTGGGCTATTTAGGTCCTTTGAAATTCCATATCAGTTTCAGGATGGGTTTCTCTATGATTGCAAAATTGCCACTGGGATTATGAGATTGTTTTGAATCTGTATATCACTTTTGGTCTTGTTATGAGCTGAAATCCCCTAAAAATGTAAATATTGAAGCCATAACCTCCCAATACCTCAGAGTGTGACTGTATTTGGATATAGGGACTTTAAAGAGGTGCTGAAGTTAAAGTGAGACCCATTAGGGTGGACCATAATCCAGTTTGACAAGAATCTTTATACAAAGAGGAAATTTGGGGGTGCCTGGGTGGCTCAGTCACTTAAGCATCTGGCTTTGGCTCAGGTCATGATCTCAGGGTGCTAGAATCAAGCCCCATGTGGGGCTCCCTGATCAGCGGGGAGTCTGCTTCTCCCTCTTCCTCTGCCTCCTACCCCTGCTCATACTCTCTCACTCTCTCTCACTGGTAAATAAATTTAAAAATCTTAAAAAAAAAAAAAAGAAGAAGAAGAAGAAGAAGAGGAGGAGGAAATTTGGATACACAGAGAGACGTCAGGGATGTGACCACACAGAGGAAAGACTATGTGAGAATACAGCAAAAAAGCAGTCATCGGCAAGCCAAAGAGACAGGCCTCAGAAACCAAACCTTCTGACAATTTGATATTGAACTTTTAGACACTAGAACTGTGGGGAAACAAATCTCTTTTATTTAAGTTACCCAGTCTGTGGTATTTTGTTATGGCACACCTAGCGAATGAATACAGGTAGTACTATCTTCTTAACAATACTAAGTTTTCCAGTTCATGAACATGGGATGTCTTTCCATTTGCTTACATGTTCTTTAATTTCTTTCAGCAATGTTTTGGAGTTTTCAGTATACAAGTCTTTCACCTCTTTGTGCAAACGTATCCTTTTTTTTAAGATTTTAAGTAATCTCTACACAGCCAACATGGGGCTCAAATCCACAACCCTGAGATCAAGAGTTGCATGCTCTATGGACTGAGCCAGCCAAGCACCCCTATAAAACTTATTCATATTTTATTCTTTTTGATGTTGTGAATAGAATTGGGTTTTTTAAACTTTCCTTTTCAGAATAAATGAAACAAGATGGGATTGGGAGGGAGACAAACCATAAAAGACTCTTAATCTCAAAAAACAAACTGAGGGTTGTGGGGGTTGGGTAGGGAGAGGATGGTGGGGTTATGGACATCGGGGAGGGTATGTGCTATGGTGAGTGCTGGGAAGTGTGTAAACCTGGCGATTCACAGACCTGTACCCCTGGGGCTAATAATACATTATATGTATATAAAAAAATAAAAAATTAAAAAAATTTCCTTTTCAAATTATTCATTGATAGTGTATAGAAATACAATTGGTTTTTGTGTGTTGATTTTGCATTTTGCAAGTTTGCTGAATTCACTTATGTGCTCTGTGTGTATTCTACATAAAATTTCCTGTCATCTACAGAGATAACTTCAGTTCTTCCTTTCTATTTTGGGTGACCTTATTTTCTTTTTCTTTATTAACTTCTCTGGCTAGAACTTCCAATAGTATGTTAAGTAGAAACGAGTGTCCATGATCATTCCTGATCTTAGGGGACGGCATTCAGTCTTTCACTACTGCGTATGATGTTAGCTTTGTATATATTTCCCTTATTTAACCCTATTTAACTCTAGTTTGTTGAGTATTTTTATTATGAGTGTTGAGTTTTGTCAAATGTTTTTTTTCCCTCCATCAGTTGAGATGATCATGGTTGTATTTCCTTTATTTTATTATGCGATGTATTACACTGGTTGCCTTTTGTATGTTAAGTCCTTGTGTTCCAGGGATAGATCCCAATTGGTCTCAGGGTATAATCCTTAGAATACAGTGCTGAACTCAGTTTGGAAATGTTTTGTTGAGGAGTCTTGCATTTATACTCATGACGAATATTGGCCTTTAGTTTTCTCATCTTGTAAAAACTACTGAAACTGACTCAAGAATAAATAGAAAATCTGAGAATGTCTAGAATAGGCAAGGAAATTGAATCTGTAATTTTTTTAAAAGATTTATTTTTTTAGTATTTTTTTAGAAATTTTTCATTTCAGCTAGGTTATTCCATTTGTTGGTGTGCAGTTGTTCATAACATGCTCTTCTAATCATTTTTATTTCCATAAAGAAGAGATAGATCATTTTTTAATTCAATCTGCCAATCTCTGCCTTTTAATAGGCAATATTTTTAATTTTATTAAGACATGTTTTATGGGGCTCCTGGGTGGCTCAGTGGGTTAAAGCCTCTGCCTTCGGCTCGGGTCATGATCTCAGGGTCCTGGGATCGAACCCCACATCAAGCTCTCTGCTCAGCGGGGAGCCTGCTTCCCCCTCTCTCTCTGCCTGCCTGCCTGTTTGTGATCTCTCTGTGTCAAATAAATAAAATCTTTAAAAAAAAAAGACATGTTTTATGACCTAACATATTCTCTATCCTGGAGAATGTTTCATGTGTGCTTGAGATGAAAATGTATTTTGCTGAAGAAAAGGGCTCTGCCATGGACCCAATATCAATGTTTTTGTCCTCCCCCCCAATTCAGATGTTGACATCTAACCCCCCAATGTAATGGTAGTAGAAGGTGGAGCCTTTGGGAACCCTCAGAATTGAATTAATGCCCTTATAAAACAGACTTCAGAGACCTCCATTAACTCTTTCACCACATGAGGACACACCAAAATGATGGCCATCTATGAATCAGGACGCAGGCTCTCACCTAACATGGAATCTGCCAGCAACTTGATCTTGGACTTTCAACCTCCAGAACAGTGAGAAATAAATTTGTTGTTTGTAAGCCACCCAGTTTATAGTATTCTGTTATAGCAACCTGAACGAACTAAGACAGGACAAAACAGGATATTATCACATTTTCCTTATTTGCCTCAATGCAGTTAATATTGTTGATGGGTCTTTACTGGGGACTATGGTGCCATACGGCTTGACCATCCCCAACCTTCCTCCTGAGCCCCAGATCTGACATCCCTGCAGCCTCTTGGATGACCTCCTCCAGAAGTCTCTCAGACCTGAACTGCCATAAATGCCATGACCCCGAAGGCCTCAGTCTGTCCCCAAAACCTTCTTCTCCCTGGTGTTCATCTCAAGGACAACCGCTTCATCCCTCAGTCTGCATGGCAGAGCCGTGGACCTTTTTGTTGGGGCAGGGTTTGTTTTTTGTTTTTGCCTTTCAGTCTCTTCCCTTCTTGACAGCACATTTTCCTTACGAGAACTGTCCTTCCTCACACATAATCAAGAGATTAGGGTAGGACTGTCCTCAGCTCCAGGGGTGGGCTCAATTGGCTTTAACTTCCAGCAGGGTGAGTAGTAAAATGGTGAGCTCAGGACCCATCCCCATCCAATCAGAGTGACTGATAGGACTTTCTTGGGAATGTTGGACTCCAGCCCCTTCTTTCTCTGGACAATAATATATGTGGACCTCAGACTGTAAAGAGGGCTGGCCTGAGATTAGAGACTACACTAAGAGGAGGGAAGGTCAGGAAAAGCTACAGGGAAATGGAGCAGAACCCTACAGACATTGACGACTTCTGGATCAAACTATACCTGAAGCCTATATTAAAGCCCATAAATTACCATTTCTATGTAGGCCATTTAAGCGAAATTTTTGCTACTTGCAACTAAAACAAAAATCCTAACCTCTCCAGAGTCCCTTCCTTAAGCTAGACACTAGATAGGTATTGAAATTCAAAATATTTAATGATTGGTACTAAACCTGGGCACCGAACAATCAGAATGTACTGTAGGCCACAGCGATGGGTCTGGGTCATGGAAGACTTTGCTGGACTGTGGGGAGGTTGGGGGCAGCCCAGGGAGGGGTGGGGTTGGCAGGCACACAGAGAAGATGCTATTTACCAGATGGCACAGAAGGATTTTGATTTTAATGACCTATAGGGCTGTGTGGTACAAACTAACTGAACATGAGCCCTTACAAGGGCCCACAGCTGGTTCTGATATGAGGATTTAGGTCTGAAGGAGAAGTGAAAATCGAAGCAAAACAAAACCAAAAAAGCCTGGGATGGGTGATAATTGGATTTCCAATATGGTCCCGGAAGTGAGGGGAGCACACAGGTTGGGGTTGAGGCAGGCAAGGGGCTCAGGTAATAGACTGCTTCTCCGAGGGTTCCTCAGGGACCTCCTGGTTCCCCTCCACCACTTTGGAGCTGACGCTGGAGCTGGCCCTGGATTTGGTCCCAGATGTCCCGCTGAAGATTCTAGAAGAGGACTTGTAGGTGTAGTAGGACTCTGACGTGATGATGTTGTTGATCTTCCAGCGGAGGATGTTGCAGGCCTTCACCATTGGGGTCAGCAGGAGGCAAAAGATGATGTAGAGGGTCACCAGGCCGATAAACACAATGAATGACACCTGCAGACACCACATGACAGACATGGGGTGGGGGCAGCCCGAGCCCCATTCTCCTAACAGCGCAGCTCCCAGGCAGCCACTCACCATGAGGATAAAGAGGGCCCGCTTGGCACTGAGTGGGAGGCCATGGATATGCAACAGGAAGATGAGCTGGTGGTCACAGTATGTGCTCTTGTCCACACCTCTTGAAGGGAGGGATGGGGTTCAGCATTGGGGGAGGGGTTGGGCACCCATAGGAAGCCCCAACTCTACCTTGGCCACATGCCTGGCTCACCTGTTGCTCACCAACACCTTAAAGAAGAACTCGGGGGCGAAGATGCTGTGGGGAATGGTGTCATGGCAGGGGGAGTTCTCCAGACACAGCCACCTGGGGACCCAAGTTCAGGCAACGTGCTACAGATCCTGCCTAGCACGTGCCAACCTCTGATCCCTCCTTCCAGCCCACCAACTCTAGGTGAGCACCAACGAGATGTAATCTTACCCCTTCCCCTGATTCCCTCGTTCATTCATTCATCTAGTAAGGCTGACTCCATGTCTACCATGTGACAGGCTGTTCACTCATTCAGTGATGTTAAGACGGCCTTAACATCGCCATCTGTCAATTCCTCCATTACAGTGCAATCCTCTAGATTACAGAGTGTGTATCTATCATGTCCCAACTCTTCATTTATTCCTTGCTGCCTTCATTCCTTCATCCCACAAATATACCTTGAGTACCTGCTAGGTACAAAGTCATATCTCCATTTGTTTATGCTTTCCTTTATTCATTTATTCAGTAAGTTAGGTTGACTACTGACTTGGTGCAAGTTGGTTGCTCCATTCATTCATTCACTTCCTTCATTTGCTCATGGTATCATTTTCTTACTTTCACTGAATCAAAAACAGTTATCGAGCCTCTGTATATTAATTTGTTCCTCCATTGTTTTATTCATTCATCATGACCTCCATTCAAATGTCAATAAATGCCTACCATGAATGAATGAATTCCTTCATTGTCTCATTCAACAAATACTATGTTTAGTCTATCAGGACCTGGACCTATAAGGGAAATAGACCCCACAAGAGAGAGGGACAGCCCAGAGGGGCAGGTTGGGATGGGGGAGGTACAAGCAGAGAGGTGAGGGTTAGAAGGGGCAAAGCACAGGAGGACATGGGAACCAATGTCCCATTTAGAATGGCAGAAAATTCTCCCTGGATGAAGGGACATCTGAACTAAGGCCTGAAGAAAGAGGAAGTGGGACCAGCCCTGCAGACAAAGAGTCACCCCATTTGAAGGACACGAAGGCAGTCAGTCTGGCTTGAAAATCAAGAGGTCTCCCAGAGATAGAAGGGACAACAGCCCAGACAGACCATGTGGACAGGTGGGGGATAAAGGGACCAGCCATCAGGCCATGCACTCACTCGATGCCCAAGCTCTGGTGGGTCATGATGTTGAAGGCCAAGTCCTTCGTGGTCGTTGTGTTCTTGGTGGTCCAGATGAGGCTGTTAGTTCTGTACAGGACCATGTAACCTCAGTGGGGTGCGGGACAGGGGCAGGGTGGGGGGTCCCACTGCTGCAGGTGTAGAGAGAGGCCAGCCGTATGAGCAGAGGAGGGAAGGGGCAGGGGGAGACTTAGGAGGGCGGGGCAAGCATTTTTGCCCTCCTAGGAGCCTTGAGATGCCAGGTGAGTGGTGCCTGCAGCCAGGGTGAGGTCTGTGGCTGGGAAGCAAGAGAAGCCTTGCGAGGAAAGAGGGCAGACTGTGGGCGGGGTCCCACAAACATTACTTGTCCAAGGGGCTGTTGAAGCGGTAAATCTCCTCCTCGCTGTATTCAATGACAGTGTCCATCGTGGGCCCACCGCCTACCACCTTGAACACGTAGCTGCCAAGTGCAGAGGTGCACGTGGACTGGCTTCAGAGTCCAGAGTCCAGCATCACCTCTACCACCCACTCCCATCCCCACCCCCAACTCCCATCAGTCCCTGGCTTGGCCACGTCTTTACCTGCCCTGAAAACTGCCGGACTCTCCTGTCACCAAGTCTTGGATCAAGAAGAAAGGGTAGAAGGCTGTGGGGTTGGAGGGAGGCCAGGAGGAGAATAAGCTTGGCCCCAGAAGGGCCAAGGATGGAGGATGGAGAGGAGAGGAAGGAGAGATGAGAAGACCAAGGGGGAGGAGCAGAGGGTCAGTGAGGAAGTGAGTGGGCAGTGGTGGGGACAGAGGACCGCGAACGAATGGGGCAAGGGGCTGGACACGCACTATCACGGAAGAGGAAGCAGGGCATCTCGGGGTCAACGTGCACGCAGTCAAAGTAGTGTTTGTTCTGCAGGCGGTTGTACTCCACCGTGTAGGTGATGTCGAAAGCCAGGCGCTTGCCTGGGGGACAGCCAATGAGCAATGGAATCATCAAGTTGCCCTAAGTGGGAGGAGAAAAGCCTTGCACTGGGGGGCGGGGCGGGGGCAGACATGCCTCCTCCCACACACCCCGCCACTTCCGGCCAGACTCACCCGACCACCTGCTGTATAATTATTGGCATTAAAACAATACTCTAAAACTGCAAAGCATTTATGTCGTTCTTACTGTGTGCAAGGCACTGGGTGATGTTCTAAGTGCTTCAAACTCAAATTTAACCCTCAAAAAAAACGAAAAAACAAAAAACAAGCCTTGTATGGTAGAGACTATTCACATCTCCATGCCAGATGGCAAGAGTAAAGCACAGGGAGGTCAAGCCATCTGTTAATTATCTATTTTTTAAAGATTTTATTTATTTATTTGACAGAGATCACAAATGGGCAGAGAGGCAGGCAGAGAGAAAGGGGGGGAAGCAGACTCCCAGGGGAGCAGAGCCAGATGCGGGGCTCCATCCCAGGAACCTGGAATTATGACCTGAGCCAAAGGCAGAGGCTTTAACCCACTGAGCCACCCAGGTGCCCGCCTCATCTGTTAATTATCTAAAGCCACACCTGAAGTGGATAGAGCTGGAATTGGAGCTGAGAGTTTGGCTCCAGCTGCCTCCGGGAAAAGACACATCACTAACACCTACTGTTATCGGACTGCACAGGGCTCAGGTTGGGCCTGAATTCTCAAATAATAGATCAGGGAGGAGCCTGGGTTATAGAAGGAAAAGTGAAGCTGGAATGGGGGTCAGAGGTTAGGGAATTCCCATGACACGGTCTTCAAAATGAACAGCCTCTTGCCCACTTCAGGGGTAGGGTCCAAAGTTTTCATTTGTCAAAGGGACACGGACATCCAGAGACTGTGGGACGGCCCCAGCGGTGAATGGGGACAGGGGTTGGTGGCCATAGATTAAGCACTCCCTGTGCTAGGCCTGGGCCCAAGATTTTACACCTGTCAGCCGCTCACTCACTGGGAGGTCCAAAGGGCATCTCAGATTGGTTCATGGCACCCTCATCCCTCCACGTCCAGGCTAAAAGCCTCATCCTAGAAACCTCTCTCTCTCTCTCACACCCACAGCCACATCTTGACATCCTGTTGTCTCTAGACTTCAAAACAGAGCCATTCTCTCCCTAACCTCCTCAAATTTTTTGTGCTCCCCCACCCCACCCCTTGTCTTGCCCAACCTTGTCCTCCCTGGTCTCCCTGTTCCTGCCCTTCCCCCCAGTCTGTCCCCTGCATCCAGCCTGGGAAAGCCTGAGTCCCTCCTCAGCTCCTGGGGCAGCGTGGCCCACTAGGCTTCATGTGATCTGCCCCCTTACTTCATCTCATCTCTCTCCACTTTCCTCTGGGCGTGTGCATGTGGGCGCACACACACACAGACACACACGGTGACAAGTTTCCCTTCCATTCCCATTCCCCGAATGTCCTGCCTCTCCTCCGTCTCAGGGCAGCAATCTACCATAAGGACTTTCTTACTTATTTTCCCAGTTTCTTCATGCAAATGAAATCCAACATGAATATATGTTCTCAGTCTCCTTCCTGCTAATGTTTTATACATACTTTTTTAAAAAGATTTTATTTATTTGAGAGAGAGATCACAAGTAGGCAGAGAGGCTGGCAGAGAGAGAGGGGAGGAAACAGGCTCCCTGCGGAACAGAGAGCCCAATGCGGGGCTCGATCCCAGGACCCTGGGACCATGACTTGAACTGAAGGCAGAGGCTTTAACCCACTGAGCCACCCAGGCGCCCCTATACATACTCTTCTGTACCCAGTTTTCTTCCCTTTAGGATAAAATATGCTTTGGTGGTGTCTGAGCAGTGCAGTCAGTTAAGCACCTGACTCTCAGTTTCAGCTCAGGTCTCATCTCGGGGACATGGGATTAAGTCCTGCATCAGGCTCCACGCTCAGTGTGGAGTCTGCTTGAGTTTCTCTCTCTGCCCCCCTGCCGCCTATTCATGCGCTCGCTTGCTCTCTCTCTTAAATAAATAAATCTTAAAAACAAAATAAAATACACTTTGGAGACTATTCCACATCTGTATGTGGAGATCTTTTTTCCCCTTTTTTACAACTGCAGTCTTCCGTTGCATGGATGGACCGAAATGTGTTTAACCACTCCCTTATTACCCATATTGAGGTTGTTCCCAACCTTTTGCTGTAACAGGGTGTTGCAGATTAGACTATTTGGGTCAAAAATAAGGATATTAACTTTGACCTTCTGGGGCTATCATAAAGAGGAAAATACTGCCTATCACCAAGGCCAGCAGGAAATACTTATTGGATGCTGAGTCAGACACTCCTTCCTGCTCTCCTCCTCCCCACAAGGCTTTGGGGGCTATTACAACCCCCCCCTTTTTTTTTCTTTTACTGTCCTGGGTCATACCAAGCCAGGAGGAAGGACAGCAGGGTCTGTCTGCAAATGAGTAGCCAAGGAAGGGGGTGAGAACAAGGCACCTCGGTCAGGTCCCTCCTTTACTACTTATTAGCTCCTTGGGTTACTCTGAGCAGATGTCTGCACCTCTCTGAGTTTCAGTGTCTTCCTCTGTGCAAAAGGGGTATTACATGGGTAAGCAAGCAAAGAACAAAGGACCCACTGGAGTGAACAAAGCACGTGTGAGGGCAAATGAAGAGCAACATGTGAAAGAAGGGCCCAGCTGGCCCACGTGACTTCCTTTGGGCCGGCTGGGAACAAAAAGGCCTGTGTCGCAGAGGCTTTACTCCCATGCAGAAAAATATTAGAAGGAACATACAAGCCTGAGTGCAATGTATGCAACCACAAAGGCAGCCCTTTCTGCAAACATGAATGGATGAAAGGAGTGAGTGGGTGGATCGGTGGGTGAATGAGCGAAAAGGAATTAGGAAGGCACTAGTGAGATTTCCAGGGGGAGCACTTAGAACCAGCTCCGATGAGACTCAACCCAATCCCCTCCTTCCCCTACCTCCCACTACTCCCGATACCCCGAGGTCCAATACTTGCATGTGGAGTCCCCGATGTGTGTTCTGGAAGCAGTGCCCAACCGCGCCCACCACCTGTGGGTCGAAGCAGGTGATGGTGGTGGGCCCCGTGGGTTCAGTCTTTCCCCTCCTCCTGCGTCCCCTCCCCTCCAGGCTTGGACGGAACCTTGACCAACACGGAGGTCTTCATGAGGTGATGTCCACTAAGGCCCTGATCAAAGCAAGACCTTTTATCATGGAGCGTAACCTGGGGTTGGAGGCAGAAATGAAGGCGTCAACAGACCTGCCTGAGGACCCCTGGGACAGTTCGAACGGTGCCCAGCCCCGGGAGCTCCGCCTCCACCTCGACACCCCCTCTCCGCTTTATCTCACCCAGAAAAGCACCGAGTTGCGATTAATGAGGACCTTCTGGTTTACCACCACCTCGATGCAGTCTGCATCGGCCAGCACCACGCCCAGATCCACTTTGCTGCGCAGCTCTAAGGTGGTGAGCACTACAAGCACAGGGAGGGGTTAGGGCCGCGCGCCCGGGACGCTGCCCCGCCCCCAGACCCCGCCCCCTGGCGTCGCAGACAATTCCCAGGCCGCAGCCCCCCGCCCAGCCCCGGGGACTCAGCTCCAGCGTCGCCCACAGACCGCGCTCGGGCTGGAACTCTAACGAGTGTCCGCGGACGGTCACGAAGATGGAGAAGCCGTAGCTGGTGCCCTTGTCCAGGTAGATGCTCTCGGGCAGCTCGTGCTCGGCCTTGAGGTCGTAGATCTTCTCATAGCTGGCCATGTCAATGTACACGTTACTCGCGCTCTGCAAGTTGCTAGCCAGATAGAAGTAGTAATCCTGGCGGATGGGATGCGGGGCAGTCAGAGCCGAAGCGGGGACCGGGAGGGGTGTCCTGACGCTGCCGCTCCCCCGACCCCCACCTCTCTCCACGCACCTGGTCCACTTTCTTGTTCTTCCACCAGCGCCAGGTGGAGTCGTGCACCGGGTCCGCGTAAGGCTGTGGGGATTGCCGGCACCATGAGCTGGGGGCTGGGGTGGGGGAGTTGTGGGAGGGGGTGCGGAGGCGGCCCCAGGCAGGTGGCGTGCCCAGCCCCTAACCCAAAGCTACCAGACCCTGGCCCGTCCCCGAGCCCTGCTTCCAGCTCAACAGCCACCCTCCCAAAGCCATCTCTCCAAACGTCCGCTCCCCCGGCCCCCTCTTTAGCTTCACACTCTCCCAGGCGGCTCCGCTCAGTTTCACCCTCTACGGGGGGTCTCGAGGTACTTGGGCCTTGCTTTCTAGGCCTCCTCAGTCCCAGATCAGACCCGGCCCCCGCCAAGCGCCCACCTTGTGGTACTTGGAGTGCAGAAAAAGCAGGTAGTAGACGAGGCCCTGGTAGACGGCGAGCGAGTTCTGGTCGTGGAAGCCCGAGGGCTCCAGCACGCGGGGCGGGTGTGCCCGGTAGCGCTCCTGGCGAGTGTAGATCTGCGGGTCGGGCAGGTCGCGCAAGCGCATCACGGTGAAGGGGCAGAAGTTGGTGAAGGACAGCATCAGGTGGTTCCTGGGCGGGCGAAGTTGGGAGGGGGGTGGACACGGAGGCTGACTCTTCCGCGCCTGGCGCACCACGGACCTACCCCCACCCGCCAGGTCTTCCTCCCACCTCTGCGCTGCTGACTCTCCAAATCTAGTGCAGCCCTGACCTTCCTCCTCAGCCTCAGCCCCTGGTGCCCCTGGACAATTTCTCCTGAACGTCCCTGGGTCCCTCAGACCGGAGTTCTGGACCTCATCCTAGACACCCACCCCCCAAACCAACTTCTTACGCCTTCTCCCACCTCCCCTTTCTCCCTGCTCCCTCTCCCAGCTGCCCCCCAACCCCAGGCGCTTCCGCAGGTGACCAGAAGGATCATTATTGAACGCAGTAACATCTGGCCATGGAACCCCTTCTCTTAGTCCCTTCGTGGCTCCCCAACACCCTCAGGATGAAGTCCAAGTTCCTCCCTACCATCACCAGGCTCCCCTTGTCCACCCTGCCTCCAGCGCGGCACTCTGTCTGCGCTGTACCTTTCTTTCAGTCTTGAACACCCAATCTCCTTTCCTTCTCAAGGCCTTTGCACATGTGGCTCCCCCTGGCCAGAACCGTTCATCTTTTCACCTGGCTAATCCCTCCTCCCCCTTCAGCCCACAGAGGCTCCTGCACCTCTTCCTCTTTGAAGCTCTTCCTGATTGCACCCACCTTCCCGTCTCCATCTGGCCCCTCCTCTGAGCTTTTAGGGGCCCTAAGCTGCCCCACCACAGTCCTGAGGTTGTCCTTGGGGATGACTCGCTCTCCCTCCAAGAACAGGTGGTTCATGTGGGCAGCACCTAGGCCCCCTGACTACCACTGTGGCCCGGGATCTCACCCCCGTCGCTCCAAGAGGTAGTGACTGCCCGGCTGCTGGTACATCAGGAGCTGCTCCACAGGCACAAGCCTCTTGACAAGCCGGCCCTGCCCACCATTCATGAGATACACCAGCTGCGGAGGGGCGGGGGCAGGCCCCGGTAAGCTGCGCTCAGGCAGCCTCCCTGTGACCCTCCCAACCCTACCCCCGCCACAGGCACCTGGTACAGTTGGTGGTCTTCGTAGAAGAGGGTGACCATGGTCTCAATGCGGGTGTAGAAAGAGGACTGTTGCATCACCTGTAGGCTGACATGCACCTCCCAGGCTTTGGATGGGAATAGCCTGTACATCCGGTAGCTGCCCTCCAGGAGGTACCAGATCTGGGGGTTTGACAGCCGGATGTGTGTGTGTGTGTGCGCACATGCGCCACGGGGACCTCTGACCCACCTCTCCCTTTACCCAGTGTGATGGCCCCATTCCTTGAGGGTGAGGCTGGAGAGCTCACTCCCAACCAGTGCCAGGTGAGCTCACACACCTTCTCTCTATGACGCCATCTCTCCTCCCCAGAGCCCGACCACCTCTGCTTCCAGCCCCAGCTCGCCACCATAAATGTTTTGTGTGTTCCAGTCAGCTTGAGTGGTTATTACATGAAACTAAAGCATCCCTAATAGGTACACCCCTCCACGGTTCCCAGGGGCGAGCCCTGTCTTCTTCTCACTCTGCACTCTCCGGAGTTCTCACCCTCCCCTTGGCCTCAGTTTCCCGTCTCTGCACTGATGCCCACCCCACCACACATTTGACTCTAGACTTTAGCCCCTTCTGAGGCTCAGCCTGGAGGATTTCTCGAAACCCCTCCTCCATGTGGCCTCCTCTATGAAGCCCTCCCTGATGCCACACTTATATACACACACACACACTGAACTAGAAATTCAGCAGCACCCCATTTCTGAAGTTCCCTAGGTACTGTCTTTCTCCCTGCAGCCCCAGCTACTCTGAACTGTTGTAGGACTGGTACCCTGTGAGGACAAGGTCCAGGGCTGACTCAGTCACCACTGTACCCCCAGCGATGGGTCAAGTATACAGTAAGTGCTCAGTGTTATGAAGTGAACCACGTGCTCTGGAAATCAGGTCATGACTGAGTCTTTCACTCTGGTGAAAGACAAGGGGGGGAAATGACTTTCTCTTTGAGTTGCAGGGTTCTCAGCTATAAATGGAGCTTCCGCTGCCCTTCTCTGGGATCCCTGAGGGTGTTTCCTTCTCTGAACCCCTTTACCCTGACAGGGGAAGAAGGGGAGACCCCTGGGGTTTGGGGAGAGGAGCAGGCAGCCCACCTCCTCCGTCTCTGTGACAATAGCTGTTTCTCCATGGAACGAGTTGACCAGGTACTTAATGGACTGATCCTTGGGGAAATCCGCAAGGTAGATGAAGTTTTCATTGTTGTAGCTGCAAGGGCAGAGATGGGAGCGAGGGACACCCAGGCAAGGTTCCTGCAGGGTATCTGCTTCCCCCAGCTCTGGGCCTAACAGGACCCAAGACCCATTTACTCAGCTCTCTGCTAGCCTGGTAAAAACATACCAGGAAGCCTGGGTGACCTGTCACCTCCAGACAGGAGCATGTGGCCAACGCAGCACTTTGCCAACAGTCCACGAAGCAGTCCCAGGGGCCCCTAAGTTCATGAGGGGTGCAGAGTGTCCTGACCTCTCCTCCGACAATGCCCTTTGCATAGGTTGGATCCTTACACTGGGTTTCATTTAAGAAAGGCCTCCCAGAGACTCTTGGGGGCTCAGTCATTAAGCATCTGCCTTCAGCTTGGGTCATGATCCCAGGGTCCTGGGATGGAGCCCCGCACCGGGATCCCTGCTCAGTGGGAAGCCTGCTTCTCCCTCTCCCACTCCCCCTGCTTGTGTTCCTTCTCTCGCTGTGTCTCTGTCAAATAAATAAATACCTTTAAAAAAAAAAAATCACTTAAAAAAAAAAGTTCTCCCAGAGCTTTAAAATCTCAGCTTCCCCATCCTACCCCTGATCACCGTGGCCTGTGTTTTCTCATCACAATTCTCATAACTTCTGGAAATGTGCAAGCTCTGCAAATCTGATGACTTCAGAAAGGGTCCCCACCCTGATGGGCCCAGGAGAGGTAGCATAGGCCCCGTGCCATACCTCTGTAGGAGGAAGTTGCCCCAGATGAACAGCAGGTTGTTATACGGGTTGTAGAACATGCCCTTGGGTACCATCGTGAAGTTGGTGTAAGACTCTGTTCCTAGGATCATCAGAAACTCCAGGCCTCGAGCTGGCCAGGACAGGGGCAGAGTGGACACAGCAGTGAGGGAATGGTCCTCTGGGCCCCTCCTGGCCCTCATCCACCTCTGAGGCCCCCCTCTGCCTTCTCTTCCTACCATCAGGGATGAATTCCGGGATGGTGTAGAGGATCACCAGGTTATCACTGACTATAGCCGGAGAGAACACAGTAAAATCTTCTGAGGCTCTGAGCTTTCAAAATCTGAAACTGGGCAAGTCACCACCTTCCCAAGCCCTCCAAAAAAATTTTCCCTCCAGTGGCTTCTCATTTGGGCCTGTTGGCCCTTAGGGTTTCTTTATGTGAATATGTTAGGGCACAAGACTTGCCTCCTCTGACTTCTTGGCTGGAGAGTACAGTCCACAGCCTATACAACTGTACAAGGCAGCCCTATTCTCTTCAGGTAAAATAAAATACAATACAATATCCTTATTGTGAGCTACAAGGCCCTTCCAGATTTGGCTTCTGCTCACCTCTCCCATCTCCCTCCTTCCCCATTCCCCCTCTGTTCCAGGCATATTTTTTCTTCTGTTTCTCCACCCCACCAAGCCCATTCTCCACCACTACCTCTTACCCAGGAGTGATGTGAACAATATTTCCCTCCCCCTGTCTGCTTAGTACAGATCCCACCAGACAGGCACAAAGTTCATAATCTAGGCTCCTGCCCCTTCCCACTCAGCGCCCCCCCCCCCAGCATCCCAATTACCCAAGTCATAGCTGACCACCTGGAAATAACTTCTGGTGGTGGGGTCTTGGATCTCCACCAGCATCAGGAGAATGTAGTCACCAGCAATGAATACGGCCCAGGTTATGGAGCAGTTGAAAACTGGACAGGAAGGGTGAGGTCCAGAGCAGCCCTGGATCCACCCCTCTCCAGGGTCTCTTGTAACTGTCACACCTATCCCTGTGACTCTCCATGCCTCCCAAGACACCACTGTTCCTTCCCATGACCACTCCCAACTTTCCCTGCTCTCCCAAGCTCTTGATCCCGCCCGCCAAAGACCCCTCCGGGAGCTAGGTACCTTGTATCCCTTCGCACACAGACCGATGCTTGGGCAGCACCTGGAAGGACACGTGGCCATCTGCGGAGCACAGCAGGTCCACGCTCAGGCCCTTCCCAGTCCATCTGGCATCCCACCAAGCCAGGTCTCCAATCAACCAGGTGTGGTGCCCATGCCTCCTGCCCCCTGAGTCATGGGACTTCAGGGGGCGAGTCTCACCCCCAACCTGATAGTCACTCACACCTGGCCTACCATCGTGGGTCCTTCTCTGGTCATAGTAATTGGCTTAGATCTGGGCACTGACCCAGAATGGGCCCATCAGAGTGTACCCTGGGTTCATGCTAGAGCTAATGGGAGAGGCTGCTTTCATCTTTTTGGGGTGACTTGAACTGGTGGGAGATGTGAGCCCCCCAACTTCCTGGACCATCTTCAACACCCAGAGGAGTATCTACCTGCAAATGAAGCCAAACCTCAGGGTTCATAATAAACCTTTTTAGAGCATCCACTGTGTCCCTAGCACTGTCCTAAGACCTTTACCTAGCCCAACTTACTTAATCTTTATATCAAGCCAAAGAGTCAGCTACTAGTTTATCATTAACCCCATTTTGCAAATGAGGAAAATGAGACCAAAAAGAGAGGTTAAGTCACCTGTCCAAAGCCACAGGTAACCTGGATTGGGTGTGTTCAAGCAATCTCTCTCTCTACTATAATCACTATACTACACTACCTTGCCAAGAGATAGACAGAGTCCTAATGATATACCCTGTGGGCCCCTGGATCCAGCCATGCCTGAAGTGGGACTCCAGTCTTCTCATTTATCAAATCCACAAATATGCCTAAATGACTTTTTGAATTAGGCTTCTTCCCTTTGAAACCAAGCATATCATGAAAGATATACAACACACTGGAGCCCTACTTCTATAAAATGCATAAACCCGTCCCCACTCACAGGAACAACCTCCAGCCTGGGGCCCCTCCTGAAGGCACCTGGTGAGGCATGAGGGCCAGCAGTTGGAATTCTCAGAGGCACACGGGTATGGAGGGGTCTCTTGGACTGCCAGAGGCCCCCGTCCTTACCTGTGATGGTCCCAAAGTGAACATAGCCTTCCCGCTTGCCAGAGGTGAGGGCCATGACGTACTCTGAGCCATTGCTATGGAAATGCACTGGGCACAGGCTCTTGATGCACTCGTTGGCCAGGACACGAACCCAGCTCCCTGTGGGGGCCAGCATAGAACCTCAGACCTGGGTCTATAGACCTGGGACCTGACCCCCATCCACATTTCCATGGCCTTGATGGCTATTCAGTGTGGGGTCTGAGGGGCCCCCTGGCATAGGGCCCAGCTGCCTTTGGGAAAATCTCCCTTGCTCCTACTCTGTCCGTGAGCTACAGATTGGGCTAACCCCACCTTGTATTCCCCTGGCCAGAGCAGCGGGTTCAACTAGGCATGTGACCAAGCTGGACCAATCTGAGACAGTCCCAAGCTTACACCTGCTAACAAAGAGATGCTTTTCCCTGGGCCTCTGAGAGGATAAAAGCCCAGAGGGACCTGTCTAAGCTCCAGTGAGCCCCACTGGATCCAATTGTACCTGAAACCGAATGCTCCTAGGTTTTTCATCTATCTAAGCCCATAAACACCCTTTCTTTGATTTATGTCCATTTTTAGTTGGTTCCTCCTACTGGCAAATGTCCTAAGTAAGAAAGGGACAAAAACAAAGCTGTTGGGAATAAGCCCTAATGAAATGTAGGTTATAATACAAGTTTCTGGGACCCTATAAAATGATAGCTCTCGTTTATATAGTGGAAGGGGTGGGAAGCCAAGGACCAGGAGGATCTGGGTAACATTTAAAAGATAAGCTTGAATCAAAATTTTCTTTTTCCTCCGAGATCAGTCTCCTTCGTGGCTTTTCGTCTCCAACTGCTCACCCCACTTTCTCTCTGCCTTTCTCTCTGACTCTCCATGCCTCTGTCCCACCTTCCAAATTTCTCCTTTGCTATGCATGTCTTCCCCTGTCTTTCTGATACTGTGTGAGTGTGTGTGTGTGTATGTGTGTGTGTGCATGCACACATGCCTTTCTGTCTGTCTCTCTCTCTGTGCTCCCTCCATTCCCTCTCACACCTTCCTCTCCCGTCTGCTGATTCATAGGTCCAGAGGCAAGCCTTCCCCCCACATACAGAGGGTAGGGGAAGGCCATGCAGGGTAGGTAGTGATGATCAAGGACCTTGGAAAGTCCCTCCAACACCCCCCTCCCCACCCATGGAAAAGCTAGTGGGTGGGTTCACTGGGGTGCCCTCCCTGGGCTCCTCCAGGCAGGACCCCTTCCCCGAGATGCCAGGGCCCCTCACCACTGCCGTGGTTGCTTTCATGGAGGGTAAGGTAGGTGCCTGTAAAATAGTAGACCAGCTGGTTCTGCCGGATGAAGAGAGTGCTTTCGGTGGCAATGGCGTCATAGATGGTAGCCGTAAAAATGGCCTGAGGGCAGTAGAAGGAGCCTACCCAGCAACTGTCAATGTTCAACTGCAGGGGAGCAGAGTCAGTGAGGTGCGGCTTCACCTTAGCTTCAGCCCCCACATCCAGCCTAGCAGGGAGGCACCTGCTCAGGATGGACACAGGCACCCCCAGGGCACCCTCCCCGTGCACCATGAAGTAGGACCTTGTGGCCACACTTCCCCAGCATGGGCCCGGGATGCAGGTGACCCAAGCCAGAGGCAACTGGGACTAGGCGTGCTCCCTTGAGTTTGGCAGTGTGTAACATACTCAACGGTGCATAGCAATCTCAGTTCCCCCAGACCACAGTCAGATCCCAAAGGTCTCATGCTTGGCCCAGCCACCCTATATTACCTGGGACACAACTGGCTGTCAGGCTGCCACTATCTGAACCCACGGGCCAATCGCTAACACAGGCGATGTCACAGACTAACCGCGGGAAAGCACCATCAAGGGAGGACTCTTGAATAAAAGAATCTAGATGGAAGCAATCTTCTAGAGCTCAGTATCAGTTTATAGGCAATAACTCTATGGGGTGTTATCCCCGGAACTGTGTCCCCCACCCCAATTCATATGTTGAATCCCTAACCCTGCCACTAAGGAGATAATTAAGGTCCACTGAGGTCATAAAGAGGGGCCCTGATCCCATGGGACTGGAGTCCTTATGAGAGGAGAAAGAGACCCCAGCGATCTCCCTCTCCCTGCTGGTGAGCACACGGTGAGAAGGTGCTTGCAAGGCTGAGGAGAGGCTCCCCATGAACCGACCCTCCTGACACCTTGATCTTGGACTTGTCCAGAACTGTGAGACTATACATTTTTGTTTCAGACACACAGTCTGTGGTATTTGGTTACAGCAGCCCGAGCTGACTACCACGTAGGGTCCGAGGAACAAGTTAAGTGGTTCCATGAAGAAGCAACCGGCTCAGCTCTATAGGACAAAAGGCCTGGTTTCTCCACGTGCCTGAGAAAAGGCGGTAGATGAGGCAAAGGACGTGGCACAGGGGGGCAGACTTACAGGTGAGAAGAGTATGAAGAGACTTAACCAAATGCAATGTGTCGATCTTGATTCAAACCAACTTTAAAAGACATTTTTCAGAAGACGCACAGTGGCTCACAGACCCATGAACAGAGGCTCCAAATCACTCTTCATCAGGAAAATGCAAATCAAAACCACAAGGAGATACCACCTCACACCCGTCAGAATCCTAATGTCAGCAACACAGGAACCAACAAGTGTTGGGGAGGATGTGGAGGAAAAAGAACCCTCTGGGGCACCTGGCTGGCTCAGTCAGTAGAGCATGCAACTCTTGACCTCGGGGTTGTGAGCTCGAGCCCCATGTTGGGTGTAGAGATTACTTAAAAATTAAAAAAATTAAAAAAATTAAAAGGAACCCTTGTGCACTCGTGGTGGGAATACACACTGGTGCAGTGGAAAAACAGTATGTGGAAACAGTTTGTGGAAAACAGTATGGAAGTTCCTCCAAAAATTAAAAGTAGAGGGGCGCCTGGGTGGCTCAGTGGGTTCATTAAGCCTCTGCCTTCGGCTCAGGTCATGATCTCAGGGTCCTGGAATCGAGCCCCGCATTGGGCTCCCTGCTCAGCAGGAAGCCTGTTCCCCCGGCAACCCCCACCTGTCTCTCTGCCTACTTGTGATCTCTGTCAAATAAATAAATAAAATCTTTATTAAAAAAATTAGGGGTGCCTGGGTGGCTCAGTGGGTTAAGCCTCTGCCTTCGTCTGAGGTCATGGTCTCAGGGTCCTGGGATCAAGCCCTGCATCAGGATCTCTGCTCAGCAGGGAGCCTGCTTCCCTTCCTCTCTCTCTGCCTGCCTCTCTGCCTACTGGTGATCTCTGCCTGTCAAATATAAAATACATTTTAAAAATACATAAAAAATTAAAAGTAGAATTACCATATGATCCAGTCATTTCACTACCCGGTATTTCCCCAAAGAATATGAAAACACTAATTTGAAAAGATATACGCACCCCTACGTTTACTGTAGCATTGTTCACAATAGCCAAGATATGGAAGCAACCCAAGTATCCATCGATGAATGGATAAGGAAGATGTGGTTTACACACACAATGGAATTTTACTGAGCCACAAAAAATGAGATCTTGGCATTTGCAACAACATGGATGGACCTAGAGGGTGTTATGCTAATGAAATAAGTTAGAAAAAGACAAATACCATATGATTTCACTTATATGTGGAATCTAAAACAAAACAAAACAAACAAAAAAAGTGAATAAACAAACGAACAAACAAAAAGCAGAATCGGACTCATAAATACAGAGAATGAACGGATGGTTGCCAGAGGCGAGGGGTTGGAGGACGGGCAAAATGGGCGAAGGGGAGTGGGAGATCCAGGCTTCCAGTTAGGGAATGAATGAGCCGAGGGAATGAAAGGTACGGCTCAGGGAACACAGCCCGTGATACGGCAACAGCGTCGTATGGGGCAGACGGGAGCCTTGTGGTGAGCTCAGCACAACATACAAGCTTGCTGAGTCACCATATTGTGCCTCTGATACCAATGTCACATCGTGGTCAACTACATTCCAACAAAAAATTTTCTTTTAATTTTTTACAAATTTTATAAGATTTCATTTATGTCTTTGAAAGAGAGGAAGAGAGATAACAAGCAGGGAAGAGGGCGAAGCAGGCTCCCCGCCGAGCAAGGAGCAGGATGCGGGGCTCGATCCCAGGATCCTGGGATCATGACTGGAGCCGAAGGCAGAGGCTTAATGACTGAGCTACCCAGGTGCTCCCCCACACAAAAAATTTAAGACATTTTTAGATAATTGGGGAAAACTGACACTGGCCATGTTAGATGATATGAATGGGTTCTATCTAATTTTGCTGGGTATCACGATGGCCTTGTGGTGGTGTTTTCGTAAAGTGCTCATTCTATGCCTGACTGATGTTAACTTATACCCACCTCACGAGGATTCTATGAGGTGAATATAAAGATTATTTGTATTTTCCTGATGGGACAGATGGGGACTCTGAGGCCTGGGTAGGAGAAATGACTTGGTCCAGGGTCACAGGGCCAGGTGGTGGCTGAACCCGGATCTGAAGCCACGGCGTCTGGCTTGCGGTGTTACGTCTTCCCGTTCCCTCTATCTGCCTCTCGTGGGAGCTGCTATGTCTTTAGAGAGTCTTTCCACAGAGCCAGGTACCGCCTTATTTTAGAGGCTGAGGCACAGCCCCCTCCAGGAAGCCCTGGGTCGCCCACTGCCGGCTGCGCCCCACTCACCTCCACAAGAAAGGAGTCCTTGAAGCTGGTGTCAGTCAGCAGGACGGACTTCTCTTCAGGGATGCCCCCCAGGATGAGCACCGGTGCCTGGTCCACAGTGTACCACAGGGGCCTCGACGGGACGTTCATGAAGTACCGGGGTATGAGATCGAAGATCTGGCGGTGGGGGCAAGTGGGGATGGAGGGGGTGCTGCTCAACACTCCCCTTCCCTCCCATGGCACCATCTCATTCGGGGTAAAAAACCAAAGTCCTCACCTGACCCACGAGGCCACATTTGATTTGTCCCTGTCACCTCTCTGACCCCACCCACCGTCGCTCTCCTCCTGGCTCACCCTTGCCCAGCCACGGGGACCTCCTCCCTGCTTCCCAGACTCACTGAGCACCCTCTCACCTCTGAGGCTTTGCCCTGGCTGTTCCCTGTGTATGAAATGCTCTTCCCTAGTATCCACATGCTTCCCTCCTCTCCTCCTCCCAGACTTTACTCAAACGTCCACCTTCTCATTATGCCTTTCCTGACCACCCCATTAACTGTGCAATCCTTTCCTGCACAGACCCAACCCCCTTCACCCTGGAATCTCTCCAGAGCACTTACCCTCCTTCACCTACTCTGGAATTTACTTGATTTCATGTTTATTGTGCGGTGTCTGTCTCTGCCACTAGCATATTGGCTCTGTGTCTGTGGGCTCCCTGGCGTGTTCCCATGGTGCCACACTGTGTGCTCGGTTAAGTGCCTGCTGAATGCACAGTGCACAGGCATACTTTGTGTAAGTGCTGAGAAACTGGGGGCAAATGGCTCCGCCCCTTAGGGGCCTCTGTTTTCTCCTCCTGAAAATGGGTTTGTGAGAGCGCCTTCCCACATAGGGTCACTGTGAAGACGGAACGTGGCTGCACACCTAGTACAGCGCTTACCCTGGGGCCTGGCGCAAAAGGTAATGGGGGATGGGGTCTGCCGCTTGTCTGGGAAGTAACTGGGGCCCCAGCCCCCTGGTTTTTACCCACATTTTCTACCATGTTTCTCTGCTGTCTGGGCCCCTCACCTCATTTCCCACAGTGAAGTGGAGGGTGTTGTCCTGCTGTGTCTGCAGGAAGCCGTTGATGTTCACCTGAAACCTGGCAGCAGGTGCGGACAAGCAGAGCGAGGGTTCGGGTTTCCGCGGCTCCTGCCATAGCTCCCAATCACCTCCCCACCCCAGTCCCTCCTTTTGCTCTCATCCTGGCTTCTTGGGGGATCTGGAGATTAGGAAGTCCCTCCCAGAGTCTGCCCCCCTGCCCCGGACTTGGGAAAAGGCACCTTTTCATGGGAATGAAGGGCCCCAGGCCGTTGCTGCTGACATCCACGCGCATGAGCACGCTGCCGTTCTTGATGGGCATGGGCGTGTACCAGCTCATGACACACACCTGCTCTGCGGTGCACTGCTCTGCGGGGGGGCAGTGGACGCTGAGGCTACTGAGGCCCCCCCGAGGACGCCTCTAGGCCACAGGCCACGGGGATCTCCCTGCACCTCCCCGTACCTCCTCCCTCTAGGACCCCTCTCTAGGCCATGGACCCTGCTGAGGTCTCCCTGTAGCCCCTTCCAGGTCATAGGCCCCACTGCCCCCACCCAAACTCCCACAACCCCACCAGGCCACGGGCTCCTCTGAGGATGTCAGCCTCCCCCTCTAGGTCATGGACCCCACGGAGGCCCCCAGCAAGCTCCCCACACCCTGGCCAGGCTGTGGTCCCTCCAGGTGGCCCCCCAGGCCCACCTTCGCTGCGGAAGGGGGCTGCCTCCATCTGGATCTGCAGGTGTTCTATCTTCCAGTGATGGAAATTGACTGGGGACTGGAAGGTCACCAGCACCACGGGCTTCAGCCCCGTCAGGTGGCCCTTGCGGACCTGGGCCTCGGAGGACTGAAGGCAAGATGGCCCCACAGGTGTTTACTTAAGAGAGGCTCTGGGTACCCCTGCCTTGAGCCCATCTTTGCAGCCTATCTTCTCAGACTAGGTGAGAGAACATGGTCTAGGCTTGGGGCTGGGGTGGGGACAGGCCAGGCGAGGAGACAGGCAGAAGGGCTAGGGGCTGTGAAGTGAGTCCCAGGAGGGGGTAAGGCCAGAGCCACTGTCTTCAGACAGAATTTGGACAGAGGGAATGCACAGGGAATGGCAGCTAAGGGAAAAGCAAACATGGGCAGGTAGGAATGAACCTGGCACCTAGAGCTGCTGGTAGCCTGTTCCTCACTTCTGGGTCCCCAGTCCCACTCTTGAAGCTTCTACCCTCCCTGCAGAAATCTGACTGTCCGCCAACCCCACCCCGTCAGAGGATAGCCAGGTTTTGGAGCCGGAGCCTGTGGGTGACGGTGGGATAGGACAATTACACAGAAAGCAACAGGGAAGGAGTGAGAAGAGATAGCCAGGGACAGCCTCCCAGAAATTCCAGGGTCCTGGCTGGTCGGGGGAGAAAGGAAGGCCGGGCTTACAGTGGAGGAGGAGGGAAGGAGAAGGGTGTGCCAGGTGTATGGAACAGCATAAGCAAAGTCTTAGAGGCATCTTCACGAGAAGGCTGTATTCAAGCAGCCTTCTTGGGTGGGGAATAAGCTGTGGGACCAGGGAGAGAGATTTAATGGGTTCAACAGCAGGGCCTGGGTGACTCAGTCAGTTGAGCCTCTGCCTTCAGCTCAGGTCATGATCCTGAGGTCAGGGTCCTGCTACAGAGCTCCACATCAGGCTCCCTGCTCAGCGGGGAGTCTCCCTCTCTCCACCTTTGACTCGTGTGTGTGTGTGTGTGTGTGTGTGTGTGCGCGCGCGCGCACGTGTACACGCGTGTCTCAAATAAAATCTTTTTAAAAAATAATGGGTCCAACCACCTTTGCACAGGCTTTCATCAGCTCAGCCAACTGCACCTGTCCCAGCCTTACTTCTGGATCTTTCTCTTTCTTTCTTTCTTTCTTTTTTTTTTTTTTTAAGTAGGCTCCATGCCCAGCATGGAGCCCAACATGGGGCTTGAATTCAAAACCCTGAGATCAAGTCCTGAGCTGAGACCAAGAGTCAGATGCTTAACCGACAGAGCCACCCAGGCGCCCCTTGGGTTTTTCAACCACAAGGCAGCAGGGCCTCTCCCACTGGAGCAACAGTGGCCCCGGTCCTGTCCACTCTCAACTCCTGCCTAGAGCACCGGCCAGCCTCCTCACTGTCTCCCTGTCCCCACCCTGCCCCCACACCCTGCCCCCGCCCAGCAGGAGGAAGCTCGGGAACACCTGAGTCAGATTAGGCATGCCTTTGCTCAGAACCTCCTCGTGCCTCCATCTCACTCAGAACAGGGACCGTGTCCTCACTCTGCCTGGGGTCACCTCCCTGCCCTGTCCCCTCCCACTGTGCCTTCCCTCAGGGCTCCTCGGACACAGCACCCCCGGTCCTACCTCAGCACCATCGTGCTCCTCGTGCTAGCCTCTCCCCTGGCCTGGGGTGTTTCCTCCCAGTCTCCTTCATTGTCCCTTTTCATCACTCAGGTCTCTGCTCAAGCCTCTTCAGAGACCTTCCCCAACCATCCCATAACACCTTCTTTTCTAACATATCACATTTTATTTTCTTCTTTGCACTGATTACTCTTCAGAAATTACTTTATGTGTTTACTTGCTGATTGCATCCCTGATGGCCTGAATCCATAAGAAAAACCTAGCCATGCTGTTAATTATTATATCACCCACGTTGTGTTAAAAAAAAAAAAAAAAAGGATCTGACTCATTATAGGTGTTGAATGGCCAGATAAAGGTTTTATTATCACACTTTTACGGATAAGAAGAGAAGGTTCATGGGGTAAAAGTCTCTGCCTGGGGTCACACTCTATAAACTTCTTGCTACCATTCACTGAGCTCTTTCTATGACCAGACACTGTGCTAAGTGCTTCGAACATACTTAATCATTTTGGGAAGTGGGTATGATTACTATTGAATCCTTGTTAAGGATGAGAAAACTTTGATAGAGAAGCCTTAAGAAATTTCCCAGAGAGCACACAGTTACTATGTAGCATAGCTGGGATTTGAACCCAGGCAGCTTAGCTTCAGAGCCTGAAGTATCAACTATCATGCCAACTTCCTCCAAGTAAATGTCGGTCAATGGCAGATTCAAACCCAGGTTGGCTGCCTCCAGATCTTCAGTTCTAGACCACAACACTCTACTGTCCTCCAAAAGCTCACCTAAGCCAAAACAATCTTAGAAAAGAACAACAAAGTTGGAGAACTCAAACTTCCTGATTGGAAAACTTACTGCAAACCCATAGGAATCAAGATTATGTGATACTGTCATATAGGCAGACATATAGAGCAATGGAAGACAATTATACCCAGAGGGGCACCTGGGTGGCCCAGTGGGTTAAGCCTCTACCTTCAGCTCAGGTCATGATCCCAGCGTCCTGGGATCAATCCCCACATCAGGCTCTCTGCTCAGCAGGGAGCCTGCTTTCCCCTCTCTCTCTCTCTGCCTGCCTCTCTGCCTACTTGTGATTTCTGTCTGTCAAATAAATAAATAAATAAAATCTTTAAAAAAAGAACCCACAGAATGTGACAAAATATTTACAAATCATCCATCTGCTATAAGGAAAGCTTAACAGGGCAACAATAAAGAGACAACCCAATTTGGCAAAGGAGTTGAGTAGATATCTCTCCAAAGAAGATAGATAAGTTACTTGTGAGCACATGGTCAGCATCAGGAGTCATGAGGGAAATGTAACTCAAAACCACAATGAGATAGATACCACCTCGCACCCACATCTTTCAGCCATCATCAGGAGATGAACAATCGGTGAAGATACAGAGAAAGGGGTCCCTCCCTCAGACATGGCTGATGGGCATGGGAAATGGTGCAGCTGCTCTGGAGAGCAATCAGGCAGTTCCTCAGAAGTGCGACAGAGTTAATGTTAGACCCAGCAATTCCATTTGTAGGCATTTCCCTAAGAGAACTGAAAACACGTGTCCACAGAAAAACCTGTACGCACATTTGTAACAACATTGTTCATAATAGCCAACAAAGTGGAAATGACCCAAATGTCCATCAATTGGTGCATGGCTAAACAAAATGTAGCACATCCTTACAATTAAATATTAATCAGCCAGTAAAAGGGAAACACTGATACACGCTACGGCATAGGCGAGCCTTGAAAATGTGCCAAGCGAAAGAAAGCAGACACAAAAGGCTGCCTATTGGACAACGAACTCCATTTATAATGAAATGTCCGGAATAAATAAATTCATAGGAACAGAAAGTAGATCAGTGGTCTCCAGAGGCTGAAGGATGGGGGTACTGGGTTTCTTTTGAGGGTAATGAATGTGGTGATTAGTGGTAATGAGTGCACAACTTTGTTAATATACTAAAAAGTATCAAACTGTATACTTTAAATGGTGAATTTTATGATATGTGAGTTACATCTCAATCTTTTAAAAAGATCTATCTATTTATTTTAGAGAGAAAAGAGAGTGAGACAGAGGCGGGAGAGGGGAGGGATAGAGGGAGAGGGAGGAAGAGCCCCAAGCCGACTCCGCCCTGAGAGTGGAGCAGAGGTGGGACTCACGTTCCAATGCAAAACCAAGAGTCTGATGATCAACCCACTGCACCACCCAGGCACCCCATCTCAATTTTTAATGGCAAAAAAAAAAAAAAAAAAAAGAAAGAAAGAAAGAAAAAAGCTTGCTTGAGCACCTACTATGTGACTGGTGAGATACTGGGAATCTTCTTGTATCCTTAGGGTCCCCAAGATCTGGTGGTGTCACCGCTATTAAAATGTGAGCGACTGGGGAAACTGAGGGCCACACAGAATGAGCTCACTCCTGCTGCACTCACTCACCTCTCCATTGCAGGAGTAGTTGATCTTTAGGTAGTATGGGAAGCTCAGGTATTTCTGCAAGAAAAGGTTGGGCAAATGTCCAGAGCCCAGTGGGGTGCAGATCTATGAGCTCTCCCGTTCACCTGACCCCGGTCCCCTCACCTCTCCCTGGTCGGTGGGTGCATCCACCAGCGGGCTGAACACACTGTCCAGTGTCGCCACGGGCTGTTGATGGAAGAAACGGTCGCTCATGCCATTCTTGCCTACCGTCTCGAACTTGTTCAGGACAACCTGCCAGGTGCACTCCTGGATATCCTGGAACGCCCACAGCCTCCACGATGCCAATAGTACCGCCAGTAGTGCCCACAGCGCCCGCAGAATTCGGAGTCTCGGCCACGCAGGGCCAACAGGGTACATCGCGGGGCAGCGTGCAACGTGACTCGAACCTGGAGAGGGGGTCAACACCTGCCAGCCAGACTGCGCCCGGGAGCCACCTTCAGATAGCCTACCAAGTTTCGGCGCGTCGCCCAACCCCTGCTCCTGGCCCCACCTCTACTCAGACTTCTGGCTCCACCTTTGCTCTTGCTCTTGCCCTTGCTCTTGCTCCTGGCCCCGCCCCTGCACTTGCTGGCTCTGCCCCCGCTCTTGCTCCTGGCCCCGCCCCTGCACTTGCTCCTGGCCCCGCCCCCGCTCTTGCTTCTGGCCCCCGCCCTGCTCTTGCTCCTGGTTCCGCTTCTGCTCCAGATTTCGCCCTTGACCCAGACGCTGCACCTGCTCCTATTCTGAATCCCGCCTCTAGTTTTACTCCAGGTCCCTCCTCTACTGTTGCTCCTGGACACGCCCCTGCTCCTAGTTTCGCCCCGCCTCCTCGCCTCACACCTTAACCTGGCCCCATACTTGGTCTTTGCTCCGCCTCTGCTCTGCATCCCGCCCCTACTCTTCACCGGGTCTCCGATTCTGTTTCTGGCTTTGACTGTGCCCCACCTATTTCCCCCAGGCCTGCTATTCTCTCTGGTCGTGCACTGGCACTTGCACGTGCACCTGGCTCCGCCCCCACTTCTTGTCCCGTCCCCCCACTTCTCTTCGCATCTCCCCTTTCTCCTGGCCCGGGCCCTGCCCTGGTACCGGGTCCTGTATCTAACCTCCCCCTTCTCGGGTTCCGGAGCCCAGACTTTCTCCACGCCCCGCCCCTTTCCCTGTCTCCGCCCCTGTTTCTCGCCCGGAGCAAGCTCCTCGGTCGGCTTCCCTTCCTTGCCCCGCCCCCGTTCCGGGCTTGGTCCTTGTTCTTCGACCCGCCCCTTGTCCATCCGCCTATTCCCCGGGTCTTTGGAGAGCTGTTCTTCTCGAGCCTGCCCCTCACCTCGCCCCCTCGTGGAACCACGCCCATTCTCCTTAGATAACCTCACTTTGCCTCGGGATCTCTCCTCGCCACTGGCTTTCCCCTCGCCCCGCGCCTTCTCCTCGCCCTGCACCTTTTTCTCGTTCCACGCGGGCGCTATCTTGTCGGTCAGCGCCTTCTCGATCCTCACCTTTCCCCCGGACCGCGACACCTTTTGGCCCCACTCTCCCCTTTCACGACCCTTTTCCATACCCCGGACCCCTACCGGCTCCACGTACAGCCTCCTGTAGCCCCGCCCCTACTCATCTCCTCGCTTCTTCTCTTAGCCTCTCCCTGCGCGTGGCCCCGCTCTTTCTCCGCCCCTCCCCTCCTTTGCTCGGTCCTTCCCCACCCCTCCCCTTCTCTTGCCTCTCCCTTCTCGCCTCCCCCTCCTCCCTCCCCTTCTCTCCGCCCCCCGCCCCCCGCATCCCTCCCTGGGGTGGACCCAGGCACCTCCCTCTTCTCCCCCGCCCCGCGGTACCAGTCACTTAGTTGAAACCGGTCAACCGTCGCGGCCCGCCCCTCCTGCCCGGTTTCAAAATGGCCGCCCAAACTTCCGCAACCGATTTCCGCCTTTGCCGGGACCTGCCCGCCTCGTGCGCCTGTCTCCACGGTAACGCGCTTCCCAAGCAGCGCTAGTGACTTAGCAGCGCCTGTAACTTGGCAGCGCGGCGAAAGCGACATCAACACCCTGGCGCCACGGGCCTGGAGGGCTAAGGGCGCCGGGGATGAGAGTTTGTGATGGGAAGGCCTTCAAGGAGTTTCTACCGATTGTTCTGGCAGCCCTCACTCGTCCTCTGACCCCCATCAAGCTTTTAATTAATTAAAGATTTATTTGAGAGAGAGGGTGTGCGAGCAGGAGCAGGGGGAGCAGTAGAGGCGGAGGGAGAAGCAGGCCCTCAGTTGAGCAGGAAGCCCGATGCGGGTCTCGATCCTAAGACCCAGGGACCATGACCTGAGCCGGAGGCAGTTGCTTAACCGACTGAGCCACGCAGGCATCCCCCCATCAGGCTTTTATATTAAAAAAAAAAAAAAAAAAAAAAAAAAAATCTTAAAAGTGGGGCACTTGGGTGGCTCAGTGGGTTATAACGCGTCTGCCTTTGGCTCAAGTCATGATCTCAGGGTTCTCGGATCAAGCCCCACGTTCTGCTCCCTGCTCAGCCGGAAGTCTGCCTTTCCCTCTCCCTCTGACCCTCCCCCCTGCTCATGCTCTTGAGCTCTCACTCAACTGAATAAAAAAAAAAATCTTTTTAAAAAGTTGTATATAGGGCGCCTGGGTGGCTCAGTGGGTTAAGCCGCTGCCTTCGGCTCAGGTCATGATCTCAGGGTCCTGGGATCGAGTCCCGCGTCGGGCTCTCTGCTCAGCAGGGAGCCTGCTTCCCTTCCTCTCTCTCTGCCTGCCTCTCTGTCTACTTGTGATCTCTCTCTCTCTGTCAAATAAATAAAATCTTTAAAAAAAAAAAGTTGTATATAGGGGCACCTGGGTGACTCAGTGGGTTAAAGCCTCTGCCTTGGGCTCAGGTCGTGATCCCAGGATCCTGGGATGGAGCCCCGCATAGGGCTCTCTGCTCAGCAGGGAGCCTGCTTCCTCCTCTCTCTCTGCCTGCCTCTCTGCCTACTTGTGATCTCTGTCTGTCAAATAAATAAATAAAATCTTAAAAAAAATTTATATATATATATATGTCTTACATTAAAAAAAAAAGGAAAAAAAGTCAGGTGCAGCAAAGAGGATAATAATCATTAGTCAACAATTTATTGAGTACCAGACATTGGTCTAAGAGTTTTACAGATATTAAGTTGCTAAATTCTCAAGTCCATGAGGTAGGTGCTGTTATCAACGCGTTTTACAGATTAGGAAACTCAGGCACAGGGAGGTGAAATCACTTGCCCAAAGCCACAGAGCTTGGGAGGGAGAGAGTTCAGACTTCTACCCAGGGACTTTGCCTCTACAGTCTGTGGTTTTAACCACCTTTCCTTCACTCCTTCACTCGAGCAGAGTGAAGGAAAAAGAAATGACACACATAGACATATACATATTGCTGATATTTACCTGAAAAACCTGCAAAATCAGTGAACACAGCCTAAATGCTAGAGAAAGACTGACTTTCCACTGCACACCCTTGTACCTTTCGAGTTTTTAGCCTGAAATTTTACCCACCCCCCATGTCTTGAATAAACGGGGCCTGATTTCTTTTTCTAGAGGAATCTGGAAGGAGAAGCAATGAAGAGTCCCTTTGGGTCATTTTCAGCCTTGAACTTCAGCCCTTGTTTGTTTCCACCCTGCCAGCCAGACATCCCCTATGTAGTTCCCAACTTGCACAACTGTACATGATGACCCCGACTGCTTAGTTAATCAATGTCTGCCCATTCTCCCCCTCCTGCCTTTCTAACAGAAGTCCAATCACCAGCTTCCAGACCCAAATCTCAGGCTCAGCCTCAATTCCAGGTGGCAGGGGGAATCCTGAGGAATCCAAGTTAATTGTGGTGGCTCCATCACAATGGCCAAGGATTAGTTCAGGATGGGCATGTAAACCAATTTGGGCCAATGAGAGGAGGAAGTCTCTGCAGGGAGGCTTTAGGGGAAAGGTTTCCTTGCTTCCAAAGAGACAATATGGCAAGAGATGCCCCTCTCTTCCTGCACTAAAAATGATCACGTATGGTTGTGATGTCTGGACCTGTGGCAGTCACTCTATGGCCATGAGGAGAGCCCATGTGGAGCCAAGCCTTCAGCTGAAGGTGGCAGAAAAAAGAGATTGGTAACCTCAGGCCACAAGATCCTCCTGGAGCTATGGATTGTATGGTTGCACAGAGCTCTCCCCAACTCTGGTGATGGGCAATATACAATCATCTCATTATTTTAGCCAGTGCCAGTCAGGATCTTGTTACTTGGAGACCAAATCTTTCCTTAGTTGTTTATAATGTTTCAAGTTTTTATTTAAATTTTTATTTAAATTCTAGTCAGTTAACATCTAGTGTAATATTAGTTTTAGGAGTAGAGTTTAGTGATTCATCATTTCCATATAACGCCCAGTGCTCATCACAAGTGTTTCCTTACTGATATAGATACAGAAATACCCTAAAGCTGACTTCTCGAGGCTGGTGTTCTCTCTTCCCCCAACCCAGGGCTGCCACACCTGCCCGCCCGGCTTCGCTTCCCCCATCTGTCTCCGGCCTCAACCACACCCTGAGACCTTCTGATGCCTTCCTCTGGATGCCCCTCTAGCCCTTCACACCCACCATATTCCAAACAAGCCTCAGTGTCTCCCTTCAAATGTGTTTTTTCCTCCCAGGTCCCTATCTCAGGGGCAGCCAACCATCCTTGTGCTTTTCCCCAGCCTTGTCTTGCCCAAGACTGTAAGGCCTACACAGGGCCTGCCCACTTGGCCTCCTGCGCATGACCCCTCCATGGCCCCTTTTCCCTTCCTTCGGCCCTGCCCACGCCATCGTACCCCTGCTCTGTTCCTGTGCAAACCTCCCCTGTGCGCCCAGCTCAGTCTCCCCCTCTGGTCCACCTCCACACAGCAGCTAAACCCCAAACCCGACCACAGCTCTCTCCTGCTCAAAAACCTTCCATGGCTCTCTAGTGCCTTCAAGAAAGAGGCCAGGTTCCCAAACTGGTCATTTAAGGACACTTAAGATCCACCCATGTCCACCGCTCCTCCCTCCCCCCACCCCATATTCCGATGACAGTAAATCACTTGCCTGAAGCTGACATTGACAGGCTTTCCTACCTCCAGACGCGCACAGTTCCCGCTGCCTGGAGTGCCTCCCGTGCCCTTTCTTCCTGAATGTTATCAAGGTCCGGCTCAAATGCCCCATCCCTTCCGTAACTTCCACTGGGTTTGGCAGAGGGAATGGTTCAGTAGATGGGCCCATGGCAGCAAGTGCTCTGACGTACCAGCTGCGTACCAGTACACAGAAAACCTGTCACCTCCCAGTTCTGTGTCTGAGATCTTGTGCCTCAGTTTCCTCATCTGCCGAAAAAGGTGAGGATGTTACCTTCCTCGTATGGAAAGTACCCGGAGCAGGGCCTGGCCAAAGAAAGCAAAGAATACCGGGGCCGGCTCTGTGACATCATCTTGGAAGTAATTACTGTTCTTGTGGCCATTTTACAGAGGACATAACTCAGAATCACAGGGGTGAAGTGACTGCCCGAGGACAGAGGCAGGACGCAGCCGAGCTGGGATCTGAGCCCAAGCAGAATGGCTCCAGAGGCCAGTGTACCTTATACAGTTAGCCTCGGGAGGTGGGGACAGCTGGAGCAGGGGTCCCAGCTCAGAGCAGGGCTGTCTGCGCCGTCCAGATCCAGGCTGGGTCCTGTCTCAGCTTCCAGCCAGTTGGGTGGCCGAGGAGGGTTCTGTCCCACAGGCCTATGCCCGAGCTCCTCCACACAGATCTTGCTCCCTAGCGTCACTTGAGAAAAACAAGTCGGGTCCACCTTCTTCCCCTGAGTCCTTATCCCTTCTTCCAGAAGCCCTCCCTGACCCTGCAGGCTGGACTGGGCCCAGTCCCTGTGCTTCCTCCCCCTCAACCCCGCCCCCTCCACCTATGCTTTCTGGAACACACCGCTGACCTCTCTGCCTCCTCCTTGAAGTCCTGCCTATCCTGGGTGGCTGCTGTGTGGGGACAGATCTGTCTTCCTCACTGGACTGGGAACCCAGGAGACCCAGGGCCACCTTAATGCTCCTGGGTCCCTCACGCTGCCCAGCCTGGGGCCTGCCCAGAGGGAGTTCTAGATGAATGAATATATTCTTTCCATTTGACAGATGAGGAGATCAAAGCCCAGACAGGGGCAGCCACTTGCCCAAAGTATAGTGACCCATCGGGTGCCAGACATGAGGTCTGAGCCTAGAAACTGCTAGAATGGGCCAGTGAAGAGTGGCTGAGGGAGAGGCAGATGGAGTCAGTGACAGAATGAGACACAGAGAGAGTGAGAAGGAAAGCCAGAGAGCCCAGAGTTAGGGGAGTAAGAGAAGGGGCAGGGAGGGGCATCCCAAAACAGGGCCATGGCGGCGCCCCGTGGAGCCTGGGACAGGTACAGCAAAGGACGGACAGCTGGTGGCAATGCCTCGTGAACCCTGCAAACACAGGCCTGTGCTCAAGGACGGTCCTGTAGAGCCGCTCCAGTCACAGGGGCCCCTCAGCCACGGGCCGGGTCCCACCAGCCTCAGGGCACCCGCCCCGGCTACCTGGGGATGGAGGCGTAGTCAGGGTGGGCGTCGGCAGCGAGCTGCTGGTACGGTTCTGGCTGGGGGTCTACAATGCCCACATGATCATCCTCAGACTCGCCGGAGCTGGCAGGACACGGACTGGGCAGCAGGATGAGACCCGTGAGGCCGTGGAGGTCCGACACGTGACGGAAACTCTGCAGCAGAAGCATCATGACGACCAGGCCCAGGAAGAGGTAGACTGCGGAGAGGGTGGAGGGGTCATGGGCAGGCTCAGACCCGCAGGGCAGGGCCCCCTACCCTGGAGACCCTCCAGGGCAAGGCCCCACCCCCGCCCCACCCTGCCCCGGCCAGTCGATCCGCTCACCTGTGACCAGCACCTTGTAGAGGGCCCGGTAGGGCTGGCCGGGGGCCTCTCCGGGCACATAGTCACCCAGGCCGATGGTGGACAGGGAGATGAAGCAGAAGTAGAAGGCATCCAGGAAGCTCCAGGCCTCCTCCAGGTGGGCAAAGACGGCGGCCGGCACCAGGAAGCAGACGGTCACGGCTACACCCAGCAGTGCCACCAGGTGCCAGCGGGCTGCCTGCCGGAGGCCCCAGCCCCAGCGTGTGGTCAGCCAGGAGAGGGGTGCGTGGGTCAGCAGCAGCGACAGGCGCTGGGCCGAGGATGTCAGCAGCAGCATGGTGGCCGGCACGCCCAAGAGCGCGAAAGCAATGGAAAAGGCCTTGCCCGCATCGGTCAGCGGCGTTGTGTACCCGTAGCCTGGGGGAGCAAGGGGAAATCCTGCCATCGGCCTGGTGCATCTATGGGGGGGGTCTGTGGCCACCCTAAATGACACTTCATTTCACCCCAAAACCTGCCCCTCCCACAGCCTCTCATCTCCAGTGATGGCACCGCCGTCCCTCCACTGCTCAGGCCGCGAGCCTTGTCATCCTTGACTCTCACGCCCACTTTCAACCTGCCAGGGAATCCTGCTGTCTTGAACTCCCTGCGATCCTAAATCCGGTCACTTCACCCCACCCTAGCCCCATGGCCCAACCCTGGGCCTATCTAAGGCAGCAGCCTCCTCCCTCCCTGGTCTCCCTTCTCCCTCACTCCCGCCCTTGCCCTGAGTCTGTCTGCCGTCAGCCCCCCCATTTCCACCCCCCACCTCATACATAGGGTCCAGAGGGACCCTATGAACACCTCCCACACTTAGAGCCCGTCTGTGGCTCCATTCCATTCAAGTGAAGGACAAAGTCCTCATCACGACCCACAAGGCCCCCATGGCACACTCCCACCTCAGGGCCTTTGCACAGTGCACGACCATTCTTCTTCCCCATGGAAAGCTCTCCCCCCCCAGGGCTGGTACCCTCCATTCCTCCCTTTAGGTCTTTGCCCAAATGTCAGTTTTTCAGTAGGGACTTTCCTTACTCCCTTATTAAATTGTTACACCCTCTGACCAAAGTCTTTTTTTTTTTTTTTTTTTTGTTTGTTTTCATAGTGCTTCAACCTTCTGGTAAACCATGTGGTTTACTTATTTGGTTGGCATCCCTCTCGTGACTAGAGTGCAGCTGCAGGACAGGAGAGGCTCCTGCCTGTTTGGTTCACTCACTGCCAAAGCCCCGGCATCTGACCCAGAGCAGGCCCTCGATCTATAGTCAGAATAATGAATGAAGGGTGTAGGCTCTACGCTTAGCTCAGAACCTCCATGTCCCTTTCTCTAAAATGGGTGTGATGAGCCTCACTGGGCTCCCAGAGGGCTGCAGGAACGCAGGGAAGGTCGGTGTGGTTGTGGGCGCTGCAAACAGAAAGAGGGTAAAAGGAAGTTCGGGTATGGAGGACACTGGCCCACTTCGGCCATGTGTAATTTAAAATCTCTCTTTTTTTTTTTCCACAAATAAATAAAATCAAAGGGTCAGAGATACGACTGGGGGCGGTAAGGGTCCTGGTTTATGTTGACAGTAAAATGTTGTGCCAAGGGACTCCTGAGTGGCTCAGGCAGTTAAGCGGCTGCCTTCAGCTCAGGTCATGATCCCAGGGTCCTGGGATCAAGCCCCACATCAGGCTCCTTGGTGAGCAGAGAACTTGCTTCTCCCTCTGCCTGCGGCTCCCTCTGCTCGTGTATGTGCTCTCTCTCTCTCTCTTTCTCAATCTCTCTCTCTGATAAATAGATAAAACAACATCTTTAAAAAAAAAATGTGATGCCAAAATGACCATGGGTTCACCCTGTGATCAATAAGAAAATGCGGAACTTGCACACACAAGCGGGCATTCACCTGTCCTTTCTCAAAAGAACCGGAAGTCAGGCCTGAAGAGAGACCACAACAGCCAAAACACGAAGCCACCAAGGGTCCACCGACAGATGACTGGTAAACAAAGGGTGGGATATATATATAATGGGGTATTATTTAGCCGGAAAAAGCAAATTCTGAGGCATGCTACAGCAGGATGAACCCTGAGGGCATTATGCTCAGTGAACCGAGCTAGTCACAAAAAGACAAACACTGTATGTTTGCACTGATCCGAGGTACATTGAGTAGTTCATAGAAATAGAAACGGAAAGTAGAAAGTAGAATGGTGGTTATCAGGGGCTGCAGAGAGCAGAGAATGGGGAGATACTGTTTGATGGTTATAGTTTCAGGTGTCTTTCTTTCTCTCTTTTTTATTTACTTTTTTTTTAGATTTCATTTATTTATTTGACAGAGAGAGATCACAAGTAGGCAGAGAGGCAGGCAGAGAGAGAGGGGGAAGCAGGCTCCCCACCGAGCAGAGAGCCCCATGCGGGGCTTGATCCCAGGACCCCGAGATCATGACCTGAGCGTAAGGCAGAGGCTTTAACCCACTGAGCCACCCAGGCGCTCCTCTTTCTCTCTTTTTTAAAGAGAGAGAGTGCGCACGTGACCTGGGCCAGGAGGGGCAGAGGGAGAGAAAGAATCCCAAGCAGACTCTACACTCAGGGCAGAGCCAGACATAGGGCTCGATCTCATGACCCTGACATCAGACCTGAGCCAAAACCAGAATCTGATGCTTAATCGACGGAACCACCCAGATGCCCCAGTGTTCTCTTTATTTAGGAAGGTCTGTGCCCAATGTGGAGCCTGAACTCTCAAGCCCGAGAGAAAGAGTAGCATGCTTCACCGAATGAGCTGGCCAGGACCCCTGTAGTTTCGGTTGTGGAAGATGAAAAGAGTTCTGGAGATGGACGGAGGTGATGGTTGTGTAACAGTCTGGATGTGCTTACTACTGCTGAACTGTACGCACAAAAATGGTTAAGATGGTAAATTTTAGGTGTTTGCTGGACAAAAATGTCTAGAAGTCGCTTGCTTCTCTCAGGTATAACTCACTGATCAGAAATTATTCCGGAAGTCATGCCTAGCTGCAAGGGAGGAGGGGATGTCTTTATTCTGGGTGTCCAGCAAAACTCAGAGGACTCATTTTACCCCAGTTTTTAAAAGCTGTGTTAAAATACACAGACCCACCCCCCCAGCTGAGCAGGGAGTCAGAAGCCGGCTTGACACTGGGCTCAATCCTAGGACCTTGAGATCATGATCTGAGCTAAAGGCAGACGCCCAGCTTACTGAGCCACCCAGGCGCCCTCCAAAACTCCAGTCCAGTGTCAAGTCCACTTCTGGCTCCCTGCTCAGTGGGGTTCTGCTTCTCTCTCTCCCTCTGACCCTCCTCCTCCACTTGTTTTTTCTTTTTCAAATAAATGCAATCTCTAAAAAAAAAAGAGAGAGAGAGAGAGAGGAGGATGCCTATCCCCTTTCTTTCCTTCCTCCTCCTGCTGGCTGGAACACAAACATGAAGGCTGGACTTGAGCAGCCATATTGGACCATGAGGTGACCTTATGAATGGAAATTGCAGAGAGGACCACAAGGGTTTCTGACCATGCAGTACCATTCTGGTCTTGAACTGATAACCTTGAATATGAGCACGAAATAACTTTCATCTATATAAGCAACTGTTCTGTGAGATTTATCATTTATGGCTCCAACCCTCATTAAGCACGAGGATTTGGATGGAGAAACTCCGGCAGCCCAGCTGAAATGACAGGTTTGCAAATGACACGAAAACCTTATAAACAGAAAAACCATAGAGTTCACATAGAACAGAAGCTGTGAGCCTTCACCGACCTCCTCTAATAGCTGAGTGCCAATCAGGGCTTCGCCACATTTTCCCTGCCTGACTTTGGTCACGTGCCTTCTCCTCTCTGGGCCCCAGCTGGCCCCCAGTACCGCCAAATGGGCTCATGAACAGCCCCCATCTTCGAGGACAAGTGCAGTAACCCTCCCT
The DNA here is from genome assembly GCF_902655055.1 of Lutra lutra. Classification (NCBI taxonomy): domain Eukaryota; kingdom Metazoa; phylum Chordata; class Mammalia; order Carnivora; family Mustelidae; genus Lutra; species Lutra lutra. Next base: position 45,623,240 of record NC_062294.1, on the reverse strand, counting down.
GGTTGGGACAGGGCACAGCACTGAGCAAGAGCATGGGAAGAGTTAGCGTGACTGTAATGCTCACTTTCCCTCTCCCGGTTCCCAGTTCCGGGGGGCTGACGCCTCCACCAAGGCCTCAACTACAGATCCCGGCCTGGCGGCCTGGCTGTGGCTGCCTCGGCGGAGTCCAGGCCCAGGTCTTCCTCAGAAGACGCGGGCCTATGACACAACCAGGACGCTCTCTGAATCATGTCTGATTTTCTGCTTCTCTCAATACATTCAGGGCTCCGGGTTCACCGACAATGATGACAACGCAGGCTCAGTAAACCTGTTATTACCAGCACTTCCCGCAGACGAGGACTCTCTCCTTGACCAAACGGTCAGTCAGGTTCCTCTGCGCTCTCGTCTTGAGTTTTAGCTGCGATCCTAAGCCACTTTGGGAAGAATCCCTCCTCCCCTCCGCGTCACCACTCAGTCATTTTTCCAACCACTGAAACCCTGAGGCCACCCTCGGCTCTAAATCCCCAGCTGCCTTCACAATATTTGGAGCTGAGGTCAGTCTCTCTCCCCTATGGCAAAAACCTACCATTTTTAACAAATGTGAAAATAACCTTTCCTTCCACACTACACACACATATCACCCTTCTCCGTGCAAGCCGAGGAAGCCCCACGTGGTGTGTTGGTTAAAAGCACGGGACTCTGGGGACTCTGAGCCCTCGTGGCGTCAGTTCAACTCTCCACATTGTACGTCCCTACCTCTGCGGTCTTGGGCAAACTGTCCAATCTCTCTGGGCTTCAGTGTATTTCCATGAGAAAACAGCGTCGCGAATGCTACCTGCCTCTCAAGGCCATGTGCTGACTTAGGCTGTCCGCGCTAAGTCCTCTATAGGTCCTCATGTGGGGACTGTTACGATCTCCATTTTAGAGATGAGCGACAACCCCCGAGGCCCAGAAGAGCAACAGCTGCACAGAAAGGCAAACCCAGGCTGTGCCTGCCTTGAGTTTGGCTTCTGCACCTGTCCTGGTGGGGATGACTTCTCAGAAGCCAGGATCTGGGAGGAGGCAGAGGGAGACGCTGAAGGGACCCTGTAGAGCCTAGAAGCAGGTCGGGCAGGCCTGGCCAGCTGGGTAGAACAGAGTCTGGGAGAAGCACCCAGCCCTGCTGCCTGTGCTCTAGGTTTGCTGGTCCACACCACAGAGCTCAAAGCCGGTAACCACCTGCTATTTCTGGGAGGAGGCCGAGTTAAGAGTCTGGGCCTGTCCCAGCTTCCTCCCCCCAGTCCAAATCCCCAGTAGAGGTGAAGGGGAAGTTTGGGGGCTGGGGAAGGGCAGTGGGTGGAGCAGCAGAACCTAATGACAAAGGAATTTCCCAGGTCTGGGCTCTGAAGCAGGAAAGGACTTTTAGAATAGGGCTGGGGGGAGAGGGGTGTCAGTTCTACTTGGTGGAGAGGGGTGTTCAGAGAAAGGGGAGTCAGTAACGTGAAATCAGAGGCCAGAGTCCTGGTTCAGAATGGATCCTGGCTCAGGGCTGGGATCCTGAGTCCCAAGGAAGGAGGGGACAGGCACTGCTGGTGAGATCTTGCCAATTATGAAATAGGACTGGGAGGGGAATCCTCAGGCAAGGGTGCTTCTGAACCTATGGAAGCTTGAGGGGATGTGATGGGAGCAGACAATGCTACAGGGATGATGGGAGGGGGTGGGTGTCCCAGGTCCTGGCTGAAAGTGTGAAGGGTGGAAAGAGGTCACGAGTGGGTACTGAGAAGGGTTCCAGGGTGCTGAGGGCCTGGAGTGTCCTTGACAGAGGGGAGAGTTTCCAGTCCAAAGCCAAGGGGAGCAGTGTTGGGGTGGAGATGGAAGTCCCACTTGTGGGTCTGGAGAAGACTAGAGGGGGGTCAGGTCCCCAGCAGATTCCCCTTCTTAGGAAGTCCAGGGTGGGCAGGGGGTCCCGGGACAGGGGTAGTGGGTGCAGAGAACAGAGTCTTTCAGCTCGCATCCTGGGGGGTGGGGGGTGTGAAGCGGGATTCTGCTCTCGATGACTGTGTGTGGGAGGCGCAGGGGTCCCTCCTGATAGAAAGTCCAGGTGGTTCCAGGGCTCTTACTGAAGCATTCCAGGGTCCAGAGAGTGGCGAGAGTCTCATCTAGGGGTTCTTGGGTTCAGAGAGGCTCCCATGGAGATGTCCCTAGTTTGGAAAGTGCTAGAAGTTTTGCTGGAGCTGGTTCTGGGACTGCAGAGGTGGAAGTCCTGGCTGAGAGGCTTCTGGTGGGAAAGTCAGAGGTCCTTTCTGGAGGGCACTCTAGCTGCCTCCACGGCGGGTCCCTCTCACACATCCACCCTTGGGAGCTGCTGACCTGGAAGCCCCAGGTTCAGAGGGAATGGGATTGTCCTGTTGGGAGGAAACCCCTGCCTTGAAGGCTCCCAATACAGGGGAGATGTCAAGATGGAGGGGTCCTGTATCTACAGTCAGGGCTACCTGCTGGGGAATATGAGGCTGAGGGGTGGTCCTTGGTCTGGAGGTGGGCAGGGTGCCCTTGCTGGGGAGTGGTCTAGGTCCAGGGGGGTGGAAGTCACCCATCAGGGCCCAGGTCCTTGTTGAGGGTTCTGCACTGGCAGTGCGGTCTTTAGCAACGGTGCCCTGAGAGGATGTAGACATTCACGGTCCTCAGTGGGGCACCACGGCCAGGAGGAGGCTGCAGTAGGACTTCCCAAGGAGCATCCCCGAGGGACATATCTGGAGACTCAGGAGACATTGTGGACAGAATGGCAGTCTGAGCCCAGAGGCAAGGACAGAGGTCCCTGCGTGTCTGAGGTCCGGGTCCAGAGGGGGTGAGGGTCCCCCGAAGCAGGGTCCTAGGCTTTCGCTGGAGGTCTCTTAACGTAATCCTAGGCCCAGAGGGGACTAGATGGGCATGGGTCCAGGGGGTTCAGGCAGAGGAATGGGGTCCCAAATCCTCCCTGGAAGGTACTCTGAGGGCAGCCCTAGTCCCAAAAGGAACCGTGTTGGGGGATTCCTGCTGGGAGGAAGGGATTCGATGGTTCACCAAAGGGGGGGTTCTCGCCGGTGTGCACGCTAGGTCCTCGTTGGGGGTTTTCCTGGGGGATCCTAGTCCCAGAGCGGACTGGAAGCGATCTCCCCGGATAAGAGTACTTCGCGATGACGCCCGGGTCCCCAGGTGGGGCGGCGCTCACGTACCCACGGTGGTGACCAGCGTGCTGGCAAAGAAGAGCGCCGAGGCAAAGTCCCAGGCGGGGTCCGAGGCGTTGGTGGGCCCCGAAGCGTTGGAGAGCGCGGCGCGCCCCAGCCGTCCAGCCGCCAGCACCCGCTCCACGAAGGCGTCCAGGGCAGGGGCGGCCACGCACGGGCTGCGCCGCAGCAGCTCCTCGCGCAGCGTCTCCAGCTCGGCCCTGAGGCGAGCTTCGTGGGGCCGCTCCAGCCGCGCCACCAGTAGCGCGCCCAGCACCAGGTAGACCGCGTACGCGGCCAGGGCGCCCGCCAGGAGTGCGCCCCGCCGCATGGCTCCCGCCGCGACCTGCTCTCCACCGCCCCCGCCGCCCCGCTGACGTGGCCCCCGCCTCCCAGCCGCCCGGAGCCCAGCTTCAGTTCCGGCAGGGCTCGAGGCGCGGCTGCCGGCGCCCCGAAGAGGAAGAGGGAAAAGGGGAGGGGTGTGGGGGGGGGAAGGAAGGCCCCGCCTCCGGTAAACTGAGGCACGCCCCAGCGCCAGGTGTTGAGTGCCGGGAGGGCGGAGCCCCGCGCTCCCGGACTCAGGACACCAACAGGATGGACAGGGTGGAGGGGTTCCTCCATTCCTTCCTTCTCGTCCTCCCAGTAGTCTGGGCTCCCTAAGTTAGAGAAAATCTCTACTCTTTTCCTCTGGAAGACCGGGAAGTCGCTCCCCAACTCCCCGGGGCCATCGAAGATTGTGCACTGCATCGGGGCGCGTGGCTGGAGACAAGGGGGACAGACTGAAATTCGGTCCTTGCTCCATTCGCCCAGTCCTGCGTTCTGGATTGGGGCTGCACCCGCCCGGAGGGGACACTGTATAATTCACAAGGAGGGGGGCGCCTGGGGAACTCAGGGGGGTGGGCGCGCAGGACTCTTGGTTTGCGCTCAGGTAGTGATCTCATGGGTTGTGGGATCCTGCTGGGGTTGGACCCGGCTCAGCCCGGAATCTTCTTGAAGAGTCTCTCCCTCTGTACTTTCCCCTGCTCAAGGGCGCGCAATCCCTCTCTCTTTCTAAAATAAATAAATCTTAAAAAAATTTTTCAGAGGGGGCGCCTGGGTGACTCAGTGGGTTAAAGCCTCTGCCTTCCGCTCAGGTCATGGTCTCAGGGTCCTGGGATGGAGCCCTGCATCCAGCTCTCTGCTCAGCAGGGAGCCTGCTTCCCCCTCTCTCTCTGCCTGCCTCTCTCTCTGCCTACTTGTGATCTCTGTCTGTCAAATAAATAAACAAAATCTTAAAAAAAAAAAAATTCAGAGAGGGGCGTCTGGGTAGCTCAGTGGGTTAAAGCCTCTGCCTTTGGCTCAGGTCATGATTCCAGGGTTCTGGGATCAAGCCCCGCATGGAGCTCTCTGCTCAGCGGGGAGCCTGCTTCCTTCTCTCTCTGCCTGCCTCTCTGCCTACTTGAGATCTCTGTCTGTCAAATAAATAAATAAAATCTTTAAAAAAAATTCAGAGACTCTTAACTGTACAGAACAAGTTGAAGGTTGCTGGAGGGAAATAAGTGAAGGGCTAGGGAACCAGGTGATGGGCCTAAAGGAGGGCGCCTGATGGAATGAGCACTGGGCATCACTAATTCTACCCCGAAATTAATAATACACTATATGTTAACTAACTTGAATTTAAATAAAAATAATAATGATAATAATTCACAACGAGGGACACCACAAGGCAGGTGTCCCCTATCCCTCACAGACAGAATGGGTATCCTTAGCTCAAATCTCTGCTCACCACCTACTTCATGTCTGGCCCTTAGGTGGGGATACAGCAGTGACCCAGACAGCTCTAGACCTAGCCCACTGTGGCAGGGGGTGGGTGGGGTCCCAGCACTTCAAGTTCTAGACCTTGACCGCAGCGGGCGGACCGCAGAGTGGCAGCCAAGAAGGTCAGGGGTGTGATGAGGGAAGCACAGAGTGACTGGAGTTGGGATGGGGGATACGAAAAGACTGGGGATGGATCCCCCAGGAACCCAGAGGAGATAACTGATCCAGCTTAGATGGGGTGAAGAGAGCTTCCTAAGGAAAGGGATGTCTGAACTGAGGCATTAAGGGAGAACAGGAGTGAGCCAGGGTCTCTCTTCCTAGCAGAACCACAGTATACCCCTCTGTTTAGGGGGGTGGGAGTTCTTCCCTGGTCCCTGTTTTTCTCCACATAAACTTCCAGCTGTAACTCAGTACTCTCCCTAACGGCCATTGGAGGGCAGCCAGGAATCCCGACCACATAAGAATGGCAAAGGAGCAGGGCTTGGGACCTGGCTTGGACACACCCCAGCTGGTTCTATTTATGAAGCTGTGACAGTTCTAGGGGCAGAGCCCAACTTGAGGCTGACAACCCACAGGAAGAGACACTTGATAATAAAAACAGAAAAACGGCAGCTGTCAGTGATCACAGGCTTACACTATGTCAGGCCCTGTGGACAGAGTGGCCTTGTAGTGAATCCTCGACCTCTCCTATATCATTCCCATTAAACAGATGAGAACATTTAGGCTGAAAAAGGGTCCAGTCGCACAACTGGTAAGGGGTAAATATGAGGCCAGCTGGAAGCCAAAACGCTTCCTTTATTAATACTGTGAATATCACAAAATATTCACGGAAGAACTTAAGACAGGGAGAGCTGCGGATGAAAAATGGCGGGGGGAGGGCTGGATGCTAAGCCAGAGGTCCAGAGGAGGAATGGGGGTACCTCAGTCATGAAAAAAGGACTGCGACTGAGCCAGGACTCATAACTGAGAGGCCAGACCAGTCCTCGAGGTCCCTAGAAAAGACAACATCTCAGAGGAGGAAAGGGAAAGCCACAGTGATAGGGTCACTTGCTGACATCCTTCCGGAGTGCTATCACTGCCCAGAAGTAGCTTCTACCGTTACTTTTGCCTGAGATAGGCGGAGGGGACTGAGGGGCAGAGAAAGGGGAAAGAATGGGGGACACTGAGGGACAGAGAAAGACTAAGGAGCCTCCATTTTTAGGGTTGCTCGCTTGCGGGTGTGCCTCTGCGTGCTCCGTGTGGCTGGAGGTTGTGCAGTAGTTTTGGTAAACCCGCCGAAGCCCGGTCGCGACGCAAGAGCATTTTTACGACACCTGGCTCTTCCTACCTAATTTATCGGGTGCCCTTTTCTCACTCTAAATACTCACCTTAATACTTAAGGTCTGCCGAAATTGTATAAGCGTTAGAGTCTGCACAACTCTGCTTAGCCCCCTCGAGAATACAAATGGATCTCTCCTCCCCCGCTCCACACCCTTCCCTGGCTCCCCAAGGCTCTCAGCGACCCAAATCGATCGTCTGTCTCCATTTCCCGTCGGTCTCATCCCTCGATGCCTACACTTCCCATCATGCACGATAGAGCCAACTCCTAGGATTGTCCTCGGCCCCGCCCTCCCGCTAAACTAGTGCTGACTCTCGCCTTCCGCCACCGGCCTCCAGTCCCCGCCTCTTACCCACTGCCAACTCTTAAAGGCCTCCGCGAGGGGCGTGGCCTCTGAGCTATCGTGACACCCATTGGCTGTCGTGTCGTCGGTAGGCCGTGGCTACGGGAGCCGGGCGGGCACATTTCGAACCGTGGCTGGGGCGGCGGCTGCGGCGGCTGCGACGGTGAAGGATGCACCCGGCAGGCTTGGCGGCGGCGGGGACGCCCCGGCAGCGTAAGTGGCGTACGTGGCCAGTCGTGGAGATCTGGGCGGTGGGGGTGGGGTGGCTGGCGGGGGCGTGGCGGGGCCGCCGCGGCAGTTGGCGAGGTCGCTGCAGGTCGGAGGTCACGGGGTCAGGGAGCTGGAGCTTCGGGGTGTGCACTGCGCTGGGATGCCAGGACCGGGTAGGGGGCGCGTTGGGGTCGATCCTTCTTTAGGAAATTCCTTTGGAAGAAAACAACTTTGGGCAGGATATTGTGCGGTGCAGGAAAACGGGACTTTCATTCATTTGCAGTTAGCGATCAGCCTTCTCCCCAGCCTCTGGTGGCCTCGGGCTGTCGCCCACGCTCCGCAGGACAGCGTTCAGAGCCCTTCGTGAGCTGAGAGGACCCTGTTTACCTCTCATTTAAGATTTGAACTTGTATATCTTGTACTCTACACTCCTTTTTCCGTCTCTGTTAATTTGTATCTCTCTTGAAGTTCTTTATCTCGGCGAGTGTGCGTGCATCTCATTTCTTCCTTGAGCAGATCCTGCCTCAGCTCCCCGAGGGCCAGGCAGGACCTGTGCTGGAATCTGGGTACCTGGTAATAACCAGCCTAGCAGTAGTCCTTGGTAACTTCCAACTCCGAGTTTAGCGGTGAGACAGACGCTAAACTCGGAACAAGCAAGTCAGCGGGAAAATCTGGGGAGTGATTTTTCCCTGTAAAGGGAAGAATCCAGGATGCAGTGGAGGTTCAGAGGCCTGATGTCCTCATTCCTCCCTTCAGCCATTAATAAGGTGCATGGTGGGCCACGTGGTGGGTGATGCCGGGGCCACAGCCCTGGTTCCGGTCCTCAGGGAGCTACCAGTACAGAGCCTCCGTGCTATGTTGCAGGTGTTAATCGTGGGAAGATATTCCACAGGGCTGGCACTGCATGTTCCAAGGCCGCTGTGGGCCAGGAGCTTGGCAGAGTCAGGGCCCAAGAGGCCAGTGTGTGACTGGGTGCAGTGAGGCCCAAGTGGTAGCAAACGAAGGTGGCTGGCCAGGCTGGGGCCATGCCAGGCCTTGTAGGCCTGTAGATTTTATTCCCAGCACAGTGGAGACTGATCTTAGGCAGGGGACAAGAGATGTTTCCTTGCACATTTAAGATCACTGTGGCTGCTGACTAGAGAGAAGGTTGGCGAAGCAAGAACGGGCAGGGGGATTTACGAGGAGGACATTTAAGTCACGTTCAAGACCATGGAGTCTGCAAGGGGAGGGTAAACATTGAAACATAGTGGGTGAGAACTGGCGATTAGTTGGTTGGGTGCCAGAGAGAAGGGGAATCAGAGGCTTGGACACTGGGTGGAGGGCACTGTCGGGAGCTGGACGGACCTGGGGTGGGCCAGGAGAGAAGTGGTGGCTGGAGACAGGGCCCACCGCCCAAGGCGCACAGTGGTTGGGAAAGCCGCCGGCGGGTGAGAGGCAAAGCCAGAAGTGTGCGAAACTGGGCCACACGTTTCAGGAAGCTAAAAAAAAAAAAAAAAAAAAAGTGCTGGGTGGAGAGGGACCAAACTGGAGACCCTCAGCTCCGGAAAGGCAGGACTTTTGGTCTTTTTGATCATTGCTCTGTCCACCACGCCTGCAGCAGAGCCTAACACACAGGGGTGCTCAAGAGATGTTTGTGGGGCTCAGGAAAGAGGAGGAGGTGGGTGCTGTGTCTCGGAAGCCAAAAGAGCAGAGAGCATGGGGGCGTCACATGCTGCTCGAGCTGGGTGTTATTGGCTAATGGCCTTGGGCTGGCAGTGTCAAGGGGTGTTTAGGAGGTCAGTGGGAGGCAGAACCCCAAATACTGAGAGCTGAAGGGGTGCAACAGGGAGGAAGGAAGGGCTTGCACTAAAGGGGCAGGGGGAAATGCCGATGAGCCTTGGGGCTAAGTGGGTTGGGATCAGTGCTTCTGGCTTTGGGATTGGGCGCCCTTGGATCTGTCTTCAGGCGACAGATAACTGAGAGGAAGAGTTGAGGGCCTTGTAATTGACAGTAAGGGGCAGGGATGGACAGGCCAGGGGTTGAGGAGTTAATGAGCATCACTGGACTTTGGGCCATGAACTATTCCACGGAAGAGAGAACTGAAATGCGGACAGAGTCAGCACACAGATTATCGAGTTCCTCTCCCCCATCCAACTGTAACCCTCTTACCTGCTCCCTGGATCCACGGTGACGCTTGGGACACAGGAAGAGCTCACTCAGTAACTGCTGGGTTGGCGTTGCTTCCGGGTTGGGAGCAGGGACCCTGGGGCCAGAGCGCTGGGTTCAAATTCATCCTTTCCACATTCCCTTTCTCTTCTCTCGTCCTTACCCTACCCTGACTAAGCACGCCTCCAGCAAGTCCTGACCCTCCGACCCGCAGCCCCCTCTCCACCACTGCCCCCACCCCTCCATCCCTTCTTCTCCCCCCACGACTCCCCCACTGGAGCAGCTCCCTCCCTCCCCCTACCCCCCCACCCCAATCCGTTACCCACAAGAAGCCAGAGGAACCTTTTAAAAACTTGAAGCCTGGCTCTGCTCCATTCTGGCCCAGTGACTTTGGGCAAGGGCCCGAACCTCTCTGGGGCTGGCTTTTCCTGTCTGTAAAGCAGGGGCGGGGGGTGGGGGTGGACAATAGCACTGACGCAGATAAATGAGTTAGTCCATAGCGCGTAGAACACTGCCCAGGATGTGGCAAGTGCTCACTTGGGGTTTAATTACCTTTAACATCGAGCAGTCCTGCCTGGGCTAGAGTCCTGTCCCGTCACTCGCTCAGCCTGGTGCTGCACATAGGTCACCCCCACCCCCGCCCTCCCCCCATCCTGGCCTGTCACCACCTCTGTAACTTGGGGTGGGCCCTCATTTCTCAGCATTTCATCAGCCCTCTACTCCAGCCCTGTGTTAGGGGCTGGGGATCCAGGCATGAACCAGACCAAGCTCCCCACCTTGGGGGGCTCCCATTTGAGTGGGGAGACAGTGAACAAAATAAAGCAAGTGGCCAGTGTATGAGCTAGTGTGTTCAGGGTATAGTAAGTGCACCAGGGAAGGGGGATGGGGAGTGCTGTCAAGGACCATGTGGTCGGAGACAGGATGGTAGGGAAGGCACTGCAGAGCCAAGACCTCAAGGAGGGGAGGGAGCCATGGGGCGGGGGGGGGGGGGGTTGTTTGCGGGGGGAAGCATTCGGGCAGAGGAACAGCCCTTGCAAAGGCCCTGAGGTGGACCATGCCTGGTGTCTTCACTGGCCACTGAAGCCCATGTAGCTAGAGCCAACAAGGAGGGGAGCGCAAAGGGAGACACTGACCGAGATCCTGTTTGTAAAAGGCTTAGGACAGGATCCTGTGGACAGCAGGCCCAGCACAAAGTAGCTCTCAACATCATCGTCACTGGTGATTTGGATGGATTGAGGACAGGCAGACAGAGCCCGCCCCGCACCTGCCTCAACGCCCATCTGACCTGCAAACCAGGGCTTCATGGCAGCTGGAGGAGAGCGCCTATGGCCTGAGTGACGCCCCCCCCACCCTCTTCCCCTGCAGCGTCCAAGCGGAGGATCCCAGTGTCCCAGCCCGGCATGGCCGACCCCCACCAGCTCTTCGATGATACGAGTTCAGCCCAGAGCCAGGGCTACAGGGCCCAGAGGGCACCCGGTGGCCTGGGCTACCCTGCAGCCTCTGCCTCGCCCCAGGCTGCCTTCCTGGCGGATCCTGTGTCCAACATGGCCATGGCCTACGGGAGCAGCCTGGCCGCCCAGGGCAAGGAGCTGGTGGATAAGAACGTGAGTGCACTGGGCTGCCCCAGGTCGGGGGAAGGCGGGGGCCGTAAGGCCAGGGCTTCAGGCTTGGGTTCGGCCTCCCCCTAGATCGACCGCTTCATCCCCGTCACCAAGCTCAAGTACTACTTTGCCGTGGACACCATGTATGTGGGCAAAAAGCTGGGCCTGCTCGTCTTCCCCTACCTGCACCAGGTCAGCGCTGCACCACGGAGGGCAATGCCATCCAAGGAGGGGGATCGTCTGGGGCTGGTGGGGGGTGGGGGTAGAGGGTGAGTCAGAGGCCAGGCAGGTATTGGGTGTGGGGGGGGATAGGTCTGCCCCGAGAGGGGGCCTAGAAGCAGCATGGGAGGAGCCCACTCTGTGGGTCCCACCTGCTCCCCTCACTCTCCCCACAGGACTGGGAAGTGCAGTACCAGCAAGACACACCTGTGGCCCCCCGCTTTGACGTCAATGCTCCTGACCTCTACATTCCAGGTCTCCCTCTCCCCATCACTGCCCCACACCCTCCTCCCTCTGGGTGGGCATGTCTAGGGCAGAGGTCTAGGTGCCTAGTGGCCTGGGATGGTCCATCTTCCTCTGACCAGTGTCTGTGTGTCTGCCTCCCACAGCTATGGCTTTCATCACTTATGTCTTGGTGGCTGGCCTGGCGCTGGGGACCCAGGATAGGTAAGGGAGGCCTGGGGTAGGCAGAGTGGGGTGAGGTTTGGGGGGCTGAGGGGCAGTCAGGAAGGTCTCTTGGATTTGTCTTGGAACAGCACCACCACGCACCCATCTGGTCCAGGACAGAGCCCTTGGGGTCACGGTCAGTGTCACCCTCGCCTCCTCCCTTGCTTTCTACCCACTTGCAGCCCATCACCACACCTGTGGCGGGTGACTCCATCCTTTTTAGCCTCCACCACCAGATCCAGCTCCTCCTCACTGCCTCCTAACCAGCTGCTTTGCCCACATGCCCTCTGTACCCTGACTCCAACAGCAGCCCGGAAGATCTGGTCTGAGACCTGGGTCTGGCCCTGTCTACCCTGCTCAGAAGCTGCCCAGAGCTCTCCCATCCCCAGATCTAGCCCTGGCTCCTTAGTCTCACGCACTGCACTGCCTCCCTACAGCCTCTCTCTGTCCTGACTCAGAGTCCTGACTCTGCTTCACCATTCTAGTCCTCGTTCCATCCTCCAGAGGGCCTGGTGCTGTCCATTCCCACCCCAGGGCCTTTGCACATCCAATTCCCTTTGCTCCAATTTCCCATGTTCCTCCCTTGCATCACCTGCTGAGCACCTGCTCACCTGCGATGTCTCCACTCTGGTGTCAGTTACTCGGGGAAGTCTTCCCACCCCCAACTGGGTGAAGCTCCCATATCTCGCTCATAGGCTCCAGTTCATTTCTTTTGTGGCATTGAACTGTCATTAGAATCAGTTAATTGTTGTACTTGGGATATGGCAGAGGCCATGGTCCTTCCCCACCAGTCAACTCCTTATTCCTTCAGGCCTTAGCTCAGGTGTCTTCTCCTCTGGGGGTGCCCTCTCTGACACCTTCTCCTGAGTGGGTCAGGCATTTCCCATGCCCTGTGCTTCCCTCATCCCAGCCCTGACCTCTCGGGGCTGTCACTGAGGACAGGTCCACCTTCCCTGGCACGAGATTTCCAGGAAGATAGAGTCCAGATCCCTCTTGGTCACTGTTCAATCTCTAGCCCCACCCAACACAGGCTGTCCCCAGCTGGATGCTCTGGGTGTGAGCCAGCCATCAGGGTGACAGCCTGGTGCCCGCAGGTTCTCCCCAGACCTCCTCGGGCTGCAGGCAAGCTCTGCGTTGGCCTGGCTGACCCTGGAGGTGCTGGCCATCCTGCTCAGTCTCTACCTGGTCACTGTCAACACTGACCTCACCACTATCGATCTGGTGGCCTTCTTGGGCTACAAATACGTTGGGTGAGTAACCCCCTCCCACTTCCCACCCCACCCCCCACCACCGCCCTAGCCCTGAGGCCTTGCCCTCAGACCAGCCTTCCCCTCTCTCCCCAGGATGATTGGCGGGGTCCTTATGGGCCTGCTCTTTGGGAAGATTGGCTACTACCTGGTGCTGGGCTGGTGCTGTGTGTCTATCTTTGTGTTCATGGTGAGCCGGGTGGGGCTGGGGAGGAGGAGGGTTGAGGGCACAAGCCCTGAGTCTGGGTCCCCTGGGGCATCCAAGCAGAGGATGTTAGGCAAGGAGTTGAGGTGAGAGTGCCGTTGCTGAACTGAGGAGGCTTCAAGTGCCTGTTCAGCCTGTCCAGGGCTTCCTGGAAGAGGGGGTGTCTAAGCTGGGGCAGGAAGGCAGAGCAGGAGCCAGCTGGCCTGTCAGGCTGGGCTCTCAGCCTCACGCCACTCTTCCATGGTGGGCTCTCCTGCCAGAGTTTGTTAGGATGAAAAGAGGTTTGGTACCCTTGGAAACAGCTTCTCTGGATCCCCAGCAAATTCCTTCCTCTCTTTAAACATGTTTCCCGTTTTGCAGAAAGGGGGATGATGATGAAGGCACCCCAGGGCCCTGGGAGGAGGCGGTGTGAGCAGGTGTGAGGAGCAGAGGGCAAAATTGGTTGGCCAAATCTCACCCTCAGAGAAACTTTGACTTAGAGGTCGTTACTTAAAGGTTAAAAAAAAAAAAAAAAACCTTCCTGGCTTCTGTTGAAAACTGTCATCCGGCCAACATAATAAGCAGGGTGGCAGCAGCCACGGCTGAGCCTGCTGCCCTCCTCGGGCAGGGTATGAAGCTCCGCATCTCACTCAGCTCGGAACCCTCACATTTACTCCTGGGCCTTGGGGAGGAGCAAGTCCTCACCATCCCTTAGAGGAGATGTGGGGGGAAAACCTAGGCTCCCCACGAACAGAGAGACTCGAACCCAGCCGCCCCGGTGGAGGGAGAGAGGCAGGGCTTGGAAGTACCTGCCGGCGCCTCAGCCCGGCCCGGGACTCAAGGGTGAACCCCCTCCCGCCCCAGATCCGGACGTTGCGGCTGAAGATCCTGGCGGAGGCGGCGGCCGAGGGCGTCCCGGTACGCGGGGCCAGGAACCAGCTGCGCATGTATCTGACCATGGCGGTGGCGGCGGCGCAGCCCCTGCTCATGTACTGGCTCACCTTCCACCTGGTGCGGTGAAGGCGGCCCGGCCCACGCCCCCGGCTGCTGCTGCTCCTCGCGGCCGCGCGCCGCTGCCGCTCCTCCGCCCGCCCGCGGGGGCTCCAGCGTCGCCCCCACCCCGAGACCCTGCCCCCCCCCCCCCCCCCCGTCGCCGAGGTGCCGAGATCTCCAGCCGCACCCGCCGCTCGGTTGAGCGGCCGCTGTTCCGGAAACAATAAACGGTGATGGGAACGGCGTGTGCACCTGTTTTTGGCGCGGCCGCCCGGCAGGGGGCAGGCCCGGCCCGAGAAGGGGGACGGGCGGGGCGGGGCCGGTACCCAACTTGGCGACCAGAAGACGGCCCGAGAGTCGAGAAAAGATTTAATAAGACTTCACCGGGCCGGTCAGTGAGAAGTCTCTTTCTTCGCCTTCCCTTTCTTTTCTTTCTTCTTTTTCACCTTGGGCTTCTTGACCTTGGCCGGCGTGCTTTCGTGTCCTTGCGAGGCAGCCGCGTGGGGCTGTGGGGCCGAGAGTGGAGGGGATGGAAGGGGAGAGCCAGGGTTAGGATGGTGAGACGACTGGCCGGGACTCTCCCCTCACTTGGGGCGCCTGCTTGCGGGGAGCCTCTTACCTTTCCTTCCATGTCCGAGTCGCTGGAGCTGCCGCTGCTGCTACTGGAGTCCGAGGAGCTGCGGTGACCGTGGCCCTGCCAGTTGGTAGGCGAGGCAGTGAGGCTGGGACCCCTGACCCCGCCGCTGTCCCCTTCATCCTGGGAGGGATGTGCCTGGTCCTAAGGTGACTTACCCTTGGTTTATCAGCCTCCCCTGTCTCTGACGCGCCCTGAACTTTGTGGGGGCCGTGTTTATGGTCTCCCCTCTGGCCCGTCCCCTGGGGCTTCTTGGAGTCTAGGGCTGTGGAGAGAAGTTGGGTGGGTTGGTGCAGGTGCTGCGCATGCGCCCTTGGAGGAGGTTGCTGGGTTTTAGCCTGGCCCCCTGCGTCTCAAATGCCCCACTTCCCAGCTCACCTGCGGCCAAGTCGAACTCCATGGTGAGAGGAGGTCTGTGGGGAGAGCCGCGAGTGCCCGGAGTGCAGGGGGAAGGACGAGGGGAGGAGCAGCGGGAACTCCCTGCCCAGGGACTTACGAGGAGCCCCACCCAACCTGGGTCAGAGTCCTTAGCCTTGACTCATAGCCCCTCCCCAGCACCACCCGGCTTTTTTTCTGTGGGAAATGGGGTGGGTGGACAGTTGATTGCTAAATTTCCACCTGGTGAGCCTTGGCAAGTGAGGGGGGGTGCTGCGTGGGCAACTGTAGATATCTGGGGAGAGGGCTGGAACTGTCACCTGCTTTCCCCAAAGGGTCAGATGCCTGCTTTTGAAGAAGTAAGAGGGCGCCTCCCAGGGCCCTCTGTACCATTGTAAAGCTAACACTCTGTACTTAACTGCGGGCCAGGCACTGTTCCAAGGGCGTCAAGCACCATAGCTCCTTTTTTTTTTAAAGATTTTATTTTATTTATTTGACAGAGATCACAAGTAGGCAGAGAGTCAGGCAGAGAGGTGGGGGTGGGGAAGCAGGCTCCCTGCTGAGCAGAAAGCCAAATTCTGGGCTTGATCCCAGGACCCTGAGATCATGACCTGAGCTGAAGGCAGAGGCTTAACCCACTGAGCCACCCAGGCGCCCCACATTAGCTCACTTTAACCACCCCAGATGGCTTTGTGAGAAGCTATGCCCGAAGGGGTTAAGTGCAGGAACTTGGAACCGACATCCTGAATTTGAAGACCCACTATATCACTCAGTAGTGGGATAAGCTCAGAAGTCATTTTGCCCATCTGTGCCTCAGTTTCTTCGTGTACATGGCAGCCTCCTTATGGGGTTGTTGTCATGGATTCGTTTCTAGAACTGTGCTCTGCACAGTTCTAGAAACGAATCCACAGCTTGTAAGATAATGTTTAGGCTTTTTAACCCACTGAGCCACCCAGGCGCCCCCGTTTAGGCTTTTTAAATTAGAAGGTATGTATTAGTTACTATCCCTATTTTACCCATGAGACCACTGAGAGACCAAACAAGGTGACAAGGGGCCAGTGTAGTATGAATGGCTAGAGCTGGGATTCACACCCAGACAGTGTGGCTCAAGTCCAAGGCTCTGGCCCCTGTGGCTCTCCCTGGAGGGCTCCCCAAGCTGGCCTGTGCCAGTCAGGCTGCTGGGAGTGGGTGGGGAGGGGAGGCCTGAGCCATCCCCTCCCCTTGCTGTGAGGCCAGCTCTGCCACCAGCAGCTGGGCCCCCACACTGGCGGGACCCAGGCAGGCAGGAGTGACAGTTGGGGCCTGGGGATGAAGAGAACCCGTGCACTAAGGTCTCTGCTCCAAGGCACATTCCTCAGAGAGGCCTGCCCTGACTGCTGGCTCCACACGGCCTGTCACTTCCGGCCTGTCACTTCCGACCTCTTTCCCCTGCTTGATGACCAGCTTAGCCCTTAAAGGCAATAAAAGTTATCTTTATCGTCAATTTCTTCAACATGTATTTGCTGAGTACCTACTATGTGCCTGGCACAGCTCGGCTGCTGAGGATACAGAGGTTAACAAAACTAGCAAAAGCCCAGCCACACGGGACTTGATATTCTAGTGGGGGAAACAAGGTGTAAAATGTACAGAATGTTGAAAACAACTGGAAATGAAGATTTCTATGAGTTGGTAAGTGGATATACAAAATGTGAATACATAACAGGACTCTACTCCACCAAACAAAGGAATGCACTGACATGTACTGCATCGTGCAGAAACGTTCTTCCCCGGGCGCAAGCAGCCAGGCCCAAAGGACCACATACTGTTGTTGGCCAGCGCTCACACTGAGTGTTCAGAGAAGGGTTACTGAGGCAGCAGGTCAGGGGGTGCTGGGAGCTGCATGGGAAATGGGGATTAACTATGCGCATGAGAGCTAATTGTGGGGGGATGAAAACATGTTTGAAAACTGATTTATGGTAGTAATTCCACCACTTGGTAAAAATGATTAAAAACTGGGGCGCCTGGGTGATGCAGTCAGTTAAGTGTCCCACTCTTGGTTTAGGTTCAGGTCATGATCTGTGTGTGGTGGGATCAAGCCCCATGTTGGGCTCCATGCTCAACAAGAAGTCCGTGCAAGGTTCTCGCTCTTCTTCTCCCTCTGCCCCTCCCTCCAACTTCTCTAAAAATAAGTAAATCTTGAAAAAAAATTATTAGAAGCCCCTGAAGTATACATTTAAAATGGGTGAGTTTTATGTAACTTATGCTTGAGGCATAAGTAATATGTGCTAAGAAGAGAAATACAGCAAGAAAGGGGGCTAGGTAATAACTACATGGTATGTGGGAGAGATACTGGATTTTTAGGTAAGAGTTACCAAGGAAAGCTTCACTCAAGTCTTTTTTGAATAAAGATCTGAAGATGAGGGGTGCCTGGGTGCCTCAGTCAGCTGGGCATCTGCCTTCAGCTCTGGTTGTATGATCGCAGAGTCCCGGGATCCAGCCCATCGGGCTCCCTGCTCAGCGGGGAGTCTGCTTCTCCCTCTGCCGCTCTCCCCTCTTGTGCTCTCTCTCAAATAAATACAATCTTTTAAAAAGAAAGATTCTGGGGGCGCCTGGGTGGCTCAGTGGGTTAAGCCGCTGCCTTCGGCTCAGGTCATGATCCCAGGTCCTGGGTTCGAGCCCCACATCGGGCTTTCTGCTCAGCAGGGAGCCTGCTTCCTCCTCTCTCTCTGCCTGCCTCTCTGCCTACTTGTGATTTCTCTCTGTCAAATAAATAAATAAAATCTTTAAAAAAAAAAAAAAAAAGAAAGAAAGATTCTGGGGCGCCTGGGTGGTTCAGTGGGTTGAGGCCTCTGCCTTCGGCTCGGGTCGTGATCCCAGGGTCCTGGGATCGAGACCTGCATCAGGCTCTCTGCTCCACAGGGAGCCTGCTTCCTCCTCTCTCTCTGCCTGCCTCTCTGCCTAGTTGTGATTTCTGTCAAATAAACAGAATTTTTTTTTTAATTTATTTGACAGAGAGAGATCACAAGTAGACAGAGAGGCAGGCAGAGAGAGAGAGAGGGAAGCAGGCTCCCTGCCGAGCAGAGAGCCCGATGCGGGACTCGATCCCAGGACCCTGAGATCATGACCTGAGCCGAAGGCAGCGGCTTAACCCACTGAGCCACCCAGGCGCCCCCAGAATATTTTTTAAAAATAAATAAAAATAAAAAGATTCTCTTAAAAAAAAATCTGAAGATGAGGAGATAAACCATGCAAACACATGGGAGGAAGTGTTCTAGGCAGCGGGAATAGCAAGTGCAAAGGTCCCGAGGTGGGAATGTACCTGAGTGATGAACTGCAAGGACTTCCCAGTGGCAGTGAGAATGGAGGGAAAGACAAAGGAGAGGAAGGATGGTAGTGGTGGAGAGTTGGGGGACTAGTACATCAAAGGCCTTTGATCTTTACTCCTCCAAATAAGAAGTGGTGGTGAGGGATGCCTGGGTGGCTCAGTTGGTTAAGCAGCTGCCTTCGGCTCAGGTCATGATCCCAGCGTCCTGGGATCAAGTCCCGCATCAGGCTCCTTGCTCGTCAGGGAGCCTGCTTCTCCCTCTGCCTCTGCTTGCTCTCTCTCCCTCTCTCTCTGACAAAAAAAAAAAAAAAAAAACTTTAAAACTGACCTTTAAAAAAAAAAAAAAAAGAAGTGGTGGTGAACAATGATTATGGCTTTATGCATAACTGGATGCAGTATATGAGAAGTGTTTTCCCAAGCAAAACAAATTCCATGAGGGTTAGGGACCTTTTCCGCTTTGCTCAGCACCCAGAACAGTGTGACTCAGAATGTGGTACTATCATTTGGTGAACCGGTGAGGTTACCTGATGCCAGGACCGCTGCTAATGTAATGGCAAGGTAGAGCAAGCACAGAGTGCCTAGGAGTTTGTGTTACGGAGGTCAGTCTGCTCAAGGTGAAACCTCACTCTACCCCTTACTGCCCTATGCTAAGTAAGTCAACTAGTGTGCACCACAGTTTTGTCCTCTGTAAAACGGCAGACTTACTTCATGAAGTATGGTTGTTTCTGGGGTCTGCCCAGCACAAGGGAAATAGAGGCTTAGCAAATACGAGTTTTTATTCACAAACACGATCTCATATGCTTACCTGTGAACCTGGCAGTAGGATCCCATGTTCTGAACGAGGCAGTGGAGCCTCAAAAAAAATGGTCTCGTGTCCAAGGACGCTGGCCTAGTAGACTGCAGATCGGTAGTGGGAGACCTTCCAGACCTAAGACAAAGTAGCTCCTTACCACTTAGCTAAGACTGTGGGGAGGGTGAATGGGCCCAGGGAAGGGCATGGCCTGATCCTCTGCATTCCCCTCCCCGCCTCACTCCTGCATTATAGTTAGGATGTCGCCACTCTTACAGAGACCAGAAAGAGCCTTAACAAGATAGCTGTACTTTTCTCTCCATAAAATCATCCAGGGACCCAGACTAACTCTAGGTGTTCTGCATCCTTCCCGGGAGTGGTCAGAACAGAGAGGGACACTGGCCACCACCATCAGAGTTGTGGGAAGGGAAAAGGCAAGGGCAAGTGGAGGGCACACTAGTCCCTTTCAAGGGCCACACCCAGAAGCAGCACCTGTCCCTCTGGCCCCATCAGACCCAAGGTCACATCTAGCAGCAGGGGAGGCTCAGAGAATACAGCTCCAAGGTGGGCAGCCACATATCTCACAAAAATCTGGGGACTTCTTTACAGAAAGGAGGAAAGGGAAAATGGACATGGGAGCCTGTCGGTCATGACTCCCTCTTGGCGGCAGTGAAAATACCCTCATTCCCTGGCTCTAACCCAGAAGACTTACAGATGGAGCCAGATTAAAGCTGGGAAGGTGAACCCAAATGCTCAATGAAAAGCAGGGCTGAGGGCCTAACACAGCCTTCTGCTCTGCTCTTGGGAAAATAGCCCCCACCATTCAGTACTCACCTAGAACGCTAAAAGGCACAGGGACAGTAGCTTACGGCCCTCCCCAGGCCCAGCCTGCCCCTGACCTCTAATGGCTCTGCCCTCCTCCGCTTGTTTCCTCCTTATTTCTGCCCAACAGGACTCAGTGTTAAGGGTATAAGCAATGCCTTCTCCCCTGTAGGAGAAAGGGACTTGTGTTCCCAACTTGCCTGCAATGCTGCCATTCCCTAGATCAGCTCTCCCTTTCTCTAGCATTTCACCAGCAGACCCTCTCAGGAGGCTCATCCCAGCCCTGAAGTTTGGACTTAAATCACTTTAGATAGAGACTGCCGGATGCCAACTTCAGTGGCTAGGGAAGCCAAGGTGGAGTAGGAACAAGGAGTGGGCCGCTGGGACACAGCCTTCCACAGATGTGCTGCGCTCAGTCGACTGCCACGGCTCCCTGGAAAAGCAACTTGCGCAAGGCCTGCTTTCCTCTCTTTCCTGAAGTTTACGTGAACGGAGCGCCCTGGTCCTATAAACATCATAATCCTGGGACTGGGATGTTTTCTTTGAACTTAACCACATCCCAGGAGATGGAGCCTTTTAAGCACCCCGCATACAGGGACTCCGCTTTCTTTCCCACAAGACCAAAGTGCTACCCTGGCCCTGGCCATTCTGGAACACTAATGATCACAACATCATAATGTGCCGCCCTTTGGGACAGGCCAAGAGGTGGACAGCCTGGCCGGGGAAAGCTGAGCTTGGCCACCACCCAGCTGACTGTTGTGTCTGGGATTTGCTTTCACTCTATTTGCAAGCTAACAAGTTAGCCCGTAACTGTTTTCAAAATGCTGGCAGAAGCTGGAGCTTCCTGGATCGGAAGCAAAAAGCCTTACTTGCAGCAAGCAGCCTGGACATCAGCGTATGTTGGTTTCCTTGGCCCCGTAAGGGGGCAGTGGGTGGCACCCCAGGAGCCGGACGTGAGCTGGGGGAACCCGCTTATTGACAGTAAGTGGCCGGCAAGCCTGCTCCTTGTCCCAGAGGGAGCCGTTCCCTCATCCCTCAAGGTGCTCACTGCAGACCCAACTCTGAGAAATGGCCCAGGTAAACAGCTGTCAGGGTCACACACTCCTGGCCTGCCCAGGAGGCCTTGTAGCAGCGGGAGACAGACCCCCCCACCCCGGAGGCCTGTCTCTGCCAACAATCCATCCTTCCTGCCTCCTGGTAAATTTTCACGAGTATGCCACTCTGATTAATCTAACAGCCCGAGAGCGAATTTATTCACTTTCTCTCACACATTTATTTAAAGTGACCTACGGGGGCGCCTGGGTGGCTCAGTGGGTTAAAGCCTCTGCTTTCAGCTCAGGTCATGATCCCAGGGTCCTGGGATCGAGCCCCGCATCGGGCTCTCTGCTCAGCAGGGAGCCTGCTTCTTCCTCTCTCTCTGCCTGCCTCTCTGCCTACTTGTGATCTCTGTCTGTCAAATAAATAAAATCTTTAAAAAAAAAAAAAGTGACCTACGAACAGGACTGCAAGCAGCAGCAAGTCCTGCAGATAGGCCCGCCTTCTGTCCAGGATCCTGGAGGTTTCCAGCCTTGAAGGAGAGGGCATACTTCAGCCAGCCAGGATGTAGTCAGAGACCAGTCTATCCTCCACTAGGACCCACACAAGGGACTTCAGACTGACATGCAGCTCTTTGGTGTCTTTACCAATCATTCCAAGGCTCCACAGCAACCCTCCTGCCAGACGGGGAGACGCTGTGGCTCATTCTTTCCCACATGCGAACACAGAATCCTGGGGCACAGTGCGCTCCAGGGAAGGATCTGTTAAGCCTGACTTGGACCACCACCTCAGGACACTGGCAGAGGCCGGGGCTGCTTGGGCCTCCCAAGTGTGATTCTGTCATCAGCCAGACTGGAGCAAGGCCATGCAGGTCCAGCTGTCTGTCCTTATCTAGGGTGGGGCCCACATTCAGGGGCTGCCACTGAAGGCATCAGGCACTGCGCTATCATCTGGGCCCAGCCATGTCGCTGGGCCACGCTGCCCAGCACAGGGCTCAGGGGACCAGGTGACTGGCAGATGGTGGGGCAGGATCTAGAAGACAGTCCGGATCTGAGGGGTTCCCTCCCCCGAGGGCTTTCCATCCCAGTAGGTAGGGCTGCCCCTCTCCTATCACCGACTCACCCCCAGACCTTTTGTTTGGAAGGATCCCGTGTGAACGCAGCTGGTGTGTTTACACAGTTCCACACACCGTGTGGCCCACTGCAAGGAGACTTGGCGAGCAGGGCATTCAACGACCAAGTGGTCAGTCACTGCCTTTGCAATTAGGACCAAGCAGTCCAAGGAAGAATCCAGGCAGACTCTTCAAAATTCACGTCAGTTCCTGAGGGCCCCCTCTGGTCGGCCGGCCGCCCGGGGTGCATCAATCAGGTGGGCCTGGGCTTGACACTGGAGGGGAGGGGGAGAAAGATGCATCTTACGTGTGGATGAGGAGTAAAGAATCCCAAATTTTCAAAATAGTTTCTGTAGCTCCCAATCCCTCTGACCTGATCTTTACCCAGGGGATGGCCTAGAAATAACCCCGTTCTAGGGGCAGCCACAGTCGGTGAACAAACTCCTCACTCAAGTGTATGGGCAGGAGGGAACGGTGACAGGTCTTTGCTGAGTGACTTTTTAAAAATCCATTCCACTGGGGCACCTGGGTGGCTCAGTGGGTTAAGCCTCTCTGCCTTCGGCTCAGGTCATGATCCCGGGGTCCTGGGATCGAGCCCTGCATCAGGCTCTCTGCTCAGCAGGAAGCCTGCTTCCCCCCCCACCGCCTCTCTCGCTGCATGCCTCTCTGCCTACTTGTGATCTCTGTCAAATTAATAAATAAAAAAATCTTTAAAAAAAAGATCCATTCCACCACCTGGTGATACCAATAGCCTAGGGATGACAAAGACTGTGAAATGGCCACCACCTTGGCTACTGGCCCACTGTTAGGCAGTCTTTCCAACAAGTGCACCACTATTAGCCTGTAAATGGTCCAGAAAGTCCAGATAGTCCTGGTTTCATTTCAAGGGGCACAGTGGCGTGGCTGGAGTCAGCTGCCCAGGCTGGACAGCAGCCCTAAGGCCTGAAAAAGACACGGTGGTTGAGACACCACTGGCCAGCCAAGCAGGGGCCGCAGGTCCAGCATAGTCCACCGGCCAGGAGCAAGGGGACAATGGGGACCCCCATTCCGTGAGACAAATGGGACACGTGTTGGCAGAAGTGAGTCAGCATGACGACTTCTGCATGGGAAACATGAAAGGACACTGTACGAAAAACCTTAAAAGTTCAATGATCTGGGTGGTCTTGATCTTCCTACAACACAAAGTAATTTCCAACAGTTTCTTTTAAAATCTAAACACAGGGGTGCCTGGCTGGCTCAGTCCAGAGGTGCACATGACTTTTTGATTTTGGGGCTGTGAGTTTGAGACCCACATTGGGTATAGAGATAATTTAATAAAATCTTTAAAAATAAATAGGGGACACATATGTGGCTCAGTCGGTTAAGCATTTCCTTTCGGCTCTGGTCATGGTCCCAGGGTCCTGGAATCGAGCCCCGCATCAGGCCCCCTGCTCAGTGGGGAGTCTGCTTCTCCTACTCCCTCTGCCCCCTGCCTTGTACTCTCTCTTGCTCTGCTCTAATACACAAAATCTTTAAAAACTAAGTAAATAAAAATAAAATGCGCTTTTTATCTTTCACACAACTAAGGGAGAGACAAGTCTTGCTAGAATAGGTGGAGAAAGGCCCCCTGCTCAGCCAGAGACATCACTGGGCTTGAAGTCCCCTGTAGGGAGCTTGAGGGTGACAGCATGGGTATAGAGGAGAGCTGCCAGCTACTGAGGAGGAATAAGGAGACAGGCAGGAAGGCAGAGGTGGACACCAGCTCTCTAAAGGAGGCTTGCTGAGCACTTCCCTTGGGCCACCCAACGCCTATGATCTCACATAACCCTCACACCCACCCAGAGTACAGGTGAGGAAACTGGGGGTTCAAACGAGTTGAGTGACCTGCTCCCTGCTGCACACCTGGAATGGTGGGTGGAGAGTCTCTTCCCAGGACCGCCTCCTTCCTGGGACCACAGGCTCTCTCTGAGCTGGGTCCTCATCTATCTGGGATACAGCAGGCAGGTTTCATCTGCTCACCAACCACTGAGGCTAGATGGCCAGGCTGCCTAGGAAGCTTGGCAGGGAGAGGGCCAGAATCCCCGAGCAACATCTCCGCAAATGAGGAAGACTACAAAGGAGGACATAAGGTATTTGCCCAACTTGCCTCTGGAACAGAGGTCTAAGCCCTATGGGGTGCAAGTCTCTCCCCCAGTGCACAAAACGTGAGCTTTCTGGCCTGAGGGGATTTCTAGGAAGAGTGAAGGGAAGGAGGCCTTGCTCAGCTTCCTCAGTCACCTGTGCAAGTGTAAGCCCCAGGCCACTTGCCTGACCCCATGGGTTCCCCCAACACTGCTCCACGTTCGGGACTATGCATGTGGACAATGGGGAGGAAGAAAGGAAGAGCCTGCAGAGTTTAGGGTCAGGGAGGGAACACCCACAGGCAGGCAGCAGAATGGGGGCCAAGCCTGGAGGCCGAATTCAGCCACGTGGTGGTACACTGTCCCCATTTCACCGCAGAAGCACATGGGAGATCTGAGAAAGATTGCAGAACCACGGGGAAAGATTACAATCATGGATGCCAAAGTGATTTTGGTCAAAGCCACTCCAGTCTCAGAAAGGTCTGAGTTTTCCCCTGGCCAGGACACACCCTCAGTCCAGTCCTCCTATGCCCTCGCAGGCAGTGTCTCAAGGTGTGGGTTAGTCTATAGTGGGTCATTATTTAAAAAACAACAAAACAAAAACCAACAGAGTGGGGTATGGCTAGAATTTTTCAAAAGTGACAGAAGGAAAGGCCAGAGATTATCGCAGGTGTTGTTTGGTGAATCTTTATGGGCACTCAGTGGCGATGCAAGATGTATTTCATTCAAAAAGATTTGAAAGAGATGTATTTTTTTTAAGGAGGCCATTTCTAGAATGGGACATCTTACATAGTGCTCTATATTAATTCTGGTAGAGTTTACATCAGCAATCCTATAAAGAAAGAAAGCACTTGCTGAAATTTATTTTAAAAGGGAAGACCCTTTTTATTAAACTTGCACATTTTCTTCTCTTCCTTTCAGAATCCTAATTTAAAAAAAAAAAAACTTTTCTGTTTACAAAAACAAAACAAAACAAAACAAAAACACATACATCAAACAAACAAAGGAAACTATGAAGACATTACTTTTGCAGTGGGAAAGGACACTACAGGATTCCATGTAATCCCAGAAAACTAAGACGTGGAGCAGAGAACTAAAGTGAATAACAGCCGACTCTGGCCTGGGGCCAGACCACGTGCAGTGTGAGGCAGAGCCCTCCTCCGAGAAGGTTCTCAAAGCAGACCCAGCCAGGACAGCAGAAGCCCCCTCACCTTCTGGAGTAACAAACAGACCTGAAGCCCTAATGATCGTACAAGCACAAACCAATCACTCTATTTTAAAAAGCACATACACACATGCTACACTTGTCTCCCCTCCCTCCCCAGGTTTTCGCCATCTGCAGAGAGGCCCGAGGAAGGGCGGCCTCTGGCTGGCAGGGCCTTCACAGGATGTAGGTGTTCTTCACCAGGTGCTCCTTGTCATCCCCAGTGCTCCAGACGGTGCGGAGGGTGCGCTCCTGGTTCCTCCGGGCCACCCGGATCAGGCAGACCACAGAGGCGCCCAGCAAGACGATCAGGACCATCACGAAGAGCCCCACCAGGACCACCACTGGGGAGCAGAGAAAGGCTTCAGAACCGGAAGGGCGAGGAGAAGCACAGCCAGCGCGCGGCCGCATGGGGCACACGCAGGACTCGTGCACGCGGGCTCAGGGCAAGGACCAGCAGCTGTTGTGCCAGACCTCCCTGGACCCCAGCCTCGGAGGGTCTGGAGGAAGGACACCGCCTGCCTGAGGAGTCCTCAGGGAGTCTACAGTCCTGAGGAGGAGGTTACTGAGAAAAGGAGGTGCCGTGCTATTTGCACCCAGTAGCTGTGTGTGTTCTCTCTTTCTGAACAAAAAAATCCCACTTCCACTCTGTACTTCCACCTCTCGGGGGCAAATCGTGCAGGAATCCAAAGCCTCCAAATGGGTACCAGGATGTAAAAAGCACACACCTCTGGCTCATGTGTAAACATAAAACACTGAGGTTTTGTGTTCACACAGCACAGCTTGTGTAGGCATCAGCTAAGATGCCTTCCTTCAGATGGGGCTGCAGCTAAGAATGTGGCCTGCTGTGCCAGCACCCTGGCTCCCTCTCCCACGTGAAGCCGTGTGGCTGCAGAATGGACAGGGGCTGTTCCTTCTCCACCCGCAACCCTCCATGGCGGGGCTGCTTTCTGCCCCGTGCCTGGCAACCCAGATTCCAGCTTCGCTGGTCTAGAACAGAGCAGACAGACGTGCAGGCCAGGTCTGGGCTCCTGAACAGGAAAACAGGTGTAAAGAGGCCAAACCAGTGTGGCCGGTCCTTGTGCAAACACCATCATCCATGACTCAGGCAAATCAGAAACAAAAGCAAGAGGCGGCCCGGGGTCTTGTCAGACCAGCCTGCTTGGGGACAACAGCATTGGCCCTGCCTCGCTCGGAGAGTAAGGGCTCTCCAACTTCCTGTCACCCACGAGCAACTCAGCACACCCCTCAGCAGCTAAGTTCCCTCCAAACCTAGAGACAGCCTGAGGCCTGTGTGCAGCAGAAGGCATAAGCCCAACAGTAGGACTTGTCCTCCAGTCACCCCGGGGCTGCCCAGGTGGAGACTGCCTTCCTCCAACTCCCCTGCCTCATTTATTACAATGCGTGGCAAGACAAACATCCACCATATGTTTCAAGCTGCCTGACCGTTCTCATGCAGAAACAGGACTTTCAACCCAAAAGGGGTTTACAGTGAAGGATTATGTGTCAGAGACAACAGAAGCCGGCAAAAACACAGCTGAGCTTAGTCAGGGCAAGCAGGAGGAGGAGGGCCGGAGGCCTCTTACCTTTAGAGCCACGGGGGAGGAAAGGGTACAACTGCTTGCCTGGAAAAGAACACATAACACCAAGGTCAGCTCATGGTCCTCCTGCCCTCCAGAGCTGCCACCAACCAGGGGTTCACAGGAGGCTCTTTCTGAGGGATTTCTTCCAGCTCTTTTGAGGTTCTGAAGCTTTACTATCCTGGTGGGGACCTAGGACATGTCTGTGCAACAGCTGGGCCCAAAGCCCACCTCTTCCCCACAAGGGAGCCAGAGAATGGTAGCGTCCAAATGGCAGCACTGCTGAGGTCTTCTTTTAGGGACAGGGCAATGGACCCATGTCCTCTCAAGGGGCCTCGTCCACACACCACTGTCTCTTGCATTTAGGAATCAGGCAGGCTCACCAAGGCAGTGGTGCATGCACTCCTCCTCAGAGAGGTAGCTGTTTTTATTGCCCTGGCACCCTCCGTAGATGAAGCTGTCACAGGAGTTCTTCTCTGCATCAAAGTACCAGCGTGGGAAGGATGCGCGGCAAGGCCCAGTGACTGCTTTGGCAGTGCAATATTCTGGGAACGACACAACCCAAAGAGTACGAGTTAGCAGGACTCAGATGTGAAGCGGAGTTGGAATGTTCCCGAACAGTCACACTGCTACCAGCCAACAGAGAAACAGCTCTCTGCCAAAGGACTTGTAAATTACAGACAGGGCTAGTCTGGCCCACTTGACAGTCGTCCATGTTTTGGGGGAATCTCTCTCTTTACAGCCAGATTCCCGTCAGTAAGATCACGCTATGTCAAGCACCATTCTAAGCACTGCACATGTATTAACTTGGTCCCTAAGAGATCTGTTGTGAGGGGTGCCTGGGTGGCTCAGTGGGTTAAAGCCTCTGCCTTCGGCTCAGGTCATGATCCCAGGGTCCTGTGATCGAGCCCCACATTGGGCTCTCTGCTCATCAGGGAGCCTGCTTCCTCCTTTCTCTCTCTGCCTGCTTCTCTGCCTACTTGTGATCTCTGTCAAATAAATAAATAAAATCTTTAAAAAAAGAAAAAAAAGAGATCTGTTGTGAGCAGCTCATTTCATACTTGGGAGGCAGATGCAGGCCCCTGCCCGCTGCCACACAGCTGGGGAGAGGCAGAGCCACTCCACCAGAATGCCTCTCCAAAGTCAAGCTACCGCCCACATGTGTGCCACAGCCACTTCCAGCAGCCCTGGGGCATGCTTGTGAGTTCTACTGCCTGGGAGAGGTCAGGAAGCTCTGCTCTACACCTTCCTTAATGGAAATACTCAAGTGTGTCTCAATTCCCAACTAAGAAAAAAACCACATTTTTCCCATACACAAGTATTTTTAAAAAGTTATACCTTCGTAGTCAAAAATGTCACTGGAGAGGTCATCAGAATCCTGCCTTCTGGAAACTAAAACAGAAACATCCAAGTCAGGGAGGCTGGGATGGACACAGTACATGGGGACTAGCAGGGCCCACTAAGGAAGCATGGACACTCTGGCACCTAGAAGTGGAGTCCCCTCCTTGGGTAGGTCTGTCGCCTCCCAGGCCTCACAGGTTCTATCATACACACTGCAATGAATGCTGGATGGGGAGGCCTGCCTGTCACCTCAGGGGTTACTAAGGGAACTCATCCCAGCCACAATTTCTGGAGTGATGAGCAAGGTGCTCTTGTTCACTCTCTGACATAGTGAGGAGCGCCCTCCTGTAGATATTTTCTTCTACAACAGGATGGAAACTAGAGAGACCATGCCAATGCCTGAGGTTCTATATGACCCTGGAGGCCAGCTTAGGAATAAAGAGTGAACACAGGCAAAGCAATGGTCAGGACAGTCAAAGGATTCCTGGCCTAGGACAACTCAAGAGTGACCCGAACAAGCCAGCAAACCACTGACCGAATAAATGCTCACTCTCACCTGAGCACTGGTGCCAGAACCAGAGGACCAAAGTCAAGGCTGCAATCAGTGCAGAGCCAATGGCCAACTGGGTGGGGGGGGGTGTGCTGCCCTCAAATGGGACAGGGGCAGATTCCCTCCCTCCACAGCAGGTCTTGCCCAGCAGAGCCCACTGCCTGGGAACTGGCCTTCAAGAAAGCTGGGCTGGACTTGCCAGTGCATCTGCACCACTCACCCCAGGTTCCTGATGCATGCAGAGTCCTTTAAGCATAAAGGAGGAATGGGGCAGCTGTTGTCAGCACTACAAAGCAAGCTAACACAAAGCTCGAGATCAAGGACTGCCCTGGGAATGGAGGCGGGGTGGCAGAAGACAGAGGACTCCGTATGGGGAGGGGGACAGCAAGGACAACCAAGAACAAAGGAGACAGATGAGGCAAGGAGAGGCAGGGAGGGGCAGTGAAGACAACACAGCAGGCAGAGGCCAGGGGACTTGAGGCCAGGCCAGCCCAGAGAGACGGAAGGGTTCTGAGCCTCAGGCAGCAGCAACAGCCACAATCCCTTGTTCCCCAGGAGGAAGCAGAGCAAGCCGGAAGCCGCATAGCACCCTTGGGCCCCCTCATCCGATGGAGTGTGAACTCCCTGGTGAGAGGACACCAGCCAGGAGCTAGAAGCTGCTGCCCAGGCAGAGCCCCAGACAGGGAGGTGGAAGCCCTCACACGACTCCCAAATTACAGATGTCCTTCCCTGGTCCAGAGGGCCCTCATTCTATCCTAGACTGCTTTAAGAACCTACCACTTGGGACAGAGGAATCTGCTCCATTCCTCCTGGTGGCCAGCTCATCAATGGTGTTCTCTGCGAGGGGACAAACACAATGAGAAAGTGCACGTCAAGAATGCGCCATGACACAGAACAGGCAAAGTCCCCTGAGCCGCCATGGTCCCAGGTGCCTCTCACCAAGACTCCCGTTTCTCCTTTATGTGGGCCCTTTGATGTACATGCTGGACCACAAGCCTGCAAGAACTTGGAAATAAGGAACCAAGACGGCCCCTGTGGGCTCAACTTTAAGATCCATCACTGGTAATCAGAGCAAAGATGCATGAAATGACTTTAAAAAGACAGATTGGGGAGCGCCTGGGTGGCTTAGTGGGTTGAGCCTCTGCCTTCGGCTCAGGTCATGATCTCAGGGTCCTGGGATCAAGCCCCGCATCGGGCTCTCTGCTCAGTGGGGAGCCTGCTTCCTCCTCTCTCTCTGCCTGCCTCTCTGCCTACTTGTGATCTCTATCTGTCAAAAAATAAAAAAATAAAAAATAAAAAGACAGAATGGCTTCCAGGGCCAAATAATCTGCTTAACTGTATTCATTCACCCAATGAATTAAGAAAGTGAGGTATGTAGTAGTCTGAACATACTTCATGCCACCGAACTGTGGGAAATAGGAAAATTTTAAGCTACGTATATTTTCTCTAACATACACATGAAATGATGGGGTGGGGTGGAGAGGCCAGCCAGCGAAGGAGGTACAAAAAGGGAAGCACTGGCAGGGTCCAGAAGGACAGGACCTGGCTCCCCTGCCTCCCAGAGGTTCCCAGCAGACCCAGGGCAGAGGCACGGGGCCGGCATCACCTGACGCCACTGAACATCCATATCACAAGTCTGCGCCCCTTGGTCCGTGCCTCTGCAGAGCCAGCAATTTTCTGGGAATCTGGCCGTGCGGCTTGCCTGCACGGAGCAAAGGTACAGCCGACTCAGAGACTTGAGTGTTGGGTCCCCTGGGTAGTTCTGGTTCTCATTATAAATTAATAAACTGACATTCTCATGATATTGGCTTCCCACAGAGGGTGCCTGCTTGGGAGAGAATATGCTGGCAAAAGACTCCAACGACTCGTTCCTCCTCCCAAACCCGCGGGCGAGCTTCCATGAGACATGCAGTGGGGCCACACTTGGGTGCCCACACAGGACCTCTCTGGGGCCCCGGACCATGGACCACCTCTCCAGCAAAACACAACAACATGTGACCCTTTGTAGCAACATCCTGTTGGAATGCCCACTGTTCACTGCTTATGTTCTTAAAACTTCAACCATTTTCCTGAAAAGTAAGGAGAAACTAAAACAGGCAGACACATTTGCTACAGATAACTCTTAATGGAGAAGGAAGAGAAAAGGTAGCAAAAATATTTCCCTTTAATTCCTGCTCCCATACCGGAGTCACAGCGAACAAAAAAAACAGTAAGTATTTTCCTCAGTCACCATCTGTTAAGGTTACCCCCCAAAAGGTGAGGGACTTGGCTGTATGATCCCAAAGTAATACCCAGCCACCACAGTTTCTAAATACTTATTGAATGTCTGCGGGGCAGTGCAACACAAAGATCAACAAAACATTCCTCGAGGTGCTCCGTCACTCTGGGCTTGTGTGCTCGAGCACCGTTTTGAACCTCAGGCCACAGCCAAGGCCACTGCTGTTTACCCCTCTTCGTTTACAACTTTAATAAGCATATCTGCTTTCTGAACACAGAACTCGAAGCCAAGGGAGATTAGAGCCAGTGTGTGAGGAGACATAAAACCCAACAAGGCTGCAGGCTCATCTCTAGAGCAGGGATCCCAGGACCCCAGGATCATGACTCGAGCCAAAAGCAACTACTTAACCGACTGAGGCACCCAGGCACCCCAAGTATGTTCCAGTTTTAATTTGACTCATAGCTTGGCTGGCTGGGTAAGCTCAAGTCATTTGTCCCAGAAGTAAAAATAACCCAAATGCCAAAGGAGCAGGTGGGCAGCCTAAGTGGCCTGGAGGACTCCCCTCTTCTAGGTGGGACTTATACGCTCAGCAGGGGGAAAAAGGAAGTCAAGGCAGCCATGTCCCCTCCCCCCAGCTCCAGCCTGTGGTCTACTCTCCTTTCTGGGAAGAAGAGGGAGAAGACCGCTATGAAACCACCGTGTGGGCGACCTTCAAACTGTGCCTGTTTCTTCTGCTTTTTAAAAACATCCCCCAAGTTCAGCCAGGAAGAAAGAGCACAAGGCAAAAGGTATCACATCCCAGTTAATAAATGATCTCTAGGTTATACCATTTCCCCAGGGAATAATGTCTTACCTGTGACACCAGCACATTTCTCAAGACAGTCCTCTTCGGTCATGTAATTATTTTTATTCCCGTCACAGCCACCATACACAAACTGCCGGCAGGACCCCTCAGTGACGTTGTACCACCATCTAGGGAAGGAGGCCCGGCATCTTCCCACTTTCTTCGGAACTTGACAAAAGTCTAAAACACAAAGCAGAGACCAGTTGGCTTGGCAGGGCAAATCTTGCCAACAGAGAAGATGCACAGACCTACAGGAGGAGGCCCCCAGTTTTCCTGAACCCCAAGATCCAGCACAGCTTCTCTGCGAGCCCTTTCTTAAGTGCAGCCACCAGGCTTAGCGACTCCTTCCTTGTATAGGCAAGAAACACATCATCTAACAACAAAGATACCAACCCACCCAACTTAACTATATTTCAGTTGCATGTTCCTTCTGTCCCCGCTCCTGATTATTAAAGACACACAACATCCAGTGTAGAAATAGGCCTTCGAAGGCAAAAAACCCCCACCAGACGCGAAGGGGGAACTTAGCACTGAAGGATGTGTCTTAACCTTCCTTATCCACTGTTTGACCAGGTCAGCCACTTCACACTCAAATTTCCACAAGAGCCTCATAAAGAAGCTCCTCACTCTAGCCCTCCCGCCTCCCAAGGCAACTGACAGCACGCCTCTGCTCCAGAGCATTCCAAGAGGAGCCCCCAAATCGGACCCTATTCTAGTACAAGGGAAACAAACCAAAAAATGTTATAAAATTCCAGCCAGCTACATCTGCCTCCGAAAGGCCTAGATAGCTCCTGTCTCTTAAGAAGGTAGAGATAGGGGCGCCTGGATGGCTCAGTGGGTTAAGCCGCTGCCTTCGGCTCAGGTCATGATCTCAGGGTCCTGGGATCGAGTCCCACATCGGGCTCTTTGCTCAGCAGGGTGCCTGCTTCCCTCTTTCCCTCTCCGCCTGCCTCTTTGTCTACTTGTGATCTCTCTCTGTCAAATAAATAAATAAAATCTTTAAAAAAAAAAAAAAAAAAAAGAAGGTAGAGATAGGGACGCCTGGGTGGCTCAGTGGGTTAAAGCCTCTGCCTTTGGCTCAGGTCGTGATTCCAGGGTCCTGGGACTGAGTCCCGCATCACATAGGACTCGCTGCTCAGCAGGGAGCCTGCTTTCTCCTCTCTCTCTCTCTGCCTGCCTCTCTGCCTACTTGTGATCTCTGTCAAATTAAATTAAAAAAAAAAAAAAGAAAGAAAGAAAGAGATAAGCAAGTGCTGGAGGTATATCGTCTGCACCAAAGACAAACTTTCTCTTGCAGGAATCAGGAGGATAGAAAGCAAGCTGAAAAGGGAGTGACCCAACTACGTGACTCACTGTCTGCCCAGTACCACCCTATCTCTTCCTGGGATCATGAGTCCACATCACCTCCCCTACTTCCCTGGCCTCCACCCATCTTGTCTTCTGCCACAAGGGCACTGCAATCTGAGCAGGGTGCTTAATAATCAGCTCAAATAAAAGTACCCCAGGCCCTTGGTTATATGCTGTCATTTACTCCTAATTATTTTCATGTTTGAGATTTACTTCACGAACTAGGGGACAGCTTTTGAAAGCAGAGGGCAAAATCTTGTTTCTCCTAAAATATAACAACGGGCATGAAACCAAATGTTCCACAAAACATCGATTTATGGACAAAAAGGTTGTAGTACTGACCAAAAACCTCAAGGAAGGGGTGCCTGGGTGGCTCAGAGGGTTAAGCCTCTGCCTCCAGCTCAGGTCATGATCTCAGGGTTCTGGGACTGAGCCCCACATCAGGCTCCCTGCTCAGCGGGAAGCCTGCTTCCCCCTCTCTCTCCTCCTGCCTCTCTGCCTACTTGTGATCTCTGTTTCTCTGTCAAATAAATAAAATCTTAAAAATAAAAAACAAGGGGCGCCTGGTGGCTCAGTGGGTTAAGCCGCTGCCTTCGGCTCAGGTCATGATCTCAGGGTCCTGGGATCGAGTCCCGCATCGGGCTCTCTGCTCAGCAGGGAGCCTGCTTCCTCCTCTCTGCCTGCTTGTGATCTCTCTCTGTCAAATAAATAAATAAAATCTTAAAAAAATAAAATAAGGGGCGCCTGGGTGGCTCAGTGGGTTAAGCCGCTGCCTTCGGCTCAGGTCATGATCCCAGGTCCTGGGTTCGAGCCCCACGTCGGGCTTTCTGCTCAGCAGGGAGCCTGCTTCCTCCTCTCTCTCTGCCTGCCTCTCTGCCTACTTGTGATTTCTCTCTGTCAAATAAATAAATAAAATCTTTAAAAAAATAAAAATAAAAATAAAAATAAAAAACAAAACCTCAAGGAACTCTCACACACACCAATAAACCACAGGAAACTAGTATAGCAGAAAAAGCATATTCTGAACTTAAGAAACTTTCTATTAATTTGAAAGCAACCATCCTTTAAATCACCAATTAAAAAGTACCTTATCTGGATATTTCATATGAATATTTCATATGAATCATTTAATATGTCCAGAAAAGGGAACTCAAGAGAGACAGGAAGTAGATTACTGCCTGCCTAGGGCTGTGGGGTTGGGGGATGGTGTGAACTGCACACGGGCACAGGGATCTTTTGGGGATGATGGAAATGTTCTAAAATTAGGTTGTGGGGATGGTTGTACAACTCTGTAAATGTACTAAAACTCACTGGATTGTATGCTCAAAACAACTGATTTAAAAAAAAAAAAACAACTGATTTTATGGTATGTGAATACTTTAATAAAGCAGTTTAAGAAAAAACAGGGGCACCTCCTGTCCATAACACATTAACCAGGATCAGCTGGGTGTGCACCTGGAGCAGATACTTTTGACAACATGCCAAATGTCACACAACACATCATCAACAAGGCCCAAGGAAAACACTGTAGGAAAAGGGTTCTCTGGTGTAGAATTTACTCAATCCCGGCTGTCAAATGTGAGGAAGCACTGCTGTTAACAGCAAGACAAGACGGAGCAGAGCCACACAACAAACCACATGTGACCCAAAGTGAAAACAACCTAGAGGCCGCTGGGGGGGGGGTGGCGGTGGTGGGGAGACAAAGACACAGACCCTGACTGCTACAGAGGTAACAGCCTATCCAACGCCCTGCCAAGCTGAGCGCCTGCAACTCACCCGGACTGCTTGGTGTCTTTGCTTCCTGAGCAGTTTCAGGGACAGTCTTTCAGACCAAAAACCCGAGAGAAGCACTGCACACTCTAAATGGGTGAACTGTATCACAGGTGAACTACATCTCAAAACAAAACCCCGAGAGAATGCCCAACGAGGCTCGAAGCAGCTTAGGTGGGACCCACCAGACAACGCCACAGCACAGAAGGCCACAGGCTGACCACCTACCTCTTCAAGGGTGGAAATTCGGTAACTTTTCCTAAAGCAAGGGGGCCAGGTACACGCTCTATGCAAGGCTGAGGGTATATAAAAAGGAGAAAAAACCTCTCTAGGGCTGGAGAGCATTTAGCTTAGTGAAGTCACACTGCCCAGAATCTGGCCCTCATCTCTTGTCACTCAGACACTTAACTCATGGAGGCCCAGCTGACCAAACGCAGGGATGCGGTCACCGGCTGACAGAGCGTGTAGGAGGATGCCGGGAAAGAGCGGTCAAGCAGCTTGGATGTACCCGTCAATGAGCAGACCACCTCAGAAAGCAGGCAGAAACGGAGCCCATCCCTTGGAGTCACAGTAAGGAGAAGTGTGCTGTAAGTTCCCCTCCTCCACTAGGACCTACCAGGAAGGCCAGAGGCTCCCAGGAAACAACTCAGGACACACAGTCAAGATACCAGTCAAGGTGTGCGTCTGGGACACTTCCTTTCCTGACTGGGACATTCTTCCAGTAGATGTGATGGTCTCTTTACAACAAACCCTGTAGGCCTAGGAGGCCACTATGTCCCAGAGAGCAGCTCTCATCTGCTCTTAATGATGACACATTGACTTCACAGTTGAAGTTTCAGAAAACAGCCTTATTTTTAGGTTCCCTGGGTGGGGTACGAGGAGATGGGGGACACGGGACGGGAGGGACACTTTACTTTTGTCACAGGGCAATTTAGAAATTCCTTTTTAAGTAGGCTCCACACTCAGCGTGGGGCCCAACATGGGGCTTGAACTCACAACCCTGAGATCAAGACTGATCAAGAGTCAGATGCTTGGGGCGCCTGGGTGGCTCAGTGGGTTGAGCCTCTACCTTCGGCTCCGGTCATTATCCCAAGGTCCTGGGATCGAGCCCCGCATCGGGCTCTCTGCTCAGTGAGGAGCCTGCTTTCCCCCCCCTCTCTCTCTGCCTGCCTCTCTGCCTACTTATGATCTCTGTCAAATAAATAAATAAAATCTTAAAAAAAAAAAAAAAGAGTAGGATGCTTAACTGACTGAGCAACCCAGGTGCCCCTAGAAATGTCTCTTTATTGAGAGAGAACTTGACTAAAAACACAATATGCCTGTAAAGACAGAATGTTGACAGTTGCTGAAGCTAAGTAATGGGCCATGTGGGCTCACAGAACTGTGTGTCTATTTGAAAATTTCTATAATAAAAAGAGAAAAAAATCTTATCTGTTCTTTTCACACAAATTTGATTAGAGTATAACTAAGAGCTCCAAGTAGTAGAATAATCAGCTGAAGCTAGGTTCCATCAAGGTGAAATTTAACCAAGTGTCAAATGTCAAAACAAAGTCCTTGGGGTGCTCAGTCGTTATATGTCTGCCTTTGGCTCAGGTCATGACCCCAGGGTCCTGGGATCGAGCCCCACATTGTGCTTCCTGCTCTGAAGGAAGCCTGCTTCTCCCTCTCCGACTCCCTGTGCTTGTGTTCCCTCTCTCACAGTGTCTCTCTCTGTGTCAAATAAATAAACAAAATCTTAAAAATATATATATATATATCCTTTCTCTGAGTCCGGAAACTCCCTGTGAAATGGAGAAAATTCTCATTTTGCCCTATGCTTTTAAGCCTCTATGATAGAAATTTTCACTGTTTAGACTTAAGTGAACTCATGAAAAAGCATTTTGGTTTTGTTTGCTTGTTTGTTCCGAAGAAGACAGTGTCCTTTCAGATGCACAGGCCACACATTCTTCAATTCACCTCCACCCCAAAGAGCATCAGCGCACTCTCCTTCACTGCTCTCCAAATGGCTTGTACAAAAAGTCAGAAATACTTTGGTGTGTAACACGGCTTCCGTGACTTAGCATTTTCCTTAAAGGCTTCCCCCCCCCTCAATTAAAGCACTGTACTTTGGTAGATCCAGATTAAAATAAAAATGAACCAAAATGGGGGCACCTGGTTGGTGAAGTCAGTACAGCGTGTGACTCTTGATCTCAGGGTTGTGATATCAAGCCCCAAGTTTGGTGTAGAGATTACTTAGAAATAAAATCTGAAGGTAAAAAAATAAGAAAAAGAACCAACATGCTGAGCATTACTTATGTCTTGAAACCCCTCTGCTACCTTCAGTAAAGCATTACACTAGGCACATTATGTGCACTATTTCTAACAGTCACACTAAAACTGCGGATCATGTAGTAACTCGCTCACTTTACAAATGAGGACACCAAGGCTTGGGGTGGTTAAGTCAACCAGAAGCAGAGCTGAATCTGAATTCACACTGGTCCCATTAAAGCTGGGCATTAGGGGCGCCTGGGTGGCTCAGTGGGTTAAGCCGCTGCCTGCTGCCTTCGGCTCAGGTCATGATCTCAGAGTCCTGGGATCGAGCCCCGCATCGGGCTCTCTGCTCAGCGGGGAGCCTGCTTCCTCCTCTCTCTCTCTGCCTGCCTCTCTGCCTGCTTGTGATCTCTCTCTGTCAAATAAATAAATAAATAAAATCTTTTAAAAAAAATAAATAAATAAATAAATAAAGCTGGGCATTAACATGACAGAGAGAGCCTGCTTCCCTCTCTCTCTCTCTCTCTGCCTGCCTCTCCATCTACTTGTGATCTCTCTCTGTCAAATAAATAAATAAAATCTTTATATAAAAAAAAATAATAATAAATAAATAAATAAATAAAATCTTAAAAAAAAAAAAAGCATCAGAAATGGTTAAAAATCACGCATTATCTGAAATCTGAAGCTAAATTACAAAACTCTGACAGGCATTTGGAACACTAGTTGTGATAAAACTGCCAAACAGCCTGGTCTTTGTCATGGAGAACAGGCTACTCTGGTTCTCAAGTCACCAGAGCTGTAACCAGGACCACAAGCCAATGGCTCAGACACCTTCACGCCACGTGCACTGGGCTGGAATAACCTGCTGTCACCTGCTAACGACAACATCGCAGGGATTTCAGGCTCCCGGGCACTACCAACCTAATTTAATTTTACAGGCTTAAGAAGACTGTATCTAGGGCGCCTGGGTGGCTCAGTGGGTTAAGCCGCTGCCTTCGGCTCAGGTCATGATCTCGGAGTCCTGGGATCGAGCCCCGCATCGGGCTCTCTGCTCTCTCGGGGAGCCTGCTTCCTCCTCTCTCTCTGCCTGCTTGTGATCTCTCTGTCAAAAAAAAAAAAAAAAAGTATTTAAAAAAGAAGACTGTATCTAGGGGCACACCTGGATGGCTCAGTGGGTTAAACCTCTGCCTTCAGCTCAGGTCATGATCTCAGGGTCCTGGGATCGAGGCGTGCATGGGGCTCTCTGCTCAGCAGAGAGCCTGCTTCCCCCCTCTCTCGGCCTGCCTCTCTGCCTACTTGTGATCTCTGTCAAATAAATAAAATCTTTAAAAAAAAAAAAAAAAGACGACTGTATCTAATCATTCTCCAAAAAGGCACTATTGCAGTGCCTACTCTAGAAAATTAAGTTATTTTAATAAACTACTTCAAATATTCTGAAAAATACAGAAAATACTGTACCACCAGTTTATCTACTTCCCAGCTTTACCAAATTCCAACCCTTGGTATACCCCTTACTTCAATCCTACCTGATCTCTCCCTTGAATCACCCAACCACCTCCAACTCGTTCTTTTGCTGTTTTTTAGTTCTGTTTTTTAAGATTTTATGTATTTATTTGAGACAAAGAGAGAGAAAGAATACGGCCAGGGCCGGGAGGACGGATGATAACAGCAGAGGGAGAGGGAAAAGCAGACTTCCCACCAAACAGGGAGCCCAATGCAGGGCTCCACCCCAGAACCCTGGGAACACCACCTCAGCCGAAGGCAGATGCTTAACCTACTGAGCCACCCAGGGGCCCCTTGTGTTTTGGTTTATTTGTTTTGTTTTGTTTTTGTTTTTTTCAATATATTTCTTAAGGATTTTATTTGTTTGACAGAGAGAGAGAGTAGAAGCAGGGAGAACAGCAGGCAGTGGGAGAGGGAGAAGCAGACTCCCTGCTGAGCCGGGAGCCCCATGTGGGGCTCGATCCCAGGATTCTGAGACCATGACCCAAGCTGAAGGCAGACGCTTAATCCACTGAGCCACCCAGGCGCCCAGACTTATTTGTGTTTTTATGCCCCTTCAGAGTAAGTTTACTTCTAAAACAAGTACTTCTTTCCTAGGAGTCCAGCTCTTGATACACTTTTTACTCCCCTGGGTGCTATACACTGAAAAAACCTGACATCTTGCCTCACTGTCTGCCTAATAAAAGAGAGCCTGAGAGCATCTCACCAGCCTGAAAACACTCATGAAATGGTTCTCTTCTTCCCATCTGTTTTTCTAGAGCAAAGCTCAGTAAACTTTTTTTTATGGTGCGCCAAACAATGAACACAAGCAGTACCTGTTTTGCACTATAGTGTGAAAAGCAACAGGAAAATCTGTAACTTCTAAGTCCTTTAAATTTGTCAAAACATTAAAAACTCTGGGTTACAAATATATAGAAAAATAGTAAAATTAATATTTACTGGGCGCCTGGGTGGCTCAGTGGGTTAAGCCGCTGCCTTCGGCTCAGGTCATGATCTCAGGGTCCTGGGATCGAGGCCCGCATCGGGCTCTCTGCTCAGCAGGGAGCCTGCTTCCCTCTCTCTCTCTCTCTGCCTGCCTCTCCGTCTACTTGTGATCTCTCTCTGTCAAATAAATAAATAAAATCTTTAAAAAAAAAATTAATATTTACTTAGTACAATGTGGCTAAAGTATTAGAAACTTGACAAATTGTTTAAATTTCTTTGTAAAAAAAAAAAAATTACCAAGAGTAGTTTGAACAGTGCTGCAATGTTCTTAAGCCATGTTAACTCTGGATTCAGAACAAGCATTATTTTCAATTCATCTTAGTGAATTGTCCTACATCTTTCTAGGTTTGGATCAGCGTCCAACATTTTATCCTTCGTTATTTCAATGTCTCAACTGCTCTGAGAGCTGCTTTTTCTAAAGTTTTTGCCATCATTCCTTCCACTGAGATATCATCCTTTTTGTCATCACTTTCCTCATTTCGTTTTTTCCTTATTTATTTGAGACACAGAGAGAGAGAGAGAGACAGAGAGAGACAGAGAGATCACAAGTAGGCAGAGAGGCAGGCAGAGAAGGGGAAGCAGGCTCCCCGCTGAGCAGGGAGCCCGATGCAGGGCTCGATCCCAGGACCCTGAGATCATGACCCGAGCCAAAGGCAAAGGATTAGCCCACTGAGCCACCCAGGTGCCCCTGATTTCCTCATTTCTGTCACTAGGGCTCCTCTGGCTACCGGGTCTCCCAAATCAAGACAGCGTCCACAGTCCCGAGGCTGGTGAGTGCTTCCATCACTCCACCTCTGTTCCATCGGAATCATGCCTCCAGCATTACCACTTTTCCTCTTGGCTGCACTTTTCATCCTTTTTGGCCAGTCCCCTCTATCGATTAAGCATTTCTATAAACTCTAACACAGAATTATCACTGGGAAACAAGCAGGCAACACAACCAAATGCTTTGCCTTGTGTGTGAACAGAGCCCCGGACGTGCAGTGATTAATCACCACACATATCTGTCATCTACACAGTGATCTGTGCTTGAAGAGCTAGTAGCTGAAACTTGTACTTGACCCAAGTACCCAGAGTTAATACACTGTGGTAACTGAAATCTGCGCATGTTGAAAACCACACAAACAAGGTCCGCCTTTATTCAGGCTTTATGGGTCACAGTCTGTTCTAACTTCCCCACTGTGTCATTACAGTATGGAGGCGGCCTTAAGACACACATGTAAACGAATGAGCATAGCTGTCATTCCAGTCAAACCTTACCTACAGACACTAAAATTTTATCATGTAATTTTTACGTGTCTTGAAATATTCTGGATTTTTTTCAAACATTAAAAAAATGTAAAAAACCATACTTAGCTCGCAGGCCATACACAGGCAGCAAACCCAAACTACAGTTTGGTCTCTTCTCTATTGTGTTTATAAAAACACCCTGTTCAGATTTTCCAGCCCTGTCATTACAGAACTCAGCCGGTCTTATATGTGCAGTCAGAAGCTATGAAACAGACTCCCAGGGTTCACATTTCTAATAACAACACTGACCATGCATTCCTCGGGATTATCCTTTGCCAAGAACTTGTAACCCGCCCTTCCAGCACTAGAAACAGCACTACTCTTTCCATTAACGCAACTTAGAATTCTAAGGACAGGGGCGCCTGGGTGACTCAGTGGATTAAAGCCTCTGCCTTCGGCTCGGGTCATGATCACAGGGTCCTGGGATGGAGCCCTGTAACAGGCTCTCTGATCTGCTTCCCCCTCTCTCTCTGCCTGCCTCTCTGCCTACTTGTGATCTCTGTCAAATAAAATCTTTAAAATAGGGGCGCCTGGGTGGCTCAGTGGTTAAAGCCTCTGCCTTCGGCTCAGGTCATGATCTCAGGGTCCTGGGATCAAGCCCCGCATCGGGCTCTCTGCTCAGCAGGGAGCCTGCCTCCTCCTCCTGTCTCTCTGCCTACTTGTGATCTGTCAAATTAAAAAAAAAAAAAAAAAATCTTTAAAATAAAAAAAATCCCAATTCTACAAACTACAAGTCACATAAAGCCTGTTGGAGGCCTCTTGGGAGCGGAGGGTTTATAATCTCAGTGTGCTTTCCATGGTAGACTGGCGCCCTCCCTGAATGCTAGAAACACGCAGAGCAGTATCAGCTTTCCCCCACCTCCAGCTGCAAGGGTCCAGTTTCAGGACACCCTCTGTCCAGGGTCCAAGTATCCACTACTTAACCACACCCCTTGCCATCTGCCCTCCAACACCCAGTCCCTGCCCAACACTGTCAGCCTTGAACCTGACAGCACTCCTATCACTTGCTTATCACGACATCAGGCCAGACTCCTGACTTAACTCCCCTCATCCCCATACATCCTAGACTGTTCCCATCCCTCTTCCCCCTAATTTCCAGGGTTTGGGAACTTAGCAATTGCCTTAAGCAAAATCTCTTATTTCCTCATCTCCTCTCTGAACATTATCATAACGTTCTCCTTACTCTAACCAAACCCTTCCTCCCTCAAGGACATTTCCAAGAGGGCAGGTCTCCTTGCTTCTGGTGCTGCTTCTACACTGTTCTTCTGCCCTCTCCAAAGTCCAGCTATTAATCACCATCAAAGCAGTCTGTACCCCACCTTGTGCATCATCTTCCCAGATCACTACTCCTCATTTCATTACTTTAGCTCCTGGCTCACTGTCTCTCATGCTGCCTCCCTCATCATTCCCAGCTGATTTCCATATCCAGGTTGGTGACCCTCAGACCATCCTGGCCTCTTGGTTCCTAGACCTCTTTTCCAGTGATCTTGCCCTCCCCTCAGCTTCATCCTACAATGGTTATGCCTAGACCTTGTCTCAAGAAACACAACTTCTTGGAATCTCAGTTTCAAGCATCTCACTCACTGCCCATCATATCCTTTCTTTCCAGTTCATGCCCTCCAAAACCTCAACTCCAACAATTCACGGACCCTATCGCCTCTCCTCTACCCCTCAGCCCCCTCACGTCTTCACAAAGATCAAATTCCTTGACCAACCATTACCATCACCCCCTCACACACATTCACTACACACTCCCCACCTCACCATACTCATCTAGTGGCACCTATGCAGTTGCATGGGGCTGGAGAAACACGTCACTCTTAGTGGAAGACCCTGTTGCCTGAAAAAAAAATGAAAACTACCTCCCGGTTCAAATTAAACTACTGAAAGCTTTCAAACAAACAACTTCAGATAAGCAAGGTCATTAGTTCACCCATCGAGACAAGAGTACTTCTGAAAGGTCAGAGGTCCACCCAGCTGCAGCAGCCAGAAAGGCCACCAGGAAAAGAGAAGGCCTCTCTGAAGCCAGACTTGAATTTGTCAATTACAACTGCGAGATCTTAGGCAAGACCTGTAGCTTGACCACCCAACCAGGCTGTTTCAAGGATCAGAACTCAGTAAGCAACAGAGGTTAACCCTAAATTCAGTTTTGATTAAGTCCCAGAGCAGGTAACTAAAAGGCACATCCTAACATGATTATGTCATTGAAAAAAGTCATGTCAAATTCTAGTTCAGACTGCAAGTAGGTTCAGCACCTGAATTTTTTTTTTTTTTAAGATTTTTATTTATTTGACAGACAGAGATCACAAGTAGGCAGAGAGGCAGGCAGAGAGAGAGGAGGAAGCAGGCTCCCTGCCAAGCAGAGAGCCCAATGCGGGGCTCGATCCCAGGACCCTGTGATCATGACCTGAGTTGAAAGCAGAGGCTTTAACCTACTGAGCCACCCAGGCGCCCCCTGAATTTTTTTCCTATGAGTTGTTTTACCTTTTTTTAGATTTTATTTATTTATTTGACAGAGAGATAAGGAGAGAGCGTAAGTAGGCAGAGTGGCAGGCAGAGGGAGAGGGAGAAGCAGGCTCTCCAATAAGCAGGGAGCCCAACACGGGGTTCCATCCCAGGACCCTGGGATCATGAACTGAGCTGAATGCAGACGGTTAAGTGACTGAGCCACCCACCCAGGTGTCCCTGTTTTATCTATCTGTTTTTTAAGATTTCATTTATTTTTCTGAGAGAGCACGCACAAGCAGGGTGGAAAGGCAGAGGAAGTGAGAGAAGCAGACTCTCCACTGAGCAGGATGATGGATGGCATCAGGACCTGAGCCAAAGGGAGACGCTTAACTGCTGAGCCACCCAGGTGCCCAACACCTACCTCCACTCTTGATTCCTTGACCTACAGAGCTGATTCTCTCCCCACTGACCCCTGACATCCCCATTAGCTCATTTTTCCCTCTCTGCCTCTGACGTGGTTAAATTAACAGACTTCAGAAGTCACCACAGGTGGGGCGCCTGGGTGGCTCAGTGGGTTAAAGCCTCTGCCTTCAGCTCAGGTCAGCTCAGCAGGGAGCCTGCTTCCTCTTCTCTCTCTCTGCCTGCTTGTGATCTCTGTCTGTCAAATAAATAAAATCTTTTAAAAAATAAATAGATTACAGAAGTCACCACAGGTGATGAGCGGCACACACACCCTGCTTTTTTCTCTTTCCACCCAAAACGCTGGCCTACGAAGCCACCGGTCTCCTGCCTACTTCTCCCATCTCACATCCTCCTCCAATTCTCTCCCCACCCCCACTTCTACTCCAGCTAGGATGATTCTTGATTCTATGTCTTTTCCTTGAATACTACCAGGCTTCCTCCAACCTGGAGGCCGCTGACTCCATTACTCATGGACTCTCACCCACCAGAGGTCTTTGTGTTAGGGCTCAAGACGTCACCCTCCTCAGAGAGGCCTCCCCTGACCACCTGAGTTAAAGCAGCCCCATCATCTTATATCACGCTGTTTGTGTACTTCACCTTGTTCATTTACTTCTTAGTAATTTAATACTGCGGTGACTGCTCTTTACCTAAATGTTTACTCACTGTCTCTGTCTCTCCCACTAGAATACAAGCTAAGTGCTGGGACCTGGCTTG
Source organism: Lutra lutra (assembly GCF_902655055.1). Taxonomy (NCBI): domain Eukaryota; kingdom Metazoa; phylum Chordata; class Mammalia; order Carnivora; family Mustelidae; genus Lutra; species Lutra lutra. The sequence goes on along the minus strand of NC_062294.1, from coordinate 45,578,900 downwards.
TCTGAGTCACAACTGTTACCACCGGTGCCAGTATCATCCCTGACACACAGCAGGAGCTCAATAAGTTTTGCTGAATCAGTGAATTCTCCTTTGAAAAGAGGGTTTTTTCCCAAAGCCTGGCTGTGCTTGTCTGAAGCATTTGAGGTTATGACAACACTTATTCAAAATGACCTTCCCAGGCCAAACTTCCGGAGAATGTAGAGATTTAAATAGGGCCTTATTCTCCACCAGCCTGTAAGGACCAGTTCCACAACCCCAACCCCAGCTTCTCGAGGCCAATACTCTTTTTATATCAAGGGGTCCCCACTCTTGCACCTTTGCAAAGTTTCTCCCCTCCAACACTTATGCTTTTCTTCTTCTTCCTGAGAGGCATCATTTTGGAGGCGCTCTACTGCAACTGAACCAGGTTAAGATTTCTCGAGAGGCTGTGGTCCAGTATCTGAAGAGGTGGGCGTGGGGGCTTCTTGCCAGAGGCTAAAACTGCCATTACGTCACCTAATCCAATCCCCACTCTCTCAGGCCCGGCCTCTCAGGGCTCCCCCTGGGCGGCAGAACTTTCCTCTGCCAGGAGAAGGCTGGTCTTCTGTTGGGCCTCTCACCTCCTTCCTGCCACAGGAAGGGCCAATGCCACTCCTTCCTGGTCAATACCCCTAAGTCTCCTCCCTCACCCGCAGGAAACTTTCCCAACTCTGGCTCCGCCGCCCGTCCTCAGTCCCAGGGGCTCCCAAACCTCAGCCCCAGGCTCAATCTCCTACAGCCCGCTCCACCACACCCCCCGAGCTTCACCAGGTCGCCCCCAATTCCCTCTCCCGCCTATTCGCCCGGCTCAGACCTTGCCCAAGTCCCCTCGCGCCCCGCCCTCCGCCTGTCGGCCTTCCACTCCTCCCGGGAGACCCGCCCTGGCCCTCACCGTGGACGCCACGTTCTCCGTCAGCCGCCTCAGCCCGGAAGAGGAGCAGCGAAGCCAACAGGGCGAGGAGAGCCCCGCACAGCCTCGGCCCACACAGCTGCGCCATGACGGGTTCCAACCGGCAGCGCAGGGGAAGCCTCGAGCCGCTGGCCGTTAGTGTCTCGCGATCAGGTGCGGGAAAACCCTCGCCGCGCACGCGCGCTAGAGAGCCTCGTGTTCAGGTGCGGGCGCTCCCAGAGGGTCAGCGAGGTGCTGCGCCGGCGCTCCTGCCGAAGCCTCCGGGAAACCCCCCACCCCCCACCTCGCCGGACCTTCGGTTTGCGGACACGCTGCCTCTTACGGCCACGACGCCTCTGTCCGCTCTTCACTCGCCCCTTTCCCCGGCGACACTCAGCGACTCTTCCACGGTTCAGAACCCCGCCAACCTCCCAAGCACTCGGTGGGCGTTAGAGCCAATGGCGTCCGCCTCCGCGCAGCTATGGAAGGTGGCCGGTCGGGAAGGGGGCGGGGCGCACCTGGTGAGGCGGGGCGCGTAGAGCGCAGGCGCAGGGAGCAGGCACCTGAGCGAGGATCCTCCTCGCTCCGCGCACCTGGGCTGGCCCCAGGATGGGGGAGAGGGGGCGGGGCTTGCCTTAGTTCCCCAGGGGTGGGACCTAGCCTGTGGAGAGAAGCGAACCTGCTGAGCCCTGGGGCTCCTGCTACCCTGATCCTGGGCTTGGTGACGTCCTACTACTGAAACAAAGGCAGGAGAAAAAATTATTAAATTTCGTTAGAGCTCATTGACCGGTCCTTGAACAGGCAGAGACATTCCTCTAAGGACTCAGTTGCCTTGATGTTTTGGCTAGAGCCAAAAGGTAATTCTAGCTCCAACCTCCCCCCACCTCCACTCCTGGGTGGGACTCTGATAAGTCTTCCAAGAATCTCCCAGCTATCTTAATGTTAATCCCTTGCTGGGGGGGAAAAACAACATTAACTTGAAAAATGGCAGGGCCTCCAGTATCTGGCAGGTCCTCTTTAGCATACGAAAGTTCTTTTGAAACCTCCCTTTTTCCTTACCTGCCTCTCCCAACTCCTAAGTTTATAAGGGGCCACTCCTCCTGACCCGGTTGCTCCTCTTTCTGCCCAAAGGTCCTGTCCCCCTGCTTTAATAAACCACCATTTTGCACCAAAGACATCTTAAGAATTCTTTCTTGGCTGTTGGCTTTGAATCCTAACATCGTCTCTCCTACATCAGTACCTTCACTCTTGGGCTGGGCCTCGGGTAGGAGAAGAGGGTACAGAATGCTCTTCCTGGGAATCTGTGGTTCCTGAAAATGTGGCGATGAAGCTTGCCTCATTTTTGCCCTCCTTTGAGGGTGAGGGATTTATTCCTTCCTAAATTGAACGTTCACTCAACGCCTGATGGGCACATTCCTGGGAACCCAGCAATGACCAGGCCAGACTAGTCCTTTCCTCACCAAACAGGAACAACCAAGAGTAGTGATGACAGAAGCATAGGACAACTGATTAGAATGATTGGGGATGGGATGGGGGAGCGCAGACTGAATGATCAGGGACTGAGGTGGTGGGAGTGAGGAGGTGGCTTTGATAATGAACATGAAGGATCCGAAGCGCTGATGGAGAAACATTCTAAGCATCTGGAACAGCAAATGCAAAGGCCCTAGGCAAGGAAGGCAACAGTGCCTTGCAGGATCCAGGGCCATTCCCAGTCTTCAGGCTCCCTGCTCGCATAACTTGTGAGGAGCCTTAATTGGGTTATCAAAATGGTGTCTAACTGAAGCAATTGAGCTTTTGTGTCCGTTTTTTTGTTTGTTTTATTTATTTTTTTTTAAGATTTTTTTTTTAAATTTATTTGACAGAGAGAGATCACAAGTGGGCAGAGAGGCAGGCAGAGAGAGAGAGAGAGGAGGAAGCAGGCTCCCTGCAGAGCAGAGAGCCCCATGTGGGACTCGATCCCAGGACCCTGAGATCATGACCTGAGCTGAAGGCAGAGGCTTAAGCACTGAGCCACCCAGGTGCCCCTGTTTGTTTTATTTTTTTTTAAAGATTTTATTTATTTATTTGACAGAGAGAGATCACAAGTAGATGGAGAGGCAGGCAGAGAGAGAGAGAGAGAGAGAGGGAAGCAGGCTCCCTGCTGAGCAGAGAGCCCCATGTGGGACTCGATCCCAGGACCCTGAGATCATGACCTGAGCCGAAGGCAGCAGCTTAACCCACTGAGCCACCCAGGCGCCCCTGTTTGTTTTATTTTTAAGTAATCTCTACATCCAGCATGGGGCAGGAACTCAGTAACCTCAAGTTCGAGAATCATGTGCTATACCAACTGAGCCAACCAGGTGTCCTCACCACTTTTTTTTTATTAAAAAATTTTTTTGCCCACCATCTTCTTTAATCTTTTAGTGAGGTCCAAGGACTCAAGGTCAAGAGTCTCAATGTGAGAACAAAGATCTCTCCAGCACCTGAACCCCCCGACCCCACCCCATTTCTCTAAGCCAGGTCTTTAGCCAAGAAACAGGACTGTGGTGAGAGTTGAGGCTGGAAAGGAGTCACAGGTCCATTCATTTGCGCATCTGTTCATTTGGCATATTCATTGAGCACCCACTATGAGCCAGGTACTGTTGTAAATGCTGGAGAAGATACAACAAGGAACAAAGCAAAATCCCTGTCCTGTTGGAGCTCTTTTTTTTTTTTTTTTTTTAAAGATTTTATTTATTTATTTGACAGATGGAGATCACAAGTAGGCAGAGGGAGAGAGGGGGAAGCAGGCTCCCTGCTGAGCAGAGAGCCTGATGCGGGGCTCGATCCCGGACCCTGGGATCATGACCTGAGCCGAAGGCAGAGGCTAAACCCACTGAGCCACCCAGGCGCCCCGGAGCTCTTTTTTTAAAAAAAAAGATTTTATTGGGGCGCCTGGGTGGCTCAGTGGGTTAAGCCGCTGCCTTCGGCTCGGGTCATGATCTCAGTGTCCTGGGATCGAGCCCTGCGTCGGGCTCTTTGCTCAGCAGGGAGCCTGCTTCTCTCTCTCTCTCTCTCTCTGTCTGACTCTCTGCCTACTTGTGATCTCTCTCTCTGTCAAATAAAAAAAATAAATAAAATCTTTAAAAAAAAAAGATTTTATTTATTTATTTGACAGAGATCACAAGTAGGCAGAGAGGCAAGCAGAGAGAGAAGGAGAAGCAGACTCCCTGCTGAGCAGAGAGCCCAATGTGGGGCTCGATCCCAGGACTCTGAAATCATGACCTGAGCCGAAGGAAGAGGCTTAACCCACTGAGCCACCCAGGCTACCCGGAACTCATTTTGTAATGTAGGGAACAGTGGTAGGACTAGGATATTTGACACCTGGAGGGGGTAAATTTTTTATACTTCCTCCTCTCTACCAGAAAATTATTTTCAACAACAATCATGTAAGAGTCATTAATTTGTTCTTTAGTCTTAAAATTAGCAATTGAGGGGTGCCTGGGTGGCTCAGTGGGTTAAAGTCTCTGCCTTCGGCTCTGGTCATGATCTCAGGGTCCTGGGATCGAGCCCCGCACCGGGCTCTCTGCTCAGCGGGAAGCCTGCTTCCTCCTCTCTCTCTCTCTGCCTGCCTCTCTGCCTACTTGTGATCTCTGTCAAATAAATAAATAAATAAATCTTAAAAAAAAAAAAGAAAACTATTACAAATACAACATTTACTAAAGGACACAGTAATAAAAATAACTAACTGGAAGCCTATTATTAAAATTCAATGGGGGATGGGGGAGCCTGGGTGACTCAGTCCGTTAAGTGGCTGCCTTTGGCTTGGGCTCTTGGGCTTCTGGAATCCAGCCCTACATCATCTCCCTGCTCAGCTGGGAGACTGCTTCTCCCCCTGCCTCTCCCCTCTTCATTCTCTCTCGCCCTCTCTCTGTCTCTCTACCCCTCTTTCTCAAATAAATAAAATCTTAAAAAAACAAAAACAAGGGGCGCCTGGGTGGCTCAGTGGGTTGGGTCGCTGCCTTCGGCTCAGGTCATGATCTCAGAGTCCTGGGATCGAGTCCCGAGTCGGGCTCTCTGCTCAGCAGGGAGCCTGCTTCCTCCTCTCTCTCTCTCTGCCTGCCTCTCTGCCTACTTGTGATCTCTGTCTGTCAAATAAATAAATAAAATCTTTAAAAAAAAAAAACAAAAAAACGAAAACAAAAACTGGAGTGTGAGTGGCTCAGTCAGTGAAGCAGGTGACTCTTGATTTCAGCTCAGGTCAGGATCTCAGGGTCTTGAGATGATGCCCATGCTGGGCTCTAAGCTCAGCAGAGAGTTCACTTCTCTCTCTCTCCCTCTGCCCCTCCCCCCACTTCTGCTCTCTGTTTCTCTCTCTCTTTCAAATAAATAAATAAATCTTAAAAAAATAAAATAAAGGGCGCCTGGGTGGCTCAGTGGGTTAAGCTGCTGCCTTCGGCTCGGGTCATGATCCCAGAGTCCTGGGATCGAGTCCCGCATCGGGCTTGCTGCTCAGCAGGAAGCCTGCTTCCCTTCCTCTCTCTCTGCCTGCCTCTCTGCCTACTTGTGATCTCTCTCTGTCAAATAAATAAATAAAATCTTTAAAAAAAAAAAATAAAAAAATAAAATAAAATAAAAATAAACTCAACAGTAATTGTATCAATTGTTTACAAGCAGACCAACAAAAGATTCTGGATTATTTTGGAGGATTATTTTATCACTGATACGCCTTAGAATTTGTCAGTGCATGGTCTAATAAAAACTGGGCCAACTTTTGGTCAGTTTTACTTGCTTATATTTTATTTTATTTTATTTTAAGATTTTATTTATTTATTTGACAGAGAGAGATCACAAGTAGGCAGAGAGGCAGACAGACAGAGGGAGAAGCAGGCTCCCTGCTGAGCAGAGAGCCCAATGCGGGTCTTCATTGCAAGACCTTGAGATCCTGACCTGAGCAGAAGACAGAGGTTTAACCCACTGAGCCACCCAGGTGCCCCTATTTGTTTATATTTTAAATTCTCTACAGGCAGTGTACCCCCTTTTTGCCTGTACTCCTGTAGACCACTCCTTTTGCCCTGTGGCACATGGCTAGCTGGAAAACGGACAATAGATAGAATGAGTAAATTATATACAACATGGAAAGGTGATGTTATGGATAAAACATCGAGCCAAATAAGGGACGTGGGACTCACAATGTGAGTGAGGCAGGTGCTCAGACAAGACCCCACTGCTCCGGTGACATCTGAGGGAGATGAAGGAATGAACCCTGCTGATAGAAAGAACCATCTGGGCAAATGTGTTGAGAAAGGACCATGCTTTGCAGAGGCTACTTTGAGACAGCAGGCGTGAGCAATGGAAACTTGACCCAGGCACAAGGGCCCACAGTGACCCCCTGACTGTATCCATACAGCCCCACAGGCCACCCACCTCAAAATATCCACAGGCCTGGGGCGCCTGGGTGGCTCAGCGGGTTAAAGCCTCTGCCTTCGGCTCAGGTCATGATCCCAGGGTCCTGGTATTAAGTCCGTTATTGGGGTCTCTGCTCACCAGGGACATTGCTTCTCCCTCTGCCTTGTTCTCCCCGCTCCATCCCCACTCTCTCTGTGTCAAATAAATAAAATCTTAAAAAAGAAAAGAAAAGAAAAGAAAAGAAAAGAAAAGAAACCCCATACTGGTCAGCAATCACTCCCCTCCCCTCAATTCTCTCAGCCCCAGGCAACCACCAATCTATTTTCTGTCTATGGATTTGCCTATTCTGGATATTTCATATAAGTAGAATCATACAGCGTGTGGCCTCTCTCACTTGGCACGGTTTCAAGGTTCATCTATAGTATAGCATGTATGAATACTTAATTTCTTTTCATTGCCAAATTCCAGGCCATTTTATGGATGTACCACATTTTATTTATCCATTCATTAGTTGGTGCGCTGTGTTGTTTCCACCTTCTGGTTATTCTGAACAATGCCGTGATGAACATTCACGTACAAGTTTTTGTGTGAACATATGCTTTCAGTTCTCTAGTGTACTCTTAGGAGTAGAATTGCTGAGTCATATGGTAACTCTAAGTTTAACCTTTTGAGGAACTGCCAGAATGTTTTCCAAAGTGGCCACACCATTTTATATTCCCAGAATGAATGTATGAAAGTTGTGATTTCTCCACAGCCTTGCCAACACTTGGTATTTTCCATTTAAAAGCTATTATAGGGGCGCCTGGGTGGCTCAGTGGGTTAAAGCCTCTGCCTTCGGCTCAGGTCATGGTCCCAAGGGTACTGGGATTGAGCCCTTCATGGGGCTCTCTGCTCAGCAGGGAGCCTGCTTCTCCCTCTCTCTCTGCCTGCCTCTCTGCCTACTTGTGATCTCTGTCTCTGTCAAATAAATAAATAAAATCTTTAAAAAAATAAATAAAGTGTATTATAGCCATCTGGAGAATCTGGCTGGAAGAGTGTGTGACTCTTGATCTGGGAGTTTGTAACTCAAGTCCCACACTGGGTGTAGAGATTACTATAGAAAAGAAAATAAATGTTAAAAAAGAAATAAAAGAAATTATGGCCATCCTACTGGATGTGAAGTGGTATCTCCTTATGGTTTTGATTTGCATTTTCCTGATAATTAACCAGTTGAGCATCTTTTCATATGTTTATTGGCCTTTGTATACAATCATTTTTAGAGAAATGTCTATTCAGAGTCTTTGTCCATTTTTTCACTAGCTTATTTGTCTTATTATTATTGAGTTCCACCACTTCGTTCTTTATTTTAGGTACAAGTACCTTATTAGGGGACACCTAGGAGGCTCAGATGGTTGAGCCCCTGACTCTTGGTTTAGGCTGTGGTCATGATCTCTGGGTGGTGGGACTGAGCCCTGTGTGAGCTGTTGCACACAGTGCAGAGTCTGCCTGGGGTTCTGTCGCTGCTTCTCTCTCTGCCCCTCCTCCCTCTCTCTCTCTCTCTCTCTCTCAAATAAAAAAATAGGAGTACCTGGGTGCCTCCATTGGTTAAGGGTCTGCCTTTGACTGGAATGGAGCCCCATGTCGGACTCTGCTCAGCAGGGGAACCTGCTTCTCCCTCTCCCTCTGCCCCAGCTTGTGTGCTCTCTCTCTCTCTCTCAAATAAATAAATAAAATCTTTGAAAAATAGAAAACAAATAAATAAAATCTAAAAAAAAGTATCTTATCAGGTACATGATTTGTAATTCTTTCTTCACTCTGGGGGTTGTCTCTTCCCTTTCCTTTTTAAAAAATTTTTTAAAAGATTCTATTTATTTATTTGACATGGAGAGACACAGAGAGAGGGAACACAAGCAGGGGGGGAGGGAAAGGGAGAAGCAGATTCCCTGCTGAGCAGGGAGCGGATGTGGGGCTCGATCCCAGGACCCTGGGATAATGACCTGAGATGAAGGCAGAGGCTTAATGACTGAGCCACCTAGGCCTCCCATCTCTTCCCCTTCTTCATGATGTCCTTTAAAACACAAAACTTTCTTTTTTGGGTGGGGGGGACGCCTGGGTGGCCTAGTGGGTTAAGCCTCTGCAGGTCATGATCTCAGGGTCCTGGGATCAGGCCCCGCATCAGGCTCTCTGCTCGGCGGGAGCCTGCTTCCCCCTCTCCCTCTGCCTGACTCTCTGCCTACTCGTGATCTCTCTCTGTGTGTGTCAAATAAATAAATAAAATCTTTAAAAAAAATCTTTTAAAAAAACAAACAAAAAAAACAAACTTTTTTTTTTTTTAAAGATTTTATTTATTTATTTGACAGACAGAGATCACAAGTAGGCAGAGAGGCAGGCAGAGAGAGAGGAGGAAGCAGGCTCCCCGCTGAGCAGAAAGCCCGATGCGGGGCTTGAACCCAGGACCTGGGATCATGACCTGAGCCGAAGGCAGCAGCCCAACCCACTGAGCCACCCAGGCGCCCCCCCCCCCTTTTTTTTTTTTTTTAAAGTAAGCTCTAGGGGCGCCTGGGTGGCTCAGTGGGTTAAAGCCTCTGCCTTCTGCTTGGGTCATGATCCCAGCGTCCTGGAATCGAGCCTCACATAGGGCTCTCTGCTCAGCAGGGAACCTGCTTCCTCCTCTCTCTCTGCCTGCCTCTCTGCCTACTTGTGATCTCTGTCTGTCAAATAAATAAATAAAATCTTAAAAAAAAATAAAGTAAGCTCTAGGGGCGCCTGGGTTCTTGCTGCTTATAATTAGAATCGTAAAAAGAATCGTTCTTAGTGCTCATAATTAGAAGTGGGAAGACTGGTGAAGTAAGGGATTTCTGTGATCTCCCTTGCTAAAATTGCAAACCCCTGCCTCACTTCATTCCTCCATTCTGCTTCGTATTTCTCCATAGAACTTATCATATTCTAATAAGCTGTATACTAGTGCTTCCTATTGACTGTCCCCAGCATAAGAATGTCAACTCCTCGAGAACTAGGCTTTCCTGTTCACTGTTCTTTCTCTAGTGCCTAGAACAGTGCCTGGTGTGTGTGTGTGTGTGTGTGTGTGTGTGTGTGTGTGTGTGTGTGTATGTGTGAGATCTATATCTATATCTATATCTATCTATCTATCTATCTATCTCGGGGGGGGGATATATATATATTTTTCAGAAATCTGAAAGAACTGAAGAGAGCAGGTGCCGAATCCCCCTGCGCAGGTCACTAAGAAACCCATGGGGAGGGGAGTCGGGGAGGAGGGGCCTGATAATAACCAGAGGGAGGAAAGACCATCTGGATGCTATCCGGCTTGAGGAGTGTGATATGACAGGCTACCAGATGTCATGATGTCAAACGAGTACATATCTGTTGAATAGAGTGAGTAAGTGAACGGAAGGCTGCATGAATGAGCGAATAAATGAAAGAACGATTAAATGTACTGTGAGTACTCTGGCTGAATCTTCCCTTGGGGAGAAAGGCGGCACGCGGGCTCCTGCACTGTCTCTTGCAGCCGTCAGGGGGCGCAGACAGGCCCGGTCCCCAAGAGCCTGTCCCGGGACCCCGCCCCCCGGGATCCAGGCCCCGGGAGCCCCAGCCGCCCGGCCCCAGCCTGGGACTCCGGGACCGCGTGCACACCTGGACTGAACACGGCTGCGGGCTTTACGCGGTGCAGCGACTAGTCCCCGCGCTGCCGGCGGGGAAACTGAGTCCCGGGCGACTGGGGCGGAGCTGGCCCCGGGGCAAGCCCATGCCCCCGCCCCCCGCCGGCCCCGCCCCGGCCCGTAAGAGGCCCCCTGCGCGCCCGCGGAGCTGCACAGCGCGGCGCGGGGGCCGGGACCCGGACCGCTATGGCAGCTCAGCGGCTGGGCAAGCGGGTGCTGAGCAAGCTGCAGTCTCCATCGCGGGCTCGCGGCCCGGGGGACAGCCCCGGGGGCTTGCAGAAACGACACGCGCGTGTCACCGTCAAGTACGACCGGCGGGAGCTGCAGCGGCGGCTGGACGTGGAGAAGTGGATTGACGGGCGCTTGGAGGAGCTGTACCGCGGCAGGGTGAGGCAGGGAGGGGTACGGGGGCAAAGGCGGGTGTGGGGATCGCGGAGTGATACACCCTTGGTCCGGACTCCCTACGCCCTCGGGGTCTCTGGTTGCTTGTGCTGGCCTCGGTCACACAAGGGAACGCGCGCTCGGGCACTCATTGGCCCTTGCTGTGTCCCCTCCCTGGGTCTCTGCTTGTGGACCCAGACACCCGCTCGGGTCTCCAGAGATGGTTGAGCATAGCGGTTGAGCCTATGGGGGGCAAGAAGGCAAAGTTGGGGAGCCAGAGCGGCCGAATCTGGAGAGAGGTTGTGGGGGAGGGTCTGTCTTCAAGCCGAACTTAGATCCGGTGAAGGGACCGGGAGGGTACTGAGACCCAGAGACCCACCGCAAAGGAAGCGACAACATTCACAGACGTGCCCAGCGACGAGTTAGAGCCACTGGTAGACACAGCAGCCACGTACAGACTCTCAGGGACACAGACTGCGGTCCCCTACAGATCAGCACCCACAGACACAATAGCACAGGCCACAGGCGTATGCCGACACCCCGCACAACTACACCCACACAAAAGGACTCCGGTTCCAGCTACTCAGAGACCCTCCATGGAGTCATACGCACACCAGAGCCAGGGCAACTCCCTGAGACACGGAATGATTCACGGAAAACCCTCCGTTGCCACCTGAAAGCAAAAGGAAGGACCACATGCAGACACAATGACAGGCACTACAGCTGCTCACAGAAAATAGCCGAAATTACAGCCACACGCAGGCAGAAAACCGCACAAGCTGTAGGGACACACAGGCCTGGCAAGGCAGAGACTACAGCTGTCGGTGGCCACACGGGGCGTGAGCGACAGCCTCGTGTGGGGACGCCTAGGCTACCCATGTGCGTTTCACACCTTCCACTTGAGTTTCTGCTTGAAGTCACACTGAGCCACACACGAAACACAATCCCAGGGACATGGGGGTTGTGTCAGCAGACAGACAGGAGGCACACAGATGTTCCTCTGCACGGCTCCAAGGTGACGGAAGGCAGGGCCCCTGATGGCGACACAAGGTCCCAATGTTGTCAGGCACACAAGGAGGCTCCTCTAAGTGGACGGAGAAGTCCAGTGGCCATTGGTAGGTGGCATCCTCTAAGGTCATCCTCCGATGGCGGACATTTTTAGCTGCTTTGACACACTAAACCAGAGCCACATGCCTTGCAGTCCTTGGACCATAGCCCCCGGGCAGACTGCTCATGATGCCCCAGAGCTCTGCACTCTCCTGCCGGCCCTGGCCTTGGCCTTGGCTCTGGCCCCTTGGCCTCAGTCTCTGGCTCACCTGCAGAGCCTCACACAGGTGTGCGACCCACTTAAGGACTAGCCACGCCTTTGCTGACAGCCCCCCCCACCTGCAGACAAACCCAGACCACCCAGCCCTGAGGCCCACAGTGAAGTCTGAAGGACGTTGGGTGGGGGAGGAAAAAATCTATGGCCTCCGGGATCTCTTGCTTTGACAGCTGGATTCTGTCCCCCACAGGGAGAGTGAGGCAGCCCGCGTTTGGCTTTTTGCCCCCGCAGGCTACAGGAGGAATGCCCCTCTGGGCCGCTCAAAGTTGGGCCCATGGCTCATCCCACTCACCCACTCTGGGGCGCGTTGGTGGTCATCTCTCTGGACCGATTGAGGTGCACTCTTTGCCCTGGGGGCTGGCGGGAGCCCCACCCTCCCTTCTGGTCCTCTTAGGCAAGGGGCCTCCCCCAGCAGGCTCTAGCCGGCCTGCGCCCCTCCCCCACCTAGTGCTTAGACTTTTCCTTGAAAGGGCAGAACCAGCCCCTCTCCTGAATCCCAGAATCTGACATTCCGAGACTCGACCAGGCCTGTTTCCCTCTATGGGAACTGGGGCCAAGGAGAGAGACTTGTGCCAGCCCCAAGGCTCTCTGGGCTCTGGCATCTGAGCTGGTACAGACCACTGGGCCTCTGTCCAACCCATCTGCCACCCCTCCCCCCAGCACCCAGATGTCCCGCGTTGGCGGTGCTGTCCCTGACTGCCACATTGTTGCTCCAGACCCGGCCAGCTGGGCCCTGGGGCTGGTGGAGCTTCTCTGGAGGTCTGGACAAAGGCGAGGGAGGGGCAGGCAAGGGACCCTGACCCCTCCTCTCTCCCTGCCTTAGGAGGCAGACATGCCTGATGAGGTCAACATCGACGAATTGTTGGAATTAGAGAGCGAAGAGGACAGAAGCCGGAAAATCCAGGTAGGTGAAGGGAAAGGCTGCCCTCGAAGCCCCAACAGTAGTCAGTGCGTTTATTGAGCACTTCCTATGTGCCAGGCACTGTTTCCATTCCTTTCCACTTAACTCATTTAATCCTCACAAATCCTGGGAAGGGTTTAAGACCTCCATCTTCCAGATGAGGAAAGTGATTTAATCCCTTGCCCCGGGTCCCAGCTCGGAAGGAGCAGAGCTGGGAGCCAAAGCCAGGTAGGTTGCCTGCCTGTGTGTCCTGGCTGTTTAGGGCCTGTGGCTCTCCTAGAGGCAGGAAACGCTGTGTGACCTTCTGACCCTCTCTGGACTTAGAGCTGATCCTGGGGCTGAGTTTCTTAACTCAACCCTCCCCCCACTCACTCTGTAAGACCCTGGGGCCATGTTCTCCCCCAGTGACCAGATGGGAAGTGCCCCTTGGAGCCTGACTCCCTTTTGTCTGGTTGCCTCGGGGCTTTGTTGGGGGAGAGAAGGGGGCTGGAGGGGCCAAGGGGCTAGTTATTTACTATTTTCTTTTTTGTGTGGGGGGCGGGGGTTTAGGGACTCCTGAAGTCGTGCAGGAACCCCACAGAGGTGAGTTTTCCCTCCCTGCTCTGGGCCCCTGCTTCCTGGTAGAGATGGGGGTCCTTGGGGAGGAGGGAAGAAGCTGCCTGGCCCAGGGGCAGCCCGGGGAACTCTGGGGAACCCTCTGAGCCGCTCTCCAGTGGTGTCTTTGTCTTCCTCACCCTGGCTTGTCTCTCCCCATCTGCCACTGGGGCCCGTCATCTCCTCCCTACAGAGATGCTCCCCATCTGTGTCCGGCTTCTGCTGGTCCCTCTGCTGCCCCCTCTTTTGGGCGGCTGGTCCTGGGGCTCAGCCTCTCCCCGCCTCTCTCCCCTCCTGCTGCTTCCCACCCTGGGATTCCCTTCCCCACCTCTGCCCCCCACCCCCATCCCTCCAAGCCCTGAAGCTGAGCAGCCCAACCCCTCCCACTTCCTTCCCTGCTTTAAAAGGGAAAAATATTCATGTTTCTCCAACCAGCTCTGGGCTGCCTGAGGGACAAACGTCATTGTGTGTCTGTCTGCCCCCTGGAGCTAAGGCCTCTGTCCCTGGGGATCCTCCTGGCGATCCCTTGGCCTGAGAAACATCTTGTCTCCCTGTAGCTGTTTCTTTCTCTGTCCTTTCGTCTCTCCCTCTGTCTCTGTGCCTCTGGCTTGGTCTCATTTTCTAGGTCTCTGTCTCCCTCCTTGTCTGTGGCTTTGTCTTTCCCTGTGTCTCTCTATCTGTTCCTCACCTTTCCCCATCTCTGCCTTTTGACAACCCCCCAACCTACCTCCGGGCTCTTTCACTGCCTGAGAGGGGAGGCGGGAGCAGTAGGGGCCCAGATCAGAGGGGCTGGGCTGGGCAGGGGCAGCCCTGCCTCTCCCTGTGTTCTCAGGACCCCTGCCCTGTCCTCAGGACTTCGTCCAGGAGCTGCTGGGGAAGCTCCGAGGGCTCCACAAGCAGCCTGGCCTCCGCCCGCCCAGCCCCTCCGGGGACCGCAGTCTGAGCCCCCTCCAGGACCGGGCCCGGACCGCGCCACCCTGACCTTGCCTCCGTGGCCTCCTGCCTTCTCCCCTACCCTCCACACTGTCCTGGCTTACTTGTAAGTTGTATGTAATGGTTCTGTAACAACACGGTGTGCCTGTTTTTCCTCTCCCTGATTACCGTGGACTTCCCCAAGCTTCCCCCACACGCCTCCCTCTGTCCTGCTGCGTCTCCCCAGGCACCCGCAGCTGGCCTGGCAGATGGAGAATCACTCCTCAGCCAGAGAGCATGAGAACAGGCCCTGCTGACCTTGCTCCCCCCTCAACCTCCCCTCCCAGGACTCAGCTTGTCCTCACTTCCCCCTCAGCCTTCCCCAGTGCAGCCAGCAGGGCCCCAGTGGGTGTCATCTGGGGCTCCTGTGGGAATGATGGCCTGTGGTCCTCGTACCAGGGGAGATGCGTGAACCCAGACGTGCCCAATATCACCAAAACACATCATGAACAAACCAAGAGGGCTTCCTGAAGAAAGTGACAATGGAGCCAAGGCTTTGAAGGATGCATAGGAGTTCGTGTGAAATGGGTACCCATACCTGAGGACTCTGAACCTTGTGGGTGGAGGGATTGATGTTGAGCCTAATGCAGGGAACATACCAGGTATTGATGGAGCCATCCACCCACCCACCAGGATGGGCAGGTCCTCCAGAGCTGGATCAGGAAGGCCCCTGGGCTGGGTGTTGGGGAGGCCCGAAGGGCTCCAGCAGAGGGGTGAGAGCGCCAGAAGTGGGTGGCACCTATTTACCCCAAACTGTGGAAGTATTTCAGTATTTTTTTTTAAAGAATTTATTTATTTGACAGAGAGAGAGCACACAAGTAGGCAAAGGGAGAGGGAAAAGGAGAAGCCGACTCCCCGCAGAGCAGAGAGCCTGGTGCGGGACTCGATCCCAGGACCCTGGGATCCTGACCTGAGCCAAAGGCGAATGCTGAACGACTAAGCCACCCAGGTGCCCTGGTATTTCAGTATTTTAATGGCAGGTCTAGTTGTAGCCACGGCCCTGCCTGTGTGTGTTCAGGAGATGGGAGGCAGGGGTGCTATGCCGGGCTAAGGACTGGGGCAAGGCCAGAGCTAGGGTGTCCCCCCTCCCCCCACCAGAACAAAGCACACCTCACATCTTCCCTCTACTGACTGATGTTGGGGCCCGGCCCCCACCCATACTCTGTGTCACCCAGCAGCTGGATCAGGCACCCATTGCAAGGGGTCTGAGCACTAGTGGGGCAGGAAGGGATGCCACTGAAGGAGGAGGAAGGCAGAAACACCTCACCTGTCCAGCCCTGCGGGTGGCTTTGCTGTCCCTGCGCAGGCAGACCTCAGGCTCCCAGGGTCCCCTTCCCTCCACCCAGATGCACAGAGAACAGATGTGTGGAGAATGGAGGTAGGCCTCCTGGCAACCAATCACCAGGGCGCATCTCCCAGAACTTTCTCTTGGGCCTGACTTCCTCTCACAGAACCTGGTTTTGGTTCCTCATTCTGTGGAGGTGATTATGTGCTCAAAACCCAGATCTTAAAGTCCTGGGTGTGCGCTTGTGTTGAGCCTCTCAGTTTCCTCTTCTGGAAAACGGGGACTTCACGAAGGAGACTGAGGCCCAGTTTAGTGATACTACTTGCCCAAAGTTACACACTTGGCAAGTGGCACCGGGCTTCAGTCCCTAGCATAGGACCCTAGAGCTCAATTACTGAACTCCTATACTACAGTGCTCCCATAAACCATAGTGGTGATGGCTGTGCATTAGTGTCAGGAAAGGGGGAGTGGGGGTAACTAATTCGTACTAAATTGTTAGTGACTGCTCACACTCCTGAGATAGCCTATCCAAAAGGCCATGCAACCTGACTGAGAACAAGGCTACAACAGAAGCACTGGGAAGCAGCATACCATAGTGGGTAAGAGCGTGGACTGTGGGATTCTTGCCTGGATTCAAATACCATCTGTCCCCCTTCCTAGCTGTGTCAACTAGAACAAGTCACTTTTCTGTGCCTCAGTTTCCACACCTATGAAATGAAGAGGATTAGAACAGTACCTATCCCTGGTGGTGTTGCGAGGTTTACATGGTTTAAAAGTACACATCATAGACTAGTGCCAGACACTTAATAAACATCGTTATTAATGTTACTGTAGGGAGGAGCTGGACCATTATCTCCTCCAGCCATCACCCCTGGCCAGCAAAGATGTGCCTTGGGAACACTGATTCTCAGGCCCTCTGTTGTGGCAAAGCTCCAAAGGACACAGTGTACCCGACTTGCCGTCCTTGCATTTTTGTCCCCCACTTGCTGGGTCACCAAGCTCCCTGCCTCCCAGGGTCTGTGCTGTTTCCCACTCGGCAGCCACAGGACCTCTTTCCCTCCCTCTCTCCTTCATTTCCATCCACTCCATTCTCTGTCCCCCCTTCCTCTAATTCATCATTTTAAAACGTCGATTTCTTGGTATTGTTCTAGGACTTTTTTTTTTTTTTTAGATTTATTTATTTGAGAGAGTGAGAGGACAAGTATATCCTCCTACTTGTGTGGCAGAGTGGGAGGGAGAACCAGACTCCCCACTGACCAGGGAGCCCATGGGGCTTCATCTTAGGACCCCCAGGATCTTGCCCTGAGCCCCCAGGCACCCTTGTTATAGTATTTTTTTTTTTTTAAGATTTTATTTATTTATTTGACAGAGAGAGATCACAAGTAGGCAGAGAGGCAGGCAGAGAGAGAGGAAGGGAAGCAGGCTCTCTGCTGAGCAGAGAGCCCGATGCGGGACTCGATCCCAGGACCCTGAGATCATGACCCGAGCCAAAGGCAGCGGCTTAACCCACTGAGCCACCCAGGCGCCCTGTTATAGTATTTCTTGATGCAAATTCAAACAAGTGGGAACCTAGATTCTGTCCCACCAACTCCTGTTTCTTTCTTTCTTTTTTTTAAAGATTTTATTTATTTATTTGACAGAAATCACAAGTAGGCAGAGAGGCAGGCGGTGGTGGGGGAGGGGACTAGGCTCCTCAGGGAGCAGAGAGCCCAATGCGGGGCTCCATCCCAGGTCCCTGAGATATGACCTGAACTGAAGGCAGAGGCTTAACCCACTGAGCCACCCAGGTGCCCCCAACTCCTGTTTCTTTCTTTTTTTTTTTTTTTTAAGATTTTATTTATTTATTTGACAGAGATCACAAGTAGGCAGAAAGGCAGGCAGAGAGAGAGGAGGAAGCAGGCTTTCTGCTGAGCAGAGAGCCCGATGCGGGGCTCGATCCCAGGACCCTGGGATCATGACCCGAGCCGAAGGCAGAGGCTTTAACCCACTGAGCCACTCAGGCGCCCCCAACTCCTGTTTCTTAAGGTGAACATTAGGACACTGTCTTAACCTTGCTCATTTTCACGTAACTGTCTTGAGATCTTTCATATCACAACCCCTCCAGAGGCTTACCCTGGCCTCAGGACAAAAGCCAGAGTCCTCCGCTTACACACTCCTCCCTGTCACCTGTCATCACTCTGTCTTACCCCTCTCCCTTCTGTTCTTTGTCTATGTTTGTCTCCTTCCCATCCTCCCTCCCTCCATGCTTTTCCCCTCCAGACCCACAGACACATTTCCTCTGCCCAGAGTACTCTTCTCCATGAGTCCCTCATTCTCCTTTATTTTTTATTTTTAATGTTTCTTTTCTTTTCCAAGATTTTATTTGACAGAGAGAGACACACAGAGAGATGGAACACAAGCAGGGGGAGTGGGAATGGGAGAGGGAGAAGCAGGCATCCCGCCTAGCAGAGAGCCCATACCAGACTCGATCCCAGGACGGTGGGATCATGACCTGAGCTGAAGGCAGACGCCTAACGCCTGAGCCACCTAGACGCCCCCGCATCTCCTCTAATGTAATCTCAGATACTTGGGAGCTCCTTGTGTAAGGAGCCTCCATCCGTCACTATCTGGTCACCCTGACTTAGTTTCTCCATATAATTTATTACACCCTGACATAATCTATTTTAAAGAGGATTTATTTATTTATGAGGGGGAAGGAGAAGAGGGAGAGAGCGCATCTTAAGCAGACTCTGCCCTGAGTGCAGAACCCAACGGGAGGCTCGTTCCAGACCCGGAGATCACCACCGGAGCTGAAACCAAGAGTCGGACCCCACAACTGTGCAGCCTGGATAGCCCAGCCCTGATATAATCAGTTAGTTTTTTTATTGTCTGTCTACACTCCTCGACTTTCAGAATATTAGCTCCTTTCCTGCCTTGAGCATGGTTACCCTAACATCTAGAAGAGCGGGCCCCACACAGTAGGTGCTTGGCGCAAGCAGTGCCCCCTGGTGGCCACATTCTCTCCACCCACAGGAGGTCTCCTCGCTAAGTGAGGCCTCTGCGCCCCCTCGTGGCTATATGAGGACTGTGTTTAAACTGCACCCCACAGGTTGGTTAGGTCGGAGCTGGCAGGGTTGTCAGCCGGAATTTAATTACAAGAGCAGGCTCCAGAGGCAGCTGCTATAAGGCATTCATCCATCTCATATCAACACGAAGGGCTTTGCTAATTAGGATGATAAATACTAGAAGTGGGCTCTCATCAATGATATGACTGGTATTCACAATTGAGGTAAGAGGGCTCTTAGCAAAGAGATTATCATAGTTACTAACAGATCAACCTACAAAGATCATTATCATCTCAGTAACACTGTAATAACGAACTAAAACATATAACTTTAGGGGTGCCTGGTTGGCTTAGTCGGTAGAGCATGGGACTCTTTTTTTTTTAAAGATTTTTATTTATTTATTTGACAGAGAAATCACAAGTAAGCAGAGAGGCAGGCAGAGAGAGGAGGAAGCAGGCTCCCTGCTGAGCAGAAAGCCCGATGTGGGGCTCGAACCCAGGACCTGGGATCATGACCTGAGCCAAAGGCAGCGGCTTAACCCACTGAGCCACCCAGGCGCCCTGAGCATGGGACTCTTGATCTCAGTAAGTTCGAGCCCCACATTGGGCACAGAGATTACTTTCAAAACATTAAACTCGGGGCGCCTGGATGGCTCAGGCGCTGAGCGTCTGCCTTCAGCTCAGGTCATGATCCCCAAATCCTGGGATCAAGCCCCATGTCGGGCTCCCTGCTCAGCAGAGAGCCTGCTTCTCTCTCTCCCCTCTGCCCCTGCTTGTGTTCCCTCTTTCGCTGTGTCTCTCCCTGTCAAAAAAATAAAAGAATAAAAAAACAAAAAAAAAAAACCCAAAACTAACAAGAAAATGTCAATAAAGGATACAGAAGGTAATCTGAAAAAAATGAAACGATCCATGTCCTTGGATAGGGTATCTTCATATTATCCACATTTCAGTTCTCTCGAAATTCGCCAGTAACTTTAAAGCAATCTTAATAAAAATTCCAGATTTTTTAAAGTACTTGATAAACCAACTCTAAAATTTATATGGAGGAATAAGTTCACATTAGAGAGGAAAGGGGAGGGTCTTGCTTTACCAAATATTAAGACAAACTACAGGGTGCCTGGGGGGCTCAGTGGGTTAAGCCTCTGCCTTCGGCTCAGGTCATGATCTCAGGGTCCTGGGATCGAGCCCCACATCGGCCTCTCTGCTTGGCAGGGAGCCTGCTTCCTCCTCTCTCTGCCTGCTTCTCTGCCTACTTGTGATTTCCCTCTGTCAAATAAATAAATCTTTAAGACAAACTACAAAGCCATAGTTGTAAAAATAGTGCGTTGCAAGAGCAGATGAACACACCAAAGGAACAGAACAGACTCCCAGGCAGACCCAGGCGTGTATAGGGACATAAAATGGCAGAGGTGGCACTTCCATTTGGTGGGGGAAAGGATGGGTTGTTCATCGTGGCTTTAGGAAAACCGAGTCACTATATGGAGAAAAAAAAATGGATCCTTACTTCATACCACATACAAAGATAGACTCCAGATGAAGTAAAGACCTAAATGTAAAGAATAAAACAATGGAGTTAATGTGGGTGCCGGGCTGGCTCAGTCGGTGGAGCGTGCACCTCTTGGTCTTGGGGTTACGAGTTTGAGCCCCACATAGGGCGTAGAGATTACTTTAAAAAAAAGAAAGAGGGGGCGCCTGGGTGGCTCAGTGGGTTACAGCCTCTGCCTTCTGCTCTGGTCATGATCCCAGGGTCCTGGGATCAAGCCCGCATCAGGCTCTCAGCTCAGCAGGGAGCCTGCTTCCCCCTCTCTGCCTGCTTCCCCCTCTCTGCCTACTTGTGATCTCTCTCTCTCTCTCTCTCTCTCTGTGGAATAAATAAATAAAATCTTTAAAAAAAAATAAAATAAAATAAAGAAAGAGGGGCATCTGAGTGGCTCAATGGGTTGGGCCTCTGCCTTCAGTTCTGGTCATGATCTCAGGGTCCTGGAATCGAGCCCCGGATCAGGCTTTCTGCTTGGCGGGGAGCCTGCTTCCCCCTCTCTCTCTGCCTGACTCTCTGCCTACTTGTGATCTCTCTCTCTCTCTCTCTCTCTCTCTCTGTCAAATAAATAAATAAATAAAATCTTAAAAAAGAAAGAAAGAAATGCATTTTTTGACTGTTCTGAAGGTGGGGAAGTCTGAGATCAGGTTCCCAGCAAGGACTCTGTCCCTAGTTTGCAGATGGCTGTCTTCCTGCTATATCCTTACAGTCAGAAAGAAAGAGAACAAACTCTCTGGTGTCTCTTAAAAGGACTCTAGTTCCATCAGATTGGTCTTCTAATCCTAATTGCCTCCCAAAACCCCATCTCCAAGCACCGTCACACTGGGGTTTAGGGATTCAACATATGAATGGGGGCAGGGTGGGAACACAAACATTCAGTTTACAGCAGTGACTTTTTTTAAAAGATTTTATTTATTTATTTGAGAGAGTATGTGTGTACTCCCCCTTCTCTGTCTCTCATGAGCGGGGCGGGGGGATGGGCGTGAGGGGGCCGAGGGAGAGGGAGGAGCAGACTCCCTGCTGAGCATCCCATACTAGCCACACTGGGTGCCCTATAACAATGACTTCTTCTTTTTTTTTAAGATTTTATTTATTTACTTGACAGAGAAAGAGATCACAAGCAGGCAGAGAGGCAGGTGGTGGGTGGGGGTGGGGGGCTGTAAGCAGGCTCCCTGCTGGGCTGGATCCCATGACTCTGAGATCATGACCTGAGCTGAAGGCAGAGGCTTAACCCACTGAGCCACCCAGGCGCCCCAATAAATAAAATCTTAAAAAAAAAAACAAACCTTAATTTTAAAAAGGCATTAAGAGAGGGGGACCGCGGTGGCTCAGGTGTTGAGAGTCTGACTTTGGCTCAGGTCATGATCCCAGGGTTCTGGGATCAAGTGCCGGAAAAAAAAAAAAAAAAGCATTAAGAGTACACTTATCAGGCGCCTGGATGGCTCAGTGGGTTAAAGCCTCTGCCTTCGGCTCAGGTCATGATCCCAGGGTCCTGGGATCGAGCCCTGCATTGGGCTGTCTGCAGAGCAGGGAGCCTGCTTCTCTGTCTCTCTCTGCCTGCCTCTCTGCCTACTAAATAAATAAAATCTTAAAAAAAAAAAAAGAGTACACTTATCTAGGGGCGCCTTGGAGGCTCAGTCCTTAAGTGTCTGCCTTCGGCTCAGGTTATGATCCCAGAGTCCTGGGATCGACCTGAATCAGGCTCTCTGCCTGGTGAGAAGCCCGCTTCTCCCTCTCCCACTCCCCCTGCTTGTCTTCCCTCTCTCACTGTGTCTCTCTCTGTCAAATAAATAAATAAAATCTTTAGGAAAAAAAAAAAGAGTACACTTATCTAAATAAGTACTGAGAAATGTATAGAGTTGTTGAATCATTATATGGTATACTTGAAACTAATATAACACTGTATCTTAATTATACTTGAATTAAAAAAAAAGTTCACACCAAAACTAAACCAAAACAAAAACATTCCTGGTAGGAACATATGCAAGGGATTATCAATAGTAATCTGAAAGAAGCTAATTAAAATAACAATGAGAGGGGTATTTTTAAGTAATCTCCACACCCAACGTGGGGCTTGAACTCACAACCCCAAGGTCAAGACTCCCCTGCTCTACTGACTAAGCCAGCCAGGCGCCCCTAAGAATTATGGGAAAATTAAACAAAGAGAAAAAATCAAACATAGCAAAGAGTCTGGAAGTGCTAGGGGTGGGAGGAAGATTGCCATTTCTTTCTTTCTTTCTTTCTTTCTTTCTTTCTTTCTTTCTTTCTTTTTTAAAATATTTTATTTATTTATTTGACAGGCAGAGATCACAAGTAGGCAGAGAGGCAGGCAGAGAGAGAGGGGAAAGCAGGCTCCCTGCTGAGCAGAGAGCCCGATGCGGGACTCGATCCCAGGACCCTGGGATCATGACCTGAGCCGAAAGCAGAGGCTTTAACCCACTGAGCCACCCAGGCGCCCCTCTTTTTTTTTTTTTTTTAATAAACATATAATGTATTATTAGCGCCAGGGCTGTGAATCGCCAGGTTTACACACTTCACAGCACTCACCATAGCACATACCCTCCCCAATGTCCACAACCCCATCACCCTCTCCCTCGCCCCCTCCCTCCAAGATTGCCATTTTCAATGGGATAGTGTGGTAAACAGAGAAGTGGCCCCCAAAATGTCTTTGTCCTAATCTCCAGAACCTGGGACTATGTTACATTATGTGGTAGAAGGGACTTTGTAGATGTGATCAAGTTAAGGGGCTTGAGGTGGGGAAGATTCTCCTGGAGTGCTCAGTGCAATTACAAGGGCCCTTCTAAGAGAGAAGCAGAGCAGGCGCCTGGGTGATTCAGTCAGTTGAGCCTCTGCCTTGGGCTCAGGTTATGATCCCAGGGTCCTGGGATCGAGTCCTGCATCGGGCTCCCTGCTCTGTGGGGGGTCTGCTGCTCCTTCTCCCTCTCCCTCTGCAGCTGCTCTGCTTGGGTCATCTCTCTCTCTCTCTTTCAAATGAATGAATAAAATGTTTTTAAAATTAAAAAAAAAAAGAGAAGCAGAGGGAAATCTGACACACAGACACACACGCACAGAAGAGAAAATGATATGAAGACGAGCAGAGCAAGATTTGAAGATACCGGCCTTGAAGGCTGGAGAGCTGGCGGCATGAGCCAGGGAAAGCCACCAGATGCTGGGAGAGGCGCAGACCGCGTGCTCTCCTGGCACCTCCAGAAGGCGGGGGCGCTGTCCACACCCCAATTTCACCCCAGTGATACTGATTTCAGACTTCTGGCCTCCAGAACGGTAGGAGAAGACATTTCTGTTGTTTTAAGCCGTGGAGTTTATTGTCATTTCTCACAGCGGCCACAGTTCTGCCACTGCTCATTCTCTCCTCACCCCTGCTCTGCCCCCTCCTCCCACTGGAGCCACTGCAGCCTCCTCCCCCGTCTCTGTCCCCCACCCACCCCAGCAATCTGGCCCACTTGTGCGACTGTGGGGGCTCTTTCTACGACAGCATCAGATTGTGCTTAGAACACACCACCGGCTTCCTTACCCTGGGTTTGTTTGTTTGTTTAATTAACAGGGGTACAGGTCTGTGATTCATCAGTTTAACACAATTTACAGCATTCACCACAGCACACACCCTCCGCCATGTCCATCCCCCAGCCACCTCATCCCTCTCACCCTCCTCCCCTCCAGCCACCCTCAGCTTGTTTCCTGACTTTGAGTCTCTTACGGTTTGTCTGTGATACAACACATTAATAAAAGAAAGAACAAGAACCATATGATCCTCTCAATAGATGCAGAGCAAGCATTTGGCAAAGTACAGCATCCGTTCCTGATCAAAACTCTTCACGGTGTTGGGATAGAGGGTATGTACCTCAATATCATCAAAACCCACAGCGAGTATCATTCTGAATGGGGAAAAACCGAGAGCTTTTCCCCTAAGGTCAGGAACACAGCAGGGATGTCCACTATCACCACTGCTATTCAACACAGTACTAGAAGTCCTAGCCTCAGCAACCAGACAACAAAAAGAAATAAAAGGCATCCGAATCGGCAAAGAAGAAGCCAAAGTCCCACTCTTTGCAGATGATATGATACTTTATATGGAAAACCCAAAGACTCCACCACCAAAACTGCCAGAACTCATACAGGAATTCAGTGAAGTGTCAGGATATAAAATCAATGCACAGAAATCATTGCATTTCTGTACACCAACAGCAAGACAGAAGAAAGAAGTTAAGGAGTTGATCCCATTTACAACTGCACCCAAAACCATAGGATATCTAGGAATAAACCTAACCAAAGAGGCAAAGAATCTGTACTCAGAAACTATAAAGTACTCATGAAAGAAATTGAGGAAGACACAAAGAAATGGAAAAGTGTCCCATGCTTGGATTGGAAGAAAAAATTTCGTGAAAATGTCTATGCTACCTAGAGCAATCTACACATTTAATGCAATCCCTATCAAAATGCCATCAACTTTTTTCTAAGAAAGGGAACAAATAATCCTAAAAGTTATATGAAACCCGAAATGACCCGAATAGCCAGAGGAATGTTGAAGAAGAAAACCAAAGTTGGTGGCATCACAATTCCAGACTTCAAGCTCTATTACAAAGCTGTCATCATCAAGACAGTATGGTACTGGCACAAAAACAGACACATGGATCAATGGAACAGAATAGAGAGCCCAGAAATGGACCCTCAACTCTGTGGTCAACTAATCTTCAACAAAGCAGGAAAGAATGTCCAATGGAAAAAAGCCAGTCTCTCCAACAAATGGTGTTGGGATAATTGGACAGCCACATGCAGAAGAATGAACCTGGACCATTTCCTTAGACCACACATGAAAATAGACTTACCCTGGGTTTTAAGGCCCTACCTACGTGGTCCGACCTTGAACTCAGTCTCAGGATTGTTGTGAGGGTCGCAAGACAGTACCCTGGCAGGGGGAAGACTGCTCAGTGACCAGGACCCCCCCACCATAGCCAGCCCGTGTCAGGACAGCACACAGGGTTCTTGGGGTCGGCACACTGCACACTTTGGGATTTATTTGTGATCTCCCAGCAGAGGCCACCCCTCTGGGGTGGGGGAGGGGAGGGATGGAATCGTGCTCATCCCACAAGGCTGTTGAGATGACCTATGTAACACCTTCAGCCTGGGTGAGGTGTCTGGTAGGTGTTCAGCCACAGGAGTTTATAATGTAAGGATCGCATTTATCATGTGCTAAAGTGCCAGGCATTGCTCTAAGTGCTTCAGATGGACCCACACACCTGGGAAGTTGGAACTTCGTTCCTATTTTGCAGATGAAAAATCGAAAGTTCCAGAAAGATGGAGGAGGTTCCTGCGGAGCCGCAGGGGACCACAGGACTTATGATATGACCCCTGTCCCCACACCTCTCCGTGCCCCTGCACTTTGCAGCCTTCCCTTCAACTGCATTTTGTTTCTTCTGTTTGTCCTCACCCACTAACGCAGTGGTTCTCATGCCTTGATGTCATTAGAAAGATGTGGGGGCTTGCTACGGATAGATTCTAGGGTCTGTTTTCAGAGCACCCTGAATCCCTAGGGCCAGGACATGGGGGGTTGGGGGGGGCAGGGATGGCATTTTCACACACCTGAGGGGATTCCGACATGGACGGCAGTAAGCCACCCCTCAGAGTAGCACAGGGAAGAAAGGTGAGGTTAGCTTCTCAGTCAGACCTGGGTTCAAATCCTAGCTCTCCCTGCCCTGATGGGTGGGGGCTTTCGGTGAGGGTGTTGTCACTCTGAGCCTAAGTTGCCTGACCTTAGGGGAGGGCTATACTCTGAAGATTAGTGCGGAAGAGGGGGATATGGGGTGGGAGGTTAGCAATGGAGCCTCCCTCAGAGGCCCAGGCAAAGCCCCCAGGGGTCTGCACACACAGAGGGTGTGCAGGGTCTGTGGCCCCACTACCAGGAGGGTATCTGTCCTAGGTCTGAGGATTCAGAACAACCTGTGTGGACAAAGACTGGGGCCACAGTGCCCTCTGGTGGCCAGATCCTTAGGCTCCAGGGTTAGGAGAAGTGACCAAAGGCTGGGACTTCCAGGATCAGTGTCCCCAACACTTGGGTGACAGGAAGATTGGGCATCAGGGTCCCAGGATGTCAGAACAGACAATAGTTCCATGCTTAGAGAGGGCAAGTGGTCACGACTTGAAAGGATTCCCTTGGAATCTCCTCCAAAAAACCCCTCCCGTACCCACAGCCTGGGTCAGGAGCCTCCTCTGGGCTCCCAGTTCTTGTGCTTTCTTACCCCAGCCTTGACCCCTCTGCCTGCACTTCCTCCTGTCTTGGCTGTCACTGTGTGGGGGTGAGTCTGTTATCCCACCAGACCGTGAGCTTAAAAGCCCAGGGCAGAGCCGGCACCTCTGTGTCCAGCCTTCCCGTTCAGAGCTAGGGACTATAATACTCTAGAAAGGAGTGAATGTGCCTGTGAACCTCTCCTTTCTCTTCGTCTTTAGCTCCAGACCCCCTGCTGGGGGGGTTTCCTTAATACAGCACATTCGTTCAGGCTGTCCTCGTGTCTGTGTGCAGGAGGGCACAGTCTGGAGCCCGCCTTTGCTGGCTGCATGCCTCAGAGCTAGAAGGTGGGGGGAGACACGGAGCGTAACATCTGTTTGATCCACTGATTTGTTCAAAAAATAATTATTGCACATTTACTACTTTTCAGGCCCTGTTCTAGGCAGTGCGAAGACAGCAGCAGATGGGACAACAAGCTCTGCCCTCACAGAGCTGATATTCTAATGGGTGGAGATAGACAATAAGTCAAATAACTAAACAGGTCTACTACACGATGACAAACTATGATAAGTATTGAAGGAAAAAGCATTTGAGAGGACAGGGTGATAGGGGATGCCATTTTACCTGAGGCTGCATCTGAGGAGGGGACATGTAGTGAGAAACCTGAATAAAGCGAGGGATGGGGCCATGTGGATATCTGGGGCAGGAACATTCTAGGCAGAGAGAAGAGCAAGTGCAAAGATCCTGTGGCTGACAGAGGACTGGTACCTTCCAGGAACAGAGAGGAGGCCATTGTGGCTGGAGCAAAGTCAGCCAAGGGAAGGGGAGAGGGAGATGAGGTCAGAAATCGGATGAGGGTTTCGGAGGGGATCAAGTAGGGCCTTGAGGGCCGAGGGAGGGCTTTGCATTTTATTCTAATTGTGAAAGAAGCCACTGGAAGTTTTGAGCTAGAGAGCATTGTGATGCCATATGTTTTAGGTAGCCCACACTGGCTGCGTCAGGGAGGACAGACTGAGAGCTGTCCAGGCAGGAGACAATGGTGGATGGTGCCAGGTGGACGCTGTGAGAGGAGAGGACTAGGTGGATCCTGGGTCTGTTTTGTGAATGTAGAGATAACAGGATTTGCTGATGGGCTTGGTGTGTGTGTGTGTGTGTGTGTGTGTGTGTGTGTGTGTGTGTGTGTGTGACAGAGAGAGAGAGAGAGAGAGAGAGAGAAAGAGGAGAGCCAATGATTGATTGCACTTAGAACAAAATCCATTTTCTTTGTAATGTCCTACAAGGCTCTACATGATCTGGGTCCTTGCTCTCTCCCCAACCTTGTCTCTCCCCTCTCTCACTCTGCTCCAGTCACAGCAGCTTTCTTACTGATCTTTCCCTTGTCAAAGCGCGTTCCCTTTCCCCTCCTGTTGCCTGGCTGGAACTTCTCATGTCTCAGCTCGAATGCCATCTCCTCAGAGAAGCCACTTTATAGCATTCATAATTCTCTAAAATGATTTTGTCTCTTTATTTTCTTCTTTATCACCTGTCTTTCTCCATGAAAAGGTCAGCTCCTTGAGGGCAGCGACTTTGTTGGGTCACTGCTATATGCCACCGTGTCCAGAAGAGTGCCTGGCACCTGGCAGGCACTGAATAAGTGAACAAAGGCAGTGGTTAACCCCTGTGCTTGTCTACACGTTGGCTTACACAGAAGAGACACCAGACCCGCAAGCACAGACAAGGATACACGACAGATCCTCGGGTCATCCACATACCCAGGGGAGACCCAGAGGCCAGGGACCACCTGCTCTCACGCCGACGGGTCCTGGAGGATGGAGAGCCGGAGATGGAAATGGAGCACCCTCAGGGAGGAGTAAAGGATGCTCTGGGACGAGCCCAGCCCCGCCCTGTATCCTCAGCAGCCAATGGGCGTGTGGTCCTCCCGGCGCCCCCTGGGACGTGTAGTCCGGCCAGGGGCGCCCTTGGGCGCCGCCGCGCGCCCCTAGACTCCACGTCCCGTCGTGCGCCGGGAGGTGCGGGGATTGGCCGAGCCCCGCCCCCGGCCCGCCCCGCTCGGCTCGCGCCGCAGCCCCAAGAATGAATGAAATCGTAGCGCGCTGGGCGGCAGAGCGGGCGGCGCAGGCCGGGCTGGGCCCGCGCGCGGCGGCAGCAGCGCCCCGGGCCGGAGGCGGCCCAGCCGAGCGGGCCATGGCCACCGCCATTCAGAACCCGCTCAAGTCGTGAGTGTCCCCGCCGTCCACGTCCCTCCATCCTGCCCTCATCCCCGACCCTTCCCCCGCCCTCGCTGGGGAAGGGGACGCGGCGCTGGGAAGGTAGTTTAATGGGGAACCCCAGAACGCCCCCCGACCCCTGGGGGACCCGCCGCCCCTTGTTGTCCCCTGGGGTTGCGGGCGGGAGCCCCTTCAGGGTCGCGGGGGCGTCTCTTCTTTGTCGCTGTCAGTGAAGGAATGTGGCGCGGGCTGGGGGGTGGCGGAGGCCGTTTCCCCACCCAGAGTGGGGGTAGGGGCTTCCCTCTCCTCCTCCTTCATCTCTCCTCCTCCGCGCCTCCGGGGGCGCCGGGCCCGCCCCGGCATAGGGCTGGGAGTACGAACGCTTAAGTCCAGACCTCAGTCTCCGGGGTCCTCACCACCTTCTTTCCTCACATCAGAACCTTTCTCTTTCCCCCCTCTTTCTCTGGGGCCTCGGCCCGCGCGACCGCAGGGTGGGAGCTGAGACGTCGGGGGTCCTGTCTCCCCTTTTTCCTCCCCCGGTCTTCAGGACCTAGAAGCTCTGACGACCAGGTCAGCTTAGACCGTGGGATCGCTCCTTCTCCCTGCCCATAGACATCTAACAAGAGCATCTCTCATCCCTTGGGGACCGGATGCCTCTGGAGAGGATGCTGGCAGCGCCCTCAATCTCGGGGGATTCCCTCCCTTTCTCCCTGTCCGCGTCCCTCCTCCGAGCGTTAGCTTCCTCCTGGGCCCGACAGCTGGGAACCTGGACGCCTGGGTTCAAGCCCAGCCCTGTCCCATCCCTCCCCTGTCCTAGCCATCCCTCGCTCTGGCCACCTCTCTTCTTCTCTTTCTTTCTATCTCTCTCTCGCGCTCCCTCTTCGGGATCCCGGACTCCCGGGTCCCAGCGCTCCCCACCCCCTTTCCTCTGGCGGTGACAGCAGGCTCAGAGTGACAGGCGCGCGGCCGTTCCCGCCCTCCCTCCTCGGCTGGCGAGAGCGGCACTCCCCTCCCCCTCCTCCCCGGCCTGGGGGAGGAGGCGGAGGGCGAACGCCCGCGGCGCTGCACAAAGGGGCTAGGGCGACCTGCCCCCCAACCCCGCTTCCCCCAACCAGTCGCGCTCGCCGCCTTGACCTTGAGCAACGCGTGCTGGCGGTTGGGGAGGGAGAAGGGGCGGGAGTGCCCCCCACCCTCCCAAGGGCTGTGTCTCACGGCCGGACCCAAGGCCCCCAGTAGTTTATGGTTTCTGGCAGGGGCTTGTTGGGAGAGGAGGGGGAGGCGGGGGTCAATAGGCACGCGCCCACACGCGTGGCTTTGCGGTGAGCCAGAGAGCATACAGGGCATGTGTGCGGAGCTGGGGTCAGTGTGAGGAGGTGTGTGATGGTGACAACCTTCTGCTTCCCTCTCACTCTCTTACACACACACAGATGTGTCTGCTATGAGGAACACCCTCGATCGGGCTGGGACAGGGTTCCTGTACAGGTTGGTGGATCTCCAGGCACTCTGGCCTCCTCACCCTGACCCTGGAGCCCAGACCTCTCGGAGGAGGCCCCAGGAAGCGCTGGCGTGGGAGTGCCAGAGCCCTTACTTTGCCCTTCTCTGCTTTCATCCTGGGAAAGGTCTGCAAGGTTGAGGGGTGAGGGTAGGAACTGGCTTCTGAAGGAAGGTGAGAGCCAAATCCTCTTGGGAGTGGGAGAGTGGACCGAGCAGGCCTAGAGGTTCTGACTGCCCAGTTTCAAACCTCATCCTTTGCTATTAATTCACTCCCCTTAATTCACTCCCCTTCTCCCCCTCCTCCAGAGCCTCAGTGTTACCATCTGTGTATTGGGGAATCATAACAGTGCCTATGACCTCAAGGGGCTGTTGTGGTCTTTGTAAAGCACTTGGTACAGAGCCTGACTCTGCCTAAATATACTAATTATTATTAGTAGTATCAATATTGGTTTCTCACGTGGTCCACGGTCCGTGTAGGGTATTTCAGGGGCCTGGAGGCCGGAATGAGGTTAGGTGGGAGTGGCAGCACCCTTCTCTGCTCTCACCTTCTGAGGGGTCTGCAGGGATGAGGGTGGGCGCTAGGGCAAGGAGGACTGCTTCGGCAAGGGAGTTCAAGTGTGGGAGAGGGATCTGTGAAGGTGACCAGGGGCGAGAAAAGGGAGGGAAGTGTCAGTTGTGTCGGCTCTGCGGGTCAGTCGTGCTGCTAGACAAGGGCCACCAGGGAGGGGATGGGCTATATTCTACACTCAGGCCCCAAACTGGTCAAATTGATGTAAGCGTTCTGGGGTGGGGCAGGAGGGAGCTGGAGTGTCTGAGGCTGGAGGTGTGGGGAGCAAGTGTAATGTGTTGGGGGACCTGTGAGGGTGGTGCGAGGTGTGAGAGGAAGGTGGCAAGGGCACTCTGGGAGCTGAGCTGATGGGCAAGGAGGGGGGCGTGCGAGGGCTTTCTGCGGGTGAGGTGTGGGGTGGCTGGTATAGGAGCCTGGAGGCCAGCGTGAGCCTGGGGGTACCAGCGTCCCTGACTTACTCCCCTTGCCACCTACTCTAGGCCAGATGTGAAGCCGAGACCCACTGTGTCCTGTTGGCAGTGGGGGAGGGAGAAGGTCGAGGCCTTACCTGGGGGAGATCGGGGGAGAGTTTGGGGAAGGGGTCTAAGACTAGGGGTGTGTGTGTTTAGAAGTGATAAGTGTGGAAGACACTGAGGGTGTTTCTCTCACCAGAGAGTAGGTGGAGGCTTCAAGTGACAAAAGAGGTGAAGGCTAGTCTGCCTCTCTGTCAGCTGGAGAGCCCCCTGGTGAGCAAGGACATTTGTGGGCGTTTTTATCCATGGGGGGGGTGCACAGGGGGGCTCAAACTGGAGCATAAACTTTGGACCAGGGGGATTCCAGGTGAGCCATGGCGTGGCCTGGTGGGGCAGCTCACTGTCTGGAGATCCCTTAGGGTGCAGTCTATGTGGGTGACAGTGGGAGAAAGAAGGAGGTAGGATTCATTCTGGTACAGATATCCAGGGGAGTGAATCCTTCTCTTAGTCCCACCCTCAAACCGTGGCCACGGGCTGAGGGCATGTAATTTCCCCTCCCTCTGCCTCCCATTGCTTATCTGGAAAATAGGCATAAAAATAGCATCCCCCGGGGCGCCTGGGTGGCTCAGTGGGTTGAGCCGCTGCCTTCGGCTCAGGTCATGATCCCAGGTCCTGGGTTCGAGCCCCACATCGGGCTTTCTGCTCAGCAGGGAGCCTGCTTACTCCTCTCTCTCTGCCTGCCTCTCTGCTTACTTGTGATTTCTCTCTGTCAAATAAATAAATAAAATCTTAAAAAAAAAATAGCATCCCCTCAGAGGGTCATTATGAGGATTGTAGGAGTTACTCCTGTTGAAGTATTTAGAACTGTGTCAGGCACAGGGTGGGTACTCAGTATATTTATTTAATCATTCGACAAAAACTTACTGAGCATCTACTTGTGTCAGGCATTATTCTTTCTAGAAATGGTTGGCTATCACCATTTTACATCTAACTGCATATCAGATCCTCTGGAGTGAATTTACTGAACGTCTACTACCTGCTAGGTACTTTTTAAAAGAAAGGGTGCCTTTTACCTTTATGGGGGTTCCTGGGTGGCTTAGTCCATTAAGCGACGGATTCTTTTTTTTTTCTTTTTTTTTTTAAGATTTTATTTATTTATTTGACAGAGAGATCACAAGTAGGCAGAGAGGCAGGCAGAGAGAGGGGGAAGCAGGGTCTGTACTGAGCAGAGAGCCCAACACAGGGCTTGATCCCAGGACCCTGAGATCAGGGCCTGGGCCCAAGGCAGAGGCTTAACCCACTGAGCCACCCAGGGGCCCCAAGCGACGGATTCTTGATTTCAACTCAGATCTGGATTTCCCGGAGCCACGGGGTGGACTCCACACTGGGCATGGGAAAAAATAAAAAATAAAAACATTTTGTGCATATTTACTTATTTAATCCTTACAACAATCCAGTGAGGCATTACCCTCATTTTACAGATGAGGAAACTGAGGCCCAGAAAGGTTAAGTCATTTGCCCAAGGCCACATGGCCATCGAATTTGCAGAGCCAGGATTTGAACCTGCAAGGTGTGGGTAGGGCTTCTTCCAAATGCGGAGCTGAGGGGCCTGCGGAAGGACGCGCTGGACCAGGGCGGGGTCGCTGTGAGAGGGACTGCGGGTGTGGGACAGATAAGGTTCTCCCGAGCTGGGGGCGGGTGTGTGTGTGTGTGTGTGTGTGTGTGTGCGCGCGCGCGCGCGCGCGCTGGGGATGAGGGAGGGAGACGTGTCAGGGAGCCAAGTGCAGACTTGCCGGTGGGGACGTTTGTGTGGGCACCTCTAAGGTATCTCTAAGTCTCATGGCTTCGAAGTGTTTGTGTGAGTGTAAATGTATGTGAGTCTGTGAAAGTGGGAGGGAAGTGTGCGTGAGTCTGCGTGGGAGGCTGTGAGTATACGTGTGAATGTGTGTGTAAACTGCCGTACGTGGGTGTGTGCGAGTCCAGGTGTGCATGTGTGAGTGGATGCCCGGGACACTAGATGCGCGTAAGAGCGCACGGGTGTCACTGACCGTGTGCGCTCCCTGGGCCTCACCTCTGTGCCCCCTTCTTCGCGGGGTCCAGGCAGCCCCCAGGCCAGGGACTACCACTCCCAGCATGGCCCGGGCGGGCCCGCCCTGCCGTTGTGATTGGCTGTGGCCCCGGTGCTCCCGCCCCGCGGGAATGAATGGATGGGCGGCCTCAGCGCCCGCCCGAGCGCTGGGAGGACCGACCCGGCGGGGACCTGCTGGGGGCAGGACCCGGGGAGCAAGATGGCCACGGTCATCCCCGGCCCCCTGAGGTGCTGCGGGCCGGCGGAAGGCGGGAGAGGGCGCGCGGGCGGGTCTGCGCGGGCGCGCGCGCGCGCGTGTATGTGTGTGTGTGTGTGTGTGTGTGTGTGTGTGTGGCGGCCGGGGGTGGGGCCGATGGGGTGTCTGGGGGGCTGTCACTGTGGGCCGTGCTGCGCGGGGGTGCGAATGTGTGTGATTGTGGGTCTTTGGCAAGAAAGGTGTCCGATGCGCTGCTCCTGGAGGAGCGGAGGGTGTGGAGAAACTCGGAGTCCTCTTCGGGTCCTTTTCGGGGGAAGGGGGTCATGTCTGGCCCCGCGACCTCCGGGTTGGGGAGAGAGTGAAATGGCCTGGGGGTGCGGGAGCCTTGGTAAACTTGGGTGAAGCCCACACTACCTTTGTCTTGGCATGTGGAGTGCGTGTCACTTGTTTGTATTATTATTATTTTTTAATGTGTATGTGGATATGTGTTTATTTTAGTCTACACTAGGTATCTTTGGATATTTTGGTCTTTGAGTGTGTGTACATGTCCTTTAAAACTGCATCATTTGTGTTCTGTGTCTGGATTGGTAGGCATGTGTTTATTTATGTGTACATTTTTGTGTGAATATGGGTGCATTTGTCTATTCCTATGTTGTCTATGTGTGTATCTTTGTGTGACTATGTGGTATTTTAGATGTTGGTTTCTATATTGTGTATCTTTGTGATTGTGTGTGTGTGCCTGTCCTGTGTGAATCTGCGATTTCTTTGTATAGTGTGCCTGGATATTGTGTGTGTGTGGTTTGTTGTTGTGTCCTTGGGTATGTAAGTGCATGTGTGGGTAGTTTGTTTTAACATTCTTCTCATAATATTTGTGTATCTCTGTGTGTCTTTGGATGCGCGTGTATAGTGCTGTGTATGCGATCTGTTTGCATGTTGTGTGTCTTTGTGAGGGTGCTTTGTTTATGTTGTGTGTCTTTGGAGATGTGTGTATTTGTGCATGGATAGATGTGTGATGTGTCTGTATCTACACTAGGTGACTTTGATGTTTGTGTTTTTTTCAGTAGATACCTGTATGCACATATGTGAGATTTGTCTGTTTCTCCTTTGTGAGTTTTGGGATATGTCTCTCTTTGTGTGTGAATCCTGTGTGGTTTGGTTGTGTTGTGTATTTTGATACGTGCGTATATGGATAGGTCCTGGTGTATTTTTGTCTGTTTCTGTATTGTGTGTATCTTACTCGGTTGGTTCCAGGCCTGCTTGGGCCCTGGGTTGGGGAGCTCCTGAGTCCAGGAGTGACAGGAGGGGAGTGGTGAGGTTGAAGAAGTCCCCCCACCCATTCCTGAGGGGTGCACTGAGAGAGGAGTGCTGGGCAGGCAGGTGCCCCTGCCCTTGCTGACAGCCGCTCGCCTGCTCACTCTCCCACTCGCAGCCTAGGCGAGGACTTCTACCGCGAGGCCATCGAGCACTGCCGCAGCTACAACGCGCGCCTGTGCGCCGAGCGCAGCCTGCGCCTGCCGTTCCTCGACTCGCAGACCGGCGTGGCCCAGAACAACTGCTACATCTGGATGGAAAAGACCCACCGCGGCCCTGGTACCTGCCAGGAGGATGGGGGCGGGGCGGGGCGGGGCAGCCGGCCTTCTTGTGTTCTCATGGCCCTTCCCTTGGCCCTTTGGCCTTCTCACTCCAGGTTTGGCCCCCGGACAGATCTACACATACCCTGCGCGCTGTTGGAGGAAGAAACGGAGACTCAACATCCTGGAGGACCCCAGACTCCGGCCCTGCGAGTACAAGATTGGTGGGTGGAGCTTCAAGCTGTGCCCAGAGTGGCCCCATCAGTGCCCCGAGACCACGCTGATAAGTGTGTGGTGATGCCAGTGGGGATCTGACCATTTACCTTTCCCTCGTAGCCAGGGTCTGTAGGTCTGTATCTGGGTGTAGCCCAGACCTTCCCCAGTTTTCTCTGAGTGACTGGGCTAAGGGCTTGGACTGTATCTTTTCCTCCTTGGGCTGAGGTATATGGGGGCAGAGTGGGTGGATCTTCCCCGGGTGAGCCAGGATATACCAGTGTCTGGCTGTATTTCTTCCTATGGGTGCCTGCATGTATCTGGATGTGTCAGAGTGTCTTTCCATCCACAGTGGAGTGTATCTAAGTGTCTCTGTGTTTAGGTGTTTCCAGGAGTACTTGAGGGTTTATTTGGTCTTGTGTGTGTCTGGTCTAGCCCAGTATCCAGCGGTTCCTGAGTGTGTCTGGGTGTATCAGGGTGTCTGGCCGTCTCTTCTTTGAGGGTCCAGATGCTTTGGAATGTCTGTGAGAATCTCTTCCCCTAGTGGCTGTGTATTAGGTATATTTCTGCCCATGCGTGCCTGTCCAGCCAGAGAGTCAAGGCTTCCTTACTTCAGTTGTGACAAGGGCTATCAGAGACACTGGCACTTTCTTGTCTCTTGTCTGGGTGTATCCAAGGGTCTGTGTGGGTGCAGGTGTATTGAAGTGTATCTGCTGTGTCTTTCTGGGTGTGTCTGTCTGCCTCAGAGGACTGCATCTCCCCTGTGTATGTTCACCTGTAACCATCCGAGTGATTCTCTCTAGGTGTGTCTGTCTCTTCTGCCTGTGTGTCCAGGTGTAGGGTAGGGTCTCGCTGTGTCTTCCTTATGTGGATCTAGGGAGTGCTGATGGCTTAATGTCTCTTTCTGATTGTCTCCGGGTATATCCAAGGGCTTGGATGTGTTTCCTCCACGTGTCTGGGTGTATCTCTTCCTTTGTGTGCCTGGCTGTCTCAAGATGATCGGTCTGTATCTCCCATGTGCATCATGGTTGAGTATCTGTATCTCTCCATTTGCATCCACGTGTAGTGAGGGTCTGACAGTGCCTTCTGAATGGGTCTGAGTGGATCTGAGGGTCTGGCTGGGTCTTTCCCAGGGTCTCAGCAGCCTTTCCAGCATGTATGATTGCATCTTTGGGTCTTGTTACTGGTTGAGTATAGGAAAGCCTCTTTCCCGAAGTAAAGGGCTTGGTTCCCTGAACTGGGCTGTTTGAGGACTCCTCCAGGGACAACTTCCCCATTTGACCCCACCCTGGCCTTGTCCCCAGACTGTGAGGCACCCCTGAAGAAGGAGGGCGGCCTCCCGGAAGGGCCAGTTCTTGAGGCGCTACTGTGTGCTGAGACTGGGGAGAAGAAGATTGAGTTGAAGGAGGAGGAGACCATTATGGACTGCCAGGTGGGACCACCCCTCGGGGGCCCCAGTTGCCTTTTCACCCCCGGCCACCTGCCCTGGCCTATCCTAGTCCTGCTCAGCAATTTCTCCCGGTTCCCTTGGGCTTTTGGGCATCCTAAGTCTCCATCCTTCCACACCTCTTCTCTTTTTGGAAGACCTCTTGACTTCCCTTGCTCCCCGCAATCTCCAGCTGTGTCCAAAACCCCTACGAAGCAGGATGGTGTCCCCCATTTTCTTGACCTCCATCTCCCTTCTCCTGGTGCCCAGAAACAGCAGCTGCTGGAGTTTCCACATGATCTCGAGGTGGAAGACTTGGAGGATGACATTCCCAGGAGGAAGAACAGAGCTAAAGGAAAGGTATTACCCCCCTGTTCTTCTTCATCACCCCTCTCTTCAGTGACAGATCCCATGTACTGAGCATGCACAATGGTTAGGCCCTGCCTCCGGTTGATCTCATTTAATCCTCAGAGCAGCCTGAAGGGGTGTGTGTGTGTGTGTGTGTGTGTGTGTATTTTATACCCATTTTACAGATGAGCAACCCGAGGCTTGGATATTATTAAGTCATTTGCAAAGCTGAGATTGTACAGTGGGTTAGAACCCACTTTATGCCCATGCCATAGATGAGGAAACCGAACCTCAGAGAGGTCGAGGCCCAAAGTTAGGCAGTGGCAGAGCCACGGTTCACCTTTTGGGCTCAAATGATGAAAGTTCTTTGAGTTCCCTCCCTTTATTGGCCGCTGACCCTGACTCTCCCCCCAGGCATACGGCATCGGGGGTCTCCGGAAACGCCAGGACACCGCTTCCCTGGAGGACCGAGACAAGCCGTATGTCTGTGATAGTGAGTCCTTCTGAAGAGGGGGAAAGAGAGAGAGTGGGGCCTAGAGACTTCTCCCCCGCTGGCCCCCTCCCTCCTGTTCTAGAGCCCGGTGGGAGGAGATGCTCAGGCCTCTGGCAGAGGGGGGAGGCGTGATCCCCGAGGCCAGGGTGGAGGCCGCAGGGGCCAGGAGGGTTGACGGGCCCTCCCTGCTCGCTCTCCAGTCTGTGGGAAACGGTATAAGAACCGGCCAGGGCTCAGCTACCACTACACCCACACCCACCTGGCTGAGGAGGAGGGGGAGGAGAACGCCGAGCGCCACGCCCTGCCCTTCCACCGGAAAAACAACCATAAACGTGAGCAGGCAGGCGGGCTGTGGGGCAGTGAGGGACCCTGGGAGTGGGGGCTGAGGAGCCTGGGAGGGAGGGGGCACGTTAGACATTTCTGGAAAATCTCCAGCTCAGCGGTCCCCTCCCCCCACCGACCATGGGGATGCTGGCTCTGGGGTTGCCATGGCAACCAACCATCTCTCCCTCGCTCCTGGCCGGGCATAATATTTCTGGGTCTGATTTATTGTTTCAATTAGAGCTTGGGGAGGGGGGTGATAGATAACTCCCCTCCCTCCCTTTCTCCCTTCTCTGCAAAGCTTGGGCCTAAGGGCAGGGTCCGTGGCCTGGGAGCCTTCGGCGCCTGCCCATGCCAACCCCGTGCCAACCCTGACAGCTGAGGGATGGGGGAGGGCTCAGGGGAGGCTCTGCCAGGGGAGAAACTGTCTTCCCACCCACCTCCTAGTGGGAGAGGGCAGACTCTTCATCCCGTCCCTGCTCCACCCCCAGGCACCTCTGTGTTCAGGATTTTTCTTCTCAATGTCCGTCTGTCTCCATGCCAGATCTTGGCCAGTGGTGTCCCTGGTTTTCATCTAGTTGGGGCTCAGGTGGCACTGGTTTAGGAGAAGGGTGTGTGAATGGGGAAGCTGGGGCTCTTCCGAAAGCCCTTCTTTGCAGTTTTACCTAAGAGAGAGGATGTGTGAGTTGTCCTCAGAGAGTTTGGGGTTCCTGAGGAGAATTATCTGGGTCCCCGACTCTGTTCTGCTTGTGGCCACAGCTCGGGGGTAGCCAGTCTCTCTCTTTACCTCCCCCGTGCCTGGAAAAAGGGGTCCACTGCTGGGGCGGAGGCTGGGGGCAGGTGGGGAGCCTTGCCTATGGTGAGAGCCCTTCTCTCTGTCCCCCCAACCCCAGAGTTTTACAAAGAATTGGCCTGGGTCCCTGAGGCACAGAGGAAACACACAGGTAGGGACGCCTCCCTCTGCCCCGAATTCTACAGCAGCCTTTGACTAGGTGCTCCTGCCTGTCCACGTCAAATCCCGCCCTGCTGTCTTTCAGCCAAGAAGGCACCTGACGGCACTGTCATCCCCAACGGCTACTGTGACTTCTGCCTGGGTGGCTCCAAGAAGACGGGGTGTCCCGAGGACCTCATCTCCTGTGCTGACTGTGGGCGATCAGGTGATACCCCATCTGAGGTTGCTGGGGGCCAGGGTGGAGGGCACCCCAGGAGTCCAGATCTGGAGGGTAGGAAGGCAGAGAAGTGCAGCCTGGTGGGGCAGGATGGGGGTACGACCCGGAACTGGTGGAGTGGAGTCCACTGCGGGAAACTGAGGGGGGCCAGAAGGGCTCTGGGAATAATAGGAGGTGGTGGTCACGGCATTACTGGTAGTGGCCCACACTTCTCACGGCGAGGGGTACTGAAAGCTGGCCGCCAAGGCACTGTGGGTAGCAGACTATGATAGCGAGTAATGGATGACCACTGGCTGGGTACCGTGGATAACCAGCGGCGCTTGCCACGGGCTTGTGGCTCACAGAATGTGGCTTCCCAGGGTGGGCTGGTAGGTAATAGACTGTGGTTGCCTCAGCACAGTGGGGAATGACTTGCGGTTGTCATGGTATTAAGGGGAGTGCATGTGATACGGTTGTCATGGTGACTGGGTGCCGTGGCCTGTAGCTGTCGGGGCCCTCGGGTAATGGCTGAGGGGGTCTTGGAACCGGGGCAGTGGGACGGCATTGTACGGAAGTGTCAGGAAGAAGTTGGTTACTGGGGTCTCCTTCAAAATGGGCTGGGGCTGCAGGGAACCCAGAGTGTGGGGACCCCACTGTGACAGGTAGTTGCCATGGCGCCGTGGCCGGGAGACTGTGGTTGCCACGTTACTGTGGTTAACAGAACCTGTTGGCCATTCTGCTGTGGGTAATGGAATGTGGCTGCCTCAGCACAGTGGTTAACAGAATGTGGCTGCCCGGGTGTTGTGGGTGGTAGAGAGTGGTTGCCACAGCACTGTGGGTAATGGAATGCGGTTGCCATGGTATTCCGGGGAGCAGAATGTGGTTACCATGGTGGCTGGGTAGGAGCCTGGTGGCCACGGAAGCGGCAGCGTGTGGTGTGGTCGCAGGGCACCGTGAGCAGGGCGGAGGGGGTGGGGGAGCCGTCTCCTCCCCGGGGCTCAGCGGCCCCCAGGGGCACGATGACCCCTAACAGCATCCCTGCCCCTCGGCCCCCAGGACACCCCTCATGTTTACAGTTTACGGTGAACATGACAGCGGCCGTGCGCACCTACCGCTGGCAGTGCATCGAGTGCAAGTCGTGCAGCCTGTGCGGCACCTCGGAGAACGACGTGAGTGCGCGGCCGCCCCCGGGCCACGCCCCCCGGCGGCCCCTCCCGCCCTGCCCCTCCGCCAGCCCTTGCCCTCGGGGCCTCCCGGAGCCCCTCCCCGGGGAGCAGCCCCTCGGTGGGGAGCGCTCGTAACCTGTGTTATTGTTATTGTTAGTGGCCATTAACTGAGCCCGGCACTTAGCGCTTAGTGCTCGTCGCTCTCTGACTCCTCCCAACCACCCTCAGAGGTAGGTGCTCTGGTCCCCGCTTCACAGAGAAGAAACCGGGCTCAGAGAGGGGAGAGGCCACCCAGCTAGGACGTCAGTAGAACGGGGACCCAAACCCTCATCCATGGCCTCTAGAGCCGGTCTCAGGCCATCTGGGTATCCTGTTAAAGTGTTCCACAGAATCTGTAAGACCCAGACTAGGAGCTGCCAATGGGACGACCTCAGGGGTGTTCTGCAAAGATCTCGGAGCCCCTTCTTGTGGGAGGGCCCACCTTCCCCAGCCCCTCTGACCTACCCCTGCCCCAGCCCCCCCACCCCGGTTTCTGGTGCCCGTGCCCCCAGGGTGCCAGCTGGGCGGGTCTCACCCCCCAGGACCAGCTGCTGTTTTGTGATGACTGCGATCGGGGTTACCACATGTACTGCCTGAGTCCCCCCATGGCGGAGCCCCCGGAAGGTGAGAGAAGAGGTGGGCACCACGGGCGGGGTGGGGGTGTTGAAAAGTAGTCTTCCTGCCTGTGAAGACCCAGGACCGGGGCTGCTGGCTGGGAGGGAGTCAGGACAGCCCTTCTGGGACCAGGACCTTACTCCCTGTCCCCACCGCACCACAGGGAGCTGGAGTTGTCACCTCTGTCTTCGGCACCTGAAAGAGAAGGCCTCTGCCTACATCACTCTCACCTAGGCCTGGCTCTGGCTCACCTGGACCTCTGGGGTGGTGCTTCCTGATCTGCCTCTTGGAGCTCCTCCACGCTCTCCCTGCCCTCAGTGCCCCATAGTGGGAGGGGGAGGGGGGAGCCCAAGAGGGGGCTGGGCCACCCCCTTCCCTCTGTGCAAGTGGAATGTTTGCCCTGTGGGTTGGTGGGCCCAGTAGGGCCCCTCTCCCTTCCTCCCTCCTTCCCCATCCCTTGGCAAATGGGCACCAGGGGCTTCTGCTCCCCTCAAAGCCATACCCCGCCTCTGGGCGGGCATGAGGGGTGGTAGATGCCAGCCCGGGGCACGGACACAGCGTTTTTCTAAAGAAAAAGTCAAAAAGTTAAAAAAAAAAAAAAGAAATTAATATATACAAAGAGTCCTATAAGGCCTGGCCTGGTGGAGGGGGCACTGCTGAGCGCATCCACTGGGCACCAGTCTATGCCAGCTTCCTGCCTAGCAGCCCCACCCCCCAGTTTCTGGAGTTGCAGCTGTCCCACCTCCTCACCCCAAGTGGGCACCATTTCCCCCTTGTGCCCAGGGCAGGTGGGTGTGGTGTCCACCTTCGCCCCCTCAATGGTGCCCACCGTGGATACTGCATGACGTGAACCATGGTTTTGAACTCCATTCCTGGTCCCTCCCTGAGAGCCCCGCCCTGGCCTCTGCCTGCTGTGGCTGGGGCCTGCCATGGCTGGTGGGCGTTGGCTGGGGGGCCGGGCGGCCCCTGCCCAGCGCCTGCTGGAATGAGAAGCACAGACTCTGCAACGGACTAGTTTTTCCTCCTTCCCCTGCTCCAGTTCCCCACCGGCCAGGCCGGGCTGCCCCCCTGCCACCCTCGCTGGCCATTTTGGGGGTAGCGAGGGGGCGTGGTTGTTTCTTGTGGTTGTGTGTGTTTGTTGTTCGGGTTTAAAAAAAAGGGAAATTGAGACTGCAAGTGGGGGAGGTGGTGGGCTTGGGGGTCTCCCCCAATCCAGGCATGCCCCCCCTTGTAAACGAGTCTCCTTTATTGCCTGCCTCTGCTGTGAATTAACTTGTTCTGTGTATTAAACTGGGCCTGACCCCTCTGCCCACGACTGCCTCGTTCTCCAGGCTGAACTGGGGGGCATCGCCAGGAAGGGGAGATGGGGGCCTTGTTGAGGGAGAACTGACCAAGATGAACAGCTGGAGTTGGTCCCACCTCCCTCTCCCTCCATCTCCCCCCCTTTGCACCCCGCCTTTCTCTGGCTTTGTCCCAGCTCCTCCCAGCCTCACGGGAAAGGAGAGGGGGGATGGGGTGGAGGGGGCTCCCACCCAGCCAGCTGTGGTTGCCCTGGCAACGGACTGCTGCAGCTGCGGCAAGCAGCAGTGAGGGGGGAGGCAGGAGCTGGGGCCTGGGGGGAAGGGATGGAAAGATGAAGAGGCCGCTCTCCCCAGCTAGGGTAGGGGGTGGGAGTGCCAGGAGCACCTCCTCCTAATCTACCCGACCTCACCTGGGTCCCCCATCCCAGGGATGTTGGGAGGGAGGCAGATTTGGGCCAGGCAGGATGAGGAGAGAACCAGGACACCGAGAGATCAAGAGAGAGACAGAGAGCCACACATTTATAGACAATCGGAACAAGAGCAGGAGAGGGAAGAAACAGATTTGGAGAGAGAGGTAGATGAGCGAGCCACAGGAGTGACGGGGGGAAGAGAACAGAAGAAAGATGGAGATTCAGTGGGAGAGGAAATAATAGTAAGAAGAAATAGCAGACACATCAGGGAGAGACAGAAGGAGGAAGTCGAGAGTGATCTGAAGAAGCAGGAGAGATTCAAGGAGGGGAGGCAGAGAACCCCGGCACATAAATTAGGAGAGAGACAGAAGAATAAGAGGGAACCACATTTGGGGAGAGAGAGACAGGATCCGGGGACAGGTAGAGTCCAAGGACAATGACACCAAGATGAGACTTAAGGGGAGAGGAAAAAGAATTTAGGGGACAATAGAGAAATGTGGAGAGAGCCAAAGGTATGAAGGGCTTCAGAGGTTGGCTGGGGACTGAGCCAGGGGTGATGGGCGGGAGACTGGGGGAGGGTCCAAGAGGGCACCCGCTGGAGAGATGGGGACGTGGCCGGGGAAGTTGAAAACTGGGGCAAGATGGGGAAGGGACCAGCAGGGCACAGTGTGGGTGCGAGTTGCGGGGCGTTGGACGTTGGTGTGTGTCACAGGCGCCAGGAGAGGATGTGAGAACAGCTTGTTCCACCGTTCCCATGCTGGGTGGGGGGGGAGGGCGGCACGGGGAGAAGATGGGGCCTCAAGGAGGGTGGAGACTGGGAGAGTGTCTGGAACACTCTAGAATTTTTAGGAGATGTGGAAATAGCTGGTCCACCTCCTCTGGAAAAAGGATATATACCCGTTTTGGAAAAAGATATTCTTTGTGGGGGGGGGAGGGGAGAGGCTGAGTCAGAGAAGCATCAGGTTTTAGCTCAGAGATGAAGACTCAGTGACAGGTAAGGGGTGAGGTGGGCCAGGAAGACTTAGCCACCTGGCCAGCCAGCCCTGTCACGAGGCTGGACTGCTTCTTGGATCCGGACTTCCCACAAGAGGCTATACCTTAGATTTTCACGTGGAATTATAAGATTTAGAAAATCAGTGAGACCCTGATCCTCAGGTCAAACTGCAAGTGTTTCAACAGGGTAGCTGCGGAGCCAGGCCGGGAGAGCCCCTAGAGGGAGGTGTGGCCCAGGGGCGAAGTTACAGGGGTACCCCCGCCTCATTCTGTCCCCCCCAACAGCGCCCCCCCACCCCGGCCTGGAAGCAGAGGCTGATTTGCACCCAAAACCACCAACCAGATGACAG
Source organism: Lutra lutra (assembly GCF_902655055.1). Taxonomy (NCBI): domain Eukaryota; kingdom Metazoa; phylum Chordata; class Mammalia; order Carnivora; family Mustelidae; genus Lutra; species Lutra lutra. The sequence goes on along the minus strand of NC_062294.1, from coordinate 45,535,292 downwards.
GCAGTGGGAGGCCTCCTCCCACCGAGGAGGGTGTGGATATGCAAATAAGCCAGCGCCGGGAGGGTGTGGCCTGGGGAGGCCGCAGCCAAAGGAGGCAGGGGCCCCTTGGCTCTGAGTCCCGCTGCAAAGGATTTACCGAGCTGGAAATCCGGCTGTCTGTACAACCTCCACATTTTTAAAAGTTTGACCACTAAATCTAAAACCGGCACACTCCGTGGGCCTGGTCTGGCTTTCTGGCCGCTAGAAATTATTTCCTTGGTGCAAACTCTCCCTTTCTTCAACTTAAGTACTTTTTACCTTCTGAGCGCTGGATTCCTGTCATTTGGGTTTCAAGGAAAGGAAGTCTGCAAGGCTGGTGCTGAGGGAAGAGAGAGAGAGAGAGAGAGAGTGTGTGTGTGTGTGTGTGTGTGTGTGAGAGAGAGAGAGCGAGCGAGCACGAGCCTGCAGAGAGCAAGCGTGCGTTTGGGACAAGTGGGACACGAGGAGGGGGCTGATGGTGGACCACACCCTCCCATCAGTGACTCCAGGCAGCTGCCCATCTAGTGAACACACAAGCCAGTTCTATGAAACATTTATTTCCTTTGAAACCTCCAGAAACATGCCAGAAAATCTCAAGACCGGGATAGGAAAAAAAAAAAAAAAGACAATAAAGAATAAAAAAGCCAAATGAAACAAATCAACATATGAAAAAAAAAAAAACAACAAAACCCTGCTATCTTCCAGCCTTCAGAGAGAATGCCAACCTCAAATTAAATAGATTTCTTTTGCAGAGATCCTTAAAAAAATAACAGAAAACAAAACCAAAAACAAAATCATAATTTACACTTGTCAATGTACATGATTAGGTCCCCAAAATGATTTGAATAATCTGAAGATATGGAGAACTTAAAAAAAGGGAGGGCAGCCTCCAGGTTAGGGTCTGAGGAAAGGGCGGTGGAGTGGTCCTAGAGAACCCTTCCAAAAAGGGGGTGGGGAAGAGGGGCAGAGATATCACAGTAGTTGGCCAGGGCTGAAGACCAAGGGGGCTCCCCCTTGCGGCGCTCTCCTCTCACTGTGCCGGTGAGGGGTGGGAGATGGCAGATCTGAGGGTTTCTATGGGGCTGCCGCTGCTGGGGTCAGAGGGTGATCACAAGGAGACAAGAGTGCCCTTTCCTCTTGCCCCTGCTGGCCCACCCTGGCATCTCTCCGAGCGCCTGTGTCCTGTGCGGTTCCCACAGCCCCCTTCCCTGAGGTTTCTGGCCCCAAAGAGAAAGTGGTAGGGTCTCTGGACCAGGGTTGGGCCACCTGGTGCTGGCTTCCAGCCCAGAGTGCTGCCTGGAGAGGGGCCAACTCCCCCTGCCTGGGGCCTCCCCGAAGGGGAAAGCCCACCAGCCTGCTCCCCCTGACTGTGCCTGGATCTCTCGGGAGTCCTCCCACTGAGTCCCAGCCAGTAGGGGACACACCTTGATCCTCAGCTTGAGGTTGGGGGGAAATCCACAGACTGTGGCCATCCAGACTTGTTCTGGCGCAACTCCACATGAAAAAATAAATATATATATATATATCTTTTTTGTTTTTAAAGGAAAAAAAAGAAACTCTGTTTCCTGGGTGAACAGCATAGTACCGCTCTGGCGTGGCTGACTGGCACGCTGCCCCTTATTGCCTTTAGAGAACCAGCGTCCCGTGGGGGTTCACACGGCAAAGCACTCCCCCGGGGAGCACAGTGAGGGTGTCCAGACATCCGCTGCTTGCTCGCTTGTGAAGGGAAAACAAAACCAGAGAGGAGACGAAGGCTGTTTTCTCTCCAGCCCTGACGTCAGGGCTGCGTGGAGCCCTTCCTGGTGCCCAGAAGAGGCCCTGGGCTGTGCGGTGGGAGTGGGCGTGATGGGGAGGAGAGATGGGGCTTTGCGGCCTGGGCAGGAGCTGGAAGGTGGGGGGGCCCAGGCCCAGGCGCTGTGGCCTCTGGTGGTTGAGGGGCTGATAGAAAAAAGACTGCAGAAACTGTCCCGAGTGTGCAAATAGTTTCCCCTCAGAGACGCTGACTCTGGATGCTGGGGCTTCTTCTCTCCATCCTGGGGTCCCAAGAAAAGAAATGAAACTCGAAGAAAGTGCTCCTGGCGGCTTTTTGGAAGAATACGGTTGGAAGGGGTTCATGTCTGTGCTTTCTGGAGCGAGCACACCGGGACTAAGAGTCCTGGCCGCTGTCCTACACAGGCCCTCCTCTCTGGGGCCTGGGGGAAGCTCAGGCCAGCCTCACACTGATTTCTCATGCAGGGGGCTCGGCCCCAGAAGCCCAAACTCTGTTGTATGCAGTGAAGAAAGCTGGTTTGTGGACTCCTGGAGCTGTGGGGTTTGGAGACACACGCCAGCCCTCCCTCTCTCCCCTTCCTCCAGCTTCTAATGGCTTGGTCCCAGGAAGAGGCTAGATGGCCCCCGGAAGCCGGGGTGGGCATGGTCCAGTGTCCAGGGACCAGAGCTGGGCAGTTCAGATGGTGGGCCTGAGACCGGGTCACCTTGTGGGGCCAGAAGACCCCGAGAAGATGGCAGCGCACAGCCCCAGTGAGGCCTACTGCCGCCCATGGTCTCCGTGTCCACGAGGAGGGCAGTGGGGCCCTGGCTGGGTCATCTCGGTCATGCCCGCAACTGGGGAGCGAGCTGAGGGAGATGGGAGAGCGGGAGCCCGCAGCTGGCCCGGCCAAGAAGCCGCCTCAGAGCTCCTTCTTCTCTCTGCAGAAGATCTCAGCAAATTTGCGCAGCTGCTCGCTGGCGGCCTGCGACTCCTCCTGCAGGCGCTGGTTGTTCTGTCGCAGGCTGGCCACTTCCGACTGCAGCACTGCCTTGTCCTGCTTCTCCTGTGGGGCAGGGCTGGTGTCAGCAGGTGGGCAACGCGGGGCGCCAGGTTCAAATCCTGGCTCAGCAGCTAAGCGACCCTGGGCAAATCACCTCATCTCTCTGGACCATCCCCCTCAACTCTTAGGACACAGACCTCACTGTGATCATGATCACCTCAGTTTACCCTCATGGCCACCCACAGACTTGGGGACTGTTGTCGGCCTCAGGTTCCTGGAAAAGGAGACCCAGCCTTGCACAGCAGGCGGGGAGCTGGGATATGGACGGACGCGGGCTGCCTGTATGGGCTCCATTGGCCCTTTGGAGATGCCCTTCCAGGCTCCATGACACCCCAAGGCAGCCGACTTGTCCCATGTCTCGCAGTATTACATGCGGGGACTGGAATCCGGGCCCCTTGGATTCCTGCGCTCAAGACTCGCACAGTATATTCTGCCCCCTTTTTGTCTTTTACCCAAAAGTCTATGAAGTACCAAGTAGAAGTCCTCTGCCCTTACTTCTTTCCTCCTTCTGCAGCCTGGAGATAAGGACAAGGAACAATCTGGAAGGGTGCTGTCTAGGTAATACTCTGACCCACAGACATTAAACATTTTTTTTTTTTTTTTTAAGTATGATGATGTTCTAGACAAGAGTCCTGAACCTTGCCTGGTTTCTGCTTGAGCGACTAGACTTCTTTTGTATGTCAGTAAATATCCAGATAATCGGCTGCAGAATATTCCCCGGCACAGCGTCTTGTCCTTTACATAACTGCACTCCTGAGGAGGGACGGCTGCACTGATGCATCCCTGCTCACCGATCTCTGTCCCCATGCCTGGAATTCTGCTGGACACATTCCCACAAGCAGAATTGTGGGATTGACAAGATACACAATCACATTTTTTTGTTTAAATAAATACTGTCCAACTGCCCTCCGAAAAGGTTGAGCCAATTTGTTCTTCCTCCAAGAATTTAGGAGAGTTCTCTCCATGTGTTTACCAAACTTTGGTATTGTCACTTTCTACTCTTTGCTCTTGACTACATTCAAAGCTGGGTGGTCTCCCCAAAAGTGGGCAGGGTGGTGGGTAGTGGACAGGAGCGCCCGCCTTGCTGCCCGCCACCGCCGAGGGTGTGGGAAACGGAACAGCCCAGCGCCGGGCTGAGGGCTGGCTGCCTGGTGGCCTTACCTTCTGGAGGTCGGTGTGCAGCTGCTTCAGCATGACCTCCAGCTGGTACACCTTGCCTGTCAGGTCCAGGGGAGGCTCCTCGCTGGAAGGACAAGGGATAGGGTGAGACTCAAGGCCCCCTCAGGCCCCGGGGAGGGTTCCAGACCCACAGCTGGGAGGAACACGGAGGCCAGGACTCTCTGGTCCCTGAAGTTCTGGAGAGCCCTGTCCTTGCTGGGGTCCTGAGAGGGGCCTGGAGGAGGAGCTCTGAGGGGAGCTTGTAGCCAGCCCTCCTCCCTGCCCTGCCACCCAGAGAGGGGCCATCTGTGGATGTGGACGGGGGCTGTGGCCGCCTGTGGAAGGCTGTGTGTGTGCCCCCAGGCACAGACCACACGTGTATTTCTGGGAGAAATTCCTCCCGGTGTGAGTGCCTCACATGGCATAACACAAGCGGCCCACACGGCAGACCGAGCACCAGCGGACCTGGGCCCTACGTCCGCAATGGGCAACAGGACAGGAGGGCCTGCCCTTGGGGACAACAATAACACTGACAACGCTGCCCTTCCAGAGAGTCTGCCCTGCGCTGTGCACAGTCTCAGTGTAACACAGCTCCTGGCCCAATGTGGTCTGGGAGGTCACCGTGTCCTTACCCCTGACCCCCACCACAGAGTGGGGAGCCCAGCCTATGGCTCCTCCTCCATGCAGCTCCCCAGCCCTGGCCTGCAGGACCCCTGAAGAGGACAGGGGGCAGCTCAATCCCTCCGATGGGCTCCATGAGGCACAGTGGGGGTGCCGGGGAGAGGGTGGGCTGCAGCAGACCAGAAGGGAGAGAGAGGGGAGTGGACTCAGCCCACCTACCTTCCTGCCACTTCTGCCCCCTCCCCGGTCTTGGATCCTGGGGGCCTGCAGCTGCAGGGGAGGTGGGAGGCAGGTGGGAAAGGGTCACCAGCTCAGGGGTGAAGGGAATGCAGGTGCTCGCCCAGAGGCCACGGTCCTGCCACTCCCGCACCCAGCCCGTTCCTCCCCCTGCAGCAGCACGGTCTGCAGCAGCACGGTCTGCAGCAGCACGGTCTGCAGCCGCCTCCTCCCTGTGATCATAGTTGGGCCACATCTCTGGTACAGGCTGAGTTCTAAAGCCCGTGAAAGAGGGGTGTGAAGAAGAGTTAAAAAAAAAAGTCAGAAAAACCAAGAAGAGCTGAAATTTCTCTCGAAAACCCCTTCATTTCATGCTGATGTGCACGAAAGCCCGCATGGCAAGGGGTGCACGTGAGTGTAAAGAGTGCTGCTTAAGTCCACAGACTTGCAAACACGCCCTTTCCACCCAGTCTCCCTCTTTTTAATTGTTTTTCCAGCCAAGTGAGTGCAGTCAGATATGTGGCACTAAACGTGAGAGGACAGACAGTGAGCTCGGTCTCCTCCTCCCTCCCCAGGAAGCCTCGGGAGGGCAGGGCTAGGGCCTCAGTCCCCGCTGGGTCCACAGAGAGCCCTGGGGAGAGGTGCCCATCTGCATAGTTCAGGAATTCTGTGTGTAGAGAAGACCCAGGGGCAGACAGAGGGGAGATGAAAGCCAGGGAGGAAGGGACCAGGGTGGGGTGCAGGGCGGGGCACCGCTTAGACTTTCATGACTTAGAAGCAAACTGATGGTATTGATTACAGTGTAGTCTCCATCCATGGGGTTGGGGCTAACCTGGGCCCGGTCAGCACTGTGTCCCGGTGCTTGGATTACTCCCCCAGTCTGTCAGGAGAGAAGAGCAGATGCCCCCACCCTGCTAATGCCAGAGGAAGAGGGGGAAAAGGGGGCAGTAGCTGCCTCTCACCAGCATGCTGGGCAGGGTCTGGGTTGTAGGGACCCAGGTTACCTGCCTCCACGTGTTCCCAGGGAAACCTCACCTCATGGTAGGGGTGGTCCTGGGGGTGGGGGGCCCCCTCTCCAGGCTCAGGTGGCTGTGGACAGGACTGTGTGCAGGTGGGACCTCCGGGCTCAGAGCTGGGTCGTTGAGGGAGAAAAGTGAGACGGCTCTTTGCACTGCCCAGGAGAGAGAGGGAAAAGAGGTCAGCAGGGCTCCCCGTTCTTCTGCCCCCAGTACCCCCGCCCCACTGACTAACCACCTTCCCCCCATCACACACACCTCCCAGCCAAACCACTCTGACGTTCCCAATCATTCTGTTTGATCACACAGGCATTTAGGATGGGTTCCTACCCCAAAACCCAATCAAGTGACTCCCAAGAAATCCCATCCTGACTCTGAGCAAGCTTTTAGAGCCAATGACCGGTTTAGACCAAATGCGAGGGATAGGGAACAAGTTAAACAACAGCGCAAGAGAGTAACCACCCAAACCCGGCGTGGACGACCTGGTTCCACCAACAAGGAAACGGCATGAGAAAAGCAGAGTTGAGGCCGGGCGGCAAGTCGGCGGGGAGGTGTTCGCACTGTGATCTTGAGAAGGTTTGTGAAGTTTCAAAAGCGAAAAGCAAAGCAAGACAGGGGATACCATTCATACTGAAGAGAGAAAAGAAACCCCCTGGTTGCTGAAGCTGATTCTGGGGTCCCTTCCTAGACTTGCCTTGGGGACAGAGCCCAGGCACCTGCATTTTTAAACAGGGACTGGGAGGTGATCTTTCTGTGAGGATAGGAACTGGCGGCAGCCAGGCCCTCCCCAGAGAGCCGCTGGCTCAGTGAGCCAGGGACAGTGGAGTGCGTGGGCACAGAAAACCAGGGGCTGGGTCCCTGCATGCCCCTTGGACAGAGGTGCCACCAGGAGCTCAGTGGCACAAGCTGGACACTGGCAAAGGCAGGCCCCCGATTCAAGTTCTGACATTTTAAAAAAGTTTTTATTTTATGTTTTTTAAAGATTTTAAAATTTATTTGAGAGAGACTGAGAGAGCAAGAGAACACGAGTGGAAGGAGAGGGAGAGAGAAGCAGGCTCCCCGCTGAGCAGGGAGCCCGATGTGGGGCTCGATCCGAGGACTCTGGGACCATGACCTGAGCCGAAGGCAGATGCTTAACTCACTGAGCCACCCAGGCGGCCCAGATGTTGATGTGTCTTACTACCACCAATGGTGACCTTGCTCCCTTGGCTAAGGTGCTGTCCACCAGCTTTCTCCACTGTGAAGTTACGACTGTTCCTTTCCAAAAGTCACTTTGTTAGGAGCAAGATGTCGAGGCCAGCCCACTCCCAACAGTGAGGGGAATAAAGCCTCCCCTTCTGGAGGGCCGAGTATGAAAGCACTTGGGGACTGCACAGTCATTCATAAATATTTGGGGTAGATGCTTCGAGGCTACACAAACACCCTGCTTCTGCATAAAGTCTCCCCACTAATTTTAGCAATCATCACTCATTACTGTGCTATTTTAACGATGCCTTTCTGTCTTCCTCATTCCTTCTCAATTAACTAGGATCCTCTTACAAGGACGAGCTATCATATAGCTGTCTGTTTCGTGACCTGCTTACGTGAGTATGGACAAGTGGACGTTTACTCTAGTCTTTGGGTCAGCATCCAGTACTGCTCGTATTTATTATGTGGTTCGACTGCTCTGACTTTGGCCATTGGGAAGCTCTTCAGGATGGCTCCTGTGTCCCCCCACCTCACCACACTCTTGCTAAAGCATTTCCTTACTTCCTAGCTCCATAAGATGGGATCCCCTTTACTTTTTTTTTTTTCTGAAAGATTCTGAAGTAAACCCCAGATATCTCTGTAGTTCACCCGTAGAAGCTTCCCTAGGCCACAGCTACCATGCCACGGACAGACCTGCCAAAGTGGACAGTTCCGTTAGTCTTTTCCATTTGTTTGTGTCCCATAGGATAATGCACACACGGTCCCCAACCAAGCTCATAGGCTGCTGAAACCACCCTGAGTCCATTCCGCGGCCGGCCCCCTTCCCGCCAGCCCTCCTTCCTGCTCCGCAGGGCAAGTAGCTGCCACTGTGGCATCAGTGTTTCCTTCCAGGGTTTTTGGTTATAGCATCCCACATCACCCATTACCTAACCTTCTGTGTGGCTGCTGGGGTTCATTTAATTTCACAGAGGAGGGGGAGAAAGCTCCCCGGGGGGCCCTTATGCACCAACCGGCTCCCCCAGCTTCTCCCAGTGGTGCTGGCTCCTCAGGCAAGGCGGGGGGGGGGGGGAGTGGCTGTGGGGGAGGGGGCTCGGGCTGCCCCAGCCCCTCCCAGAAGCCCACAGCTGGGGCTCAGTGTCTGGACAGACAATAGGACAGCAGCTGGCAGCATCTGGGTCTTCAGGGAACGCCCAGAGCCTCCCCGATGCTTCCCACAGACCAGTGGTCTTGGCCCCAGGAGGCCTGGACACCCGTGGGGAGAGAGGAGGTGGCCCCACCACCTGGCATCCCTTCTGGGACCCACCCCCACAATCTTCATGCACCTCCATCAGATAAAGAGCGGCTCAGGGAACCCAGGGAGTGAGAGCCCCCAAGGACCCTGGGGAGACCCAGAGAGTCCAAGTGATAAAGGCCCTCAGATTCTCTTCCTGGATCCTGAACCTGGTTTGAAAACCCAAATGTCCTTAGGGACGTGCATAAGTGTTCGTTCGTAAGTGCGGTCAGTCTGTGCAAACCCATCAATACTCACGACCGCCCTACGGTAGGAGCATCACCTTGACGTGAACAAACTAAGGCAGCAGAGGCCAACCACTCGTCACCCGGCTCATTGGCGGCGAAGAGGGGCTCTGCTTTCCCTTTTAACCACACCTGACCCTTCCTCTCTCGGGAGACTAGGATGCCTTCACTCGTCCCATCCTGTGCTGGCCCCACTCCTTCCCCTCCCTCCCCAAGTCCTGGACCCAAGTGACATTAAGCCTGACACTGCCTGTGACTTGTGAGGGGACATGAAGTTCTTGGGGCCAGCAGCATCGAGTCTATGGCACCAACGAACTAATGGGTAAAAAAACGAACCAGCTCCCTTTCTGTCCCCGAAGTCACCCCTGCCTTCCCACTGTGGCCGCTCAGGTCGTGGATAAGAGGCGAGGTTTGCCCACACCCTCGCCAGGCTGGATGCACACGGGGTGATGGCCGACTGGGTCACACTTGGAGGAAAGGCCTTCCTGCGCCAAGACTCCTGAGACGCTTGGGGATAAAGGGCACGTGTGAGGTCCGTCTGGCAGCACGGGGCCCTGCGCCCTTCCCCTGCTCACCCACGGGGTCACCCAACTCTGTCTCTGCAGCTCTGATGTGAAAAACTGCAGCTCGGTGAGTTACGATCTGAGTTCATCTCAATGAGGAGAGCGCGAGCACATGTACCCGAGTGTAAGGGCATCTGAGTTTCCTGTTCTGCAACTGATCTGCTTCCTCTGCCCATCTTTCTGGAGGGCCGTTCAGGCCTGGGTTCGATTCCTCACCCTGTGTGCCCTTGGCCAGTTCGGGGACTCTCTACTCCGAGCCTCGGTTTCCTCATCTGTGAACGGGAATCCTCACATATCCCAGAGACCAGAGCTTAGAAAGTGATTCTGGAAGGCGGCAGAAGGCTGGCTCTGTGGAGATACTCTGTAATGTCACTGTGGCCATATCACCTCCTCCTACAAGTGCTGCGGAGCAACCCTCTCCTCCACCATGGAGGAGGGTCAAAAGGGTCTGAAGGGTCAAGTTCACCTGCACTATCGGGCCCCTGCTGGCAGCCACTCCCCAGCTGGGGGTTCTGAGCCTAAGGTGGGGGTAGAGCAGAGGCCTGGCCTGGTGTTCTCAGACCGCTCTCTCTCCCACCCTGCCTTTACCCTGTGACCAGGAGAGGCTGCAGGAGAGGACGGGAGCGACCAAAGAAGCAGACACAGAGGGACGCTTCCTCCAGGCCACCTGCTAGAAGTGGATTGGCCCAAACATGGAAATAGGAAGGGTCTGGTTTAAGGGATCCTGCTCTGAGCCAGACCCATGCTGGGCACCCAGCAGTGACCAAGATGGCCCTGGGTCCTGCCCTCCCAGTCCAGTGGAGAAGACAGTGGCCCTGAGGGGTCAGGGCTGGGGGAGCCCAGAGCAGGTGTCAAATCCATATTAGGAGATATCAGGAAGGGCTTCCTGAAGGAAGGACAGCAAAACTATCATCTAAAAGATGAAAAAATGAGCCAGAAGACTAAGTTCACGTTGGTCAGGAATTACCAAAGGTCCCATTTTACAGATGAGGAACTAATGCTTATAAAGATAAAGATGCTTGCCCAAGGTCACAGGGGAAGGAAAGGGCAGAGGACTAGCTATCCCTCATTACCGGTTTTCCCTTTTTCCATAAGAACAATCCCAACTGTTTGTCGGTGTATGGCCTCATGTCTCAGCCTGCTCTGGAGCTATTAGGCATGGCTGTGTGTGACACTCTGGCCCACGGGAAGTAAGTGTAAGGGGAGGGTCAGGCTTGGGGATGTGTCCGCTCTCCTGTTGCTCAGAGTTGGACATGGTGGCCTGCGTTCCAGCATCCATCTCGGACCATGAGGGCAAGGCCCCCGGAAATGGCAGAGCAGAGGGCACAAGGAGCCTGCCCCCCCGTACAAGGAAGCATTTGTGGAAGTGCCCCCCAGCCCCAGCCACCCACCCCAGGAATTTTCACCGGCATCAAACAGGTTTAAGTCATTGTTAACTTGGGTTTTCCGCCCCTTGCAGCCAAAGCAAACCTAAATACAGTTTGGAGGATGACAAGTTTGCCCTGTGATGTGGTATCAGGTACCCTCTGTTGAGGGCCTGTTCTGTGCCTGACGTGTTTCACACTCGGCGGTGTTTCATGTGACCCTCACTGCGGCCCCAGGCACGTTCCTATGTTCCGTAGGTCAGACAGACAAATACGCTTGCCCAGGACTGCACAGTGACAAAAAACAGGGCAGGATGTGAACGTGCACCCCCTAACTCTGGATCCTGCGTGTACCCCACTTCAAAGCCCCAGGGCCCCACGCTGATCCTTCTTGGACAGGGCAGCAGGGGAGGGATCGGGCCAGGCTGGGGGGAAGGCGCCTACCTTCGTAGGCCTTGGCCGCGTTCACCAGGCTGGACCACTCGAGGCCCGCGGCTGTGTCAGGCAGGGGCATCATCCCGGGGTCAAGGCGCCGCAGTGGCCGGTCCCGCCCATCGGCCAGCGAGAGCTCCGAGGCAGAGATGGTGGCTGGGTAGGAAGAAGGGACATGGGAGGATGACAATGTGAAGGAAACAGAGACGTTCACCCATTCTCTTTCACCTTCTGTGTAGCTCTACAATGCTGTATCAGTGTTCTAACAGCACACACGATTAATATATTACGCTCATTAGAAGCTGCCGAATGCCAGCAGGTAAGAGGGTGGGAGTGTCAGGTGTTTATGGGGGTGGGGACGGGGGAAGAGGGACAGAGCAGTGGGAGGTGAAGTCAGAGGTGACAGGGCTGGACCGTGTGGGACCTCGTAGGTCAGGAGGACTTTGTCCTTCACTCTGTGTGGGACGGAGCCACAGGCTGGCTCTGGGCGTGGGGTGGGGGGGGTGGAGGGGGACACACACAGACATGCGACCAGACGCAGGTGCTCCCATGCTCCCCAGTTGCCTGTGGAGGCCAGACCGCGTGGGAGTGGAGAGCAGGGAGGTGGTGGGGGCTGCCCAGGACAGGCCTGTGTGAGGCTGGGGGGGTCGGGGAGGCAGGAACAAATGGCAGGTCCTGGAATGATTCTGTACGTGCAACCCAATGTACTTCCAGAAGCGGGAGGTTAGCGTGGGCCAGAGAGAAGGGTGCACAGTGACTTCAGGATCCTGAAGCCGGCCCTGAGCTGGGGAGGTGGGGGGTGGGCCCTAAGTTTGTTTCTGGAGGAGGCAGTACCATCCCGCAGACACAAGTCCGGGTCATCAGTGTGTGGTCAGTGTCTGGTGGTGATAGGGGTACTGCGGAGAGACCTGCTGGGTCCCTGTATGGAGGGTGGGGCAGAGAAAGAGGCCCCCGAAGTCTCTGGGTGTTGGGAGTGATGGTGGCAGCAGCTGCGTTTGCTGCAGCCATCGGCCGAGTCCTGTGTGTTGGGCAGAGGCCCCAGGCTTCAGCTTGTTGAGGCTTCACAGCTGCCAAAGGGGAGGGGACAGAGGACAGCAGCGGAGCTCAGGGAGGTCAGGAGGTGACTCAGGCGGGGAAGGCAGGGCCCAACCATGCTGGGCATGCTACGGGGACCATCTCACAGCCTCACCCCCAAGTAGCCGGGACAGAGGTGCTGTGATGTCCCCCATGTTGTGGAGGGGGAACCGAGGCTCAGAGTGAGATGCCTGGCTCGTGTTCACACTTGCTGGCAGGGGCACCTCTCGAAGCCCAGCCCTGCCAGGCTTTGGGGTTCAGTAGGTCCCTGTTAATGCTTGGTCCTAACCCCAGTCGCCAGTCCCGAGATGCAGGTGTGACTTGTGGTAGAGTTAAAATGCTTCCTTCAGATGCGAGAATATGACAAGATACCAGATAACCAGCACTGTCCAGGGCTTACTGCACGTATCAGGGATCGCACTACGCGCCTCCCGCATATGAAGGCGTCTGCGTCTTGGTTTAGCGCGGTGAGGGGTAGGTGTGCCTTGAGCTGAGATGGGGGCGGAGTGGGAGCAGGCTCAGGGGCGTCTCCACCTCCATGATACCAGACACGGGCCTCAGCCAGAACCCCTAGGCAGACACATCTCTGAAGTGGAGATCTGTCTGCATTGGAGGGCGCTGTGCAGGTGCTATTACACACCGGCCCCCCAAAAGGCCAGGCAGCACCCCGAAGTCATGCCAGGGACCTGCAATGAAGTCACGATCCCTCGCACCATGTGGGGTAGAGACAGACAATAGACAAACAGTCCACGGCCATCTGGGTTGGGTTTTGCTGCTCGATGAGCCTGGCCCAGACTTCTGCATCGTCTCTCAGATTTGGAGCCTTTGGGGGTAGTGAATAGGGATTGGGGGACGGGAGGAGGCGGGCGGGGGGGCGAAGGCAGGGCCCACCCCCAGCCGGTGCACGGGCTTTGATGGGGCCTGTGTGCACTGTGCCCCCTTCGTGGGGGATGCTGGGTAAACAGTTGCTGGGTGAATAAAAGGACGGATGAGTCACATCCTTACACTTCCTCCCTCCAAGAGCTGGCAGACTTGGGGGGAATCAGGTAAGTAAATAAACATTTATGGAACCATCTGCTTGGTGTTGGAACGGGGAGCTGGGGGAGCAGTGAAGGGGAAGCCCGACTCTCAGGGTCCTCCTGTCTACAGCTGCAGGGGCTGACCACCCCCCTCTCCGGCCTCAGATGACTCCCATCTCTGGGGAGTCCAGGCTTCTAGCTAGGTGGCCCCCAGGAGACCCCCCGATGCTCGACTAACAACTCCCTTTTCTGTAGGTGACGCCACCAGTACCCCCCAAAGCTCCAGTGCACCCCAGCTCCCCACCTCAGCTGACACCTCCACTGACAACCTCTAGTGCAGACTGTCCCCCACTTCCCAATGCTGGCGAAGCCCCCCACCCACCGGCCCCAGCACGCCTGGGCTCACATTTCTTCTCTGGGAAGCCATTGCCCGTGGCAGGGACGGTGCTGGGGCTGCCGCCGCCGGGCGGGTGGGGGTGCTGGTGCTGGCGGCGGGCGGGCAGCGTGCTGGAGGGGAAGGCGCAGGTACTGGTGAAGAGCACGTCGCTGGGCAGGCCCGGCTCCAGGCTGGCAGAGCTGGCAAAGCTGGGCTCCCGCCGTCCGCTGCACAGGCTCTCATCGGACAAGGTCCGCTGCAGGCTCTTCTGTGGTGACTATTGGTGAGACAGGGACGGTTACACGGCATGGTTCTGGCCTGCCTCCCGGTCCCTGTCCTTACAGGTGCCACCGTGTCCCAGACAGTCATACATTTTACCCAACCAGCATCTTTCTCTGTCTCTTTCTGCTCAAAGCACCTCAAGTTTCCACTGGGGATGCCACCTCCTGCTCCAGGGGTTAGGGAAGGTGGGGTGACCTAAGCTGGACTAATGGTAGTCAGTCACTGGCAGGGGCCACTGGGGACAGCTCGGTTCCACAAGAGCACAGCCAAGCCGGAGCAGGCCAGGACAAGAAGGAAGAGAAACACAGTGTCGAGGGACTATGGGAGCCTGATGGTTCCCCTGCCTTTGGGGAACAAGAGACTGAATTTCCCCTGGGAACCCCTCCCCCACTCTTGGTCCACGCAGTTTGGGTGGCTGGAGGCTGCTTCCACTCTGGGATCTGGGAGAGGGACACGAGAACCGATAAGAGCATCGCTTTCCAGTCACGTGAGCTACCCCAGCACGGAAGGAATCCCCCACATGCCTGGGATTTGGGCCCCTGGGATCTGGTCTCTGACCCCCATGACAACCTGACTCCGGGCTATGAAGCCACAGACACCAAATGGGGTGGGCTGCCACCGCTGCCGCAGGTGGGGGCCACAGGCAGGGGGAGGCCGGAGTGAGCACAGGCAGTGCTGTCCTCCTCCCTTGCCCTCCCATGACCACCTGCCCCTGCCCGATTCTGTGTGCAAGCACGCACGTGGTGGGGGGCGGCCTCCACATACCCCCGCATCTCTCTCCTGCTCGGGTGCCAGGTTGTCCATGATGATGAGTTTCTTCAGGTCGTCCTCAATGGTGGATTTGTAATTCTTCCGCGGGGAGCGGAGGTCTCGGAGGGATGCCCTCAACCGTGGCTGCCCAAAGACGTTTTTTGTATTAGTGTCCACCTGCCTGGAATGAGATGATCAGAGTCAGAGGGGCCTCAGGGAGGCTCATGCTGCTTCTCAAAGCGGTACTGACCCAAGGCCAACTGCCCTCCCAGGGAAGGGGCCGCAGCCTTCTCCTCTTCACCGGCTGGGAGTGAGCCAGAAGAGGGTTCACATTTATTCTGTCCACTCACTCATCCCGCAAGATGTCCTAGAAGCCTGCCTGTTCCAGGCAGGGGACACACAGCAGGGAACACGGAGCTGACCTCCAGTTACGGAGACCCACGAGGAACAGATGAACAGGAAGAGAGATCCCATAAGGTGAGGCAGAAAGAGGAATTCTGAAGAAAGATAATGCCAGGTAAATGGGGAGGGATCAGCTGGGATGGAGTGTGGCTCTTCTGAGGGGGTGAGAATGGAGGGAGCCCACAGGGTAGAAGAGCACTGCATACGGAGGGAAGCAGGGGCTGAGGCTGGGAGGGGGTCAAGCTTGGTGAATGAGGGGAGGAACAGGCCTGTGGCCTGGTGGTGAGTGAGGACAGGGAGGGGATGACTGGTGCAAGGCAAGGTCTGGGGGTGGGGGGGACACACCTCTCAGGGACTCATGAGCCACGAGAAGACGTGGGACTGCCTCCAGGAAGGAAGCCTCTGAGATTCTGAGCTGGTGAGTGTGAGGTCCTGACTTGTGTTGTAGAAGTCTCGCTCTGGTGGCCGGATAGAATAACAACCCTTATGGAAGTAGGGCCAAGCATGTGGGGAGAGAGACTGTGAGAAAGTTCTTGCAGTTGTTCAGGTGCGACGAGGGTGGCCCAGACCAAGGCTTCCAACCACAGGAGAGGGATGGGGTCTCAGGAGATCGCCTAGAGGGACAGACTCCTGGGGGTCAGGGTCCCACAGGTGAGTGCGGGGCCACGGACAGCAGACCTCTGGCCGAGTGCTCCAGGGTCTGTTGTCAGATGTCTGTAACTTGGGTTTCCTCCTCTGTCATGTGGGGAAAGAGGGTTCATGAATCTTGGGGTGGCCAGGAGGATTCAGAGATGAGGCACCTGAACCCCAGCCAGGGCCCTGGAGCCCCCCTCACTGTCACTACCCCTGGGGCTCCCATTCCAGAAGCTGGTCTGTGAGCCCGGGGCACTCGGATCACCATTTTCTTCAGCACCCAAAGCCAACCCCATAATGCCTTCCAGAACACTCTGCCACCTAAAAGCCATCGAGGCACAGCCTAGGGTTAAATGCAGGAAGGAGCCACAGAGGTGAAAAGTTGCTGCTGTGGGACCGCAGACAGGTGGCCCCATCTCTGGGACCCTCTGGAGAACGTGCTGACCTTGCAGCCCTGTGGGGACTGCTGCTAATGGCCCGGCTGGCACCTGACGGCGAACACTTGGGAGAGGGGGTTGCTCTTGTAGCTGCTGACCCGAGGCTGGCCCCAGGCCGCACACCCCTCAGCGGCTCCCTGGCCCTCTCCTGGGACCTCCCCTGAGGCCTCCTTCTCCTTTCCGGCTCAGCCCTCAGGCTCAGGCCTTACTTCCCTGGTGAAGACTGGGTCCTGGACCTAAAGTGTCCCAGGAGAGAAGTAATGACAGCTGACAGCCCTCACTGTGTACCAGGCCCTGTCCACTGACCCGAGGGCTCCGTGTATGCAAACTCGTTAAATCTGCACACCAGCCGTGATCACGATTACCTGCTTTACAGGCGGGAGACTGAGGTGCAAGGAGACTAAATAATTGTACAGGAAGCGTCCAAGGTCACACAGCCTGTGCGCATGGAGGAGCTGGGATTCCAGCTGAGGTCACCAGGCTACAGAGCCCATAGGTATCACCACTGAACTTGACCGCTGTGTCTGTATCACAGATGTGGCACAAAAATGATGAACCGGGGGTGCCTGGGTGGCTCATTCGGTTAAGTGTCTGACTCCTGACTCCGGATCAGATCACGATCTCTGGATCATGGGATTGAGGCCTGTGTCGGGCTTCACACTCAGTGCAGAATCAAGCTTGAGGATTCTCTCTCCCTCTGCCTCTATCCCCAGCCCCCAAATAATAAAGAAAATCTTAAAAAAAAAAAAAAAAAGACATATACTATGTGGGGAGCATAACTGCATTTGGTTTAGTAATACTCTTTTGGATGCAGAGAAAAAGTTCTGGGGGAAAGTATGAACAATGGTACATGACCCCTGGGAGGCCAGGAGTCTTTCTAGGAGGTGGAAAAATGGGACTGTCCCTTCTCATCTGATACCCATCTGAACTGTCTCAATTTATTTTACCACACATAATCACTTGCCAGAACAATAGTCATTTTAAAAACTGTTTTTTTTTTTTTTAAAAAGGTGACCCCTGGAATTTATCATTTTGTAACTCAAGAATGAAAGAGTCTTTGGACCCAGGAAGAAAGAGGATGTCTAGGGCTCCTGAGCGTTTTGAAGTTTGCATTTTTCTCATTTTCTCAGCTGCCACCTTGGGGTTTTAACAAAAGAAGGAAGAGAGGGTGGCAAGTTTCTCCCTGTCAGGTCGTATTCCTCCCTAAATTAGAATTCCAGGTCTAGGGTAATTCTGGTTCCATCCCAGTGTTCTCTGAAGTGTGTTCTCTGGGTGAAATGAAAAGCTTTAGAGCCCAAAGAGAGAAATACGCAGAGAAGCAGAGGACGGGCATACGTCCCAACGAATACGTGGTTCCAACTCTGGGAGCTGGAAGGGGGCTCAGCCCTCCTCCTTGCAAAGGGAGTTCACAGTTTCCCAGAATCCCCTGCGGGGGGACGTGGTGGAGCATGTGACTCAGTATAGGGCATGTCCCATGTTGTGCCCACCTCCTGTGGAGAGGGAGCAGGCTGGGACTTTAGCCCGTCTATGGCAAGAAAGGGACACTGTTTATGAGGATGGCGTTCTGGGAGGGGCTTCAAACGTGCACGCTCTCGGCCCTCAGGGCTCTACTGCTGGGGTGTGTCCTTCAGAAAGGCCAGTGTGAACCTATGCATGCCAAGTCTATGGGGACCCTTAATGGGGTGCTGTCCGTCAAGCAAACACAGATCTGGCCCGCAGGGGAAGGGTGAGGCCCCACAGAATCAGGGCATCTAGCTATTAAAGAGAAGTGGAACTGAGGCACGTGACACAGACCGAGGTTCTCCCAGATCTGTCCCAGGAATAAAGAAGTGGTATGTACAGCGTGAAAGCTTTTTTAGAAAACAGAGCTTACACATAGCTTAGTTTGATATATTAAAATTTACCAAACTCTCGGATCCAAAAGATGGGTATTTGGGGGATTCACTTTCTAAAAATGTGCCTCATCACAACCCATGAAATCCCTGATAATCTGCCCCACCCTGCCTCTGCCCTCGTCTCTCCTCCCACACAGGCCTCCCAATGTTCCTTTAGCATGCCAGGCACAGTCCTGCCCCAGGGCCTTTGCACTGGCTATTCTAACTGCCTAGAGAGTTGCCCTCCCCAGCATTCCCCATGAATGGCAGCTTCTCATCTATTCAGCTTATCTCAAATGTTGCCTCCTCAGGGAGGCCTCTCCTGACCACTCAACCTTCTGGTGTCCCCTCCCGGTCCGGGCGTGCTTGATCACACACTCCTGTGTGCTGCTTCACTGTGTTCAACTCCTGGCGGTTTGTCCCAGGTGCTAGGTGTGTTTGTGGTCCCACTCCCACCTCATCTGTAGCCTTCTGTTCTGTGTTGGGAGAGGGGCCTTACACATTGCAGGCCCTCAGAAATAGCTGCTCAACGCCAATCATGGGGAGCCAATCTTCCTTCCACCCAGCTAACCAACCAACCCACTTCCCTACCTACCTCCTACCTTTCAAACTTCCTCTCTTTTTTTTTTTTTTAAGATTTTATTCATTTATTTGACACAGAGAGAAATCACAAGTAGGCGGAGAGGTAGGCAGAGAGAGAGGGGGAAGCAGGCTCCCCACTGAGCAGAGAGCCTGATGCGGGGCTCGATCCCAGGACCCTGAGATCATGACCAGAGCCGAAGGCAGAGGCTTAACCCATGAGCTACCCAGGCACCCTCCTCTCTTTTTAAAAAACAAACCCCCCCCCCCAAAAAAAAAACACTTAAGTAATCTCTATACCCCATGTGGGACTTAAACTCACAAATAAAGAGTCTCCTGTTCCTCTGACTGAGCCAGCCAGGCGTCTCTCTCCCTTCCTTTTACAAGCTTCAATGACTTTTATAAAAGAAAAAAAGTACAGAAATATTTAAAAAGCCAGGGCGCCTGGGTGGCTCAGTGGGTTAAGCCGCTGCCTTCGGCTCAGGTCATGATCTCAGGGTCCTGGGATGGAGCCCCGCATTGGGCTCTCTGCTCAGCAGGGAGCCTGCTTCCTCCTCTCTCTGCCTGCCTCTCTGCCTGCTTGTGATCTCTGTCTGTCAAATAAATAAATAAATAAAATCTTTAAAAAAAAAAAAAGAAATATTTAAAAAGTTAAGTCAAAAGAACACAGGTATTTCTTCCCTTCTCTGTTTAATTTGTTTTCATGTGCTAACATTGCCAGCTCCTAGGACCTCTAGCACTCCGACGGGGGCATTCGGGATTCTCCAGCAGGAAGGCTGGCTCACCAGGAGACATCCTGCCCCAACCCTCAAGCATCTCCACCGCTGCAGGCCTCATTCCTCCCTTGGGGCACCATGGGCTGGTCTACAGGAGAAGAGTCCACTGGAATTCAGTTTGGAGCATCAAATTGATTATTATTGTCATTTCTTTCTCTTTTTAAACCTGCTCTTACTCTCTTTCTTCTGGAAGAATTTCCCGATGTAGTTTCCAAACAGCAAATTCTAAGCAATCATTAAAACAGAATTAACTCCAGATTAACAAAACCAGCCAGACTGGGCTTATACATTCTGATCTGTTTCCTTTTTCCCCTAGATCTCAGGTCCCCATGACTGTGAAAACCTGATGACCCCTGAGGACAAACCAGACTGCTCGCTGACGGTTCAAAAGGATGAGATCACCTTCTCTGTGCTAATACGGAATCGCCCCAGAAATACAAAGAAGAAAGAGTAAGTGGAAAAGGCAGACGTGTAGAGACGGGGAGCCACGCTGGCCAACAGAAGGGGCATGAGGGAGGAAGAACATGGGGTCCCACCGGCTTGTCATGGTTGGAACACTTTGGGATGGACGTGGAAGAAATGAAGGCCGTGGTTGTATCTGGGGAGGGGGGTACTGGATGGCTGGGGGCCAGGGAAGGGAGAGAGGCTGGGCCTGTGCCACAAACTCCTGGTACTAGCTTGGTTTTCATCCTGGGCACAGTTTACCTTTCACAATACAAATGAAGAGAACACCCGGAAGGATGTGCCTTCTCTCTGGGTTCTGCCCAACAGCACCAGACATCATCTCTGATTTGCCTGCGCTGCCTGAACTTGGACTTGGCCATGTTGTGGAATTACACCACCGACAGTAGAAAACAAAGGCAGACAACTTACAAAGGCGGCTCTCTGCGGTAAGGTCCCAGACAACAGCGACTCCTTTTTCCTACGACAGGAGGCCCAGAGGTGGACAGCGACCAATAGCTCTGACTTGGCTGGGCCTGTTCCCAGCTGACTCTGGGCTGTGGCCTCCAACTGGGGCGGATCCCCCGGGGCCAAGTTAATTAAGCTAATTAGCACCACTGTCGGCCTGTCTGGGCCAGGGGCTGTGCCAATGTGGCTGGCAAGGACGCACAGCAGGGGAGGCAGGCAGATATTCCTGGAAGGATGGCTGGGAGAGAGGCCTGCAGGAGTGGGGCTGGGGGGATGCTGCCCTGCTATGGGGTGGGGATGTTGGGGAGAGGCCTTCCCCGATTCCTTCTGCGGCTGCGTGGAGCTGGACCTAAATCTGAGGAAGGAAGGAGCCAGAATGCCAGGTGTCAACCACAAGATGCCTGTGCCTGTCAGCCCAGCCAACAGTGACTGGTACTTCCCTATGACTCACTGAAATCCTCACGTCACCTCTGGGACATAGGTGCTCCTGTCTTCCCCTCTTGAGGCTGGGAAATTGAGGCACAGTGAGCGGAGAGAACTCAGAATCCACATGTGCCAGATGCTCAGAGCCACCCTAAGATTCACCCCTAATGAAAGAGGGGCTGGCTGTGTGTGGTTCCTGCTAGCCGGGGCTCCCGGGGACATGGGGCTGGTGTGTTGTGTGTGGCCGCACTGTTTCCTCATGGTGGCTGGGAGAGGCTGGTTCTACCATCATCTTACCCCACAGGTGAGGGCTGGCAATGCCGAGAGGTTCTGACACACGGTGCCGGTGCCGGGAAAGCTGGGACTCGAACCCAGGTGGTGTAACTCAGGGAACACCCTGCCGTGCAGGTGTAGTAACAGCAGCGACAAAGCTCACGTCCCCGATGCTTAGTCACTCCTGGGCCCCGGGCGGCCTTCCACACACGTGATTTCACTTCACCCCTGCAGTGGCACTGGATGAAGCAGGCTTCTCAGGGTGGCCCAAGGGCTGCCAGCCCACAGGGGTTTCTCCAGCCCTGCAGTCCGGTCCAGACTGGCCTGTTGAGGAGGCGGTGCCCAGGAGAGCTGAGGGCTGCCAGCTCCACCTCCCAGCCACCTCCCAGCCTGCGAGGCTCCAGCCGGGTCCCTCCAGTCAGAAGGGAAACCTGTGGGCCCAGTCACGCCCTCACCTGCTGAGCCGTGTGCAGCTCCAGCACAGTGCTGGGGGCGCAAATGGATGGACTCACCAAGTCCTCAGAACCCTGGAGCTAGGGAAGACTGGCATCCCAGGTTACAGAGCGGGAAGCTGAGGGGCTACGCCTGAGGTGGGGGTAAGCATCCCGACCCTTACACTGTTCTGCCCTTCTAATGGCTTGGAGAAGGCAGGCCAATGAATTAATGAGCCCAGGGACAAAGTGGCCAAAATGGGGCCATGTGGCCATCCCCTGAGGCAGAGGTGCTGGCCTGTCCCTCCCTGGGTGTTGACCAAGGCCTGCAGGAGAAGGGCCGGATGTGGGAGACAGATTCTCTGTCCTTCACTGGCTTATTCTGTCGTTTGATCAGCTAGAGCATGTGCCCAAATACAGAGGAGACTATCCCCTCCATGAAATTGTCCTGAGGAAAGAGGAGTCACTGCCCTGGGTAGGAGTCCTCCTTGGGTCTTTCGTATGATGAGATGCTCTGTTAAGTTACCTCGTTGGCTATGGATCTGAGCTCCGCCACTTCTGGCTGTAGACCTGGCTATGTACTTCTAACTGTGCCTCAGTTTCCTCATCTGGAAATGGGGGTAAGAATAAGATCCCTCTAGTGGGGTTGCCAGAGGATCAAGGGGCCAGGTCTGTTCAGCCCCAGCCCAGCAGCGTGGCGGAAAGGGAGCACCTCTGGGCTGGATGAGGCCATTTGCATTTCTCTGCGGGATATGTTAGAGGTCTCTGACTGAAATCAACCGCAAGGGAAGCAAAGGAAGTAGACAGATTTGGGAATTACTCCTGGTGGGGCAGGGGATAAGCTCGTAATATGTGGTGACCTTGTGGGGACAAATCACAAAACCAACAAGCATAGTATTTGCAATGATTAACTGGGCAAGTGATGTTAACCATTCTGGACCTCAGTATTTCTTATCTGGAAAATGGGAAGCAAAGTACTTGCATCTCCTTGTTCTACAGTGAGAATTAAATGAGTCAATGTAGGTGAAGGGCTTATGACAGTACTTGGTAAAGTAGGTACTCACATACATAGGTAAATAAGTTATGCAAACGAGTCCCTGTACCTTGGGATAAAATGTCAGTGACAGCTTCATACACGGGGGGAAAAAAGTATGTTTAACCTCAAATAATTTAGCTTGAAGATGATGTTTTCTGGAAAACTAGGTTAGGTGACTCAGACGGATCTTTAACAATGAAAAAGACACTATCTCCAAAATGCTCAGAGAGCGTCTGAATAAGACAGCTTTATGAAATGGAAGTATGTGGACAAAAGCGGTTCTAAATTAACATATTATCTTCCACATGTGATTTAAAAAAAATGTATCTGTATGAAACGCCTGGCTGGCTCAGTCAGTGGAGGTGTGATTCTTGATCTTGGGGCTGTGAGTTCGATCCCCACATTGGGAGCAGAGATTACTTAAAAATACAATCTTTAAAAAAAAAGTACCTATAACTAAATTATCAAATATTATAAGAAGCCATGAAACTACTTTATGTGCTGTCCCAAATATTTCATATATTTATATGTTGACATATTTTATATATTTAGTTTAGATATGTTTATACAAACATACACATCTAGGGGTGCCTGGATGGCTCAGGCAGTTAAACGTCTGCCTTTGGCTCAGGTCATGATCCTAGGGTCCTGGCACTGAGGCTCACATCTGGGCTCCCTGCTCAGCAAGGAGTCTGCTTCTCATTCTCTCCTCCTGCTCACGATCTCTCTCTCAAATAAATAAAACCTTTAAAACATACAAACATAAACATCTATAAAGAGATATAAATTCGTATCTTTCGGGGTGCTTGGGGTGGCTCAGTGGGTTAAGCCTCTGCCTTCGGCTCAGGTCATGATCCCAGGGTCCTGGGATTGAGCCCTGCAATGGGCTCTCTGCTCAGCAGGGAGCCTGCCTCCTCCTCTCTCTGCCTCTCTGCCTACTTGTGATTTCTGTCAAATAAATAAATAAAATCTTAAAAAAATTCATATTTTTCAATAGTTACCCTGAATGTAAATGGCTAAATGTCCCAATCAAAAGAAACAGGGTATCAGATTGGAGAAAAAAACAAGACCCATCAATATGGTGTCTGCAAGAGACTTTAGACCCAAAGACACCTCCAGACTTAAAGTAAGGGGGTAGAAAACCATTTACCATGCTAATAGACATCAAAAGAAAGCTGGGGTAGTAATCCTTATATCAGAAAAATTCGATTTTAAACCAAAGACTGTAATAAGAGATGAGGAAGGACACTATATCATACTTAAAGGGTCTGTCCAACAAGAAGATCTAACAATTGTTACCTAACAATATTTATGCCCCTAACATGGGAGCAGTCAATTATACAAGACAATTAATGACAAAATCAAAGAAACAGTACGGGACTTTAATACCCCCTTCACTGAAATGGACAGATCATCTAAGAAGATGTCAACAAGGAAACAAAGACTTTCAATGACACAATACACCAGATGGACTTCACAGATATATTCAGAACACTTCATCCCAAAGCAACAGAATACACATTCTTCTCTAGTGCACATGGAACAGTCCCAGAACAGATACAACCTGGGTCACAAATCAGGTCTCACCTGGTACCAAAAGACTGGGATCATTCCCTTCATATTTTCAAACCACAATGCTTTGAAACTCAAACTCAATCACAAGAGGAAAGTTGGAAAGCACTCAAATACATGGAGGCTAAAGAGTATCCTACTAAAGAATGAATGGGTCAACCAGTAAATTAAAGAAGAACTGAAAAAATTCATGGAAAACAAATGAAAATGAAAACACAACTGTTCAAAATCTTTGGGACACAGCAAAGGCGGCCCTAAGAGGAAAGTATTATAGCAATACAAGCCTTTCTCAAGAAACAAAAAAGGTCTCAAGTACACAACCTAAACCTACACCTAAAGGAGCTGGAGGAAGAACAGCAAATAAAGCCTAAACCCAGCAGCAGAAGAGAAATAAAAAAGATCAGAGCAGAAATCAATGAAATAAAAACTAAAAGAACAGTAGAACAGATCAAAACCCCTGGCCAGACTTATTAAAAAGAAAAGAGAAAGGACCCAAATAAATACAATCATGAATGAAAGAGGAGAGAGCACAACCAACGCGGAAAAATACAAACAATTATAGGGACATATTATGAGCAACTAAACGACAACAAATTAGACAATCTGGAAGAAATGGATGCATTCCTAGAGACTATAAACTACCAAAACTGAACGAGGAAGAAATAAAAAACCTGAACAGACCCAGCAAGGAAATTGAAGCAGTCATCAAAAATCTCCCAACAAACAAAAGCCCAGGGCTAGATGGCATCCCAGGGAAATTCTGCCAAACATTTAAAGAAGAATTAATACCTGTTCTTCTGAAAGTGTTCTAAAAAACAGAGAGGGAACAAAAACTTCCAAACTCATTTTATGAATGTTTTTCCATTTCTTTCTTTCTTTTTTTTTTTTTTAAGAATTTATTTATTCATTTGACAGAGAGAGATCACAAGTAGGCAGAGAGGCAGGCAGAGAGAGAGAGAGAGAGGAGGAAGCAGGCTCCCCGCCCAGCAGAGAGCCTGATGCGGGACTCGATCCCAGGACCCTGAGATCATGACCTGAGCTTAAGGCAGAGGCTTAACCCGCTGAGCCACCCAGGCGCCCTGTTTCTCCATTTCTTTATGTCTTCCTCAATTTCCTTCACTAAGTATTTTATAGTTTCAGAGTACAGATCTTTTATCTCTCTAGTCAAGTTTATTTCTAGGTATCTTACGAGTTTTGGTGCAATTGTAAGTGGGATGGATTCCTTGATTTCTCTTCCTGTGGCTTCACTGATGGTGTGAAGAAATGCAACAGACTTCTCAATAAATGCAGAAAAAGCATTTGACAAAGTACAACATCCTTTCTTGATTAAAACTCTTCACAGTGTAGGGATAAAGGGTACGTACCTCAATATCATAAAAGCCATCTATGAAAAACCCATAGTGAATATAATTTTCAATGGGGAAAACAGAGCTCTTCCTTAAGGTCAGGAACACAGCAGGGCTGTCCACTATCACCACTGCTATTCAACATAGTACTAGAAGTCCTAGCCTCAGCCATCAGACAACAAAAAGAAATAAAAGGCACCGAATGGGTAAAGAAGAAGTCAAAGTCCCACTCTTTGCAGATGATATGATACTTTATGCGGAACCCAAAAGACTCCACTCCAAAACTGCTAGAACTCATATAGGAATTCAGTAAAGTGCCAGGATATAAAATCAATGCACAGAAAGCAGTTGCATTTCTATAAACCAACAAGACAGAAGAAAGAGAAATTGAGGAGTTGATCCCATTTACAATTGCACCCAAAACCATAAGATACCTAGGAATACACCTAACCAAAGAGGCAAAGAATCTGTACGCGGAAAACTACAAAGTACTCATGAAAGAAATTGAGGAAGACACAAAGAAGTGATAAAATTTTCCATGCTCATGGACTGGGAGAACAAATATTGTGAAAATGTCTATGCTGCTACCTAGAGCAATCTACACATTCAGTGCAATCCCTATCAAAATACCATCAACTTTTTTCTTTTTTTTTTAAAGACTTTATGTATTCATTTGACAGAGATCACAAGTAGGCAGAGAGGCAGGCAGAGAGAGGGGGAAGCAGCCTCCCCGTTGAGCAAGAGCCCGATGCGGGGTTCGATCCCAGGATTCTGAGATCATGACCTTAGCCAAAGGCAGAGGCCTAACCCACTGAGTCACCCAGGTGCCCCACCATCAACTTTCTTCACAGAAATGGAACAAATAGTCCTAAAATTTAAATGGAACCAGAAAAGACCCAAATAGCCAAAGGAATGTTGAAAAAGAAAACCAAAGCTGGTGGCATCACCATTCCAGACTTCAAGCTCTATTACAAAGCTGTCATCATCAAGACAGTATGGTACTGGCACAAAAACAGACCCATAATCAGTGGAACAGAATAAAGAACTCAGAAATGGACCCTCAACTCTATGATCAACTAATCTTTGACAAAGCAGGAAAGAATGTCCAATGAAAAAAAGACAGTCTCTTCAACAAATGGTGTTGGGGAAATTGGACAGCCACATGCAGAAGAATGAAGCTGGACCATTTCCTTACACCGCACACAAAAATAGACTCAAAATGGATGAAAGATCTAAATGTGAGACAGGAATCCAACCAAATCTTTGAGAAGAACACAGGCAGCAACCTCTTCGACCTCAGCCTCAGCAACTTCCTCTTAGAAACATAGCCCAAAGCAAGGGAAGCCAGGGCAAAAATGAACTATTGGGACTTCATCAAGATCAAAAGCTTTTGCACAGCAAAGGAAACAGTCAACAAAAACCAAAAGACAACTGACAGAATGGGAGAAGATATTCACAAATGACATATCAGATAAAGGGCTAGTATCCAAAATCTATAATTACCAAACTCAACACTAAGAAACAAATAATCCAATCAAGAAATGGGCAGAAGACATGAACAGACATTTCTGCAAAGACGACATCCAGATGGCCAACAGACACACAAGAAAGTGCTCCACATCACTTGGCTTCAGGGAAATACAAATCAAAACCACAATGAGATACCACCTCACACCAGTCAGAATGACTAAAATTAACAAGTCAGGAAATGACAGATGTTGGCAAGGATAAGGAAAGAGGGGAACCCTCCTACACTGTTGGTGAGAATGCAACTCTGGAAAGAAGCATGGAGGTTCCTCAAAAAGTTGAAAACAGAGCTACCCTATGACCTAGCAATTGCACTACTGGGTATTTACTCCAAAGATACAAATGTAGTGATCCTAAGGGGTAGGTGCACCCCAATTTATAGCAGCAATGTCCACAATAGCCAAACCATGGAAAGAACCTAGATGTCCACCAACAGATGAATGGACAAAGATGTGGTATATATACACAACGGAGTATTATGCAGCCATCAAAAAAGAGATCTTGCCTTTGCAATGACATGGATGGAACTAGAGGGTATTATGCTAAGCAAAATAAGTCTCTGATTGACTTGAGAAAGACAATTACCATATGATCTTGCTGATATGTGGAATCTGAGAAACAAAGCAGAGGATCATGGGGGAAGAGAGGAAAAATGAAATGGGATGAAACCAGAGAGGGAGACAAACCATAAGAGACTCTTAATCTCAGGAAACAAACTGAGGGTTGCTGGAGTGGAGGGGGGTGGGCAGGATGGGGTGGCTGGGGGATGAACATGGGGAGGGTATATGCTATGATGAGCACTGTGAAGTGTGTAAGACTGATGAATCACAGATGTGTATCCCTGAAACAAATAATATATTACATGTTAATAAAAAAATGTATATATATATAATAAAAAAGTCTTAAAAAAAATACCTGAGAGTTGGTGCTTTGGGTCCCTCCCGAAAAGATACTGAAATATGAACCCCAAGTATCTGAGTGACCGTATTTGGAAATAGGGTCTTTATAGAGGTAACCAAAGCAAAATGAAGCCGTTAGGATGGACCCTAATCCACTGACTGATGTCCTACTAAAAAGGGGCGATATCAACACAGAGACACGTACATAGGGAGGACGCCACGTGAAGATGAAGGCAGAGAATGGGGAGATGCATCTAGACGCCGAGGAATCCCATACGTGGTCTGCAAATCAGAACCGCTGGGCGAGCAGACAGATCCCCCTCAGCCCTCAGAAGGAACCAACCCCGCCAGCACCACGACCTTGGACGTCTGACCTCCAGAACTGCGGCACCATCCTTTTTTGGAGTTGAGCACTGGGTCTGCGGCACTTGTGAGGGCAGCCCTAGCGCGCACAAGGGGGAAGGACAGCCGCCACGTGGAAGAGCCTAACGGGGTCCTCGGGGCCTGTCCCTCTGGTCACCCTAAAAACTGGGGGCCTCGCAGTATCTCACGGGGTTGCGGTGAGATCAAAGCGAGATGTGTGGCCCATGTGTTCACCGGAGGAGGACCCAGAGCACCAGAAGCCTGCAAGTGTCTTGTGACCAAGACTGTGGTGCCTGCTTTCCAGGGGAACAGAGAAAAGTGACAGGGTGATGGAGGGATACATGCAGTCGGGAGGGCCCATTTGAGGAGGTGGCATTGTAACAAGCCCCCCCGCTCCCCGGAGATGGCTATAAGACCCGGGGGAAGAACACTCCAGGCATTAGAGAACCCCTACAATGGCCCAGAGCTTGGCCTGGCCTTGGCAAGCGGGAGGAGCAGCGGAGGCCGGGGGCACTGGAGTAGAGACAGTGAGGGGCAGAGCGGTAGGACGAGAGGGCAGGGGGAGAAGAGGCCAGTCGTGCAGGGTATGGGCAGAGCACAGGCCATTCTACTGCCTGGTGCCACCGTGTGCCTGGGTCATCCACCCTGGGAGTGGGGGAAGCCGCAGGAAGTTCTGATCAGGAGAGCAGAGGCTCACATCCCGGGGCCAGCAGTGACGTCTATGAACTGGATTCTTGGTGAGTTCTCCGGGCTTGCCTGCCGATGTCTGTAGGGACCCACTTCTCGCCCAACCTTCTCATTCTGAGCTCTGGGTCACCCACGCATCTGAACGGCTTATCCAGGTCACAAAAGACGTTACAGAGAACCGGAGGGAGGAGGGCAGAATCCCTCCTCCCCCAGAACCAGCTCTATCCCTTATCAGCTGTTGTGATATATGGGTAAAATGGGGTGAATAACAGGTCCACCTCACAGAGCTGTTGTAGGACTCGGGGAATTAATTCACATCTACCAGGAGCTGAGAACCGGGACTGGTGTACAGTGAGTACTCAGTAAATGTGAGATACCACATTCTTCTCACTTATAACAGAAATCCTTCCCTAATGCATATTCCTCTCTTCTCTTTTGCCTTATAGCAAAATGCCTCAAACGAGCTGAGCACATGGTTTCCTCCTATTCTGCCCAACACTTCTCTCCTGTACCCTTTGCAGACCTCTATGAGGCTCAGAGCGATGCCAGCTCACGGCCCATCAGCTTGGGCTCCCAGGACGCCACACCTGCCCGGGCTCTGCCTTACACTCTGGACCCTGAGGGCTCCCTCTGCCCGACCTGCACAGCCCCCTCCACTTTCCCCACACTCCTGGCCGTGGGTGTGCCTCCAGCCTCTGCCTCTGTGCTGATGACACCCCACCTGCCCTCGCCAGCCTGACCTCTCCCCTCAGCTCCAGACTCCTGACCCGAGGGCCTCCTCCACAGCTTCTGTGCCTCGCGAATGCAAACCAACTGGGAATGAACTTGGGGGCTCCCCCCAACCAAGCCTGTTCCTCACTCAGGCCTCATCTCAGTTCAAGGCCAGTCTGCCCTTCCAGTTACAGGACCTGGGTGTTCTTCAACCTCGCCCTTCCTCTCCGCCCGCATTCAGTCTGCCAGCCAACCCTGGCTGCTCCCCTTTAAGCATATCTGTCCTGAAGCCATCCCCTCTCCTTCCTCGGCCTCCATCCTGCTCCGCCTGCCCCAAATCCCATCTCCTGCTCAGCAGCTCCTTGAAGGCCATGTCCAACTAAGAGTTTCTGTCCACAGCTATACCCATGGCACCCTGCCGAAGGAGCCAGGCAGGGGTTGCCCCCCTTCCCCCGACCCAGAGACGCCTGGCTCAGGCCCTGAAGCCCCTCGCTGGGTGTCCCAGCACTTACTTCTTTGGGTCAGTGAAGGGGAGCGGCCGTGGCGGGGGCTCGTCTGTCCTCTTCCACCCTGTGGGGTGCTTATTGCGTACGGGCTGCTTGGAGAAGAAGGACTTGGGGACGGAGGCGGAGAGCTGGAAGGGGCTGGACTGGGCCAGCTGTGAGGGCCGAGGAGTCTCTGTGCTGGCAGTTTTGTAAACCTGAGCAGGGTAGCCAGCCCGCGAGCTCATGTCACTGCAGAGTAAAAACAAGAGAAATAAACAGTTGAATCCATTCCACATTTCCCCAAAGCAATCGGTTTAAATTTACTCTTGGGAAACAACAAAGTTCCTTCACACAAGAGAGATACAAATACACTGCTGCTGTGGAAAATTCCAGTATGGAAGCCTGAGCAAAGAGAAGGGGAAGTCGCCCACAAGGCCCCCAGTCCCACCCCAGAAATGCCCTCTAGCACATGCGGGAATCACCTGTGGGTAGATGCATCCCAAGATTCCGCCTCCTGGGCACAGCCTGCACAGCTGAAGGCGGGGGTCCTACCTGCCCCTCTCTAGAGAGATCCATGGTTTACAATTTGCTCGCTGTCTCGCTCACATGCACGCCCTCTCCCTTTCCCTATGCATTACAAATATACCTGTGACTATGATCAGGGAGGTAGAACTTTTTTGTGGGGAGGAGGAGAACTGTATGTTTAACTGGGATCGCATTAATATATTGTTCTGTAACTGTTTTTTTTTTTTGTTAATCTAAAATACAGCTTGCCAAGGAATTCTTTCATTCAAATATTTTTTGGAGTACCTACTACATATCAGACAACGTTCCCGGTACCCCAGTCTAAAACCACAGCTCACAATCCCCAATGCTGGATTCCCCTGGCATTCGTGCTACAGTGAACCGCATACTACTAACCGGAACCCAGCTGCTGGGGACCCAGCTGTTTACTTCCCTGAGACAAAGTGACTTTTATTTTATTTATTTATTTGACAGATCACAAGTAGGCAGAGAGGCAGGCAGAGAGAGAGAGGAGGAAGCAGGCTCCCCACTGAGCAGAGAGCCTGATGCGGGGCTCGATCCCAGGACCCTGGGATCATGACTTGAGCCGAAGGCAGAGGCTTTAACCCACTGAGCCACCCAGGTGCCCCACAAAGTGACTTTTAAAAAAAATTTAATGAAATTTGAAACTTTCAAATAAAATTCTAATTCCACCTCAAGTCAGACGCATTTAATGAGAAAATTAATGCCTTTGGGGTTTGAGTCAATAAATGCTTTGTGAAGGTCAATTTAACAACATGAAAGGGTGGGGGTCCAGTCAAATGAGGAGACCAGCAAATCCTCTCCCCCCAAGCACAAGACTGACAAAATAACCATTCTGGCACTCTGGCAACGGACCAACAGCATATGACAATCTGAGAGTCTTCTATGCTTGAAAAGCTGTTGCACATTAGATGAGAAGTGAGGGAATCCGGGGCATTTTGGCTGCGGCTCCTGCCATCCTCCTGTCCAGCTCAATGCATAAGGATATCCGCCATACCGAAATCTTTGGGAGAGAATCAAGCATACGGACACGTGCGCACCGAGAGTTTTGGAAAGAGAGGGGAGAAAAGGGCAGAAGAACGATTTAAAGAAATAATGGCTGAAAACTCCCCACATTTTTTTTTTTTAAAGATTTTATATATTTATTTGACAGAGATCACAAGTAGGCAGAGAAGCAGGCAGAGAGAGATAGGAGGAAGCAGACTCTCTGCTGAGCAGAGAGCCCGATGCGGGGCTTGATCCCAGGACCCTGGGATCATGACCTGAGCCGAAGGCAGAGGCTTTAACCCACTGAGCCACCCAGGTGCCCCTCCCCACATTAAAAAAAAAAAAAAAAAAAAAATTATTTATTTATTTATTTTTTTTTTTTTAAAAGATTTTATTTATTTATTTGACAGAGAGAGATCACAAGTAGACAGAGAGGCAGGCAGAGAGAGGGAGGGAAGCAGGCTCCCTGCCGAGCAGAGAGCCCGATGCGGGACTCGATCCCAGGACCCCGAGATCATGACCCGAGCCGAAGGCAGCGGCCCAACCCACTGAGCCACCCAGGCGCCCCTATTTTATTTATTTATTTGAGAGGTAGAGAGAGACAATGAAAGAGAGAGAGCATGAGAGTAGAGAGGTCAGAGGGAGAAGCAGACTTCCTGCTGAGCAGGGAGTCCGATGTGGGACTCGATCCCAGGACCCTGGGATCATGACCTGAGCCGAAGGCAGTCGCTTAACCAACTGAGCCACCCAGGCGCCCTCCTCACATTTGATGAAAAAAAATTTACCTACACATCTAAGAAGCCCCACAAGCCCTAAATATGGTAAATACAAAGACATTCCTATCCAGAAAGCTCAAAGTCAGTGAGATAAAAACCTTGAACATCTCAAGAAAAAAAGGATTCATCACATAAAGCAAAACATCAATATAATTAACTGCTGACTTCTTTGAAACAAGGTATGGAATACCTTCAAAGTGCAGAAAGAAAGAAACCACCAGCCAAGAATTCTTTATCCAGCAAAACTATCCTTCACATATGAAGGCAAAATAAAAATATTCCCTGATAAACAGAGAAATCAATTGCCAGCTCATCTGCCTGGTAAATTATAAAAGAAGTCCTCAAGCTGAAAGACTCCAGGGGCGCTGGGCTGGCTCAGTCCATAGAGAGTGACACCCTCGATCTCAGGTTGCAGGTTCAAGCCCCATACTGGGGGTAGAGAGTACTTAAAAATAAAAAAAAATTTAAAAAAGATTTTACTTATTTACTGGAGAGACAGAGAGCAAGCTAAAGAGAGAGCATGAGAGGGAGGCGAGACTCAGTGGGAGAAGGAGAAGCAGACTCCCCAATGAGCAGGGAGCGAGGACCCTGGGTTCATAACCTGAGCTGAAGGCAGCCACTTAACCAACTGAGCCACCCAGGCACGCCTAAAAATAAAATCTTAAAAAAAAGAAGAAAAAGAAAGAAGAAAATGACTCCAGATGGTGACCTGAATCCATACAGAGAAACGAAAGGTCCAAGATGGTAAATTTGTGGGTTAGAATAAGACTGCAGATTCATGTTTTCTTATTTCTTCTCTAATATCCTTAAAGACATAAGACTGTAAAAGGCAGTAAGAACAGCACTATATTGTTGGGCTTATAACATATATGGATGTAATAAAATGACAAAAATAGCACAAAGGATGGGAAATGGAATGTGGTTACACTGGAGAAAAGTTTATTTCTTTAAAATAAAAAAAAAAACATATATTTTTTTGAGAGGTGGGGATGGGGGAGAGGGAGAGAGAGAAACCCAATAGGCTCTATGCTCAGCAGGGAGCCTAACGTGGGGCTCAATCTCATGACCCTGGGATTATGACCTGAGCTGAAATCAAGAGCTGGATGCTTAACCAACTGAGCCTCCCAGGTGCCCCTGGAGAAAAGTTTCTATATTTTACTAGAATTGGGTTACTAGATCTAAACTATAATGTCAAGATGCATATTACAATAACTAAAAAAATATGGTAAAAAAATAAAGTGGAATCTGGGGCACCTGGATGGCTCAGTCAGTTGGGAGTCTGCCTTCAGCTTGGGTCATGATTCTGGGGTCCTGGGATCGAGTCCCACATCGGGCTCCCTGCTCGGTGGGGAGCCTGCTTCCCCCTCTCCCTCGGCCTGCCTCTCTGCCTACTTGTGTTCTTTCTCCCTCTGTCAAGTAAATAAATAAAATCTTAAAAAAAAAAAAGTGGAATCCAAACAGTACGCCAAAATAAATTTACTTAACACAAAAGGTGGCAGTGACAGGTCACTGGGAGCCCGGGGTGGTTCAGGTCATGATCTCAGGGTCGTGAGACTGAGCTAAATGTCCTGCTCAGTGTGGAGTCTGCTCGAGATTCTCTCTCTCCCTGTCCCTCGTCCTGCTCTCACTCTTTCTCAACTAAATAAATATTTTTAGGTTTTATTTATTTATTTATTTGACACAGAGAGAGAGAGAGAGAGAGAGAAAGAGAGAGAAAGAGAGAGAGAGCGAGTGTGCGCAGGCACGTGCGCACAAGCAGGCAGAGCAGCAGGCAGAGGGAGAGGGAGAAGCAGACTCCCCGCAGAGCAGGGAGCCCGATGCGGGGCTTGATCCCAAGAGCCTGGGATCATGATCTGTGCCGAAGGTAGATGCTTAACTGACTGAGCCACCCAGGCGCCCCTCAACTAAATAAAATCTTAAAAAAATAAATAAATAAAAGAACTGAGCAGGGAAGAGAGTAACCATATAGAAAATAGCAAAATGGGGACTGTAAATCCAACTGCTATCAACGATTTCCCTAAAAGTGAATGTTTCAGCACCAGAAGTGAATGACAGAGATTGTCAGACTGGACTAAAAGAAGCAAGGTCTAACTAGACATGCTTTCTAAGATTTAGCAACATCTATTAATGGGGCCATGCCCAGGGAGCCAGGGAGTGTGGGATGTCAGGGTGATCAGGAGGTCCCCCCAGGGAGGCAATGCCACCTGAGCCAAGAACTCAAGGGTGTGCCGTGTCACTCTAACATGGGACCTCCCGGAAATCCGTGCCACAGAAAAGTCTGCCCAAGTACTTGTGGATGGTCATCGGAACAGTCACTGGGGATGGTCACTGCAGTGCTGTGTGTAATCGAGAAAGTTAGGGCCTCTTGATCTCAGGGCTGTGGATTCAAGCGCCATGCTGAATGTAGAGAGTACTTAAGACAATAAATAAAAACTTAAAAAAAAAAAAATGGAAGTTAGACCTGGCCTGGATGTCTTTTAACAGGGCATTAACAAAAGTTTCAAGCACATCTTGATGATCAAAAATTATGCAGCCAGTTTGGGGCTCCTGGGTGGCTCGGTCCACTAAGCATCTGTCTTCAGCTCAGGTCGTGATCCCTGGGTACTGGGATCGAGCCCAGTGCCCCTCTGGCAGGCTCGGCTGGGTGCAGTGCTCAGTGGGGAGTCCGCCTCTCCCTCTGCCCCTCCCCTGGCTCCTTCACTCTTTTTGTTAAATAAAATCTTAAAAAAAACACAAAAAACAAAGTGTAAAACAAAACCAAAAAATTTATGCAGCCAGTTCAAAGAATGAGGTAGGTTTGTTTATGAACAAGGACAGATGTCTGACTGAGCTGGGGATTTCTGTAACTTGTAGCTAAAGGCATGTCCATGACTGTGTCCCCATCATCAGTGTCTCTGAGACTCGGGGGTGGATGGTGGCTTTGCACACAGTATGGCCTCAGCACAAAACAATCCCCCAGAATATGCTGTGTCTTTCATCCCAGCCCTGAAGTGGGTGCCCCTTCCCACACATCCGTGGACCATGAGTCCAGGTGCCTAGCCCCGGGGGGGGTTCTTACCCCACCAACTGATCCCTTTCTGAAGCACCAACAATTCCTCAGCCGGGACTTGAAAAGCAGGGAGCACCATGAGGTAGACGAGAACTCGGGCTGCCCTGCTCATCTGACCCGGGTCCCAACCCCAGCTCCCAACACCACCTTGTGGCCTTAGCTCAGGTCCCTCCCCCTCAGTGAGCCTGTCCTGAGAAACGAGGGACAGCAGCACCATGGCCTGAAGTCACGTGTGCAAAGTTGTGAAGGGACATGGTGCGCCCAGGGCAAAAAGCTGGGCCCCCGGGTTTGGCCAGGACTGGGCTAGGGGTGTCCTGCTCTGTGTTTCCACCCCACCTGCCGGGAGGCGCTGTGCATATCTGTGTTATGTCTCAGGGGAGTGTTTTGGATTTTGTGGGAGGAAAAGATTTTGTGGCTTTGGGAAAAAGTTGACAAGACCACGTGCTGGCTGGAGAAGCCAGAGCTGTGCTCACACATGCAACCCCCCAGTCTTGGTGGGTGGCCCGGGGTGGGTGACAGGCCTTTGGGAGGCAGAGACAGAGCTGGCTGTGCCTGTGAGCATGGTGGGACCTGTTCTAGGCATCTTACAGGTGTCCCTCCATTAATCGTCCTGGCAGGCCCATGAGGCAGGAGTCACCACCACACCCATGTTTTAGTGGGGAAACTGAGGCCCGTAGAGATGAAATAACTTGCCCTGAATGATGCAGTTGGTAGGCGAGGGTGCCAGGACACAAACAAGTCTGGCTCAAGAATCCGGGTTTTTGTTTTTTTTTTTTTTAAGATTTTATTTATTTATTTGACAGACAGAGATCACAAGTAGACAGAGAAGCAGGCAGAGAGAGAGAGAGGGAAGCAGACTCCCTGCTGAGCAGAGAGCCCGATGCGGGGCTTGATCCCAGGACCCTGAGATCATGACCTGAGCCGAAGGCAGCGGCTCAACCCACTGAGCCACCCAGGCGCCCCAGAATCCGGGCTTTTAACCACAAGCCGGTACTTTCAAGGACAACGGCAGTTACGATAAATACGTGGTAAGTGCAAACGAAACCTAGCATCAGGGGGATGGTTTTGGACCCAGTGTGTCTCAGGCCCTGTGTGAAGTACTTTAAATGCATGATGTCAGTTCATTCTGGCAGCCGGAGACCACAGATCCCATTATTAATCCCATCTTACAGATGAGAACACTGAGCCACAGAGAAAGTAAGTAGCCTTGTTGGAGGTCATACAGCTGGGTCAGTTGTTGAGCTGTAACCTGGACATTTCCCAGAGCCCGGGAAATAACACTGCTCCTCCACGTACCCCTCACGGCTTGGCCTTAGTTGCTAGACTGCCTTTGGCCTCTCAGTCTGGCATCTGGCAGGCCTGGAGTGTTGCATCAGTTCTCGCCTGTGGCTGGAGTTATGCTCCAGGGTGGGATATGGGCTCAAACCGATGCAGAATCCAATCAGGGCTCATCACCTCTGCCCCATGCCCCCCCCCCCCCCCCCCCCCGCCGTCACTGCAGCAGCCTCCTCCTGCCCACCCCCCACCAGACATGGCCAGAGGGAGCCTGTGAACACCTGCATCGGATCACAGCTCTCTTCTGCCCAGGACCCTGTGGGGCTCCACCTTGCTCAGGAGAGAGTCAGAGTCCTCCCCTCTGCCCACAAGGCCCTACACCACCTGGTCTGCCCCCTCTGCCCTCAGCTCCTCCTGCTCACCAGGCTCCAGCCACTTGGAAGCTCTTCCCAGCCAGAAACATTTTGGCCTCAGGGCCTTTGCATTGCTCCCACCTTTCCTTGAGAGGGCTTGGACTCCTTGCCCAGGCTGACTGTGACTCTCCATGTGGGTCTCTGTCACATGTGACCCCGGTGGATGAGAGGCCCTCGCATTATCTTTAAGGCTTGTGTCCCCAGAATGGTATCCCTGAGGTTCCCTCCTGGCCCAGCCTGGGGAAGCAAAGCCATGTGCTTCTTGCCTGGCTGTGGCAGCTCCTCGTGGAGCGAAGAGCCTCCGAGTGCCCCTCACAGCTCTGACAAATTGCTCTGGAAACCCAGGAAGCTTTGGGGCGTGCGCTGCCTTGGAGAGGGCGGGGGGCCAGGTGGCTGCCTGCCTGGGATCACTCGGCCCACTGCGGTGCCCACGGCAGGCGCTGGCGCCTGGCCGTGTGCCTGGAAGCCGGGCTCCCGTGACAAACGTCTGGGGAGAGCGTCTGCGAAGTCCCCGAAACCCCGGGCAGGCACAAGCTGCTACAGGCTCCTGCAGCTCCTGAAGCAAGGCTGGAGCTCGGGGAGGGCAGGGCTGGCTGTTTCCCTGCTCAGGCATGGCACGGCCCATCCCTCTCCTGGAAGTCCTCGGAGTTTGTGGGCAAACTCAATTCCTTCTACTCTCCAAACTGTCCAGAATAATCTTTTTCAAACCGAAGTCAGATTATGCATTCGCACGCTTCCCACGGCTCCCACGTCCCTCACAACCAAATCCCAGCAGCTGACCGTGGTCCGTAAACCTGCCAGAACCGGGCCCTGGCCTGCTCCGCAAAACTGACCTCCTGCCCCTCTCCCCTTTGCCCTGTCTGCTCCTCCCTCTCTGGCCACCTGACCATTTCTTAGGCACCGCAAATGAATTCCCCTTCAGGGTCTTGGTATTTGCTGCTTCCTCTGCCTGGGTCAATCCCTTACTTCCTGGAAAACACCAACTCCTCTGAGAGGACTTCCCGGCTCTCCATCCTGTTGGCTTTTTCTCCCCAGACCTTATCAGCCCCCAGCACAGGGAGATCACGTGGTTCCTCAGCTGTCCGTCTGTCTTGCTCTCTCACCAGAAAATGTCAGCTCCACAAGAGAAACCCTTGACTTTGTTCCCTGCCATGTCACCATGTTTGGAAGAGTCCCTGGCACACCGTGGGTGCTTTAGTGGTAAGAATAACCTCCCTCTCAGGGGACAGGGGACCTGCCCCGCTCTCCTCTCCTTAAGAACCTCACCACTCCCTGTCTGCAGCAGCCTCCCCACTCTCAGCTCTCTGGCAGCGTCCTGGACCTGTGTCTTCCTCCCTCCTTATGTCCTAGCAAAGCCACTTGCTGACACGGTCACAGCTACTCTGTCCCCCAGTTGGGCCCCTTCCTTTTAACTCATATCTCAGCATCAGCCCCATCCCCGAGGCTGTCTCCAGACCCATCTCCAGCACCATTTTTCAAATCATAAATCTGCTTCTACTGCCCTTGCTGCTGAGAACTTTCCTTACTGCTCATAGCTCTGACGATGGAATTCAAACTCTGTAATGTGGCTGACAGGACCTTGTGTGGTCTGGCTTCTGCTGACCTCCCCAAAAACCCATCAGCTGCCCCCTGAGTTTCTACCCTTGAGCCAAGGAGCCTGTGGTTCAGCGACCTGACGGCGTCCACCCTCCTTTCCACCTCACTGCCTTTGCACATGCTACTCCCTTTCATAGGAACACCCTCTCCATACCCCAACTTTCTCTTTCTCTCTTTTTTAAAAGAGGGGGAGAGAGAGAGAGGACCTCAAGCAAACTCCCCTCTGAGCAGACCCTGATGCAGGGCTCCATCTCACCACTCTGAAATCATGACCCGAGCTGAAATCAAGAGTCAAATGCTAAACTGAGCCACCCAGGAGCCCCTTTCTCTCTCTTTTTTTAAACTGCATAATAGCTCACATATAGCAAAGTGTACAAAACATACACATACAACTGAAGGAATAGTCACTAAGCAGACACCATATAACTGGATCCTGGGTCAAGAATGTATCACCGGCCCCTCAGAGACCACTCAACTGTGCCCTCCTCCTTGTAGCTTTTACCTTTGGCAAAAATGACCCCTCCTCACAGAAACCGCCTTTGTCCCTCAGACGAAATCAGACCTTCCCTCCAGCCCTGCCCCACATCCACCCTCAGATCCCAGTGGGTCTTCTCTCCCTAGGCCTTCCTCTAGCATAATCCAGTCATTACTTTCATCATTCTTTGCCTGCTGTCTCCCTGGTACCTGGTCAGTGTAAGCACAGCAGGGGCCCCGCATGCCCGCAGCCCCCAGCAGGCGGCCGGGCACACAATGGGCCCTCGCTGTGCGAACAAACACGGGGCCAGGGGCGGGGGGATCCGCTATGAAGGACTGGTCAAGTGGAGCCAGGGGCAGCTGTGGAGCCGGCTTGCCTGCCCTTGAGGAGCCGCGGCTGCGCACCATGGCTTAGCCCAAGGAAGAAGACTAATGACGGCGGGAGCACAAGGCTGGTGGGGGGCCTGGGGCCAGGGGCAGTGTGGCCATGGCAGGCGGAGGCGTGTGTGGGCTTCTAGGGCGCAGGTGCCCAGTGACCATCCGGGAACTTGGCTCCCCTGCCGAGACGGTGAGGTTGTGGGAGGGCCAGCAGAGCAGGACCCACGTGGGACTTGCACACCTTCTCTGTCTGGGACACTCTATCCCTGCTAGTCCTCCCTATTCTAGGAGAGCCCCTTCCACAATGGGGTCTGGCCCCGCTTTGGGCTCCCACATTCCAGGTGCTTCCCCCACCGGGGCACTGACCACTCCCCGCTGTCACTGTCTTGGGATGGATTTGTCTCCCCTGTTGGACTTTGAGCCCTCAAGTCACTGTGGTGTCCCCAGCACTGCCTGTAATAGGCACAACTCTGGAGAAATATTCTGATTTTAATTCATTTTAGAACAATCCCCTGTGAGTTCAATGACAGGAGGTTCAAGGTCTGCTGCCCCATACTGTCCTGAGGGTCCCATAAACATTCAATCTTTACCATATCCCTAGGAGGCAGATTATGTGATTTATCCCCCATTTTACAGACGAGGAAACTGAGGCCCAGAGAAGTTCAGTCATTTGCTCAAGGCCACATAGCCAAAGCAAGGCAGAGGGAGGGCTTGAACCCTGGTGGAGGTCCATTCTCTCGTCTACTGGCAGATGTTTCTTAAATCAACTCATTTAATTTTCCTTAAACTTGTCCAAGACGGTATCAGGGGATGGGTGGGGAACACTTTCCTAATACTCATTAAAGCAAACATATATCCATTTAAAAAAAAAACACATTTTCCTCCTGTACCACCCAAATCACCCCGAGCACCCCATTTTGGGAAATGCTGTTCCACTCTAGAGTCTGGTTGCCTAGGAGAAGACTTCGGGAAGCAGCTTAATGAGTAGATAAGAATGATTTGCAATTAGCATCAATTGTCTGTATGCAAATTAAAGCTCCCAACCGCAGGGCCCTCTTTTGTAGTGGGCTCCTCTCCCATTTTATTCCCTTCATTTCTGGGTTCAGCAAATCCTTCTGGCAGACACAGGGTAATTTTACACCCACCCCCTGGCTTCAGCCACAGTCTTCTCCCCAGCCTGCTGCCTTTATAGCACAGATTTCAAAACCCTCCCGTTGCTCAGATTTACTAAGCTGGTCCCAGGCCCAGCATAGGACTAGGGGAACTGAGGGCTGGGACCCCCGTGGCACCCAGGACTCTCCTGGTGCAGAGGCCTTCTGGATGGGTGCACTCTGACATTTGTCTCAGTGATGGCCTGATTGTCGTCTGTCTCCCTCAAAGGAGACAGGCAAGGACAGGGGTTGGGGGACGCATCTGCTTTTGCTCAGTATCTGTCGGAGATACAGTATCTCAGTATCAGCTCCCACCCCAGCACCTGTGACCTAACAGATCCCTAAGAAAGATCTGTGAGTGAAACAAATGGATAAATTAACGGACGAAGGAGCTGGTCAAAAGTCTGAGAGTTCGGATGACTGAGAACCACCTGTTAGGGGAGGTGGACTGAGCCAAAGGCTAAGCTCACTGGGACTCGAGACCTCTCTGCCTTCACCCTTCGGGCTCCTGACTCAGGGAGGTCAGGCACCAGGGTTGGGGGGCACCCACAATACGGGCATCCTCAAACACGGTCATTTCCAAACCTGTCAGAACCACCGCTAAGTCATGAGATCATTTAAGGAGGTGTCAAGATGTACTCCCATTCTCAACTGATGCAACTACCTCAGAGCGCTTCACACAAAAGCTAAGCATTGTTTGGGGCATATTTGCTTTGCCTTTTCACAAACACAGCTATTTCTGCAGAGACAAACACAGATGAAATCCACTATAGGTTGTGGTCAAGGCCTGGGGCCACTGCCTGGGTGCAGGAGTTCTGCGTGAACAAAGGCCGTAGGTCTGAGGGCCGGCAAAGGAGAGAATCAAAGGAGAGGACCCCCCCCCCCCGCCGCCCCCTGTATCGGGGTCCAGGGCTGGCCCCTGCTTAGGTGTGGCGGGGAAGGGAAGGAAGGCTGGGGCCTCCGGGGTCTGCACTGGGGACGGCAGCACAGGAATCCCTGCCTGGGGCTGCAGACTTCGAGGGGACACATGTGCCAGAACCACATAAGCCCTGAGCCCCATGAGGGCAGAACTGTTTTCCCACCTCTGTGCATTCTCCTGGGAGATGGTATGCAGCTTTCACACGATGCTCAAGGCGTATGCAGTCTAGGCCCCAGACTGACCGCTCAATGCCAGCTCCTTCTCACTTACTCCCCTGCCTGCCTCGCCACCAGTAGTTCTCAGAGCACAGTCCCCGGACCAGCAGAATCACCATCTACCAGGAATTTAACAAAATTCGTATTCTCAGGCCCCACTCTGACCTACTGAATCAGAAACTCTGGACTGGGGGTGTCTGGGTGGCTCAGTTGTTTAGCATCTGGCTTTGGCTCGGGTCATGATCCCAGGGTCCTGGGATCGAGCCCCGCATCAGGTTCCCTGTTCGTCGGGAAGCCTGCTTCTCCCTCTCCCACTCCCACTGCTTATGCTCCCCCTCTCGTTGTGTCTCTATCAAATAAATAAATAAAATCTTAAAAAAAAAGAAAGAAAGAAAGAAAGAAAGAAAGAAAGAAACTCCGACTGGGGTCTTGCAGTCTGTGCTCGAGAGCCCTCCAGGGGCTGGAAGGCTAAACCGTGATCTCTCAGACTTCCTCATGACCACCTGGCTCAAAGGCCTGTGGGAAAGCTCTCGCTTTCTCCAGAGAAAGGGAGCTACAAGAAGTGATCCTCCATGCACCCATTGGGCACCACGGAAACACCAGACAAGGAAGTTGCAGCTTGTAGGGTAAGAATAGTGAAACGCGAAGACCCAAGGCCCTCCCTGAGCTACAGTACCAACTTGGCTCTGCCCTCTGGATTTCCCATCAGAGGCCTGTGAAACCTCTATTTGTTTAAACCACCGTGGGTCAGATGTCCTGTTACCTCCAACCAAAGGCCCCCCTAACATGTACAATTACCCTCAGAAAGCATAAAACCACTAGTCTCAAGCAGACAGAGACCGAGGGTCAGAATGAACCCGAGACAGATGAAGCAGACAGCCAGGGTACGTGAGGGCTTCTTTCCCTTCACCCAGGGTACGTGAGGGCTGAATGATGGGCTGTAGTGGGTGGTCCATGAGCCTCCCGACTTTGGAAGCAAACTAGTGTGTAAGCAATCCACCTATGACCCTGTGTGTAGGGAGAGGAACCCCACTCTCAGGATTGTGGGGAGAGCAGATGGTGGTCAGGACTCCCTGAAGGACCGGGGTAGGGAGCAGTGCCTTACCTAGGCTGCCTGGGCGGGTCGCGGCTCCCCCCTGCCAGGCCTGTCGGGGTGCTGGAGCCTGAGGAGTATAACTTCGGGCGGTAGCCCTTGGTCTGGCCAGCAACCACAGGAGCCGGTGAGACCTCCCGCCGTCTGTCTGCGTGGTGGGACCGCCCAGCGGCCTCCCGTCCGCCCCCACAGAGGCCCATGGTTCCCGGAGGCTTGTGTGGCTTGGCCTGCCGAGGAACCTTGGCCAGGGACATGCAGCTGGGGCTAGAGGTGTAGAGGGTGGTGTCAATGCCGCTGTCGCTGGAGCCCCCCTTGGAGAGGGGGTCTTGCTCTGGCTCCAAGGGGTCCAGGGGGTCCAACCAGCGGTCATCGCTGTGGCTGCTGGATGCGTTGCTGGAGAGGGTGTTGCTGCTGGAGTGACTGGAGTACGGAGGCTCCCCCTGGAAGGCGAGACAGTGTGTCATCCCAGACTCCACAGCCGGGGCACGGACCTCCCCTCCCGGTGTCCTCCCCACCCCTAAGCTCTGGCTCCCACACTTCTTGGCCATGGTACCTTGGGTGAGTGACAGAGCTCTCCCATGCCTCAGTTTCCACATCTGTAAAATTGGGCCATTGATAACCTGCCTCGTGGGCCTGCTCGGAGGCATCGCAACATTACGTGTGCAAGGTGCCGCCAATAGCACAGGCTCAACCCACACAGCTGTGTTCCTGGCCTTCCCTCCTGGATCCATCTCTTCCCTGCCTCATTAAGGCATCTCCATACTGTCAGCCACCCCAAGCAGGAGCCCTGGAGTCACCCTGGACCCTGCTTCTGCTCTCACACCCATGTCCAGCCCCACAGCAAATCCTGTGGCCTGCGTCTTCAAAGGGGACCCAGGACCCGCCACCTCTGGTCCTCCTTGGCTCCACCCCGGGCCCATCCACCACCACCTCCCACTGCACCACGGCAACAGCCTCCCCGCTGTCCTCCGGCCCTCACTCTGTTCCCTACATAACAGCCGGAGGGAGGCTGTGAACACCTGCCCCGTTTCATATCCCTTCCCTGCTTAGAACCTTCCTGTGGCTTCACTTCACTCACAGGAAAAGCCAGAGTCCTCCCAGAGACCCTGCGCCATCTGACCCCACGTTCTGGCCTCTAACCTTATCTGCACCCTCTTGCCTGATCCCTCTGTTCCCAACAGGCCTCCTGACTGTTCTCTGTGTGGGTCAGGCCTACCCCCACCTCAGGCCTCGGCACCAGCTGCTCCTCCTGCCTGGAACACTCTTCCTTCGGGTGTGTTCGTGGATTGCCCCCTACTTCACGCAGGGCTTCATCACCTCCCCAGAGGCCCTCAGTGACCACCTCACCCTACAGCAGCAGTGCCTAATGCTCTCTTTCCCCTGAACTGAGCTCTGTTTCTCTCACACAGAGAAGACCAGCTCCTGGTGTCACAGAACGTATGTGTTCATCTGCTTCCTGCTCGCTGCTCCCACCGGGAAGTCAGCTTT
Organism: Lutra lutra; assembly: GCF_902655055.1. Lineage (NCBI taxonomy): Eukaryota > Metazoa > Chordata > Mammalia > Carnivora > Mustelidae > Lutra > Lutra lutra. Next base: position 45,491,167 of record NC_062294.1, on the reverse strand, counting down.
GTGAGCAAAGGCACTCACCTGTCCCCTCCAACACCATGGTCTCAGGGCATGGCACGAGGTAACTGCCCACCAAACTCCCGCTGAATGAAGGGATGCAGAGAGACTGCCGAGGGCTCACTAGAACCTCCTCTGCCCGGCACACAGGACCACGATTCCCAGCCTCCCCTGCACTATGGCGTGGCCACGTGATGCAGTTTTCATATGCAATGGCCAATGCAATAGAAGCAGAAAGGATTTATACCATTTCCAGGTCTGGGCTATAGAGACTTCCACCTGATCCTCTCTTCTTCCCACCCAACCTGCCAGAAAGAAGCAGGGTCCCGGCAGAGGGCTTTGAGGCCCTGAGGGACAGCGAGCCTGGGTTCTAGAATCGCTGCTTGGAAAGAGGCTCACTGGCTGGTTCCAGACCTCTGCTGGAGCGGAGGAGGTGAAGATGGAGGAGGTGCTCACGTGTGGCGTTCAGAGGTCCACACCCCATGACACTGCCCAGCCCACAGCGGTCAGGGAGACCAGGCAGCCGGCTCCTGAGGCCCTGACTCCCCGGGATTAGGCAGGTGGGGCCCAGACTCACTTTGGAATGTCTGTTGGGGGAATCTTTGCCTGCTGTGTCCTGCCTGGAGGTCTGCTTGCTCCCACTGCTTCCAGCCATGGCAGAGAGCCGGGCCTGGGCGGGCACATGCCACAGAGGCTCTGCAGGAAGACAGGAGACATATTATCAGTTAGAGGTGACTCAAGCCCTGGCCTGAGTCCACCTGAGGAATTTGGCCCTAAACATGGTCCCACCCCCTCTGCCAGCCTGTCTGCTCAGCTCCCACAGGATCAGGGCCCCATCAACTTATGTCCTGGGGTATAATAGTACTCAGTAATGAAATACTTACTAAGGACTTAGTATGTGCCAGACACTACCCTAGAGCTTCACATGGGTTAATTTGTTGAAGCCTGAGGACTATCCTCCGTCGTCACTGCCAGAGAAGGTTGAGCACATTTTCATCCTTACTGGCCATTTGAATTTTCTACTTTGCAAATTACCTGTTCATTTCCCTTTCCTCTTTTTCCATGGGATTGACCTCTTTTATCCTATCAGCAAGTAGTGTTCTTTATGTACACAAGGTAGCAATCCTTTGCTGGTTAAATGGGCATAACTTATTTTATTAAACAAAAAGGGAATTACACTAAGCCTGGTCCTACAATGTGACTTCTCCCTTTACGCTATACTTACACTTGCTTTTGACCTTACAGCCTCATAATATTATCTTCACGTAACCGGACATAAAGTTACATTGTTTTTAACAGCTGTACAGCATTCCATCATGTGAATGGATGCCACTTTTTTTTAATATAATTTTTTAAAGACTTTATTTATTTGTCAGAGAGCGAGCACAAGCAGGCAGAATGGCACGCAGAGAAAGAAGCAGGCTCCTCAACGAGAAGGAGCCTGATGCGAGACTCGATCCCAGAACCCTGGGATCATGAGGGCTACCACCCGGGATCACCCGAGCTGAAGGCAGCAGCTTAACTGACTGAGCCACCTAGGCATTCCTTGACGCCACTTTTTTTTTTTTTTTTTTTAAAGATTTTATTTAGGGCGCCTGGGTGGCTCAGTGGGTTAAGCCGCTAACTTCAGCTCAGGTCATGATCTCAGGGTCCTGGGATCGAGTCCCGCATCGGGCTCTCCGCTCAGCGGGGAGCCTGCTTCCCTCTCTCTCTCTCTCTCTCTGCCTGCCTCTCTGCCTACTTGTGATCTCTGTCTGCCAAATAAATAAATAAAATCTTTAAAAAAAAAAAAAGATTTTATTTATTTATTTGGCAGACAGAGATCACAAGTAGGCAGAGAGGCAGGCAGAGAGAGAGAGGGGGAAGCAGGCTCTCTGCCGAGCAGAGAGCCTGATTCAGGGCTCGATCCCAGGAGCCTGAGACCATGACCTGAGCCAAAGGCAGAGGCTTTAACCCAATGAACCACCCAGGCATCCCTGGACGCCACTTTTTAAACCAGTTTCCTACTGATGGACATTCAGGTGGTTTTTAGTTCTTCCTTACAACACTGTTAGGGTGGCCCTTAAGCAAGTGTGGGACTCTGTTGGGATAGAACTCCACAACTGGAGCTGCTGGTTCCAAGGTAAAATAGGTTTAAAATCGGGACAGCTGGTGTGGGTGTAAATGAGTCTACATTTCCAGGTAGTCAATGTGCCTCAACTCCACAACTGACCTTAAAAAAAAACCAGACCAAAAAACTGTACAGCTTCAGGGGAGGACTAGTTAGTATCTACCAAACACAAATGCACGGATAGAGGACAGAGGACTGGAGCCTTGGTGGTCTGACCCCAGAGCCCACACTTTTGATCACTGCTATATTGAAAATAATGGTAATAAAGATGACTATATGCACATGACCTGTGCTAGGTATTACCACAACTGCTTTGCACACATTCTCTTACTAAGTCCTCCCAGTAATACCGCTGGGTGGATATTACATCACTTCTAAAAGATGAAGAATGCCAAGACTCAGAGAGGTTACATACCTAGTCCAAGGTCACAGAGAAAGGGCCTCAGACTTGTACTATCCACCTCTGCACCCTCTCTGTGTTTCCCCAACAAGGACAACACTGGCAACGATGGAGAGTACATGCTTCCAAAACAGGAATCATCATTCTCTTAATGATGGGCTGGAGCCTGTGCTGAGAGGGCTGGGCAGGGGTGATCTCACTGGGCTCCCAAATCATGCAGGAAGGAAAGACAGGGTGTCCACTGTAGAGGAGCGACCTGAAGCCGGGACAGATGAGGTCACCACTGAGGTCACGTTTGCGGACTCTGAACTTCCCACAGGGCCTGTTGGAGCCTGAGCTCACGACCACATTCTGCTGCCTCCAGGCAGCCCCAGTGCACTGTGGGCTCAGGTTCCTGGCCAGGAAGATTCCTGCTCTGGGTGCACTGGGTGGGGTGCTCAGGGCCACCTCAGAGAACAGCCTGGTTGGCACAGCCAAGGGTGTCCTGTCCGCATGGTGGCGGGGAGACTGCCCACTTCATCCACCTTTGCCACCTCCAGAGACGGTTTTCCTCTGTGGAGCATCCCACAGGCCCAGGAGGTACTGGTTTCCTGGGAGGTGGCCGGATCATGCTGGAGACCATGTTTTCTACAGCCGAGCCCGCAGTAGCTGCATCCAGCCTCAACTCCCACCTGTTACACTGGTGATTTCCATTCTCCCAGACTACTCCTGGGAGAAGACTGGTCTGGACTACTCCTGACCTCAGACTTGTCTATACAGCTGCCCCCAACGCCTCCTGCTGAACGTGTCCAAAGCCAACTCCTTATCTCCCCCCAAATCTGCACCGTTGTCTTTCCTGCTCAGTCCACGTGGCTCCCTGGTATCACCCCTGACTCCCGCCTCCCATATCCATGTAGAAGATCAGGAAATCCTGTCAACTTTACCTTTAGAACCTGCCCATCTCCCTCACCCCACCCCTACCCTACAAGAATCTGTAGCCAGAAGGCCCCTGTGAACATCTAAGTCAGATCCCATCCCTCCTCTGCTTGGAAGGACCAAGCCCCTATCCCACTTTGAGCAAAGGACAGAGACCTCCCCACAGGCTCTGGCCCTGTCACTTCCCTGACCTCAGCCTCTGTCACCTTTCCAGCCACAGGCCTCGTTACTGTTCCTCCAACACTCACGGCTACCTTGGTATACCCTGACTATTCTCTTTCCCCTGAATCTTCTCCTCCCAGCGGACTCCTTTGCATTTTTCTAGCCTCACCTGAAATATGATTTGCTCAGAGATTCCCCCAAACCCTGACCATCTCTCTCTCAGCACTGTATTATAGTTTCCACTTGTTAGCATTCCTGTGTGCATTTATCACTGTGTGCCCGTTTGTTGTCTGTCTCTCCACCAGCCTGTTGGCTCCAAGAAGAAGGAAACGTGCCTCTCTGGCTCCCACTGTGTGTCCCTGGTGCCCAGTCCGGAGTTTATGATTAGCGACATGTCAAATGAACGGAGGGATGAAGGGCTAGATTCCTTCCCTCCTGGGCTATCCCAGGGGCCTCCGCTCTGCCCTTCACAGACCCTGGTAACTGAACCCTTCACTGGGTCTCTGGACCAGCCCCTGGTGACCTCCTGGCTCTCCTGCTAGAATGATTCCGCCTTGTTATCCTGGGCAAGTGACAGACATGAATTCAGCTGACTCGGGGCAGCTGGTGACTCAGGGGCCACCTTCCCAGCCTGGGTGCTCTGAAGCTAGAGAAATGCTCACACCTGGTAGGTGAGGGGCCATGGGTGGTGTCTGTGGACACTGGGGGCTGAGCGGTTCTAGTACCCAACAGGTCCTGGTTCCATCTCAATTATGGAGGTACCAGCAGAGACCTCGGACCAGTGACTACCTTCTCCTGGGCCTCACCTTCCTCACTTCTAAGACAGGGCTGTATCAAGTACCCACTATGTCGTTTTCCCGAGATGATTAAATAAGAGGGCATGGGGAGGGGAACCTGGGTGGCTCAGCGAGTTAAGCCTCTGCTTTCGGCGCAGGTGATGATCTCAGGGTCCTGGGATTGAGCCCTGCATCAGGCTCTCTGCTTGGTGGGGAGCCTGCTTCCCCGCCTCTCTCTGCCTGCCTCTCTGCCTACTTGTGATCTCTGTCAAATAAATAAATAAATAAATAAATAAATAAATAAATAAAATCTTAAAAAAAAAAAAAAAAGAGGGGACAGGGAGTACTGAGTATAGCACCAGGCATCTAACACATATGCAGAATCATACTGCTGTGCCTATGATTACTGTCCTCTGATCTGCATGATTCCCCATGTCTGTCATGGTGGCTGGTGCTCCCCAGCCTGAACTGCCTTGTCTCTACAGCTTGAGCAGTTTCTAGGCTTCATGACGATTTCTAAACACAGACTGCCCTGATTCCTGTGGCTGGGGGGGCTGCTACTAAGTTAACTTGTAACAATCACAAGGAAGTGAACGGGGAACCAAGCTCTAAGAAAGGAGAGAGAAGGGAAGGACAATGGGGAGTTTCCGTGACACCCTATTTGGGTGAACACTGGAAAAATGTCCTCCCTGTTTTACACTTTGGTGTCATGAGACCACCATGAAATGCTCTTCTTTTTCTGAAAGGGGTGGGGAAAAAGAGATGCAGACCCGTGTGTGCTGCAGCAGAGAGCACAGAATGGTGGGCAGTGGCAGTGGCGGGCAGGGCCATACCGAGGGAAGCAAGCCAAGTCTGCAGGCCCCAGAGCAGAAGGGAGAGCGAGGTTGGAGGGTGACCTGCTTGCCCGAAGTTCAACAATTTTCCCTGGTTGAAGGGAACCACAGGGGTTGGGGTTCCAAGGAATTCCCAGGTCACTAATCCTGGGACATGCAAATGCTTCCCTGCCCTGAGGGAGCTGGTGACATGCTGACGTGATCATCCCCCTGGGCTGCCTGGAAATTCTCAAACGTCTAAGAGGACAGCTCCATGCCTCCCCCCTCTAATGTCAATGCTCTTGGACGCTTCACTGATTTCCTTTCCTTTTTTTTTTTTTTTTAAAGATTTTATTTATTTATTTGAGAGAGAGACAGTGAGAGAGAGCATGAGCTAGGAGAAGGTCAGAGGGAGAAGCAGACTCCCCATGGAGCTGGGAGCCTGATGTGGGACTCGATCCCGGGATTCCGGGATCATGACCTGAGCCAAAGGCAGTCGTCCAACCAACTGAGCCACCCAGGCGTCCCGATTTCCTTTCTTTTGAACCCACCCACTTATCTAGTAGTTCTCAGACTTCGGAGGGTCTACAAGTTTGTTGTGTGGAATTACACTGAATCTTCATCTAAGCGTACATGCGCACGATTAATCATCACACAGAGCAGCATAAACAGACCGAGAAGATGCTCGGTCTCACTGAGCACCAGAAAAGCGCACATTAAAACCACAAGGCGAGGGGTGCCTGGGTGGCTCAGTGGGTTAAGCCGCTGCCTTCGGCTCAGGTCATGATCCCAGGTCCTGGGTTCGAGCCCCACATCGGGCTCTCTGCTCAGCAGGGAGTCTGCTTCCTCCTCTCTCTCTGCCTGCCTCTCTGCTTACTTGTGATTTCTCTCTGTCAAATAAATAAATAAAATCTTTAAAAAAAAAAAAATAAAAAAAAAATAAAACCACAAGGCGATGCCACTGGGAGCTTACTTTTAGAATGGCCGAAGTGAAAAGGTGGGTGAGGACATGGGGCAACTCAGGTGCTCCAGTCTCTAGTGGGAGCGTGACATGGTTTGTCACTCTGGGGAAAGGTGTGGCAGCTTCTTGGAACGTTCAACATGTGACCCAGCCACTCCGCTCCCAGGCAGACACCCCACCAAAGTGTGATTCAAGAATATCCCCGACAGCACCATTCTAAGCCGTCCCCAGCTGGAAATACCCAAATGTCCAGCACGGACTAATAAGCCGTGGGTTGTTCATATAATGGGATACGCCTCGGAAACCACACTGTTCCACACAAGCACGAGGCCGACGCTCGAGAACGCGACCCTGAGCGACAGAGGCCAGACACGTGCACATGATGCGTCTAGCCAGCGGGGGTCGGCTTCGTATATGTGAAATGCAGAATGAAGCAGAACTAACTTTGGCCATGAGAAACCGGGCAGGGTGGCCTCTGGGGGTGCTGACTGGGAGGAGCCCGGGGGGCTTTGGGAGGCTGACTGAGGTGGGCCTCTTGCCTGGGGGGTGGGGTGTGGGGCATTCACTCTGGGATGTGTTATCCCCGTTGCACACTGAGGACTGGGGCTCTGGTCTCGGCATTGGCCGTACAGCCACGACAGTGGGAAGCGAGCACAAGAAGCTTTATGTAAGGAAAATCCTCAGAACACAGTTGGTTCTGCTCCCCTGACAGCTCCGCTTTTAGTCCGTTTTCAGCTGTTTCCCTGGGAGGTCGCCACCCCCGCACCACACATCTGCACGCGGGCTCCTGAGCGAATGCCATTGGCCAATGCCCTATCTGGATGGAGGAGGATCGGGCTCCCGGGTCCCTGCTGCTTTCTCAGGTGACCTCCCTAATCTCGTGTGTGGCTCCAGCGGCTTCCTCTTGTGTTCTATCCATTGCCGACAGGAGGAGGGGTGTCCCCTGGCGGATGGGAAGCAGTCACACTGGGCCAGGCGGGCAGGCGCAGCCGGCCTGGGGAGGCCCTACCTGGCTTCTGACGCTCCATGGTGCTCTCCTGGCTGGTCAGGCCGCCGGAGGAGGAGTCGCCGCTCGACATCCCATCGTGGCTGAAGTGGGGGTCAAAAGACAGCAGTGGGTGTGGGGCGGCCGCATACCTGCAGGGGAGTGGGAGGCAAGCACAGGGTGAAGGGCTGGCGTGACAAAAACCACCTGAGCCAGACACTTGCTCGCTGGGGGGTTTTAAACACACTGGAGGCTCCGCGTGGAGGGGAGGCTAGATGAGTAATCCTGGAAACGTGCTATTAGCAGACGGTCAGGAATGAGTCTCGCCTGGGAAGCATGCCAGGGAGTGCGGGCGATGCGGGGTCCACCGGGGAAGCAGGGGCAGAAGCCACCAGGGTGGAGGCCCACCCACAGCTTCCTCAGGGGGCTTGTTTCTTGGCTGTGAGTGGGGGTGAGCTATTGTTAGCAGCCCCGCCTCGCAGGCCTGTCTCGGGGCCGAAGCATCTGTAGGCACAGGAGGCCTGGCCCCTTTCTCAGCCGGGGACAGTCCTTTCCCAGCCCTGAGCGGCACTCTCCCTCAACTGTCCAGAGGTAGTTGCGGTAGACCTTTCCTCAGAAGACCAACCCTAAGCCTGAGGCTGACGCAGACACAGCTGTGACAACTGGCCAGTGGGCCGGGACTCTGTGCCTGTCCCTCTGTTGGAGGTAGGAGCTGCGGGAGAGCAGCTTACACTTGGGCTCCAGAATGAGGCAGAGTGGGGCTCGAACCCCAGCTTCATCCGTTCCTAGCTACGTGACCTTGGTCAGACAAGTGCTCGTTAGCCTGAGCTGCAGTTTCCCCACCTGAACAATTGGATAATGACAACTTCTACTTCACAGGATTGTAGGATGGATGAAATACCGAAGTTATCTCCTGAACATGGATTCTCCCGGAGGCTGGCTCTGTTCACCAGCAGGGAGGGCTGAGATCTAGAGGAGAAACTGGCAGAAGGCAGAAAGCTCTCCCTGCGGTTCCAAACCCTGGAGTGAATCCTAAGGGCGCGTCCAACATCCATTCCACCTCAGATCAGAGGTATCATGACCGAAACCCTTCTCCATGCCTGGGGTTGGTTCAGAGACAGGCAAAGGACTCAATTTTGGCTAATCTGACGTGAAAGCATAGAAGAGCCACAATGACTCTCAGAAAATACACCTGGCCCTCCCCCTGGCAAGCACACAGTGGGAGCGCACTTCCAGCCCCTTGCGACAGGCTGGGTCGGGGCTACACCTGGTCTTGTCGGGAGCAGTGAGGAAGTGACTTGGAGGCGGTGGCTGCCCTGGCAGCCGGGGTCCCAGGGGGTCCCCTGCCAATCAGAAGTGGAGCCACCTCCAGTGTGGGTGCGAGACACACCTTGGCTGATCTAAGCCACTGATGTTTTGGGGTGTTTGTGACCGACACGGGGCAAGGGTGCTGGGAGGGCTTCCATGAAGTTTCCCGGGTCCTCAGAGAGAGGATGAGGAAGGACAGCTGCTCTTCTTCCCCCAGGTGTCGCTGGGGCCAGACAGAACACCACGAGCTGCTGCTGCCCTCCTGCTGCCAGCCTGAGGAGGTGGCCGCCACTGAGGGTGGGAGACAAGAGGTGGGAGGGACAGGGGCCTTGATACTGTGGCTGAAATGCTAGAGCCACCCTTCCCGGAGCCTGACCTACTTCTGAGACTCCTTTTCTGGGAAAAAATATGATTGTAAGGTGTTGGAGAAGGCCGGATCCCAGCTATGTGCAGTCAGAAGTGCCCTACTGACATAGGCCTTGGACCTGAGAAGACTTAACAAGTCTCCCATTAATAGAGCTGGCTTTGTGATTTCTCATTCGGTTCCTTTTGTCTATACTTACAACTCCAGGGTCGTCCTGCCAGCCTCAAGGCGGGACTGTTTCCACAAAGACTAACTCTGAACCCCTAGGCTTTGTCTCCCGGGCTGCAGGGGGGTGGGGAGGTGGGGCGTGGGGGTGGAAGGAGGAAAAACTTGTTTCTCCCCACCTGCCCAAACCCTGACCTCTAAGTCCTCCAGGCAAGGAAGACAGGGCCAAAACAAGAAAATGCACAGCCACGCACAATATTGACGTATCGGTCGCCCAATTGCTGGTAGATAATGCGGCTCCAGTTGCCACGGCAGGGAATTCAAGGGTCAATGTGTTTATTCCATTTTCTCGAGATGTCTGGATCAAATCCTGCGTGCCGAAGGAAAACGGCCGTGGCCGCTGGGGTCAGCCGGCACAAGGCCTGAGTGGAAGCTCCCCCAGTGTCTAGTCCCCGCTTCTGCCTCCGTAACAGAACCCCGGCTGTATCCGGGGCCGCAATGTAACTGGTTAACAGACAGCATTTTCAGGCTCTCCTGCAGTTCTGGCCGTGGAGATGAAAGCGTCATGTGTGACTTCCAGGAAATATCTGCAAGTGTGCTGTGGGTGCCTCTGCCTCATCTCCTCCTCAAGGCTGAAGCTCCAGCAGCCACTGTAAGAGCGGGGAGCAACAGGCCAAGGACGGGAGAGCTCGGGTGAGGGAGCCCAGGTCTCTGCCATCATGTCCTGTCGGAGTCATTGTTTCCTCTTGTAGGCAGCTACACCTAATCCTAACGATAGACCGCCTATACCTGGAATGGTTTCACCAGGCTCTATCGCTCAGCTACTGTCCTGCATGAAGACAATCTGTATTTTGTGCAATTGCATAATTCTCAAACAAACCTTGTGAGCCTGAGGGAAACTGACTGGCTTATGCTGCCCATTCTTTGGGGGTGCAGATATGTCCCCATTTGGGGCCATTTTGATCACAGCCAAGGCATGGACAAGAGACTGGAAATCTGGACCCGTTCTTTCCTCAGCATGCACGGCTCTGGGCAAAACCCCCAGAGGAAAAGACCAGAGCTGTTCTCAAGCTCATCTGAGAAATGTTAATGTCTTCTATCTTTTCTTGGAAGATGACACCACATCAGATATAAAGGGTTTGGGTTTCAGTGAGAAACTCATTGATGTTTCTGGCACTATCTGGGAAAAGCTGCTGTGCTTACCAACCCGGGCAGGCAGGCAGGGAGTGCCTTTGGCTCAGCCCGCTTGGGCTACCAGGGTGCTGGCTTTGAGCATGGTACTTTCCTCTGTGGCCAAAGAGCAGAGTACCAAGATAGATGTGACGTGGGCAAGAGCCTCTCTGGAGGGGAGGGCTCCAGCCTACTCTGCCAGGCTCCCACAGGAACTGATGGGACAACGCATGGGTGAATTCCCAGATGACGGGGGAGAGGGTAGATGGATGATATAGCCATGATGGGCCACCACACCAACAACCATTAACCTTCCTGGTCTCTGCTGAGGAAGCCCAGGGTCCCCTGTGGTGGCCAACCCCCAACCATACAACTTGAGTAAATCCTGACAGTTGAATATAGTCGTGTGGGTCCAATGTGACCTGCAAAGGGATGGTTCAGGGGGAGGCAAAAAGACCCAGCTCCCTTCCTCTTAGATACCAAAAGAAGCTCTTCCCTCCTTTTCTACAGGGCACTGATTTTGCCTGGGGCACGAAGAGCCAACAGGAGTCACTAGTGGAACCAGGTCCCTGAGGTCTTCCCTGAAGAATTCACCAGCCCTACAGCCGCTCCACCTGTGGACCTACTATGTGACGACACATTCCCTTAGTGCCTCATGCCTTCTCGAGTAAGCTTTTCTGTCCTGCAGTCAAATGCCCCCTCACCAATGTACCACTCTATAGAGCTGGCAGAAAAAAAAGGGAAAGAAAAAAAAAGAAGGCCAGCCAGCTGGTCCGGTGAGCAAACATCTGGGGTCCAGTCCAGCCAGGCAGGCTTGCTGCGCTGGGCGTGTTATTCTGTCCTAACGCTCCATACAAAGTTCGGTGCTTTGCAGTGATCACTTTGCGAACAAAGGTGGCCAACTCCTGAGGATAGGGATGTCATCTGCCAGCCTCTGTCCCCCAGCCGCCAGGACAGGCGCTCGCGGGGCAGTAACGGTCATAAATGTTAACTGGGCCTGGCACTTACTGTGTGCCAGAACCAGTTCTGAGTGCTCTACAGGGTTTTCCTCCGGGAACATTCTCAGTGCTGCTTGGGGACAGACATTTTACACGGGAGCAAACCCAAGGTGCAGAGAGGTGAAGACACTGGCCCATGCTCACGGGGCTGACAGAGGGCAGGCCATCTTACCACCCTGTCTCCCACGGAATCTAAGATGGGCCCTGGGACAGATTTTGTGCACACAGGCCCCCACAACCCTACAAGCTTGATGAATTTGGCAAGTAGCAGGCCTGCCGGAGACAGCAGGAGACAGAGGAGTCCCAAGCAGGGGACGTCCAGGTTTGGGTGGGAATGTCTGGCTGGGCTCCCACAGGTTCCAGGATGGCATGGGGCGGCCATGCAGAGGGGAAAGGGGAAAGGACCTAAGACTAAAGGCCACTGGCACAGCCCCGGCTGGCTCCTGGGCCTCCTGGCACAGGCTGGTGACTGGCTATGAATGACACTTCTGAGGTCGGAGGGGATGCACCATGCTAGCACCCTTTTGCCAAACTCGGGACCCTGATGTTGACAGAGATGAAGTATCACCGTGGGGCTGGGACCCCAGGAGGGACCGTGTATCTCACCCTGATTTGGAGAATAAGCTCAGAGTCCTCTGTCAGGACAAGTCTTGCTCAGGTCAATGTCTGCTCTCCAGAATCGCATGGGCCTGGGTTCCTGTCCCAACTTGGCCACTTCTTGGAAGAGTGACCCTGACCAAGGGGATTCATAGAGCCTGCTACCCCCACTCTGTCATGTGGGATAATTAAGTCCCCACCTGTGGAGTGCTTGAGAGCACCAAGATCACGTATACAGCTCAGGAGAACAGACCAGGGGAGCCAGAAACAGACCCACACAAACATGTCAACTGAGTTCCTCTTCCAGTGATCTGTTGCTTTAAGCAGCAAGAGCGATGCCATGGAAGAGGGAGAGCCTTTCCCAGAAATGGTGCTGGAGCAAACTGGACGTCAGTAGGCCAACAAGTAACGTCAACCTAAACCTCTCACATTACGTAAAAATAAACTCAAAATGGATCATGGACTTCAATGCAGAATACAAAACGATAAAACATCGAGGGATACCTGGTTGGAACATCCGACTCTTTTATCTCAGGGTTGTGAGTTCAAGGCCCATGCTGGGTGTGGAACCTACTTTAAAAAAATAAATAGGGCGCCTGGGTGGCTCAGTGGGTTAAGCCGCTGCCTTCGGCTCGGGTCATGATCTCAGGGTCCTGGGATCAAGTCCCACATCGGGCTCTCTGCTCAGCAGGAGGCCTGCTTCCCTCTCTCTCTCTCTCTGCCTGCCTCTCCGTCTACTTGTGATCTCTCTTTGTCAAATAAATAAATAAAATCTTTAAAAAAAAAAAATAAATAAATAAATAAATAAATTAAAAAAAAAAAAACTTCTAGGAGGAAAAAAAGGAAAAATCTTCAGGACCCCAGTCTAGGCAAAGAATTCTTAGACTTCACACCAAAAATGTGGACCCTCAGAGGAAAGCAATGTAACTTGGACCTCAGCAAAGTGGACACCCGTTGTTCTGCTACAGACCCTACTGAGGAGATGAAAGAACATGTTAAAGACGGGGAGAAAATATTTGCAAGTCACACAGCTGACAAAGGACTCGTGTCTAGTATATACAAAGAACTCTCCAAAGCTGAAAACTGTTGAATCCAGTTAGAAAATGGGCAAAAGACATGCATGGACACTTCCTAAAGAGATACACAGTTGGGGCACCTGGGTGGCTCGGTGGGTTAAAGTCTCTGCCTTCAGCTAAGGTCATGATCTCAGGGTCCTGGGATTGAGCCTCATATCGGGCTCTCTGCTCAGCAGGGAGCCTGCTTCCCCTCTTTCTCTCTCTGCCTGCCTCTCTGCCTACATGTGATCTCTCTCTGTCAAATAAATAAATAAATAAAATCTTTTAAAAAAAAAAAAAAGAGAGATACACAGTTGGCACATAAGCACACGGAAAGATGCTGGACACCATCAGCCTTTAGAGAAATACAAATTAACACAACGAGACCTCCTTACATGCCTATCAGAATAACTATAGTGAAAACCAGTGATACATGGACGTACATAGTGCAAAGCAATAACCACAATCAAGTTAACAAGCCCATCTCTCCTGACACAGAGTCACCTAGTCTTGGGGGACAGCGCTGAAGATTACTCTTAGCAGCTTTCAAACGCATGGTGCAGAATTATTAACTTGAGGCACCATGCCTACACGTACGTTAGATCTTCTGAACTTACTCATCTCATAACCGCAACTTTGTCCCCTCTGGCCCAAATCTCCCTACTTCCCCCACCCAGCCAACCACCATACTACTCTGTCTTTTCTAGGAGTTCAACAACTTTTTTCTGGATTCTCCGTATAAGGGACACCATTCCAGTATTTGTCCTATTCTGTCTGATTTCTTTCACTTAAGCGTAATAACCTCCAGGTTCATCCACAGGAAGGACTTCCTTTCTTTATAGCTGGATAACATTCCATGGCTTGTATATATATCACATCTTCTTTATCCATTCATCGGTCAATGAAAGCTTAGGTTATTTCCGTATCTTGGCAGGCAAGCGTATTCTTGGGCATTTGTTCCAGGGAAAGCAAAATTTATTTTCATGTATGTTCAGAAGGTGCATGTTTGTAACATGCCCAAGCCCAGAAACCACTCAAATATCCTCTGAAGGGCAAATGGTTGGTTATCCGTACTGGGCTAGTTCCAGACCATGGAATCCAGCTCAGCAGTAAGGAACCGACTGCTGATACACACAAGGGTTTGAATGAACCTCGAGGAAATTATGCTGGGTGAAAAAGAATCTCCAAAGGATGTATACTGTGTGATTCCTTTTATATAACAGTTATAAAATAGCAAGAGTTAGAGATGCAGAGCAGATTAAGGGTTGCCAGAGATTAAGTATGGGGGAGGGGACGGTGTGGCTCTAAAGGGGTAGCGGGACGGAGCTCTGCGGGGAAGGTACAGTGTACAAATTGTGGTGGTGGGTACACAACAGCACACATGTGACAAAACCGCACAGAGCCACACACACTCACCACACACACGTGTCCACGTGCAACTGGTGAATTCTGAATAAGCTCTATGGACTGTACCAATGTCAATGTCTTGCTTTGCTATTTGCATGGGGGAGGCTGGGTGAGGGGTTCGTGGAGCTCCCGGCACGTTTCTTTGCAACTTCCTGTGAACCTACAATTATTTCAGAAAGTTTAAAAATTAATAATAAAGGGAAGGGACACCAAGACTTTGAGAAAAATAAATGCCCCCTGGATTTATCAGTAACATCAATCCCACCACCTCTGTTCTTGGCCAATCACTGGGTACTGGCTGCCATTTCCAGCCTCGGCCGCTGCTGCCACCCAGGGGCCTCCACACCCCAGACTCCTCTCCATTCCTCCTGCATTCCACCATTCTGCTTACTCCTGCCTGTGGCCTCTGCTCTGTCCAGAATGTCTTTCTCCCTCCTTTCTGTGGCAAACTCCTGGGGACCTCTCAAAGCCCTGTTCAAATGCTGTCTCCTCCAGGCAGCCAGCCTAGACCTCTGGGGCTGGGCTGGGCTCCCTCTTCTAGGGCCTTAGTCTATCAGTGCCCTCATTGGGGTGTGCACGATTTCTGGGGCGCTCCCTTCACCGCAGCCAGTGGCACTGCCCACAGGAGCCCCCAGCGAGTGAGTACCTCAAACAGTGCCTGAGACCCCTTGCTGAATGAAGGCTGAATGGTGGTGGCCAGAAGCCGGAAGAGGAAGTCTATTTTCCCCGATTTGACGTGGAGGCTGAGATCTGACAATGGTTTAGCTCAGTGGCTCTCGCCATGTGTTCTCTGGACCGGCAGCGTCAGCCTTGAGCGTTCTACTCTCCAGACCTACCAAGTCGGAGCCTTGAGGTGGGGAGGGAGGTCCCAGCAAATGCTTGTTTCCAGGTCCCCTTTGGGGTGATCCTGAGGCACACTGGAGATCAGTGGACGGATCCCTGCTCTGACAGCAGGGGGTCTCATTTAGCCCAACTCCCGCACTCACCCATCCTTTCATCAAATAGATACCAAAGACCTACCAGGGTCAGCCTCTGTGCTGCATGAGGGCCACACAAAGACACACCAGGAAGGTCCCAGAGCTTGAAGGTGAGCGCACACACACGAGCACACACACGCTTGACCTGGCTGAGGGCACGGAGAGTGCTCAAGGCCACGGTCCGCAAACACACAGGGAACTGAGGGACACAGTGGCGGCCCTTAATCTATGCCGGGGGAGGTTCGGGGAAGGCTTCCCAGAGGAGGAGCATCAGTGCTGAAGCTGGCAGGAAGGGGGAGTGTGGGGTGAAGAGTGTGAAGAAACTGTAGGCAGAGGGAGAACATGGAGGCGGGCTCTGAAATTCAGACAGCCTCCCCGGGGAAGTGAAAGCGGCCAGTGAGGCTGGAGAGGCAGGCGGGGCCTCACGGAGGTGCTGAGGCTGTGTCCTGAGGACTGTGGGACACGTGGGAGGGTCTGAAGCAGGAGACAGACATGGCTGCATATAGAAAGATCCCCCTGGCTGCTGAGTGGAGGGTGGGCCATAGGAGGTGGGACGGAGGCTGGGGGCTCAGGGAGGTGGCCAGGGTGGGGCACTGGGGGGTAGAGGAGGGGGTGGGGGGCAGAGCTAGCTGCTCAGGAGGCCAAATGGATGGTTTGTAGTAGGGGGGAGGAGGAAGGGAGATATCCAGGAGGAAGCCCACGGCCCTGGCCTGAGGATGGGGGGATGGTGGGGCTGCCCCGACAGAGACAAGGATCCTGGAGGACCAAGGGCACACGGCACCATGGAGCCATGGACTAGGAGATGGAGAGATCTCTGAGTGGCCACGCCAGAAGGCAAATGGTCTTGCTTAAGCAAGTGATACAGGTCAAGAGTATACCAGCAGAAATCCTGCTACGAGAAAAGCCGGCGGTGAGTCGTGCCCAGGGCAGCTCGGCCCTAAATCTCAACAAAAAAAAATAGCCAATCCTCCTGGAGGTCCTCTGATGACCTTCGGGATCCAGAAACCCCATCAAATGGCAAATAAATTTGCAGGGTGTGTGGATTTCCTGGAGAAGAAGGATCCCCAGCTCTCACAGATTCCTTAATTTGTTAAGAGCGAAGAGAGTCTGACCTTTCTGGGGATGGCTTGTATCTCGTGTAGGTGGCAGAGCCGGGGGTGGAGAAGCTCCCAGAAGGCTGCCGGTAGGGAGGGGCTTTGTCGGCCCCTGCTGGTGATGCGGTGTAAGGGGTTTCTGGGAAGCTGACAGGCCTGCAACAGAAACAGAAGGGAGGGCAGAGGGAAGGATGAGTTAAGGATACCAGTAGCCTCAGAGGATGGAAGACAGACCTCTCCCTTGGGCCCAACCACATCCCATCTGCTTCATCGGCCATGCACCCATCAGGATGCAGGCAGAGCTGCGGAGAGCAAGGGTGGGGCCCGAGAGCGGGGAGAGCCCTTGGCCTCCCTCTCCCATTACGGCTGTGCCTGCCCCTCAGCTTCTGGGGCCCTGACAGAGGCCCGACAGGGGACATGGAAGCAAGAAGGCACCTCTACAAGTTGGATTCCTTCATTCCTTCATTTAGCAACTTTTCTTTATTTTAAAATATATACCACCTACAGGACAATTTGTCTGTAAGGTATGCACCATCTTAATAAAATTCCCAAAGTCTACCCCCTAACCCATGAACTAGAATGGCAGCACCCCACACGCCTGCCTGTGGGCTTTCCCCCTTCCCTGCCTCCACCCGGAAGTGATCACTACCCTGGAGTTGGTGCTTATTAGTCCCTTGAGCTTTCAAACAATACATAGTTTCCATCACACGTGGTATGGCTTTCCCGCCTCAGACACCGGGCTCCCCAGCACTTACAGAAGAGGCCCATAAGAAAACTTCACAGGAAACAAACTTAGGGTTTTAGAAGGGATCGAGGTAGGGAATGGGTGAGCCCGGTGATGGGCATTAAGGAGGGCATGGATTGCACAGAGCACTGGGGGTTATTCGCAAACAATGAGTCATGGAACAATACATCAAAAACTAATGATGTACTGTATGGCGACTGACATAATTAAAAAAAAAAAAAGAAAGGAAACGAAGGAAGGGAGGGAGGGAAGCATAAGGAGGAGGAGGGGAGGAGAAAGAGACTGGACAAAAGAGGGAGGAGGGAGAATAGGACAAAAGCGGGATGCAGACGGGAGGACACGGACACGGGATGGCCCCCTCATCAGTCCTTACCTCTTGCTGTGCAGGGGCTGGGGCTCCCGGAAGGGGACCATGGGGGTCTGCTTCGGGGGCCGGCTCAGGGACTGGGCGTGGCCAGGAGCGCTGGGGCTGGCCCACTTGGAGGCTGGGAGCGAGTTGTGGGAGGCCGGCCCGCTCCACTGCCAGGGAGCATTGCTGCGGTAGGGGGGCCGGCCTCCGGGGGGCAAGCTCTCCGGCTCTGTCTTGGGCTCCGAGGTATTCATGTCATAGGTCTCCAGCCACCCCCTGGGAAGAAAAACTTCGTTACTCAGAAGGGCCCTGGCCCCCCAGCACACATGCCTGCTGCCCAGGAGAGAGCGCTGCCTGGTCACTCTGGGCTGGGTTTCCCGGCCAAATCTCAACCACGAGGGCCTATTTTAAAGGCCGAGTAGGTACCCTTTAAATTGGTCTGAAACTTTGCAACTCAGAGAAGTCAGCCAGGACAGGGCCCTCCCCAGAGGCTCTGACCGCTTGGCCCTCTCTCCTTCACCTCCTCCTCTCTCCCTCACCAGCTCCTTGCTCTCCCTTCGTCTTCCTTCCTCTCCCTTCTCCCTGACCCAGGCCTCAAGTGGACCAGTGTCCTCCATGGAATGGCTTAGCCTCCCCCTCCACCCACTGCCCCCTGTGGTGGTACTCGGGGCCAGAAAGGCGGATGCCCTCAGAATCAAAGGATAGTATCTGCCTTGTTCCAAAGAAGCTCAAAGGCGGCTAGAAGAGAAGCAGGTGACCTACTTTGCAGGGTGGTTTTAAAAAAAAAAAAAAAAAAAAAAAGCCATGAAATCCGGAACCTTGAAATAGATGCAGAAGGGCCTGTGACTCCCCCCAGACCAGGCTGGGACATAGGCCGCGGTGTTGCTGGCTTGAGGCTGGGTGATCCACGGCCCGCATTCTCCACCCCTCGTGCAGTGTGGCACAGGAGGGGGCTCCGAGCCCAGGGGGCGTGCCCCAGGCTCCCAAAATCCATGTCCTAGCAGATGCCAGAGCAGAGCTGGGGGCCCTCAGCCTGGAAGCACTCATGCCCTCAGCGAGCTGAGCCTCTGTGGCTCTCCTGGGTCCTCTGGAGCCCAGGGGACTTTCAGGACTGGCAAAAGATGAGTTGGATTTGGTGGCTGGGGGCTCGGGACATGGCTGCTGAGGAGTCTTCAGAAGGCGACCCGAGGAGGTACTGGGGCTTTTGGGCCCAACATGCTGTGCCCTTCTGCACCATTAGGGTCAGAGCTCCTTCTGGCAATCTTTCTGGGTTGGTAGGTGCCAACGCCTCACCAGGTACCACAGGAGGAATGACAATAGTACAAATGTCCAGCAGAACCCAGGCGTAAGTGGATGAGGGGACCATCACGGCACTGCGGCTCTGGCCGGCTCAGCTCCTACATCTGGGAACAGGTCTGTGTGTTCTGTGGGGCAGACCCCACTTCTTAGCTCCAGGTGTGAGAATGTCACCCAGGCCTGGCTGATCAGAAACCTCTCCTCCCCCTCCCCTGAGCACTCGGCACAGGACTGTCCCATGCCCCATGAGATGGCATCAACTCTGGAACTGTTCCTGGAACTAATAGGGGAAGATCTGGGGTTCATTGGAGCTGCTGTGCTGGGGAGTCCTATGCTGAAACTGGGAAGAAGGGTGGGTCACCTTTGTCCCACGAGAATGAGAGCAAGCTAGGAAAAGGAGACAGGTGATGAAGATTCCTGGTGAGGGCATCCGGGTCCCTGCATCGGGCCCAGTCTACATCTAGCTCTGTCTCCTTGTCTGTCACGAACAGAAGCCAGGGAAGTCTGTCTTTTTGCTTCACCAAGCTTGAGCTGGTTCTGTTGTTGGGAACCAGAATCCCGACTGCTGACAACAGCACTTCCGAGAGAAGTAAACCGAGACACAGAGAACCTAAGTAACCTGTCCAAGGTCACACAGCCAGTAAGAGGGGGAAACGGGACTTAAATATACTAAGTTAACTCCAAAGGCCACAACTTTAATCACTATCCACATGGGCCACTGAAGACTGGTTTGGGAGCTAGTGAGATTTCTTGGGTGCCGGACTTTTCTTGGGTGCCGGACTTCTCTCCCAGTTACTGACAACATGGCCTTTGACCAGGAGCCCTTGCGCATGATCTCGAAGAGGGAAGTATTATCCAGGCATCTTTTTTTTTTTTTTTAAAGATTTTATTTATTTATTTGTCATAGAGAGAGAAGCGAGAGTGAGCACAGGCAGACAGAGAGGCAGGCAGAGGCAGAGGGAGAAGCAGGCTCCCTGCCAAGCAAGGAGCCCAATGCGGGACTCGATCCCAGGACGCCGGGATCATGACCTGAGCCGAAGGCAGCTGCTCAACCAACTGAGCCACCCAGGCGTCCCTATCCAGGCATCTTGAAGGCGGCATCAGGTGGTGGGGAGTCAGGGCTCTGGGCCAGGTGGCCAATTCAGACCCCAGCCTGCATGGCCCTGGGTGAAGGACTTCCTTCTGGAAGCTCTTTCCTCATCTGTAAGACAGTGGTGGCTGCAGGTGTTTCAGGGCACTAGGACAAAGTTTGGTGCCCGCCAGGTGCTTAACAAAGGGGACTTGGCACTGCCACCTTCTCCAGCTGATTCTGTGGCCAGTCTGCCTGCTGTTCCCACATGCTCAGAGGTCGAGTCTCCCTTCCACTTTCTAAAGTCCAACCATACCCTGCTGGGGCTCCGGAACAAATCTGGTCTGAGAACCAGCACACCCACACCACCCTGAGAGCTCAGCAGAGGAATGCAGACACTGGGTCTCATCTCAGCCCACAGGAGTCAGAGTCCTCCTTGGGCTGGGGGCCTGGGGATCTGCATTTTTACCAAGCTGCTAGTGATGATTTTGACACAAGACAAAGCTGGTGAAAGTGGGACAAAAAGGTCCTCCCCGTTTCCCGGTTTCACCTCCCAGAACCCACCACAGCTTCCAGTTTCTTATATGTTCTTTCAGAAGTATCCTAGGCAGGTATTTCTATGCAAATATTATTTGAAACAGAAATGAAAAGCCATCCTGCTTTCCCCTCGGGTCCCCCAACTAACGATATTTCTTACTAGGCCCTCTCGGTACAAATTCAATTTACTTCCTTTAAACAATCCAGTACTATCCCATCACAGATGACCTGGGATTTACTCAGCCAGTGGGTCCTGAATACCCAGCGTGGCTGGATACTTAGGTTGCTTCTAGTCTTGGCAGCAATGCCACAGCAGACAGCGCCCTCTGGCCTCAGCCACGTGGGCTCACGTGTCTGAGAGAGGATGCCCCTGGGCCCAGAGCCCTCTTCCCCTCACCGCCTCCTTTCTTACCCCTCCTGCTCCCTCACCTGTGGGGCTTCAATATCCCTTCTCAGGGAGGAGTTTCCAACCCCTTTGACCAGAGCTCCAGAGTCCAAATGAAGGGGACAACAGCATCCCAGATGGCCTTCCCCATCAGGAAGCGGCAGAGAGAGTGAGACGAGAGCATTCCTCCTGGCCTGTTGCAAGTGGCCGATGTCACGATGACCACCTTATCAGGCTGGGGGACGTTCTCCCAGCTCAGCTATGGCCAGTGGTGCAGCGCTCACTTGAGAAGCCCTGTCCGATGGCCTGGGAGTGTGTGGATGAGCCACTCTACCATTCGGTGTCTGAGGAGTGTGGGGTCCAGGTGTACACCATACAGAGCCCTGCTGGCGGCAGCGAGAGCATCTCTGCCCATCCCCGTGTGTCCCCACTCAGGGCTTGTTTCGACATTCCACCCAGGAGGCCAGGCCTGCAGCAAGAGGCTGGGAGAGACCCCAGAGCTGGGGTGATCAGCTCTGCAAATGAGGTCAGCCAGACCCCTCTCCATTTCAAGAACAACAAAAACCACACAAGTCCCAACCCATACCTGCCCCTGCAAACAGGAGATCCTGTTTCTGTGGCTGCCCTGCCAAGGGAGGTAGGATGATAGCTTCTCTCCGAATGAGGGCAGGGAACCAGGCTCCTGTGTCTAGTGACGCCCTCTCCGGCCTGGTCTCCCCAAAGCCAGAGAAGGGAGCCTGCAGACTTTTACTTTTGCTTCTGTTGGTCCCTACCTGCAGATCCAGGGATGTCTCTGTGGCCTCCGGTGCACAGAGTCGTCGGACAGGCGGGCTGGCTTATCGTGTGCACATGCGTGGGTGTGAGGGTGTGTGCAGAGCAAGGCACAGTTGGGGCGGGGGGTCTGCTGGGGAGCTGGCCTGTGGAGTTGCTTCAGCTCGACTTGCCCCTGCAAAGCCCGGAGCGGGTGTGGCTGGGCCATGGCGCCATCATAGGGCTGAGAGACAGGGACGTGGGGGGCTTGACTGGAGTCCCAAGGGGAGACTGGGGAGGGGGAGGTGAGGACAGATGGAGCCCTTGGGGCAGGGCTGAGGCATGCTCAGAGCTGCCCCCGACCAAGTCCAGAGCAAGCAGGAAGCAGCGGGTGGAGCAAGCACAGCCGGGCATGCGCATAACTCTCGTGGACTTTCCGACGCAGCTGGGAACCTGGACTGAGGACTGTCTGCCGCTTAGGAGCTGTACAACTCTGCACAACTGATGGGTCCCCTAGGGGCCTCAGTGTTTCATCTGTAAAGTGAGGGTCACACCAGCCCTGGGGGGGGGTCACATGTCACCTCATGTCAGCCTTCCTCTTGGCTCACTCTGCTCCAGACCCTCTTGGCGGCCTGGCAACGAGCCCAGGGCCTTTGTCCTCACTTTTGTGATGGCCACTCAGTCCCTGCAAGGCCCTTCTTCTGGCTCCTCCTCACCCTCCAAAGTCAGGCTGCACTCTTTACTTTCCTCACACCCAGTAGCTCACAGCTGGTGTCTCTAGAGCGCCCCCCTACAGGTCGAGTGCTGGTCTATGTGTTTTATTTACAAAGGTTTTCTCCAAACTCAACACCATCTTTGGGGAAAGGACCTGTTACCTCCCTCATTTTACAGATGAAGAAACTGAGACACGGGGTATGAGGCCACTGGCCCAGGGCCACGGTTCACAATGAGGAGGAGCTGAGTGTCAACCCTAGGTAATGTCACTGCAGAGTCTGCGTTCCCATGACACTCAGTTGCCTCCCCCTTTTGCTGTATGAAATCACCTCATTCCCTTGATTGCTGTTTGCTTCCCCTAATCCATTTCAGTAGCTCCCCAAGGGCCAAGGCCTGACTGTCCTCTGTGCAGCTGTGTGCCCAGTGCTTGGGATGTAGTGATTCTGTCTCTGGCCACTGCTGGAGGTCGCTAGGGCACTGACTCACCGATATAAAAGCAGCATTTACCCTGCCTTCCCTATCTGAAAAATTCTACCCTAGAGTAACCAAATAGTTACCGAAAGATTTCAGCCAATAAATGAAGAAGGAATGACGGAATTGAGACCAGTACTTGCTACTCTGTGACCCACAATGAAATAGCTGATAGAGGCAATAATGACACATGGCTGTTGAGGGGGACAGTGTATGATGACGGGTCAGGTGCCACCATCTGAACCCTCTGCCCTTAGGGCCACTCACGGAGGACAACCAGACACATGGTGCCTTGCAACAGACACACACCTGAGAAGTGTTGTTACCAGAAGAAATCTCACCAGATTTGGATCAAGTTTCTACATCAAACTCCAGTCCATAGGAAATCCATGTGCTAGACGAACAGGGTAAAGGACACCAGGGGGATGCAAATAGCTAAATGCAGGAAGTGGGAAACTCCAGAGAACATGTAACCCAGGTTTCTTCCCAAAATAAATTCCAAGGGGGAAAAAAAGGCAGGAAAAGGAAGCTTGTAGATTAAAAGAGCCTGAAGAGACCCATCAACCAAATACAACAGGAGTAGCCTGATTAACAAAACAATTCTTTCTATAAAAGATCTCTCTGATACAAAGAAAGGTAAACACTGATGGATAGTTGATCCTGAGTTACTGGTAAAAATTTTAAGTATAGTCCTAATTTTTTAGAGGTTCTTATTGGGTAGAGATACGGTCTAATCACTGGGATTGCTTCAAATAATCCAAGGGGAGGGGAGGTACAGAACTTGAAAAATAACAAAAAAACAGGCCCAGTGTTGGTAAGTGTTGAAACGGGGCTCAGTACACTTCTGATACGTTGGAAGTGTTCCATTAAAAAAACAAGACAAACTCTCCGTTGTCTTCCCACTACACGTGGAATAAAACCCAAGTCTGTCCCCATGCCCGTAAGCCCCCCGGAAGGCTGCCCCACCTCTCACCCGTTCCCAGTCACCCTGGTCTCCGTGCTGCACGGACGGACGAGCCGCACACACACATCTGAGACTCTATGCAGGCTTTGCTGGGGAGCCCCTGGCCCAGACAAGACCACGTGGCTGCCTTCGTCCTAGAGCCTTGCCTGACCCGTGAGCAGCTCTCCCACTATACTGCAGGCCCTTTATACAGCCTGCTTTAATCTTCTTCTTAAACCTCATTACTGCTTGGTCCTGCGTTGTATCTATGTAATTACTGCCTGTCCCTGCCTCTAGAACACAAACTCCAAGGGAGCAGATGCTCACTCCCTTTGGTCCCTGTGGTCTCCCCAGCACTTTGAAGGGAGCTCGCACCTTGTGCTGAAGCAGTGGACCAAGCGTAGTGTGTCCTCAGGGCAAGCTACTTTGAATGCTGTGCACATCACCTAGAAAATGAGACCCACCTCATGGGGCTTTTGTGGACATGGAATGGGGACAGTGGCGTTTGGAGAGCTTCAACAATAAGTGGCATCCGGCAGGTGTTTGCCAGATGCTGACTCTTCCGGTCACCAGTCTTCCTGCTGAGAAAGGGCCTCGGGGACCAGCATTCTGGAAGCTGCCATCCCACCACCTGGCTCCCACCTTGCAAGGCAGACGTCCTTACCTCCGGGGAGTGCCGTCGTCGAAAGGGGGGATGATGACCACCTTGACGGTGACAGAGGTACGCAAGAGGTCGATCATCTGATCGTGGGTCAGTGTGACCACAGCCACCTTGCAGATCTCCACCAGTCGGCTGCCTTGCCGGAGGCCGGCCTGCCAGGCAAACCCATAGTCCTCCACCTCGGCTACCGTCCCGTCGTACTTCACGTGGAAGCCCAGCTGCCCGAGCCCGTTCCGCCGCAGGGTCATGTCCACCGTCTCCCAGCCGTTGGTCATGACCTGTAGGCAACAGGCAGGATCTAGCCTCCAAAGCTGTTGGGGGCCAGCTCTGGATGACCCCTGCACAGATGTCCCCCCTTGAGGGCCAAAGACCCTGACCTCCCAGGTGATGTCAGGATATAGGAGCACAAACACTCACTTAGTCCCAGCCTGGGCTCTTGACTTCTGAAGACACGTGGATAGGCAACCACGTGGCTTCTTAGCTGGCGGAGACCATGGCAGTCATGAGTCCTGTTCTCCAAATGCCCGTGGCCTTTGGTGGACTAGCTACAGTGGGATTATACTTCTTGGCCCCCTTGTTGGGGGTGGGCTCTGGGACTTGTTTTGGTCAATGAGCTGTGAGTGGAACTGCCACGTCATCCAGGCTGGGGCATTTCACTGCCGGCGCAAGACCCTCTGTGGGCCTTTCCCCTTTGCCATGGCTATTGGGATTATTCCAGAAAGTGGCTGTCTGTGCTCAGTTGGGGTCCCAGAATGAGAACAATGTGGAGCAGAGACCCCTACTGAACTTAAGCTGGACATGGAGTGTGAGCAACAGACAAATCTTTGTTATTTTAAGCCGCTAGTATTTCATCCTGACCCAGTGACTCTGACCAAAGTAGGCAGGGCAGGCAGCGGACCAGAGATCCTGGGATCTTCTCTGGTTGGGGGCTCGTGCCTCACTCTTTACTTCATGGTGCCATTCTTAAAAGAAAAACCCCTTCCCCAGGCTCCTCCTTAGACCGTCCTCCAACCTGGAGCTGACCAGACCACACCAGGCCTTGCCTCTGATTCACTCCCTGCTTCCTGTGTGTGTGACTGTTGCCACGACCTCATATGACTATAGGTAAGAGGACCCGTCAAGAAGAACCCTGGTCCCTCAGCGTGTCCTTAGGAATCCCCTTCTCTTCTTGGGAGAAAAGGATTAACTTAACAAGCCACAGCTACGGCTGCTGAACAAGTCACATCAAGATCGGTCTACACTCCCTGGAAACTGCATTAAGGAAAGAGAACACGTAATAGTTCCAGTTACTGGTGGGAAGCCATTCCGTGGTTAGAGATGCTGCTGCCGACGGACCCATTGCCGCGGGGGCTTTCACCCTTCTCTGACCACTATGCCCCGAGAGGACATTTTAGGTCCCAAACCACACTACACACTCACGCCTCCATTTACGCACACGTATTCCTTGCAACCCATACCAGCCACATTGCTGAGCACGGGTGGCTGGAAACGAGAACATGGATGGGGAGGCACTCACCTGCGGCTGTAACCTCATCTGATTTAGAAGGCAACAGTCTGCACAGTGTGGGGCACATGTGGGACCCGGCACTGCACCCCAGAACAGTACTTATCCTTCCTCCCTGGGACGGGCTGGGAGACTGTATCCTTTCCTAGCCTGTCCTCCACAATTCTGGATCGAGATCCAGCAACTGATTTCCCAGCCCAACTTGTTCATGGGACACTGAATAGTTACTGTGACTGTTCGGTGGATGGTAATGACAAAACAGTTGTTTTCTGAATAGGCTGTATGTTTGAGAGAAATACTGACATATGTACAGATGAAACGATAGGATGTCCTAGATTTGTTTCAAAATCATCGGGGGAAGGGAAAAGAGGGAAGGAAGAAACGAGAGTGGCCATGGGCTGGCTGACAGCCGAGGAGACTGGTGATGGCCTGGGGGTTTGCTAGGTTGAGTCCTCCTTTGTGGCTGTTTGACGTTGTCCAGAATTAAGAAGTTTAAACTGGTTGGAAAGGAAAGCCTAGTGTTTAGTGCACTGAATGGGAAACTTGTGACTGGCTCTGTCCTAGCCCATTCTGCTTTTGGGAGTTCCCATTCTCACCCATGAAGTAGTCATCCTTGTGGCCAAAGAATCTGGCTGCGGGTGACAGATATGTCCTGTGTGTCTGTGCCTGTGTGACCAATGAGGCCACACCATCCCTGGAGGGGGTATGAGGAGGGCCCCACCTCCCTGGAGGCCGCGGCAGGCCTGACAGCTGCTGTCCAGCCTCCCTTCTTCCTTTCTTGCTTTTGGTGATGAGACCTCCCACAGCACAACAGACTTGGATGGGCACGTGGCCACCCAGAGGAGGCCTGCATTTCTGTTTCTGTCACAGCTGGCTTTGGATACATGACTTGGTTGGGGCCAAGGGGACAGATGTGAAGGCGCTTCTACTTTGTTTTCTTCCAAATAAAACTGCCTGCCCTCCACTCACGCCTTCCTTCCTACCCACAGGGACATCCCTATAGAGTGGTACCAAGCAATACGGAAGGAAAAAGAGGTGCCACAAGACGGAGGGGACGGAAGTCCCTGAGCTGTCCCTGCCACTGTGACCAGGTCATTAACCAAGAGAAATAAACTCCACCTTGTTTCAGCTCCCGGATCTCTCAGTCTCTCTCTCAGCAGCCCAGTATGTAACCCCCCACTAAAGCTGCTCTGGACCATTCTGGATAGGGAAGGGAAAGCTGGTCAGGAGTCTCTGTGGTCCTGCAACTTCCATCCCTTTTGCTTTTCTAATGAACCTAAGGAACCCCCAACTGAAGAACAGAAGCACTCCTGATGTTTCCAAGATTCCAGAAAGGCCCCCTGGCACAGGAAGCCAAACACAGGAGACCAAACACGTATCGGTTCATAGGAACCTGTGCCACGCCATGCGGCCACACTGCCCCGGTCCCCCCTTTAAAGTTAATTTTCCTGGGGACTGACCTCTGTGGGCCAGGCTCTGACTAAGCCCTTCATAGGCCTAATGTCTCCAATCTCTCACTGGTGAGGCAGGTACAACTGATTTGCTTATCTTACAGATGTAAGACCTGTGCAGACTTGACTTTTTTAACTTTTGCTTTTAGCCTCCATGCTGCATTCGCCGCTGTCCCCTTTGCTCCTTTCCCCCTCACTCTGCACCAGGATGATTCCAATTTCTTACTTTTGTCTCAGTTTCAAAGTTGTTTCCTCAGGGACCCCCCTGGCCTAGGCTCACCAGCTGGGGAACTTGGTGGGTAGGGTAAGTGAGAAGCAAGCTGATAGGCCTGTGGTCAAGTAGTATACTTGTGCCCCCACTAAAAGGGGGCACCCATGGGCCTGCTTCAGCTGCCTGCTGCCCTGTGCCAACATGCACCCAGCATAGCCAGAGGTCCCAGAGAGCTACCCACACG
The DNA here is from genome assembly GCF_902655055.1 of Lutra lutra. Taxonomy (NCBI): domain Eukaryota; kingdom Metazoa; phylum Chordata; class Mammalia; order Carnivora; family Mustelidae; genus Lutra; species Lutra lutra. The sequence continues at coordinate 45,463,587 of NC_062294.1, read as the reverse complement.
GGAAATCTTCTCAAGGTCAAGCTTTGGTAATTAACCAAATAGGTCTTAGGGCTGCATCTGACCTGTGGCTTTGAGACCTCTCCCCAAGACAGGTTCCCTTGGCATGCTCAATACTCCCTCTTTAACCTCTTGGCACTTGTAACTCTTTGTTCAATTTCTGCTTCAGAAGGGAGCTCCAGGAGGGCAGCCAGGGCCTAGCACGGTCCCTGCTGTCCCAGCACCGCCTGGCTCAGAAAGATGCACATAATACTTGCTGACTTAACGAATGAAGGATGTCTGAATCCGAGCTCTGTTGGGGAGGGCGTGGACTCCTTCCCCTGGAGGACTCGGCAAAGCAGACTTGCTGTTGTGAGTCGTGTATGATGGGCTGTCCCTTCACAGAAGATGGCTTACGTCATTGCATCCTGGCCACCTGGATGCTCAGTGGGCTCTGGGGCACAGAAACTGTGGGGGGGGGGGCGCTGGGGCAATGGGCTGTAAGCCGCTGCACTGCCAAAAGGGCCGGGGGTGGGCGTGGGATGGAGCAGCAGAGAGAGGATGTGGGTAAAACATGTCACCTGGCACGGTGCCTGGCATGGTCACTGCTCAAGAAACTCGAGCTGCTGTCAGGATTTTGAGAGGAAGAATACTCTTCAGCAGGGATGAGAAGGGTATCTCCTTCACTGGGCTTTGGGGAGGAAAAAGTGCAGAGTTGTGCAAGGCGCCGTGCAGGGTGTGACAGCCCTCCGCGGATGTTCGCTTCTGCTGTTACTCCGGGGCAGTATGCAGCCAGCGTTCAGTACAAGTTCGCTGAGTGAATGCTGCATTCCAACCTCAGTGCTGAGGACACAGCAGCAAACAACAAATACATAAATACGCTTCATATGGTGTAAGTGCTATAGAGAAGATTAAAGCAGGGTAAGTGGGTGGAATATGCCAAGCTGGGGGGTTGCAATTTTATATAATGAGGCCTCCTTGACAAGGTGACACGCGACTAAAGGAGAGGAGGAAGTAAGCCGCAGGGGGGATCAGGAAAAGTGCTCCAGCGAGAGGGCATGGGCAGTGCAAAGGCCCTGAGGCTGGATGCCTGCCTGGTACATACAGGAAGCAGGAAAGGTCTATGTTCCCAGAGCAGAGAGACCGACAGGCAGCCAGGTCACACAGGGTCTCAGAGGCCACCAAAAACACTCTGGGTTCCATCTAGAGGGGGCAGAGGGTTTGGGCAAAGCAGTGATAGGATTGGATCCCTTGGACTGCCTTACTGAGGACAGACCATGGGGAAGCAAGGTTGGAGGCAAGGGAGACCAGCGAGGAGGTGACTAAGGAGGCCAGGAGAGGCTAGGGGAGGCTGTGGAAGGGGAAGAGGATCTGGAGTCTGCCCACTGGAGGTGGCACTGCCAGACGGGATGTGGGAGTGAGAGGAGAACAGTGGGGCAGATGCCAAGGCTTCCAACCTCGACAAATGGAGTGATAGACTTGCCCTTTCCGGAGGCAGGAAAACTCTGGGGGCAGTGGAGGAAAAGCAGGAACCTGCTCTCTGACATATTGTTTCAGGGGCTCGGAGACACCCGGCTGGGGACACTGAGCAAGCAGTTAGCTACCAGTCTTGAGTTCGGGCACAAATGCGTTTCAGAGTCAGGAAAACCTGGATTCAGACCCCAGTCTGCCACCTGCTGGCTGCATGACCTTCTGCAAGAGTCTATACCTCTCAGAGCCTCAATCTCATCCTGTCAAGTGCGGACAAGAACAGTACCTACACTCCGTGGGGCGGACGACTCAGCTTGCGCAAGCATGCTACTTATCAGCACACAGTCAGGGTTCAATTAAACTCCTTCAACTGACCAACCGATCAGTATTTATTGAACACCTACTATGTGCCAACCCTGATTTATGCAGAGGGCATAAGCAAGTGAACAAAACAGATGGAGGTGCTGGTTTTTGGACCTCACAACCAAGGTTGCTGTCTAACACTGAGCATGAACTTTGGGGTCAGGGAAGCTTAGAGAAGGGCTCCATCAGTCCAACTTGAACTTAATGAGAGAATGCAAAGGCCCAAAAGGGTGAACGTACTGGCATGTGGAGGTCACAGCCCACTGAGTCAGGCAAGCTTCTCTGGTTGACATAACTCATCCAATCCTTAAAATTTTCACATGACGTAGGGTAATCTTTGTTCCCATTTTTCAGACAGGGACATCTGAAAAATGTCAGTCACATGGCAGTTAAGAACTTGGCTCAAGGTCATAACAGCTGGCCAATGGAAGTGCCAGGACCTGAAGCCAGGACTTGTGATGCCAGAACCTATGTCTATGTTAGGCTCCCTTCCCTATTTCACACGCATGACATGTCCTTCTGTGAAACCCACTGGGAGCCCATCGTCAATGATAGCATTCCTTCCCACACGGCTCACGTGGCCCCAGTGCTTCTCAGCAATGCTTCAGGCCACCACCTACGAAGCTGTAACCTGAAACCAATGTGCCACTCTTGGTTTGGCCAACAGTCTGAGCCTGAGCTGTCTATTAGGAGCTCAGGGTAAGACTTTACCCAGGTGGTGAATCTTTGTCTTTTAATAGAGGAAGTTAAGCCATTCACATTTATTGTGGTTACGGATGTGGAATTATTCCTGCTATGTTAACTGTTTCTTTTACCATGCTTTCTTATACTCCCCCCACCCCATTTATGCCCCAAACCTTTAATGGCTTGGAAGCTTTTCATTCTGTTTTACTTCTTCTAGAAGTACCCTTACATTTTGAACACAATCGTGCACTTGTATTTTCTATCAAGATCCACAGTGAATAAACTTATCTTTTGTCTTCCTAAGTTGAAGGCATAAAGAGCCCTGGATCCCTGGCCCGAACTGTCCCCAGAAAGAACCCAGGCTGCAGGGCCCAAGAGACCCCCCAGTGTGTAAGTGGCAATTCTGACTTCCTTGGGGCCAATTAGTGACCTGGCCTGAATCACGGGGCTGGGGGCACCAGGGCTTCCTCAAGGCCTCGGCCAAACCATGGAAGAGCTGCACCATTGTGGAGCTCTCCCCTTACCTTCAGTCTCTGGACGATTTCCCTTATGTCCTCCACAGAGCCGTCTATGGCCTGCAGGAAGATGTGGTCCCCTCGCCCATAGAAGATTTTGAGTGTCGAGGAGTCTGGGGTCCAGCCAATGACATCCCCACAGTAGCAGTTGAACACTACCTCCTTGGTGCGCAGGTCCAAGAGCACCACAAACTCATTAGAAATCCCCAAGATACAGTCGATTTCTACGCCCTGGGCATAGTCCTGAGCTGCCACCCTCCAGGCGATGGCCCCTGCGCTGTGCTGCTCAGCGCCTGCCCGTGCCTTTGTCTTCTCCTTCTTCTTGGAGGTCAGTGAGATGAGGTTGAACTTGCCAGTGGAGTCAATGGGTGTGTTAGAGACACAGTTTTCTGCCAGGTCCTTGAGGTACTCCTGGCGGGTCCTGGTGGCCATGGTGTGGAATTTGTCCGACTTGTGCGCAGCATTCTCGGCATTAATCACCTTGGCCAGCAAGAAGTCTCTGAAGACGTCAGACTTGCGGAATGTGGTTCCACTGGGGATCGGGGGACCAAAAGGAGGAGCATCTTTGGATCGGGTCACAGCCATACTGAGGAGGGAGAAATAGGTGGTAGAAAAAAAAGCACTTGAGGTTCTCTTTAGTAGGAAGAAAACATGCAATCAGAAATAGGAATTTGCTTTTTAAGAATGGAAATTGACATCTATCTAGTAAGTTGCTGGCCAACTAGACTGGAAACGAGACAGCCTTAGGGCACATACGTGCATGTTTACTTCGGACAGATGTCAGAACGTCCATTAATGTACCAAGAATAATTCTCCTAGCATTGTTCCACTTCAGTTACTCTCATATTACATATAAACTATGTGATAGATTATAGTTTGGCAAAAATTCACCCCTCCCTCTCCATCTTTGATGGAGGGTACATGCCCACCCCACTGATCTTGGGGCTGGTCTCATGTAGCTTGATTTGGCCAATGACTTCCAAGTAAGGCATGAAATGCAGTGGGTGGGGAGGGAGGCGGGCTTGTCTCCTGTGTTCCTGCCATTTCTGTAAGACTGACATGCCCCCAGGGGCCTAGAAGGATGAGGGATACCCACAGCAGACCTGGAGCCAAGGCCAGCCAGACCTCAGCCAACCTGTGGATGTGTTGGCCAGAGAGAAAGTGCTAGTGTCTGTGAGCCACTGAATTTTGGGGTGCTTTGTTAAGCATTACTGTGGGAACGCCTGACTAATGTGGGACATTTATGTGATTTTTAAAAAAGATTTATTTGAGAAAAAGAGAGAGAGCACAAGCAGGGGAAGGGGCAGACGGAGAAGCAGACTCGCTGCTGAGCAGGGAACCCGATGTGGGGCTCGATCCCAGGACCCTGGAATCATGACCTGGGCCGAAGGCAGATGCTTAACCAATTGAGCCACCCAGGTGTCCTGTGATTAGCTTCTTTCACACACCTGTGTAACATTACTTAACATGTAAATCATCTCTACACAGCTTGCCTTGGAAAATTCACTGTAATGAGAAGTTTGAAGAGACCCTTCTTACTTTAGCTTTGGCTGAGGTGCTACTGTGACAGAAACAAATAGCCACTGAGTGAGAAAGTAAAAAGGAAATGATCTAAAATGTGTTCTGCCAAACCAGTGAGCCCCCTCACTCCCCACGCAAACCACAGAGAGAAAGCCCATGGGGAGGAACATCTCTGGAGAAAGCTGGCAGTGAGCCCCATGATGCCTGCATCCACCCTCGCCAGCAGCAGGCGCCTCCCGAGGTGACTGACAGTTGGGAGGAGCCTGGGGCATTGGCCCCATGCCCAGGAGGGTGGGCCAGGAGCCCCTGCACAGCCCAGGAAACTTGCGGTCAGCTGTTCTCACAGTCCGGTGACATTTCCCTGCCAGTGCTCCAGTCCTGGACAGGTCAGAAATCAGCAGCTGGCAGCAGGGGACAGTGCAACGTGGAGGAATGGAGGAGAGGTAAGCAGGCACCCCAACCACTGAGGCCCCCCCTGGGAAGTGGCCCTGAGCTGGGAGGTGGGAGAAGATTGGATGACTGTCTCCGACATGTCCTTCCAAGGGCTTGATCGAGTGGAGACTCAGTGTATTTCTTAAGGTAGCCAGAGAGACCACAGCCCCTCTCAGTCACCACCCGGGGGCAGGGGAATAGGACTCTCCAGGAAGAGGTGTAAAGGGGCAGCGGAGACTCCTGGAGCTATGCTGTTTCTGTGATGATTAAAACCAGTAGGAGTCCCTGTAAATGCGTGAGCAGTCAGCTTGCTACGACTTTCTTAAAGAGCTTTGTAGTCTCCTCCACAAAGATGTCACCTTGTGAGCACAGTGTTAGGAGAGATTTCCCAATGCTTCTCCCCCAACTATAAAATAATTTTTAAATAATGAGATTCTTGACTGAAACATATGCCATGAAACCCGAACACGGCGTAATGCTTGTTCAGGTTCCGACTCCCAGTCCCTTAGCTGCCTGCCAAGTGACATGGGGGGGGGCAGTGTAACACTCCTTCCTCTATGAGACAAGCATTTCTGGGACGCCCTCTCTTGGGCACTGGGGGTAGAGTAGTCCCTGACCCCCAGAACTTTTAATCTGGGAGCAGATGTGTACCAAACACACACACTTACAAAAACAAAGAAAGTGAATAGGGTATAGGCAAAACAAAAGAAGGACCCAATGTAGATGGGGAATCCAGGAGGGCCTCCCTGAGGAAGTGATAATTATGTATGCTGGGATCTGAGGCTGAGCGGGAGCCATAGGAAGGGCTGAGGGGAGGGTCCTGCAAGCAGGGGGTGCAGCAGGTGCAAGGCCTGACTGGGAAAGACGAGGCTGGGGTGGTCTGAGCCCAGAAAGTGAGGAGTGGGATGGCAGCCAGGCCTCACAGGGCCTTGACGGAATGTTAGCACTTTTCATCTTTTTTCCCCATAACATATATTATGAAATATAATATGTATTAATTTTGAGTGAATATATATTAATAATATACTATATATATTATTATTACACCTTTAAAAGATCTATGTATATTTTATTTTATTTATTTATTTTTTTAATTTATTTGACAGAGAGAGATCACAAGCAGACGGAGAGGCAGGGAGAGAGAGAGGGAAGCAGGCTTCCTGCTGAGCAGAGAGCCCGATGTGGGACTCGATCCCAGGACCCTGAGATCACGACCCGAGCCGAAGGCAGCGGCTCAACCCACTGAGCCACCCAGGCGCCCTCTATGTATATTTTAAAGATTCTATTTGACACAGAACGACCCGGCGAGAGAGGGAACACAAGCAGGGGAAGTGAGAGAGGAGAAGCAGGCTTCCCATCAAGCAGGGAGCCCGATGCTTGACCCTAGGACCCTGGGATCATGACCTGAGATGAAGGCAGGTGTTTAACAACTGAGACATCCAGGCGCCCCAGTGCTTTTCATCTTAATCGGGAAAGCTCGCCATGCTTTGACCATCTGGACTCGCTATTCACTCCCTGCACCCCCAGATCTGGTCTCTGCCATTCTCAGTGCCCTGGAAGGTGGGGTTCTGCGGGTTATCACCTTCACCTGGCTTCCCATGCCCTGCGGCTTCCAGTGAATTCTGCCAACAGGAAGCAGCAGAAGCAAGAGGACGTGACAGGAGAGAAAAGCTGGCAGATAGCTTTCTCTTTGGGGCCTTCTTGCTGGGCTGGTGGCAGTGGCTGCAGTCCTTGATCCTTCAACTCACAGCCACAGCTCCTGTCTGGGGGCCCCTCTTCCTGGAGCCACACTACTCCCATTCTCTGCGCCCTCATCTCGCCAAAGGGGTGGGTACTGCGTCCCTGCTGCTGCTGGCCCCGGGATGCCTCACGCTCCTATACTGGTTCCCTTGACCTAGGCCCCCCTGTGAACAGCCTGTTTGTTCATCCTCAGTTAAAACCCAAGTGAGGCATCTGTCCCTTCAGGGTCCATGACAGACACAAGTGCTTGCAACGAGTGCTGACCAGACTGACGATCTGTGAAAATAACTGTGGCTGTCCCATGAAGAAAGGACTGGAAGGGACCAGAGCACGGGCAGGAGACTGTTGGGTGAGCTTCTGCACATCCCAGGCTGGTCAGGCCAGATCCCTTGATCGCCACCTCCACTGTTCACGGTAGAGCGATCCTCCCCCAGTTCAGGAGTGCCACGTCAGCAGGTGCCACCTGGAGCTTAGCTGAGGCCCAGCACCAGCACAGGTGTTCACTACTGATTAAAACAACTTGGGGCACCTGGGTGGCTCAGTCAGTTAAGCGTCTGCCTTTGGCTCAGGTCATGATCTCAGGGTCGTGGGATTGAGCCCCGCATCGGGCTCTCTGCTCAGTAGGAAACCTGCTTCTCCTTCTCCCTCTATGGCTCCCCCTGCTTTTGCGCTTTCTCAAATAAATAAAATCTTAATAAAAAAACTCCAAACCCAACAACTTAAACTTGAACAGCCCAAGGAGGAACAGATTTCTACCAATGCACAGGAGATTTTCTGTAGGTTTGACAGAAAAAGGCATTTCCCAGGAGTAAGGTTCTTCGAAGGCCACACAAACCAGGTGCGTTTTCTTCGGTGCAAAACTGTGTGGGCGAGGCCTCGCCTACAGCCTGGGGGAGGGATGGGAAGCCTCAGCAAGTCTTTCTAATTCAAGGTGCATCCACACTGTACTTTACAGATGTGAACAGCTTTGCAACTTCTCCAGTCAGCACTTGGCTGCTTGGACAGACACTCTGGTGCTTCCCACAGTCCTGATTCACTATTGGAAGAATCGTGAAATTACAAGCTGCTGAAGATTTCTGGACAAGCAGAACAACTGGTCCCTTACATCCCAGCAGGGGGGACTGGGTTTTCACAGCTCCCAGGCTGCAGGGGCACCAGCGTACCCCTCAGAAATGGCACACTTGGGAGCTGGAAAGGATGGCACCTCACTACACAACCAGGTCACTGTAGCCCAGGAAGCAGTTCCAGAATACTCACAGTTATTCCTTCAACAATCATTTCCTCAGGGCCTATGACTGTCTGGCCAGCAAAAATCTCTTTAGGGCCCACTAGATGGCAGGCCCCATGCCATGACGGATACACGGAGGGGGACGTGACAGGGTTTACCTTTAATAGAGGCCAGGGCCATGCCAAGGAGTCGTTTTTGTTGCCTTTTTTTTTTTTTTTTAAGATTTTATTTATTTATTTGACAGAGATCACAAGTAGGCAGAGAGGCAGGCAGAGAAGGGGGCAGGAAGCAGGCTCCCCGCTGAGCAGAGAGCCCGATGCACGGCTCAATCCCAGGACCCTGAGATCATGACCTGAGCTGAAGGCAGAGGCTTAACCCACTGAGCCACCCAGGTGCCCCCGAGGAGTCGTTTTTACAGCATGATGGGTGCTGGGACGGAAATGTGTTTGGGGACACGGTGGGAGTTTCGGGGGGGGGGGGCGAGGGGACAAGGGTGTGGTCTGTCCGGGGACCAGCTGTCTGTGGAGAAGGAGGGAAGAAAGGGTGGGGGCAGCTTTGGTTGTATCTTTCACATTTTCTTTCTTTAAAAATAAAGAGAACTGAAGCAAATATGGCAAAATGTTAACATCTGTTAAATCTGGTGGTGGGCACATGGGTGTCTGTTATATTATTTTCTGAGCTTTTCAGAACGTTTTAAAATATTGCACAATATAAATACTTTAAACTGTAAAAAACAGGAAGGGTTTAGGGGCACCTGGTTGGTGCAGATCACGATCTCAGGGTCATGAGATCAAGCCTGGCAATGGGCTCTGCACTTAGCAGGGAGCCCGTTTCACTCTTCCTCTGCCCTTCCCTCCGCTCGCGTGGGGTGCTTGCTTGGTCACTGTCTCTCTCAAATAAATAAGTCTTTAAAAAAAAAAAAAAAAAAAAACCCAAAAAACCTGAAACAAACAAACAAACAAACAAAAAAAACCCAGGGTTTGTGGATCAGAAAAAAGCCAGCATCCTGGAGGCCATGGAAAGGCTGGCCTGGAGAGGTGGGGGGTTGGCCGTGGGTTGCTGTGATAGTCCAGGCCAGAGCTGGGAAGTGGGAGAACCCACCCCCACTCCCGCAGTTCAAGCCTGGCTCCAGCCCCTAATGCGGGGAGAAGGCGGCCTTCTCTTCCGGGTGTGTGTGCGCGCGTGTCAACAAGTCCACCTTCCCTCACCAGGACTACCTTCCAGCTCCTGAGGCAGATGGGAGGGCACGTGGGGGAGTCCAGGCTCACCCAGCCCGGAGGCAGGGGCACTGGTGGCTGCTGCTCCCTGCCCCAGGAACAAGCAGCTGCAGGCGCCACCCCGTGGCGGAACCCCCCTCCCTCCTCTCCTTCACCTCTGACAGAGGAAAAAGGCAGATTCTGGCGATTCTGCCAGGACCACCAGGGCACCTGTGCACATACCCTTTGACCAAGTAACCCCGTTTTTAGGAATCTTCCCAGCTGTGTACTTGGACGCATGTGCAATGAGAGCATACGTAAGATTACTGCAGGACGGAGTGGAACTGTGGGCGACGGGAAACAAGCCCAGTGCCCAGAGCTGGGGGAAGAGTCTTGTGCACCCACACGAGAGCAGGTTACGTGGTCATGAGGAGTAAAAAAGCACTTTAGGTACTGGTTTGCAAAGATCTCAAGGGTCGGTGAGCATGTGTGACACGCTCCGTGTATATTAACACGGGGAAAAGCAATACTTAAAAGTAGTTGCCCACATATATACGAGACATCCAGTTGCACAAGAAACTGCTAACAGGGGACTGGGTGGGGGGAGCAGGGTGGGTTAGGAGGAGACTGTGACTTTTTTTTTTTTTTTTAACTTTTTTATTTTACTTTTTGTATCTTTTGCATTTCAAACCATTTCCAAAAAAATGGAGAAGAGTGTTCCCTAGCCTACTCCCCAGAGTCTGTGGTGCTGCTCCAGGGACACGGGCTGCCCTTGGCCTGGGCCTAGGTCATTGGTCAGCTGGTTTCCAAGGACTATAGCTCTATCTTCACCCCACACCCAGAGAACTTTCCACTTGGCCTCTGGCTGCTGGCCACTCCCCTGGGTGAGACACGGCCCTCAGGGAGGATGCTGAATGGGTCTGAGGCCCGTGCTGCCTGTTGCTCTGTGAACTGAAACCTCAGCTCTGTGTCCAGAGTGGTGCATGTGTGTGTGTCCGTGCGTGTGTCTGCCCTGCCCCACCCTTCCATCTTCTGAGCCTCCTTCCAGCCGTCACTCCTGTGCTCCGCCACCGCCCCCCCCCTCCCCTGCCTGGGTGGTGGTTTCACTCCATGATGGGCTCTCCTCACCCCCCACCCAGGTCAGCAAGCCTCAGTTCTGGAGCTTCTCCTCCCAGGAAAGCAAAGCCCTCTTTTTGCTGGATTTGCAGCTGGAAGGAGGTTAAGCTTAGAGCTGCGAGCAAACGAAGCAATGTACAGGAAAGTAGAGCAGATCGAGCTATGCTCAAACCTGTCATTTGGGAGAGCTGACATAGACAAAGGCCTTTCTGTCTTAAACCAGCTTGAGGAGGGGTTCTTGTCACTTGCGACCAAAAGATGCCAGGCAAATACGAATCACCGATGAGAACTGGGATGCCATGCCCCTTTCTGCCTGAGGATGGCTCCCTAGAAGATGCAGGGACATAAGGACAGAGTTCCCTTGAGGCACACATAGTGGCACCAACCGGGGGGCTGCCCAGAGGCTGGAGATCAGGGGCTGCAACTTCCTGTGCGTGTAGGGCTGGGGGGAGCCTATGCAGTGGTGCCTACCTGTAACAGACGTTATCAGTGCAGGGGTTGTGGGCTCGGACGATGATGAAGACGTGCTGGAAGTGTGAGCGGATGTTCTTGGGGGTGAAGGGCAGCGCCCCGGGCTCCTGGAAGATGATCGTCACGATGTCGTTTCCTATGTGCCTCTTCCTCAGTAGCTGGTAAATGGAAATGGGGGAGAGGAGGGTGGCACAGGTTGGCTTGTGGGCCTCCCTGGCAGCACCTCCTGCTCTTACTCCTCCCTGGTCTGGTCCCCACAGGCAGCCAGTGGGAACCATGGACCCAGGTTGTATCATGTTTCTCCTGCTCATAGCCCTCAGGTGGCTCGGCCTCACTCAATGTAAAAGAGTCCCTACATGGCCCAGGGGGCCCCACGCCACCTGCCCCCCCCCACCTCTTTGATATCTCCTCCCACGCTCCCCCTCATTCATTGTTCCCGCCATGCTGGCCTCCTGCAGCTCCTCAAATGTGCCAGAAACACTTCTTCCTCAAGGCCTCTGCCTTGGCTGTTCCCTCTGCCTGGAACATTCCTCCTGTAGAGACCCCAGGGGCTCCCTCTTTCAGGTCTTTGCTGAAACACCTCCCTCCCATGGAGGCCTTCCTTGGCTGCTGGATCCCCACGACAACCCCCATCTCTACTCTCCTGCTGCCCCACTCAACAGTTCCTGACACTAAGCACATGGTGGCTTTTCCCTCTTCCTTTCGGTTCTCCTCTACTCCCTCCCACTAACACTGGTCTGTTTCGTTTGTGGCCCGCTACTGTGTGCTTGGTGCTCAGAGCAGTGCCGGCACAGTCGGTGCTCAAGAAATATCTCCTGGCGGTCGGAAGGGCCTGGCAGATGCTCACTTGCTCACAGCCTGGCTCATGGCTCCTGGCGGCAGATCGGACACCACCTGCCGGGCTGATCCCAGGCTGCTGCTGCCACTGCCCCAGACACTTGGGTTGGGATGGTTGGGGCAGGGGTGGCTTCGGACCGGCCCATGGGAACCCAGTCCTCTCGCCTCTGTTTCTCACTGTCTCTGACCAACAGACTGTTAACCTTTGCAGGCGAAGATGTGGTCACAGTGTTTTACTTATTTGCTGACATCACAATGTTCCTAATTAACACTAGTTAAGCCTCTGTACGACTCTCATGGTCAGGGATCCACACTGGGAACGTGAGGTCCACAGATGGGCATCCTGTGTAGCTCGACACGAAGTGACCCAGAATGTGGAATCCAGACACTTACTCTGAGCAGCATGACTCACACTACCAAACGTTTCTTTATGTGTGCTTTCAACTGGTGACATTGCTAGGTCAAGTAACCGTCTGCTGGGGCCAGCCCCGGGTGAGGCATCTTCAAGGGGCCAGCTCCTCTTATCCCAGCAACCCCGTGAGGCATGAACTTATCCTACCCCTTTACTGATGGGAACACTGAGGCTCCCAGTGGTTAAGTGACTTGCCCTCAGTCACACAATCATGGGGACAAAGAGCCTAGATTTGAATCCACTTCTGCTTGACTCTGCAACCCAAGCTTTCCCTACCTACCAAATACCCAGCATGAGGGACTGCTTCCTGTGCCCCTCCTGCGTGTCGGGCCCTGCCTCGTGCAGGGACCGTCATTCTGCCCATTTTATAGGGGAGGAGCCCAAGGTCAGAGAGGATCACACAGCTAAGAAGAGGGGAAGAAAGAATTCAAACTCAGGGCCAACTCTGAGACCAATGCTCCGACAAAATGCTACAGGTTAACTTTATGGGATCACTCCGCTCTGACCATCTTTGCTCTGTAAAATCTACAGTGTCATCTGTACCAATGGAAAAAACAGGCATTTCCTAAATCACAAGTCTGTGGGGCTTCTGTTTTTTAGAAACTAGGAGTTGTTGTCTCAGGACAGGATCTGCATGGCATGTCCAGGAGAGGAGCCTCATGAAGCAGGTGTTTGCTGCTCTTGCCCACCTAGTATCTTTTTCTTCTTCTTCTTCTAGCAGCCATATCCATTCCCTTTGGGAAAGCCCCTCCCTGATCCCTATCAACATTGCACGTTGAGCTGACCCCATTCACCCTCCCAAGCGGTGGGCACGTGCTTCAGGCTTGGCCAGTCAGCCTGTTCCATCCCTGCCCCAGGCCCAGGGACTGGCAAGTGAATGGTCAACAAGAGTCAGGCCTGAAACGTCTCTGGGACACCAGGGAGGCATAGCCCTCTCCCCACCAGAGTGGGTCTGCTGGGGGGATGTGAGCAGAGGGCTGCTAGGGGGCATCTTTGCCATGACTTGGGAAGACCTATGAATAAGGCCACAGTGAAGAAAAGCGGAGATGAGAAATGAAAAGGATTCCTAACATTGTCTGAGCCCCTGGATCCAGCCATACCTAAAGCCAACCCTATCCTGGAACTTGAGAGTTACACCACCCAGTTAGACTCATTTTTTGCTTATGGCTGTTTGGTTTGCATTTCTGTTACTTCTGGTCAAAATAATGTTGACATACAATTTTGTTTTCCACAGAACCCCTGATGATGTAAGAGACTCCTGAGTTGGGTTTCTAGATACAAGCAAGGTGGCCCAGGAACAGCTAGAAAAACACTGGTATCAAATGATACCTGGCCTAGCCTCCAACCCCCAGGTGATGTGGCCGTGGTGTGGAGGGTCTCTAAGGCCATGGGCCCCCACAGGGGGCACCTGCTGTATGGGACAGTAGCAGGAGAGCCAGTGCCCGCCAGGCAGCCAGCTTCCAGCCCCAGAGAGGGAGAGTGACTTGGGTTTCAGCTGTGCATCCACTGGAAATCATGTGGGGGCCCCTGCCCTGGGCCCCACTGACCTGCTGCCTGTTGTTGGGGGTATAAGGGAGCAGGGTGGAGACGTGGAACATGATCTCGTAGTCCTGGTATGTCGTGTAGAGGGAGTGGGTGCCCGTGGAGTCAGCTGCAACAGAAACACCAGTTAGCACCGCGTTTCCCAAACCTCTGGATTTGTGCCACGTCCCACAGGCCATCTGCGTTAGTTTTCGGCTTGATGTTTGCACCTAACTCCACTCTTTAAAATTCAATAAATTTAGGTAAAAAGGAAACCTTCTGTTACACACCCAGCACACTGGTAAAAAGTGTGAAGTGCGAAGTCTGACCGTAGTAAGGGCTGGTGGGGACGGAGAGCCACTGAATCACTCTCTGTGGCTGGTCAGGCGTGCAAAATGGTACAAGCACTTTGGAAAACTTCTTAGTAATATCCAGTAATTAAGCCTGAAGAGCAGCTTACTTGATGACCAGCACTTCGTCTCTTGGGTTCACAACCGAGAGACATCGCACACACGTGCCCTGTGATATGGGTAATAAGCACCTTCAAACGTCAGTCAAAACGATGAATAGGGGTGCCTGGGTGGCTCAGTGGGTTAAGCCTCTGCCTTCGGCTCGGGTCATGATCTCAGGGTCCTGGGATTGAGCCCCACATCGGGCTCTCTGCTCAGCGGGGAGCTGGCGTCCCTCTCTCTCTCTGCCTGCCTCTCTGCCCACTTGCGATCTCTCTCTCTCTCTGTTAAATAAATAAAATCTTAAAAAAAAAAAAAAAAGATGAATGAACAGACTGGCATACTGATGTGGTGGGGAAACATAGAGCCTTCAAAGTAGCCATAATCACCACATGGGTGAATCGCACACATACGTCGAATGAAAGATGCCAGACACGAAAAGAGCACATCCTAAAGGATTCCGTTCACATTATGTTCAAAACCATGCTGAACAAATTATAGCTAGAGACACGTATATAGGTAGCAAGACGATGAATGATAATCTTGAGAGTCAGGAAACTGGTTGCCCCCGATGAGAGGGGACTGTGACCAGGGAGCACAGCTGACTACTGGCTCCATGTTTCTGAGGGGCAAACTGAGGCACAGGGAGGGAGGGACTTGCAAGGCGCAGTGGAGTCTGGACTGGAACTCACACTGTCTGACACTATGGTCTTTTCTTAGTAGTACTTGGCGCTGCTCTTGAGGGTTTCACATTCCTCACAGGAAACAGACCCAAGTCCCTAAACTTGAGCCTAAAGGTCCTGCCTGCCTTCCTCACTCCATCCTCCACATTAATTCCCTGGGCAACTGCCTTTAAACCTCAGAGCTTCTGCATGTGTGCTCCTTTCTCCTGGAATGCTTTTCTTGCCCCCTCTCTACCTCTTTTATTCCGCCTCACCCCTCTCAGGCCACAGGCCATGTTCTCCGGGGGCCCTCCCGCACCCGGACCTAAGATCAGGTTCCCCGTGCATACTCCTCTCATCTTGAACGGCTCCTTCCTGCCCAGGGAGGAAGGCTGGGAGGTTCCTGTCGAATGTAGGAGGGAACCCGCAAACCACGCTGCAAGAACTCCAGGGTGTCCCGTTCACCTCAGGAAGCCCACTCGTTGGCACTTCTAGGCATTCAAGTCCACCAAGCTTTATTCAACCGAAGGGGCTACAGAGACAGTGGCAGAACAGCCTGCAGAGTCCCTGATCATGCGGCCTTACATTCTGGGGAGAAGCTGGGACAGGCGAGGGCACTGAAGCCACCGCTGGCTGGTGCCAGAGCCAGGCCTGGAGCCGAGTGACCTTCGGGTGACTGCAAGCTGGGAGCATCCCTATCCAGTAAGCTGGGGCCACTGGGTAGGAGCACTGTGCTCCCTGGGGTCCTCTGAGAAAATCCACTTCCCACAGAAACCACGTGGCGGCAGCGGGCCCCCGATCCTCATGGCAACATGACGCCTGCCATTTTGGGCAGGACGCTGAGCCTCAGGAGCAGCCATCTGTCCGAGAGCGGGGATAACAAGTCTCCTGAAGGAACGAGCAAGAGGCCCACAGTCTTAATGCTCAAGGGCCACTTGCTTGACAGTGAGCACGGATAGTGGCCTCACAGGAGTGGGCACTGAGTGATGGCTTCTACCCAACCGGTATTTTTTTTTTTTTTTAAAGATTTTATTTATTTATTTGACAGAGAGAAATCACAAGTAGGCAGAGAGGCAGGCAGAGAGAGAGGAGGAAGCAGGCTCCCTGCTGAGCAGAGAGCCCGATGTGGGGCTCGAACCCAGGACCTGGGATCATGACCTGAGCCGAAGGCAGCGGCTTAACCCACTGAGCCACCCAGGCGCCCCCCAACCGGTATTTTTAAAAGCACACTCGACAGTGTACTGTCTGAGGCGGTTGTTCTCACACAGTAAAACTCTAAAGAAAAGCAAGACAGTGACGGACACGGCCACATTCAGGGTAGCGGTTGCCTCCAGGGAGAGGGTGGATATAACCGGAAAACCAGAAGGCTCACGGAGCATCGGTGGCCGTCTGCTTAAAGCAGGTGTGAGACCCGGCATATTCGTTCTAGCGTTTCCGTACATACGTGGGCATACATGCACATAATATGTGTACATGCGGCGAATAGGATGGACGTGTTCTGTGGCAGTCTGGGGGGGTGGGAGAGCAAACTGAACCCGTATCATGGCTCCTTGGGGAGAGGACTGGCTGCCTGAGGTTCTTGTCATTGCTGTCACTGTCACACAGCACTGTGCATGCAACGCCACGATTCCGCGCATGCATGCTGGGCACTGTCGGGCACCGGCAGTCACGAAGCATCGGCACAGCTCCTAGCGCACGTGTGCATGAGTTCGCACAGGACGCTTCCGGGAGCGCGACTGCTGACTCCCAGAGCAGGTGCGTCTGCCCACTTCCCTAGACGACACCCTCCTGTTCTCCCAAGGGGTCGCACCATCTGCGTCCCTGTCAGTGGAGGCTGAGAGCTCCCGCTGTCCTGCATCCCTACCCAGGGACCACCAGGCCCTGTGACTTTTGCCCCCGGGGTGGGGGTGCGCTGGTGGCCCCCTGTGATTTAACTGCCGCTCCCCTCCCCCCACACGAGGCCACTGCGCCACTTACTCTTGACATCGAGCTGGGCGGCGTACTTGGTGAAGCCCTTCAGGCAGACCTTCTCCCCAATCAGGGAGAGGAACTCCTCGAAGGCAGGGCCGGCGTCCTCATTGTTGTACATCTCCTCCTCCGAGCTCTGGCCAGCCTTGCAGTAGAGGATGCCCACTTTGTGCTTCTGGCACAGCTGCAGAGGCGAGAGCAGCTCTGTGAGGCACGCCCGGCAGGGACATCAGGAGGACGGAACAGAGGGGCTTCCTCAGGCACAGTGCCCAGGTGGCTGCTGGGGTCCCACAGCCGTCGAGCAGCGGCACATCCAGAGAGGAAGGAGAAAGCATGTGGGGGGGGGCATATCCCCATTGTCCCTCTCTCTCCTTCCTATTCCAGAGAGGCACGACAGGGTGCCTGTGTGGCTGGCTCCTGTTCTCTCGACACAGTGCCATGCCATTCTTTCAAGAATAAGGGACAGTGACCTTGGCTAGCTGCCCCTATAGAAGGTGGCCTGGAACTGGCTAAGATGTCTGCAGAAGGAAATTGAGAGTTCGGGGCTCAGTACAGTCAATGCTGCTTTTAGGAGGTGGGCCTCCAATCACTTTTGTTCTGTGTCTCGCTCATTCCCCCGGTCACTGGTGACTAGAATCTGGATAGACGCCTGACCTAAGTGTGGGCCAGTCAGACGCTCTCCTGGGACTGAGAGTGACCCAGCTGGGGTCTGCAGATAGCTGTCATTCTCACAGACACTCTGGGAGCTGTGGGAGGACAGAGAAGCAGAGGGAGCCTGTGTGCAGATGGGGGGCGGGGGGGAAGGAACACCCCCCCTCAAACCCCCCACCCACCCCAGTGGCTGTCTCATCCCCAGACCATTTTTCTCCTCAGACGCCATCACATCCCTGCTCCTGGCACCCTTGGAATTTGAAAATAGATCTCCCCTTTTCCTTAAACTAGCTTAGGTGGGTTGCTGTTCTGAAAAAGAAAAAAAAAAAACAAAGACAAGGAAAGAAAGAGGTACAGAATGGGGTTGCGGTGGCCCCCCACGCTGGCCCCCAGCTCACCCCTTGCTCGTCGAGCTTCAGCAGCTGCTCGGTCACCTTGGGAGTGTTGAGAGCCAGTCGTAGGCAGTGGATGTTGAGCTCAGGGATGACATACTCCAGGGCGTCCTTTAGGGGGAGGCCCCGCCCTGTCCCGTGCTTCATGGCGGTGGGGGTGGCATCCTCCAGGATAGAGCCCCGAAGGGTGATGAGCTGGTTTTGGGAGAGAAGGGAAGGTTAGGAGGCTCTCCAGACCCAAGAAGGGAAGAGAGTCCTGTTCTCAGAGCAATGTGTGTGATGGGCTGAAGCTTGGGCCCCAGGGCCAGCCCTGGGTTTGGACCAGGACTTGAACTTGCTGCCTCCTCCCTATGAGATCTTGAACAGGTGCCTTCAAATCTCTGGGCCTCAGCTTCTCTTTTTGTGAGTGATGAAATGAGTACAGTGACGGCATCACAGCCCCGAAGGGTGCCAGGGGACTAAGCTGATGAGATTTTTGAGACAATGGATGGAGCACATCTTTGTCTGTTCAACAAATACCAACTGAGTGCCCTTGAAGTACAGCCCTGTTTGGGATGCAGTGAACGAAACAAAGACACCTTCCCCCACACGCAACTTGCATTTAAGTGGGGAGATGTCATTTAAGTGTATAATGAATAAAAAGGCTCCATAAGGTGAGCATCAATGGACACTCTGCCTTCCTTAGAGTATGTGTAAACATGTCACTGTCATAATATGGCTGCTCTTTGGTGGGGCTCTGGGATGCGTGTATGTGTGCATGTATGTTCTCAGATTTACACAGGTGTATATTTATGCCCACACACACACATAATCTTTTCAGTGTCACTCAGGTGATTCTGATGTGTAGCCAGGATTGAAAACCTTGAGTCAAGCCAATCACAGCCATCTCACTTCCCTTTCCCAGAAGGTGCTTTCTACATTTTTCCTACAGCTGGCCACATGACTAGCTCCAGGTAATGAAATGTGCGGGGAGTTCAGCTTGCGAAGGACTTCTGGACACATTTGCCTCCCTTAGTTAAAGGAAAGCCTTTCCACCTGCCCATTTCTTCTTAAGGATGTTGGTGTGAGGATAAGATGTTTGGAGCTGTGGCAGGCATGCTGTGATCATGAGGAAAGGGACAAGAAAACCACAGAGAAGTCAATCTCTCCAGATGCCTACCTCCAGAGTTCTCATTAGAAAATTAAAGCATCCCTCTATTTGTTTTAGCTACGGTTAGTTAGGTTTTCAGGTTTACAGACAAGGCAGTTTCTGACAGACTTTATAACAAAGTCACATTTGTGAAGGTACAGTTGACTTTGGTATATTCCAGGTACAAGAGTAATTATCTAATTAAATGTATAGGTCTGTTCAAGGGAAGTTTTGTCATCTCCATTTTATAGATAAGAAAGCTGAAGCTCAGGGCACCTGGGTGGCTCAGTGGGTTAAGCTGCTGCCTTTGGCTCAGGTCATGATCTCAGGGTCCTGGATCGAGCCCCGCATCGGGCTCTCTGCTCAGTAAGGAGCCTGCTTCCTCCTCTCTCTCTGCCTGCCTCTCTGCCTGCTTGTGATCTCTGTCTGTCAAATGGATAAATAAAATCTTTAAAAAAATAAAATAAGATAAAAATAAATGTATAGGTCTGTTCAAGGGAAGTTTTGTCATCTCCATTTTATAGATAAGAAAGCTGAAGCTCGGGGCACCTGGGTGGCTCAGTGGGTTGGGCCTCTGCCTTTGTCTCAGGTCATGATCCTGGGGTCCTGGGATCGAGCCCCGCATCGGGCTCTCTGCTCAGTGGGGAGCCTGCTTCCCCTCTCTCTGCCTGCCTCTCTGCCTACTTGTGATCTCTGTCCGTCAAATAAATAAAATCTTAAAAAAAAAAAAAAAAAGCTGAAGCTCTGGGGCACGTGGGTGGCTCAGTCGGTTTGGTTGAGCATCTGACTCTTGATTTCAGCTCGGGTCATGATCTCTCAGTTGTGGGTTCAAGTCCTTCGTTGGGTTCCGTGCTCAGCAGGGAGTCTGCTGGAGATTCTCTCCTTCTGCCCCACCCATGTGCACACATGTGCCTGCTCTCTCTCTCTCAATACATACATAAATAAAATCTTAAGGAAAAAAAAAACACTGAAGCACTGAGAGGTTATGTGCTTTCTCTAAGGCAACCATAATTAAGTGACAGAACCAGGATTCCAAAGGACCCCTGACTTTCCCAAAACTCCTGACTTTTTTCTTTGAAGATTTTTAATTTTTTTTTTACTGTAAAGTATAACTCACATGCAGAAAAGTACACAACATATGTAAGCATAGCTAAAGGAATCATCACCGAGTGAACACTTAGGTAATCACCACAAATCAAAAAAATAAATATCTCCAGGTCCCCCAAACCCCTTCCCCTCCTCCCCAAAGGCAACCCTACCCTGACTTCTAACTCCACAATTTATTTCTGCCTGTTTTTGAGCTTCATGCAGTTTGTACTCTTTTCTATCTGGCTTACTTCTCGCAACACTATGGATATGAGATTCGACCATGCTGCCGTGAGAAGCAGATGTTCTGTCACGATGGATCCATTCTACTGCTGAGCCCAGAAACTGCTTCCAGTGTTGGACAACCGTGAAGGTGCTGTGAGAAGCACACACAGAAGCACCTTGTATTGCATATGAACACATTTTTTGGGGGGGCGTTATACCTAGAAGAGGAACTGCTGAGTCACCGGGCATGTTAATCTTTAATTTTCTGAAGTTTTCCAAGTGGTTGTACCAATTTACGGTCTGCTGGCCCTGGGAACCTTGGCTGCTTCACGTCCCCATTGCACCAGCTCTGGCTTCTGTCCACAATGTGAGCTGGCCATCAGGTGACGCCAAGGGCAGGGCCAGGCCCTGCAGCTCCAGCCCCCCCAAGACAGCACAACGGGGGTTCTACCAGGAAAAACAGCCTCCCTGAGGCAATTGCTACAAGCACTTAGAACACACTTGAGGCTATGGTTTAAAGACTAAGGAGGATCAGTGGTGACTGGAAAAACATGTTGGCCCTGAGTCAACATGTGGACATAGCAGGCAGCAAAAACAATGTGTCATGACGTCACCTCTAAGCATACAGCCTACCCTTTCCAAACAGGAGCTGGGCAATAGGCATACATGGAAGGAATGGAATGATCTCGTGTTTGGGAGTTCCCAGTTCTGGCCCCAGTAATTAATAAACAAGGCTTTCTTATCATGATCTTGAACTAGGATCATGAAAAGCAATGATGACAATGAGGGCAAAGCACTGCTGGTCTGGGCGGCCCTGGGATTTGAGTTTCAATGAATGCACCAACAGGATCAGTGTTTTTTGTATCCTACTGACACTGGCCCGCAGCGCCCTCTGCTGGGCCCAAAGGGAAGCCTGGTCCTGCACCTCATTCTTTCTCCCGCACTAGACACAGGTGGCCTCCGGTCACATTCTGGCTCTGAAGACTTGACCATAAGCCAAGACTTGAAAAAAGCTCCCAGCCTTTCCTTCTCTGCTGGCGATAATAAGTAGGGCACCGGAAGGATGCAACGAGTGGCCAGCCATCTCTAACCTCCACCTTGTCCGGTCCACCATCATCACCTACCGGGCCTATGATAATAGCCCTCCTCCTGGTCTCCCTCCTCGGCCCCCACGCCCCACCATCCATTCTTCTGCAGCAGCTTGAGTGAGACCACGCTCCTCCTCTGCACAGAACGGGCTAGTGGCTTCTCATCTCTCTCCAAATAAAATCTATACACCCTGCCCAGACTGCAAGACCCTGCGTGATCTCACTCTCAGTGACACCTGTCATCATCTCACGGAGGATCACTGGTCAAGTGAGCTGTAAGAAGGTCTCGGGAGACCATGTAAGCCGGGAGGTTTGCACAGGTTGTTCAATGTTGACTCCTGACTTAGACACAGCCCCTTCTCTGCTGGGCAGTGGGTGTACCCGTCAGGAATGTTTCCTGGGAGGTCACTGAGGAGTCTGTCTGACTGGGTTCAAATTCTGACTCTACCCTTTCCCTGGCTGTGACCCTGGGCCAGTTGCTTAACTTCTCTGTGCCTGTTTCCTCACCTATAAAATGGGGATAACAGCACCTACCTCCAAGGGTTGTAAAGATTCGGTAAGACAGTCCATGTGCAGTGCTAGTATTGCGTCTGGCATACAGTGAGTGCTCAATACGTGTTAGCCATTATTATGTATACACACACGTCAAATGTGTTTGTACAAAGCCATATGCAGAGTTAAGAATTTAAATTTAACCTTTAACAGGAACATACAGTTGGCTTTTCTCCCCACTTGACAATATGCTTCGGAGATTATTTCTATATACACACACAATCAGAGCTACCCACTGAACACAAATGAGGCCACTGTTGCTCCTTGCTTTTTTCACTTAATAGAGGAGACTCTCCCTTTTCTACGTTTTCTACTCTCTTTTTTCTACTTTTCACACTTACAGTAACAAGTCACTGTTACTTTTTAAATCAGAAAGAAAAGACAAATCCAAAACCTAACCCTAACAAAACTGAAGCCTGTCAAAAACTCATGTTTGCTGGGTTAAGGGAGAACCTACTAGGTCAGGAGGCTAGACCATCCCTGGCTGACTGGGGTTCCCTCTGTCCTGGGAGAGACAGGCCAGCAAGGGGCTCAGGACGGGGCAGCCTTGGCCCGGGGCTTGTCCTGTCTGGGTTGGGAGGGGGGCTGATGTTCAGGTGCGTGGCGCCAAAGTCCAGCTCCCAGTCTGTTCCTGCCCTGGTGGGAAGCTCGGGGCTCCCAATGCTCACATCCCATCTGCCGGGAGATGCGGGCCCACTTAAGACTGTCTGCTTGGCGGCCGGGGGTGGCCATCTGGGGTGGGCCGGCCTGCTGGCTTAGAAAACAGCCTGAGCCCTTCACTCTGAACCTCACACCTTGGTTTACAGGAGCCTGAGATCTGTGAATGTGGACACAAGGACAGAACTCTGCCTGTGAGCTCAACCCTTACTCCCCAGCATGGCCCTTGGACCTCCTAGGGGAAGGCGAGAGCCAGGGCACTCACTGTCCTGCAGCCCCATGTGCGGGTGGGAGAGAACCTTCCACTGCTCCGAGAGACGGGGAGCCAACAGCATAAAGCCTATTTACAGACGAAGAAACGGAGAAGCCCAGAGGCAAAGCCATCTGTCCAAGGTCACATGGTCAGTGGTGGCAGAGCTGAACCGAAACCAGGGCTGTCTGTTCCCAGAGCACAGAATTCAAACTCGACCCAACAGGCAGAGTGCTGAGTGGTGAAGAGCATGGGTCAGGCCCCGGGGCAGCCTGAGTCCACATCCAGGCTCTGCCACTGATGACCCTGACAAATGATTACCTCCCTGGGTCTCAACCTCCCATCCTTATCTGCACAATGGGAACAACGGGATCCACATCATGAGACTTTTGAGAGGATCTGAAGGCTCCACGCGTACGCAACACTCAGGACAGTGCACGGCAAGAAGACGCGCTGAGAGCGTTTGCTATTACTGCTGACTGTG
The DNA here is from genome assembly GCF_902655055.1 of Lutra lutra. Taxonomy (NCBI): domain Eukaryota; kingdom Metazoa; phylum Chordata; class Mammalia; order Carnivora; family Mustelidae; genus Lutra; species Lutra lutra. The sequence continues at coordinate 45,440,512 of NC_062294.1, read as the reverse complement.
TGACTGTCCGCCCTGTCTCTGCCACAGGGAGGGCTCGAGGAAGAGGCAAGGCAAACCTCGCTGGCTGCTGCCTTTCCTTCAACTCCAAATGAGGAGGTTCTCAGGTCCCAGTGCCCAGTAGGGCAGCTGGGCAAGGAGTCAGGCTCAAGGCTGAATCTGTGCGTGGCCTGCATAGATACGGGGGCAGAAAAAGGGCTTGTGGTTGTGAACCTCACGGTGGGCTGAAATTCACAGGGCTGCCAGGAATGTGACAAGGGGACAGAAGACAGAGACCCCCTGCCAACTAACCTCACTGGGCTCTTCTTGAGCGCCAGGCATGGCGCTGCCTGTCTGTGTAACCTCATAGGGCCCACACCATAGGCCTGTGAGACTGGGACTCCCAAGGGGGAAACTGAGACTCTGAGAGGCGAAGCCAGGTGCCCACATTCACAGCTGGTGAGTGGCCAAATCAGGAATCCATACCAGGTTTCCAGTGTGCCCGACACGGTCCTGCCTCAGGACCTTTGCACTGGCTGTTCCCTCTGCCTGGAATGCTCTTGTTCCAGATTTCCACGTGGCTCCTTCTCTCATCTCATACTCAGGTCATTACTCAACTGTTACCTTCCCAGTGAGACCTCCCTTGACCATTCTGCCTAAAAATTGAACCACCCCTCATACTTCCTATCTCTTCCTTGCTTTACCTTCTACCTTGTCCTCACTTACCACACTGTATGATCTTCTAATGTGTATGTTGTCTGCCTCACCCACAGGAGTGCGGTCTCACAAACATCTCTGCTGCCTCACTCACTACTGCGCCCTCAGTGCCCCGTGCACAGTTGGCAGACAGTGGTTCCGAGGGGATATATCCCAGACCCGTGGCCCCAAGACTCAAGGCCCCCTGCCCACTCTGCAGAGGACTGGAGGCAAGTTTTGTGGGTGTTGGGGCTCGGAAGTGGACAGAAGCAGGCACAAGACAGGCACAGCACTAAGCTGGTTTCATACTTACTGAATAGGACCCACAGCAAAAATACTATACCCCAATCCAGTATGCTCTCACCCAAGTCTCAGGACCCTCGGTATGTGTGACACAGGCTGGATTTAAAAAAAAATTCATTCTCCGTGTTCCACTTTTATGAATTAAAACTACCAGCACCAAAGTGTTGAACAAAGGTGAGTTCCCAACTCAGCGATGGGTCTGCCGGGTGGTCGGAGCCAAAGTCAGCAGCTTCCCAGAGGCAGCTGTGTCGGGGCCGGAGAACAGGTGGACTCCTGAGGGTGCTTCGAGCAAGTCCCCTAACCTCTCCAGAGCCCATTCCATCATCCGGAAATGAGACTAACAGTGCCTTCATCATGGGACTGTGTGACATTCAAGTGCGTGAATACACAAAAGGGTAAAGCTACTATGTGACACCATGTTACAGAGATCTGCAACATAACAGCCATCGTGATAAACGTTATTTATTAGCCTTTGACTGTGGTCATCCCATCCAGCAGTTCCCTGGATGTCATGACACAACTGAGGTAGTGTGAGCTGTCACCTCACATTCTGCGCTCGTGCTTATGTGGCCATAAAGGTGAGGAGATGGGGGAGGGGACTGGGAGGTAGAGGGGCTGGTGACCACCTGTGGTTGGGGGCACAGAGTTTGAGGTCTGCCCCCCTCAACTGCCACAAAGCTTCTGTGTCATCTCATTCCTCCTCAGTGAGAGGGTCATCATGAGGGGACGGGGCCAGGGCCCTCAGCGCAGCATCTGTCGGTCTGGAGGACGTCCAGGCTCAGCTGGCCTCACACCCAAAGCCCCTGGCGGCGGCAGCCTGTGGGGTTCCCGTGTCTGGGCAAAGGCCAGGAACAAGGGGGATGGGGCAAGGGAGGGCCAGGAGAGACCCATTTTGGGGGGCCTGCCCAGCTGACTACCACCCCCTTTCTGGAAAAGTCATCCTTACTTGGATCTTTTGGAAGTCTCTATTGTTTTTGCTGGCCTAGCTCCCCTCTTTTGGCAGGAGAACTCCCCGGCTGCCTCCTCCAGGTGGCTCTAATGGAACTATCAAGCTCAGTGTCCTGCCCTGCCCCCAGACCCAGTGAAGCACACGTGATCCAAGCAGAGCCAATGAGAGTCCTCCCCACAGATTTGGCAGCAAGTGTCCCTTCCCTGTGGAGGAGAACGTATAAAAGATGCAGGAGAGCTGAGCTGCCAGTCTCATTTTCCCATGACATGGAGATGGCTTGCTGGTGGCAGAAGAGAATGACATTCACAGTGCAGAAAAGCAGCAGGGCTTAGAGGAGCAGAGTGGTCGGGGGCCAAATTCTGGTGACATCATTTGAGTGCCTGGATCCGGCTATGCCTGAAGCAAGTCATACCCTGGATTTGCAGTTATATGGACCAATGAATTCTATTTCTGGCTTAGACCAGTTAGAATTAGATTTCTGTCCATTACAATTCAGAGTCCTGATTGAGCAGGGTGCCCCCAGCAGGCCTTGTTCCCTAGCCACAGCTGATATTTAATTTAGGCGAAGGCCTATAACCAAACCAGGACAACGGGTTTCTCTACTCACATGTGAAAGCACTGGGATTGTTTTGAGCTGAACAGTGTCGACAGCAGTGCTGCTCTGGCTGAGAGTCCCCAGTTCCTGTCCTGCCTGAGGCCTGCTGCCTTCTTTCCATTCTGCAGGACATCTCATGATCCTGAAAGACTCCCTTACAGCTCTCTCTTTATTTCTTATGCTAACCAGAGTGAATCTCTTACACGGGTAGCAATCTTGGGCTCTCCAAGATTCCAATCCCGGCCTGGCCCCTTACTTACTGATCGTATACAAGTCACTGAATTTCTCTGAGCCCTAGTTTCCCCTTCTGTAAAAGGGAGGGACTATCAGGACTGCCCTCAGGAGGTTACTGGGAGGCTAACATGAGATGTAGCTGGGGAAGCACTTGTCGCAGACTAAGGGCTACAGAGGTGAGCAGCTACAATTTATGGAAGCCAACAATGGTGATGGGACCTACCTCTCGGGTCCGGAAGATGATCCTGTACTGGTACTGAGGTCCGTGATCCTTGTGGTCCTCCAACTTCTCTCGCTTGATGCTCACAGCCACTGGTCCCAGCTTCTCGTCCACACCAAAGTAATTGGCATGTTCTGAGAGGGAAGAGCAGGGGTGGGGGTTCAGAGTAAACTCTCTGGGAAGGAGGGGTGATATGCCAGGCCCGGGGGTAGGTTCTTGTGTGACCTATGGGATCCCATTCAGACAAACTTGCCTTGTCACGACCACACTTGACAGAGCGACCACGAGACTGGACTGGGCCCCCTGTGCCAAGTTCACAGAGCCTCAGTTTTCTGAGCCTCGGCTCCTTCATCTGAGAAATGGGGGGCCCTGAGGCCACCCATAACTCACTGAGTAGATGTGAGGGTGAAATGAAGCTACAAATATTAAATGCTTAGCACAGTGTCTGGCATGTAAAAACCTAGCCTCACTATGATTATCCCAGATTTGCAAATGTTCTTCGTTAGCTTAGCGGCTGATTAGCCCTGTGAACTGGTTTAGATTCTATCCTGGAAAGCCGCTCGCTGGGCTCAAATCTGGGGTCTGCCACTAGGTTGGATGGATGGCCCAGGCCAAGGTGCTCCACGGCATTCTCCTGAGAACAGGACTGGAAAGTGTGGGCCCGCCTCCCTATTTAATTCATCAGAATTAAATAGGTTAATAAGCACAAAGCACTTGGCACAGGGCCGGGGACACAGCACGACAGAAATGCTGTTATCATCACAGGACATGGTGTTGGTCAGAGAAAAGGGACCAGAATCAAGCCCCTAAACATCACCTTTAGTCAGCAATGTTTCCATGACACCTCAGACACTTAAACTACTCTTTCCTTACGGGGATAACACCTCTGAACCACAGAACAAGTCTTCTCTTCTCTTCCCTAAATAACAGCTGTCTCCCCCCGTTTCTCTAAACATGCTGCAGTTTTAAAATCCTTCCAGGTGGGGCGCCTGGGTGGCTCTGTGGGTTAAGCCTCTGCCTTTGGCTCAGGTCATGATCCTAGGGTCCTGGAATCAAGCCCCACATCGGGCTCTTCGCTCCACAGGGGGCCTGCTTCCTCCTCCCTCTCTGCCTGCCTCTCTGCCTGCTTATGATCTCTGTCTTTCAAATAAATAAATAAAATCTTAAAAAAAAAAAATCCTTCCAGGCAAACAGTTTCTCGCAATGTATAATCCAAGTACTCCCTGCTTGCAGGAGACGCCCACCGGCAGCCTTAACTCAAGTCCACGTGGTCAACGTCTAACCGCTGCTGGGAATTCCTTCTCACCCCAGGGCTCTGAATATTTAACGGATGGTTCCTGTTCTCACAAGGTGCTCTTAGTGAATCAAACACTTATCTAAGGCCCAAATAATGTGTGGTGATTAAAGGCACCGGTCAGACCAACACCTGCACCTGGTTAAACCATCTATGCAGCTGGTCGGAGAACAGAATTACCTGCTCCACAGAGAAGAGCTCATTCCGGAAACAGCTGGGCAGGTGGTTTTATTTTCCACCAATACATACCCAGCACCTTGCAGCCCTGGCATACTGTAGGCACTCAATAAACAGTGACAGATGAGTCATTTATTTATAAGCTTCCAGGACTCCAGAGAAGTCCATTTTTGAAAGAAAATGGCTTTTTTCTTTTTTGGAAGCTCTGTAATGAGTACTTACTACCTGCCTGATGAAGAACTGTCTTAATATACAATCTTATATAATCCTCACCACAGTCGTCTGTGAAGGTATTTCCACGTGTAAGCTGAAAAGAATATGTGAGTTGAAAAGTGCTCTCTGTTGGTTAGCTACAAAATTACTAATTATATACATGACATAATATGTATCATTAATAACCCAAACAAAAGCGGATTCTACATTTATATATGATAATAACATATATATATGATATATATAAATATAAAATCGGGTTTTGATTGGGTTATTTGATTGGGTTATTCAAATCCTCTTCAGCCTTATTTTTTTGACTACGAGATCTGTCAATTTCGGAGAGATGCTGTAGGCATCTGCTACTGATGGTCAATTTGTTCACTTCTCCCTGCAGCCTGTCGGTTTTTAATTTATTTATCCCCCAACCCAGGTTGCCAGGTGCACCAAGGTTCACAACTATTCAAGTCTCTCTTCTCTGGGTGAGCAACTGTCTGGAACTTTTCTCCCCCCAATCCTTTCATTTTTAATTTCTGTGTCTTTCTGTTTTGGGGCATGTGACACTGCTACAATCACCCCCATTCCTCACATGAGGATACAGAGTCCAACGAGTGAAACGTGTCACACAGCTGTAAGCTATGACACAGACACCCCAAACCCAGGGCTGTCTGGCTCAAAACACTGGAGCTCCAGCGACTGCACACACTGAATCCCACGAAATGACTTAGTTGACGTTTTGCTAGGTTTGACTAGGACACTAGTTTAAAAAAATGTTTTTGACTCGCTGCTGTGGAGTAGTAGCTGCCTACCCACTCTATTTTTCCCTTCCTCCTTTTCAAGAAAAAAACCTCTCCTCTTAGGGGAAGAAAAGAGAGGAGATGTGTCTAGCTAAAAACCTACATTTCCCAGCCTGCCTTGTAGACAGAAGCGGTCAATAAGCAGCTGTGGTTGGATGGGGCTTATAAGAAAACTTTTTAAAAGGGGGCTGATTTGACAGATCTTTTTGTCCTTACCCTTCCCTTTTTCTCTGCCTAGAAACATGGATGTGACAGCTGGAGCTGCAGCAGCCATCTTAAGCCAGGAGACTACTCCTGGGGCTGGAGGCCATGTTCTAAGGCTGGCATTCCACTGATGGTGAGGGGAAACCATACCAGCCCCCTGGGCTGCTGACCTCCAGACTTCTTTGTATCAGAGAAATAAACTTCTATGTCCTTAAAGCCTGCCTGTCATTGGCAGTTATAAGCAATTCCAAATCAATGTAGTGGTCAGCATTTAAAAATTAGGAGAATTCACATTAAAAATAAGAAACAACTTCATTTTAGGAGAATCTGGAAAAATCAGAAAGGCTGACAACACTGGGTTTGCCTGTGTTTCCTACATGCCTACAGTGAGGTGGAAGAGAGCTAGAGTTGCCCTTTGCTCAGTCCCTGCCTGGCCCCTGATGTAGATGCCTGGGTTTGTGGTCTCTGCACTATGCTCTGCTGCCTCCTGCAATTGCCCCACCGGCACTGATGGACATAGTCAGGCGGGCTGCCCGTCTCTCTCTCTCTGGTGGTAACACCTTGGCCACATCAACAGCTCTACCTTCAAAGGGGATCCAGAACCTGCTGGGCTCCAGCCCACGAATGGGCTCCCAACCTAGACTTGTCCATCATCATCTCCTGCCTGAACTAGTGCCTTGCCACCTCCCCGGCCCCTAGTTACCCTGCTTCCCAATTTCCCCACGTCTGTGCCCCAGAGGGAGGCTGCGAACACAAGAGTCAGCTCAGGGCCCTCAACTGCTGAGAAACCTCTCGTGACTCCACCTCATTCAGGGTGCAGGCGAGAGTCCTTACCATGGCCCACAAGGTCCCAAACGATCTGCCCCTGTCACCTCTCTACTTTGGCTCCTTCCACCCTCTCTCAGTCACTCTGTCCCAATATAGGCAGAGAAAAAGGAAAGGGTAAGGGCAAAAACATCTATCAAGTCAGCCCCCATTCCTCCTTTCCCCCTCTTTCCTCCTCCTTCGGTGTTTCAGAACTATTGCATCTGCCCTTCCTGCACCAGAACACTGTCCCCAGTCTCCACACAGCTCCCTCCTTCAGCCCGGTACTCAAATGGCACCTACCCAGGAGATCCTCCCAAGCCATTCCCTATTGAAAATGCAGCCTCTGACCTGGACACTATTCCCCTCTCCCCTGCTTTACTTTTCCCCATAGCGCTAGCCACCCCAGGACACCTTATATATTTTACGCAGTAATCTAGTTTTTTTATCTTCCCCCCACTTAAGCACTAGGAAGACACAATCTTCGTTTCAAGCTTCTTCAAAAAAGTGCCTGGCATACAGCTGAACCCGGCACAGTTGCTAAATAAACGGACATCTATTGTCTCCTGCTGCCCGAGGCTCTGGCGACTTTAGCACTGGGTGCTCTGCTCATTGCCTCCTCACCGCCCTCTGTCCCACGCAGCGAACCCCCTCCCTCTGCTGGAGCCTCGGGGGGGGGGGGGGGTCCCCGGGGAAAAGCTGCGGCCCACCAGCCCGCGTGCGCCGTCACCTCTGCCCACGAAGTGATCCTGGTAGTAGCGGGCGCCCAGATCCACGTGCTCGATGCTGTACTGGCGTGGGCGGCTCTGCGTCCTTTGCTGCTCCTTGGGCACTTCCAGCACCGAGATGCTGGCGTTGGTGCGGTGGGCGCTGAGCGTGGGCTCCGCTGCGCGACCCTCACCGCCACCACCGCCGCCGCCGCCGCCGCCTCCGCCCGGGGAGCCCACGGCTGCGCGCGAGAAGCTCACGTTGCGCTCGCACTCGCCGCCGATCTCGTTGCGGAAGTGAGGGCAGCTGAGCAGCAGGTCGTTGCTGTTGTCGTCGCCCAGGTCCTGCTCCAGGTTCTCCTTGCAGTTGAGGTCCTCCGTGCTGGGGAAGGCGGCGTCCAGGCCGCCCAGGCCGTGCGCCCGTGCCGCCGGGAGGGCCGCCGTGGCGGAGGCGGCCGACGCGCCCGTGGTGGTGTTGCGCCGCTGCGCGGTGGCCACCCTGTTGGCGGCCGCCTCGTTGAGGTCGAACAGCATGCTCTGCACGTCGAAGTGCGCGAAGCTCTTCTGGCAGACCCATGGGCGTCCGGCGTCCGGCGCGCTGCGGCCCTCCTCCGCCTCCCCTGGCGCCCGGCCCGCCTCACCGTCCGTCTTACCGCTGCGAAGCTTCCGGAAGATGGACAAGTCCGTGGCGTCCCCGCCGCCCAGGCCGCGCACAGCCTTCTTCCGGGCCTTCTCCTTCTCCTTGGCGGGCTGGAGCCCCAGGAGGCTGTCCTTGGCGGGCTGGCCGTTGCGGGGGTCCCCCTTGGCTCCGCCGCTGCCCCCGGGGACGTGGGGGCCAGCGTCAGCCTGGAGCAGCTCTCGGAGGCTCTGGGGCCCCGCGGCGTCAGGCTGCTCACTGCGGAACTCGTTGAGTATGTCGAAGAAGCTCTGCTCGGGCACGCCCTGCACGTCGATGGAGGACGTGCTTCCGTACTCCCGGAAGAGGGGCAGGGCCCCCGTGTGCCGGGGTCCCCGGGGCTCCCCCGTGTCCTCCACGTCACACTCGCTGAGTGTGATCTCGCTGCTGCTGCGGTGCCGCAGGGGCAGGAAGGCCCGGCCAGGGGACCGGGGCCATCCGTCCTGGAATTCCACATCTTTGGACCTTCTCCTGGAGAGTCGGTGGAAGGCTTTGGGTCCTGAGGAAGCCGGGGTGCTGATGGGGGGCTGTCCGTTCTGCATGCCTCTCATGGAATGGGCCACCTTTGTGGCCTTCGTGCCATCTGAGTCCTGAGAGGGGCTTGGGTTGTTTTGTTCTCTCAGGGCCTCCCGCTTGGGCGGCCAGTCGGCCACTCTAGCGCGCACGCCCATCTTGGGCACTGCAGGAGTGGTGGGACTGGGGCGGGTGGTGGCGCTGACTGGGCTCTCACCAATGGGCTGGGGCATGCCGCCGTTCTGGACCCAGAATCCCATGGGAGCATAGTCCCCGGTGTGGGGCCCAGGGAGGACGTCAGCCCCCCTGGCCCCACAACTGGCTGCCAGATCCACACCATCATTGGGAATGGGCCGATAAGTGGTCATAGTCCACGGGCGCTGGAGTGCTGCTGGCCCCCTGTGAGCTGTGGAGTGACTTTATGGGGTCCCCTGGCCCTCAGCCATTGTTCAGGGCCGCCAGGCCCAGGATGAAGGATGCTGGCCCCTGAAGCCTGACAGGAAGGTTGTGAGCCTGTGGAGTCCAGTTCTCCACCATCGCGGTGGACAACTTGAGCCAGGACAACCTCAGGAGGCAGGTGCTGTCCTGGGGCCTCCAGTCTGAGCAGCTCAGCGGGACGGAGCAGGCAGGAGATGCTGGTGAGGGCCGGCAGGCTGCAGGGCTGTCCTCCCTGCCATGCTGCAAAAGGAGAGAAGGCAAAGGTGAGCTGTGACATTACTATTCCCAGAGGAAAGACTGTGTGTGTGTGACATCTTTATACTCATTTAAAAAACCCATTTATTATGCAAATTTTCAAACATACTCAAAGCAGAGAAGAGCACCACCAGCTTCAACAACCATTAATGATTCCCCATTCCTGTTTCATCTACCCACTCACTCCTACACTTTTATTTAACAGAATAGTTTAGAATATATCCCAGCTATCAGCTCATTTCACCTGAAAAAACTTAAGTTTATACATCTAGCAGTTAAGGCCTTTCCTTATTAACCACGGTACCTTTATCACACCCATCTAGATTAACAAGAATTCTTTAATATCATGTAATACCCCATATCTGCATTACATTTCCCCCATTGTCTCAAAGGTATCTTTTAGAGTGGATTTGTTCAAATCAGGATCAAAACATGATCCCTATTCTACCTCGGTGAGTATATTTCTTTCTTTTTCTTTTTTTAAGATTTTATTCATTCATTTGACAGAGATCACAAGTAGGCAGAGAGGCAGGCAGAGAGAGAGAGGGGGAAGCAGGCTCCCCGCTGAGCAGAGAGCCCAATGCGGGGCTCGATCCCAGGACCCTGAGATCATGACCTGAGCCGAAGGCAGAGGCCCAACCCACTGAGCCACCCAGGAGCCCCTCGGGGAATATATTTCTTAAGTCTCTTCTATAAAGTCTCCCCCACGCCCATCACCATTATTGTGAGGCTATTCACTTGTGTAAGGAATTACATCACTCGTCCCGTGGAGTTTCCCACTTTCAGGATCTGGCTGCCTTTTCCCTTGTGGTGTCATTAAACACATTCCTCTGCCCCCTGTGAATCCTATAGGTAGAGGCTGGACTGCTGTCAATCTGTCCTGCAGTCTGCCTGACCAGCCACCCCCCATAAAGCAAGTAAAAAATGACAGATGAGTCACCATGAATACTGGAAGATTGGGGGAGGGGATAACCCTAGGTGATTAATAGATACCGTAAGCCAATAAATCAGCTCCTGTCACTTCTTGGCTGAGATCTCCCCAGTGGCTCCTCACTGTGTTAGAATAAAATCCAAAGTCTTCTGCTGGTCCACAAGCCCCACAGGCTCTGGCCCCTGCCAGTCTCCCTGAGGCCTCTCCCCACCCCTAAGATCCCATCCCACTGGCCCTCTTTTCTGTTCTGCTGACATACCAAACCCCACCCACGATATCTGGATATGCTTCCTTCAGTTCTTCACCAGGCTGGCTCCCTTGAATGATGTCAACTCTTCAATGAAGAGAAGCCCACCAACGACTGCCGGTGTTTTCTGAGGAAGGGGAAGGCTCTGTGTGTGTGTGTGTGTGTGTGTGTGTGTGTATGTGTGTGTGTGTGTAGGGGGCATTTCCTAACTCATGTCCATAGGTACGGAACAAGCTAGGAGAGAACCAGGGGGGCAGCATGAAGCAGATTCATGGAGCAAAACATCGAGGCCAGTCTGTAATAACTGAAAAAGTCAGACTCAGAAGGCAGGGGAGGAGAGGAGTGGGGAGCAAAAGTGCACTCCTCTTCCCAGCTCCCAAAGGAGCATCCCTGAAGATGTTGCAGGGAGGCACACACGGGAGGAGAGAGGGGAGGAGACGGGAGGAGGAGGAGGAGGGAAGCCCCAAGGGCTGGGTTAGTTAAGGAAGACAGAAGCACCCAGGTGAGGCTGGGTGAGTGGGACAACAGAGGCATTTCTTTTTTTAAGACTGTATTTATTTATTTATTTATTTATTTATTTGAGAGAGAGCACACAAGCAGGGGGGGAGGGACAGAGGGAGAAGCCGACTCCCCACTGAGCAGGGAGCAGATGCTTAACGACTGAGCCCCCCACGTGCCCCCATCTGCATTTCTACAGAGATAAGTAGGCCTCAGCTCTGGTGACCACCCTTTGCGGGAATGTGGATGCCAGATCACTGGATTTTTAAGTAGAAATCAGAAATCTTGAACTGTATGCAACTTCTCCCAGTTTGAAATACAAAAATAACTGCAGCGACGACAACCAACTACCAGGCGGAGAAGAGATCTACAAGGATTTTCAAGAAACTGCTAACATTCGTTGCCTCTGGGAAGGGGAACTAGGTACTGCCCCCCCCCAGCCCAGCCCCCTATCGTGCTGCACTCAGCTCCTTAGTACTTCTGAAGGTACTCACTTATTTCTCTTATTTATTTCTGATTCCTACCCCATGAGAACGTGAGCTGCTGCTGTATCCCCAGGATCTAAATGTGTCTCGAAAGTAGGGGAAGGAAGGAGCCTTACTTTTCACTGTACACCACTGGCTACCTTTGGAATTACCGGCACCTACTTCTAGCTGATAAATAAATACTTAAGAACGTTACCAACAAAAACCAAGTAAGGGTCAATAAAATAAGTACCTGTGCCAGATTTGGGCAGAGGATGCTGGTCTGTGATCTCAGGTGACCAGTAAGCTCAGCGGCTTTGCCAGAGAGGAGGGCCTGAGGCCTGTCCTATACTCTGCTGGGCCCTGGATCCCAGGCCAAACTGGGGTGTGCAACTGGGCCAGGGGCACCCCGGGATTAGCCCTTTGAGGCCACACTGGGGCTGGCTGAGAAAACCAGTGGCCCAGATGCAACCCTGAATTACTTATGCAAGGACCTCCCGACAGATGGGCTTTGCTGATGGCATTTTGTTTCCAGCTCAGTCAGAAACCCCCCATCTGTTTTGCTCTCTTCTGTGAGAACACACAGATGTTCCTGAGGCCCCGGTGTCTTTCCACAGATCCTTTCCCCGACCAGGTGTAGCCAAGTCTCCCTGTGACACTCAGAGGCTGAGTGATACCCACAGCCTCCGTGGGATTTGGGGACTGCTGCACACTGGTCCCTTCCCAGCTGCCTGCTGTCCAATGCTGTCCCCCTTCCGAGAGCACCCCATCCTCCAGATGAGGAAGCCCCCATTCTGAGAGCCAGACTGCCTGGGTTCAGATCCTAGTGTGCCACGGGCTGGATACTAAAACTGTGGCTCTGTTTCAATCTGTAAAATGGGGAGAACTACTGCCTATCTCCTGGCCACTCCTATCCCCACGGTTCCTTCCTTCATGTATCTTCTCCCAACCCCCTCAATTACAGAAGCACAGCCAAGGGTGGACTTGGCGGCTGCGCATTCTCCGAATGGATGTCAGCGCACAGTGTCTTCTCTCCAGTGTTCCTTGGCTCCTGCTTGTTCTCCACACCTGCTCCTCTGGCCTCCTGGTGTTCTTTCAGCCCCTAATAAATTCTGCTTCTGCCCAAGACTGTCCCAGTGTGGCTTTGCAGCTGGTACCGGAGGACCCTGACTAACGCACAGTGCAAGGGAGGCAGCTGGGGATGGTGGACGGGGAAACACGGGGGACGGTAACACAGTGAGAGGTGAGTGGCAGTGGGAGAGGCCGCTGGGATGCATGTGGCTGCAAGTGATGGAATCCCAGCCGCCAGTGGCTCGGGCAATGAAGACATCTCATTATCCTGTGTCAGAAGGAGGCCAGATACGGTGACTCCACTCTTGGTACACTGGGATGATGTCAGACTTTCTCCCCCCATGCCCCCATGCTCCCCTGCTTCCCTCTGTGTGCTGCTGGCCTGCATCTTGGGCTTGAGGCCTCTGAGTAGCAAGCTGGTGGCCACACCCACGCTTCTCATTGAACCATGGGCAGTGGGGAAAGAAACGGATAAGGTAAGACTGTTCTACTTCTTACCCATCTGACCCTAGTCAGGAAGGAGAATGTTTGCCAGAACTTTCCTCCTACATCTCAACAGATTTTCTCTGTTTTTTCTTTCTTTCTCTGGGCTAATCAGCCAGAATGTGGTCACATATGGCCATTCCAGGCTCAAGGAAAGCTGGGAAAGCCTCGAATCTGGGATTGTCCTGACTGTCCTTAGACCAGGAAGGACTTACCTCTGGGGCCGGCCACGTTGGCTCCCTAAAAATGTCAGGGTCTGTTGGAGGACCAGGGACTCACTAGTGTATATGTGTAAATTCTCCCAGACTGTCACTTGTAAAGATGCTGGAGAAGTCTAAGCTGAGAGGGTGCTCCCTTATCAGGCTCCCCAAGCCTGGAGGCTGGAAGAGTGGACATGCAGGCAAATGCCACAGCGGCAGTGTTCTGGCTCTGAGGGACCTTGCTCCTCAGAGCAAGTGACCCAGCCAATTTCACAGGTAAGGGGGGCACCTGGGTGGCTCAGTGGGTTGAAGCCTCTGCCTTCAGCTCAGGTCATGATCCCATGGTCCTGGGATCGAGCCCCGCATCGGGCTCTGCTCCGCGGGGAGCCTGCTTCCTCCTCTCTCTCTGCCTGCCTCTCTGCCTACTTGTGATCTCTCTGTCAATTAAATAAAATCTTAAAAAAAAAAATTCACAGGTAAGTGACATGGCTAAGGGCAGAGTAGAAGGGAAAAACAAAAGCCTTCCAGTGGTAGACACTTGTGGTTTGCTTCCCTGGCTTCTAGGACTCTTTTGTCCAAAACAGCCCAGATTTCCCTTTGGGAACCTGCCTTCTCTGATTCCCACCCAGTGGGCTAGAGGAGGAGCTCCTTCTTGAGCTCAGGAACTAACCACATAACGCAATCAGAACCAGTGAGACCCAGTGACATCATTGCCAAGAGTCCTAAGGCTGAAGGCTATGCTTTTTTCTCTTACCTGGAGTCTGAGAGGATGTGAGGGATGGAATCATTGCAGCCATCTTGTAACCATGAGGGAAGAACCATTTGTGAAAGGGGCTGAAAGAGGGGGGAATCTGGGGGCTTCAGTCATCACTTTAGTCTGAGTCAAGGTGGACCTGAAGCCACCACTATTCTACTTCCCACCACCAGATGTTTTAGTTATATAACAAAACAGTATCCATAATAGCAGCTACCACAAATGTGATCCTTCTATAGTCCAGATCCTTCTCCAAGCACTTCACATTTATTATCTCTCTTAATTCCACAGCAACTCTGTGAAGTAGTATTATCTCCATTTTAATGTAAGGAAACTGAAGTGGGCAGGTGAAGTAATGTGCCTGAGGCCAGATGGCCACGAGGTGGCAGAGCTGGGAATGACCCAGAAGCTTCATTCCTGAAATCAGGCAGTTCTGAGTTCAAGCACCAGCCTTCCCTGTTGCCCAGTGGGCAAAGCCCTGGACCTCTCATTCTCCTTTTCCTCACTGGTGACACACCATAAAATATCTCCAGATCCAACTGGTCCTCTGAGTTCCAGGCTCAACTGGTCCTCTGAGTTCCTGCTTACCTGACACCACCACAAATGTATGTCAGCCTTTACTGTAACACTAACCATTCCCACCCTGAACTCCTGATCTTTCTCCACCCACAAAACTTGTTCCTCCTCAGAAATCATCAAGGTGGGCTAAGGTATGCCACAGGAACAGAGAACCCCAAGTACGAGGGGCTTACACAACAAAGGTTTGTTTCTTGGTCATTCTGCATGTCCAACGTGGGTAGGCCAAGGGCCTTTGCATGCCTGCTTTACTCCCAGTGGATAGAGCTGGCCTTTCATGAGACCCAGCCAATTTCACAGGTAAGGCACATGGCTAAAGCACCTAACAGCCTCCTTGTTCCCTCTGCGTCTGCTTCCCTAGCTGCCCTCTTCCACACAGTAGAATTCATATTCACATTTGAATCTTAGTAAAAAGATTCAAATCTTAGGATAAAATTCAAAATCCTCACCTCAGCCCTCAAGACTCCTTTCCTGTTCTCCTCTTGCTCTGGGAGCCCAAGCCACAAAGTCCTTCTTTCAGTCCCACTGCTTATTCTCCCTGTTGCCTCAGGGCCTTTGCACAGGCCACTCCCACTGCCGTTGCCCTTACCTAGATAGTTCTTTCTCCTCATGACTTTCCCTTTTCATGAACCTTGTTCCATCCCCAACCTGAGTTCCCAGAGCACGCTCTGGGCATTTCTCTTTGGGGTTACCTGCATCAATGTATGTATGTAATTTAACACATAATGAGCCATTTGCCATAAGGTTTGTGAGGCACTAGACTCTCTTTATTTCTGCCTGCATCTCCAGCATAGGCCTGACACACAGTAGGCCACTAATACATGAGTGCTGCTAAATCCATGAGTGGAGGGATGACAACCTTACAGACCAGGAAGAGCACAGGCTCAGTCAGAGCCTGTGACCTGAGGGTAGGTGGTACCTGCTGGGTGACCCAGTGTGTCTGTCCCTGGGAAGAGGCATGTTTGGGAAGCTGAAAGTAATGCATGGAGTGTGTGTGTGTGTGTGTGTGCGTGTGTGTATGCACAAGCTGCCCCTTCACATGGGCAGACACAGTGGGTGACCACATGTGTTGGAAGAGCAGGTAGGCACCCAAAGCTTCCTTCCTACGCAGTCTTCTGTGTCCAAGGCTGCCCCTATCTGCTCCAAGTGTTACTCCTTCATGGAAATGTGATCCAGTCACTATCAGTGGGGCTCAGTGGGACCCAAGAACTCTGGTCAGTTCAGGGTTGTGGCCTCAAGTCTGAAGGCTACTCTCAGGCCCAGGGGGAGATAACCCACTGCATGCACTTGGTAATCCAGCAGTTTCTGCACATATACAAGTCATTCGTTTGTCCAGTAAGAACTAGTCCTTCCAGCTTATTCATTCATACAACAGACACCTATCACATTCTTACAAATCATTCAGTCGAAACAATTCATTCAGTCAAAAGAGCACAAAAACCTTATTCTTTTACTGAACATTGACCAGGCATATAAAACTCATTCATTTCACAAACACCAAGCACCGAAAATCTGCTCACTTATTCAATACATTTTTCAAACACCTACTACGTGCTATTGTAGGTGCTGAAGATACAGCCCTGAGTGGGACAGAGACCCCCTCCACCCCCCTGCCCAGCCATGAACTTACTTCCAGGAGAGGGAAGCCACAGAAATAAGTCAATCAAGACAGAAAACAAATTAACTTCAAAGGGCGATAAGCAGTTGAAAGGACTAAACCGTTGTGATAGGGCAGGGCGGGGGGCTGCTCTCAACAGGGGACAGTCAGAAGGGCTGGTTGTGGGGGTGCCATCTGATCCCGAGAGAGGGCGCCTGCCACGCACCGGGTATGCTGATGAGTGAGGCTGACATGCCGGAGCAGGAAGGCTGGGAGTGGCCAGTGTACGAGGCAGCAGTTCCCTCCCCCACTGTCCATTAGATGCACCAGGGGAGCTTTGTAAAAATACAGGTGTTCACCCTCCTCCCCCAGAGAGTCTGAATCAGCTGGTCTGGGGTGGGGACCAGGCCTGAGAGCCTTTTAAAAGCTTTGCAGCTCATTCTATTATGTAGCCAGGGCTGAGGACAGAGGATGGAGGGCAAAGAAAGGAGGGTCTGACACCAAGCCCTGCTTTGCCGCAAATGCAAGAGGGGGCAGACTCGTGAGCCAGAGCAGGCCTATGCAGAGGGGAAGGAGAGCCGGTGTCCCCGTGGCCCCAGCCCTGGCTGCCGTCTGGGAAGGGGCAGGTGAGGGCTGGAGGCTGCTAAGAGGGTCACATACAATGAAAATTCTTGGGTCTGAAGGGCATGGGGACCACGGCAGGAGGTTTTTCAGGGAACCGCTGCTCTGGGACGTCTTGTCCACACCCTTGGGCCCCACCCAGGGCAGCTGGCCTACCCCGTCTTCTCCTTCCTAACTTCCTCCCATACCACAGACACAATGGCTCTCATCCTTCCTTCGCTGAGCTCCCAGGGGTCTGCACACACCCTGGGCTATGGGATTAGCTCACTGGATTTTTAAGCCTTTGAGTAGCTCTGGTTCCCCTTGGACTTCAAGGGGCTCTAAGCCTGCAGGGGACGAGGGTCTACCACGTGTGTTCCTGCCACACGAGCAGGCTGGGGAGGGGGTGATAACATAATGCTGATGGTAATGCACACACTTGGCATGCATGGACGTGTGCTGTAATGACCTTATAAAGCAAGGACTTCCGGCATGCCCATTTTACAGACGAGGCAAAGGTCACATGGCCACGTCACCTGGCGGGTAGGTAGGTAGGAGGTAGGTGGAGCAGCTAGGATCCCCAGTCTCCTTGGTTTGCCTCCCACACCTTTGCCACTTCACTCTAAATAAGAGGTGGAAGCCCAAATGAGCATGTTGTGTGAATACGCAAATGATGTGAGTATCTTCAAAAATCAATTCGTAAGGACAAAACTCTAGGATGTCAGCAACAGTTCGGCTGACTTCAGGTTAAGGATCTGTTTTCTCAGGACACCTGGGTAGCTCTTCCAGTTAGGCATCTGCTTTTAGCTTGGGTCATGATCGGGGGTCCTGGGAGCCTGATTCTCCCTCTCCCTCTGAACACCCCCCAGCTCGTGCACCCTCTCTCTCAAATAAATAAAATCTTATTTAAAAAAAAAAAAAAAAAAGGAATCTGTTTTCTCCCTTCTATGTCTTCCTCCACTTTACCGGAAATTCAAGTATCCATAGGACCCTTTAGAGCTCCCAGTAAACAAAATGGCCGGAACTTCCAGATGTCCCCTGAGGAAGCCCCCAGGCAGAGATCGCTCCAGCAGCCACAACACCCGCAGCAGGGCCCTGAGCAGGGTCACCCGGCTGAGTACTACACTCGCAATGCTTCCGACACCACATGTGTGGATTTTCCACGCCAAACAATTCTCCAGTTCTCTGCAGATACTGACGGGGTGTCCCACAATTTAATCCCCACACTTATTACCTGGAGTCCGTGCAGGCTAAGGGCTCAGTTCCACCAGACTGCCCCCGACTTCTGATGCTAATCAGGAGTCCCCAGGTTACGCACACATCTGTCTGACTTGGCTACAAACTGGGGGTCCCACAACCCCCTCCTCAGGCTCAGTAATGGGCTGTAACAGCTCACAGAAGTGAGAGATATTTCACCTACTATTACTGGTTTCTTATAAAAGGTACAAATCAGGGACGCCTGGGTGGCTCAGTTGGTTAAGCAGCTGCCTTCGGCTCAGGTCATGATCCCAGCGTCCTGGGATCGAGTCCCACATCGGGCTCCTTGCTTGGCAGGGAGCCTGCTTCTCCCTCTGCCTCTGCCTGCCACTCTGTCTGCCTGTGCTCACTCTTGCTTCTCTATTACAAATAAAATCTTTAAAAAAAAAAAGGTACAAATCAACAGTCAGATAAAGAGATACTCAAGATGAAGTCCAGAAGGGTCTTGAGTCCCATGGAATTTGGGGGTGCACCACCCTCCCAGCACGTGGATACACTCACCAACCTAGAAGCTCTCTGAACTCCGTCCTTTGGGGTTTTAGGGAGGCTGCATTATGTGGGCATGATTGATTAAATCACTGGCCATTGGCGATGCCTGCGATCTCCAGCACCCCCTCCTCTCCAGAGGTTGGGGGGGTGGGGCTGAAAGTTCAAACCCTCTAATCACAGGGCTGGTTTCCCCGGCAACCAGCCCCTATCCCGAAGCTATCCAGGAGTCCACCAAGAATCACCTCATTAGCATAAACTCAGGTACGGTTGAAAGGGGGCTTATTCTACAGAACAAAAGAGGCTCCTATCACCCACATCACTCAGAAAATTCCAAGGATTTTAGAAGCTCCTGGGCCAGGAACTGGGGATAGAGACAAATATATATACTTTTTATTTGCACTTTTGTATTTAAGGTCAAAGAACCCAGAGAATGGATGTTTCTAACTGAAATCTTTTTTTTTTTTTTAAAGATTTTATTTATTTATTTGACAGAGAGAGATCACAAGCAGGCAGAGAGGCAGGCAGAGAGACAGGAGGAAGCAGGCTCCCTGCTGAGCAGAGAGCCCAATGCGGGACTCGATCCCAGGACTCTGAGATCATGACCTGAGCCGAAGGCAGCGGCCCAACCCACTGAGCCACCCAGGCGCCCCTAACTGAAATCTTAACAGCCCCTTCACTCACACCGGTGAGGGGCCTGGGAGTCTGAGTTCCCGAGAGGCTTGTTCTCTTCCAAGTGTATAAATCAAGTACAGCTTCTTTCCCTTCCTTGGGGGAGTGGGGAGAAAGAACGGTAATTATGTGCTCAAACATCAGGTGTGCAACTATTTTATTTTAACCCAGCAATTCCATTTCTAGGAATCTGTCGCTCAGATAGTCACGCCAGTGCATGTGGAAACACAGGTGCACAGCGGTTCTGCTGAGGGGGCACTCACGCCACCACAATGTGTTAACATGGAAGCCGTAGGAAGACCTAATAGTTCTTCGGCAGAGGACGGGCTAAATGGGTCCGGCTGCCTCCACTCCAGAGACACAATGCAGCAATGAACAGAGAAGAACAGAGAGGCAGAGCCCCCTGCCGTGAGCACTGGAGGCCCACTGTGGCTGGAAGTGAACAGGTAGAGCTCACACTCAGGAGTGCTCACTATGTACTGGGCTAAGTGCTTTACACACATTAACTCATTTCATCCTGATGAAACCCTGTGAGGTTCACAGGCCTCCTTTTATTTTATTTTATTTTTTTTTAAGATTTTATTTATTTGACACAGAGAAAGAGGTCACAAGTAGGCCGAGTAGCAGGCAGAGATAGATGGGGAAGCAGGCTCCCCGCTGAGCAGAAAGCCCAATGTGGGCTAGATCCCAGGACCCAGAGATCATGACCCAAGCCAAAGGCAGAGGATTAACCCACTGAGCCACCCAGGCGCCCCACTGGCCTCCTTTTAAAGCCCACCCAACGGAGTCCAGAGAGGCTGAGTAACTTGCCCAAGGTCACTCAGCTGCAGAGCAGTGGCTCTGGGGTTGGAACCCAGGCAACCCTGCTCCAGAGTTCCTCTACTTGTGAAGGGAAAGGGGCAAACTGCAGAATGAAACAAAATGATTTGGCTTCAACAAAAGGGGGTGGATTTCATTAAGAGAGAGAGTGAAAGCGAGAACATAAATGTCCATAAGGAAAGGACCTAGGAGGATACCCACCCAACTGTTTAACAGTGGATACATTTTTTTTTCAAGATTTTATTTGTTTATTTGACAAACAGAGATCACAAGTAGGCAGAGAGGCAGGCAGAGAGAGAGAGAGAGAGAGAGGAGGAAGCAGGCTCTCTGCAGAGAACCCAATGTGGGACTCCATCATGACCCTGAGACCATGACCTGAGCCCAAGGCAGAGGCTTTAACCCACTAAGCCAGCCAGGCGCCCAACAGTGGTTACTTCTAAGGAGTAAAATCCAGGTTGAAGATAAAAGGACAACTTTTTTTTTTTTTTAAATTCTACGTGTTTGTTCTTTAATTCTTATAAACATGTAAGTTCAAGGCCCTCTCCAGGCCCCCTATGAGGCCTGCCCTGAATCCGCATCCTGGAGAGGAGCCCCGTGAATAGGTCTGTATGCTTTCTTCCAGACCTTTCTGTGTGTCTACAAGGAAATGCTCACAACTGCCCAGGGCATGGGCGTCTCGGGCTTCAAGTCTACAGTTGTGAAAGTGAGCCCGTGAGAAGAAACATGGGTGGAGGGAAAGCCTGCCCCTGGAAAGCCCTGGGAGGACAGAACGCAGTTAGAACAGATGCTTCAGGGGCGCCTGGGTGTCTCAGTTGTTAAGCTTCTGCCTTCAGCTCTGGTCATGATCCCAGGGTCCTGGGATAGAGACGGGCAGGCTCCCCGCTCAGCGGGAGGCCTGCTTCTCCTTCTCCCACTCCCCCTGCTTGTGTTCCCTCTCTCTCTGTCAAATAAATAAATAAAATCTTAAAAAAAAAAAAAAAAAAAAAGAACAGATGCTTCAGCAGCAATCTGGCCTTTGTTTTAGCCTGCGAGCCAGTACAGTCGGAGTCATGTGGGTTAAATACTTGTATAATTACGTGCTCATATAGAGAGATGAATTTAAAAATAATAAACAGCCTCAATAGTTGCTTTTCTTACTTATTATCAGCTCTTGGAGATTTCCGGTTGTGGCAGCTGTCGCACGGGGGTTAGAAGCCAAGACGACTCAGGTTCAATTCCCAGCTCTGCCACTTAATTACCTAGACCTTGGGCAGGTCACTTAGCCTCACTACATCTTGGTTTTCTCATCTATAAAATGAGGTAATAATAGCACTTCACTCCTAGGGATGTTGTGAGGTAACGACTGCAAAGACTTCGAGTGTTCCTGTGTGAGTATTAGCTATTAACGTTTTACTTACATAATAAAAAATGAAACCTCAAGCAAACAAATAGAACCAAATGTAGCCTTGGCATGAACCCTGGTGGCTCAGGGCTCAGGAGCCAGGTCACCCAGGGTGGTCGGCTTTGAACCAGAAGCTGGGCCAGCCCCTCCTTCCCAGCGGCCTGGAGCCAGGGCCACAGGGAGGTGCCCCTTCTGAGTCCATGGGGGAGTCGGGTGGGTGAGACCAGAGCGTGTTGCTCTGGCCCCCCAAAGCGCATGTGGAGGAAGCATCTTGTTCTAATTCTGGGCACAGTCCTACTCACTTCAAATGAGACTTTGAAATGCAGAATTACAAAAGGATGCCTCCTAGAGCAGGGGCACGCATGCCAGGCCCACCCAGAAGCTGCAGCAGAGCGTGTGCACTCTGGTGACGGGACCAGGCTGTGCTGGCTGGAGGCCCGATAAGGGCTCTGTGGCCGGGGAAGCCACTTCTGGGGAGACGTCGTCAGCGCCACAACCGCTGCTCCATGGCCGGCTGGCGCTAGAGGGATCTGGCCCGCTCTAGCCAGGCCCACGGTCAAGCCACATGCGCTGGCATAGCCATGACATTTATTCTGATGCTGAAACTTTTTGATGAACAGCTGCTCCCTAGAACCCGGAGAGTCCTCACTATGACTGTAGGGGGCAATACTTCGGGGTCTGCTCCCACGACTGCTGCTGCCCAGGCCGGAGCGGTGGCTGGATGTTTAGTATGTCCCCCGACGGGCTCATTCCTGTGACCAGGCCAAGCCTCCTTCAGAAGATGGTGTCTTGTCAGCATGGAGCCTGACTTGCACACTAATCCCAGCTAATTGCCACCGAAACCTGCTAAGATCACATCTGTTGGGCTCGGAGATTAAATCAATATTTGACAATCTTGATTAAATACAGCCAGGGAATCCTTGTCAAGGAACATCTGTTAAAGCCCTGTTCTTTCCATCCTGTTCTTGGGGGCCAGCCGGGGGCATCTCTGGCTCTGCTTCTCACCTGAAGAGCTCTGCGGAGGGATGGGGGTGGGGGGTTCCTGCGGTGGGAGGGGAGGGGAGTGAAGCTTGTTATCCTGGGGGGCACCATCTGCCAGCAGTAATCACCATACCTGCCCCTGACCCCTGGGGCTGCTGAAGGCCAGTCCCCAGCTGGGGTGAAGTGCTGCCACAGAACCCGTCTTCTAATGGTCCACTGAGGCCGTGGTCTCGTCACCGCTATTTCAGAATGGAGAAACTGACCTTCTGAGAGGGGACACTGCTTCTTCAAGGTCACAGAGAGAATGGGAGGAGGAGCAGGGGCTAGACCTGGCTCTGGTTGATTCCAGGGTCTACCCCGTGACCAACTTGAGAGACAGGTTGTCCAAAGTAAGAATAAAAACTGGCGCTCAGGCCCCCAGGAGCCCAGACTGGAGGCCAGTTCCAACGGTCCAGTTCCTGAAACTACATGAAATAATGGCGGCCCCACTGAGAAGCACTGGCCTCACGCTTGGCCCTACTCACACCATGCAGCATCCTGAGGTGAGGACCCTACTCCTCTCCCCATTTTACAGAAGGGAACACTGAGACTCAGAGAGGCAAGCTAGCTACCTGTGAGGTAAAAGGCAGAGGGAGGACTGGAACCAGGTAGGTCAATCTATGGCCACCAGAACCACTGTCATTTCTAAAAAGCAGGGATAGAGTGCCTGGGTGGCTCAGTTGTTAAGCATCTGCCTTCGGCTCAGGTCATGATCCCAGGGTCCCAGGATCAAGCCCCACATTGGGCTCTCTGCTCCGCAGGGAGTCTGCTTCTCCCCTGTCCTTCACCCTGATTGTGCTCTCTCTTACTTGCTTGCTCTCTCTCAAATAAATAAATATTCAAAAATAAATTAAAAAAATAAAAAGTCGGGATAAAGCTGTGAACATGATGGGCCTCTATAAAGACCTGCTCTCCATCTCTCGGTGATTTAAGACGGAAATCAGTCTCATGCTGGGATCCTGCTGATTAAATCCTGGCCCCAACACAGACCAGAGCAGGCAGTAATGCCACCTCGTCACACTGCTGGAGGAGCCCGAGATGATCGCCCTGCGATACCACTCCCCACGGTAAGGGCACAGAAGCAGCACACATACATCCCTACTCAGGATTTGAAAAACATCAATGAGAACCACTCAGCAGCTGCACTCAGAGCACCCTCATGGGGGAGGGGCGGGGAGCAGTGGTCAGACACCTGAAGGCCCACAGCTGCTGCTGCTCACCACTCTTCGCCCAGGTTCAAAGCAGTGCTGAGATCAAGGGAGTCCTCCATAGGTCTCTGCTGAGTCCAGTAAAAAGGGAAAGAGGAAGGTGAAGGGGAGGAGGAGGGGAAGGGGAAAGCGAAGGGAAGAGAAAGGGGAAAGCGAAGGGAAAAGGAAGGAAAAGGAAGGAAAAGGAATGGAATGGAATGGAATGGAATGGAATGGAATGGAATGGAATGGGAAGGGAAGGGAAGGGAAGGAAAGGGTAGGGTAGGGAAAGCAAGGGGAAGAGAAAAGGGAAAGGGAAAGAAAAGAAAAAAACCAGACAAACCAGTCAGCGACCTGGCCAGATAACCAACTAGTCAGCCAACCAGATAACCAATAATCAACCAATCATCCAGTTAATCAACTAACTAGCCAGCTGGCCAACCAACTGGTTAACTAGCCAACTGATATCCTGTTTCTGTGTCCCTGTCCCTGTCTACTTCCGTCTCGACCCCATCTCTCTGCATCGCCATCCCATGTTTCTACGTCCCTATCCACACCTGTCTGTGTCCTTCTGGGTGTGTCTCTCTCTCACACATGTGCACACACAGACGGCCATAGCTCTGCTGCTTTCTGGCTCCTGAGTCATGATCCCATGTTAACTCACCACTGAGGTTGTGTCCCAGGCCAGGCAGCCTCTGCCTGGTCCCTCCTAACTCTCTCCCACATTCCCAGTTCCCAGAATCTGCAAGAAGGGAGAGAGGGTGAGGAATTGGCCAAGATTATTAAAAAAAAAAAAAAAATGCAGGAGGCAGATCCCAAATTGTCTGCTGAGTAAAATCACCACTGGCACATGTGGCACTGTTTGTGCTCCCAATTTCTCATATTCCAGGAAGGATTTACGCAGGTCTTGTCCAGTCTTACCCCCACCTTGACATGGAATCCTACAAGGAACTTGGCTGGTTGGCTGCTTTAATCAGAGAATAAACTCAAAACTTCACGAAGAACATATTCGGAAGTGGTTCAGCAGAATGGCATACTCTCTCTTATAATTAAGAAAAAAAATGTGTATTAAAAAAAATCTCCATGCTACATATTTTATATCCATATGACCACCTAGGATGATGCAGAGCAAAGATCTGGAAAAGCGGTTTCTACTGTAAGTGGTCACCCCAGGGAGGGGAGAGACCGTGTGTGTGCGCGTGTGATCGTCCTATCCTCAACCTCCTGGCTCCCAACCTTCTCAAAGTCAGGCGTCTCCACTTGGCCACCATCGCGGACCACCTGTACTAATATTTGCTTAAGATAATCCTTTCAACCAGCTCACTTACTAAAACCTTAATAATTGCACCAGTATTGGAGTCATATTTTTTTCTAAGGCTCCTCAAACAAAATTCATGAATATGAACATTTGTAAAGCTTGTCTGTGTGTCCGTGGAAATGAGCTTTGGTCCCAGAAATGTGCTGACGTCAAAACCAGAACGCAGCTTTCAGACAGGATTCTGAGCAAAAGAGGCATGATTTCATTTATATGAAGTTCAAGAACAGGCAGGATGCAATGTTACTTCGGGTTACTCTCCTCAGCGAACAAACCTTCAAAAAGCAAGAAATGGTGACCATGGAAGTCTGGAAGAGTAGAGGCTTCCGGGGGAGGGTGAGGGTTCGGATGGTGGGATTACAGAGATGGTTCTGGGGTACTGGCAAGATTCTCTTTCTTGATGTGGGGGTTATATGCGTGCTTGCTTCATCACTGTTCACTAAACTGTGTATTTACCTTTTACACACTTCTTGGTGCAAGTGTTAGGTTTCTCAATACCAAAGTTTTAAAGTTTTTTGTACTGTATCAGTTCATTTTAAACAATGAGCTTGTACTCTTGTATGACACATGCAATTTAAAAAAAAACAGATAAGACCCTCTTTGAGGGTCACCTAGGTGGCTCAGCAGGTTAAGGGCCCGACTCTTGGTTTCGGCTTATGTCATGATCTTGGGGTCCTGGGATGGAGCTCTGCATTGGGCTCTGTGTTGAGTGCAGAGTCTGTTTGAGATTCTCTCCCTCTCCCTCTCCATCCCCCCCACCCCTGCCAGCTCTCTTTCAAATAAACAAATAAATAAAATCTTTAAGGAAAAAAAAAAAAAAAAAGATGAGACCCTCTTTTTTTTTTTTTTAAAGATTTTATTTATTTATTTGACAGAGAGAAATCACAAGTAGGCAGAGAGGCAGGCAGAGAGAGAGGAGGAAGCAGGCTCCCTGCTGAGCAGAAAGCCTGATGTGGGGCTCGAACCCAGGACCTGGGATCATGACCTGAGCCGAAGGCAGCGGCTTAACCCACTGAGCCACCCAGGCGCCCTGAGACCCTCTTTGAAGACCTGTTTGTGTTCGTACACACACCCAGAGCCACCCCAGTCACTCTCACTCCCCTGGCTCAAAATTCACTTTCTCTCCCATGAGAAGAGTTTCCACTTCCCAGAACCGGCAGAGCCACTTCACTGGGCCAGCCGAGCACAAACATCCTGGGTGTGCTGGGGGACCGTGCACTTCCTCCTGGGCCCGGGGGAGGCGGTGAGAGCAGGGGCTACATGCACAGCAGCAGTTCTGGGACAGCTCACCACATGACACTGGGGGACAGAGAGGCAAGGACCCATGTCCACCCGGAAGAGGGCTTACAGGGCAGAGGAGCTGCGGGGCCACGCTAGCACGCATCCTAGCTCTGCCCCTGCAGGGATCCCACAGTGAGCTCTAGAAAGACTCTAGTCCTGACCCTTGACTAGGGGCAGAGCCTCTTGTGGGCCCGAGGACCAGCTGGCAGATGGCGAAAGCCTGCAGCTCTGTTTGGACAACACTATAATCAAACATCCTGCCCCGGGGTACTAAGACCAAGGCAGGAGGGCTGGAAGCGGGTAGTAGGCCCTCAGGAGCCTAAAACAATGGCTCTCCAGGAGCCCAGGACACCAGGAAATCAGCCACTCATTCCTAGGACAGCTTTCTTCTTCTTCTTTTTTTAAATGTTCACAGTTGATGGAACCTTTCTAGAGGCAATCTGGCAACAGCTTTTAAAAATGTTCTTACCCTCTGAGCCTGTAATGCTACTTCTGGGAACTGATCCCAAAGAAACAATGGAAATGAAGAAAAAAATTTATGGCATTGGTTAGAAAGCAAAAAAGGAGAACCGACCCCAATGTCCAACAACAGGAGAATGGGTAAATAAATTACCGCACGTCTCACTGCACAACCTTAGGATGTCAAACATTTATATACGTGTACAGATGCAGTCACAGAAAAAAGCCTGAAAAAAAAAAATGCTCAAAAATGCTAACTGGGGTTAGGTCTTGATGCTGGGACTCCCAGTGATTTCTGAAAATGTGCTCATTCTACCTTCTTATAGTCTCCCAAATTGCCTTTAATGAATGTGTTTTCAAAATCAGGGAAACAAAGCAGGTAGTATACATTCACGTAACTGATTTCCATTCACCAGATGCATATTTCCTGGGAACCAACTATGTAAGAAAGCAGTGAAGGACGTAGACCCTTCTCACACGCATGACCTGAGTGTCTTTACCAAGTACATGTGTCAGCACAAAGTGAGCCGGGGACAGGATAAAGGGTAAAACACGGCGCTGCACAGTGGGTGGGCAAGGAAGGCTGCACGGAAGGAGTGGTGGTAGGTGAGGGGGACAGAGGCAGCAGGTGCAAAGGCCCCAGCATGGTTGGAGGCATGTAGGTAACGAACCCGATGAGCAGCAGAGTCCCAGGAGAAGGCTGGTCGGCCAACCCTGGAGGGGGAGGGGAAGGAGGGACATGGCCCAGAACAGGGACAGCGCTGGCACAGAGAAGGTGCAGACCAGAGAGGATCTGGCCATTTCCTCACAAGAAGAAGAGCTCCACGGCCCTCAGTCCGCAGCTGAATACCAGGTGGGTACAGGGCGCTGTGCCAGATCATGTCACCAAAATGCGGGCTGTCACTCCTTCTCTTGCTCCCGCACTCCTCAGACCAGAGCACGATGGAGATACAAACACACAAGCCATTTCAGGTCAGTATGGGCCAACATCAGCTGCCAGGGCTGGGCTCAGCTTTAAGAAAAAACAGACAACCTTCCAAACAGAAGCCAGCCCCAGCCCTCCTACGGCGTGGGATGTACCTCAAAGTCCTTCCCATGCAGGTCTTCATGGGCTCACGGGTGCTGCTCAGGAGGCCCGGAGGCCAGGAACCTCACTCCCAATGGGCAGAGGAGGAGAATAAGCACCAGGCAGCGTCCATTCTCAACAAGAACTCAAGACCTCAAGACCTCAGTAGGAGACTATGTTACACGCCATTGGGGGGCTGCTCTGGACACCGAAGGGCCTCACACTTGCAGGTGCATGACCTCCAGTGCTGTGCAAATCCAAACGCCCCCTCCTTTCTTGAGAGAAGTTCGCATCTGTCTGCAGCAGCAGGATGCCCATCCAAAAAGCCCGCTATCCCAGGTTCCCTTGCAGCTCGGGCCAACTCTGTGTCCCATTCTCGGCAGTGAGAGGTTAAGTGGAAGTCTGCTCGGGTGGGGGTGGGGTCTTCTAGTAAAGCTCCTGCTTTCCAGGAGAAAGGAGTAAGCTCTTCCACTTCCACCCTTCTCCTCCCTGGAATGTGGATACCATACCTGGAGGTGAGGCAGCCATCTTGTGATCGTGAGCCACATGCTGAGGACGGCAGGGCAAGGAGTCAGAGGAGCCCACTCTCCCAGCCAGAGGCCCTGCCCCAGGCTCCCCATACCCCCTTTCCCTTCCTACGTGCCACAGAAGAACTGTCGCTTTAGTTAAGCTACGGCTTGCTGGCTTCCTGTTACTGGTAGTAGACTCCAGTCTTGACGTCCCACTCAGATCCTCATTTTACATATAAGGAAACTGAAGCTCTATGAGGGGACTTCACTAGCCCAAGGTCACGCAGAGCTAGGAAGAGATGAGGCTGGATGTGAGCCTGTATCCCTAACCACTTCGTAGCAGCATCTTGAATCTCAGTCAGGAGTACTGGCTTTGGGGAAAGCTTGGCTTCGTTTCGCTTCTCCATTTCGTTGACGCCTTGTGGATCCCCCACACCAGAAGCATGAGCCCCACAAAACACGGACTCTCTACTGCTCCCTCCCCACCACACAGAACAGCGCTGGCAGGTGGCAGGCACTGAACACACATGCTCAAGGGGCAATGACTGAACACCCCGAGAAGGGCGAGTGACTCTTCTGGAGAACAG
This sequence comes from Lutra lutra, assembly GCF_902655055.1. Lineage (NCBI taxonomy): Eukaryota > Metazoa > Chordata > Mammalia > Carnivora > Mustelidae > Lutra > Lutra lutra. The sequence goes on along the minus strand of NC_062294.1, from coordinate 45,412,004 downwards.
GAATGCCTCCCCTTAACTTCCCAGGGGGCTGGGAGGGCTCACTGAGGAATAACTATAAACCACATGGCACGGGTCCAATTAAGTGCCCAATAAGAGATTCCATATTACCAAAATGGAGGCTGTAGATCTCCTCTTCCAGAGACCTTTCCTCATGACCAAACAACGGTTTTGCCACCTCTAGATGATTTTTTTTTTTAACTTGGGTCCAAAGATGATTTCTCTCTGCCAAATATCTGTAACTCACAGGCCAAACACACCCAGGACTCCCAGCTACGTCCCAACCCGTGGACCTGGAGTAGTGCCCTGCCTCCCTCCTCGGCCTTGGGCTCTGCCAGCAGTAACCGCCCCACACTTTGCACATCGACCCTTCCTCTTCCTTAGGCCCGCTTCCCAAGCTGCCTCCTGAGCGATGCCTTCCCTGACCCCACCCCCTGCCCCCTCTCCTAGGAAGCCCTGGGGGCCACAGTCTGGCCTAGCCTCTTTCAGAGGCAGTGTCTGCAGAGGCCATCTACCTGGCACTCCTACTGGGTGCGGCCAGCACTGCATCTGCCCGCGCAAGCAGAGCAGGCACCACCCCTCCTCTCCCGCCTCCCTGGGGCTTCGGGGCCCCTAGAAGAGATGCTTGTGGACATCCGGTGAACAGGAGAATGAAGATCACATGACCTGACATTTATCTGGGTCTCCAAAGCACCCGGCATTGTTCTACGAGCTTTATGCAGATTCACCCTTTCGCTCAGCACAACGATCCTTTGAGAGGTACTATTTCCATGATCCTTTGAGAGGTACTATTTCCATCTCCGTTTTATACACCAGGAAACTGAAGCGCAAGGTCACACTGCTGGTAAATGGCAAAGCTGGGTTCCAATCCTGCTGACTCCAGAGTCCATGCTTCTAACCTCTGGGCTCTGCTGCCTTGTTGCACCCATGTCCATGGCAGGAAGAAAAAACCCCGGGGTCAGGCCTAAGCGGAAGGCAGAGGTCACTCCCTAAGCCAGAGCAAACATTCTCACTGGCGTCCCCATAAAAAACCAGACATTCATTTTTCTTGCTGAGAAATCTGCTGGAAATCTGCTAGATGGGGAGGGTGGGGGGAGCTTCCTGATAAAAGAGCAGAAACATGGTCCTGATTGGCTCCCTGCGTCCTGCCTTGTGGCTATGACAGGATGTGATAGCTGGAACCACAGCAACCATCTTGCAACCTTGAGGAAAGGCTAAAAATGGTTTCAGAAGCACACACCTGGGCTTCTGACATGTGGAGCTGTTGAAGCATTCTAGAACTGCAGAGTATCTATTACTTATATTCAAGGCTGAGATACAAAGTATTTAGAAACCAGTATGGCGCAGGCAATAGGCAATTAAAATGGATGGCAGCTGGTGAGCACTGCCAAACACCAGTCCTGCTTGAATCCAAATACTTGAATGCAAGCGCCTTGAGGATGAGTATCCATGCCAGTTCTGTTCACTGTTGTCTCTCAGCACCAGCACAGTGCTCGGCACATAGTCAGCGTCTGGTGAATGATCCTGACCGACTTCCCTGGAGATCTGCAGAGGGTCGCTGACAGCGCAGGCACCAGAGTCTGCTGAACCAGACCACAGTACCATGTCATACCTCCCAGCTCTGAAAAAGGTGGCTTCATCTCCCTTAGCTGTATTTACCTCACAGGGTTTGGGAGGGAACTTTGCTTTTTTTTTCTTTTTAAGATTTTATTTATTTATTTGACAGAGATCACAAGTAGGCAGAGAGGCAGGCAGAGAGAGAGGGGGAAGCAGGCTCCCTGCTGAGCAGAGCCCGATGCGGGGCTCGATCCCAGGACCCCGGGATCATGACCTGAGCCGAAGACAGAGGCTCGACCCACTGAACCACCCAAGCACCCCTGGGAGGGAACTTTGATAAGCCCTGGATGTGCAGCTCTTAGACAGGACCTGATGTGATGCCGGGAATGTGTGCTCGCTGCTATTGCCCTCCACTTCTTTCATCCTGTCGGTCTCCTTGCTTCTCAAATGGCTACCATGATCTGTCTCTCCTTTAAGGAGATAAAATCTGAAAAAGTATAGGAGAAAGCACCCTGCAAGCAAATGGCAATTCTTATCTTTGACTCAGCGCGGTGTGCCAGCTAAGAGCGTGGAGTCAGAGTGCGGTTTGCCTGAGCCTGAATCCCAGCTCGGCCATATGACTTCGGCAAGCCACTCAAGCTCCCTGTGCCTCAGTTACCTCACCTGTAAAATGGAAATAACAGAAGTACCTCCCTCACAGGGCTGACATGAACACTGAGTGAGTTAATATGTAGGGGCGCCTGGGAGGCTCAGTCAGTTGAGTGTCCCATCCGTGATTTTGGCTCAGGTTGCAATTTCAGGGTTGTGAGATTGAGCCCCGTGTCAGGCTCCACGCTCAGCTGTGGAGCTACTTGAGATTCTCTCTCTCCCTCTCCCAGCTCATGGTCTCTCTATCTCTAAAAGTAAATGAAAAGAATCTTTTTAAGAAATGAGCTAATACATAAAGCTGTGGAGCAGAGCCTGGCTCCACAGGTGATCACCAGGAATGTTAGCTGATGTGACTTGGGCAAGCGACTTAACTCTCTTCTCTAAGAGTACTAGTCATAATGACCTCACAGGATTACTGTGAGAACTAAAGAAGTTAATCCATGTGAAGTGTGAAGTACTTGGAACAGGCCTGCTTTATGAGAAGCACCCAGTTTCTTGGTTTTTAATTTTATCTATTTATTTGACAGAGAAAGAGACATGGAGAAAGGGAACACAGGCAGGAGGAGTGGGAGAGGGAGAAGCAGGTTTCCCGCCAAGCAAGTAGCCCGATGCGGGGCTTGATCCCAGGACACTGGGGTCATGACCTGAGCCAAAGGCAGATGCTTAACCTCCTGAGCCACCCAGGCGCCTCTGAGAAGCACCCAGTTACTGTTAGCAATCCTCATCATCTCTAACTGGGGGCTCTCTTGAGGACGGACTGCCGACCCTTCTATTTAACTCCCGCATGTTGCTGAACTCCCTTGTCTGCATATCTGGCACCACCCGTGGGCCTGGAGGCTCCCCCAACCCCACAAAGCTGGGAGCTCCAGGAGTGTGCGGCTCTGCCTGTAGGCACAGAGTCCTGGGGAAGGCGTTCCTTAGGTCACGGCACTACCCAGTCCTCTGACAGGAACAAAGGGAGTGTGTTGTCCAAATCTAGGGTGGGGGGAGCTTGGAGAAGATCCCTTCAGCAAAGGAAGAAACTGTAACCATGGGCAAATGGCTTTGAGCCTCCCAAGGGAGGCCCGTCCCAGGCAGCAGTGGCCAGCAGCTGGCAGACAAGGCCCAAAGAGCGACCTCAGGTTTCTCGGGAGACCACGGGACTCCAGGGTCCCAGATGGAGCCTATCACCAAGCAACACACCCCTGCCCAGGCCATTTAGATGTTCTGGTTTTCTCATCTATACAATGGGTATCAATTTCCCTGACTGGTCCATTGCCTGGCCACCTCTGGCCCTGATCTGCATCACAGGGGACTACATTTCCCAGGATTCCTGGTTAAGTTCAGCCAATAGGGGTGCTTCTCCCTCTCACCCTCCACCCCTACTGCCCTTGGCTCAGTAATACCACCTCCCCCTTGAACCCCTCTAGCTCTGGGTCTAGTCTCAGGACTGCCTCCCTGTCCCTGTTTGGTTTCCCTGTTCCTCCATCACTTTTAACCAGATTCTTGGAGTCCAATTCCTTCCACCTAGAATACCTGGAATAATACCTAGAAATACCTAGATGCCATTTTCCTGAGATACACCTGTCTTGCTTGCATTTTAGGGGCATCTGAGAATGAAGGGAGGAGATGCACCTGGAAGGTGGAAAGCACCACATAAATCAATGATTATTTTATGGAAACAGCCTCCTCTCTTCCACAAGGCACAGGCACATGGTGAGACTGGCGTTTAAACCCCTCCCAAACAAAACAATCCCATGTTGGAGAATTGCTTCAAACTAATCCAAAATCTGAAGGTGGGGGTGCAGGGATGGATGAAGCGTGCTTGGCCATGTGCCAGGAACGACAGGCTCGGGTGACAAGCCTGTACCTGCGGGTTCTGTATGCTCTTCTTTCTACCTCTGGAAATATTTGAAATTTTCCATTATTAAGACAAAAACCAAGAGGCAAGAAAAAACTGGTCCCTGTTCTGTGAGTGGGGGAACTAACTGGAAGAAGCTTTTTTGAAGGCCATTTGTCAGTTATTAACACCAAGCACAGCTGTGGACCCAGAGACTCCAACATCAAGAGAAGTGCAGACACGAATAGTTAATAACACTGACCACGGGCCGGCACTTCATACACACGTTATACATCATATGTTTATTAAAGCCCCTGAGCTAGGGGCACCTGGGTGGCTCAGTGGGTTAAAGCCTCTGCCTTCAGCTCAGGTCATGATCCCAGGGTCCTGGGACTGAGCCCCTGGGACTGAGCTCTCTGCTCAGCGGGGAGCCTGCTCCCCCCCCCCCCCCCGTCTACTTGTGATGGCTGTCAAATAAATAAAATCTTAAAAAACAAACAAACAAACAAAATAAAGCCCCTGAGCTAGATACAGTTACTGTCTCCGTCTTACAGAGGAGGAAACCTGAGGCTCCGGATGTCAAAGTGAGAGAGAGGTTGAAGTCCCAACCCCAGTGCCCTGGAATGTGACTGAGTTGGGAGATCAAGGCCTTCAGCGAGGTAAATTAAAAGGAGACCATCAGGGTATGTCCTAATCCGATCTGACTGGTGTCCTTGTGAGGAGAGATCAGGACACAGAGTGCGGGTGCGAATACACAGGCTGCACGGGCAGAAGCAGCTGGGCAGCGGAATCAAGATGCAGGCCCAGGTCACTTGGCCCCTTGCCACCCTTAACAGGACGGCAACAACACTGCAAACTGTTCACAGTGGTTCTGTTCTCTCCGGGAAGTGAGACTGGAGGGGGGTGCGGGGAAAGGGGGAGCAAGATTCTCAATGTTTACCTTCTATACTTCTATAATGACATTTTTAAACATTCACATATCGCATTTTAAAAAATTAAAAATAAAACCACATACATGCAAATGAGTGTATACCACCCACCCAAATGTGGGAGAGAGGAGTATATCCAGGCCGGATTTGTCTTTTTACAAGTTTCACTATAATCTCTCTCAAGCTTCCTAAAAAGCCGGCAGAGAGAAGCCAGAAATGCCTCCACAGGTGGATAAACTGTGGTGAATTAAAAGAAAAGAGAGGGTAAAATATCCGAATGTTCAGATATTTTACAACCCTCAGTCGTGACGATGGGGATAATAAGTGCTGGTATTTTCACATCACACAGATGCTAGCTACTGCCCCCAAGCCTTTATTTTTATTTTATTTTTAAAGATTTTATTTATTTATTTGACAGAAAGAGAGAGAGATCACAAGTAGGTAGAGAAGCAGGCGGAAGGAAGGGGGAAGCAGGCTCCCCGCTGAGCAGAGAGTACGATGCCGATGCCGATGCCGATGCCGATGCCGGGGTTGATCCCAGGACCGTGAGATCATGACCTGAGCCGAAGGCAGAGGCTTAACCCACTGAACCACCCAGGCACCCCCCACCAAGGCTTTAAATGTATTATCTCTTTATATCTTCAAACTATCTTAGGATACAGATACTATTGTCATTTCCATTTTCTTTTTTTTTAAGATTTTTTATTTATTTATTTGACAGAGATCACAAGTAGGCAGAGAGGCAGGCAGAGAGAGAGGAAGGGAAGCAGGCTCCCTGCCGAGCAGAGAGCCCGATTCGGGGCTCGATCCCAGGACCCCGGGATCATGACCTGAGCTGAAGGCAGAGGCTTTAACCCACTGAGCCACCCAGGTGCCCCTGTCATTTCCATTTTCTACTTCAAGAAACTCAGGCTCAGGGAGGTTGAGCAACCTGCCAGGTTAGATGGCAGGATCAGGACATGAACCTTGGCCAGCCCGCTCCAGAGCATGGCCCTGATGACCGTGTCCTTCCTGCTTTGTTTCATCTCTGGATGGGCCACTCAGCCGAGGGAGGCCTGAGTCTGGTAACAGGTGCAGGAGGAGGCAGGAAGGAGCCTTCAGCCAGACCAGCAATCTGAGACCCCAGCTCCACTGGTGTGGCACAAATAAGGAAGTTGAAGAAAAGCAAACAGTGACAAGTGAATGGGGAACGCAGGACTCTGCTGCACTCTGGGGTGGCGCGTGGGCCACAGCCACCTCACGGACAACACCCTGGCCATTCCTGGGGGGAAAGCAATGCCTGTCTCCTGCCCTAACATGAACCCTGGCTCCAAACCCCACAGACTTAGAGGGACACAGGTATGGGGGTGCTCACAGAGTACCGCCTATGGCGGTGGGGAGCTGGGGATGACCTGGGTGCCACTCCGGGGACTGGAAACACGAGGAATGACAGATACACCTCAGGTACCACTGCCCAGTGGACAGACACAACACACTGGAGGTCACAGAGTGACCCGGCTTATCTCAAAACCTGCTGTTGGGGGAAAAATCAGAAGAAACAGACTGAGATACGAAGCCCCAAACCACTTCTGGAAGCTCTTATTCAAACCTCAATGTATATTTTGCAAGGATATGTACATAGCTCTAGATACACCACACACACCTCAGAGTGGGGGAAGGAAGGGAAGGACAGAAAATGAAGGAAGAAGGAAGAAAAACCTAACCACTGAGAAAGGAGGCAGCACACACACCGTTTCTGCCAATAGACACGTGGTCTGTGGGAGACCAACTCTACCTGTCTGGGTAGATGAACAGGCAGAAGGCAGAAACGACACAAATCACTATGTCTTCAAAAGAAAACCATATTTCCATGTTCTCAAATGCAACCAGCTGTTGGGCCTGACAGTTTTTTAATTTAATGAGCCTGGCTCAGGGACCGAGTTTGGAGGCTCTTCCCAGCTGTGGCAGGCATCTGGTTTTCTGCTCTCTACCCATTCCCTCTCCTCCTGGATAATGGACCCGACCGGTCAAAGGCGATCAAGATATGGCATTCCTCAGGTGATCTGATTGGCCTGGTGAAAGGGGGAACACGACCCAAGCGGGACCCATCACAGACTAAAGGAAATATTTATAACCCATGAGGGTTGGGTTTTTCTTCCCCTCTCTAATGTCTGTGGACAAGAAAGCAAGTGGCCCTGACGGTCATTGGCAGCCATTCTGGGGCAAAGAGGCATATGTCTATCTACATCTACAGCTATTCCTGTATCTGTATCTCTCCATACTAGGTTGAAGCTAATGCTGAGAACCTGAGTCCTTGATGATAGACATCTGAGCTGCTGATCCTACCCCACTTTACTGCCACCGCCCAATGGACCCTGAGACATGTTAAATTTCTTTGCTATTTGGCCAAATGACATCAGGGTTTTGCTACTTGTGACTAAGAGCATCCTAACTGGGACCCACAAACGAGGCAGCCGTTTTCTATTACCAAGGAAACATCTCTGAAAGAGAGAAAGGGGGGCTTCGGAGACACCCTGATCCCGACACAAGGAGATTATTTACAGGTCTCAGGTTGCATGTCCCCTGCCTGCGCAGATGGCCCCACACGCAATGTCGCAGATGCAGCCGGTTGCGCGGTCCTTTGTGCGCAAGGACTCAGGAACCTCCCACGGCGGGTGACTTTGTTGCCCTCATTCATCACAAGAGCCGAGCTGCAGTAAGCATCCTATGTTCTATTTCTCCGGATACCGGCAGGGGGTTAATCCCCAGCTGGCTGGAGATACAGAGGACAGCGGACAAGAAAGCCCAGCCCGCGCCCTCCTGCGGCGGCTCTGTTCCTGAATCAAAGGTCGGACTTCTGGACCCGGGCTCCCCGAAGACCTGACAACCGCGGGGCTCTCTGAACTAGCACGTGGCCCGAAGTCCTCAGCGAGGAGACCCCACCAGCTTCGGCGGATCACCGTTCCATTGGGATCAAGGCAAAGGCCCAGCCGAAACAACTGAGAACTCAGAGAGACCCAAGCCCTGTGGTCAGCCTGTGCTGGCAGCCCCGTGACCATGGGCCAGAAAGTTCACCAGCGTGGTCTCGGCTGTAGAACACCAATGGAAGTACCCCTCTCACAGGACTGTCATGCCGACACAGTGGACGGACACGCGTCAAGCGCTTAGTGTGAAGCCTGGCACAGAGCAAGGGCTCAATAAATATGAACCGTTTTATTATTGTTATGATTTGCTGGATGATATTTAATTACTGAGGTCTGATCACCTGTGCACCTGTTCTGAGTGCACAGGTTAATGAATTTTGACCTATGTCTACACCTGTGTGATCCACACACCGAACAAGACATAGGGGCTGGCTGATAACGCTTATTAATGGAGTAAAATGTGTTCTTAGGGACTCGTGGTGGCATGTGGGTGATCATCAAGCCATTTTCCCCATCTGAACGACAAGGCTGCAGCCAGGACACCTTCCTTGCACACAAAGCCCCTTCTCAGACTCGTGTGGCCAAATCCGCAAATTAGGATCTCAAGTTGCCTCCACTCCTCTCCCTGGGGCGCTGGGCTGCCGCATCCTAAAAGGCTCACCAGCCGGTTCATTTGTCTCCATGCTCAGGTTCCCTTGTGGTAGCTCTCTCCTACCAGATTCTTACACCCCGGTCTCTCCTGCAGCAGCCAGGCTCATTCAGAAATGCTGATGTGGCCAGGTCCCTCCCCTGCCCGAACCCCTTGGAGGCTGACCTCGGGATGAACGGATAACCTCTCCAATCCACCGCCACTCCTCTCTGACCAGAGCCACCCTCCACTCCGCCTGACTCTCTCCTTCGGTCTCACTGGCAACTTGTTTGAAACAGAAATTGTTATCGAGGAAACTGCAGACTCACGTGTATGTGTAAGACACCATAAAGGTGCCACATACCGGCACACCCCACAGAGACCACAGGGTCCGTTCTAGGCCAGTAATATGGTGATTATTTCAATAAAGTGACTCAAATGAATTTTGTTTCTCGTGCTTATAAAAGTTATGTTTTTTTTTAAAAAAAGAGTTTATTATTTATTTGAGAGACAGAGATTACAAGTAGGCAGAGAGGCAGGCAGAGAGAGAGGAAGGGAAGCAGGCTCCCTGGGATCATGATCTGAGCCAAAGGCAGAGGCTTTAACCCCTTGAGCCACCCAGGTGCCCCAAAAGTTATATTTAGACTATAATGTCTTTTTAAAGTGTGCAATAGCATTATGTTTAAAAAACCCCAATGTAGCTATCTTAATTTAAAAATATTTTATTGCTAAAAAATGCGGACCATCGTCTCTGTGCTTTCAGAGTCGTAATCTTTCTGCTGGTGGAGGGTCTCAGCTCGGTGTTGGTGGCTGCAGACTGATCGAGGTGGTGGTTGCTGAAGGCTGGGGGGTGTGGTAATTTTTTAAAAAGACAATGGTGAAGTTTGCCACATTGATCAACTCCTCCTTTCACAAATGATTACATGCGATGCTGTTTCAAAGCATTTTACCCCTGAGGAGACCTGCTTTAAAAGAAAAGTCAGTCCTCTCAGAGCCTGCTGGTGTTCTATCCACTAGGTCTATGTCATGGTCTAAATCCTCAGGTCAACAGTCTTCACAGCATCGTCACCTGGAGGAGATTCCATCTCGAGAAACCACTTCCTTTCCTCACCCATGCTCCCAGCTCCCGTCCATTAAAGTTCGATCATGAGAATCGCCGCAGTTCAGTCCCATCTTCAGGCTCCACTTCCAGGTCAAGTTCTCTTGCTGTTTCCCCCACATCTGCAGCGGCTTCCTCCACTGAAGTGCGGAACTCCTCGAAAGCCAAGAGTCGGACGCTCAACCAACTAAGCCACCCAGGCGCCCCAATAAGACGTGTTTCTTAAATAGTAAGACTTGAAAGCCACAGTGACTCTGTGATCCGTGGGCTGCAGAATGGGTGTTGTGTCTGTCAGCAGGCAGGAAACCCTGATCTCACTGTCCACTTCCATCAGAACTCTTGGGTGACCAAGTGCCTTGTCCGTGAGCGGTAATATTTTGAATCTTTTTTGTTTCTGAGCAGCAGGTCTCAGCAGTAGGTTTAAACCATTCTGCAGACCGTGCTGTAAACAGATGTGCGGCGGCCATCCGGGCTTGGCTGTTCCATGTACAGAGCACAGGCAGAGTAAGATGGGGCATAACTCGTCCAGGTCTTGGGATCTTCAAAACAGTCCAGGAGGGGTGCCTGGGTGGTGCAGTGGGTTAAAGCCTCTGCCTTCGGCTCAGGTCATGATCTCAGGGTTCTGGGATCGAACCCCGTGTTGGACTCTCTGCTCGGCAGGGAGCCTGCTTCCCCCTGTCTCTCTGCCTGCCTCTCTGTCTACTTGTGATTTCTGTCAAATAAATAAATAAAATCTTAAAACAAAACAAAACAGTCCAGGAGCACAGGTTTCAACCGAAGTCACCAGCTGCGTTCCCCCTACTGGGAGAGTCAGCCTGCCCTTCCAAGCTCGAAAGCCAGGCATTGACTTCTCCCCTCTAGCTACGAAAGTTCTAGATGGCATCTGTGTAATGGTTCACCTGCACTGATGCATGTTATCCATAGTCTGCTCCCTTTGGCTCCTGAGCAGGCTACCATGGTACGGAGGTACCGGAGCTGGTTTAACTGTTCATCAGCTGAAGGACATCTAGGTTGGTTCCAGTTTCCAGCTGCCGGGAGAACAATGGTGTGCAGGTTTTTGTGTGAATGTGAGGCTTATTTCTCTGGGACAGATAAATGCCCAAGACTGTAACGGCTGGGTCACAGGATAGTTGCATATTTAACTTTAAAGAAATTGCCCGTCTGCCCTGTGTCAGGCTCCCTGCTCATTGGGGAGTCAGTCTGCTTCTCCCTCCCCCTCTGCTCCTCCCCCTGCTGTGCACTCTCTCTCTCTCAATCTCCCTCTCAAATAAATAAAATCTTTAAAAAAAAAAAAAAGAAAGAAAGAAAGAAACTGCTAACCTGTGTTGGCAAGTGGCTTACCATTTGATATCCCCACCAGCGGTACTAGAGCACCAGTTTCTTGACATCCTTTTCATCAGCAACTTCGGGTTCATTCATTCAACCCAGACTGACTGAGCAGCTCCTGTGCTCCAGGTATACTACCCTAGAAACTATTCTGGGTTTACAGTCACGAACAAGATGCGTAATCTGTAGCATGTAATCCATATCACCAGAGGATTGTATATGCTGAAGAGTGTAGGCAGGCAACACAGCAGACAACAAACTGATCATGATAAGCGCAGCAGAGAAAATCCACAGCAGCGGGATAAGGAGTGTGTGTGCAGGTGGAGGGGGGGGGGGCGGTCACGGTACAGTGATTAGGAAGCCAGATGGCCTGGGTTTGAATCCTGTTCTGCTACTTTCTAGCCGTGTGGCTCAGATGAGTGAGCTGCTTATCTGTGCCTCGGTTTCCTCATCTATAAAACTGATCGTATCTCCCTCCTGGGGCTGTTGGGAGGACTAAATGAGTGAACAATAGCCAGAACACACTTAAAGCAAGCACCGGGCCTGGATGGGGAGCCCATCTGTTTAAAGGCTCTGTAAGAGTCTCTTGGCTACGTGGCTAGCACAGCTAAGGAGCCCCAGTTGCAAGCTTTGTGGATTTCCCAAGACGCAAGGCACCCAACTGGAGGGAGGCCACCCTCCCTGGGATCAAAACCCTCCTCACTCTGGGAGCAGGCAGCCGCGGGCACTGCAGAGCAAGGGGCAGCGAGGGCCCCCACTCACCGAGCCACCGACAGAGGCCCCTCCTGCAGAGTGGGCGCTCAGGGTACCCAGATATCTCTGCACCCCAGGAGTCTGACACCATGCCCAGGCTGGAGGGGGCGCTGGCAGGGGGCCCCCCAGACAACTGGCCCACAAAAGCAGCTATTTCCTGGGCCGGGCTGAGGAGACAAAGGTAATTAGGAAACTCCCCTCCCCATCCTGTCCTGCTCCTCCCTGGGGCCTGGCCCAGAAGAGGGAACCGAGAGAACATTCTGGTTGGCATCTTATAAAAGAAACAGGGAACCAGGGAGGGAGGGTGCTGTTGGCAGCTCCGGGTCTGGGGGGGAAACAAGGCAATCTTCATGGGGAGCGCACTGGGTCCCTTCTTGAAGAGGAAGAGCTCCCGGGTCAGCAAGGCCCAGAGACTTTCTGAGGCGGAGACAGGGCTGCTGGGACCTGTGCTGTGGGCCTCCCCATGGCCTGGCCTGGGCTGGCAAGCCACTGCCTTCCCAGGGAGATGTGAGCCTGGAACCAGGGCACCTTCTCCTTATCGAAGGCTCCTTTCAACCCTGCACACTGAGTGGCCAGACGACAGTGGGCTTCCAGGTGCCAGGGTCTGGGGAGGGCTGGAGTGTCTGCTCATGCCACCCCCCACCCCCGCCGGCACCACCTTGCAGCAGTGGTACACACTGTTCCCCACCGCCCCCAGCTTACAGAGGTGGTACACGCTGCCCCCCCCCCGCCCGCCGCCCCCCCCCCCCCCCCCCCCCCCCCGAGCTTGCAGCGACAGTACATACTGTCCTAGGGAAAGGAGTCAGGACACTGAGCCTTGAAAGCGCAAGCAGGAGCTAAAAACCAAACTGAGCCGAACAATGTCACCGCTCTCCTTAAAACACTTCCGTGGCTCCCAAGGGCTGTGGGATTAAAGTCTAAATCTCTTACCACCAAGCCTGCGGACTCAGTGCCACCCCCCCACCCCACCCCGCGCCGACTCAGGGCACACATCAGGTCCCTCCAACATGTTTTAGCCACACACCATCTCAGGGCCTCTGCACAAGCTATTCTCTCTGCCCCAGACACCTCGCCCCTGGGGGAGTTCCTCTTCATCCTTCAAGTCTAGGCTGAAGAGGCACTTCTTCAGGAAAAGTCTCCTCAGACCCTCCCAGACCCACTCCCCTGCTTCAAATAAGACCCTCATCTCCTGCCCTGCTACTCTCTCAAGGCAACTTGGCTTTTCCTTAAGAGTTTAACTGCCAGTTAAATTATGTGGTTATTTGAGGGATGATTTGATATCTATCTCCCCCACCAGCTGGTGAGTGCCGTGAAGTCAGAAAAACGGTAATGATATTATTACTTTCAACAACAGCTCACACTGATTAACACCTCTGGTGTTTCACCACATTATCTCCCTGACTTCATAGGACAGCTCTGTGGGGTCAATACTGGTATTATCCCATTTCAAAGACGGGGAAGCCATGTCAGTCCTGCCAGGGGACAATGGTTAGTCTGGGGGCACCCAATGTCTGGGTGACATTTCCAATCATTCCTATCCCCTAACACTCACGTGGAGGGGAGGAGGGAAGAGGCTCACTGGAGACAGAAGCTTAGGTCTGTAAGACACATTTTTGTCACACTCTCGAGTGACAGCCTCTGATTCCAAGGTCCCCTTCAAGTTCTGGTCCCTCTCCAAATCAGAGAAAACATTAATTTCAAACATTTTTACTATGCAACTACAGTGTGTCAGATGTGGCCTGAGCACTAGAGACAGAGCGACAAACAGGACACACGGGGCCCCACGTTCACTCAGCTCGTGTCTGCTGGGGAGGCAGATGCAAGGCCGGGTCTCGGAGCGGATCCGTCAGTGGCCGCCGTGGGGACGGGCGAGCAGGAGGAACAAACAGGTGGGGCTCGAAACTATTCTGTCCTGCTCTGGTGGATCCATGTCACACATCTGTGAAAACCCACAGAACGGAGAATGCGGAGAGTGAACCCCAATGCCAATGAGGGACTTTCGCTAAGGAGAACGGACATCCGTTCATCAGCTGTGACAGACGCACCGCGCGAAGGGGAGAGGTAACAACCAGGGGCTATCGAGTGGCGGGGACGGCTCTCTGGGACCCAGTTTCTATAAACCTGCAACTGCTCTTCAGAAACAAAAAGCCCCCCCATCCCCCTCCAAAGCCATCTTGAGCCCGCCCCCACGTCTCCCACTTGTCCCCCACGTTGCCTGCCCACACCTGGCCTCAGAGCTCGTGCTGCCGGGTCTCCCCCTGGCCCGGTCCCCCTTCCCAGTCTGCTCGGCGGATTCTTCGCCGTGACTCTGGACAGCTTTATTCTTCTCCAGCAACACCCCTCCCTTGGTGATCTCGTCTGATCTCCTGCCTTTAAATGCTGTCTCGTCGCTGCGGACTCCTACATTCCCTTCTGCAGCCCGGACCTCTCCCCTCAGCTCCAGACTTGAACATCCAGGGGCCTCCTAGCTGGCTTGCCCCGCTGCCGAAAAGGCATCTGACATTTAACAGACCCAAAAGTGTATTCTCGATTCTTCATACCACCTTCGCCTTCTCCTTGCAAAACCTCTACTCAGGTGGTCCTTGACTCAACGTCTTCACTCTTCACCTGGTACTGGGGCCAAAACCTTAGTGCCATCCTTCCCAGGCAGTCCCCCTGCCCCCGATCCCACCAACCCAGTCCATTCAGACTTACTGTGGGCCCCACCTTGAAAATATTAGGATCTGCTTACTCCCCTGCACAGTGTCTCTTGCCTGGACCATGGACTTGGCAGGAGCTTCTGCCCTAGTTTCCTGGTTCCCACCCCTGCTCCCACACACAGCCAGAGGGGCTCTGTTAACAGGACTCAGATCACGTCCGTCCTGTGCTCAGAACCTTCTCACTATACATTTAGGAGAAAGCCTCAGTCCCTACAAGGCTTCCCATGGAATTCTCTGAGCTCATCCCCTCCCATGCTGTCTTTTATTTTAGCCACTGAGGTGGGCGTGTAATGGTGTCTCCCCTGTGGTTATCATTTGCATTTCCATGATGATGATTAAGGAAGGTGAGGTATGCGCGTAAATAATAATAATAATAATAAACCAGTACCATTAACTCGGGATTAATTATGTGCCAGGCACCGTGCTAAGTGCTTTTATGCTGCAGGATCCCTTCCAAACCTCTTGGGCCAGACGTTATTTTGGAATTCTGGGTAATCTGGATTTTAGATGGGCAAAAGAGCTTGCACCCCGGCAAGGCCTGGGGAAGCCTCCATCACGTGGATGTTTCTGCAGCAAATAATCTGTCAGTTCGGATCATGTTCCACCCAGGATGGTGGGTCTGTGTGAAATCCCTGACTCTCCACCTCTAGTTTATAGACCGGGAAGTTGTGGCACAGGCAGTTTAGTGCTCTGGTCACAGTCACACAGGTGGAACCGGAAGGGTAGAGTCCCAACACAGGCCATTTTCCCTATAGTCTTCCACCCCATTTCTTGGGGGTAGCTGACGGGAGATTAATCAATGCTTGAAGGAGCGAATGAAGAAATGAATGAACGGGGTTAAAAACTGGGAAAGCTAGGGATGCCTGGGTGGCTCAGTTGGTTAAGCAGCTGCCTTCGGCTCAGGTCATGATCCCAGCGTCCTGGGATCGAGTCCCACATCGGGCTCCTTGCTCAGCAGGGAGCCTGCTTTTCCCTCTGCCTCTGCCTGCCACTCTGCTTGCCACTCTGTCTGCCTGTGCTGGCTCTCTCTCCCTCTCTCTCTCTCTGACAAATAAATAAATTAAAAAAAAATCTTAAAAAAAAAAAAAAAACTGGGAAAGCCATGGGGCACCTGGGTGGCTCAGTGGGTTAAATCCTCTGCCTTCAGCTCAGATCATGATCCCAGGGTCCTGGGATGGAGCCCCGAGTCGGACGCTTTGCTCAGCAGGGAGCCTGCTTCCTCCTCTCTCTCTGCCTGCCTCTCTGCCTAGTTGTGATCTCTGTCTGTCAAATAAATAAATAAAATCTTAAAAAAAAAAAAAAAAGAAGAGCCGTATCACACTTTCGGATGGACATGGAAACGACGGATGTTGGAAACACATAAAATGGCCCCCAAAATGACTCTTGCAAGAAGGCTGCCTGTGAAGAGTAGAACGCTGTTTTCTGATATGTGAGAAGACGTAAGCAACATTTACAGTTCACCATTTTTTATATCATAATGATTCTAAATGTGTCACAAAATTAAAAAACTTACAAAGAGAAGCAGACAGCTAATTATGTCCTCTACAATCCCTACACAGCTCAAGTAGTCCCCTGAACGTTCTTAAAAATCTCTTTGAAAAGACAGGGAACACCTCGTTTTAGGAAACGAATGGGTCTTCTAGTACAAGTATTCAAAAAAATGGGGGAAGAACATATTAGTTTGCAAACATGGTCATCTTGGAGGATTCTGGGTCCTTTGATTTTTTTCTTCTCCTTTTTTTTAAACAACACATAAGTATTTGATAATCAGAGATGCAAACAATACAGCTTTATACATGTGAAGCTCACCCAAGGACATGATAAAGTGGTAGTCCTCACCCTTGGCCACACCCTGGAAACATCTGGGGAGCTTTAAAAGAAAAACATCCCACGCCTGGTCCCACCCTCGGTAATTCTAATGAACTGGTCCGGGGTGGGGCCCAGGCCTTGCGATGTCTTAAAACTCCCCACATGACTCTAATATGCCAGTGAGGAGAAGCACGGAAGCAACAAAATATTTCCAATCTTTTTGGTAGAATGTGTTACTAAGTGTCTTTTAGAGAACAAAAAGGTCCAACAGCCAAAGAAGCAGGATTCTTGAGGCACCTGGGTGGCTCAGATGGTTAAGCATTTGCCTTAAGCTCAGGTCATGGTCTCAGGGTCCTGGGATCGAGCCCTGCCTCAGGCTTCCTGCTCAGCGGGGAGCCTGTGCCTCCCTTTCCCTCTACTGTTCCCCCTGCTTGTGCTCTCTCTGACAAATGAATAAATAAAATCTTCAAAAAATAGATTTCTGAACCTGTAAATGCCGATGAGGACCATGACCTGTGTGGGAAGAAGCCACAGTGCAAGGTGGACGCCTGCATGAGTCTGTGTCTGTCTGTCTGCTCAGCATTCCTTCTCTCGAGCAGCTGTGCCACTAGCAAGCCCTGTCCACTCCACCTCCCAACTGCCCCTCATTCTCCCTCTCCTTGCCCCACCTTGGTCCTGTTCTCCATGGTCTCCCCTTGGGATGACGGCAGCAGCCACCGCCCCTACAATTCATTAGCCACAGAAGTGAGCTAGTGGAGGCCCTTGGGGCACACAGAGTTTGAAAAGCTTCTGCTTCCAACTGAGGCTGCCCACAGTGTCCCTCGGTGCCACACCAGGGCTGTGGACGGGGCCTGCCTTCAAGGGAGAGCAGCATCAGGGACAGCAGGGCTGTGGCAGAACAAACCTGGGTCCTCCATGCTTCTGTGGAACTGCCAAGTCACGGGCCCAGAAGGCCGCCTGAAGAACCCCTGGACTTGGGAGTTGGGGAGCCCACCTGTTCCCTGACAGCTTCCGCTAGCACCAATGCAGTTTTCGGTTATTTGTAGCCAAAAGCGTGCGCGCTCTACACTCTCTGTGGAAGTACCCTATCTATTGGTCTTATCATTTCACCGGGGAAAATCACCTTATTTCTTTTTCTCGCTGGCTCTAAAACAGCAGGGACATTTGCTGTCCTGTTCACCGCTCTGTCCCCAGTACCTAAAACGCTGCCTGCCAAAAAGCAGGGACTTGGTATTTGCGGAAACAATGCCTGCGCTCAGTGCTTGCAGCAGCTCCACAAGGTAGGTGTTCCAAATACCCAACTCCTCCCCACGTCCCCCCCTCGTCACCCTGCACTTCCACCAGCCTTCCAGCTCCTCTGCAGAGCCGAGCTGTTCCCAGTGCAGAACTGTGCGGATGCTGTTCCCTCTACCGGGAACGCTCTCTCCTATTCCATTAAGGTCTTCCCATGACCTTCGGCCTCCCGTCAAGTGTCAGTCCTTACCACAGGCATCTCCTGACCCCACCAAACACATCAGGCCTCCCTTGGATTTGCCCTCATGGTCCGGGCATTTAGCACAGGTGCAATGACACAGCTGTTTCTGTAATTACTTACTCAGATTCTGGTTTCCTCCCCTGAACTGAGTTTGAGAAAGGCGGGGGCCCCTTTGTATTTCCTAGACGGCCTGGCACACAGAAGGTGCTTAATAAAGACCCACCTGACTATCGTGGCTAGGACACTTAGTGCTCACTGAATACCTTTCCAGCCCCCATGCTGAGAGGCAGGCCCCCGCAACAAGCTCTGGGTGTGGGCGGAAATGAGCTGTGTCACTCTGGGCCTTGGTATCTATGTGCTGTGTGACTCTCTCGTTCCCCGTCCTGCTGTGGTGACCCTGGGAGCTACGTGATCTAGTCGTGAGGCTTCGAGATAGGAGCCCCCATCGATCTGTGTCTCTGAGGTACAGTATAAAGCACCCCCCCACCGGACCTGCCCGGTGTCAGGAGTAAGGGAAGGACATCTGTTGGGTCCAATTTCTAGGACTTCGGGGTCAACCCGTTGCTGCAGCAGAACTTTGCCTATCACTAGCATTCCTGTGAATGAAGGCAGGCAGCTCGATGCAGAGGCAATTGTGACCACAGATGAGAGGTGAGGAGCAAGGCGGTGTGGCCTCTGGCCGCCAGAAAGGAACCTCAGGGAAGGGAAGAGAGAAGGGGATGGAACAACTTGTCCCTGGGGAATCGCCACTTTTAATTCCTGACGTGAGGGATGAAAGGACCCAGAGCCCCTCGCTCCCTCCAGATAGAGCCTGCCTGGGGACCCTCATCAAACACGGCTCCTTAGGGATCACGGCCAAGTCTCAGCCCCTGGGGACCGGAGGAGGCCGCTCACAAGCCAGCAACAGCCCTGAAAACCCTATTAGCTAGAGGAAGCTGAAGCAGCAAGGCTGCAGGAAAGGGCCTGGGCTAATTCGGGCTGACAACCTTCCCGCGGAATCACCCACTGGGGCTCTGCCCTCCCGGTTCCATCCCAGAGAATAAATCACACTGTCAGGTCTAATTTGGGATTCGCCTGATGGGCTGAGCAGAGCATCCATGCGTTCTGGCCACAGAGGTCAAGGGCAGCCCACATGCTAGCAGCGGCCAGTGCTGAAAGGCCCCGGGACTACTGAGTTGGAAAAGGAAGGGGAAGCCAACAGTCGTGAGTTTTGGACACACACCAGAGCTGCTCTGCTCTGCTCCCGTGAGATTTCCGACCCGGCCTTAGCTGTGCAAGCCCCGTTCCCAGAGCACGGCACTGCTATATCCAGCTTGGGGCCGGACACAAAGTAAACAATCATATTTGGGGATAAGCGAGTGCTTACTATCTTATAGGCTGGAGACTAAGCTGCCTGAGCCCTGACACACAGTGAGGGCTACTGCATGTAAGCCGTGACTGCCCACTGCCTTGTCTACTGCTTCATGCCACGCACCGCACTTCTCTATCGGAGCTCCGCAGTTGCTTTTCGATTCCATACGGTTAGGAGGCTCCCAGGTTAAGCTCCCTACCCTGGGCTTGGCTGGAGTCTGAAGCCTGTGCTCTTGGCCACCATGTCAAACCATTTTTGATTTCGCCATTTGGATTTTAAGAAGCTTGCCCTGGAACTCCAAGGCAGGCTCTGGTGTCCCCTCTGAGTTTCCGCAGCCCTGGGGCTTCCGTTTTAGAGCTCTCTTCACTCCAGGCTGTTTTCCGACAGAGCTCTCCCCGGATAGTCTCTCCTGGAAGACATCCCTGTAAGCCCAGGGCCCAGCCCCAGACCGGGAAATGGGAAATGCCCCAAGTCTGTAAAATGGATGGATGGCAACCCATATCCCAACCCCTCATTTTATAGAGGAAGGGGTGGGGATTCAGAAAGAAGAGCTGTTAAGGGGCAGTTTCACTGAAGACAGGGGACATGGATAAGGAGAAAGTGCTCTTTGATGAGTCTCTTCCTCCTCGAAGGCCCAAAGCTGCTTCTGGGAGGCCTGTCTGACCTCCAGACTGGCTAGGCAGCTCCGATGGCAGCCCACCACCCTCAGGCTTCCCCCACACAGCCCTGCCACTCACTGGATGAGGAGCCCGCAGGTGCAGGGTCAACCCTGCCATAAGCGGCCTCTCCACACAGCACAGTACAGGGCTGGGCACAGAGGAGGCGTGTGATAAATGAATTGGCCAGCAGAATCCCCAAGAAAGGGAACAAGGCCAGAGCCTCACTCTAGGATGAGGAATTAAAAGCACAGGTACAGGAGTCCTCTCAGCCATCGATCAGCAAGCCAGGAAGATGTGGGGTTGGTGCTGCTCACCAGGACTAGACCACAACCAGGGAGAGGGGGTTCTCGCAGCATGGATGTGGTTCACGAGAAAGCTCTGGAATGACCAAAACTTCCCCAAAGCAAAAGATGCAGCCCCGTTCCTCCCCTGGCTAGAAGGATTTCAATTGAGGTCACAGAGCCAGCAGTCTGGGATCCTGCGACCTCTTGGGAGGTAACAAAGCGCAGTGCCAAGAGCCAAGGCTCTGGAGAGAGACTGCCACGGTCCCCACCCCCAGCTCCTCTACTTGGTAAGTGGCTTCACCACTCTGTGCCTCAGTAAGTCATTACTGTGTGGGGAATCAGAGCAGCAACATCACAGGGTGAGTGCAGGGCGGGAGGGGGGAATGAGATCAGGCACGGGAAGTGCTCAGGGAAGGGCTGGACGCAGAATTGGGACCCATTAGTGTTAATGATTATTGTTTTCTTTCCCTGTGGACCCAGACACTGCTGGCTGGCCAACCCAACTGACATGCTCAAGTCCCTTCTTCCCTGGCTTCTGCCCCAGGAGAGGCTGGAAAGCTAACTGAAATTTCCCACCTTCCTGAAGCTGGGGGAGGCCATGTGACACTTTTCTGACCCGTGATATGTAAGTGGAAATCTTCTGGGGGGATGTTTGGTGGGGGTGGGGGAGGAGGCTCCAGCAGTCCATGACTGGCATGTACTGCTGGGGTTGACCTCCCCCCCCCCCCCCCCCCCCCCCCCCCCGTCACAGCTGGAGCCACAGCAGCAACCTTGCGGCCTGGACGGGAAGGCTGAGCAAGTCCAAGAAGCTCCAGGCGGGACACCACTATCAGTCCCTGAATGAGCCTCCCCAGCTAAGTGCCTCCAGGTTTGTTGTGACGGTAGAGAAATCAGTCCTCATCTGTTTCAACAGCTGGGTGCTGGGCTTTCTTTTGTTGCAGCTAAAAGCACTCCTGGGGGAGCCTGGGTAGCTCAGTCATTAAGTGTCTGCCTTCAGCTCAGGTCATGATCCCAGGGTCCAGGGTTCAAGCCCCACATCAGGCTCCCTGCTCGGCGGGAAGCCTGCTTCTCCCTCTCCCCCTGCTTGTGTTCCTTCCCTTGCTGTGTCTCTCCCTGTTGAATGAAATCTTAAGAAAAAAAAAAGTAAATAAAAGCCCTCCTGCCTGATGCACCCACAGTAACCAAATGGCTCAGGGCATAAGTCCACACAAATAGTTTGCCAACCTCCATTTAGGTCCCTGCATGAGAACCCCTACTTAGAGGAAAAAGAGGGGGAGACGGGGGCTGAACAGTGTTTGCAAAGCCTCAGTCACCATATTCTGCTCTTCCTTTTCAGCTGCATCTAGTCCCATCTGTGCAATTATTCACTTAATATTTTCTTTAAAATACTTCATTTTCATTTAAAATTTTTTCTTTTTTTAAGTAATCTCTGCACCCAGCATGGGGCTCGACCTCACCACCCCAAGACCAAGAAACATGCAACTCCACCGACCAGCCAGCCCAGGCGCCCCAGTAAACCAATTCATTTTAAACTTAAATATATAGGGGCGCCTGGGTGGCTCAGTGGGTTAAGCCTCTGCCTTCTGCTCAGGTCATGATCTCAGGGTCCTGGGATCGAGCCCTGCATCAGGCTCTCTGCTCATCAGGGAGCCTGCTTCCCCACCCCCCTCACATGCCTCTCTGCCTCCTTGTGATCTCTGTCAAATAAATAAATAAAATCTTTAAACACACACACACACACACACACACACACACACACACACACACACACAGACACAATTTAAAAAGAAGACTACAGTACCACCAAAATGAAAAGCTGGCCTCTTTTGCTGCAAAAGTAACTTAATAACTAATAATAACAAATACAATGTAAACAAACAAAACATGTTCATCCACAAATCACTGAAAATTATCTGATGTAGCATAATTTGGGTTCACTGGACTAGCGAGAATTCTTCATTTTTGCTTTCTATCAAGGAAAAATAAAATCACGAGATCGGGCAATGCTCGGCATTTTCACAGGGCAACAGAGGAAGAGAGCTAAGGAGGGGCTGTCCCTCGGAGAGGGAACGCATTATTCTGTTTGCCAGGATTCCTGAAACCCCCTTCTGAAGTGAAATAATTGATTTAGCTTTCCCACTGGCCGGTGGAAGAATTAGGTTGGGCATCTGCCGTACTGCTTCTATTCGGGGCCGCCTCAGAGAGGCCTTCCCAGATTACCTTGCCTAAAATCGCCCGTGTTCCCCCCAGGCAGCCCCCTTCCTGCTTTACCCATCGCTGTAGTTCTCCCCACCTGACTTCTCCTATGTTCACTTGTTTGTCTGTCTATTGCTTTGTTCTCCAGAAGAATGTCGGTTCCCACAGGGAAAGGATTCTGTTTTGTTCCTTCCTGAAGCCCCAGTGCCTAGAAAGGACATCACAGTAGGGGTTTAAATGCGTATTTACTGTTATGGTCAGGAAACACAAGGGAAGACTGAGGAGCCATTACAGCCCAGAGGAGATGAAGGAGACAGGACAACCACACACAGTGCGCCATTCTG
The DNA here is from genome assembly GCF_902655055.1 of Lutra lutra. Lineage (NCBI taxonomy): Eukaryota > Metazoa > Chordata > Mammalia > Carnivora > Mustelidae > Lutra > Lutra lutra. The sequence continues at coordinate 45,389,529 of NC_062294.1, read as the reverse complement.
AGTAGGCTCCTGGGATAGAGGAAGGTCACTGGTGGAAAAGAGGAAAAATGTGACCAAACCTTGTTGCTTTTAAGTTCATCGTACTGGACCAGCACTCACCTCCTGGTTCTGGTAATCACGCCACGGTGCGTAAGATGGCAGCGTGAGGGGACGCTAGGTGAAGGGTCGATATATGGATTTCCCATATGATTTTGGTAACTTTTTTGAAATCTAAAATCCCTTCAAAATAAAAAAGGTTTTTTTTTTTTTTTCTTAAGATTTTGTTTACTTTTTTGAGGTGGGGGGGAAGCAGACTCCCTGCTCGGCAGGGAGCCCAATGCGGGGCTCAATCCCAGAACCCTGAGATCATGACCTGAGCTGAAGGTAGATGCTTAACTGACTGAGCCACCTGGCCACCCCCAAAATAAAAAAGTTCATAAAGAATTGTGCTAAGAAGCATTATTTGATGGAAATGTGGCCCCCTGACACTGTCCCACAGACACACTCTGGGTAAGTGGGCAGAGCCTTAGGCCAGGATGAAGGGATGTGAAGAGACCCAACAAATAGCCAAGGGAGAAGTGGCTGTCCAGATTCGCTCAGTTCCCCAAGTTTGACTCCCTGGTTCCTGCAGCTCGGCCAGCAGCACTGCCTGCATGCAGAGTCTGGAGGCCAGAAACTTCTCGTCTCCACTTTCCATACTGTCAGGGTCATCTGGTGCTTTGAGGATCAGATGATGCCCCCACTCCTGCTGCCTCCAAGCACCCTGACTGCAACCTGCCAACATAGGTCGGTATCCCCATTTACAGACGCCCCACTAGCAACTGGAATGCCACGGCTCAGTCTACGCCAAAGAAACAAGATAGGATGTTCAGTAGCTAAGACCCCAGGAACCTAATTAAAATATATTCAAAATCTTTCTACCGCGGGTATTTACTATACATACACATTTTAATTCTGTGTAAGTACCTGTACTGTATCTTTAGCCCGAAGGGAAATGGCACATCTGCACGGGGTAGGCAGGTGAGGGTGGCGGTCAAAGGGGCCAACTCTGTACTTTGATGGGGGTGACAGCGAGTGCATTTCCTTACACCCAAAGAACTGGACATCAAAGAGGGATTTTTATTCTGGGTAAATTTTAAAAAGTCAATGGAGTTAAAATTGAAATTAAAACTGAATTTTAAAAGAAGCGTGCTATACCAACAGATGCGATGACCAAAGATCTTGAAGCTCCGCCGTTGCTGGGCATGGCGGGAAACGTGCCCACGTGGAGCGTGGCCTCTTCCCTCCTCAGACTGCAAGGCAGGGAGTGTGCCTCTGCGGGAGGGGGGCCGTTCACGTGCGGGAGGAGGTCTGACAGGACGCCCCCCCGCCCCCGACTGCTGATGTAACCACCTCCCAGGGAGGACGGCAGGCTTGCAGGTGATGCGTAGGACAGTGAAGGAGACTTCCATGTTCCCCTTGATCCTTTTTTTAAGTAATTTAAAAAAAATAACAATAGGCCTACGTGTCCTAGCTGCAACATTTACAGAAACAAAAGAGCCACACTGTACTCACCCTCCGTGTGTTCCGGACACTAGTGCTCCCTGAGGGTCCCAGGAGAGCTGAGGCTGGTCAGAAGCTGCGCAACTGCGGAGAAGAACAACGCGAGGTCACGTCTTTGGCCACCCTGAGCCTTCCTGCTCTAGTTTCCGTCAGTCACAAACCCACTCCCTCAACGAATATTTATTGAATACGTGCTCTGGGCTAGGGAACAAAGGTACTTTGAACAAAGTCAAAGTCGCTGTCCTCAGAGAGTAGATATTCCTAAAGAGGAGGAAGACAACAAACAAATAATGTGGAGTCAGGGAGCGGTGAGTGTCTTGAGGGAAACCAAACAGGGTGAACAGAGTGATGGGCCCGTTGCTTCCCAGACTGGTCAGAGGAGGCCTGAGAAGAGGACAGACATGTCAATGCAGGAGACCGTGGTTGTCTGGGCAAGAGACTTCCAGGCCACGGGGATGGCCAGAGCAAAGGACCTGAGGCAAAGTATGCGTGTGGAGCATTGTAGGAGCGGCAGGAGGCCTGTGTACCCAGCGCAGGGTGAGTGAGGGGATGAGGGCAGGAAGGTGACAGGGGAAGATGGAAGGCCACTATGAGGATATTTCCTTCAGACAACTATTAGCAGGGGAGTGGCATCTGTCCTGACTTAACTTCATATTATTAATTTATGTTTTAAAATATTCAGTATGGTTGTTCATATATGAATGGATATTTCAATGAAAACTTTATATTATTAATTTATGTTTTTGAATATTTAGTAGGATTGTTTATATTTAAATGGATATTTTATGGATGAATGAATGTCTCCAGGCTGAGCAGCCACTGTCCGTATTGTTCACCCTCACATTTCAGTTGTCAGGTAGGCTAGGTACTCACTAAGGCAGGGAGGTGAGATCTGAGGGGATAATCTAGAACCTTCCTGTAGGGAATGGCCATTAAATTAATGACTCTCACTCCGTAGGTGCCAGGCTCTGTCCTAGCAGACACACGCTGACTCATTTCACTTTCTCAGTAACTCTAAGAAATAGACATTATGATTTCATCCGTGCTATGAATGATTTCATTCATGCTATGGAGAAGGTAACTGAGGCACAGAGGGGGTAAAGAGTCCATTGGCTGAGGCTACCCAGCCAGTCAGAAGTTTATTACAGCCGGGATGAACCCAGGCAGCCTGGCTCCAGGGCCCGCTCCTGACTACTCGGCTGGGCCAATGGTCACGGTGGTCCATGAAGAGAGAGCTAACTACAGGCTAACAATGCCTCCCTGCCCCACCTCCCCAGCACCGCAATGTCTGAACGCTACCCAACACTAAGGCCGAGCTCAAATTCTAGCCAGCTCAAGGATGCTCCCAGAAGGAAAACTAGCAAGCAGCTAGCCAACTTTCCAGAATCCAGGAATCAGGTTATCTTCAATAATCTTGCCCCTAGAGATTCCTGGAGAAGCCAAAAGGGCTTCTCAGCCTTTCCTGTGCCACAGACCCCCATTGGCAACCTGCTAAAGAAGAGTGCGGACTCCGCCTTAGAATCATCCTTTTTAAGTGCACAAAATACAACACACAAAGTTATAAAGGAAACCAATTATACTCAGATATCAAAGTATCTGCAGAAAAAACCCCCTAATCTGAGATACAGTAATATTCGTGCTTCTTTATGAATGCTTTAAATTACAAGATCCTAGGGTGGGTCTAATAACTAGAGTAATTTAGAAACAGATGGGCGTAAATGGTATTTTGCAATATCTGCAACAACTGTAATGTGATACTGAAATATTTTTACTTTCTTGTGGCGACAAAGTCACAGTTACTGCCGGTACAATGTGGCCTGTGCCCCTCATTGGGAAGGTAAGGAAATGCTCAATTTCAGACAGTAGAGGAAATAAAGACGTAACTTCTTCCCCTGGCCAACTTCATGGTCCTCTGAATTCCGTCCTTGGATGGAAGGGTCCAAGGACCTGGGATGAGGAATCCTGAAGCCAGACGCCAGCTAGAGTGACGATAGGGCAGCAGGTCCCCTGGGAAGGTAATAACCAGTGAGCATGGGGACAGACTCAGATCCTTGTGAGCACCTACAGTTTGGGTCCACCCTGCATTCGTCTCCCTCTCGGAGTCAGTCCCCGAACCTGACCTTTCCCTGTCAGCACCTGGGACTCCTATGGGAATGCCCCCCACTTCCACCATGAGCTGGCAGGGAACTGAAAGGGTGGTCATATGATCCAGGCCGGGCCAGTAAAGCCACTGAACCTCCTTGTCCCTGCTCCTGGCCTCAGAGAGAGTTCAGGGTGGCCCTGGCATTGAAGCCAAGGTGATTGGCTTCAATAAACAGTGGCCTCAGGCTATGTCCTGGGACTATATTTCTCCTGGGGCGCTGCTTAGCTGGTTGGATAGATACGCAGAGCTGCCTCAGAGCTTTTCTGACAACAAAACCAACACAGGGGCATACAGAGCCAGGAAGAAGGAAACAGGTCCCTGACCACCTGGGAGGCTCTGGATCTAGCCACACCTGAAGTCGTTCAGTACAGACTGTCCCAGGCCTTGAGTTGCAACACTTCCTTTGATACCTAAGCAGACTGACTTGAATTTCCATTTGTTCACAAAACCAAATGACTCGATTAACACTGAAGGGCAGAGTTGAGTGCAGCTCTTGACAATTCCCATAGCTCGCTACCAAGCCATTTAGGAAAGCACAAAATAAAATTAGATACAGTTACTGTACATAGAAACACCAAACAGAAAAACACATAGTCTTTAAAAGCTCAGAAACAGTCTCTTGGGTAGTTGCTTTGCCTGCGCTGATCTATGAAGCCCTGACAATCGTGGGTTTTAAGATGCTTTGCAGGGCAGGAGGGAATCAGAGGCACCTAGAACATTTCCCTTTATTGCCAGACTTTCCATTAAGAAAAAAAGTCTTGGGATGTTCGGGAGGCCCCTGCAATAAAGCTCCTGTAAAATTTTAATGGCTGCCTTTTTAAACGACAGTGGAAATTGCTTTTCTGCCACTCACATTATCCCCCTTCCCTTCTCTAAAGTGAGGTCTATGGCTCTTAATAAGCACATCAGCAGTGACGTGTGGCGGGGAGAGCTGTCCTGTCCCTCAGTACGGGGTCCCTCATCCATGGGGAGGACACTGAGGGGTTAGGGCCAACGGCAGCAAAGGTGGGCAATGGGGACAGCAATTCAGCCAGGATCCCAGAGCTCCCAGTGAAGTCCCTCTTCACATCACCTGGGAAAGGAGGATGGCCTTGGAAATTGCTCAGTGATCCCAGTACACCCGCCACAGCCACAGCCCAGCTGGCCCACTTGTCTGTCACACAGGCCACACTCACAGGGCCACGCATCTCGCTTCCCAGGGTTTGCCCCAAGAAACAGAATCACAGAGGACAGCACCTGGGGGTGAGAGGGTATCTTGGCCTGACTCCCAACCTGACTGGTTCCTCCCCTCGGCCACAGTGATTGGCTCTGGGAGAGACACAGGGTCCAAGCAGGGCCAATCAGTGTAGCCCCTGGAAAGTGTGTGGGAAGTACTGGGGGGAAGGCCTGGGATGGAAGGCGGGGGCTGCTGAGGGCTCTCTGCCACCTGAGAGGTGGGGGGCATCAGAGAATGAAGTCAAAGCTGAGAGAGGCAGAGCCCGGAAGTGGAGAAGGGTGTGTTCCTGACGACACCTGAGTGTTGACTCTGGTCAGGCCAGCCCGGGGACTTTCAGGTCCTAGAGCCATTAACTTCCCTTTGCAGCTCCAGTCAGTTTGTGTTGGGAAGATTCTGTCACTTACAAGACAGAAATAACTGACTGATGCAACCGGAAGGGAACCTCAGCAATCAACAGTGATTCCTTCATGTTTCAGTGACTGGGATCCTTTCTAAGCCAACAAAACAAAACTGTCATGTCATGTCTCTCCAGAAAACAAAACAAAAACACTGTTTCATCAATGACAAAGGCTTCTCTGAAGCCCCTGTCTGTAGGAACTGGGTGAAGAACAACCCGACCTAGTCTGAACTGCCCACTCGATGGATGAGGAAACTGAGGCTCAGAATGCTCACGTGACTTGTGTGGGGCCCAGGCCTAGCTGGAGGCAGAGCCAGGCCCCTCCAGAGCCCGAGGAGGTGCGGTCCTCAGGGGGGATACTACAGAGGGAAGGGGAGGCAGCAGGTGAGGCTGCAGGCCCCCAGACCCCTATTTACTGACGGCCACTCCCTCCGCTTTAAAAACTGGGCTTTCAGGGGAGTATCTGACAGAAGATTCGCTGCTCCACAGTAACAGGGACAACCAGTCTCATACCACGTTTCAAAGTATTTACCTGCTACTGCCCTTGGTTTTGATGCTCACTGTGATCTTGTGAAGCAGGCATTTCAGCCACTTATACCTCTCCACTCCCCTCTGCCTGGTCCTCCCGGAAGACCAAGTGAAGATGCGATTCCTAATCCAACGGGTCAGAGAGTCTGACTGCCGGCACCTGCTCTCCCAGCGGGCAGACCTGTGAGCCCCAAAGCCTAGCGCCATGCCTACGTGCTCTTTTCTCTCCCTGCATCCAGAGATGGCAGCTTTCTCTTGTGCTTTCTGTCTTGGAGGAGGACACACACTCTGGGCAGTGTTCCGCCAACTCCTAAGAGGGCCCAGCCACACACACCCCCCTCTCCTGACCAAACGCTGATGGGGGCAGCCAGACCTTCGTCCTCCACGCAGCTCATCGTGTAAGCGGTGGATGGGGGAACCCGGCTCGCTGGGGCTTTTTGCTAGAAGCTGCCTTCTCCTTTCCAGACTTCATTAGGGCTTCACGTTGGGGCATCAGGGGCCTATAATAAAGTGGTTCCATCTTCCTTCATTTAGAGAAGATTCCCATTATACCCATCCTCACCCCATCTTTGAAAGAGGGATTTGCAAGAGTGATAGGAAGATACCTGTTCATAGAGGTGGGCCTCTACCCACCTGCCAACAAAGCAAAGCTGCTGTGTGCAAAGACTCTGCCTTGGGAAAATCTAGGTCCTCGGCTGCTATACTGTACAGCAGCCGCTGAGATTATTTGCAATTAATCATGCTTTCTCTGATGACCTATATTCTATTAATAACACACTAATGACTTAGTGCTAGTTCTTTCATTGATTGATTCAGTCCACAGATAATGACTGAGGCTGGTGCACTGACTTGGAGGGTCCTATGTCCTTGTTTCCTGTCTCCCCCACCCCCACTGAAAAGAAGGATCACAGTATAGGACTTCTCTGTGCCGGGGGGGGGGTCCCACGGCCGTCCCGCCTCCAGCCTCACCCAAGCGACTCCGTGGAATCGTGACACAAGACAGAGGTCTGCGGAGAACTACTAAGGCAAAGCGGCATTGTGTGACCGTTTCCCGCACAGCAGCCTAGCCAGAACGTCGGACTTGGACACACCCAATGTACTGAAGCCGTAGACTGAGGGGAACTCTCTGTCACTGCGGGTGGGAGCACACATAGGAAGAGACATTTTGAGAGAGCGGTTGGCAATTTCTTGTAAAGAGGAAGAGACCGTAACCTCAGTGACACACTTCACTTCCCCACTGGCTGGGGTCTGGGATTCCCTGCCGAGTTCCCAGACCCATGTGGCCTTGCAAATTCTCACTCTGGCCTGAAGCACGAGGTTTTTGCTTTGATTTGACTACATGCCAGGCACTGTGTTCAGTTAACTATCAACCCATTTAACTCTTAGAACAGCCCTGTAAAGGGGGTCTGGTAGCATCTCCATTTTTAACCGACCAGCAAACAGAGGCCACAGAGAGGTAACTTGCCCAAGATCCTAGAGCAAGGTGACGGCACACGGGATTTGAACCCAGTGGGTGTGGCTCATATCTTCATGTTAGTGTAGGTGAAGGCTTCTCCTTCAGGGATTTGAGGAGAGTGTTCTCCTCATAAAAAGGGTCAGCCTCGGGCGCCTGCGTGGCTTAGTGGGTTGAGCCTCTGCCTTCGGCTCAGGTCATGATCTCAGGGTCCCGGGATCGAGTCCCACATCGGGCTCTCTGCTCAGCAGGGAGCCTGCTTCTCCCTTTCTCTCTGCCTGCCTCTCTGCCTAGTTGTGATCTCTATCAAATAAATACATAAACTCTTTAAAAAAAAAAAAAAAGTGGTCAGCCTCATTCCCATAGACCTTTGTCCCTTCCCCCATCGGTCTTGTTCCAGCTTGGAATGTGGAGGTAACACTTGGATTTGAGAGGGTCCCTCTTGTCCCCAGAACACCAGTCTGCCAACACAGAAGTGTTGGTGCCCCGGCCCCCCAGGGAAGGTGGGTGCAGCAGCCATCTGTGGCCAGGAGGGGGCAAGAGAGCCAGAGTAGGGCTGGTGTTCACTCTGCCCTCTGCCATGCCACAGAACCACATGTTGTTGGACACATCTTTTGTATCAAAATGACAGCACCACTTCAGACCCATACTTGCAGCCACAGGCATGCCTAACTAATATTTCATCCTGTCACAGCTGGGCTCTGGCAGCCCTGTGCCGTGCCACTCCCCCAGAAGGTTCTCACAGCCACTAACACAATACGAAGGTGTCTCTGAAGGACTCGGCTCAGGGATGAACTTTGGGAATCAGATTTCCACTAAGCATGAGTGATCACAGGCATCTAGAGAGGACATGGGTGCCTAAATTAATTCCCCGAGGACCTGAATTTGGAACAGCCTTCCTTTTCCCTGTGGGCGTCTAAGAGTGGTCAAGGAGACTGCGACTCTAAGGGCCAAGCCCGGCCCGCTGGCACACACTGTGCTCTGCTGGCCCCAGGCTCACAGGCTGGGGAAATCCTGCATAGCTTGTGGATCCTTTTTCCTCCTGTCACCAGCCGTTTGCTGGATGTGCCAACAGTTAAGCCCCTTCCTGCACTCCATAAAAACAGCCCGTCAGTGTGGCTGACTGTTGGGTGCTTTTCCACAAAGCGCTCCCCAGATCTCAGCTAATCAGATGGAAGGTAGAACAGTGGTCACTCTACCAAAATAGGTCAGGCTTTATTTGTTAATCCTCTTATTCACCATATATTGAAAGGAAAGAATGAAAAAAACATTATTAGCAGCAAGACCATGTGGGGTTGTTACTCAACCTATCAGTGCCTCAGTTTGCTCACCTATAAAATGGGGGTAATAAAAAAAATGGGGGTAATAATAGGGGCGTTGTGAGCACTACGGAAATTACTCCATGAAAAATTTTTAGAGTAGAACCTATCATGTAGTGAGCGTTCAATAAAGGTGAGCTGATGTTTATTATTCTTGCTGGTGACATGGTAAATTTCTTCCATTGAAGGCCCATGAATAGCTTCAAAACCCCCTTCTCTGCAGAGAAAGGCATTGTTCTGATTCTGGCCACGTAGGGAAGGAAGGGAGCCTGAAGGTCCAGGCCAGTGAGGAGAAGCTGGCTCCAGGGCCCAGGGTCCTGTGGGCAGAAAATGGACCTACTGGGTGCTGGCTGCCCGCCCAGCAGACATTCTCCCCTTTCTTCTCCAGGTGCTCGGTTAACACCACATCTCCTGACCTGCCCCGCAGCTAGGGGTGGCCAACAAGAGGTGGGACTTCAAGGAAAATTCCTCACCAGAGCCCTGGAGCTGGACTATGCTTTTGTGCCCACCCCCCGCCCACCCAATTCCCACCTGGCTTCGACTCACTGGCTTGACTCCGGAGGCCATACTGGACCATGATGTCACTTTAAGGATGAAGGCCTTCTGCTGGGGACAGTGAGGCAGAAAGACAGAAGGGTCCTGTGGAGCTGCCACACCAGCCCCGGGCTGACAAGCTCTGGACACTTTGCTCACAAGAGCAACGATCTTCTCTGGAATTTGTACTGGTGTTGTTTCGACTCTGCTACCGGCAGCCAAGTGTACTTCCAGACAATACTGTGGCCTTACGCAGCAGATGGCCAGTGGGAGGGCCTTCTACGCCAGAGAAATCCCTCTAGAAACTGGCCACCACGTACAGTGCTCACAGGCTTTAGAGGACCCGCGATCTCTCCTCAGCACTGGGCAGAAAGCCAGACGCAGAATTTCCCACAGAACAGGGTTACCACCATTTTGCCTTATGAGGAGGTGAAATAAGAACTAGGGGAGATCTACTGGGTCATTCGTTCAGCAATCATTAAGCACTACCGTACGCTGGACACTGTGCATGGTAGGGCGCTCGATACGGTAGACAAAGCAGGTACCATTCCTGTCCTTACGAGCCTTACCATCTAGAACGGGGGACAGAAAATAAACAGGATGAACAAATACTTTTTTGAGTGGAAATGGTAAGAAGTACCATTCAGGAAATGCAAGTGGATTTTATTTATTTATTTATTTATTTATTTATTTAGGTGGATTCTAGCCCAGAGCTAAAGAGAAAGGAGAAGGAAGCCATTTGAAAAGTGGAAGTAAGAACACCCCAGGATGTCCATCAACTGAAGAACGGATAAACAAAACGTGACACATCCACACAATGGAATATTATTCAACCAGTAAAAGAATAAAGTACTGATTCATGCACGACGTGGATGAACACTGATAAAACATCATGCTGAAAGAAGCCGGTCATAAAAGACTACGGACTGCAGGATTCCATTTACATGAAATGTCCCAAAGAGGCAAATCCATAGACCAGAAAGTAGATTAGTGGTTGCCAGGGGGTGGGAGGAGAGAGGGTAGGAGGGGGTAGTGACTGCTGATGAGTACAGGTTTTTTGGGGGGAGGGGGCAATGAGAACGTTCTGGAATTAGATACTGGCGATGATTGCACAACCTCATGAATACACCAAAACCCACTGAATTGTATACTTTAATAAAGGTAGATTTTATGGCCTGTGAATTATACCTCAATTAAAAGACACTCGAGGGGCTACCCTGATTCAATCGCTATGTCGATAATAGTTTCTCATGAAAGTAAAAAAAAAAAAAGAAAAGAAAAGAAAAGAAAGAAAGACAAAAAGAGTATCCCAGGAGATGGAGGAGAATGTGTGAGTCTCTTCAAGGGAACCCACGGGAGGCCTGCGTGGCTAGATCGTTGTGGCCCAGCTCAGACACATGCTTGTTATTCTAAGTCTGATGGGGAGCAGGAACATGACATGTCCTGATTTACATTTGTGAAAGATCCCTCTGGTTCTTGCAGAGAGACTGTCGGGGTTCAGAAGAAGCAGGGAGAACAACGAGGTGGCCACTGTGCTGTGCAAGGAGAGGTGGTGGTGGCTGGGACCAGGCTGGGGGCGGAGGGATGGGAAGGAGGAGGCTGGTAAAGACATGAATTTCAAATCAAGGACACGCAGGCCTTGCTGATGGGGTGGCTGGGAGGGTTAGACCAAAAAGGAAGACGGCGTAGGTCTCGTGAGTTTTTCCAGAGTGGTTTTCTGCCAGATTCAGACTGTGCACAGAACAAGAGCAGGTCACCTAACGTCTGTTAAATGAATTGAATAAATGAACAAAATCGCTACCTGGCTTTTTCTGGCTGGGGGCACATTTTTGTATTTTCAATAAAGATGTTAAATTCTCTCTCTCCCCATGTATATATACATATAGAAACATCTATGTGTCCTTACCTTACCTTACCCATTCCTGTGTCTCTCCCATCCACTGACAGAGTGGCCACTAGACAGCATCGACTACCCATCTGCTCAAACCAGAAACCTGAGGGTTGTCCTTTTATACATATATATACACCCTGTGCGGGACAGAGCTGCTAAGTCGGTGACAAGCAGACCCCTCTACCTCTGAGGCGGGCAGAGGAGCGGATAAGCCAGGAAGAAGGGAGCTCTTACTTCTGATGAAACTGTAGGAGGGGAGAGAGGAAGAGCTGCTGCTCCAGAGACAGGAGGTGTCCCCTGTCTTGTTAGTGGGAGTGGGCCGGGGTGAGGGACATGGTCAAGAAGGGGAGCAAGCACCGTGAATAAACATGGTCTAGTCAGCGAGCCTCTATTTGCCCCTTCGAGCTTTCCCTGCCACTGCAAGTGCAGCCCAGCAGAAGACAAGTTATAACCTGAATGGGTCATTAGCCCCAACGCACTGCAGCCACACCCATTCTGAGGGCAACACCAGAACCCCGGAAGAATGCATCCTTATTCTGGAACCAGAAATTGGAAAGGGGAAGGCATGCGGCATCTCACAGAGCCACGGCAGCTGCCGTCACAGGCCACAGCGCACACAGTGCCCCCTGACTGGTGCCACGCAGTGGTCTTGCTGGGGTGTGCCCACCCAGAGCCTTCCTTCTGGTTCCACGCTCCCCACCAACAGGGCTCATCTGGTTTAAGAATAGGATGTGAGAAACATGTCACGGGTGGCTCATGTGCAGCGGGCTTGGTTGTGGACGTATGGCAGGCTTGTCTGCGCTGCCTGCCCCACAAAGCTGCAGCTGGAGCGCAGCCAGGGCCCCGATGCGTTGACTTTCTAGAACTCCCCCATGTTATTCTTATGGGCGGCAGATCTGGTCGCGCTGAACGCTTCAAACAGCTGAACTCTGCATGTTTCATTCTACGGAGACTGGAAGGAGGTCAAAGTGCTTGTCACGGTCGGTTAGAAGGGACTTCTCACGTGGCACCCACGTTCGCCTCTCCTAGTCTGACCAAGGTCCGGGTGTGGGTTCACCAACAGCAATGCCGTGGACGTTCCACCTGCCGGCCAGGGCACCCTCCCAACAGGTCCCTAAGGTGGACTGAAAATGGGGGTATGATACCACCACTCAAACACATAAAACGCATAAGCTTTTGTCACTGGATTTTCCATAAGTGGGGTCATATCACTTGACTTCTCTGAATCTTGCTTTCCCTTAAACATATCACGAAAACGCCTCCAAATCAACGAGCAGGCTTTCACCCACCTTTTTAGCAGCGGATATTCCACAGTACGGATGTGCCCAGTTCTACTCTATCATTCCCTGAAAAATGGTAATTTTATTTCCAGGGTTTTATTCGTTTGCCACTGCAAACCATTCTGTAATGAACATCTTTTGATACTGGGGCCATTTCTTTCCTGTAGGGTAGATTCTCAGGAGTGGGGGTGCTGCGCTGAAGGCTATTTATGGAATATTAGATAGTTCTCTTACGGAACGGTTCCAACATCAAGGTGTAGAACTGTGTGCGTGTAGGACGTGCTTATCTTTGGATTCAGTATCTCTGGAAGAACACACCTGAAAAATGGGTGTCCTCACGGGAGGGGAACTAGGTTATAATGGATGACGGGGCGGGGGTGGGGAGAGAGCCACCTACTTTTCACTGTCCCTCCTTTTGGGTGCCATTTGAATGTTTTATCACGTGCATATACTGCTCATTCAAAAATAAATAAAAATTCTTTTTCAGGCTGTCTTCTAAAGAGGTTGCGATGATTCACACGTCCTCCCGCAGCTGGGAGAGTACTCAGCTGAGCTCATTAATGCCCTATATTTTTCTCCTTCAAGGCTGTCCCCTTCTGACCCCCCCGCCCCTGGCCTTTTTTTTTTTTTTTTTTTTTTTTTTTACCTAGCCGGGGCTGAAACGTGTCAGATTTTACCTTCCCGTGATCCACAATTCCTCCTATTCCACAGCCCTTGGGCGGGCAGAAAGCAGACTCCCCGAGGTGCTCATCTTGACAAGGCAGTGTGGCCAACCTCTCCAACAGTGTCAGAGAGGAGCCCGAGCCAGGGTGGGAGCCGGATCCTTGGGGGCCGGAGGGCACCCAAGGCTCTCCCTCTTCGGATGCTTGCAGGCCACACTGTTTTAAACTCATGCTGACTGAGCTGCCCCAAATGCCTGAAGTCTCTCAGAGAGGGCCAAGGAGGAGGCCAGCAGCAGCTGCGACTGCCCGAGGGACCCACACTCTCAAGAACAAGGCCAGAGACAAGGAACAGGAGGGAAGAGGGGACAAAGAACACAAGCGAATCCAGCTCATACAAATGAGAGGGCTTCTCATTCATCCACTTCCTACAGGCCAGGCAGTCTCGATGGCTGGTTCTCAACCAACAGCCTCACCAGCCAATGCTTTTAAGCCCCGCCATGACTCGTGAGACAGGACACCAAAGCTGACCCCAAAGCTGACCCCGCACACAGCAAGGTTCCCGCACTGGGCAGTAGCTCGGACGGGAGCACCTGCTGCTCCATTGCTGGTGGGCACCCCGGACTAACCTGCAGAGGGGAGGGGACTGAAGGCGAAAGCAGCTCTGGGGAAGATGGGGGATGGGAGAACATGAAAAAACACCTCAAAATAGGCAGCGGATCCACCCATGCAAGTGGTGGATTCAGGTCCTGCGCTCCCGTGCTGCAGCCTACGCTCAGGTCTGAGCTGGGCACGTGCAAGGGAGGGCCTAGCCTTTGCTTGAGCGATTCCCTCTGGCTGGGAAGCCCTTGCCCTTGATCCTTCGAGACCCAGCTCAGCAAGAACGTGTGCCAGTGGGTGTTGGCTAGAGCGGCCTCACTGAGTGAGGAAAATGGGAGACAACCTGAGTGGCCACCAGCAGGGATGAGCTGATAAAATGAGATGCAGACACACAATGGAATTTTAGGTCTCTCACTCCCTCGTCCTTCACGGCAAGTTCACTGGCAGGTTCTGTTGCTACTGTCTCCAAAATACATCCTGAATCCGTTTCTTTTCTCCTCTTTTCTAGGCCAAGCTACCACTCTCACTTTTCACCTGGACAACTCCATCAGACCCACTGCTAGTGTCCCAGAGTCCACTCTTGCCTTCCTAGGTTTTCATCACACATAGAGCAATCAAATCGAACAGAGATCCTATCAGATAGCTTTCCTGCTTAAACATCCTTCAAACTTCATCCCCTTCCTTTTACCCATTGCTCAAATCCTCCCAGCACACTGGCCTCCTTTCCCTTCCCAACTTAGTCCTACCCCAGGGCCTTTGCACATTTTGCTCTATCCATTCTCAAGGCTGGCTTCTTCCTGCCAGTCAGGTCTCCCTGTGACTGTGTACAGGAGTGAGAGGGCATGAAATCTAATACATGCAATGACAAGGACATCTCATGGACCTAATGCTGACTAGAAAGACCAGACAAACACAAAGGAGCATTTACATAAAGTTCAAAGCCAGGTTTGAGACAGATGTCAAGAGAGTGGTTTTAGGGGAGCCTGGGTGGCTCAGTGGGTTAAGCTCCTGCCTTCGGCTCAGGTCATGATCTCAGGGTCCTGGGATCCAGCCCCACATTGGGGGTCTCTGCTCAGCAGGGAGCCTGCTTCCCCCTCTCTCTCTGCCTGCTTCTCTGCCTACTTGTGATCTCTCTCTCTGTCAAATAAATAAATAATCTTAAAAAAAAAAAAAAAGTGGTTTTGCCTGGAAGGGAGGAATGACTGGGAGAGAACAGGAAAGGGACTTCTGGAGGATAGAAATATTGTTTCTAGAGCTGGTTACATCACTGTGTTGTTTGTGAAAGTTCATCTAACTACACATTTTCAGCAAGTGCCCTTGCTTTTATTTATTATTTATCTGTATCTATATCTTTATATATATGTCTGTATCTATAACTTTATCTATATACATATAGATATAGTTTAATAAAATGTTTAAAGAATTAAGATATTTTGGCTGCATAATCTTTGCAAATCATTATCCTTCTTCTGATTTGGGAATCCCACCCAGGAGCCTTAGCAGAAGGCTGGCCCTACCTCCCCTGACCAAATATGACCAAGTCCAGGGACTGGCTGTCACAGCCTCCCCTGCAGCTAGGCCATGGGTGCAGGATTTGTGTTCTACTCAGCAGATGCCTCCTCCCTCCATGGCTTAAATCAGCCTGGAGAACCAGGGCTTACCTACCTTGGCATTTGAGCCCAGAGCTGCGGCTTGGCAGGGGAGTAGCTCATTGAGGCCTGAGGAGCAAAAACATGACTCCCCACACACCCATTTCCTCCCCCAGCACAATAGTGCAAGACTGGACCATTCCGTACTTGGGAGCCCATTAACTCTTTCAAGAAATGTGTACCGAGTGCCAGCTGATTCAGTGTCAGGCACTGTTCTGGCCACTAGGGATCCAGGTGCAGACCCTGGAGCTGATGATTCTAGTGGAGAAGATGAACAATAAGGTAAGTAAAAGATGGGTTAGAAAAGTGGTACAGAGGGACGCCTGGGTGGCTCAGTTGGTTAGGCAGCTGCCTTCGGCTCAGGTCATGATCCCAGCGTCCTGGGATCGAGTCCCACATCGGGCTCCTTGCTCATCAGGGAGCCTGCTTCTCCCTCTGCCTCTGCCTTCCATTCTGTCTGCCTATGCTTGCTCTCTCTCCCTCTCTCTCTCTGACAAATAAATAAATAAAATCTTTAAAAAAAAAAAAAAGAAAAAGAAAAGTGGTACAGAGAAAAACAGAGAAGAGGAGGCGACATATAGACAAAGGCATTTAGGACATTAGGGAGTTTGTGGGTAGGCGAGGAGAGCTTTTCTGGCAGCAGGGAGAGCCCGTGCAAGGGTTCTGAGACAGGCTCGGGACCTGGACCAGGGCAAGTGAGAGAACAGAAGGAGGAGATGAAGCCACAGATAATGGGGATAGATCATGTGGGGCCTGGTTGGCCATGGTGAGGACCGTGGCTTTTACTCTGGGTAAGGTGGAGCCATGTGGGAGGGTTCTCAGCCGTGGATGGACAGATCTGATTGGACGATAACAGAGTTCCTCTGGCAGCTTTCCAACTCCTTCCCCTGCCCAAGATGGAAACCAGTCCCAAGGAGAAAGAGAAGTTTGGTCATTTGTGTGGTGAATGTCTGTGAGAAATAAACAAGCAAAAAGCCCTCCACCCACTTCCTCCAACCCATCAAGGCGTTGTGCAGGCTGGCAGGGCTTTGCAACATGATGAACAAGCCACATCACATTACAGGAAACCAGACTGTCCTCCTCCAGTCACAGGGAGAATCCCAAAGACAGACGGAGGAGCGGTAAGTCCACTTGGCCAGGAGAAAGCCATCTCCAGAACCAGCAAGAGCCAGAATCAAGTCCCAGCTCGGCCTCTTAGCACCGTGTACCCCAGGACTCCTCACCAGACCTTTCTGAGTCCAGGCTTCCTTACAGTACAGTGGGGAGCGGAGAGGGGGAGTAATTTCTATCCTCGATGGGACTGCTGGGAGGATTAAATGAGCTAACAGGTATCAAGTGACTGGCAAAGTGCCCGGCAGAAAGGTGGCCCAAAAGATGTTAGCAAAGCTGTCATGGCAGCTAAGATCCGGAACGACATCTGAGGGTGTCCCCCAGACAAACTAGACTTGGACGACATTACGCACAGGGCTGAAGTGCGGGGTCCTCCTGAGGAGGGAGGCCTTCAGAATGGAAGTTTCTGTCTCCCATTGTCTATTCTTCAGGGAATAACTGCCCAGAACAAGCAGCATCCAAGCCATTGACGCCCGCCTCTCCGTGTCTGTGCCCTGCGAGCAGAAGCCCCGGCAGAAGAGACCCTGGCCCATATCTGCCTCTCTCAGGGAAATGGGAGTCAACGGAGAAGCATGACTGACAGCACAAATGGTGGTCTAGGGAAGTTTCTTGCCTCTTCTCCAGTGAGAACAGCAGTGGGCCCCAGTTTGCTCTATGCAAGGAGGGCCAGGCCTCTGGGGGCCGCAGGTCCACATCCATAACAAGGGGACAACAGTCACTATTCGAGCTTGTTCACGGTCACTCAGCACACACTCACCGGGCTACTCGGAGCCAGATGCTGCTCTGGATGCCGAGATGAGCACAAGGAATGAACAATGATGCCTGCCTCAGAGCTCACGTGCCAAGGAGAACGGGGCACAAAGCACACAAACATATGAGGTCAGATGATAAGTGCTATGAAGAGAAACACAGCAGAGGACAGAAGGGGATGGCAGGGTGCTCAGGAAGGCCTGCCCGAGGCAGTGTCTCAGCCATTCAAGCAGAGACCTGAATAAAGTAATGAGATCCTATGTGCATGCATACAGATATATAATTTTGGATACGTCTGTCTGTATATAAAATACATACACACACCGCCGAGAACACAATGTCTACTGTGGAAATCTAAAATGATCTAGTTTTATAGTTAAGAGTGTTGACTGGGATCGGCATCTTCATAAAACCTACACTCTTCCCTCAGATTCCAGTATGAGAATTACTATTAAAAGGTGTTCCTTGGGGCGCCTGGGTGGCTCCGTTGGCTAAGCGTCTACCTTCAGCTCAGGTCCTGATCTCGGGGTCCTAGGATCGAGCCCTGCATCAGGCTCCCTGCTCAGCGGGGAGTTTGCTTCTCCCCCACCTCGTGCATCTCTCTCAAATAAATAAAAAAAATCTTGAAAAAAGAAAGATTCAGAGGCACCTGGGTGGCTCAGTGGGTTAAAGCCTCCACTCTTTGTCTCAGGTCATGATTCCAGGGTCCTGGGATAGAGCCCTGCATCTGGCTCTCTGCTCAGCAGGGAGCGCTTCCCACTCTCTCTCTGCCTGCTTCTACCTACTTGTGATCTCTGTCAAATAAATAAATAAAATCTTAAAAAAAAAAAAGAAAGAAAGATTCAATGAGATGGCACAGGTAAGGGACTTTGAATAATGGCTGGCACTCACTGCTTAATAAACTAGTATTGTTATTATATTTGATAAATGGGAGTCATTGTTTAAAAGCTTTGCTTAGTAGTATTCCCATTATGAAGTAGCTATTGTTTTTATTACATTACTATTACAATTTCATTCATTTCCTCAGCAAGGTTCAGTAAAGTGTGTATCTGGTGGAAGGAGTTACATTTTTAACAAAGTCGATGTAGCCCCTGCCTTTAGGGAGCTGATACCATCAAGAGTATGACTGGCCTCAAATACTCCAGCTGAGGAGTTCAGGGAAGAAGGGTGGTGTGCAGCAGGACCAGGCCCCTTTCATCGATGTTTAAAGAGAGATCTGAAAGAAGAGTCAGCTTGAGCCAGCCAGAAGTGGGTGGGGAGGAGTAAGGGGAAGGCAGGGAGAAGAGGAAGCATGCCAGGGGCAGGGCACAAATGCCCTGCATCGAAGGAACCGGAAGCGGGCCAGGTGGCTGGAAGGCAGACGCAGAGGGACCTGCAGGATGGGGCTAGGGGCAGGTGGCAGGCGGCAGGCCGGGGCCACAGCATGCCCGCCTTTCCACAGGGTGCTGCTTCGGAAACGTGGACACTGCGTGGGACAACCCTCATCCTCTCGTGGCCCAGGAGTGAAATGAAGTTTTAGTGTCCCTACGGTAAAAGAGTACGGCCCAATCCCTGCCATCAGGGTCTTGTTTAGAGGAGTCCCACCTCAGAGGTCCTGGGAAGAGGACACAGTAGGCACCCAGGAGAGGACAGAGGACAGAGTGAACAAGGACTCCATCCTTGCCTACAGCTGATCAACCCAAGGAGAGCGTACCTGGTCTCAGCTGGGCCTGTCCTGAGAACTCCTTCCTGGTCCTGTTTAATGGGCCAAAGGGAGACATCTTGTCTTCCTTGGGTTGTGGTAGGGTTGGTCTGAGAGAACACAGAGCTGCTCTCTGCAGGGACATGTCCTGCAAGGTGTACAACTGGGGGTCTGCCGACAGCCAGCCTTCCCACCGAGTGGAAGGGAAGGCAGAGAGAGAGAGAGAATATAAGAGAATGAATAAAGCAGACATAGGCGAGAGGGAGGGCGGGAGCCGTAAGGAAAGAATCCTGATAGTGGCATTGGTGTTCTGGTTCCCATCCTTGGCCATTCCCAGCACCCATCCTGCCCTTCCTCTGTGAGGCTCTGGGCGGGAGCTACCAGCCTGACTCCATCCCACCCTGGCCAGTGACTGGTTCAGGGAAGGTCACATGACCTGAGCCAGTCCAATCAGAGAGCAGCTCCGACACCTTCCACTACCGTTGAGGCCTGGATACCTCCCCTCTCCCTCAAGGAAGGAAGGGAGTCTCGGACCTGGACCAGTGCTGACAGCCAGTCTGTATCCTCCAGGGCAGCCTGGTTTGAGGAGGACCGGATCATCAGAGGGAAAAATGGATGGTCGGAAAAAAGTGGGTCACTGGTAAAGGCCCCGAGCTCCTGGCCCAACCAGCCCAGAAGTTGACCCCACCCCTCTGGGCCTTCCAGTTGCAGGAGCCCATCCTTTCCCCTAGGGCTTGTGGTGTTTCTGTTACTTGCAACCAGGTAACTGCCGAGTACACAATCCTTCCCGCTTTGCTTTCGGTTTTCTGAACCATCCAGCACCCTCTGGTTAAATCCTCCTTTTTCACCTGAAGCCCCAGGTGCTCTAAGAGCAAGTCCAGCAATTCTGCCAAGGACTTACCTTGCCCTGGCCACAGTTTCCCCAGCTGTTAAATGGGGGTAATAATGATAAACATTTCATTGGGTTGTTAAGAGGATTAAAACAATTTAAAGAATACCTCGCGCATTGTACATTCTCAACACATCAGCAATTATTATTCTAAAGCACTGGAGGGTAACTGAAAGGTCTCCATCTCCGTAAGCAATTAGCTACACCCCTCCCCCATCTTGTTTGCTATTTCTTTGTTCAGGTCTGCCAAGGCCTTTCTTAGCAAACAGTCCCAAAGAACAACCAGCCCAGTTTCTGTCAGGAGGGTGGCAAATCTAGCCTCAGTGGGAGATCGGAATGAAAGAGATTTGACTCAACTTCTCCGGGTAGCTGGGTGGTGGAGGAAGCCCTCATGAGCTCATTTCTCCATCAAATACAAGCTGGGGTCTAAAGTTTCAAAACACAGGCTGGGGCATGTTGGCACAGTCCCACAAGAGGACAAAAAAAAGAGAATAAGAGCCTGGATGGAAGAGAAGCCACAATGCGGCAGGTTCTGCAATGAACTCGGTTGGGAGGAGGCTCCCAGGCTGGCTTCCAGCCACATCCGCTCTCTGCACAGCTATGAGGCCGCAGGAAGAAGGGACCCCACCACGTCTGTATTTACAGCTGGGAACTGGCACGGGCACGGGAAACTCGGAAATAAACTCAGTCAGGAAGTCAGAACTGGGAGATGCTTCCATAGCAACGCCCATCTGGAGCTCCCTGCCCGCAGCTGGAAACATTCAGAGGCGAAGCTTATCTAGAGATGTCCACCAAATTCACTTTTTCCATTTGCACCCAGAACATGTTACTTCAACCTCATTTCCTTGGGGAGCCTCTGGGAAGCCCCTGTTCTACGGCTCCAAAAAAAAAAAAAAAAAAAAAAAAAATCCTTTCCTTCTGAGCGTTTAGGACACAGGACGCGTCTGTGTGGCTCTGTATGTTTCTTATGTCTTCTCCCCTCTCTCTGCGGAGAGGAGGACCGTGTCGACCTTGCTCACTGGTACCTGGCCTAGAACAGCTCTTCAATCCATGTTTGCTGAATACATCAATCCACTGTTTTGTTCTCCATTTTGTTGCTATTCATAACGTCAGCTGACAAGTAAGCCCCCAGATGTACATGGCAGTGAACTGAAATGCGTGACAGCTTAGGACGTACTTAATACTGTTACGCTCATTTTAAAAATGAGACTCCTTCTTGAGGTCAGAGTCACAAAAGCAGTGGAGTTCTCTCATCTCAAGAGAAGGATGGGAGACGAAGTGAGTACCTAGAGAGCAGTGATGGGCAGGTGGAGGGGTGGCTGATTAGTACCTGGCCTTGATATTAACAACTTTTTGAGTAGAAATTTTATAGAGCTGAAGTACACCTCATCAAGGAAGTTTGGAACACAGGCTTCTTGGGACACAAACATTAAACAGATGGCTGTATTCTGGGAGAATTCAACCCAATCTCCCCAGAAACCACAGCTCACACGATGCCTTACTTTTAAAATTTTTAAATATTTATTTTAAAAAAGATTTTATTTATTTGTCAGAGAGAGAGAGAGAGAGAGCGAGCACATAAGCACGGGGAAGGGTAGGCTGACTGAGAAGCACGCTCCCCGTTGAGCAGGGAGCCCAATGTGGGACTCAATCCCAGGACTCCAGGATCATGACCTGATGAGCTGAAGACAGACGTTTAATGGACTGAGCCATCCAGGCATCACTCATTTTATTTTTTTAAAGATTTATTTTTATTTGGGGCAGGGGAGAGAATCTCAAGCAGACTCCCTGTTCAGCACACAGCCCAACTTGGGGCCTGATCCCAGGACCCTAAGCCAAAACCAAGAGCTGGCCACTGACTGACTGAGTTACCAGGTGCCCTGTGATTCTGTACTTTTGAACATATTTTTTCTGTTTATGAAAGCGGTACAGGGGCACCTGGGTGGCTCAGTGGGTTAAAGCCTCTGCCTTTGGCTCAGGTCATGATCCCAGGGTCCTGGGATCGAGCCCCGCGTTGGGCTCTCTGCTCAGTGGGAGGTCTGCTTCTCCCTCTCCCTGTGCCTCTTCCTCCTGCTCTTGCTCTGTCTCTGTCTCTTTCAAATAAATGAGTAAAATCTTTAAACCCTGGAAAATAAACGTGCAAAGAAGAATAAAATGTTATCCATAATCTCCCCACCAAAGGATAACCACTGTAAATATGTTGGTTTATTTCAAGTCTTTTTTCCTACTGTTAGCAGGGTGTGCATAGAGAAGTGGAGAGAGATTTTTTTCCCCCTTTAAAGTCTCCCACCTATGCTTTTCTTTTCTTTTCTTTTCTTTTTTATTTGACAGAGAGAGAGAGAGAGAGAGATCACAAGTAGGCAGAGAGGCAGGCAGAGAGAGGAGGAAGCAGGCTCACTGCTGAGCAGAGAGCCTGATGCAGGGCTCGATCCCAGAACCCTGAGATCATGACCTGAGCCGAAGGCAGAGGCTTAACCCACTGAGCCACCCAGGTGCCCCCCACCTATGCTTTTCTATGAGATTTTAAACATCAAGTGAAAAGTAATATTTTTGTTTTTATTTTTTTTTAAGATTTTTAAAAATTTATTAATTTGACAGAGAGAGATCACAAGTAGGCAGAGATGCAGGCAGCAAGAGAGAGAGGGGGGGAAACAGGCTCCCCGCTGAGCAGAGAGCCCGATTCGGGGCTTGATCCCAGGACCCTGGGATCATGACTGAGCTGAAGGCAGAGGCTTAACCCACTGAGCCACCCAGGCGCCCCTGAAAAGTAATATTTTTAAATGCCAAAATTAAGCCTCTTTACCCAAACTACAGACTTGGGGAGGAAGGAGGCTTTGTTGTTCCTCTCCTCCAATTTCTGGTTGCACCTGAACCCAACTACAGACTAGCGGTTCTCAATCTCAACTGTGCCCGTTCATAACAGCAATTGCCACGGTCAGGACTGAATGAGCAACTACTACAGAAGAGGCCATTTACAACATCTGACACATGTTCTCTAATTTAAACCTTACCATCCTACGAGGCAGGTATCATCATCATTTCATAGATGAGGAAACTGAGACAAAGAAGGTTAAGTGACTGGGGGACCTGGGTGGCTCAGTCGGTTAAGCATCTGCCTTAAGCTCAGTCGTGATGCTGGAGTCCTGGGATGGAGTTCCATGTTGGCTGCCCTGCTCAGCCAGGAGCCTGCTTCTCCCTCTCCCTCTGCCTCGCCCCACCGCCTCTGCTCTCTCTTTCTCTTAAATAGATAAAAATTTTTAAAAAGGTTAAGTGACTTTCCCAAGGTCACTTGGCTGTTAAGTGGTGGTGTTGGGATTTGAACCCAGGTCATGTGACTCAGTCATCCCCCCTTCCCTGGTCTACACTGCTCAAGACCTTGGCAACAATGACATCAACTGTGAGCTTCAGGGCAAGGTTTCCAATGTCCCTATTGCCAAGTGTGTCATCATGATTATTCATACTTCTCTCCAGACGAATTTTGTTTCCTAAAGGAAATGAGAAATTGCCGAAATTCAGCAGAAGTGAGACAGCCGGAAACTATAGTTGACCACATCCACATGTGGGTCTCCCGTGGGGCTGCCTAAGAAACATTCTTAAATGATGACCTTTTTTGAAGGTCTAGGGTCAGCTCCAGGCCCTTCACCCTCTGCCAACTAAGACCCCACCCAGCACCAGATGGGATGGGAAAGCCCCTCCCTAACTTCCCTGCAGAACAAACCCGGCTGGAAAACTCACAGCCCGCCACCTACTCACAAGTCAGTCTGGAAAAGGGGCTGGGGACAGAGCCTGTCTGGCAGGGTTGGCCAAGGCCTGATCTTGTGGGTTCAGAGGACTAGGGGGGCTGGGATCAAGATCCAGTCACTGCAGGAGGTTTCTGTTTTTGCCACCAGCACACAGGTCCTTGGACACGAGCAGCTCTCGTGACTCCCTCCACCCCCTGGCACAACCACACCTCCAAAAGGGGGGTTTCCCAGGAGTTAATCACTAGGGAGTCTGTCATCCCACTTTCCCATGGAGGGAAGAGAAGACCTTCATTTCAGAACAAGAGCGCTGAATGCCCTGGTCAGATGAGAAACTGCTGCTTTGGGCCTGAAAGCCACTACCCTTCCAGAAGCTGAGCCCAAAGGATCTCCCCACGAAGGGGCTCCAGGGAGAGAAACACCTGCAAGACTGTCATGGATCCACTGGGTCCTCCAACTGCCCATGGGCAGCAGGAGTTAAGTAGCTGTTTAGGGGTGTGTGTGTGTGTGTGTGTGTGTGTGTGTGTATTGGGGACTGAGTGGGCTGGGTTTGTTAGCATTCTTAAAAAAGGTAGAGGGAAAAGTACAGTGAACTCCCGTGTCCTCTAACCCAGATTCAATAATTACCAAGATCCCGCCCACAAGCTTCACCGATTCCTTAGATCTATCTGTTGTTCCCCTCCCCTCCTTCTTGCTGAAGGAAAGTCCCAGACATCAGGTTGTTTTACACATTACAGTTTGCAGCTCTGAAAAATATGGACGTTTTCTTATGTGTCTATAACATCAGGCTGGTTTTGTTACTGATCAAGAGAACAAGGAATTTTTCTCCAGGAAATAAGACTCTCAAAGGGAAGTGTTGATGAAGGAACAGGGAAATGGGTCATCTCATCTTCTACTGATGGGAGTAATGGCTTTCTGGAGGACTGCCTGGCCATACAAACCCCAAAAGGCTTAACAACCTGTGTGTGCCTTCTGACTCAGCTTTTCCACTCATGCGCTCATCGAGAAAATATTTGCTGATGTCTACCACGTACCTGGCAGTGTGCCGAGCACTTGGCTCCCTGGTTCACATGTGGAAATGGAGGCACAGAGAGGTCAAGCTGCATTCCCGGGCTTACACCACTCTGATGGGCCAGAGCTGCTATCCAAACTCCAGCCATCTAGGTTTCACGGGTAACACCGGGTCCCAGCAAAGTATCATCTTGGGCCTTCCACTGGGGAGGCCACTGCTCTAGGCTCCACGGAGCGCTCCCTACCCATCCTCGCAAATGCTGATTAGGTGCAGTCTGCACTAGACTCCACGTATGACGTAAGGGTGGTCACAGGAGTCCCCCTTTTGCAAATTAGGAAACTCAAGTACAGAAGTTGTAGGCACCCAACACAGATCGCACATGTGCCAGTGGACATATGTCGTGAGCCTAGCTTCTCTACCTTTTCATTCAGGCGGCTCCCTCTCCACCTTGCTGTCACCCTGCTCCACCATTCTGGCAAGGATGGGGCCCTGGGTTCATCCTCCATCCCACCTTTGGGGACGGGCGCAGGACCTGCTGCTACAGACCGAATGCACGTCTCCCCCCACCCCCATTTGTATATTGAAACCTAATCTCCAGTGCGATGGTATGAAGAAGTGGGACCTTCAGGAGGTGATTCGGTCAATCTCATGCATGCTCTTATAAAGGTTCCAGAAAGCTCCCTTGCCCTTTCTGCCATGGGTGAGGACAGAGCAGAAAGATGGTCATCTATGAACCAGGAAGCTGGCCCTGAGCAGACAACAGATCTGCCAACACCCTGATCCTGGACTCCCCAGGTTCCAGGACAGTGAGAAAATTTCTAGGGTTATAAGCTACCCGATCTATGGTATTTTCATTATAGCACATAGAATGGACTGAGGTCCCCAACTTGAGTCTTCCCTAGGCCTTGTGTAAAGATGTTGAAGACAAGAAATCCTCTTTCCCCCAGGTTTATAAATCAGGAGGATCTGCACCTTAACCCTGCGTGTGTGGACAGGGAAGCCAAGTGGAGCAAGGGAGAGAAACAGAGCCCCAGTGACATGTTTGAGCCCCCTACCCGGGCTGGCCCTGAAGCTTCTCTCCTCCAAGCTTCCCAGTGACTTAAGACCAACTGATCTTACATCCCAAGGAGCCTTGGTTAATCTACCCGGCATGCACTGTCCCACTGCCCACTTTCATTCATGCTGGGGCCCACCTTCCTCACACCATGTCCCTTGTACCTGGCGGAAGTCCTTTCAAAGGCCAGCGCCGTTGCTGAGCCTGATTCTCTACACACTCCTTCCTCTCCTCTCCAGCTCACTCCCCTTGCCCATGCCCGAGCAGGATCTCTGTCCTCCTCGTCCCTGCAGAACTTGGTGCATGCCTCTCATCACCCTGCATTCTGACTGTCTGGGTGTCCCCTGCCAGGAAGGCAGTACCGGGCAAGGGTGAAGACCGTGGGTTCCACAGGAGGAAAGATGTGAGTGCAGATCCCTGCTCTGACATACAAACTCTACAGAGATGGAGGCAAGCCATCTTCTCCTCTCTCTGCTCCTGGATTTTGTTTATCTGGGGAGGTGGGTAGTAATAGTACTGGCTGTGTGGCTTACAGTCACTCCCGACCCTTGTCTCTCGGTGCCTCTCACTACAGAGATATCTGCTTCCCTAGCCTCCCCTATAACCAGGGACAATCACTGGTCCCTTCATGGCCAATGAGAAACAGGTCTGCCGGGGTTAGGAACGTTTATGAGGACATGTTCCCTTTGGAAAGGAAAGACACAGGGAGAGAAAGCCTTTTCCCCTGCCGCTTTCCCCTGCTTGGGGATACTGTAAGGATGTGACCCTCAGGCTGGGGCAGCTATCCTGTGACCACACAAGGTCACACAAGGCCAACGTCGGGATGATACGGATGTCCACGAGGGCCGTGGAATAGAGAGAAAGCACCCAGTTCTCCAAAGGGTCGCTGAACCTCTACACTGGCCACAGAGCTTGTCTCCATCACACTCTGCAGTGAGAGAATTCATCATCTCCATCACTTAGCCTAGCATCACCGGCATCTTGGCATCTGTGTCCGAACATGTCCCAACCAGCAGATCGCCTCGTAGAGTAAGGGTTCAGTGCCATCACGTGTGCAAAGAGCAGAGGAGAAGGGGGCAAAGGGGGGGCCGACGGCTCAGCAACCCCCTGAGGGAGCTCAGCCTTTCCACATCTGAATGCCAAAAGTAAAGCCCCGCTCAGACTGGTTCCTCCTACTGTCACGCGCCCCAGCCACTAGGATCTACACGCACCAGCTCCCTTTTTGCCTCGTCCATCCCCGGACCACCTGTGCTATCACTTACTCTGCAGTTTTCTTTAACTGCATTCACGTTTATTTTGGCTTACATGCCAACGTTAGCCTCACCCAAAGCAGAAATAGCCATGGAACACTGGGTTTGATGTGCTATTGAAATTCTTTTCCTGTTACGCATTAAAATAAAAGTACAACTATTAAAATGTTTAAAGTGTTTATTCATACACCACCTCAAATTATCTCGTGGAATGATCTGACCTTGGGAAAGCTGTCCCTGTGGCAGTAAGACATCATTCCTAGTCAACGTGCTCTTCCTCCCCTCTGCCTTTGCACGTTCTCTCTTCACTTACATTCTAGCAACACGGAAGCTCAAATGTCAGCTCTAAGTAACCCTACCAGAGGGAGATCTCTCCCAAGCTCCCTCATCAGGGTGCTGTTCCCCTGGAACATATCCACGGTTTATACTTGCTTCCTACATTGTCTTCTGGGAAGGGTTACCAGTAACAGCAATAAGGCCAACGTGCTCTGCTCGAGGACTTTCTCTGTGCCAGGTGCCGCTTTAAGGACTTTATAGAGATTAACATGATCTTCAACCGGCACCAGGTGAAGCAGGTGCTAACACACCCACTTCACAGATGAGGAAACTGAAGCTCAGAAGGGATTCAGTGCCTTGCTCAAGGTCCCACTGTTCGGACATGACACAGAGAGGGCTGGATCCAGGGGACTGATCTGGGGCCTGCCCTCCTGATCACCTCGCTACTCTGCTGTCCCCACCACAGCCATCACTGACCAAGTTCTATGCTGACGGGACACTGCCGTGAGCAAGTCTGAGGAAATCACCTCGTCAAGTAGCTGGGAACACCTGCAACCCAGGTCTGCCAACTCTCAGGCTCGCTCTCGCCATGCACAACTGACCACAGAGCCAGCATACAGCTCAACCTGAATGGAACCTTCCTTTACTCCTGGAGGTCATGGTGCACACCTCTACTCCCTGGCTTTCCTCACTGTCCCCTTTGAGTTTGTATTACTCAACTCGGAGAGGCCAACTCTCCTCTGAAAAGAGGAAAAGAGTCCCTGATACAACCAGAGCCTCCCATCACTATCCCT
Source organism: Lutra lutra (assembly GCF_902655055.1). NCBI lineage: Eukaryota > Metazoa > Chordata > Mammalia > Carnivora > Mustelidae > Lutra > Lutra lutra. Next base: position 45,361,783 of record NC_062294.1, on the reverse strand, counting down.
CGCGCCCACAGGGGAGGTGGCTGACCCAACAGTAGCTTTCTGTGGAAGGTTTCTCCTCACCTGGTCGCTGGGTCCCAGGCCCACATTCTCAATTGACCATCATCGTGACAGCCAATGCTTACGGGGCTGACCATGAGTGTCACGCCGCGCGCTAACGTGTGCTCCATGTTTCACAAGCACCGACTCACTGAATGCTCACCCTCTTTAGGACTAACAGTATCCTTGTTTTAGGATAAGGAAACGCGGCCGCAGAGAGACTAAAGCCAGTGGTCCCGGGCCAATGAGCTGGGAGTGGTGGTTCCAGAGGCCCTGCCTGACCCACTTGGTGACACTGCCTCCCACAACATAATCTCTCCGTATATTGAGCGCTCAACGGTAGGGCCAAGTTCTGGACTAAACACTTCACATAAGATGACCTCAGTGAGTTAACGCCACCACTCCCATACACGTAGACCTCAGTGAGGTAGGTATTTAAAAAATAAAGCGCCTGAAGCTCAGAGAGGTGAAGTCACCTGCTCAAAGTCATGCAGCTACAGCACGGGGTGCATCCAGGATGTGGTTAGCTACAGTGTGACTCCAAAGCCTCATATCCAAACTCGGTCCCCAATCTCCCTATTGGCAGCAAGTCCCTAAGAGAAATCACTCTCTAGCTCCAAGGAAACAGGGTGGCCTGTCATGCCCCTAACAGGCTATCAGCGCGCAGGACAGAACTCAGCAGCCGCTCTCCTGGTAACTGCTACTTGGCACAGTCTTGGGGGCCGTCTCAGCAATGAACCCACTGAGCTCATGTGGGGAAAGGGGCTCCCGGAGCCAGGCCAGTTTCTTCCAGGGAGACGGTAACTACCTGGAGCCACTGCTCTCTCCCTAGCCTGGCTGTTAGGTTTTTCTTTGGCCTTGGTTCTGGGGGGTGTGAGGATGGGTATCTTCCCTGAAGGTCTGCCACTGCAACTCTTCGCCTTCCTGCCCCAGCAGGGCCTTCCTCTGGTCTGGATCAACCGGTGAGCGTATCGGTCATGTCCAAATGCCTGATGTGTTCCCAGAGTGCATTAAGAACAAGGACTCCAAAGACAGATAGCTCAGGTTCAAATCCCAGCTTTGCCATTTACCCACTTTGGGATTTTAGGTAAGTTATCTCCCCTCTCTGTGCCTCATCTGAAAAAGGAGGACAGAGATAATACCAACATCTTAAGGTTGTTGGGGGAATTTAAAACACTTAGAATGGAGGCACTCAGAGCTACATGAATTTTTTTTTTTTAAAGATTTTATTTATTTATTTGACAGAGAGAGATCACAAGCAGGCAGAGAGGCAGGCAGAGAGAGAGGAGGAAGCAGGCTCCCTGCTGAGCAGAGAGCCCGATATGGGGCTCGATCCCAGGACTCTGAGATCATGACCTGAGCCGAAGGCAGCAGCTTAACCCACTGAGCCACCCAGGCGCCCCTACATGAATGTTTATTACTGTTCATCTGAGTGACTCAATAAAACACACGTCCACCCTTTTGGGGGGCAGAGATGTCCACTGAGCCCCTAAGACCCTGTGATCACCCACCAGCTACACATCAAGGAAAAGCAGACTCTTTCAAAGGACCCACTGGCTTGCCAGTGGCAAAGGGCACATGAGTTTACATTTGGCGCAGGGTTCTTGGTTCCTGCCGGACCAGCGGGGAGACAGCAGTAATTCTAGCCCATGTGCAATTATTTGGCTTGTTTGGCTGTTTGTATGTTTATTCTTCATCCCCGCCCCCAGTAAGAACAGAAAGTGCCATGAAGGCAAGGCCAGTAGTGTTCCAGACCCCACAGAACTTGGCAGGAGACGGAATTCAATAAATGTTCCCTCCACGGCCAGGGTCTTGTGTGAAGGGAAACCCTCCAACCCCCTCATGGTCTCAATTTATTGCTTTCCCCTTATGTGCTATGCCCAACACAGTGCCCGCCACACAAGAGGCCCCCAAAGAGATACCCAGTGACTAAATGAGGTTCTTGGACCCATTTAACAAGAGCACCTGCCACCTGCCAGGCCTAAGAGGCCAAAAAAAGATGCCTCTATCCCTGCCGCCAGGCATCAGTCCTTCTGGTCACAGAGATCAAGACGTGGTATAAAATGATTCAGAGACACTCCAGGGTGGTTGGGCAGCCAGGAGAAGGCGGCGGGGGGGCGGGGGGGGAGCGAGGGGAGGGGCAGAAAGAGAAACCCACAGCACTCCAGAAGTCTGCGGAGCAGACACCAGAGGATATGCCTCTCTGACACTGCCCCACAGAGCCCTAAGCAGACACAGAAGCTCTGCTCAGGCAAACAGACAACACTGGCCCCAGCAAAAAAGGCCAGGTGGGTGGCCCACGTGTGTCTTTCTAAGCAACGCCAACAAACTCAGTGGTGAACCCCATATCCTTTCCGCTGGAAGGCTGGCTCACTAAGGTCCTTGCACCCCCACTCGGTGGGTGGAAACTCAAGGCCCAGTCTGCATATGCTGTGCCAACAAGCAATGATGTCATGAGTTGAATGCATCCTGACTAAGAAGGCCTGGTGATCCTGACCCTGCCCAGAAAGTAAGCAGCCATGACCTCTGCCTCGGGGTCTGCGCATCTGTGGGCACAGCCGAGCTTGACGGCTGTAGGCTGCTGGTTCTCACTGGGGGGTGGTTTGCTACCCCCACTCCAGAGAACACTGGCAGACAGTTCTGGTCAGGACTGGGGGTGGGGCACAGGACAGCCCGCACAACAAAGAACGATCCTGTCTACAAGGTCAAGGCATTGAGTTGAGAAACCCTGGGTCTAGGCTCTCAAACTATAAAAAACAGTGAATTATCAAGGCATTTGGTGAAAATGCAGACTGGATTCAGTGAGGGTGGCCCTCTGTGGTCTGAGAAGCAGTCCAGGTGGGAACTGGTCTCGGGGGCAGTGGTATCCAGAAGCATCCGTATCCCCCAGGAGCTCCATGGAAACGCAGACCCTCAGCCCTTCCTCAGACCTGATGAATCAGAATCTGCATTTTCACAAGATGCCTAGGTGATTCTCAGGTACATACAGTAATGGAAATTAGGGAGCCCTGGAAAAAAAAAACTCCATCCCTGGGTCTTAGGCCCTTTGGCAGGAGCAATCACCACTGTGGGGGTGTCACAGGGTTCCTGATGGCTGGCGACAAATATCCTGTCAACTCTCAGCTTCTTGGCATCAAATAACCTGTTCCCGCCCCCAGGAGCAGAGCTGCTGCTGGCACCAGAGGCCTGGCTGTCTGCCAGACGCCAAGCTCCTGGGCAAGAATCCGGCTCAAGTGTGGAGAAATAGGAGTCAAATCCAAGCATCTTAATTGCTGAGAAAAAAATGAGAAAAGAGGACTTCATCTCACGGTGACACTGACTTAAAATCAGAAGGTGATGGTAATGGTAGCCCGCATTTCCAGTGGGCACTATTCTGAGCATGGGAACTACAGTCCCCATTCTATAGATGAGAAAGCAAAGACAAGGGACAAGTAAATTATTCCCCCAAAGTCACATGGGCGGGGAAATGGTGAAGTCAGAGCTGACACCCATGTCTAGGTTCCTACCTGCTACTCTATTGCACCAAGCCCTGGGATTTTAATAGCTTCCTTACCTTTGGCACAAAGGAAAGAGCTCATTAATCCCCCACACCACCAAGAAACAGACTCCATTTGGCTGGACTTTTTTCTGACACTTCTCCAGGGCAGCTAGCTTTCCGCTGTCCTACTTTGGAGAAGGAGAAAGTAGGCTTCAGGAACAGAGCATGAGAGCACAGCTGGGCCACCGATGGGACAAAAATGTGAACCACATTCTTGTCTGAGAAATCAGAGAACTTAGCTGTGGGGTGAAGGGTCTCTTCCTCCTGAACTGGAGTTCCTGAGGAAGGGCCTCCAGAAGGTTCAAGCAAGGCAAGTGCCAGACCTCTGGTCCCCTCATACCTCTTCCTACATGCCAAAGTCAGCTTCCCAATAGCCCTTTCCTCCAAACGCTCCCAGGGATGGAACAAAGTAGAGGCTTCAGGGAGCAAATCCCTCCCATCACATTCTGAACCTTGTTTATCCAACTCAAGCCATGCCAGCCTCCTCTCTGTTCCTCCAACTTGCCAAACCTGTTCCTACCTCAGGGCCTTTGCACCCACAGCCCTCTCCCCCAGGAACCTTCTTTTTTCAACTATTTGCATGGCTGGCCCCTTTTATCCTTCAAGTCTCAGCTCAGATGTCACTTCCTCAGACAGGCCCTTCTGACCCCACTAAGGTATCCCTCTCACCAACTGCTCATATCACACAGTATCCTGTTTTAGTTAGGTGCCTGACAGAGTAGAAGCCCTGTAAATATTTGCTGAATGAATATACTGATCTTTATTTCTAGTCAGGTTAATGAAATGATGATAATCTAGAGTTGTAAACTCTACTTGTGGAATACCAGACCAGTCATATTCCATAGAAACTAAAAGACAATAAGAACAACAAAATGATTACAATAATATTAACACAACTAACATTTAACACACACTTACTATGTGCCAGGCACTGTACGAGGTGTTTTACTAGTTTAGAGTTCATTAACAAGCCTGTGGTGAACTTGGTTCTTCATTTTACAGAGAAAGACACCAAGACTTGAAAAAGCTGTGTCACTTGCCCAAGTTCACAATTTAGTAAGGATCAAGTACAGCATGGGGCCCTTAACCACTGCCCAGCCCCCACCCTGCACAGGGCTGTTCCCTGAGACTGGAATGACAGGGCGTCTGGGAAAGTGACTTGTTATTCTCAGGAGATTCAGCCTGGCCGTGTCCTTCTCCCACAAAGAACACACAGTTGCTTACAACTCCCAAAATTCCAACTCTATAATCATATCTGTACTAAGCAAGCTTATTGACCAAAGTTGGATATAAAATTTCATGTGTTTTTTTTTTTTAAGATTTTATTTATTTATTTGAAAGAGAGAGAGCATGAGCAGAGGGGTGGGGAGGAGGAAGAGAGGGAGAAGCAGACTCTCCACTGAGCAGGGAGCCTGATGTGAGGCTTAATCCCAGGATCCTGCGATCATGGCCTGAGCCAAAAGCAGATGCTTTACCTACTGAGCCACCCAGCTGCCCCAAAATTTTACGTTTTATATGTAAAATATAAAATAACTGCTGGGGAGCTGTTTTTAGCCAAAGTTACTGGTCAAACTGGGGTTCACTTCCACTACAATTGAGCTTAGGACTCGACATACTTGAAGCCAAGACTCAACTGCTCTTCATGTTCAAAACTATCACGTAAGACCTGACAGCACCAGAAAACTGTTATGTGTGTGTTTATGTGCTGGACACCTTCCAATTCCAACTCATTTAACCCTCACAACCACGTCTGGGGGTTGGTCTGATTAATATCCCCATTTCACAGAGGAGAACAGTAAGTCCCGAAAAGGGGGCAGTTCCTTGCCTAAGATCACCCAGCAGGGAAGCAGCAGAATCAGATTTGAACCTCAGCCCCTGGCTCGGGTCTGCTTTCAATCACTGTCCCCCACTGCTTCTCTAACCCTGAGCTGACATCTGCCCAGAAGATATTGCACATCAGTTCTGTTTAGCTGTTCACTGTACCACCAGAGTCATTCATTCACTCATTCATTCAGACATGTTTTTAAAACATACTGCACGGTCAGGGTTGGGCTAAGGGAAGTGGACACAAGGTTCCCACCTTCCAAACATTTGGCTTAGGTGAACTAATGATTGAAAAGACAATTTCATTAAAATTTCAATTTTAATCTGAGAGGCTCAAAGCTTTCCCAGTAAGATCAGGAACAAGGCAAGGATGTCCCTTCTCACCACTACTTTTCAACATCATGCTGGAAGCCCTAGCTAATGCAATAACACAAGAAAAGGAAGTAAAAGATAGATTGGAAAGGAAGAAATAAAATGTCTTTGTTCACAGATGACATGATCATATGTGTAGAAAATCCTGAAAACCAAATAAAAACAAAGAAAACACAAAGCTTCTGGAATGAGTAAGTGATTATAGCAAGGTTGTAGGATACATGATTAATATAAAAAAACAACCATTGTCCTATAATGCAGTGAAAAAGTGGAATTTGAAATTAAAAACTCAATATCATGTACATTAGCATCCCCCAAAATGAAATATTTAGGGATAAATCTAACAAAACATGTACAAGAACTATATGAGGAAAATTCTGATGAAAGACATCAAAGAACTAAATAATGCAGAGATAGTCTATGTTCATGAATGGTAAGATTTGATGTTGTCAAGATACCTATTCTTTCTAGCCGGGCACAGTGACATGTGCCCATGGGAGGCTGCGGCAGGAGGATACCCATCAGATGTCAGCACTAAGTTCAGCATCAATATGGTAAACTTCCAGGAGCGGCGGGACAACCAGGTTGCCTAAGGAGGGGTGAACTGGCCCAGGCATAAATGGAGCAGGTCAAAACTTCTGTGCCCATCAGTAGTGGGACTGTGACTATGAACAGCCAGTGCTCTTCAGCCTGGGTACCCCAGTGAAACCCCATCTCAAAAAAAAAAAAAAAAAAGATACCAGTTCTTTCCAGCTTCATTTGTAGATTCAATGTAATCCCAGCAATTTTGAATACTGACAAAATGATTCTGAAGTTTATATGGAAAGGGGACGCCTGGGGGGCTCAGTTGGTTAAGTTCCCCTCTTGATTTTAGCTCAGGTCATGGTCTCAAGGTCATGAGATCAATCTGTCAGGCTCTGCACTCAGTGGGGAATATGCTTGAAAGTCTCTCCCCCTGCCACCCCCTTTCCCCCCCAGCCCTCTCTAAATAAATTTTAAAAAGCTGTAAATAAAATAAGGTTTATAGGGAGAGCCAGAGACCCAGAATAGCCAGCACAATACTGGAGGAGAGGAACAAAGTCAGAGGACTGATACTACCCAACTTCAAGACTTACTACAAAGCTACTGTAGTTAAGAAAGGGCAGTGCTGGTGAAAGAACAGACAAATAGATTAATGGAACTGAAGAGACAGCCCAGAAATAGACCCTCATAAGCACAGTCAACTAATCGTTGACAAAGGAGCAGAGACAATACAATGGAGCAAAGATAATCTTTCCAACAAATGCCGCTGGAGCCTGAGGTCCACGTGCAAAGAAATGAATCCAGACACAGACTTTACACCTTTCCCAAAAGTTAACTCAAAATGGATCACAGACCTAAAGGTAAAACAAAAGATTATGAAACTCCTAGAAGATAACACAGGAGAGAACCTAGGTGCCCTTGGGTAATCATTTTTTTAAGATATAACACCAAAGGCGTATAACCCATGAAAAAAAGCACTGATAACCTGGACTGCATTAAAGTTTAAAACTTCTCTGTTAAAGATAATATCAAGAGGATGAGATGAAAAGCCACAGACTGAGAAAATATTTGCAAAAGGTTTAAAAAAATGGGTCATTAAAAAATGTTTTAATAGACACCCAACTGAAGAAGCCTACAGATGACAAATAAGCTGATGACAAGATGTTCTACATTATATGTCATCCAGGAAATGCAAATTAATTAAAATGAGAGGGGTGCTTGGCTGGCTCAGTTGGTACACAACAGGACTCCTGATCTCAGGGCCATGAGTTCAAGCCCCACAATGCGCCTAGAGCTTACTTAAAAACAAACAAAAACACAGTAACAGTAAGATAACCACCACACACCTATTAGAATGGTCAAATCCAGAACACCGACACCAAATGCTGGTGAAGATGTGGAAAAACAGGAACTCCCATTCATTGTGGGTGGTAATGTAAAACGGATTGGCCCCTTTGCAAGACAATTTGGTGCTTCCTTACAAAAGCAAACGTACTCTTATGATCCGGATCCACACCTCATGCTCCTTTGTATTTACCCAAAGGAAGTGAAAATTTCTCTTCACACAAAAACCTGCACACTGATGTTTACAGCAACTTTATTCATAATTGCCAAAACCTGCAAGTAAGCAGGACGTCCTCTGTAGGTAAGTGGGTAAAGTATGGTACATTCAAACAATGGAATAGTATTCAAGCCATAAAAAGACATAGAGAAACCTTAAGTATATTTACTAAGTGAGACAAGCCAATCTGAGAAGGCTATATACTGTATAATTCCAATCCTGAAACATCATGGGAAAGGCAAAAAACTACGGCAACAGTAAAGAGACTGATGACTGCCAGGGGTTAGGGGAGGAGAAGAATGAACTGACAGAGCTCATGGGATTTTTAGGGCAGTGAAACTACTCTTTATGATACTACAGTGGTAAATATGTGGCATTACACATTTGTCCAAACTCACAGAATGTACACCAAGAGTGTGGAAACTATGTAAACTCTGAACTCTGGTGACAGCGATGGGTCAGTGAAGGTTCGTGAATTGTAACTGTAATAAATGTACCACTCTGGTGGGCGATGTTGATGACAGGGGCGGCTGTGCATGGGTGGGTAGTGCATGGGTACCCATTTTGCTACGAATCTGAAACTGCTCTAAAAAGTAAAATCTAGGGGCGCCTGGGTGGCTCAGTGGGTTAAAGCCGCTGCCTTCGGCTCGGGTCATGGTCCCAGGGTCCTGGGATCGAGCCCCACGTCGGGCTCTCTGCTCACCAGGGAGCCTGCTTCCTCCTCTCTCTCTCTGCCTGCCTCTCTGCCTACTTGTGATCTCTGTCTGTAAAATGAATAAATAAAATCTTTAAAAATAAATAAATAAATAAATAATTAAATAAAAAGTAAAATCTATTAAAAAAAAAAAAAATCAGGGGACGCCTGGGTGGCTCAGTTGGTTAAACGGCTGCCTTCGGCTCAGGTCACGATCCCAGCATCCTGGGATCGAGTCCCACATCAGGCTCCTTGCTCGGTGGGGAGCCTGCTTCTCCCTCTGCCTCCGCCTGGCACTCTGTCTGCCTGTGCTCGCTCGCTCGCGCTCTCTCTCTCTCTCTCTGACAAATAAATAAATAAATCTTAAAAAAAAAAAAAATCAGGCTACTGAAATAAGCCATCAGTGAAAAGGTTCATGTTATTCTAAGATACCAGATATCTATATTTCAGAAAAATTGAACATTATGAAAAATCAGGTTTCTTTTTTAATTAAGACTTGATTTTTCAAACATCTGTAATGGGCCTCAGGCAGACCCATCTCTTGGGGCTGCCGAGAGGGTTAAATGAGTTACCCCAGTCACCTGCAATGCCTGGGACCTGGTGAACGCAGGGTTATTTCCTATTATTATTTCCAGCACCCTGGACAGTACCCGGACACACAGTAGGCACTCCCTGGCGGGGGGGGGGGGGGGGGGGGGGGGGGGGGGGGGGGGGGGGCGTCTGCCAAGAGAGGCCCAGCCCAAGGGAGGAGGAGACCTGGAAGGCCTCAAGGAACCAATGGGATTGTCCTTCAGGCAATCAGACCAGTAGGTAAATAAGCCCTGCCTAGAAAAAACCGGTTCGGCAGCCTTTCTCTGGCTGCTTTAGGAGCTATTCCCAGAGACTGCCTCTCGCCTTTGATCTAGTAGGTATAATTATTTTCCCTGATTAGACAGATACAACTCAGGAAGCTTTAGAACTGGGTCGCTCACAAGCTTTCTTCCAGGACCTTGGGTTGGAGGCCAGAAGTTTTGCCATATTCCAGGGGTCACTTTGTGCAAACTGACCCCAACATGGACATGTGTAATATGCTGGGAGGAATGAGGGATAGACTGGTAAATGGATTCACGTGCTTGCAAATACTCACCGGCACCCCTGTGATTATGAAAATTAATTAAATTAATTAATAAAATGAAGAAAATCTAGAATTTTCTTAATTCTCTTCTACTGGAGAGACAATTAAGAAAATTCTAGATTTCCCAGCCTTCCTTGCAGTTAAGAGCAATCACGTGGCTTTATATGGCCAAGGACATAAAAATGGGAGCCTAGTGGGATTTCCATTCCTGACTAAACAGACAATCCTCTGCTCCAGATACGTGCGTGTAGGAAGTGTTTCTCGGAAGAGGCAAGGTGTTCCCAGTAACAAAAGTCACTGTTGCCCTGAATGACGGTGGCACTGCCATCACGGCCATCAAGTTCCCGAGAGAAATGTAGAGACTTCCTGAGGGAAAGCAGAGTGTGCAGTAACATTGCCGATAATAGCCGGCAGCCACTGTCGTCACCACTGGCCACGCACTGTTTTAAGTGCAACACAAATGTTAACTCATTTCCTCCTCAGCACTGGACCACAAGGCAGGTATTATTATTTCCATTTATAGATGGAAAAAGTCAAGGACACAGGGCATAATTTACTTGCCAAGTGGAGACAGTAAGTGGCAGAGGGGTTATCAGGACCCAGATGATGTTGCTCCCTTATCAAAAGTTTTCATTGTGAGCTTCGCGAACAAAGTCTGAGCCCAAGGCAGGCCTGTGAAAATAAACGGAAGCCATCACTGCCACATACTGAGTGCTCAGTACGCGTCTACCTTGGAACTGAGCACAGTGTGCGTGTTATCCTCCAAGAACCCCTGTGGCTGGCACCATGGCTGTGTCTATTGAAAAGATGGTGATGGACTTGCCCAGTGTCACATGATCAGTAAGGACCATGGAAGCCGGAGGTACCATCCTGTAAACCCCGGGACACTAGATTACACCTCCTGGGAAGAACTCACAAGAGAAATTTTCTTTCATTATTAACCACAGTCAATAACCTGCTCTCAAGGACATTCTTGGCCTCTCCTTTGCCACACATGATAAAGGCCACATGCACTTGGCCACAGAGAAAAGCAGGACATGAAAGGAAACAGAGCAGAACTCCACACCCAGGTGCTCCTAGAATCAAGGCCATGGTCCCTCCCTTGGCCTTCAGGGGCAGGCAGCCAGAACAGGCCCCTCCTCCTTTACTTTAGCCTCACGGGCCCCTCCCTGAAGCCTGGAGGAATCCATGCTCCCCAGGACCTCCACACACGCTGTTCAGGCTAGTTTCTCTGCCTGGAATGCTCTTCCTCAATACACACCTTTCTCTTTCCCCTAATTAACTCCAACCCATCCTTTAGTGTTCAACCGCTGGGCTGCATAAAGAGAGATTTCTTTAAAAAAAAAAAAAAAAAAAGAAAAAGAAAAAAAGCAAATTGTAGGATAGGGTGTATGCTACATTTTGCATAAGGAAGGGAAGATAAAAATAGATATACGAATTTGCCTTAAAAAAACTCTAGAAGGGTATGTGTAAAAAAAAAAAAAAAACTAATACAAATGGTTGCTTAATGGGTGGAGGAATGAGGTAGGCAGGAAAGGGAGCAGCAGAGAAAGACCTGTCAATGTGTATGTCTACACACACATATGGACTTTTCAAGTGTACAACTGCATGACCTGCTTTTTAAAAAAAGGGTCACACAAAACCAAAGCAGGAATAAAGGGCAGAGGGTGAGAGAAGGCACCTAAATAGGTCCTTTCTTTTTTTTAATTTAAGATTTTATTTATTTATTTGACAGAGAGAGACACAGCAAGAGAGGGAACACAAGCAGGAGGAGTGGGAGAGGGAGAAGCAGGCTTCCCAGCTGAGCAGGGAGCCCGATCCCAGGACGCAGGGATCACAGCCTGAACAGAAGGCAGATGCTTAAGGACTGAGCCACCCAGGCGCCCCTAAATACATCCTTATGTGGTACTGCCTGATACGTCTGACTCCCCCAGCAGGCTGTGGGTTCCAGAGGGCAGGCCTAGACCTGCTATGGCTGCCAGTCGGGGGCCTGCCACGCAGCGAGTGCCCAAGAAATGCTTTGAGTGAGCATGCGCGGAGGCAGGACCGGGCCCACCTCAGTCACACACAGAGACAGCGTGGACACAGCAGAGACAATACCTAACCAGATAAACACGGCTGTGCTCCTGTAAAACTTTACTCATGGATGCGCAACCCAAAGGTCATGCCATTTCTCATGTCATGAGAGGTTCTTTTGATTTATTTCCCAGCCATTAAAAATGTAAAAAGGTAAAAGCCCAGGTCATATAAAAACAGGAGGTGGGCCAACTAGGGCCCATGGGCTGTAGTCGGCTGCCCTTGGTGTAGATCACGAGCATGGCTGTCATTCATATCGTAGTTGTACATACACAGAGAATTTCTGAAAGGAGGCGGGACACAGTAGAGGGTTCAGGGGAAGGAAGAAAGCTGACTTTATTTTTAAATAATGTGCCACGTGCAAATGAATAAAAGACCGTTTTAAAGTCAATACTACAGAGAGAAAGGAGAGACTGTGCCTGGGGTGAAGGGCCTGAGCTCTGAGTGAGAGGCCACGGCTGGAATCCCAGTTCTCTTCCTCACTTGCTGTGAACCCGAAAGGCAAGTTGTTTTTCCTCACTGAGCCTCAGCACCACGGGCTAATGTTAATCCCGGCCTCACGGGATGCCGGGAGGATTCCGTGGCTTAACCCTTTTGCACAGTGTCAGGCACCTGGAAAGTGCGGGCTATTATTAACTTCCTTATTAAGAGTCTTTAGTGGAGAAAAGGCCTTCTCCGAAGGGAAGCTTGAAGTGTAACTGTGGCTATGAATTTCCCCTTGAGAGCCCGCCCAGTCCCACAGCGAGTCATCCAACTGTTCACATAATAGACGCCTTGTGATGTGAGGAAGCTCATTTGTATTAGCAACCGCATTCCACAGAGATGCATCCTGAAGCCACGTCTGCACATCCTGTTCCACAGAGAAGGCAGCCAGCTCCCCAACTCTGGGTCTGCCCCCGACCGCCACACAGGGGGGACTGCAGGACTGTGCACCCAGGAGATCATAAGGCAGTCATTTATTAAACGCCTACTGTGTGCAAGGAGATACAGGCATACGGCCCTCTGCACCTCCCCTGGAGGCTGCAGGTACAACCACAGGCTTCTTCTGCAATCGCTGGGGGGACAGGAGAGCAGCCACTTTGGTCGTGTGCTCCCATAAACCTCTCGCATTTCCCTGTGCGTTGATTCATTCAAGAAACACTTACTGACTTCCTAAGGGCCAAGCCTTGTTCCAGCCACCTGGTCTTAACCAGGATCCTCATTCTCCAGCTGTCTCCCTCTGAACTTGGGAGACCTGCCAGGAAGACACCTTGCCTATCTCAATATCCTCTTGCAAATCAGGCAAATAAACGATATTTATTAGGGCAATTTATGAGGTCAAGTGACTGAGCCTGGAGGACATGTGGAGTGGGGGCCTGACCGGTGTCTCTGCCCTAACTTCGGGTGACAGTAGCCCACTTTTTCTGGGGACAACCGGTCCTCTCCAGTTCCTCCTCGCCAAGGGGGCTGGGGGAGGCCTGGCCCATCACAGGCCCCACTCAGCCTCGTGATCCAAGCTGGGCCAATCAGCTGCTCTTGCTCAGGAATTCGAATTCCAAGCTGCCGATAAAAACAGCACTAATGCTAACAGTATAATAATGACACAAATAACCAAATAATGGAAATAGCATTAAAATAAAAATCCTGGCTAATATTTACTTGGCCACATGTTCTGTACTAGGCACTGTTTTCAAGGTCCCAAGTATCAGCTTGCTGGCTCCTGGCAGCAACCCTCCTGTCTATCCCTATCTTAGAGCTGACAGACTGAGGCCCAGGAAAGCTGGAAAACCTGTGAAGTGGTGGTGAGGCTGGGAATCACGCCCACGAGCCCAGCGACAGTCAGAGGTCTTCCTGCCACCTTGCTGCCTCCTCCTCTGCCAGGACGGCCCTGAAGGTACGGCCCCGAGCACTGGTCTTCAAGATGCCCCAGAGCTGCTGGACCCAGGTCTCAGCTTTACGGCAGGTGCCCAGTGGGTTTCTGTTGCCTGAAACCCAAGAACCCGGACTGATAAACCAGGACTCTTTACTTGGTTTCACCCCTTCTGCCAAAGAGCCGGCAGTGCTTCCAAGCGCTGCAAGGGCAGGGGCGGCTCGGGAACATCTCAGGAGGGCTGCTGGTGATCAGGGCACCTGGGGCAGCCCGCACCTGCTAAAGCAGCCATCTTTCCAAGGACGCACAGTAGCAGACGCCATCCCCGGAGGCAAAGGGGGGGGGCGCTACTGCTGGTGCTCTGGGTGGACCAATCCTTTGTTTTAACACCAATCCTCTGCACTGCAGGAAGCTGAGCATTCTTGGCCTCCAGGCCATTGTGAGACCAAACATATTTCTGCATCCCTCCTAGGGGGTAGTATCCAATGGTTGCACCCTTGACCCCCACACCAAGTTCCTCTGTCTGGCAGTCCCTGTCAAGTCCTGGTCTAACGTGGATTCCGGTTTTCTATTAGCGGTTTTCGGTCCCATGACATAAAAGGCTTAGTTATTTACTAATGCCCCTGCTCCATGCCAGAGGGGGTTCTAGAGGTCTTATGTATAAGGACTCATTTAACCCTCATGGCCACCAATGAGGTGGGCACCAGGACCAGTGTTGCACCCAGGTTAAAGAGGAGGAAACAGACTTGCTAGCAGGGGAGGGAGCCTTGATGTCAGGTGTTGTCCTCAGAGTCCAGTGGGAGGTGGGGGTTCTGACCGATACCTAGGACTTTCAACTTCACCCTTGGAGGTGGTCTGCTTCCCCTCTACCCGGACGCTGCCCTCTTGTACCATTCAGCCTGGGGGCTTGGCGAAGACCTGTGCTCCCTCAGGAAGCCCCCCTCACCAGCTTCCCGGATCCCCGGGTCAGGCCCTCTCTTCCATGCAGTAATCTGCTCTCCAAGCTCCCTGTGTTTTCCCTTCATGGTATTGATCACAGCAGCAATCAGTATTGGTGAAGTTATTTGTTGAGTGTCTGAATCCCTGCCTCCCCTCCAGATCGTCCATTCCAGGAAGGCTAGGGACGTGCTTAATGATGTACCTGTGTCTGGTGGCCCAGCTCTGGCACCGCATGCGCCTTGTAAATATCTGCTGCGTAACAAATCAACTGCTTTTTTAAAATTCATGTTTAAAACTAGGACAGCTAAACAATGGGTCTTAAAACCTGAAACCAGGCTGAGGGCTGGCCTAGAATCAAGGGAGAAAGAGATCAGTAGTCAAAGTGAGCATTTACTTGGTGCCACGGAGGAAGGGGGGGTGTGCAGTGGCAAGAACGGAGGGAGGGGGTCTGTGATGGCACAATTACGGAAACTCAAAAGTCATTGTTAAAAATAAATACTGGGGAAGCAAAAGCATGAAAGTGAACACAAACTTCTCTGTCCAGAAATTCCAAGCCTTCTAACTCCTGCCCTGTAGCTTCCTCCCTCATCTTCCTTTTTAAGGTTCATTAAAAGCACAGGCCAAAAGTGGTCCCTCTGGGTTCAAATCCCACCTCTACAACAAATAAACAAACATACGATCTTGAGTGGGTCAATTAACCCCGTGCCTCAGGAAAATGGGGACACGGCAGGATCAAGCTCACGAGGCTGTAAAATGAGTTCATCCACGTACCCGGCCAGGCATACAGGAAGCAAGCACTGAAGACCAGCCGTTACCGTTACTAAGAGCAGTATCACTGCTCTTCAACTCCCACAAGCAAGACCACGGGGAGGTCACGTTGCCAATGGGCCATACACGTCCTGCGATTTCCCACCTCTGACACCTAAGCTGCCTTCCCTCTTTGTTGCTGACCTTCGTGGATTCTGAGCCAATAAATCAGTCCCTCATCTGCCTCGGGTGACCCAAGAGGAGTCCGGACACTTCGAATCAAGCATTTCAATATAACACCAACATCCAGTCATTTGAGAAGCCAACCGCACATCTTCTGGCACAGTATAAAGGTACAAAGTGGTTGCATCAGATGTTTACCTCAACCTACTCAATGATGCACCTGGCCCCCTACATCCTCCCACTTCCCCCAAAAGGACGATAATCTAAAGAGCACAGACGTCCATTCCACTTCATGAGTATCTGCTGCGGTGTGAATGTGAGATGAGAGTCAAGCATATGCTCTTCCCTCAGGCAGGCTCAGTTCATCACGGAGTGGATCGCCCCTCTGAGTAGCATCTAGTGGCCTCAAGAAGTACACTATAGGGGCGGCCTGGGTGGCTCAGTCGGTTGGGCATTTGCCTTTGGCTCAAGTCGTGATCTCAGGATCCTGAGACTGAGCCCCGCGTGGAGCTACCTGCTCAGCAGGAAGGCTCCTTCTCCCTCTCTTTCTGCCCCCAACCCCTGCTCATGCATGCTCTCTATTTTTCAAATAAATAAATAAAATCTTATTTAAAAAAAAAAAAAGCCGCAGCACATTGTTCGCACAACATGGCCTCTAAGGGGCAAACCCCTTTGGCAGGTACATCTCAGAAGAAAGAACACATGTTTTGAACCCAGGGAAGAAACTGGCTGTATGGAGTACAGTGCCATATTGACTTCTTGTCTCCCAATACCCATTCTCCCTCTTCCTTTAAAAACTGAACTCCTACATTTAGCCAGGCACATGGCAGATGTGAATCAAGACTAAAATTCCCAGCATCCCTTGCAGCAAGGTGTGGTCACCTGACTAAATTCAGACCAACAAGATGGGACCAGAAGAGGTGTATGTGACTTCTGGGTCACCCATTTGAAGTGTAATAGTACTCAGGAGCTCCAGTAATTTAGAGTGGGGGGAAAAAGACCTATTTTCACTAGCCTTTAACTGAAATTTAGCATTTCCTTCAACTATGAACACAGGCAAACCACAATTTTCACACCTGTGAATTTGTCACCAGTAGAGATCACGGGTATTTTTTTTTTTTTTATAAAATCACATTAGTTCTTACATCTCAAAAGAACATTCACACCCTTTAGTACTTGGAAATCATGTAGTTATTGGGGCGCCTGGTTCCTCAGTTGGTTAAGTGACTGCCTTCGGCTCAGGTAAACAATCCTGGAGTCCCGGGACTGAGTCCCACATCGAGTTCCCTGCTTCTCCCTCTGACAACTTCCCCCACCCCCCACCCCCAGTCAATGCTCTCTCTCTCTCTCATTTTCTTTCAAGTAAATAAGTAAAATCTTAAAAAAAAAAAAAAAGAAAAAGAAATCGCACAGTTACTAGACCTATCACTGGATTTTGATTTTGCCATACTAGATCACAGATTTGTTACCTTCACATCTCCAAAACCGTATTTCAACACAACTGGTTTACTTTGTAATACCATGAGTTTTATGAATTCAAAAACAAGATTTTGAGAAGTCAATGCCCAAAAGTCTATGGCACACCAATGTTAAGAACCTCTACCTGTTCTTCAGGAAGTTAGAACATAGTTAAAACATGGCCCATCAATCCCACTCTTAGGCATATATCCAAGAAAACTGAAAAATATGTTCACAAAAAATCTCTACATAAATGAACATTCACACTACATCCAGAATAGCCAAAAAGTGGAAATAATCCAAAGGTCCATCAACTGATGAATGGATAAGCGAAATGTGGTCCATCCATACAAAAGAATGTCCAGCCACAGAAAGAAATTAAGTACTGGCGGTCATTATGCTGAGTGAAAGAAGCCAGACACAAAAGGCCCTATATTGCATTATTCAATTTATATGTAACGTCTAGAACAGGCAAATCCATAGAGACAGAAAGTAGATTAGTGGTTGCCAGGGGTTGGGAGGAGGGGGAAAGAGGGAGTGAATAGGTTCTGGGTTTCTTTTTAGGGTCACGGAAATGTTCTGCAATTAGATTATGACGGTGGGGCACAACCTTGTGAATACGCTAAGAATCACTGAATCAGACACTTAAAAGGGGAAATTTTATGTGAATTTTAGGTCAAAAAAAATTTCCTGCCTTAAGGCAGCAGGAAATTACACTCTGTCCTCTCTCACATCTTCCCTTCTCACGGGTTGGAATGTGCATGATGGCGGGGAGTCGTTCTGGACCATGCAGATGAGGGCAACATCCCAGGAACAGGGAGCAACAAAACTGGCAGGCCCCCAACACTGCAGAGCTGCCTTGTCAGCCCTGGGCTGCTCACCCTCAAACTGTTTCACGAGAGACAAATCAACCGCTCTCTCATTTACACCACTGCTATTCTGGGTCTGTTACAGCAGCCAAACCTAGAGTTAACGAATCCTCAACATCTTAAGGAAAGGTTAAAAGTGATCTCGCTTTACAGCCTCTCTGCTTGACCTGACGGCTGCCAAAGTTAATTCTTTCACGAGATGATCCCTAACATCCTTGAGCATCCCCATGCCTGCCTTCCACCAGAGAGGAAAATTCAGCCACCTTCGTTGTTCTCCTAGTTTGGTGATCACTTCGCTCTGCACTAGGAAGCTGGCTGTGGCTTTAGGCAGGTGGAAAGGGACCCGGAACAACACTTCCCATCCTTGTCGGACTGCCGAGATTCTGAAGTCTCAGCAGCTGGTTCCTTGGAGGTATTTGGAGAGCCATGTGTTAAAACACTTGGCCTTAGCTCTCCACTCCCCGGCCCTCTCCGATACAAGACGACTAATAGGCTAATTAAAAACATGTGTTAATTGTCATACTCCAGCCAATGTAGTGAAGTTTTTAGTGTTAGGAGAGGAAGATGTCAGCTGGCCCCAAGACTCTAAAAGGAGGGTCTGGGCATCATTAATGCCAAAAGGCCTACAAAAATACGGCTGAAGCATGCATTTCAGTTCAGCAGCGAGTAAAACTTGCCCTTTGAAATTTCACTACCACGGTTTTTAATGCTACTTTACTTTAATACTACTTTTAATACTACTTTATTCCCTGCTCCAGCTCAATGATAGGCTAGCCATAATTTTAAATGAGTAAACCAGGGGCACCTGGGTGGCTCAGTCGGTTAAGCAGCTGCCTTCGGCTCGGGTCCCCAGGGTCCTGGAATCGAGTCCCATATCGGGCTCCCTGCTTGGCAAGGAGCCTGCTTCTCCCTCTCCCTCTGCCTGCTGCTCTGCCTACTTGTGCTCTCTATCTCTCTGTCAAATAAATAAATGAAACCCTTAAAAAAAAAAATAAATGAGCAAACCCATTCCAATTCAACCACTTTCACTCAACAGGTTTTTTTTTTTTTTTTGGAGCACCTAGTATGTACTAAGGATGCAATGGGAGGAACTATAAATAGACCTGGGCTTGACCTTCCTGTGGAGCAGACAGACATGAAACATGCAAACATAACGCGTAATTAAATACGATAACTGCTCTGACGGTTTGCTGGGTGAGAAGAACAGGGGCCCTGGTGTAGATTTAGGATGGTCTGGAAGGGCCTCTTGGAAGCCCTGACATTTAAGCTGTGGTCTACAGGATGAGAAGGACAAGGCCAGGTGAAAAGTCAGCGCATTTTTTTTTTTTTTAAAGATTTTATTTATTTATTTGACAGAGAGAGATCACAAGTAGACAGAGAGGCAGGCAGAGAGAGAGAGAGGGAAGCAGGCTCCCTGCTGAGCAGAGAGCCCGACGCGGGACTCGATCCCAGGACCCTGAGATCATGACCTGAGCCGAAGGCAGCGGCTTAACCCACTGAGCCACCCAGGCGCCCAAAAGTCAGCGCATTTTAAGGACAAGGGAGAGCACGTACAAAGGCTCGGGGGTCGGAAAACAGCTTGGCTTGTTGGAGAAGCTACATGAAAGTCTGGCTGGTGAGCCAGGAGCGAGACTTGGCAGGGGCTGCATCACAGTGCCCTTCGCCATGACAAGGACTTTTTCCCACAAAGCACCCTATTTTCCTTTGGAGCTCAGATGCTCCGCGCCCCCCCCCCCCACCTTCAGGCCACGTGATAGCCAGGGCGCTCTGGCCCTGACCCAGGCTAACAAAGCCCATCAAGGCATCCAGCCTTCCCCCATCTTCGGTCATCGTGATGGTAATAGTTGTGGCACGTGACCTAAGCTGGCTCTCAGTGCGTTTCAGCACTTGTAGAAAAGGTCCCACACAAAAGGTCTCCTGCCCTCTTTTTCCACTGGCCTCGTGCCTCGTAATCAAGGCTGGGGTTTGTTGCAATCATCTTACAACCATCAGAGAACCACCAACTTGAGACTGAAACGGCGGCCCTTTGTCGCAGGTGCTGACACAGAGCTTCTGAAACCCTTGGAATTTCTTGATCAATGACAGGGGTGATGGGAACGTCTAGTGTTATTCTTAACAAATAAGCCTCTGGCAACCTGAGTCTATGCTAATAAAATCTCTCTGGCCGAGAGGCCCCAGACAGCTTCGGGATGAGGGCCGGTCACCAGAACTAGCAAGGCATGATAAAAGGGCTGGAACTGGCAGTCCCGCCCCTCAGCCTACAGGAAGGGAGAGGGGCTGGAGATGAAGCTAATCAGCACTGGTCTGTGATTTGATTAACAACAGGGGCAGACAGCACCCAGGTCCGGGAGCAGGGCGGTGCTGTGTGGGGGGGAAGGTCATGGAAGATCGGAGCCTCTTTCCCTTCACCTTGTCCTAGACGTCTCCTGCATCTGGCTGTTCCTGAGTCATATCTTTCCCAATAAAGCAGTAAATGAAAGTGTCAGCTAAGTTCTGTGAGCCATTCCAGCAGCAAATCATCAAATCTGAGACGAGGGTCACTGGACCCCCCAACTTATAGCCCAGTGGTCAGAGGTACAGGGAGCGATCGGGGATTTGCTACTGGTGTCTGCAGTGGCAATGAGCCCCTCAGGGCTCGGGTGGCTGTGTCAGAATTGAACAGAATGGTAGGTAGCACACCCAGTTGGCATCCGGGGAGTTGGAGAATCAGTCAGAATGAGGAAAAGCTCCATACATTTGGTGTCGTTAAGTGTTGCCAATAAAAACAGCCCAGGGACGCCTGGGTGGCTCAGTTGGTTAAGCGGATGCCTTCAGCTCAGGTCATGATCCCAGCATCCTGGGATCGAGTCCCACATCGGGATCCTTGCTCGGCAGGGAACATGCTTCTCCCTCTGCCTCTGCCTGCCACTCTGCCTGTGCTCACTCTCTCTCTCTGACAAATAAATAAAATCTAAAAAAACAAAACCCAAAAAACAAAACAAAACAAAAAAACAGCCCAGAGAGACCAACTGTGAGATCACAAAGAAAAACCTCAGTGTTGGCACTAACAGTATTTGAGCCGTGGATCAAGCAGCACCTAAAGCAGATTTCACCCTGGACTTCAGTTCTGTTAAGCCAATAATCTCTCGATATCCTTAAATCAGTTTGGGCTGGGTGTTCTGTTAGTTGCAGCCCCAAGACACCGACTTCTAGAAACGGGAGGTCACTGAAGTGTTTACATTTGGGGTCTGACAGGACTTCATTTCTATCAGAATGGAGAATGGAACGGAAGAGGCAGGGATGGAAGCAGCGGGTCCGTCGGGACAACGCTGGTACAGGGGCAGTAGTATCACTGCTGCCTTTCCCTGCTCTGGGTTGACCTGACTCCCCCCAAAATGTATGTGTTGAAGTTTTAACCTCCAGTACTTTAGAATCGGACCTTATTTGGAGCTGGGGTGGCGGCAGCCATAGTTAGTTAAGTTGGAGTGAAGATACACTGGGGTAGGGTGGGCCTCTGCTCCGAAAGGCCTGGTGTTCTTTTAAGAAGGGGAAATCTGGACACGGACACGCACCCAGGGAGACCGCCGTGGGAAGATGAAGGCAGAGATTACAGCGATGCTGCAGAAGCCACAGAGTGCCAAATGTTACCGGCAAAGCTAGCAGTGAGGTGTGGAACCGATTCTTCCTCACGGACCTCAAAAGGAATCAACCCTGTCTTAACCTCGATCTTGGACTTCCAGCCTCTGGAGCTATGGGACAGTACATTTCTGCTGTTTAAGCCCCCCAGTCGTAATACTTGGTGATGGCAGGCCTAGCAAACAAAACTCTGAGGAGGAAACCGAGGCCCTGGAGGGCCATGGTAGCCTGCACCGAATTCCCCGGTCGGCAGAGACCCTGGAAGCACCGGGTCTGCCCACCTTGGGAAGCCATGTTTCCAACCACCGTGCTGTTCGTCTGGCCTTGGGGAAACTGCTCTGCCCTCAACCCCGGGCTCTAGAAAAGTCCTGAGCCCTTCACATGCCCCTGTTTTCCGTCTGCATGATGGACATCTGCCTGCTCCCTCCCCCTCTGCCTGGCAGGGGAGGAGAACAAGAGAATGGCTGCAGAGGAGCAGGCCTCCAGAGGCCGCACAGAAGCCGGACCATCCAGAATACCGTTCTGAGCAAGAAAAACGCACTGGGGAGGAGAGTGGAGGCGAGTCAGAATCACCTCCCCACCCCGAATGGCTGGTATGACACGATCCAGCCTCTCTCTCCTGTGGCTGACTGCAGGACAGAGCTGGCCCCTGACAGGCAACACAGAGGGAGGGAGGCCTGCGGCAGAAGTCATCTGGAAGACACAGGAATGCTCCCAAATCCCAGTTCAGGAGTCCACCGCCCAGCACTCCAAGCTGTTCACATGACATCCCACCGGCCCCTGCAAATCAAGGCCTTGTGACTCTCCCTTGAGGACAGAGAGCTCTGTCCAAACCTGTCCTTGCCATCAGGAGCAAGTCACTGCAAGGCATCCCTCGCTGAGCCCAAGCAGGTGGTACACGAGGCTGGCTGAGGCCCAGCGCCACCGTGACAAGCTGAGAAGGGCAGAGCCCTGCGATGCTGATTCTCCCTCCCGAGGAACTTGTCTTCAAACAGGTCAGTGTTTCCGGACCAAGGCTGCTGTGGGCAGCATCAAAATCCAAGAGGAACTGGAAACGAATTATTAGCACTTCTTCTGGGAAAAACAGTGAGCCATGTATCACACAGCAAGGGAGTGGGGGGATTCTGTGTCTAGACCAAATGGTACGAACAGAGTGGGTGGGGAACTAGCCCAGCACACACCCGGGCCACGCAAAATTGTGTGTTAAAGCACAGCTTGCTGCTCCTAATGTGCACATTTCCTCCAATCGCCTACCACACACAAGCATCAGAAACGCAGCAGGGGCTTCTGAGTGGGGCAGGTGTCGGCAATGTCCTGACGTCCTGAAGACAGAGCTGAAGGCTGGCTCCCTAACTGAACCCTGCAGGGACGGGAGCCTGTGACAGAAGGGCTGAAATGGCATTTGATGTCACCCAACACAGTGGATGACACCAACATCAGAAAACATTCCAAGTGCAACTACAGATTGGAAAATGCAAAAGGTGGGGGGCAGGGGGAGAAGATAGTTTGCTGTTTTCCTTCCCTTCACATGGCAAAAAGTTAGGAAGGAAATAGGAATCTAAATGTTTAAAATGTTCAGAGATAGAAGAACTGACAAAACCAGTCACTGTGAGAACACACTTCTTTTAGGAGAGTAATGGATAAAGCTGGCCAAAAATAAGGCTAGAGAAATTCAAATAACTCAAACCAGCAACTTGGTTTTAAAGGTTTATATAAAGCTCTTTTACCAGAATACAGATGAGACTCAGGCTTTATAAAATTATCCATTGAATGTTCATCAAAACTGATTCTTTATTAGGGAAAAAAAAAAAAAAAACCCACCCTTCCCCCTTAAAAGAGAATTTTTCCTATCACAATACTCTGACTCTAATGCATTTAAACTGGTAAGGAAGGACAACTTTGCAAAGGAAGAGAGAAATCTAACAGAATGGTTGTCAACCTTTGCTGCACATCACAATTCCCTGAAGAGTTTAACCTACTCTGATGCCTGGACTTCCCCCCCAGAGTCCGATCTCACTGGACTAGGCAGCTTATTTTTCAAAGTTCCCCCAGTCTACTCAAGATACTAAGGAATTACTATTCACTGTTTCAGCTGTAATAACGGTATTGTGGTTATGTTTTATTTTTATTTTTTTTAATTTATTTGAGAGAGAATGAGTGAGAGAGAGCATGAGAGAGGAGAAGGTCAGAGGGAGAAGCAGACTCTCCAAGGAGCTGGGAGCCTGATGTGGGACTCGATCCTGGAAGTCCGGGATCATGACCTGAGCCGAAGGCAGTCGCTCAACCAACTGAGCCACCCAGGCGCCCATGTGGTTATGTTTTAAAAAGAGACCTTCTCAGGGCGCCTAGGTAGCTCAATCATTAAGTGTCTGCCTTCCGCTCAGGTCATGATCCCAGGGCTCCGGGATCGAGGCCCACATAGGGCTACCTTCTCAGTGGGAAGCCTGCTTCCTCCTCTCCCACCCACCCTGCTTGTGTTCCTTCTCTCACTGTGTACCTCTCTGTTAAATAAACAAATAAAATCTTAAAAAAAAAAAAAAAGAAGAAAAGAAAGAGAACTTCTCCTTTTAGAACTACATGCTGAAATCGTGGTGGGCAAAATGATATGATGTATATAGTGTGTGCTTCAAAATAATGGGCAGGGGAGGGCAAAGTCAGAATATAAATGAGACAAGACTGGTCACAACTAGGTGACATACACTCCATTTCTTATATTTATAACTGCTCCTAAGGAAAAGTAAAATGGGGGTGCCTGGGTGGCTCAGTGGGTTAAGCATCTGCCTGTGACTGAGGTCATGGTCCCAGGGTCCTGGGATTGACTCCCGAGTCGGTCCGGCTTCCTGCTCAGTGGGGAATCTGCTTCACTCTCTTCCTTTGTCTCTCCCCCCTACCCATGCTCGCTCGCTCTCTCTCTCTCTCAAATAAATAAATAAAATCTTTAAAAAATTAAGTAAATAAAAGAAAAAGTAAAATGTAAAAAAATAAAAAAAAATTTAGAAGTTTCCCAATGAATCGCCATGTGTAGCCAGGGTTATGTATCTGAAATTTGTATATACTTCTTTGTATGTCTTAAAAAGGAAATCAAAGCCACAACTGCCAACCAGACCTCTGGAATGGTGAAATGAGGAGCTCAGAAAATTCTTTCTGCTAAAACCCAACAAAAAAACTGAACAAAACTGTAAAATACAACCATCTGAGGGCTCTAGAAATCCAAGGCATATTAAGGACCTGAGAAACATTCATTCAAGGAAAACCGCTGAACTTCAACTTCAAGAGGAAGCCATTCCATACCACCCCAGCCCCCCAAGGCCCTCTCAAGTCATTGGTGGGCAAGCCTTTTTCTAAGGAAGTCCACTCTTCGGCTCGTGGCCACAGTGTTGGGAGTCCCCAGAATTCTCGGAATCTCCCCAGACCTCAAGCAGCACAATCCCGTGACTTGGCTTGGCCATGAGGAAGCAGCCTAGCAGCCCCAGTCCTGAGTGGCCACCACCGACCACCACTCCCACCAGACTTCAGGAGGCCTTAAGCTCATCAGGGCCCCTCCCCACTCCACC
The DNA here is from genome assembly GCF_902655055.1 of Lutra lutra. Classification (NCBI taxonomy): domain Eukaryota; kingdom Metazoa; phylum Chordata; class Mammalia; order Carnivora; family Mustelidae; genus Lutra; species Lutra lutra. The sequence goes on along the minus strand of NC_062294.1, from coordinate 45,336,832 downwards.
TGGGGCACTAGACAGGCAGAAGCAGAAGCAAGTTGGGTTCTTTTATATTGAAGCAGCAAAACACCAAAAAGGAAGAGAACCCCACTCTTTATTATCCAAGTCACACGTGAGCCTTCCTGACAACCTGTAACGTGTGCCTTGTACCAGGTGGGACATAAACTCCAAGCAGCCAAATAAAAAAGAAATAAAATGAAAGTCATGGACGAGGAGAAATATCTGCAAATTACATATTTGATAAATGACTTATCTAGAACATTAAAAGGACCTCTTACAACTCAATAAGATATGAACAAAAGGTTCAGAGAGACGTTCCGTCAAAGACATACCTATGGCCAATAAGCACAAAAAAGGATGATCAACGCCATTAGTCCTCAGGGAAATCAAGACCACAGTAAGACATCACTGTACGTCCACAAGGATGGCTATAAGCACAAGTGTTGGTGAGAATACGGAAAAACTGGAATCTTCAGTACATTGCTATTAGGACTATCGAATGGTGTGGTCACCTTGGAAAACACTTTGATAGTCCTTTAAAAAGTTAAACAGCACAGTTATCAAATGACCCAGCAACTCTCTTCCTAGGTGGAAATGAAAAGATATATCCACAAGAAGACTCGTACCTAAATGTTCACAACCGTATTACTCATAATAGCCCAGCACTGGCCACAATCCAGATATCCATCAACTGGTGAAGGGATAAACAAAGTCTGACATCCCTGTACGAGAGGTACTTATTACTCAGCAATAAAAAGGAATGAAATACTGATACATGCTGCAACATGGAAAAATCTCAAAAACATTACGCAAAGTGACAGAAGCCAGATGCAAAAAGTCCTACCTCAGGAAACATGTTTAAAAACTGCGAATCATGGGGCGCCTGGGTGGCTCAGTGGGTTAAAGCCTCTGCCTTCAGCTCAGGTCATGATCCCAGGGTCCTGGGATCAAGCCCCACATCGGGCTCTCTGCTCAGCAGGGAGCTTGCTTCCTCCTCTCTCTCTGCCTGCCTCTCTGCCTACTTGTAATCTCTGTCAAATAAATAAATAAAATCTTTAAAAAAACAAAACAGAACAAACAAACAAAAAAACCCCGCAAATCATTTCGGGGCACCTGGCTGATTTGGTTGGTAAAACACGTGACTCTTGATCTTGGGGTTGTGAGTTCAAGCCCCACACTGTGTGTAGAGCTTACAGTAAAAAAAAAAAGAAAAAAGAAAAAGAAAAAGAAAACGTTGGGGCACCTGGGTGGCTCAGTCTGGTTAAGCGTCCGAGTCTTGATTCAGCTCAGGTCAAGATCTCCGGGTTGCAGGTTCGAGACCCGTATTGGGCTCTGTGCTGGGCGTGGAGCCTGCTTGAGATTCTCTCTCTCCCTCTGCTCCTCCCCCCACCTCTAAAAAGGAGTTTAAAAAATTGCACATCGTTTAGAAATGAAGGACTCCTGAAAAATGACATATCAAAACCTGCAGGGTATGTATGGGGAGTAAATGGAGTACGGAGGGAAAGAAGCAAGAGAGAAGCAAGAAGTAATTTTATTTTATTTTTTTTATTTTTTTAAAGATTTTATTTATTTATTTGACAGAGAGAGATCACAAGTAGACGGAGAGGCAGGCAGAGAGAGAGAGAGAGAGAGGGAAGCAGGCTCCCTGCCGAGCAGAGAGCCCGACGCGGGACTCGATCCCAGGACCCTGAGATCATGACCTGAGCCAAAGGCAGCGGCTTAACCCACTGAGCCACCCAGGCGCCCCAAGAAGTAATTTTAAATCTACTTGATGTAGGGTATTTCAGGGCTACCTAGTGAAGCAATATTGGTGACAACAAAAGTAACGACCCCGTTTTTTTCCCCTTGGCAATGGTATTTTTATTTATTAATTTTTTAATTCCAGTATAATTAACATTGTTATATTAGTTTTGGGTGTAGGATACAATGATTCAGCAAGAGGCATTACTCAGTGCTCATCTTGCGTGCTCGAATCCCATTTACCTATTTCACCCTTCCCCCTTCCACATCCCCTCTGGCAACCATCCAGTTTGTTCTCTATGGTTAAGTCTTCTTTTGTTGTTTGTCCTTCCCTTTTATTTCGAAATTCCACATGAGTGAAAGCACATGGTATTTGTCTTTCTCTGACTTATTTCGTTTAGCAGTAAAATCTCTAGATCCATCCATGTTGTCGCAAATGGTAAGATCTAATTCTTTTTTATGGCTGAGTAATATTCCTGTGTGTGTGTGTGTGTGTGTGTGTGTGTGTGTTCCATAATTTGACTATTGTAAATAATGCCACAATAAACATAGGGGTGCATATATTTTTTTGAATTAGGGATTTTAAAAAATATTTATTTGACAGAGAGAGAGAGAGAGAGAGAGAGATCACAAGTAGGCAGAGAGGCAGGCAGAGAGGGGTGGGGGAAGCAGGCTCCCTGCTGAGCAGAGAGCCCGATGTGGGGCTCCATCCTAGGACCCTGGAATCATGACCTGAGCCGAAGGCAGAGGCTTAACCCACTAAGCCACCCAGGCACCCCTTGAATTAGTGTTTTTTGTATTGTTTGGGTAAATACCCAGTAGTGGAATTACTGTAACCTATGATAATTCTATTTTTTATTTTTTGAGGCACCTCTGTGCTGCCTTCCACAGTGGCGGCACCAGTTTGCTTTCCACCAACAGTGTACAAGGGTTCCTTTTTTCTACATCCTTGCCAACACCTGTTGTTTCTTGGGTATTGATTTTAGCCATTCTGACAGGTGTGAGGTGATATCTCATTGTGGTTTTGATTTGCATTTCCCTGAAGAATGATGTTGAAAATCTTTTCATCCATCTGTTGGCCATTCGTATGTCTTTGGAGAACTGTTTGTTCATGTCTTCTACCCATTCTTAAATTGGACTACTTGGGTTTTTGGTGTTAATTGTGGAAGTTCTCTACGTATTTTGGATACTAACCCTTTATTGGATAGGTCCTTTGAAAATATCTTCTTCCATTCAGTAGGTTTTCATTTAGTTGATTGTTTCCTTTGCTGTGCTGAAGCTTTTTATTCTGATATAGTCCCAATAGCTTATTTTTGCTTTTGTCTCTCTTGTCTTAGGAGAACTATCTAGGAAAATGTTGTAATGGCCAATGTCAGAGAAATTACTGTTTGTGCTCTTTTCTAGAATGTTTATGGTTTTAAGTTTCACATTTAAGTCTTTAATCCATTTTGAGTTGTTTTGTTTTAGATTTTTATTTATTTGAGAGAGAGGGAGAGAGAGAGAATGTGAGAGAGAGAAAGCATGAGACATGGGAGGGCTAGAGGAAGAAGCAGACACCCCACTGAGCAGGGAGCCTGATGCGGGACTCAATTCCCGGGATTCCAGGATCATGACCCCAGCCGAAGACAGAGGCTTAACCCACTGAGCCACCCAGATGCCTGGCATTTTCTTATTTTTGAAAAACAACCCACTTTTAATTGTGTCCAGCTCAGGCTCTGGACTGAGCCTTTCCATGCACGAACATCAAACTGCCACATCCCCAGGAGTTCACTACTATAATCACTCTTATTAACAGGGTTAGCAAGTAGGGGAAATGAGACTGGAACCCAGGCCAGCTCCTTACTCACCAAGCTATCCACCAGTCCCCACTGCAATTTGCAGGATGAAAGTGGTGATGATATTCTCCTATCATCGCCCTCAACCATGACAAACTAGTAGTTCAATTTCCTACTTTTATTGTGACTTAATGATGACTGCTTCATACAATTTACCTTATTTAAACTTCAGGGCAATTGTGGTAGATGATAATATTCTTACTATTATTTCTGATTCACTTTTAAGGCACTGGGTAGAACCCTGAAGCTGGCTATGGCTATAAGATTTGCTTTAGCTAATGAAACAAGAGCAAAAGCAATGGGAATCAGTTCCATGTGGGATCATTTGAGGGCTGACATATAAGCCCCTATCTCCCCTTTATTGAATAAACAAACCTGTTCCAGATGGTGGAAACTGGGTCCCCGAATGAAGATGATATAGAGCAGAGACCACCATCAAACCATGAAGAACAGTGGAATTAATCACTTAATGAAAAGTCTTTTAAGCCACTGAGATATTAGGGTTGTTACAGCAGCAGAACGTAGGCCATTCCTACTGATTCAGTACCCTTTGAGTTAATCCTCTTTTAACCAGGAGATTAAGTGAAGCTCAGACAGGTTAAATGATTTGTTCAAGGACACAAGTTGAAAGGTGGCAGAGGCAGGATTAGAATTTAGTTCTGGTTCCAGGGTTCTTAAAAGTTTTCAATTCAATAACTACCCCTCTACTTCTTCCCAATTCACTCACCACCTAATTCCACTCAACAGCAACATGTATTGAGGACTTATGATGGACCAGGGGCCACTGCAAAGAAATGTCTTCCAGGATAGTATTTTTTTTCCCAGTAAAATGTCTTTTTGGATTTTAATTCAAACTTTGCGGAATGAATATAATTCTTCATACGTTTCCATCTAATTTTTATATGGGAAAATTGTATGCTCTCAAAACACAATAATAACATTTTTAAACAAAACAATAAGCAGGAAATCTCGAGATTACATTTTAAATACAATCAGTAGAAGGCTGGAACCACGTGTGGACATGAAAATGTTGACTGAGGTCAACAGAGGTGATGCAAGCCTGAAGGGCAGTGGTGGTATGAAGGATGTGTAAGCTGTTTTTAGTCACCATGTTAATTGTTCAGTGTTCAGGAAGTGACTTTTTTGGTGTGTTTTATATCTTCAGGTATTAGTTTGTTACTTATCTCAGAGATAAGGCTAGCCTAAGGAGCTAGGCTGGCCCAAGTCTGTTGGGCCAATAAGATATGAGGAGTGAGGTACCAAGGTTTCTGAAGATGGGTGCCCGTCTTCCTCCTCCTGTAGACACCATCTTATCTGGCCGGGATGCCCAACACTGCCAGAGTGCTCCAGGGCTCAGGCTAGGGCTGCACACAGGAAGACTTTTCCAGAACCAGGAAAAGAGAGAAACTCCCTCCGTAATGGCTGCCGTGGTGGTGGTGGTGAATCAACCAACCGTCTCTGTAACCTTCGGACTTCCTCCTCTCGGAGATAAGCAACACCCAGTTGTTTTAAGCTGACGGTGTTCAGGCTTGAATGTGCTTATCCCCAGGGTTTGCGGAGACTTATTTTATTTTAGAGAGAGCACATGTGTGAGCACAAATAGGGGAGGGGAAGGAGTCGAGGGGGAGAGAGAATCTCAAGCAGACTCCATGCTGAATGGGGAGCCTGACATGGGGCTCAATCTTACAACTCTGAGATCATGACCTGAGCTGAAATCAAGACTGAGATGCTTAACCGACTGAGCCACCCAGATGCCCTTATGGAGACTCTCAATGAATCCAAAGGCACGAATGTTTCTAAGTGAAGCAACATCCAGATCATCAATGGCCCCAAGTTCCCCTTCCCAAAACCGATCAGACTGCAAGCCAACCCACCTTCTCAGCTGCCCAGCCCATACTATACACCTGCCTGCCTCATCCCAAGGAGCACTGCCCAGGGGGTGTGTAAGCCTCTAGGACTCCAAACAACACAAAACATCAAAATATTGGTTTCAAGGAAGTTGTCTAATGAATAATAAAGCTCCTTAAGCCCCCAGACTTGTCTGTCCTTCCGGGACTTACACATCTTTCTGTTAAATATGAACCTTGACTTTAAAAACAGGGTATTCTGGCCCATGCTGGGCTCCCCTAAATTCTGAACATTCAAAGCTGTAGAGGTTAGTGGCCCTGATTTGTTTCACTGGAATAGTTTATAGGATCATCAACATTTTGAGTCCCCTAGAAAAAAATTCCCAGGGGTAAAATATACGTGATTTCTTTTAGATTCTATGTGCTTTGTACAATAAAGTGGTGAAACCTACTTTATCTAGGCATATTGCAACATATTTCAACTACAATCTCCATCTTGCCTCATCTTACAAAATATGTACTATTATTTTTTTCTCCCACAAATAATGACATTGTAAAGTTACCATAAAATTATTTTAGACATTAGCTTTATAATGCACACAGAAGTATGGTTTATCAAAATTCTTTTACGGGAACACAAACAAAAATATTTGAAGATGATCAGGAATAATCCTGGCCAGCCCACGCCCTAATTCCTGGTGGCTGAGCTATATGAACTAAGCATGGGGTACAAATCCTGGGGGAGAAAAGACTTCAGACAACGGCAAAGTCACACGTGCCTGGGGTGAGAGCCAAACGGGCAGTCAGTCAGGCTCCACACCCCCTTCCTCTCAGCTCTCAGGGGCCTCAAAAGCAAAGCTGCTACAAGACAGTATTTGAAAAGGGATTTTCTGGCCCAATGGGTCAACTCAAAAGATTCCCTTTCACCCAAGTAAAAGAGCTGTGGCCCTTCCTTCACCTCCACATAAGTATGGGTACACATTTGTGTATACACACACACACACACACACACACACACAGGCATGCGAGGGACGTATTCACCGTAAATTACTTGGGACTAATTCAGTGAATAATTATCTTCTTGAACAGTTTCCACTATTACCAAAAACTCTTCTTCAAGAGACGATTGTTCTCGACCTCGAGCAGTATTTCAGCATGCACTATATCCAGCTCTTTCCAAAGTTACCTGAAGGGCTACATACTGGCAAAACTATTATGTTAATAATGCTCACATATTTAACCAAGTGTCCCCTAAAACATGATGTGATGTGCAAGGCTGGGTAACAGGCAGGAAAGGAATGATTTCCCAGAAAAGACCTAGACTCATACTATTTCACTCATTTGAGAAAGATCCTTAAGCCCCCTCTGTGGGTAAGGCCCTACACTGGGCATGAGCCCTGTACCGTTACCAAAGTGCTTCTCAAACTCTGATGAATGTCCAATCACCCAGGATGTTGCTCAAAACTCAGATATACCTAGACCTCAGATCAGAATCGTCAGCAGTGCAGAACAGAGCCCCTGTATTTTTAACAAGTTGCCCAGACCAAGTCTGTTGCTCACTGAAGTCTGAGGACCACCATTCGGAAAAGCCTAGCAAAGTGGTTCTCAAACACCTGATTCATACAGACTACGGAAAATTTTGTTTTAAAGATTTTATTTATTTGACAGAGACAGAGAGAGAGCACAAGCAGGGGGGGAGGTAGGCAGAGGGAGAAGCAGACTCCCTGCTGAGCAGGGAGCCTAATGTGGGATTCAATCCCAGGACGCTGAGATCATGACCTGAGCCAAGGCAGACGCTAAACCAACTGAGCCACCCAGGTGCTCCTTTATGGAGAATTTTAAAATACAGATTCTAAAGCCCACAAGAATTCCTGTATCACTTATAGGACTCTTGGCGGCAAGTGGCAGAGACCCAGCACAGACTGGCTGGAGAAAAAAGAAAAAGCAATTTTTTGGTTCATGTTACTGAAAAGCTCAGGGGTTGTTCTGATTTCCAGTTGCCCAAAGAATTTATCAAGAACCAATCATTTCCAATGTCATTTCTATTTCACCCTTTGGGCAAATGTGGCCCCTGTAGCATTAGGTTCATGCCCCACAACTAGCACCCTGGGAGAAAGAAAGCACCTCTTTCCTGGCAACTCTAGCAAGAGACATGTATAAATTCTGAACAGACTGACAGGGCTCATGAGCCCTTTCCCAAGCGAATCACTGGGGCAGAGAGGAGCGGAACAATTGGAGAGCCCCACGACTGTGCCCATTCTATATCCAAACCTCTTGGACCAGAATGTTTCCCAAGGTGGGTAGGTGGGCGGGGGCTTTTTTTAAAAAAAAAGCTGTTTTGTTCCAGTTTCTAAAAGTTCTTTTCCGAAAATGTGCAAAATACATACACATATAAAGAGAAAAATGAAAAAAATCTGCAAATACCCGAACTACTGAAGTTTTTAGAATCTGTAAACTCAAAATTGTGCATATAAGCACTGATTTGTTGAGTAGAAACCTATTCTGTATGACGGAGCATTTCATTAAGGCTGAGTCTTCAATAACAATACCCCCAAACTGAAAAAAGACAAATATTTTAGACATTTTTATGACTGTTCAGCCAATATGGGTTTGCCCTTTTCCCCTGAATTTCTTCTTGCTTTGAATCCCTACAGAAGGCTGTGGGTGTCTGCGAAGAACAATGATATTCTCTCAATTACTGTGTAATTATTGAAATCAGAAAGTGCCAGTGCGATAATCCTGCCAGCTAACGTACAGTTATCTATTGTATAACTTATAATTTCCAACTTATAAGATAGTTACCTCCTTCTATTCTCCAGGGCAGGGCTTGTGTCTGATTCACTGCTACCCCCTGCCTCCCCCCAGGCCTAGAGTAAGGAGTGTCGCACACAAAGCCGTGCTCAGTGAATGAATGAACTGGATGACCGAGGAGCAATTCTCAAAAGGAAAACACAAAAGAACTGTGAGTGGTTGCTGGGCCAAACCAGCAGCCGATATCCACTACACCTGCCCAAACAGACACTCCAGGAGCAAAGCCAGAGAATCCCAGCTGTTCCCAAGACTCCGGAAGAGGTGCCAATGCCCAGCCCAGGTTCAGAGCCTCACTGTCCAGGGAATGGGTGTGATCCGACGAGAAAGCTGTTTTTCAGATCTTTCGCAAGAGGAGAAACTTGAGGAAGGTGAATGTTCCTGCACTCCCACGCGGCACTGCGGGTGGGGGTGGGGGCAGTCAGGCCTGGGGCCTGCTCTCATATTGCTCACAGCCTAGGAGGTGGCAGATGTGCCTACAGGGAGCAGTGGGCTGCCTGGCACAGGGAAGAGGGCCCTGCACCAGCCGCCGCACCAGCCACCGTGAAGGAGGTGAGGCAGGTCCCAGCATGACCCTCACCATCAGGTCACACTCAGGGGCTGAGATCAGGAGCCAGAGCTGCACTGCACGCAGACACCTGGGAGTGATGTGGGAAACAAAGGCAGAAGAGAAATTATTAAATTTCCTTATTCCCTACAGCCCACTGACAAGTCCTTGAAACCAGAAGAGGGACCTTCTTCTAGGGACCCAGGTGCCTCAATGCTGACACTTGGCTAAGGACAAAAGGCCATCTTAGCCCGACCCCAACAAGCCTGTGAGTCTACTTTAACATATAAAAATTTCTTTGGGGGCGCCTGGGTGGCTCAGTGGGTTAAGCCGCTGCCTTCGGCTCAGGTCATGATCTCAGGGTCCTGGGATCGAGTCCCATATTGGGCTCTCTGCTCAGCGGGGAGCCTGCTTCCCTCTCTCTCTGCCTGCCTCTCCGTCTACTTGTGATCTCTCTCTGTCAAATAAATAAATAAATAAAATCTTTAAAAAAAAAAAATTCCTTTGGAAACTTCCTTTATCTCTACCCCCCAAGATACATGTTAGTAATTATCCCCCAAGTATATGACCCACCGATACACATCTGAAGGGTCTCATGACTGGGTTTTTACTCAACAGTAATAAACGACCTTTCCTAACAATAGCTGGCCCCTTCAGGATCCTGGAAGCCTTGTTTCCAAAATACTTGGGAGGTTTATGCTCTCCTTGACCCCCTCCCAACTTGAAAGTATATAATGGGCCACTCCTCACGACCCCAGTGCAGCTCTTTCTGCCCATGGACCCTGTCCCTGTGCTTTAATAAAACCACCTTTTTGCACCAAAGACATCTCAAGAATTCTTTCTTGGCCACTGGCTTCAAACCCTAACATTTCCTACATCAGGATCACTTGAATTTCTACAATAACCCCAAACCGTAGACAACACACATACATTCAATGAATGAGTCCTGTTGGCTGGTTCTTCTTTTTGGGTTGTTTTTTTTTTTAAATTTTATTTATTTACTTGACACAGAGAGAGAGATCACAAGTAGGCAGAGAGGCAGGCAGAGAGAGAGGGGGAAGAAGGCTCCCCGCTGAGCAGAGAGCCCGATGTCGATCCCAGGACCCTGGGATCATGACTTGAGCCGAAGGCAGCGGCTTAACCCACTGAGCCACCCAGGTTCCCCCGGCTCTTCTTTCTATTCTGCAGAAAGAAGTTATGCACTCGGCCAAGATCACAGAGCTAGCAGGTGGTGGAGCTGGGATCAATTCCAGACTCTATTCCCAAGCCCTAGCTTGAACTACAGAGCACTATCCAAGAGGAAAGATGCGGATGATGTTAAACAGTACTTCCTGAGTGCCTAAGATGCATCAGGCTCAAACTAAATCCTTTACGTACACTTATTTAATGCATTGAATGGCCCCTTCAGGTAGAAACCTCCATCATCCACATTTTACAGGTGACAAAACTGAGAGGTAAAGTGATAACTCCAGGGTCACACAGCTAGCAAGCAGCTGAGCTTTGAATCCAGCCACTGGACCCCGTTTTTAACCAGCACATGTTGATGCCATATACGGAAGAAGAGGAATGATGCCCTAGGCCAGGAGGTCAAAGAAAGTCCTTATTTTATGAGATATGTGTGTGTCATGCCTACTGCCTCGCCAGAGCTCAATGGATGAGAGGTAGCCAAGTGACCAAAGCTGGGCCAATCAGACCCCTGTCTCGGGGCCCTGGGCCTGTGGATCATGAGGCCAGCAGAAAATGCCTGTCCCAAGCTCCAGGAGGCATCTCAGAATTCATTTAGGTTTGGACATGGGCTTCTGTCATTTTCAACCCAGAGAACCTAGGCTAAGAACTTCCTACCTGGATCCCTCTCTGCCCTCATCTACTATCATTCTTCCCTTCCCTTCCCTTCCCTTCCCTTCCCTCATAGCCCTCTGGCCACCATGGCCTCCTTGTAGTTCTTGGAACATGCTCTACAAGCTCCTGCCTCAGGGCCTTTGCATTTGCTATGCTGTCTGGAATGCTCTTTCCCCAATGTTTCCACAGCTGGCTCCTTAGATTCAGGTCTTGATCAGAGTCACCTCTCTGGAGGTCAGCCCTGATCACCTCCGCCACTCTCCAGTCTTTCCCCCGGTCTGTTTTCTTCACAGTACATCTCACTACTTAACATGACATTATTTGTTTGTTTAGGCTCCAGTTCCCCTCCAGAATGTCAGTGCCAAAAGTATGGGGACTGTGCCTGTCCTGGGCCCTGCTGCGGCCCGGGCACTTGGGTGCCGTGTTGTAGGTGTTCAGGAAATACCTAAGTGATGATATCTGCCCCACACACTTCAGTACATCTCCTGCGCCCTTTATCCCCACCCTCTGAAACACGGAAAGGGGGGGGACAGAGAGAGAAACAATGACTCATATTTATCTGAGTGTTTACTATGTGGCAGCCACAGTTCTAAGCACGTTGCATGGATCATTTGATCCTCAGGAAAACGAAGGGCAGAAGCTACTATTACTCCATTATACAGAAGCTGAGGCACAGAGAGGGGTTCAGTTACTTGCCCAAGGACACCCAGCCAAGACAAGGCAAAGCTGAGCGGTGAAGCTGGCAGCTGCATGTCAGGCCTCATGCCATGCAGGTGGGCAAGCAGTTCCACAGATCCAGCAGCTCTGAGGCTGTCCTCCTTCTGTCCTATGCTAGCTTCCTGCTGAGCTCCCCACAACCAAGGCCCCAGAATGCTCCCCCCTGCTGCCTGTCCTCAAGTTTTGTCACCTGATGCCAGCTTTTCCCTTGGTTTAACCCAGCCATGGCGACAGAGGAGTCTTTCATTGACGTCACACAGTGGCCACCGTGGACTTCTTCTGAAGAGTACCCACAAAAACCGGGCCCCCATCAAGGGGGGCCCTGCAGGCTAAATCGTCTGAGGGCACCCACACCTGCCTGTGACCTCTACTGGCATTTAACCCTGTCACAGAAGTCCTGGCTGGGCCAGTGAGGCGGGGAACAGACCTAACCCAAGCCAGGACAGCCCAGGGGCAATCACAGGGACTAACGCCAAACAAAAGGAAGGTCTGCCGAGGAGCTGCAGGAAAAGCCTGAAAATACATTAGCAATAAAGACACCAGTCACTGACTCAGTCTACCCTTTTCCCAAACAGATTCTGCCTCATTCAAGTGGTGAGGTGTTAAGCGAGGTCTGTGCTCCAGGCTCCTCACTATGGATGGCGATGTCACCAAACTCCGACACCTAGATATTGCCCGGGACTGAGAGGTAAACACTCCAACATGCAGACAGGGGCCGGGCTGGTACTGAGCTTTTCAGGCTGGTCGGAGAGGATGGATTGTTCAATCAATACTACCAGAGACAACTGGTTAACTATTGGCAGGGGGCACGTTTAAGATCCATATCCCACACCTAACACCAGAGGGGGAAAAAAAAAAAATCCAGGTTTGGATATAAATAATGAAGCTCTACATTCGACTCTTGACCTCGGGGCTGGGAGTTCGAGCACCACAATAGGTGCAGAAATAACTTAAAATCTTTTTTAATTTTTTAAATTTACTTTATTTATTTTATTTACTCTAAAGATAAAGTAACTAGGAACAAAACATAGTGTTTATCTCATCTTAAAGGCCAAAGCACAAAAGCAAACAACAACATCAACCAAAAAAAAAAAACCAACAAAATTCAAAGGTAAACAACTCACTAGGGATGTAAACCTGCATCCTATAACACATGATTTCTACCTTTAGTAATATAAAGATCCCCTACAAACCAGTAAGAAATTAAAAGCTACCCCCTAGAAACCCGGAAAACTAACAAGGAAATGCCGATGGCTCAGAAACAGGCAAGTCTGCGAGGAATAATAACGCAAGTCCTTAAACATACTTTTACACTTTGTTCCAGTAATTGCGACCCCAGGACTTTGTCCTAACAAAAATCTAAGAAGCAAACAAAGATTTTATGTGCTCAGAGTCATAATAAGGAAAGGTGGAAATGAACAGAATGTCCAGGGCACTGCCAGGATGGAACATCAAGAAGTCATTAAAAAGAATGTGGCCGGGGTACCTGGTGGCTCAGTGGCTTACACAACTATCTTCGGCTCAGGTCATGATCTTGGGGTCCTGGGTTTGAGCCCCGCACTTGGTTCCCTGCTCAGCCTGCTTCTCTCTCTGCCTCTCCCCACCTTCTCATGTCCTTTTTTTCAAATGAACAAAATCTTTAAAAAAAAAAAAAAAGAAAAGAAAAAAAGAAAGAAAGAATGTGGTGGACCTTGACCTTGACCCAAAGCTGCGGTAGGCTCTCCAAGGCAGATCCTTAAAGGACAATGTAGTCTGCAGAACAACTTACCTAGAGAGTATGTTTCTAGAACAATTATACATGCGTGTACCAGAAATAGCTAATATGAGAGTACTTACCACATGCCAGGCACCTCTCTAACTTTTACATATATTAACATGATGAATCCTTACAGGCCAAGAGGTTAAGGCCATCACCATTTCACAGATGGGGAAAATGAGACACAGGATGATTAAGGCCCAACTCAGTTCATAACAAAACTGGGGTTTGAACCCATGCACTGTGGCCCCAGAGCCCAGGCTCTTAAACACCATCTACTACACACACAGCAAGAAGGGCACACTTAGTGTCACTCCAGGCAGGTGCCAGGGTCACCAGGGGAAAAAGGAACTGCCATGCTTTGCTTTACATATTGCTCTGCTGCTTGAAACGTTTACAATCAGCATGTGGCTTCTGTAAGTTTTAAATCAATAAAAAAAACGATCAATATTAAATTTCTGCCACATGACCTAAATGCAAGAAAGAGCAGGAGAGGACCAGCAGCTCTCAGTAAAGCTGAGCAGCGAGCAGGGCCAAAGTGCACCACCTTTCACCCACCCCACATGGAGACAGAGGTGGGGGACACCCCTCTCTCCCAGAGGACACCCTGTAAAGCCATGTGGCTGGCTCAGGTATCCCATGGGTCACACCCACACAGGGAGTGAGCTCCCTTTACACGTGGATCCCTGGAGGAAGAGATAAGAAGGGTTTGATGGACAAGGAGACTTTCTGCCCAATCAGTTAAGCAGGCTCGGGGCTCAAAGTCCGAGGGCCTACAAACACCTTATCTGGCCCACGCCTAAAGTTACCTATGTGTCAGCACCCAGAAAGTCCGTTTTCTGCCCTGTAATAAATACTGTAATAAAAGGCACATCAGGATCTAGGTTAGTGGGGACTGTGGAAGGGCCACCTCTGTGGACTTGAGCCCTTCCTGACTTCATCATTGTAGGACACAGACATCAGCTCCTCCTGGGAACGGGCTGTGTCAGCATCATGAATTAACAGCTGTGTCTGGACTGAGAGAGAGGGGAGCAAGGTCAGAATGCTGGTTGGGCTATCCAGGTTCCAACCCAGCCTTGACTCGCCCAATGACAAGGACCAAGATTTTAGTCTCCTTGGGCCTCAGTTTCCTCATCTGTAAAATGGGGAATAAGAGTGCACCATAAAGAGGGTCAAAAGAGACGTGTGTGAGTAGGACACCTCAGCCCATGTTCAAGGGGGCCAGGGACGGTCATTACTACCATCCTCCCAAACCTGCAGACCGAAGCCTCCAATCTCTCACCCCACTCACCACCCGCTGACTGATCCCGTAGCAAGATGTCAGGCATGCACTTGTCTCGAGCGCGGATGCCAGCACTGGGGTCGGGTACCACCCCTCCCCTCCCTCTGATAACACCTGCCTCCCTCCTCCTCCCACGATCACCCCCTCCATCAAGCTTCCAAGGCAACAAGAGGCAATGTCGGCGAGAACACTCAGAATAAAAGCAGAACCCTCTACCAGGCTCCCGCTCCTGCCCACCCTTCCACCCCCTTCCGAGACACACCACCCACATGGGCTACTCGCCCATTCCTCCACACACCTAACTCACTCCCGCCTCAGCACCTCCGCGCTGGTTGTTCTTCACGCCAGCACGCCTCTTGCCCCAGATTTCTCGGAAGGCTGGCACCTCTGTCCTGCCAGGGCGAAGCTCGCCCCCGAGCTCCCCCGCTATCCAGCCTCCCACAGCCCCCTCCACCTTCCAGGGTGCCTCTCATCGTTCTGCTTTAATCACTTCATAGCACTACTCATCCCCACCTGAAACAGCGGATTCATCTGTTTACTACTCTCTCTTCTGTGACCTTCAATGTGAACCTACACTCCAGGAGGACAGGCCTTCCCAGGCTCTGACCCCAGCCTTCAGGAGGCCTGCAATGCTCAGTAAGTATCTGCCAAAGGAACAAGTCAGGGACTGGATGAATTAATGAATTCGACATCATTCTGGATCAACTCTTCCCCCCCCCCCAGAGGGAGTAAATGTGTTGTAATCTCCAGAAGAAAAGAAAGCCCTTAGGTAGCGCGCAACAGAATGCCTAACTGATCCCAAGGCATCCGATGATTTCATGCGTGCTCGTGCTCCAAAGAATTTATGACCCAGACAACACTGCCTGGGGTCACGGCTTGCCCCTGGCGAGGCTACTAGGAGAGCCCCTCCAATGGAGCAGAGCCCTTTTTTGTTCTTTTGTCTAGGAATGGAGTTTCCGATCACAAGAAATTCAGATGCTCAAAAACCCAAGCATAAGGGTTTAATCCCCTGGCGTGAAGCAAGAACTCTCTAGAGGCTGTAGGTCTGATAATATGTGGCCAGTGAAAGAGAACAAAAATGGAAATGTCAACAGCAGCCTGGAGTCATCTCTCCCTGGTGACATAGGGTGACACACACCGGCTCCACCTGGCCAAAGGTAAGGCCCGCAGCACCTGTGCCTAAACAATGAGGTATCTGTGACGGTTCGTCTGTTTATCCCCAAACCAAGAGGAGGCTTGCCAACAGCGGAGACCGGTACACATCGAATGAATGAACGCGAAAACAAAGACGACTTGAATCACCAAAGGGAAAAACTGCAGACCAGAAGCCACCAGCCCAGTTGTTCGATACTAATTTCTAATGTAAACAAAAGTTCAAAAGAGTCGATACCCTCAGGATACCTGAATAATAGATGAGGGAGGTTTCTCTCTGGAGAAATATTCCTAATAAAAATGCTAATAAATGAAGAGGAGGACAGAACTACAAATGTCACAATTTTTGCAAACCCCAAGTGATATCATGGGTCTAGGAAATGGTTATTTCCAGCCAGTAACTCTACAGAACATGACAGAGAGAGATCATGGGCTTTGCCCACCTGCTGACAGAACACGCAACAGCAGCCTGGAGAATTCACTGCCATCCCCGCCTCTCTCTCTCTCTCTCTCTCACACACACACACACACACACACACCCAGGCATCCCTATTGTTAGTTATTTTAATCAGGACCATAATATTGTCATTGTGCCCTTAAAAAAAATTCTTATCTTTCATAGATAAAAAACAAACTATTTGGGCACTTGGGTGGCTCAGTGGGTTAAGCCGCTGCCTTCGGCTCCGGTCATGATCTCAGGGTCCTGGGATCCAGCCCCGTGATGGGCTCTCTGCTCAGCGGGAAGCCTGCTTCCCTTCCTCTCTCTCTGCCTGCCTCTCTGCCTACTTGTGATCTCTCTCTGTCAAATAAATAAATAAAATCTTTAAAAAAAAAAAAAAAACCTATTTAACTTTAAAATCATCCCATGGGGGCAGATGGTGGCCCTTACAAATAAAACCAGAGTAGTCTTAGGTAAACTGAAACTATTTACTTTCTTCACAAGGTGTCTAGAGGCAATTAAAGAGAAAGCTTGACTCAGAGAAGTGGCTTGTGAGTACTGTCACTGTCAACAGCTGACGATCAGATGGCATCTTTCTCTTGGGGCTTCAAGTCAGTGTGGGTAAAGCTAGAGTCCTCATTGTGGCCCCCACGGCCACACACAATCGACCGGCCCCTCTCATTCCCCTCCACCTTTCTTCCCTCCCCCTCACCCGCTCCCTGTACTTATTTTGCCCCAAATGCTCTTCCCTCAGATACCCACACAACTCCCGCACTCCCCTTCCTCACCTCTGCTCTAATGTCATCTCCTGAAAGAGGCCTGCCCTGACCCACCGCTCTCTACAACAGCATCACATGTCTTCAAAAATTAGAGACCACCCCATGCTGCTTATTGTGTGTACCCTCCTTTACTGTTTTTCACACCCATTCTCTCTTTTGGACTTACTATATACACTTTGTTTCTTTACTATCTTCCCTTTCACAATGTAAGCCCCATGAGGACCTTCATTTGTTTTGTCCGTTACTGACTTTCCAACTCCCAGAACAGTGCAGGAACAAAACAGGTGCTCAAGAAGTATTTGTGTAATAAATCAAAGAATCAAAAGGGGCATCATCTTGAGGTACCATCCTGGTTGTCTGGCAGCTCCTCTTTAGGGAACACTTCGAACTAGTAAAGCTGCTGGCTGCCTAATCCAACAGTGAATCTCTCCTTTTATCTTAGCAGGTTTTCTTAGCCTAGAACAAGTCCTGTGAAATAAAGACTATACTTCCCAGACCCCTTGCAACTATAAATGGTACTAGGACTAAGTACTGAGCAAGAATCTGAATGTAGAAAATGTGTGTGCTCCTTCCATTAAGTCTTTTAGACTCTTTAGAGACAGGGGTGCCCAAGTTCATCCCTTTTTCCCAGCTTGCTGGGATGCCATGGCTGGAGCCTGAGCAGCCATCTTGAATCATGAGGCAGGAGGACAAGGATGATGGATCAAAGTGGTAGAAGAAGCCCGGGTCCAAGATAAGAATGCAGTACTGGGCTCCTTTATGTGACAGAGAACTAAACTTCTATCTTGCTTAGGCCACTGTCCTTTTGTTTTATATGCAGTTTTCTATTTTATGCAGTTGAACCTACCGGGATCAAAAAGCTCTGCAGAGTGAGTGAACAGGTCCTACATCTACATCCATGTATAACAACGCCCACAAACTGAGGACCATTCCAAAGAAGAGAGAATCACTGTGAGCTGTGGATACACAAAAAGCTATCATGGAGCTGGGGAGAGGGCAAACAGGGGAGAAGGAACAACCAAGGAAAGGATGACATGAGAATCCCAAAATGTACAGTTAGGTTAAACAGGCTGCCTCAGGGTCCATAACCAGAATACAGCTGACCTGGAAACGACGCAGATTGGAACTACGCAGGTCCACGTAGTCCATACAGTACTATAAATGCGTTTTCTCTTCCTCGTGATTTTCTCAATAACATTTTCTTTTCTTCGGCTTAGTTTAAGAATACAGTACATAATACATATCACATATAAAACATGTGTTAATCATGTTAATCATAGCAGTACTATGCTGCCAGTAAGGCTTCTAACCAATAGTACACAATTAGTAGTTAAATTTCTGGGGAGTGAAAAGTTATACATGGATTTTTCAACTACATGGTAAGTATGCACCCCTAACCCCCACCTAGTTCCAGGATCGAGCGTACATAAAAAACACCTACAGATCAGTACTAAAAAGTAGCCATAAGTGATGACCAAGCTACATCTCGAAGAAGAGTAAAAGATATTCTGTCTTATTAGTCTTCACAGAAGCACAACTGAAACCACAGAATCTCATTTTGTATCTGGCAAAAAATAAAAAAACGCTTTACCAAACCGAGCCCTTGGCGACAAGGTTTAGAGAACAGTCTGACAATATTTGGCAAAGTCAAAGATGATCACATCCTACAACCCATCAATCTGGTCCCCAGTACACCCCCAAAGAAATTCTCATCGATGCCTACTAGGAAATATGTGGAACAACATTCACAGTAGCCCATGAATAGCAAAAAATCTAGAAACTAGTGAAACGCTCATTGGCATGCAAATAACAAACACAAAAAATGTGGCATATTCAGCCAGTGAAATATCACACAGCAGTAAAAAACAGAATGAACTACAGCTATCTGAAAACAGTCTGGCTCAATCTTAGAATCACAATATTATGTGAAAAATGCAAGTCCCACAAGACTATCCATCATTTGTAGACAATATCATTAGTATAAAGTTCAAACATAATTTTTTTATAAAGATTTTATTTATTTATTTGACAGAGATCACAAGTAGGCAGAGAGACAGGCAGAGAGAGAGGAAGGGAAGCAGGCTCCCCGCCGAACAGAGAGCCTGATGCAGGGCTTGATCCCAGGACCCTGGGATCATGACCTGAGCCAAAGGCAGAGGCTTTAACCCACTGAGCCACCCAGGCGCCCCCACAATAGTTTTTAAGATAAAGAATGACAAACAACAAATTCAAGGTGCTGGTCACCACCAGGAGGGCAGGCAGGGGGTGGGATGGGAAGTACCATAACACAGGTTCATGTGTTATTGCTCCTGTTCTCATTCCTGGGCAGGCAGATATTTTATAACAGATATTTTAGGTGAACGCCAAAATGCCAGTGTATCGTGCACTAAGGATTCTGATTAATCCGCTGTTGTGTGCCTAGAGACCATCTTTTAAAAAATGGAATACATTGAGAAAGCGGTGAGGAAGCATGTTCACCAAGTGACTGACAGATGGGACCAGTGAGGGAGGACGCAGGAGTGGAGGGGATAAAGTAGTAGGTGGCTTCTGCTTCATGGTTTGTCCCGCCGTCACTTACATATTCATATCCATAAGAAACGGTTCTGGAAATAAACTCAAAAAGTATGGCGCCCTGGTTCAGCAACTCCAGAGCTAGACCGCCAGAGACCGCGTGTCGCGTGCCGACTGCACTGCTCCCCAGGAGCAGGCAGGAGGGAGGGAAGCAGGGAGGGCCCATGGCAAGTCACTTAACTTGGCGGGTCTGTTTCTGTATCTGAAAAGGGAGGCTGGTAACAGTGCCTACTTTGTGGGGCTGTGGCGAAGACAAAGTGGGTTGGTTCATAGTTCCTCTACACAAGGTAAGCCCTTAATGAGACTGGTTATTATTATTATCATTAGTCTAACTTCAAACATCTAGTAGGGAGGTATGAGCTGAGCAATTATCTAGTTAGGGGCTGCAAAGAATCAGTTTAACCCCCAGATGTGCTCCCTTCCCAGATACCTGCAGCCTTTGTAAGGGGCCTGGTGCCCGGCCTACCCCAAGCACTTCCTTAACAGACGGCAAATGAACACGTGCTGCCTTACTGCCTCCTAGACTGTCCGGACAGACACTTCTAGATGCCGCTACTGGCATGTCCATTCCTCTTTTTCTTCAATACTGACCCTTCATTTAGGGTGGTGATAAGCCCAGCTTTTTTTCTTTTTTTTTTTTAAGATTTTAATTATTTATTAGATACATACACAGAGAGAAAGCACAAGTAGGGGAGCAGCAGGCAGAGGGAGGGGGTGAAGCAGGCTCTCCGCCAAGCAGGGAGCCCAATGTGGGGCTTGATCCCAGGACCCTGGGATCATGACCTGAGCTGAAGACAGACGCTCAACTGACTGAGCCACCCAGGTGCCCCGGTGAAAAGCCCAGCTTTAAAAACTTCATTTCCAAGACTTCCCCGTAGCTAGGGGTGGCATGCCGTGGGGTTCTCTCACCAAAGCGACACAAGTAGAAGTCAGCTGAAGATTTTCAAGGAAGGTCGTAGTTTCCTGATAGAGACACTGACTCCCTTCCCTTAAGAGTTTTGCTTCTTCCTGCCTGTGACAAGGATGTGGGGCTGGAGGCAGAAGAGCCTTCCTATCACTGTGAGGTAAAGGACAGCAGCGACGCAGAGAGAGAGGAGCCCAGGACACAGGAGTAATGGTAAGTTGTGCCACCACCTTCTCCTGCTCACCTCAGCACTTCTCCTCACATGAGAAAATGAAGGCTGTGGTAGTCTCTAAAGATGGCCCCCCCAGGCCCCACCCCTTGGAACTCAAGTCCTACATCAGCCCTTCCATGCTACATGAGGGCTGACCCTGTGACTCACTTGAGCCAACGGAATGAGGCTGAAGTGAGCTGAGCCAGTTCTGAAAGAGGCCGTCAGAGGGCTCAGGAAGCCCTGGGCTGCCATGTTGTAAGTCCACAGCCAGTCTACTGGCTGGCGAGGCCACACGGAAGAAGAACAGAGACCACAGTGAGGGTGGCCCAGCCACTCCAAGGTGTCACACGAGTAAAAGAGCTTGAGGGTCCCAGCTCCATCCACCCTTTGTCTGTAGCCACCTAAGAAACCCCCATCAAGACCAGCAGGAAAGCCATCCACATAAGGCTCAGTAAACCGGGGTTCGTCATTTTAAGGCTTTATGTTTTGGGGTGCTTGTAGGAATAGAGAACTGGAAGAAACCTCTACCTTGTACACCGCTGTGCAAGCTTCACAAAGCCCAATATATTCCATAATTAAAGGACCACCTAAAAATCAAACATGCCCATTGATCCAAGATCCCCACCAAATGGGTTGGTGGATACGGATAACAAAGATCCTTAAAATGAAAACGCACAAACCTCCTCTTATTTTGTTAACAAGTACTCATTAGGCACAACTGATCTGCATTAAGGGTGATGAATCTATTAATCACTTTTATAATTAAAAAGCATTTAAAGTAGACAGTTCAAAGTTGTGCTGGACCTGGTGAGAACCCTCCAGAAAATACATCTCCGATCTGGGCCAGAGCTATCATTATGTTAATGCTACTTCATATTCATTCTCAAAGGCTGAGAGCTTAAGTTAACAAGGTGGCAAAGCAGGTTGGATGCCTGCAATCTAATTAAAGAAGTCTATCGATAAAAATAATTTGAAAAAAAAAAAAAAAAGCCACAGAAACAAAGGGAATGAGCATGAGGGATGGCCTGGCCAAATAAATTATGGTACACCCACACCACCCTGTGTTACGCAGCCATTAGAAGAGCAAATGTGGAGGCGCCTGGGTGGCTCAGTGGGTTAAAGCCTCTGCCTTAGGCTCAGGTCATGATCCCAGGGTCCTGGATCTCGTCGGGCGTCGGGCTCTCTGCTCTGCAGGGAGACTGCTGCCCCCCTCTTTCTCTGCCTGCCTCTCTGCCTAATTGTGATCTCTGTCTGTCAAATAAATAAATAAATAAAATCTTTAAAAAAAAAGGGCACAAATGTGAGTGCCACCTATGAACTTGAAGGCATTTCTACGTGGTATTGCTGCGTCAGAAAAGCCAAATGCAGGAAAATGAGGGTAATATTATCCCTTATGGGATAACATTTCTCTATATAGGATTATATAACCATGGGGGCAAATGTGGAAAGACCTATACAGTACTTGGTTGTTACTCTGAGCACAGGACTGTGGGAGGATGCGGACATGGACGTGGGGCAGAGAGGAGTCCACAAAACAGGGACAGAAAAAAGTTTAAAGGGGGCTTGGATTCCTAATTCTCACTCCCATTTAGCAATTATTCTCTATGTATTAGACATGGTGCTAACTGCGTCACCTGATCTCACTTGAACTTATTGAAGGCAGGAATTATCAATTATTCCCATTTTCCAGATAAGGAAACAGAGGCCTGGAGAAGGTAAACACTGTGCCCAGATTGTGGGCAGTGCTGGGACCTGAGCCTTATGTGCAGTGGCCTCTCAGGAGGGGCCTCAACCCAGCTCCAAAACCACTCACTTGGAGCTCGAAGGGCATGGTTCGATGCTGCAGGAGCCGCTCCGCTGACACTTTGCACATCCTTAATATAGCGGCAGGCCCAGAGGTGTGATGGTGTATGATGCAGCGGGAAGTCCGCCAGCACCTCAGTCCCTCAGTGTCTCATGCTGTCGGAAGAAATCCAAGAGGGCCACTAACCTGGATCCACGGAGCCTGGGGAAGCCCTGCCCACGGTATTTTTACAGACCCAGCCGCTGACACCAGGAGCCAGAGGATTGATGGGGTGTCAGCTACGACAGAGACTCACCGAGTTCACCATTTAATTAAAATCTGTTCAGCCCCAGGACGAGAATGATGGCCGGGTAAAGCACGGAAGACCAATAAACAGTGCCTGGCCGGTTAATTCTTATTTCCAAGGCATTCCCCGACCTTCTGCAGGAACACCACGCAGGATGTGGCAATAAGGCAGGCTTCCCATATACAGGGGGACATGTGTATGTCTGGGTGGCGTCTCCCACAAAGCCTCCCCACCTGAATGAACCCGCACACATCGTCCACACTCACCAGGGCCAAGGCCATCCATCCCCTGCCACGTGAATCCGGGCTGCCTGGGATGAGCCACCGGCAGGGCCAGGACTGAACAGACTGAAGCGGCTGACGGGCAGGAAGCCAGAGGCCTGGACGCCTCGGGCAGGCCCCATGAGGATCAAAGGGAGGGTGTGGGTATGCCACCTCCCCACAGCTGCAGGTCGGTGACACTCTAACTCAAACCCCAAGAGCGGACAGCCGTCCGTCCTCTGACAATATTGTACCTGATATCATAAATTCATTCATAAAATAATTTATCCCACACCTACCACAAGTCCCTACGCTTTTATGGAGCCTGTAGCTGGTGGGGGGGGGGGGGAAGCAAATGATAAGCAATTATGTCAAGGGCTAATAAATGCTATGAAGAAAAATAAAGCACATTTAAAGGGCTAAGAATCGTGGAGAAGGTGCTATTTAGTAAGGACAGAGGCCTCATGGAGAGGGTGACATTTGAGCAGAGACCTGAAGTGGAATCTAAGGGAAGTATTCTAGGCAGAGGGAACAGCCAGGTCAAAGACCCTGAGGGAGGAAGAGTAGGAGGAAGAGGAGGAGGCCCAAGCTGCTGGAGTACAGCCAGCAGCAGTTGAGAAGTCAGAGATAAGGCCAGAGAATTGGGGGGGGGGGGCGGGCACAGGGACAGCTGACACTGAGTACCACTGGGTGCCCAGGCTGTGAGCATTTTACATAATGAGTCGTTGGAAAGGCCTGTGGACACTGCTCCTATTTCTCGCTTCATCAGATGAGGACATGGAGGCCCAGAGAGGGAAAGGAACCCACCTGAGGCCACACAGCTCCTCTGTACCAGGGATGTCCCATAGCCCCTGGCAGATAAGTCTGCATCCCACAGGTGCTCAGCATTCACGGAATGATTCCTTCCTTGGGGGAGAAATAGCCTCCATTTTCTTCTCACTCCCTCAACACTCCACCCACCTTTCTTCACAGTTAGGAGCAGACAGGTAAACATTTCACGCCAGAGGAGGGGGTGGGGGGGCGGGAGAAAGAAAACAAAAAAGGCACCAGTCTCACTCCTGAAACCGAGAAACACATCGTTACCTTTCTCTGCTCTACAAGTTACCAGCAAACTTAGCAAACGTCACTCACCCCAGAGCCAGCCGGAGCGCACCCCGATCCCAGAGCCGGCAGGTGACCGGGAAGGTGACCTAGGGGAGCTCGCGGGCGCCGGGTCTGCTCCCGGCAAGGGGCAAGGCCACCTGCCCGCGCGCCGCCGCCGGCTCCCCCCCTCCCGCCGCGGGTGTCTGGAATGCGGAAACGGCAACCTGCCGCGCCGGCTCCCATCAGCGACTCTCCCAGCGGCCGCAAGCACTCGGCGGCCGCGAAGCGAACCGGCGCGCTCCCAAGGAGGGCCGCTTCGCCCACAGTCCCTGGGCGGAGGGAGCGGGGAGAGATCGGGGGAAGGAATCCTTACTCACCAGACACGTGGTCTGAGGAGCCTGAATGGGCTGCAGAGAAAGCTCAAAAGTAACAAAGACGGCTCGCCGGCGAGCGCCGACCCAGGAGCGGGCCACCTGTTCCCAGGGGCGAGCCAGGGCTGGATCCGTGCCCACCGCCTCCCCTGGCCCCCGGCTGGCGCCCGCCGGCTCCATTCACAAACTCACCATCCGAAGGTGGGCTCCTTTCCCTGGGCGGGCTTCCCGTCCTCTCGCTCCCTCGCTCACAGAGGCAACGCAGCTTAATGATTAAGCACCGCTGCTGGGCCCCTCCGGCCAGCTTTGCAAGCACAGCCTCATGGCTCTGCCTAATAATAACAACGGCTAGAAAACAGGAGGGCTCACCCTGCACCAGGCACCCCGTAAGCACTTGGCGGGAGTTCTCTTCCCCAGCCCTCACAGCTACCCTCTTAGTGTGTACTATTATCATTCCTATTTCACAAATGAGAAAATTCAGGAACAGAAGTCATAGGCTGGAGGTCACACTGCAAGGAAGTGGTCTGGAGCAGAGGTAACCCAGAAGAGCAAGGCTCTGGGTTTCCAGTCTTAACCACTGCACCAGATCTCCTTTGCAAGATGACAGAGGTCCCCCACTGGGCCCTGGCTGCTGCATCTGTAAAATGGGGTGAATGGGAGAGTTAGGTCAGTAGAGTGAGCACTTAGCCTAACCCACAAAAAATGCTCAACAGTCATCAGCTGTAGTTATGACATGCAGCCCTCAATCAGATTCAGCCTCAACCTTGAAAATAGGGGGTGATCATGGTCATGGTGTTTAAATCCTGGGCAGCTGAGTGGGGAAAAAAGAATAAAGATTCTTAACTGCCCTTCTCATTCACACACACAAAAAATACTGATGACCCTTGAACATGGGTTTGAACGGGGCAGGTCCACTTGCATAGCTCTTAGAGTACAGCGGTATAAACGTACTTTCTCTTTGACTTTCTCAATAGCATTTTCTTCTCCAGCTTTATTACAAAAATACAGCATATAATACAACATACAAAATATGTGAATGTGATCGGTAAGGCTTCAGGTCAATAACAGGCTATTAGGAGTTAAGTTTGGGGGGGCGTCAAAAGTTATACACAGATTTTTGACCATGAGGGGGCTGGTTCTCCTAACCCCTGAGTCATTCAAGGGTCTACTGTCCAGCGTGTATTAAGTGCTCTCTGCAGTTCTAAGCGCTGTACATACTTTCATGCACTGAATCCACCCAACAATCTAGAAGCCAGAATCACTACCAGCTTCAGGTAGTAGATACAGCCCACGTGTATCTACACTGTGACCATAAGCACAAGCAACAGGCATCCACAGGAAACAGTCTGCAAAATGGTCACTTTCACAGACTGCTGGAAGGAGAGGGCAGGCTTATTAAATGGTAACTTAATTATTCAATTAATAAGTCCCATTTGGGGCACCTGGGTGGCTCAGTGGGTTAAGCCTCTGCCTTCGGCTTGGGTCATGAACTCAGGGTCCTGGGATTGAGCCCCGCATAGCTTTGGGCTCTCTGCTCAGCAGGGAGCCTGCTTCCCGCCCCCCTCTCTCTGTCAAATAAATAAATAAAATCTTAAAAAAAAAAAGTCCCATTTGTTGGGGCACCTGGGAGGCTCAGTCAGTTAAGGGTCTGCCTTCAGCTCAGGTCGTGATCCTGGAGTCCCAGGATTCAGCCCCAAGCCCCGGCTCCGTGGGAGTCTGCGTCTCCCTCTGTCCCTCCTCCCCCTGCTCATGCTCCCTCTCTCAAATAAATAAAATCTTAAAAAAAAAAAAAGCCCCATTTGTTAATAGCAGAGGTCATACTCGTGAGCACTTATCATGTGCCAGCGACGGGGGTAAGCACTTGACCAGTCTCTTCTCCTTTTATCCATCCAGCCACCTTATGAGCCAATTCTCAGAAGGGGAAACTGAGCCTCTACGAGGAGCCCTTCGAACAGCAACTGGTCAAGGAGAAGGGAGAGCCAAGTGTTTCTGAGCAGAGCAAATGCTCTCAAACACCTGCACACTGCCCCAGACTGCTGCCTCACTATTCAGCTTGCATGTGCCTGGATTTTCAGATAAAACACTGGATTCCTCGGGTGCTTGGGTGACTCAGTCGGTTAAGCATCTGCCTTGGCCTCAGGTCATGATCCAGGGTCCTAGCATGGAGTCCCAAGTCAGGCCCCCTGCTCAGCGGGGAGCCTGCGTCCCCCTTTGCCGCACCCCCCACCCCTCCCATGCACACGCATGCTCTCTCTCTTGCAAAAGTGGATGAATAAAATCTTTAAAAAATATATACTGGATTTCTCAACAAGGCCAGCATCTCCTATGGTACTGAGACTAGGTACACCTTCTCGAAGGTGGACATGAGTAGAGAACAAAAGCGATGTCCTGATTCAGGTAACTATAAAACAAAGTGTGTAAGTACAATGACATGAAAATGTAGGAGTCTGATGCTTCTACTTTGTTTTACTAACTTCTGCAGCAGATTCAGTCATTTGCCTACCAATTCCAAACCCCTCTTCAAGTTCTTTCCTAAATATTACTCCAATTTTATTCCTATCGCCACTCTCCTCCCAACAGTCATGTGCTTCACGGAAAGATGGTTCCAGCCTCCAGCCCTGAGAGTAAATCCTGATGGGCTCTTGACTGTGATTTGCCCAGGCCTGGTCACGTGTCACAATGCTGGCCAATGAGATATGAGGGGAATCTGAGAGGCGGGGTGTCTAGGAAAGGTCTCCTCATTTGTTAGAGCTAAATGGTCAGTAACAGATGCCCTCTTTCTGTTGCTAGATATAGCCTTGTCAGGTGTGACTACAGGAGCTGTGGCAGTCACCCTGTGGCCATGAGGATGAGTCTGAGGACATGGGAGACAAACCAAGGATGGCAGAGTGGCATAACATAGAGGGCTTGCTTACAGGTATTGTGGAAGTGCTTAATTAGTCAATTCTGGTGCTGCCGATCTATGGGCTTGTTATGTGAGATCATAAATCTGACCAGGCCACTATCATCTGGGTTTCCTATTCCAGTAGGTCAGTGGTTCCCAAAATGTGCTCTTGGGCCCAGGAGCACTAGTAGCACCTGGGTACTTGACAAAAATCCAGATTCTTGGGTGCTTGGGTAACAGGCGGTTAAGCATCTGCCTTCGGCTCAGGTTGTGATCTCACAGTCCTGGGATCCAGCCCCATGTCAGAGTCCTTGCTCAGCAGGGAGTCTGCTTGTCCCTCTCCCTTGTCCCTCCCCTCTCACGTGCTTGCTCTCTCTCTCAAATAAATAATATATATATTTTTTAAATGCAGATTCTCAGGGCGCCTGGGTGGCTCAGTTGGTTAAGCAACTGCCTTCAGCTCAGGTCATGATCCTGGAGTCATGGGATCAAGTCCCGCATCCGGCTCCCTGCTCCTCTGGGAGACTGCTTCTCCCCTCTCATGTTCTCCCTCTCTCTCAAATAAATAAATAAAATCTTAAAAAAAAAAATGCAGATTCTCAAGCCAGACCTACTGAATCAGAAACTCTGGGTGGGGTATGGCAATCTGTATTTCAACAAGCACTCCCGGGGATTCTGCTGTCTGCTCAGGTCTGAGGGCAGCAAACCAATGCAGAAACACACAGTGAGTTCAGAGTGAGGCCTCTGGAGTCATACACCCTGGGTCCAAATCTTGTCACTACCATTTTCTAGCCGTGCGACGTTGGGCAAGTTATTTAAACTTAATTGTCCCATCTGCAAAAAGGGGACTAATAAGAGTATTTATCTTACAGGCTTGTTGGGAGGCTTGGGATGAGTCACTTCGTGGGAAGCGCCTAGCACAGTGCCTGGTGGAGAGACGATGTTACATAAATTACCTATTTGCTGCTGCTGTGGCTGTTGCTACTACCATTGTTTGCAACCAAAGGCAGACCAACCGACACAACTTCCTGACTGAGTACCTCCAAGGCTGGACCCAAAACTCCTTTACCTTTATTTTACACCCCGAACCCAGAACCCAGCCCAGTGCCCTGGGCTTCTAGAAATGTGAGACTGTCTGGTCAGTGCAGAGGTGTGGCACACAGTAGTGGGTACAGGCCTTTCTCCATCACTCCTTGGACTTCCTCCCATAGCCTGAGCTTCTGCAGTCCAGCAGATACCCCACGGACACCCCAGGCTGGGCGCTCTGCCAGCTACTGATCCAGAATGCCCAGAAGTTCTGCCCGGCCCCAGAGGGCTCCCCCACCATGTGAGTCATGCCAAACATCCGGCAACAGTCCAGGTGTGCCCTTCCCTCTGGGAACACTCTGTGATTTCAAAACTGGTGGCACCAAGAAACAGAAAGCCAAAGAATGACTAATGCCACCCCCAGGTAAGGTCCCGGCAGGAAGAGACAGCCTCTTGTCAGGCTTAACAGCAAGACTAAGTATGGGGCTCTGGACTTCTGTACTCACTGCTGTTGTCGCTGACACGGTTGTCACTGACAGAGCAGCGTGGGATGCAGAAAAGGGGAGGAGGTCCTGACCTCTGACTACTAACCCCTACGCCAAGAAAGCACTGGTCGATTTCTCAGGCTCTGGAAAGGAAGCTATTAAGCTGAACCTCATAAAACTGCCAATATTCAAACACTCTGGGCCCTGCAAAAAGGTGATTTCATAAGGTTCAACCTAATGCAAGCCAGGAAACTCACTCAATGCAGGGTCAAGAAGTTGGCTGCCAGCAAGAAACTAGGACGGTGGTGGCCTCAGCGCAAGGGAGGTAAGTGCCTTATTTTTGTTCTTTTGGTTCCAGGCATATGTGGGCACTTTTTGAAATTTAATGAACAAATCAATCAGCCCTGTAATACCTTCCCATCTCAAAGAAAAGACAAACTTGTACTGGATTCTAAGAGATCATCAAGCCTGTCGATTCTCTGCCCTCATCCCATGCTCCGGCCACATGGGCCTCCTTAGGAGCTCCTCAATCTCACCAGGCCCGTATCTCAGGGCCTTTGCACCAGCTGCTCCCTCTGCCTAGACAACCCCACTGCTCACTGCCTCACCTCCTATAGGCCTGTATTCGTGTCACCTCCCAGGGAGGCCACCTCTGGCCACCCTGTCTAAAACTTCAACACCTTCCCCCCTAATACTTCCTATCCCTTTTCCCTGTTTAATTTCTTCAGCTTAGTGCACTTTCCTGCACCTTCCTGAGTTCTCATTTACTCTCTGAATCCCCCCCCCCACCTTGAATGAGAGCCCCAGGAGGGGAGAAGCTTTTCTGTCGTGCTCACTACTGTCTCCCTCGTTCCTAGAAAACTGTTCGGCTCCGTGAATACCCACCAAATGCCTATGTTGAAAAATCAGACTATTTGGGGTTTGCCACTCTTGGAGCCCACATGTGCAAGTCTACACTGGTGACAGGGAACATCAAGTTAAGCTAGTGACAGTGCCTCCTCACGTCTTCTCCACACCGGACTCGCCTCAAAGCCTTTGAAAGGAGAAGACAGGACAGAATTGAAGAGGATGCTGGGGGCAGAAGGCTGAGGAAGCCAGAGGGCTGCGGGAGGAGTTCTGCCTTCCTGCCCACACGCCGAGAGTGTGGTGTACAGAAACCGGGCACTGGGGAAAAGAACGAATCAGGAGATGGAACAAATGCCAGCCTCTGGCAGGATCGGACCAGAGCGCCTGTCCCCGTCACCCATGTCTACCGACCTGGCAGGCAAACGATAAGCAGAGATCCCACTCCCACCAAATGAGGGCGTCCTCTTTTCCTGCCATTTCCACATAAGGATTTCTGCCACATGTGGATTAAGCGAGAGTCCCCCAAAAAACAAAGGCAACAGGAGCCTCTGCATATGTGGGGGAGGGTGCATATATGGTAAAGGAGTTCTAACTGCTGGCTGGCTGAGGAGTACCATCAGGTCTGAGGCACTGTCTGTCACAGCTGCATCTTGCCCCTTCTGCTGTCAAAAGTCAGAACTGAAAGGGGGCACCTTCCCGGCCTCCTGCTGCCACGCTAGAGGCAAACCAAATGTCGGCTTCTGGTTCTCTGTGGGGCCTTAACAAAGACCCATCAAAGGAAGGCTCTGTGCATCTCTGCCCTGAGGGAAGGATTGGGGGAGGATCTGAGGCCTCCTGTTGAAACACGTCTTTGGAAAAAATGTGGGAGGCCCCCCCCGCCCCCCCGCAGTCAGGTGCTGGAAGGAAACAGATCTCAGGAACTGGGAGCTCTGTAAACTGCCTCCGAGGGCCCCGAGCGGCCAGTACTCAGAGCAGCCGGGGACACATGTGGCCACTGGGACCTTCACTGGTGTCCTCAATGCTCCCGGCGCTGCTTTACGAAAGGGGTTTTCAAAGGCCTTGGGCCAAGTATTGACTCCCATATTGGAAACAGCAACAACAAGAAAGCCCCAAAACCCTGTTTTTATTATACAAGTGGACTGGGCAGAGGCAAGAAACTCTCCCGTACCTACACCTGAGCTCGAAATACACAAATACCGAGTGAAATTTGTTGTCCTTGATTCTAATTTTTCATGAAGAGATATCTCAAACACAGAAAGGTGAACAAAGCGTATAATAACCCCACAGGCGGTTTCAACAATTACTTCATCTCTTCATTCTCCCAGACACACTGTCCCCTGTCCCTTCAACTTCCAGCCTGTCCATTATATTTTGAAGCAAATACATATTATTTTGAGGCAAATACATATTATTTTGAACCTTACCAGTTCACATGTATTTCAGAATGTGGGTCTTAAAGATAAGGGTTTTTTCTTAAGCAGAACCCCAGCAGCATTATTGTACCTAAAAAAAAAAAAAAAATCAGGATTCTTTCATAATACCAAATATCCAGTTAGTTCTGGTTAATTGAAAGAAAGGGGGAAGTGCAGGTTCCAGAATCACAGAGAAACTTCACGTCCAGAGTGGTACTCAAACCTCCGGGCCCAAAGGTGCTGAGACCTGACTCAAGGCTATCCCAGAACAGGAGGACAGAGACCACAAGTGGAGTGGAGAAGCTGGAGTAGTCAGTATGGTCCAGCTTGCCCACCCCATCCATCCATCTGTCCTGCCACAAAGAGCCCGCAGAGTGAGTGTTTAAGAGCCTAGACTGTGGAGCCAATGGCTTGGGTTTGAGTCCTGCAGGGCTGGGACACTCGCAGCTTTAGGGACCTGCATTCCTCAGGACCTGTTTCCCTATATAGGCAAGGGGAGTAATAACAGTACCTACCCCATGGAGAGTGATGAGGACTAAATGAGAAATTACATGAAAGGCACGAACAGCAGTGTGTTTCACACAATGAGAGCCCGGTGATTGCTGGCTAGTATCATTACTTCAGCCAACAGACACTTTATTGAGCATCTGTGGCATACCAGGCACTGTCTAGCAGTAGGAGAGGGGAGTGGTAAAGAGGTTAAAACCCTCATGAGTCACCACCTGGGACAGGGACGGGCACCAGGCCACCACCTGGGGACACGAGCAAACTGAGCAATCTCCAGTACCTGCCTTGTGTGGGTAGGAGACCCAGATTCATCCTGCTCCTGAGAGGGGGCACCCGGAACCAGGAGAGTCATTAGAAGTGTAGAACAATGACTCTCACAGATGAAAGAAGAAACCTCTGTGGTGTCCCCTCACCCTATCCCTTCATCCAGCAATATCTCTTTGGGTTTTTTTTTAAGGTTTTTATTATTTGACAGAGAGAGAGAGAAAGAGACACAGCAAGAGGCAATACAAGCAGGGGGAGTGGGAGAGGGAGAAGCAGGCTTCCCGCTGAGCAGGGAGCCCGATGCAGGGCTCGATCCCAGAACCCTGGGACTATGACCTGAGCTGCAGGCAGACGCTCGACGACTGAGCCATCCACGTGCCCCAGCAATACCTCTTTGGATCAGAGCAAAGGGGAGATTCACCTGCTGGTAAGTGCTGCTGTTGCTGGGCTCACTAAAAGGTGCCACAAAGCTCTCACAGAGGGCCACAGCCTCAAGGGACAGTCAGTAATGGAGAGAGAAAAGAGGCTTCATGCCCAAAGAAGCAGTTTAGAATGAGATTTCAATAGGCTGGGCCCTTTCCTTGCCTCCGTCACTGTCCCTGCCCACCCTCCTCCTTAGTCCCCAAAGTCTCCTCTCTTTCCTAGGAGACAAGACCTGTCTCCACCAAACCTAGAGCCCAAAGTTAGGAATCCAAGTGTCAGTCACTCATCTCTACACCAGCACCCCAGCACCGACGTGGGCCCGAGGATCGATCCTGACAAACTCTGGGAATTCATTTTGTGTGATGTTTCCTTCCAGTGGTTTTTATTGCTCAAAACTCAGAGCCCATCCCCCTTAAACATAAGACAGCAGAGACGACAGAGATTTAAGAGAATGGTCTCTGGACCGGAGTTCAAATTCTGCCTCCATCACTTAATGAACCCTGAGCAAGTGGCCTGTCGTTGCCAGACCGCTGCTTCCTCAGGTGTACAACAGGGATAATCATGGTCCCTGCCGGCACGCACGGCACGCACGAAGCACAGTGCCAGACCCATAA
Source organism: Lutra lutra (assembly GCF_902655055.1). Lineage (NCBI taxonomy): Eukaryota > Metazoa > Chordata > Mammalia > Carnivora > Mustelidae > Lutra > Lutra lutra. The sequence continues at coordinate 45,304,146 of NC_062294.1, read as the reverse complement.
GGCACCTATGACAGACGACAGCCAGGTAGTTAGCTATACCTGCCTACAGTGAATATGCTTTTCAGCCCTCACCTATCTTTATTCACCAAGCTACAACAGGGACAGCATCTCTGATCACCATGAACTACCACTCTTGATTTCCGTCTGAGTCTCGGGCCCTATGTCCACACTGTCCAACACGTGTGGCTACTGAGCCCTTGAAATGTGGCTGGCACAAATGGAGATGGGCTGAGGGTGTAAAACACACACTGTATTATGAAGACCTCACATAAAAAAAAAGGAGTAAAACGTCTCAATAACTCTTACGCTGATTACATGCGGATGGTAATATTTTAGATGAAATAAAATACATTATTAAAATTCATTTCTTGCATTTCATTTCACTCTTGTAAATGTGGCTGTTATAAAATGTTAAGTTCTGTATATGGCCCACATTGGTGGTTCACGTAGTACTTCTAACGGACAATATTACTGCAGACTCCTGAGAGCCAGTGTCTTCTTATTTGACTTCAGATTGTCAGCATCCGGCATGGTGCCTGGCACGCACGCTAGGGAGGAAAAGAATGTTTCCTAGATGGTGGGATGAAAGATGCTCTCCACACTTCTGGTGTTAAAAGCACCCACCACTGTCTCCACGTCTAGTAAGGCCTGCCCTTCATTCGAACAACCCATAAGGCCCAAGCCATATCAAATCAAAATGGACACAATTACAGTGGCGGAAGCAGGGTGCTGTGGTAGGTGGCTCTGTAGTTGCTAGAATGTATTTTGATACTCTGACAGCCAAAAATGCTGTCCTGGTGCTCAGAAACATGCTTTCCCCTACCAGCCCAAGTCCCCTTTCCAAGCTCACCCAAACGGGACGCTCACCTTGTTCACTCTCCTTCACGCCTCAAGCACGCTCACCCTTGTTTTATTTGAGGACAGGCTCTGCGAAAGGGCCTTCAATTCTGAAACCAACATCCCAACAGAAATGGACTGCATCGTGTCTGTCAGTGGAAACGATGCCACCACCTCCCCAGACCACACAAGCCGCCACATGAATGATGTACTAAATAGAGTCCACGGCGCTCTGCTTGTCAGACAACTTGGAAAGGAAATGCTGCATCCACTCCGTAAACTTGCCTCAACCCTGCAAGGAGGGCCTGGGAAGAGCAGCAGTTTGGTGTGTGGGCAGAATCTAGAGTCTGGAATCGGCTCCTCATCTGTAAAGTGAGTCCCATACACTTAGCTACTTCACGGAAGTCTTGTGAGGATAAGCGTGAAATGCTTAGAAGAGCAACTAGTCGAGAGGAAGCATTAAGAAATGTTACGTGCTATTGCCATAATTAGCATTATTTTATAAAAATTCAAGTAGCATGAACTTGAAAAATGGGATTTCGCCTTTCTCCAACCACAAGGATCCTGTTTTGGTAGCCAACTCATTCCCACCTCTGGGCCTTTGTATTTGCTGTTCCTGGGGCCTAGAATGTTCTTCCCCCAGCTCTTGGCACAGCTGGTGCCTCTTGCTCATGCAGGCCTGCCCATACCATCCCAGTTAAAGTAACCACCCCTTCCCCGCCCCACCAGCCTGCCCTATCAACCACTCTCTAGCCCCTTACCCTGTTAATTCCTCTATGATACTTCGAGCATCGAAAATTACTTTGTTTATTGCACACCTCCTCAGCTAGAATGTAAACCCTAGGACAGTGAGGATCTTCTCTGTCTTGTTCACTGTCCAAATGCTTTCAGTCACTATGCTCTACTGCGTATGTACCAGAACGCTTACTGGACGTATCTTTGCAAAGGCAAAAGAAATCCTAGGAACAACCTAAACGCCCAGCGACAGGGGAATGGTGGTATAAAAGCATGGTCTCCTCATACTGAAGAATGTGTGTCTAGCTGTTAAAAAGAATGAGCCAAGGGTACCTCACTGGCTCAGTCAGTGGAGTATGCAACCCTTGATCTCAGAGTTGTAAGTTTGAGCCCCATGATGGGTATAGAGATTACTTAAAAATAAAGTCTTGAAAAAAAAAAAAAAAAAAAGAAGTAGTCAGATCTGTATGCAATCACTTGAAGGGATATGCCCTATTATCAATTCAAAAAAATCAAATTATACATATGTGTGGTTTGATCCTTACTCCTCCTTTACAGGGGAGCGGTGAGGAAGAAGGAAGAAAACAACAGATGCCTATATACATCCTTACAAGCACAGAAAAAGGCAAGGGAGAGCATCTACCAAACTTGCCAAGGGCAGAAAGCACATCCATTCTGGTCACTACCATTTTCTCCAATCCTGACTGCAGATACTTAATAAATACTCCTTGCCTGAGTAAATGGTTACCTTCGGGGGAGGGGATTTTAAGAGTGGAGGGCGGCACCTACTACTTTGTTTATTCATCTCTGCTTTGTTTGACATGTTACAACAAGCGCGTATATCTTTGCATAACCTTTTTAAAGCCAAATTCAACCCATTCTCACACACGTGAATCAAGTCTCTGACCACAGCAGTCCTAAGTAACAGCTGCATCAGTCTCAAAGAAAGCAGGGATGCACGAACTGGTCCTCTCGTTCTAAAAGCTAAAAACACTGTCTTCTAAAAACATAAATACATTAACTTAGATCCTGCTAGTTAAGCTGTTACCATAACCTGTGTCATTTTTCAAACCCCAATTTGAAATCTACCAGTGAAATATGTTGTACAGAAAAAAAAAGGCGCCAATTACTGCACATTCTAAATTCCATTTTTGATTTACCACCTGACAACTGCAATATCTGAAAAACAGGCTCACATTTAACTCTTAGACCATTCCACACAGACTGCTAAAAAATCATGTGCTGTTGTCACTAACAATTAAGACCAAGATTTTTTTAAAAGTCACTGCTTTGTTTCCTCAGATCAAAAAAAACACTCAGGTAAATTTGGTGGCCATCACAAATGTGACTGGGATCACGGGTTCCCATCATCAAATGAAATCACAATGACAGGTTTCTGCCAACAGACTTAAACCTACACAGGGATATAATAAATTCCCTTCCCAGACTCTTCCCCGGCATGTGCGCTGCCTCCCAAATGTCCAGGATGGCTGCCTTCCCATACAGGATATTCTAACTCACTGACACACTATAACTTTTGAGAAAGAAATGAATGACTCGCCCACACTGGTAAAAATGGGCCCCCTCAGAAACCAGGCCTTTACGCCACACATGTGGCCACTGCAGTCAGGCCAAGTCGATATTGTCTTCTCTGACCCTTAATAATGTTTTACAGGCATTAATCTCTGGTGATCTAAAAGAAACAACTCAACCTCTCAAGATGGCAGAAAAGGCCATCTCCAGTGGCCAAGGTGGACTTTTGGTGCCCACGAGATGGGAGACCATGATGGGCCAATGAAATGGTGTTTCTCTGAAATGGCAGCTCCATCCCTCTTGCCAGTCAGCTGGACCTGGGAAGGCTGGGGGAGAAGTGCAAGTCCCAAGCGTCTGGCTCAGGCAACTGGGTCACAGTTAGCCCATTTGCCCAGATGGTGACTCCTGGGTCTGGGAGGAGAAGTTTAGGTTGAACATGTTGAGTTCATGGTGCCCAAGGGACAGTCACCAGGGGACATCAAGAAAGCACAGGCTCTACATCTGGAGCTGAAGCTCAGGGGGTTAATATGGCTTTGAGACAGGGTCAAGTGCTTGCATCCCTGGGGTAGTACATAAAGCACTGGGGTGAATGTGCTGGCTTGGGGGGAGGAGTGTGGGAGAGGTAAGCAGAGGGCTGCTGACCGCAGGCCAGTACCATCTTTTCTCAGGCTCTTACACAGCACCTGTTTCAAAATTTAATCTTTGGTGAATAAAAATTGGGGGGAGGCACTAACTTCATCCCTGCTCTGTTCTGCATATAAACAGAAGCAGCAAAAGCCTATTAAGAGAAACAAGCTATGTTTATTAAGTGCTTACTATGCACCCTGCCCTGTGCTAAACGCTACAAATGAATTATCTCCTGGAATCATCAAAACAGCCCTGGCACGAAATCCTGTGACTACCATTTCACAGATGGGACACTGAGGCTGGGAGTGAATGTGTGGGGGAGCTCAGGGCTGTCATGTCACAGCCCACAGTTAGACAGTCTCTGGGCCAGATGGAGAACATTGAAGAACAATTATAATACATAAGAGCTGCTACTTAGTAGGAGATGGCTCTGGACTAGGAATACCATCTCAGCAAATCCTTACAACCCGCTGAGACTGATGTTGTCATCCCATTTTACAAACAAGGAACCTGAGGCTGCAGAAGAGAAAATCAACTAGATCAGAGGTGCCCCCGCCCCCGTGGGCCAGACCTAGACTAGAGCCAGAGCCCCACCCTCAGAGGGTCTCAGGGTCGCAGGAAAAACGCTGAATAAATGGTACCATTTATTGAATGCTCACTATGTGCCAACTGCTGCTCTAAGCACTTTACACACAATATTCTTGCTGCATCCTCAAAACTCCATGAGGTGGCTGCTATTGAAATCCCCATTTCACAGATAGGGAAACCGAGCCACGGAGAGGTGAAGCCAGTTGCCCAAGGTCACATGGCTGATAAATGGCACAGCTTAAATTTGAATCTGGGTCTCTGCCTCCCAAACCAAAGCCCCTAAAATAATTTCGATTAACCCTCCACTGAGTACTAACTATGGATTCGGCCCTTTACATGCATACCCTCAACTAACCCAATGCTGTAGATGTTAACACCTTCACCCAATTTCATGGGAGCCAACAATAGCGCAAACATGTAGTAAGTGCCTTCCATGTGCCAAACGCCTTATTCGCCATATCTCAACATCTCAACAGAATCCCCAGCAAAAGACACTCTTATTCCCATTTTACCGAAGGGGAAACTGAGGTTCGGTGCGGTTTCCCTAGATCGCAGATCCCGAGTGGCAGAGGCAGGACGCGAACCCACAGCTACCCGACTCCCACCCATGCTCTTCCATACATTGCTGGTAGCACATCTCGAAAGTTGAGCCATGCGGGCACAGGTCTGGCCAGGTCCGGAGGGCGCGAGTCCCGGCGCCGCCGCCCCCCACAACCGGTGCCCACACCCGGCCGTCCGCCGGGTCTCCAACCCGCGCTGACCCTCGGGGTCCGAGAGGACACCGATTGCCCGCCACCCTTGCGTGAGGCCGCCCCTGCACCCGAACCCACATACCTGGGCGTCCCGGCTGCCCGCCCCGCGGGCCCCACGACCGCGGCGTCCGGCTCCGCGCCGTTCGCTGGAGACGCCGCCAGCTCGGGTGGCCCGAGTGACTTCCAGGCTGCCCACTTCCAAGCCGCCTCGCGCGAAGCCTTCTGGGAACTGTAGTTTCGCCCTAGGCGGCAGCAAACTGGGGGGGGGGGGGGGGAAGCCTAGCGCGCAGGTATTGCCGGGACCAGTAGGCGCAGCCCCGCGCCGCCTTCTGGGAATGGTAGTCCACCTGTCGCCTCCGTGCCGCTCCAGTCTCCAGAGCACTTCCGCAGCCCCGAGGGGAGTGAGGGATGGAGGCGTGTCTTCTGCAGACTCCAGCCCCCTGGCCGAGCTCTTCGCTCTGCAAGAGCGGCTTTTCCCTTTCTCCCAGCCCTGTCTGCCTCCACCTTTCCTCCGGCGGACTCACCCCTTCTCTCCGCCAGGCGCGAGGTACTTACCCCGAGGGCGCGAGCCTCGGGAGAGCCGGGGACAGCGGAGCTGTGCGCTAGACCCCCAGTGGAGGGGAGCGGCAGTGGAGGGCGTCTTTGCGCGCTCGCGCACGCGCGCTCGCCGGCCAACACCGGCCTAAATGCCGCGGGCCCCCGCGGGGGAGGCTTTTTTTTTCCCTTTCGAACGCGCGCGCGCGCGCAGAAGCGCGCGCTGAGCTTCTTCCTACCGGGCGCGCGCGAGTGCGCACGCGCGCTCACTCCCTTCGCCTGGGTTTGTCTACTGCGCGCGGGGTTGGAGGGTAACCGCTCCGCCCGCGGAGTCTTCCCGCAGCATCCCCAAGGTCGCTACCCAGGCGCTCTTTGTAGGTCTGCTGGTTCACATAGGAGCTCCCGGGTATATCCACACACGCTGTACCCGTCCCTTGTCGGGAGTCCTGTCGTCGCAGGTAATAGGCATGGATGGCTCCAGCCTTGAACAGGCGGTCACGCCCTCCTTCCTACCCACGCCGAGGGCCGGGACGCCCGAGCGTGTTAGGAACTCGGGTGTGCTGGCCTCTCGCCGGCCGAGGCATCTCCAGAGCTCTTTCCTCCATGGGAGCCTCAGGACCACCATCCAGAGGGCTGCCCTGGAGGCCCTGTGAGCCACCTTTCAGTCGTTGATCAGGCATTCTGAGGGTGCCTGGTGCTTGTTGAGTACCTACTGCCTGGGAATTTTGTTCAAATTTAGTTCACCTGCAGAAATAATCAAGAATCCGACCCTTAAAAAAAAAAAAAATGGATGTTACCACTTCAACTCCATAGGGGTTACCGAGGGGATTGCTGAAGCTCAAAGGCCCTCAAGCAAGAAAACCCAGTCAATAACATTGTTTCCTCCAAGAAGATGCTCAGTAAGACTTGAAACTGGGAAGCATATAGTCTTCCTGGGAGAGGGCAGAGGGTCATTCATTTGCTCATTCATTCAACAGAACTGTATTAAGCCTGTACTTCATGCCAGGTTGGGTGATTGTGGGACAGTGGAAAGTTAAGACAGGGTTCCTACCTGAGGGAGCTAAGTCCAGTGGGGGGGTATCAGACCATCACCAGAGAGAGAAAATCTAAAGCAAGACTATCCAACACAATTACAATGCAACCACTTTCTATAATGCCATTTTAATTATTACATTAAAAAATTAAAGGAATGGGAAAAATTAATTTTAATATTTTATTTAACCCACTATATCCAAAATAAGTTATGCTTAATGAGAAAACATTTACATGGCTCCAATTTTAAAATTTCATTTAACTAAAATAAAATTAAAACTCTGAGGCATAAACAAAGTACTCATTTGTGGCATGGGTTCTTGTAGCAAAAGGTTGGAAACTGCCCAATGTCCATTAATAGAAGGTTGGATAAATAAATGATCAATACCAGGCCGCTGGCAACTGCTGAAAAATGAGAGCGAGCTATATGTATTAATATGAGTTCATCTCTAAGATATATTAGGTGAGAAAGAGGTGCAGAACAGTGTGTAGTGCACCACTATTTGTAAGGGTTATCTTGCACATACACACTTGGGTATGTACAGAACAGCCATGGAAAGATACAACCACCGTTACCTTTGTGAAGGGGAAACAAAGATAGGTTATCACGTGTGAAAAGGTGACATTTTCAATCTATGCTCTATAGCATCTTTTGAATATTTTTTACCAAGTCCATTTTTTAGAAAAGACTTTTATTTATTTGACAGAGAGATCACAAGTAGGCAGAGAGGCAGGCAGAGAGAGAGGAGGAAGCAGGCTCCATGCTGAACAGAGAGCCCAATGTGGGGCTTGATCCCAGGACCCCGAGATCATGACCTGAGCCGAAGGCAGAGGCTTAACCCACTAACCCACCCAGGAGCCCCATACTATGTCCATTTTTAAAAGTTTAAATGGAGGATGTTAGCTAAGTCATAGAATCATCATAAGAATTCAATGAAACAATGTATTTAAAATGCCTACTCCTTTTCCAAGATTGCCTGTGGCATTATAGCCCCTCTGACTAATTAACTAGGCCCTTCTGATACTGGGTTTCTGCATCCTTGTCTCCTCCTGTGAGAGCCACCTATGAGGCCATGGGATTCATGCAGGGCATTATCTCGACAGTGGAGCACACATCACCCTCCTTTTGGGTGGCCAAGTCTCCTTGCTATATATACTCTCAGCACTTTTTCCTTTCTTTCTTAAAAGTGAATCAATAGCATAATTTAATTGGCTTTATGCTTGGGAAGATTAAAAATTGCAGAAAAGTTCAAAGAATAATAGAACCCAACACTCAGAATTTCTCATTGTAGTCAAATTTTATGACAATTCTTTGATGTTCGCCTTCCCTGCTGAACCGTAAGCTCTATGGGGCAAGAACTGTATACCCTCCCCTTCCTACAATAGCATATGGAGCCCCTGAGTGACCCAAAAGGAGACCAGGGGCCCGTACTGTCATGGAGTGCAGTGCCCCCTAGAGGCAATTCTCTTTATTACAAAGACAGGACTTGGAGTCTGGCCTTCCATCCCAACACCTTGGAGTGGACTGTGGCTAAGAAAAGGATGTAGTGCGGTGCCCAGTCACAGACCTGGTTTGCCTTCATAGTCAGTAGGACATACCAAATCTTGGCTTCAAATATTCACTCCCCTAAATTGACTGCAGGACCTGAATTCTCCCATTTGAGAGATAACCCCTGGGGTATCACGATACTAAAAAGTCAAGACCACTGGGACAAAGGCATCTGGAGCTCACTCCAGATTTGCTTTTAAGGGCAGATAATGGCATTAGGGGATCAAAGGTGGGGGAACTTTAGGAGAGAGGTGGTAAATGGGGTAAGAGAGAGTGTCCAAAAGAACACACAGAGGCTTGGGTTTCGAAGGCCTTCTTTCCCACTCACCCCCAAGGAATGTGCCCGCAAAGGGTCCTAACCACTTGCGTTTTGTAGGCTAGCCAAGAGAAGTTGGACCCAGAGGAGACGTTAGAAACAATGGAAAGTGATGGCGTGACTGCACATTTGTTACAAATCACTACTCTCTCAGTAGCTCGGGGGTCTCAAGGAGGAGCCACTGGGGTAAATATAAGCTGTGGGGCCTGGCCCACTGGGCCATCCACTGATGGGCAGGATCTGAAGCAGTTCACACTGGCTCCTGAAAAGTGGTCCAAAGGAGCAGCAAGTGTAGGCTTGTAGGGGAAGAGAATGTGAAAATGGAATGGCAGGAGGGCAGCATGCAGCCTTGGGCAGAGTACAGAGACGGAGGGGACATTAGTGTCTCTGACAGCCAGTTACCAATTCCCATTAGTTAGCCCGTGGGTCGGAGAGCTTCCTGGGCATCAGCTGGCAGCCTCTTCCTCCTCTGATATGGTAGAAGCAGCCTGACCTGTGGATCAGCTCTTAGTCTTGAATCTATCCCACATAGCCTTGAACACATCCCTTTCCCACTCTGAATTCATGGTCCCCATAATGTATAATGGAGATAATACTATTTGCCTCTCAGGATTCTTTTGAAAAGGAATGAAGTGATTGATGTGAAAACTTTGGGTGGGGGGCCCTAACCCGTTCTACACATGAGAGGATGATACGTTTTGCGTACTGCTTCCCCCAAATCCAGCCACCAAGTCTCTGTGGCAACACAGGGCCTAGGCCGAGCCATGCCAGAGGGTGGGTTCTGTTAACCTCATCTCAGGAGGCCCGGGCCAAACTGATCTGGAACTCCAAGCACCCCAGGTAAGTGCTTCTCAGAGTTTAGTGTGCCTAAGATCAGCCAGAGAGATTGTAAACATCAGCTTTGGGGGCCCTACCGTCAGTTACCTGTTCAGTAGGTCTGGTGTGGGGCCCAGTAACTTGCATTCCCAGCAAGTTCCCAGGTGGTGCAGATGCTGCTGGCCTCGGGATCTCACTCTGGAAGGAGCTACTTCTCCAAACTCAAAGTGCATCAGTTTTCCTCCTTCTGGCAGGTACAAGGTTGGCCTCCATTGCCCTCTGCTGGCCAGACTATAAATTTAGCTGTCATGGAGAGAACCGCTTAGGTCTGAGAACCAGACCAGCCTACAAACAGCAATTGTTAATTGTTTGTTGCTTCAGAGTACCCTTAAGGAGGAATTCACAGGAATTATCTTATTTGATCTTTGCAACAACCCTGTGAAGTAGGCAAGGCTGGCATTTTTCTTTTACAAGTGAAAACAAGCCGATCGTCAAACCAGTAATGACAGACTCCTTGACAGAGGGGACTTGTTAAAAAGTAGGTTTCTCAATCCAAGGAGGAAAAGTAGAGGTTTGTCCTCACGAAGGCCAAGGAGAAGGGCATGGGGAAGACGCATGGCAGAGGCCTCATGTGTGAGAGCTTCTTGATTCCACAAACCTGGGAAGGCCGGCAAAGCCAGAAGGCTGGATCCTTTCTCCAGCGGTGCAAGTGGGGTTGACTCTTAGTCCTGGGGGACCCCCTCATTCCAATTTCCTCTTCTAATAGTCAGACTTGAATGTCCATAGAATCACCTAGGGAATTTGTTAGACGTGAAGGTCCCTGGGTCCCACTGCCATGGTTCTGCTTCTGTTGGTCTACGATGGAACCTGGGGATCTGCATTTTAAGACACACTCTTTCCCTAGGAGTTCCAGAGCAGGAGATCCAGGGACTGCACTCCAGGAACTGCCAAGTCCTGGCATAATGCTCTCTTGACACATCACCAGCAACAAAGAAATGTTATTTGTCTGGGACGGTATTCCCTTCTAGCCCCCCCTCCCTGCTTCCTTCGCCCATAATATCCTACAGGGTCATGACAGCCAATGTTAAGATTCAATCCTCAACTCTTTGATTCACCCTCCCCAAGCCTCAATTTCCTCATCTATAAAATGGGGTTATACATACATTACTGGGCCTCAGTGAAGGTTAAATGAGAAAATGTGTCTTATGGATGGCTCCTGACGTTCAAGAAATATCCAATACACATGAGTTCATGGATCTTGACTTCTAAGCCCTAGTTCCTCAAAAAGTAGTAACATCTAAGCTGGCATCCTTTGGATTCCCACAGGTATTTTAAGCAACGGTCCTGAGGAGGACCAAGGAATAATCAAGGTGATGTCGTCTACCAGACTCATTCCCCTATGGAAGGATTTTAAATACCTCCTAAATGACATCATACATAAAAGCAAGGTAATACATATATAGGACATAAACGTGTTATTGGCCTCTATATACCTTAATTGTTATGAGCACTTCAGAAGAGCATAGATTTTCTGGGGAAGCAGAAAACAGACACAGTAGACCATAAAACAATTGTCCCCTCAGTAGGAAGTGGACCGTTCATTTCCAAACAAGCCTAGGGATCTCTCGCAAGTACATTTTGGTAGTGGAAGGGGAACACTCTGGAGCATTGTCAGAGGAACCAAACCTTTGGGGAGAGAGATTTTTCTAAAACAGAAGGGATTAGGCAGCAGGCATAACACTGGCCAAGCTCAGTTTTGCTCTGGTTGGCTCTGTGTGAACTACCAGGTGAATGTGTCACAGCGCACGCTCTTCTTGCTGTGCGATAATACATATTGCATATGATCTTCCTCTGTCAAGCTTAAAGGTAGGGTGTTATAGTCTTAACTTTGTGTACTTTTAAGCCTTAAGAACTTAAAGTTGCACTGACTTTTGTCACACTCTGGTTACATTTCGTGTAGGTCCGCAGCCTGGGTAATGTGTTAAATACGTCTTTTATGACATCTGTACCTTCTAGACAAAAGGAGTGTTAGCAAACGGGTATGCTGGGAAGAACATCTGTTTTCCCCCGTGCTCACACCATGAAATTTGTCCATTCAGGCCCTGTTAGGGGTTTGGTTCTCTCTTATGTCTCGTGTTGTGTTACCTGCTCACAAACTGCAGGTGTACTACGAGTGACAAGTTGTGCGTGTGTGGGTGTTAACAGGCATGAGGCACGACCATGGGAAAGGCTTCTGTTGCGACTTGTGTGAGAGTATATTTAGTGCATGTGTGTCCTGGTCTGTCAATTCATGCCAGGCCTCTCCCCAGCAAATGTCAGAAGACCCAAAGAATGAAGTGGTCGTGCTGAGTGACCAGTCCCAGATACTGTTCAGAGAGTCTCGCCATCCTCAAAATATGCCTCTTATATGCTATTACTTCAGTGATGCCAACTTCTTCGCCTCCCTCTCTTGGGTGACAAGCACCAAAGAAATACAGGTAAAACTACCTCACCTTCCCTCTCCTTCTTAGCTCACTCGACAGGGGCCGTGACCACATAAGCTCTCATCCCAAACTGACAAAGGGAGATCTACCTCTTGAATGAAAATGACCGCTGGGCACCTGGGTGGCTCAGCCATTAAGCGTCTGCCTTTGGCTCAGGTCATGATCTCAGGGGATCAAGCCCCGCATCAGGCTCTCTGCTCAGCGGGAAGCCTGCTTCTCCCTCTCCCACTCCTCCTGCTTGTGTTCCCTCTCTTGCTGTGTCTCTCTCTGTCAAATAAATAAATAGAACCTAAAAAAAAAAAAAAGAAAAAATGACGGAGATCTAGGGATCCCCCCCTCCTCCCTTACCATCTCTCCTTGAAGAGATTTTCTGATTTCCCTCAAGTAGACCAAGGTTAGGGAAAGGGTCCCAGACTTCCTGCTTCTACAGTTATTTCCAATTCCCATAACCAGGGGGAGGGGGTAAAAACACTCGAGAGTCTTCCGAGTCCTCCTCAGCACAAGCACAAGGCAAAGGAGCCGCATATTCAGCCCTTTCCTCTCCTACTATCTCGCCTAGTCAGGGTCCATCTTACTCTCTTGTAGGCTGTCGTATGGATGAAGAGCAAAACTGATGACATGGTCGAGAAGAGAATATTCTCCATGACTGAACGACTGCCGCCCATCCAGTGCATGGTCCACACAGGTTCCTTTCACATCCTCGTGGCCTACTGTGGCGACCTGATCTTGCGGCTCTTTGGGGACCACTTCCGGTCGTTCAAACCCCTGGGTATAGTGCCCTGCCGCTTTAACATCAACTGCCTCTGCTATGACCCGGAAATGAAGATGCTTCTGTCGGGCATCCTGGGGGCAGTGGTCACCTGGATCATTGAGCGGAGCGGCAGGGGCCTCCAAGTAGCCCATATGGTCCCCATGCCTGGGGATGAGCTCGTCCAGGACATCAGTCTGAACGGTCCCAATGGCTCCGTCCTTGCACTGTGTGAGACGGTGGTGAGGGTCCTTGAGCGCCAGGGCCAAGGCCAGCTAGGAGAGGTTCAGAGGTTCATGTCCACCACCAGTGGCTCCCCTATCACCTGCTGCTTCACCTGCTCGGACCAGGGCTTTCTCTATGCTGGAAATAAGAGTGGGGAAATCCAAGTATGGAGCATCGCCCGGGGAAACTCTCTCCACAGATTCAAGGCCCACGTCTCGGCGGTGATCTGTATTCGCAGCCGGCCGGAGGCCCACACTCTGCTCACAGCCGGCAAGGAAGGCCTGATCAAGGAGTGGAACCTGACTCTGGGCAACCTGCTGCGGCGGCTAGAACTTGGCGAGGCGCTGTATGAACTCGAGTTTATTGACAACACTACTTTCTTCTGCCAAACCACCCACACCTTCTCCTTGCGCCGTCTGCCTTGCTTCTACAGCCTCTTCAACGTCTGCGGCTCTGCTCCCCAGCAGCTGCGTCGGGTCCGCTGCGGTGAGAACTGGTTCCGGATCCTGTGCACTACCGAGGATGGCTTATTGCGCTTTGTGTCCCCACTCACGGGGGATCTGCTCGTCCTCACCTGGCCCTTCTCGATCCTGGACCGGGCTGTGGATTGGGCCTATGACCCAGAAAAAGAGGAGCTCTTTGTAGCAACAGGCACCACAGAGGTGCTGGTGTTTGACACGACCCGCTGCCCTTGCCCAGCCAAGTATCTCTTGTGCACCTCCCCAGACTCTCGGGACTGGGTACAATGTCTGGCTTATGGGCATTTCCACCTGGGGCGGGGTCTACAAGGACTCATGTTCTCTGGACACCAGAGTGGGGTGATCAGAGTGCTTTCCCAGAACTACTGTGCCCGAATAGAGAAGTTCATGCACTTTGGAGCTATCCTGGCACTCTCTACACTACCTGGAGGGCTTTTTGGTAGCCGAGAAAACTCTTTGCTCTGTTCCTATGGAATGGATGACTACATACACCTATCAGAAACTGTGCTCGAGGGGAAGCGAGTGCATTTGAAGACGCTCGCCAGCATTCTCAGCAGCTGTCACCTAAAACACCTGATACTCTTACCCACCTCTGTGGGCGCTATCACAGAAACTAACTGTCTGCGTCTCTGGAAGTTCCATGATTTTCTGTCCTCTGAGTCACAAGAAGGCTCAATGTATATAGAGACACTGCCTCTGCACCAGTGTACCATCACATCCTTCGATGTCTGCCTGTCCTTGGGTCTTTTTGTCACAGGGGGTATTGATGGGTCTGTCCGGGTCTGGAACTTCCATGGCAGACTTGTAGCCATGCTGGATTCATCACTGCACTTTGGCCCACTCTGCTTTGCAAACGACCGGGGTGACTTGCTTGTGACTTTTAACCAGAGTCTTTATCTGGTGTCATGTCTCAAACTGCTTCACCCAAACCTGCTGGCTCGCCTTTCTTTTATGAGCATGCCAGATGAAGTGCTAGAGGCTCCTAAGCCTTTCGCCCCAAGCTTCTTCTTCTCCTTTGAGACCATGTTTGTGCCCAAGTACATCTACCTTGGAAAAGGGAAACAGGAATTAGCAGGTCTAGAGAAACTTGTCAATAAGCGGGCCATTGCCTTTGATCATACAGTGCCACATGTCATAGAAGAAGATGAGCAAGGGAGCCCCATGATACTGTCTTCCTTCAGACGCGGTTTCTCATATAAAGAGGAGACTGTTGGGATGGAGGTGAGCAAGCCTCCCCATTATGTGGTTCCTCCCCAACTACAGTTGTCTACCTGGGATGGACTCAACCCTTACCAAATACTGCGATGCTACTTTGGTCATGGGCGGGAATGGCTCTTGGCTCCTGACTGCTACATCCCCAACTCAGTGATTCGTGCCCGTCTTTGGCCAGAGGGAAGCCCAATATACCTACAGTGCAACCTGCATTCACCTGTGTGGGAAACGGAATGGGACAAGTCCCAGCAATTCTTCTTCTGGCACAGTAGGGAAAAGTCTCTAAGTGATGATGCAGGAGAATATTCCTATGAAAAGGAGGATGACAACTTCATAGAAATGAGACTGACCAAGGATGTAACCTACAGTGTCCTTACAGACTCAGCAAACCGTAGTTGGCTAGGGAAAAAGATGAGTGAAATAGCTATTAATAGCCTGGTGGAGACAATCCTCAACATTATGATCCATGCTTCCCCACTGAAGTACCAATGCTGCATTGGTACCCTGGGACAAATCTTTGCCTCTTACGAGGTGTCTTCATCCCTGCGCTCTGAAACAGCCCGTCGCCTACTGGATGATACCGCCAATTCCAACCCGCTGATCCGAGAGCTAGCCTGGGAAGGGCTAAAGCGTCTAGGAATGATTACTCATCTTTTTGCCATGCCTCTGGCCCAAGGATTGATGGACAAGGACCAAAGAGTGAGGAGTAAGGCCCTGACCCTCATACCTGACACTGGAATCCACTGTAAGTCCTCACTCTTAAGCTTGATCCAGCACCGAGAGACCTTCCGGGAGATGCAGTAAGTTCTTTGTGCCTTCTGCAATTCTTGACTAGCCTCTAGTTTCCTTCGCCCTTTCCCTTCCTTCACTCTCTCTTCATACCTCTCCATTAACTCTTACTGTCCTTTTTCTCTTTCATTGTCTTTTTCCATTCCTAGACTGTCCTGACAATCCTGATGGCTCACTCCTGTCTCCACTTTTTCTCCTGTTCCTGTCTGTCCCCTAACTCCTGAGTTCCCCTGCTCATTCTTTTCTCCTACCTCTTCATTCCCCATAAAAACCACTCCATTCATTGCCACCTTGGCTTTCTAGACTTCTTCTTTTTTCTTGGCCATCCTCTATCTCAACGTACACTGTCTTTCTTGGCCACTGTGCCAAGCCCCCTGCCTGTTCCACAGCAGTTTGCAGTTCCTTCCTTCTCATTCTCCCTGTTGTCCTTTCCCTGATTCATCCTGGTCTTTCCCCTCCTTTGACTTTTACAGGCAGGAAATGATTGGGGATGAATCCCTAGACCATCTGTTGGGGATAAGGGCCACAGATCTCCAAATACTTCACACTCAAGTGGAGCAGCGATTGAATGAAAACCTGACCTTGTCAGAGGGACAGGAAAAGCCTGCTTTTTCTTTAGAGGTCTCAAGGGTTTCTGAACGTCTATCCCTTTCCAAGCAACCTGACGTAATTCCTGAAGAATCTAAAGCTCCCATTAAGTCTGGCAAAGGCAAAAAGGGGGGCAAAAAGCATGGTACGTATGGGGTGATCTGATTCATGTCTCATGGTTCCCAAGAGGCAAAACAGTTAGGGCTAACATGGGTCAAGAGATATCAATCAGGTAGGACCAGAGACAAGTAGATGCATCTTTTCACACAAACTTCCTAGGAAGAATCTACCCAAACTCAGGGAGACTCCAATGCTTATCTCCACAGGATTTAGAAGGGGGGAGCACCAGAATAAAGTAAGGAAAACTCTTTTTTTTTTTTTTTAAGGCCTCAGCTCCCTCTGTTGCTACTTCTTTTACGGCAATTCTTCTTACTCATACCATTAGTGGGAAAGAAGTGACTTAAGCATCCCCTGCCTTTCTTATCTCCATCTCCTGATCTTCCCTACAGCCCGAAAATTGTGGCGGGCCCTCAAGAAGATGAAAGAGGCTGGCAGACAGCAAGGTCTCTTAGAGGGTGAAATTGATGAGAGGGAAGCTGCACCGGTTTCGGTGGGGGAGACAGTCGCCCATCCTAGAATCTCTTCGACCATCAGTGTGTTAAAGAGTTCAAAAGATGGTGAGCCACAACCTCCAGAGAAAGACACCTCAAAGGACCATTTTGCATTGACCCTGAAGACGCTAAGGAAAATCCATGAGAGAAAAGGCAAGAAAAGAACAGCGCGGAAACCCAAAAAGAGGCACAAGAAGAAGACAAAAGAAGCCGAAGTTACAATTGAGGAAACTCTGGCTGCTGTAAAGGAAGAACCAGTTGTGAAGCTGCTGAAAGCCCAAGGGCGGGGTGCCGCTGGGGCGCCTGGCCGCAAGACCGTCCCTGAAGACAGCTCATCATGGCGGGATGATCTATGTCGTCTTATGACCCTTAGAATATCTGGTTCCCAAACACACATGTCAGAAGCTCTAAACATGGAGCTGGTGGCCATGGCTCAGGAGGTGCTGGCAGATCGACAGCCCAGCTGGGAGCTTTTCCAGGAGATCTGCCCCTTGTTGGAGGAAAAAAGTGAGGTTCTGCTTGAGGACCTCAACTGGGATGTAGCCTGGCCAGAGGAGAAACCAATTTTTATTCATGAAGGGGCGATTAGAGATGACATAATAAGCAGAAGGGAGGACGAGATACCAGAGGTGCAAGAGCAAAAGGAAGCAGGGGACATGCCAGCTGTGCAGGAAACCCAGGTGATTCCCAAAAAAGTCAAGAAAAAGAAAGTTCTCTTTTTAGGACCAGGTGGTCGAACCAAGGGAAAACGAATATCGAAGAAAGAAGAGAAGAAATCCTTTAAGAAGCCCTTCAAGCAAGAGAGGAAAGAAGTTCAGCAGGAAATAGAAGTGGGTGAAAAAGAGACAGTGAGCAAAAGAGAGAGGGATGTGAGCCCAGCAGTAGAGGAAGTGGCCAAACCAGAAGAGGAAGTAGTTAAGCAAGAAGAAAGCCCAGTTATGGCTGAGAGGAAGCTGTCTTGGCAGGAGTGGAAGAAGTCCTGGGATGAGTGGAAACAGGCCCAGGATGAGAAGATACCCTGGGATGAATGGAAAAAAGCTTGGGACAAGAGGCATCTGGAGGAAGAGGAGAAACAACAAACAGATGAAAGGAAGCCACTCCCAGGGGAGGAAAAGCTGGATGTGGACAAGAAGAAGCTGAGATGGGATGAGTGGTTAGAGCTCTGGGAAAAGAGAGTGGACAGGTCCAGAGAGGAACACAAACCTGAGCAGGAATTGACCCTGAAGGGAGAAGAAGTGTCTCAGGAAGGGGGAGAAGTGTCTCAGGAATGGGAAGAAGAAGGAGAAGAGAAAGAAGAGCTGATGTCAAAAGAGGAGAGACAGATCCGAAAGGAATATGATCAGGCCTGGATTGAGAGGAAACGAGCCCAGGCTGAAAGGAAACGAGCCCAAGAAGAAAGGAAGCTGGCCCAGAAAGAAGAGAAGCTGGCACAGAAAGAGAGAAAACTGGCCCAGGAAGAGAGAAAACTGGCCAGGGAATATGGGAAACTGGCTCAGAGAGACAGGACAATGGTCCAGGCAGAGAGGAAGTTTGTCCACAGTGAGGAAAAATTGGCCCAAAGAGAGGAGAAGTTAAGCCAAGAAGCAGAGAAACTGGCCCAGAAGAGGAAGAAACTGGCCAAGCAATTTGAGGAACTGGCTGGAGAAGAAGAGAAAATAGCAAAGAAAGGAGAGAAGCTGGCTGAGGTAAAAAAGATGCTGGCCCAGAAAACGGAAAAACTGACCCAGAAGGAGCAAGATCTGGCGTTGCAAGAAAAAGAACTATCCCAGGAATTGAAGGAGCTGATGTGGGAAGAGGAGGAACTGGCTCGGAAAGAAGAGGAAATGAATCAGGACTTGAGCGATCTAGCTGAGGAAGAGGAAGAACTGGCTCAGGAAGACAGGACCCTGGCCTGGCAAGAGCAGAAACTGAGTAAGGAAGAGAAAGCGCTGGTCCTGGAAGAAGAACTGCTGATTCAGGAGGAGAAGAAACTGGCCCAGGACAAGGAGAAACTACCTGAGGAAGAGGAAAGACTTGCTGAGAAAAGGAAGAAACTGATGGAGAACAAGTTAAAACTGGTCCAGGAAAAAGAAAAATTGGCCCAGGACAAGGAAAAACTCACAAACAGCAGGAATATACTATACTGGAGGGGGAAGTCTCTGGCTCAGGAGAGGGAGAATCTGCTCCAGGAGAAAGTGAGATTGGCTCAGAGGAAAGAGAATCTCCTCCAGATCACAGAAAACCTTGCCCAGAACAAAAATAAATTAGTCCAAGCAAAGGAGAAACTGGACGTGTACAAGAAGAAACTTGCTCAGGAAGAGGAGAAGCTTGTGGAAGAAAAGGAAACACTTGCCCAGAGGAAGGAGAAGGTGGATGAGGCTGAGAAAAAGTTGACCCAATTAGAAGAAAGTCTGGCTCAGAAGCGGCACAATCTAGCCTGGGACAAGATGGAATTAGCTATGGAAAAGAGAGGGGTCTTCCAAGAACTGAAAATGCTCAGAGGAGACTGGGATAGTGCTAAGGAAAAAAAGGCACTGAGCAAAGAAATGAAGAAACTGGCCCAGGAGAAGGTCAGGCTGGCTGAGGAAAGCCAGATTCTCTCCACAGGAGAGACTAAAGAAACCTTAAAACAGTTCAGAGTGACCAAGAATGAACTAGAACAAATCAAGAGGAAATTGTCACTAGAGGAGAAGATACTGAGGTATGAAGATAGGGTATTGGCCACAAAGCAAAGGGACATTGCCAAAGAAAAACTGGAATTTACCAGAGGAGGAAGAGTGTATGCCCAGGAAGAGAGGAAGCTGGCCAAAGTAGTAAGGAAGTTGAGTAAAGAAAAGGAAGGCATTTCCAAGGCACAATCAAAAGTGAGCAGCAAAGTCTTAAAGGCACTTCGAGATCTTACCAGAGAAGAAATGAAAGTGATCCAGGAAGAAATAGAGATGACAAAGATGAAGAGGAACTTCTTGGTTAAGGAAAGGAGATTGAGCAAGGAACAAAATAAGCTTGATGCCAAACAGTGGGATTTTTTTGTGGAACAACCAGAAGTAACCAAAGATGAGAAGAGACTGGCTAAGAAGCAGAGAAAACTGGCCAAGGAAATGAAAAGAATGATAAAGAAAGAGAAAAAAATAACTGAGGAAGAAAGCAGATTAGCCAGACAACAGAGAGAAGTCATACAGGAAGAAGAGAAGGAAGAACTAACAAAGGATGAAGAGGTAATACCACTGCTTGAACAAAGGTTGAAAAAGAGAAAAGAGCTAAAGACACTTGATACACCAAAGGAAAAGCTTCCCAGTCAAGAAGAGAGTAGAACGAGCCTATCCAGAGAAATAGAAAACTTACTGGATGAAGTAGAGCGAGAGAGTTTGTCTGAGGAAGAGGAGAAAGAGGAGGAGGAGGAGGAAGAAAAAGAGGAGGAGGAGGAAGAGGAGGAGGAGGAAGAGGAGGAAAGGAAGATGGTGGAGGAGAAGGAGGTAGAGGTGGAAGAGAGAAAGAAGAAGGAGAAAGAGAAGGAAAAGAAGGAGAAGAAGAAGAAAAAGAAGAAGGCACAGGAGGGGGAAGAGAAGGAGGAGGAGAAAGAAGGGGAAGAGGAAGAGGAGGAGGAGGAAGGGGAGGAGGAGGAAGGGGAGGAGGAGGAAGAAAGCATGAGTGAAGAAGAGTCCGAAAGTCTGAGTGAGGAAGAGTCAGAAAGTCTGAGTGAGAAAGAAAAGGGGGAAAGCTCTTTGAAAAAAGACAAGAAAAAAGAGATCTTAAAAACAGGAAAATTATTTAAGTCACAAGCAGAAAGACAAAAGGACCAAAGGGAAAGAGAAATAATCCCTTCTATTGGAAAAAGAATCCCTGATATCAGAGACACTGCTAAACAACTAAAAGTTCTGAAAGTCCCTTCCAAGAAAATAATAGCTCTGGACACGCAAGAGAAGATACCAGTGCCAGTGTCTACAAAACAAGTATCCCCGGAAGAAAAGGCCAGAGCACTTGAGGCATCCAGGATGTTTCCAGAGTCAAGGTTTATGGACAGACAAGGAGAACTGTTGAAGAAATATAAGCCCAGACCTCTACAAGTTTTGGATACAGTTTTGGAGTCCCCAGAACGAGACTTAAAGACTCCATATTTACCTGACATATTGAGGCAGACCATGGAAGCTCACAAACTCCAAGGCAAACCACTAGACCCCAAGTTGCAGTGGATTTTGCAGCAGCATCCAGTCCTTATGAGAAAGACTGGGGTACCTTTGCCCCAAATCTGGGCCAAGGAAGTAGGTGCTCAGGTAGGACTCTCAGATATAGACTGGATCCACCATGTTCTAGAACGGATGGAGGCAGGAGAACAGCTTTCTAGGGAGAGTTTCCACAGATTGTGCCAGCTTCTCAAAGACCTCACCACAAAGGGAAACCTAGATTGGCTTCATCTGGCCCAACTTAAAGCCATTGTGTATCGTCACAGGCAGATCCTGGAATCACGAAGCGCACGTATCTCAAAACCCAGTAAGGAGTCCCTGGGTCCAAAGTACCCGAAAGTGATCCCACCTATAAAAGGAAAGGAAAGCTGGTTAAAACCTTTCGGTGGCCCCACACCAAAGTCCCCATTAGGTACCAAAGGGATCCCCACCCCAAAGGGTGTAAACTGGCATCTTCTAGAAGAGCCTTACAGGAGTGCCTGGGCAGGGCAGATATCCACTGCTCTCAAGGAGATGGAGGTGCCACACTTTCCTCCTGCTACGGGAGACACTGTCACAGGTGCCCAGGCCTCTGTGGAAAAACAAACCCTTGCCCTGATGTTTCAAAAAGACTTCTGGGCTTTTAAGGACAAAGGCAGGTTTCCCAGATTGCCCAAGCTGGAGAAGAAGGCCCAGGCCGTCGCTAAGAAGAAGGAAGAGGTTCCTCTCTGGGAGACATTTGTGGCACTGTACCACGTCTTGCAGATGTTGCAGCAACGATATGCAAAAGACAGCGCTGCTTGGATGGAACAGTTCCATCAGCTCGTGGACCTGTACCAACTTAAGTCCCCCCGAATCCAGAAGCTGCTTCAGGAGCTGTTACTGAGAGATGAACCCCAATCCCAAGAGATCACCTACGAGGAGGCCCGAAAGGCCATGGAGCTGGTTCCCGGGGAGCGCTTGTTCTACCACCTGTTTTGTGGTGGCTCTCGAAACCCTAAAGGTCCTCTGGAGTTCCAGGAGGTGGTTCCCCTCCCAGGTCAGAATAACATCCATACCATCAATCATATGGGCATTGCTCAGTATGGGATCTTGGAACTTGCCTGGAAGAGCCTGCCCCAAGCAGATATTCATCTCACCAAGGAAATGCCCCACATCATTGCTCCCACCCCCTAATTTGGGACTGACGCAAGGTCAGGACTTTTCATTCCCACCTGGGGGAAGGCCTTGTCGCCCTAATCTAGACCCTTATCCCTAGGGCCCACACAGAGATAGGGCCAGGCCAAAGCACTTTCCCTAACTAGCTCCAGAAACCAGCTTCCATATGTGGAATAAAGAGGAGGTTCCCGTTTGTAGCATCGCTGTAATGTGTCCCTCTACCTCAAACATTGCTTCCCCAGAAAGGTAGCCAGAGAGACCAGATATATACTCCTGAGAATGGGGAAACATCCCAAAAGCTAGTGGGTGCTCACCCTCTGGAGACCTTCAGGCAGAAGAGTCTTCCCTTGTCCTCTTCCTTACTTGCCTCCCCCATCCTCCCCTAAAGACTACAGGAAGGAAAGCACCTGGCACAAAAATGAATGAATATTTGGCATTAGTACAAGAGGCACTGATATAGTAGAAAGAAAATGGACTTTAGAATCAGAAGACCTGGCATAGTTCTTGGAGTTTCACAGTGGAGACAGACTCTGTTTCCCTGTTCGTAGCTCTGCATGCTGATGACTGGAGTCCCAAACAGCAGGTGTGGTGAGTGTTGAGGGGGCCCTGAGAGTATCTCATGAGTCCCTTCCCTCTAGCAACAAAGAAGATAAGAGTTGAAGGAACGGGGTAGTAAAGTGAAGGAAGGTGTCCTTGCCAGTAACTGTGTTCTTTCCGTGTTCTCCACTCCCCACCATGGAAACTTCAGAGTTGCCTCTCTCCAGGTAAGCTGAGCCTTTCATCAGCTTCTATCAGGGAGCCCTTCTTACCATTTGCCACACTTCATCATGATGTCTCCTTTGTTATTCTATTCCCTCTACCTGAGTTTGCTTTTGTGGGAGAAGCCAGGGATAGAGGGCAAGAGAACATTCTGAGAAGTTGGAGTCACCTCAGAGGCCAAGCAGTACAGACCCACATGGAGGGTACAAAGGCTATGGGCCAGGGACAGGAAGCCTCAAAAAGGAAGACTGACCCAACAGCCAGGTAAGGCAGCAAAAATAAGGATGGCCCAGCTGGCTCTCTCAGCTCTGATTTAAATAATTTTTTTCTGGCCTCTTTTTGTCTGTGTCAAAAAGGACAGTGGACAAATTACAAGTACCAGGCATGAAAGAGGCATGAACAAAGTATCAGGCATGAAAGAGGCATGAACAACACTACAGACCCTACAGGCATCAAAAGGATAGGGATTATATACTATGGATAACTCTACGCCCATAATTTTGACAACATAGATGAAATGGACAAATTCATTGAAACTCCCAGAAAGGAAATAGCAATACCTATTTTTTAAAAAGATTTTATTTATTTATTTATTTGGCAGAGAGAAAGAGATCACAAGTAGGCAGAGAGGCAGGCAGAGAGAAGGAAGCAGGCTCCCTGCTGAGCAGAGAGCCCGATGCGGGGCTCTATCCCAGGACCCTGAGATCATGAGCTGAGCCGAAGGCAGAGGCTTTAACCCACTGAGCCACCCATGCGCCCCTCATTTTAACCACTTTCAAATGTACAGTTCTGTGGCATTAAGTACATTCTCATTCTTGGGCAACCATCACCACCCTCCTTCTCCAGAACTTTCTCATCTTCCCCAACTGAAACTCTGTACACATTAAACACTAGCTACCATTTTCCCCTCCCCTCAGTCCCTGGCAACAACAATTCTATTTTCTGTAGTTAGGATTTTGACTATAACATTGCCATTATTGAAAAATATCATCCCCCCATCAACCACACATTTTTCTTAAAGATTATTTATTTGAGGGGCACCTGGGTGGCTCGGTGGGTTAAGGCTTCTGCCTTCGGCTCGGGTCGTGATCCTGGGGTCCTGGGATCGAGCCCAGCGTTGGACTCTCTGCTCGGCGGGGAGCCTGCTTCCCTTCCTCTCTCTCTTTCTCTGCCTGCCTCTCTGCCTGCTTGTGATCTCTGTCTGTCAAATAAATAAAAATAAAAAATTTTTTAAAAAGATTATTTATTTGAGAGAGAGAGAGAGAGAGAGAGGTGGGGGGAGGGTCAGAGGGAGAGAGAGAATCCTTTTTTTTTTTAAGATTTTATTTATTTGACAGAGAGAGAGAGAGAGCACAAGTAGGCAGAGAGGCAGGCAGAGAGAGAGAGTGGGGAGCAGGCTCCCTGCTGAGCAGAGAGCCCAAGGGGCTCAATCCCAGGACCCTGAGATCATGACCTGAGCCGAAGGCAGAGTCTTAACCCTCTGAGCCACCCAGGCGCACCAAGAATCCTAAGCAGACTCTGTACTCAGCACAGAGCCTGACTTGGGACTCCATTCCACCACCTTGAGATTATAACCTGAGCTGAAATCAAGAGTTAGCTGCTTAACTGATTGAGCCACTCAGACGTCCCTAGCTGAACATTCCTTGTTTGGGGTTTGTCTGGTGTTTCTTCATGAACAGATCAAAGTTATGCATTTTTTTTTTAAGAAAGGAAGAGGGGAAGAGTGAGAGAGGCAGGGGGAGGTGCAGAGAGAGGGGGAGAGAGAATCTTAAGCAGGTTCTGAGCACAGCCCAATGAGGGGCTCAATCTCACAACTCGAGATCATGAGCTGAGCTGAAATCAGCAGTTGGATGCTTAACCAACTGACCTACCTCAGGCACCCCCCCCAAGTTATGCATTCTTGAGAATACTGTATAGATGATGATGTGTCCTCCTAGGGCATCATATATAGGACATGCAGTGTCCATTTACCCCAGATTGGTCATGTTAACTTTGATCACTTGGTAAATGGTTACCCAATTTCTCCATTATATTTTACTGTTAATTCTCCTCCTTTACACTAATAAGTTGTATATGAGAAAGCACTCTAAGACAAATATTTGGCTCATCAAAATTTCTCCTCAGGTTGAACCTCCATTCATGATTCTTAGTTGATCCAATCAAAAGCACAATGGCTCCAAAATGATTTTCTGACTCCAGCATGCCCACCATATTTTCTAGTCAGCCCTCAGCCTCTTATGTTCTTTGTGACATGCTCTCTTCATTTATTTATTTTTTAGCACTTCATTACTTTCTGGTATAACAAGATATTCCAGGTTCATCTTATATCCACCCTTCTCCAGCTCTGGAATTAGCTATTGCTCTGGGGAGACCTGGCTCCTCTTAATGGGGAATGGTACTAGAAACTATTGTGAGTTGAATTATGTCCTGCCAGAGGGTATATTACAGTCCTAACCTGCAGAACCTAGGAGTGTGATATTCTTTGGCAAGAGTCTTTGCAGGCATAATCAAGATGAGGTCCTACTGGATCAGAATAGACCATAAATCCAATGACTGGTGTTCTTACAAGGAGGGGGAGATTTGGCAACACACAGGCGCACATGGAAGAAGCCCACGTGATGACAGAGACAGAGGGTGGAGTGGCACAACTGCAAGCCAAAGAACTCCAAGGACTGTCAGCAACCACAAGAAGATGAGAGAGGCACAGAACAGTGTTGATTCCCAGCCTTCCTGGGAGCTTTCTAGGTATAATCTGAAACCTGTCCCCATACATGGAGAGCAGGGAGAGAGAGAAGAAAGAGGGAAGACACTCCAGGTTGGTAGGTGGCAGTTTTAATAGGCAAAAGGAACTTACATTCAAGGCTTATCTTGGCAGCAGCAAGATGAGTGGATCCCACCCACCAAATCTTAAAAGTTTATAAAGAGGCCCTAAGTTCAGTCATGTATACCATGAAGTGTTTTCAGCATCACATCCTTGTATCTGTCCTTGGAGCAACCTCTGGGAGCCTCTGGAAAAGGCAAGCAGAACCTCCATCACAAGGGTAAAGGAGGGGGTCAGGAGCCTCCAAGTGACTGGGTCCACTTCATGGGTCATCAGCTGTCCCATCTTTTTGATGATTTTCCCCAATAAACAGATTATCCCTCAAAGCCTCCAGAAGGACCCAACCCTGCTGACCCTTTGATTTTGGACATCTGGCATCCTGAACTGTGAGAGTATTAATTTCTGTTGCTTTAAGCCACCTGGTTTGTGGTAATTTATTATGGCAGCCCTAGGAAACAAGATCTGGGCACTAAGTGTACTCATTGCTACTGGTGTGACTTTGCTTTATGGCCCCTTCAGCAGACACAGCTCGGAAATATGTGTATGTATAAATACACACATATATACATACGCATATACATGTATGCATGCACACATAAACATGCTTATCTACATAAATATATTTTAGACATCATGAGTTCACACTAGTACCTGCAATTTCAATCCATTTCCAGAGGGGTCATTGTTGTCTGTCCTTATTTCATATTAGTATGTCTCTTCTTCTACAGTCAGTACCCTGACTCCTAACACTGTAAACACACTGATTTTTACTCAAGTCTATGGTGTACTTAAAATGGTTTCAGGGGTGCCTTGGTGGCACAATTAAGTGTCCAACTCATGGTTTTGGCTCAGGTTGTGATCTCAGGGTCATGAGATCAAGCCCCACATCAGGCTCCCTATTAAGTATGGAGTCTGCTTGAGGCTCTTCATCTCCCTCTGTCCCTCTCACTCGTGCTCTCTAAAATAAATCTTTAAAAAATAGTTTTGGGGTGCCTGGATGGCTCAGTTGGCTAAACAGCTGCCTTTGGTTCAAGTCATGATTCCAGGGTCCTGGGATGGAGTGCCCCGTCTGGCTCCCTGCTCAACAGGGAGTCTGCTTCATCCTCTGTCCTTCCCCCCCACTTGTGCTCTCTCTTGCTGGCTTTCACACTCAAATAAAAATCTTTAAAATTTTTTAAAAAGTTTCAGAATTGTTTGTCCATACCACTACAATAAATAAACCTATTAAAAAGAATTCAAGGGGTGCTGGGTGGCTCAGTGTGTTAAAGCCTCTGCCTTCAGCTTGGGTCATGATCTCAGGGTCCTGGAATTGAGCCCCGCATCGGGCTCTCTGCTCAGGGGGGGTGCCTGCTTCTCCTCCTCTCTCTCTGCCTGCCTCTCTGCCTACTTGTGATCTCTTTCTGTCAAATAAACTCTTCAAAAAAATTCAGAATTTGTTTGCAATTCTTTTCTCATACATACCTTACCCTGCCCAAGACTGAGAGTATTTGTCAAATGCTATGCATATAAGATACTGGCCTAGTTCATCTTTCCATTCCTTCCTTCCTTATTTCCTTAAGGGTTATGTTATTTATTTGAAATAGAATTAGTTTAATTTCTGTTAGTTTGCTGTCAGTTATAGGATCCCATACCTTCTAATTCTCACTAATTTATTTTTGCTTGAGTATATTAGCATACTTTCAAAAGTCAACAGTACACAAAAAGTATACTCAGAGTGTCATTCTCTCCCATATGCCATCTACCCCATTTTGCTGAACATACTTCCTTGCTTCGCCTTGTAGAAAACAATTGCACTGGCTGAATCTGTCTGATAGAACTATGCTGGAACTCTGGAGTCCACTGAGGCTTGCAACTTCCAGAGGAATACTTAGATGGTAAACTGCAGTTAATTTGTGTCAATTTCAGATTTTAGCACAGTAGCCCCAGCCCAGTGGCAGGCAGCTGTGCATGTGTTCTTGGAGCAGCTTGCACACAAATTCCAGGAGCCAGGACAGGCAAAAAGACCCCTCTCTTCAAATAAAGGGATCTGTGCTCTCACCTCTGAGTGCTGTTTCTGATCACAGAGGTGCAGACAAAGAGGTGGGCAACCATTTCAACAACGTACCTCCTCTCTTGTTGGAAGCCCTTCCCGTCTGACTGAAGGGACTTCCAGGGGATTTAAAGGGACAGAGCTGTTTATTTCCCCTCTTCATTTTTTTCTATTTCCTCCCCACCCTTTGGGAGATGGGCATTAAATGGTAGGATACTCAAAAACAACTGCATATACAGAGGGAATCAGAAAGTGACCACATGGGGTGCCTGTGTGGCTCAGTGAGTTAAGCCTCTGCCTTCGGTTCAGGTCATGATCTCAGAGTCCTGAGATCGAGCCCCACATCAGGCTCTTTGTTCAGTGGGGAGACTGCTTCCCCCTCTCTCTCTGCCTGCCTCTCTGCCTACTTGTTATCTCTCTCTCTCTGACAAAATCTTAAAAAAAAAAAAAAGTGACTACACATGCCAGGGAAGGGCTCAAAAAAAAACCCTTGAAGACCTGAGGTTTAGGGTCAGCCTCATCACAGAGATAGCCTGGGACAATAATAAATAAAAATCCAGAAAACCCGGGAGAAGGGAAGAATTTCATTTACAATCCTCATATTATTAAATTCAAATGTCCAGTGTCCAGCAAAAAAATACAAGGCATATAAAGAACAGAAAGGTATGGCCCATTCAAAGGGTAAAAACCCAATCAACAGAACCTGTCCCCACAAAAGACCTGACTGTACATGTATTAGACAAAAACTTTAATGTAACTATTTTTTAAAAAGATTTTATTTATTTACTTGACACATAGAGAGATCACAACTAGGCAGAGAGGCAGGCAGAGAGAGGGCGGGGAGCAGGCTCCCCACTGAGTAGAGAGCCCGATGCAGGGCTCGATCCCAAGACCCTGAGATCATGACCTGAGCTGAAGTGAGAGGCTTAACCCACTGAGCCACCCAGGTGCCCCGTAATGTAACTGTTTTAAAGACACTCACAGGGGCACCTGGGTGGCTCAGTTGGTTGAGCATCTGCCTTTGGCTTAGGTCACAACCCTGTGGTCCTGAAATTCAGTCCTGAATCAGCCTCCCTGCTCAGGGGGGAAGTCTGCTTCTCCCTCTCCCTCTGCCATTCTCCTTGCTTGTGCTCTCTCTGATCGCTCTTTCTCAAATAAATACATGGAATCTTAAAAGAAAAAAAAGGAGCTCACAGAACTAAATAATGATGTGGAGAAAGTAAAAAAATGACATATGAGCGAGTGGAAATATGAACAAAGAGATAGAAAATGTAAAAAGAAATGCTGCAAAATATAATAACTGAAGTTAAAAAAAAACTCACTAGAGGGATTGAATGGTTGATTTGAGCAGGCAGAAGAAAAGAAACTTGAATCAGCAAACTTGAAGATAGGACAAAGGAAACTATTGAGTCTGAGAAAGAGAAATAGAAAAAAAAAATGAAGAAAAGTGAACAGAACTCCTGGGTCCTATGGTACAGCATGAAGCGGACAAACAGAATCCATTGCTGGAGAAGAGAAAGAGAAATGAATTACAAAAAAGAAAGCATCTGAAGAAATAATGGCTGAAAACTTCCCAAATTTGATGAAAGACATGATTATAAATGTCTAAGAAGTTCAATGAACTCCAAGTCAAATGAATTCAAAGAGACTCACAGCAAGACACACTGTAATCAAATTTTTATTTTTATTTTTATTTTTTTTAAAGATTTTATTTATTTATTTGTCATAGAGAGAGAAGCGAGAGTGAGCACAGACAGACAGAGTGGCAGGCAGAGGCAGAGGGAGAAGCAGGCTCGCTGTCAAGCAAGGAGCCCGATGTGGGACTCGATCCCAGGACGCTGGGATCATGACCTGAGCCGAAGGCAGCTGCTTAACCAACTGAGCCACCCAGGCGTCCCTGTAATCAAATTTTTAAAAGACAAAGACAGAGAATCTTAAAAGCAAGCAAGAGAGAAGCAAATAATCACATACAAGGGACTCCCCAACCCCACCACCACCAATAAGATTACCAGCAGATTTCTCATCAGAAACTTTGTGGAGACAGCAAGGCAAACCAAAGTTACAATAATACTAACTTTTAGAGTAATAATTGTTTCTATTTATTTATTTACAAAGATCTATTTATTTTAGAGAGAGTGGGAGAGATCATGAGCAGGGGGAGAAAAAAAAAAAGAAAAAACTGTCAACTAAGAATCATGTATCCAGCAAAACTGTCCTTAAAAGTGAGGGAGCAGTGCTTAGGTAGCTCAGTCAGTGAAGCATCAAACTCTTGATCTCAGCTCAGGTCTTGATCTCAGTGTTGTGAGTTCAAGCCCTGTGTGGGGCTCCATGCTGGGTGTGGAGCTTACTTTAGAAAAAAAAAAAAGAAGAAGAAGAAGTGAATGAGTGAGAAATTAAGACATTCCCCATAAACAAAAGCTGAGGGAGTAGAGTTCATTGCTACTATTCCTTCCCTACAAGAAATGCTCAAGAGAGTCCCACAAGATAAAATAAAAGGACACTAGACAGTAACCCAAAGCCATATGAAGAAATAAAGATCTCAATTAGGTATATACATGGGCAGTTATGTAAGCTAGCAGTACTGGGGCACCTGGGTGGCTCAGTGGGTTGAGCCTTTGCCTTTGGCTCAGGTCATGATCTAGGTCCTGGGATCGAGTCCCACATTGGGCTCTCTGCTCGGCGAGGATCCTGCTTCCCCCTCTCTCTCTGCCCGCCTCTCTGCCTGCTTGTGATCTCTCTCTCTCTCTGTGTCAAATAAAAAAATAAAATCTTTTTAAAAAGCTAGCAATACTGTAAAAATAGTTCGTAACTGCACCTTTTGTTTTCTGCATGATTTAAGAGACTAATACATTTAAAAATATTAAAAATAAAACAGGGTCTCTGTGGTGGTTCAGTTGATTAAGTGTTTGATCCTGTTTTTGGCTCAGGTCATGATCTTAGTGTCCTACGTGTCAGGCTCCACGCTCAGTGGGGAATCTGCTTGATATTCTCTCCCTCTCTCTCTCTCTGCTTCTCCCCCACTCATGTTCTCTCCCGCTCTCTCTAAAATTAATAAATAGATTTTTATAAATAAATAATAAATAGAAACCGTTATTACTCTTAAAAGTTAGTATTATTGTAATTTGGCTTATAACTCCAAAATCTTATTTTCTACACAATTTAAGGAACTAAAATATTTAAAGAATTATTAGTTTGTCTCAGGGCCTACAATGTATAAAGATGTAATTAATTCTGTGACATCAACAACTGGAAGGGGTAGAGACAGAATTGTAAGGAAGCAGAGTTTTTGTATGTTGTAGAAGTTAAGACAGTATAAATTCAAAGTAGAGTGTGTAACTTTAGGGTGTAAAATGCAATTCCCATGGAAACCAGGAAGAAAATAGCTATAGAATATATACAAAATGAAAGGAGAAAGGAATTTAAACATTTCAATACAAAAAAGTGACTAAACATAAAATAAGACAGTAATGCAGGAAATGAGGGACAAAAAACCCAATAAGGCATAGAGAAAAAATAGCAAATAAGTCCTCCCTTATCAGTAATTAAATGTAGCAAACAGATTAAACTCTCCAATCAAAATGCAGATATTGGCAGAACAGATTTTTAAAAAAATGATCCAACTGTATGCTGTCTACAAGAAGCTCGATTCAGATCCAAATACATAAATAGACTGAAACAGAAAGGATGGGAAAAGATACTCTATTCTATGCAAATAGTAATCAGAAGAGCAAGAGTGGCTATATTAATATCAGACAAAATATACGTTAAATAAAAAATGCTTACAAGAGATAAAGGACATTGTATGTATTAATAAAAGCTTTAATATACTACAAAGATACAGCAATTATAAACATTTATATACCTAATGACATCCCATTAAAATATATAAAGCAAAGTGACAGAACTGAAGGGAGAGACAGAGAGTTCTACAATAGTTGGAGAGTTCAATAGCCCACTCACGATAATGGATAAACCACGAGACAGAAGGTAAGTAAGGAAACAGAAGACTTAACCCAACAGACTAACAAATCTAACAGATATATACAGAACACTCTCTCCAACAACAGCACACACATTCTTCTCCAGTGAAAAATGGAACATTTTCCCAGATAGACCATATGTTAGGCCACAAATTAAGTCTCTATAGATTTAAAAAGATAGATGTCATACAGAGTAACTTCTCCAGCCACAATAGAATGAAGTTAGGAATCCGTGAC
The DNA here is from genome assembly GCF_902655055.1 of Lutra lutra. Classification (NCBI taxonomy): domain Eukaryota; kingdom Metazoa; phylum Chordata; class Mammalia; order Carnivora; family Mustelidae; genus Lutra; species Lutra lutra. Next base: position 45,272,569 of record NC_062294.1, on the reverse strand, counting down.
AGAAAGAAAACTGAAAATTCACCAAACTGGGAAATAAAAACACACTTTTAAAGAACCAATGGATCAAAGAAGAAATGACAGGGAAAAATGAATTAGTTGAATGAAATGAAGTTGAATGAAAACAAAAACTTATGGAATGAAGTGTAAGTGGTACTAAGAGGGAGATTTATAGTTATAAATTCTTACATTTAAAAATAAAGATATCAAGCCAACAACCTAACTTTACAATTTAAGGAATTAGAAAAGAACAAATTAAACTTGAAGATAGCAGAAGGAAGAAAATAACATTAGATCAAGACATAACTGCAATAGAAAAATAGAAAAACAACAGAAAAAAATTAATGAAACCAAAAAAAGTTGGTTCTTCGAAAATCAGCAAAACTGACAAACCTTTAGTTTTTTGGACTAAAAGAGAGGAGTGACACCTTGGTGGCTCAGTCAGTTAAGCATCCAATTGTGATCTCAGAGTTGTGAGTTCAAGCACCCAACCCCCAAGAAGAGAGAAGACTCAAATTACTAAAATCAGAAATGAAAGTGGGGACATTACTAAATGTTCTACCAAACATTTAAGATTTTATTTGTTTATCAGAGAGAGAGAGCACACAAGCAGGCAGAGTGGCAGGCAGAGGCAGAGAGAGAAGCAAGCTCCCTGCCAAACAAGGAGCCCAATGTGGGACTTGATCCCTGGACCCTGGGATCATGACCTGAGCCGAAGGCAGTGGCTTAACCAACTGGGCCACCCAGGCGTCCCTGTACTGAACATTTAAAGAAGAACTAATATTAATCTGTCTCAAACTTTTCAAAAAAAAATTGAAGGGGAACACTTACTAACTCATTAATGAAGCCAGTACTACCCTAATATCAAAGCCAAATAAAGATATTACAAAAATAAAAAGGATTATAAGAAGATAGTATGAATGATTACACACCAAAAAATTACATGCCAAAAACTTCCTAACTCATCTATGAGGCCAGAATTACTCTAATCTCAAAGCCAGATAAAGATACCACAGAAATAAAATGGATTATAAAAAGATAATATGAACAATTACACACCAAAAAATTGGATAACCTAGATGACATGGATGTATTCCTAGACACACAAAATCTACCAAGACTAAATCATAAAGAAGGAGAAAATCTGAATAGATCTCTAACTAGTAAGGAGATCAAATCGGTAATCAAAAACATCCTGACAAAGAATAGTCCTGGATGTGGTGGCTTCACTGATGAATTGTACCAAACATTTTTTTTTTTTACTCCTTAAGGATTTTATTTATTTATTTGACAGAGAGCAAGAGAGCACAAGCAGGGGAAGCAGCAGAGGGAGAAGCAGGCACCCCGCTGAGCAGGGAGCCCAACACAGGGCTTGATCCCAGGACTCTGGGATCATGAGCTGAGCTGAAGGCAGACATACAACTGACTGAGCCACCCAGGTGCCCCTCTACCAAACATTTAAAGAACTAATACTAATCCATTTCAAACTTTTACCAAAAAACTGAAGGGGAACACTTCCTAACCCATTTATGAGGCCAGCATTACCCTATATCCAAGCCAGATAAAGACACTACAAGAAAGAAAACTACAGACAGCCACCCCTTATGAATGTTGGTGCAAATATCCTCAACAAACTATTAGTAAGTTGAATTTAGCAGCATATTAAAAGGATTAGACACTGTGACCAAATGGGATATATTCCTGGGATGCAAGGATAGGATAGTTTAATATTCAAAATTCAATCAATGTAATATACCACATTAACAGAATGAGGGGAAAAAACCCACATGATCATCTCAGTTGATACAGAAAAAGCATTTGGCAAAATTCAACATTCTTCCATAATAAGAACATTCGTAAAACTAGAAATAGAAGGAAACTACCTCAACATAATAAAAGTCATATGTAAGAAACTTACAGCAAACAACATACTCACTGGTGAAAGCTGACACTTACCCTCTAAGATTAGGAACAAGGCAAGAATGACTGCTTTCACCACTTTTATTCAACAGAGTACTAGAAGTTCTAGCTAGATCAATTAGGCAACCAAATTGAAAAGGAAGAAGGAAAATTTTCTGTTTGCAGATAATATAATCTTATTTGTAGAAAATCCTAAAGACACTATAAACAAAATAAGCTGTTAGATCTAGTAAATGAATTCAGCAAAGCACTAGGATACAAAGTTACAGAAAATCAGTTGCATTTCTATACGTAACAATGAACAATCTGTAAAGTAAATTAGAAAATAATTCAATTTATGATAGCACCAAAAAGAGTGAGATACTTAGAAACTAACCTGAACCAAGGAGGTGAAAAACTTGTATGGTGGAAACTACAAAACATCGCTGAAGGAAATTAAAGAAGATATAAATACATGAAAACACATTCCAGGGCACCTGGGTGACTCAGTCGGTTGAGCATCTGACTCTTGATGTTGGCTCAGGTCATGAGATCAAGCCCTGCATCAGGGTCCACATGGACCATGATTAAGATTCTCTCTCTCGGGGCGCCTGGGTGGCTCAGTGGATTAAGCCGCTGCCTTCGGCTCAGGTCATGATCTCAGGGTCCTGGGATTGAGCCCCGCATTGGGCTCTCTGCTCAGCGGGGAGTCTGCTTCCTCCTCTCTCTCTGCCTGCCTCTCTGCCTACTTGTGATCTCTCTCTCTGTCATAAATAAATAAAATCTTAAAAAAAAAAAAAAGATTCTCTCTTTCTCCCTCTCCCTCTGCTCTTATCCCCACCCTCACCCCTGCTCATGGGTGCTTGTTCTCTCTCTCTAAAAAAGAAAGAAAGAAATGTGACAAGATTTTCATCTCATGTAACTTGAACACATGCTGGTTTTTCCTGAAAAAAAGGGAGGAGTTTTTATGTGAAGATGAAAGAAAGGCAGAGAAAAGGTGCTCAGTATGAGACATGCTGAGTTTGAGGTGTCTATGGAGCAAGAAAATGGAAATGTCTAGTGAATGTTGGGAAATTAATGTCTGAAACTCGGAAGAAAATCCTGGGCTGGAGATGGAAGTTGTGAAGTCACCAATATAGAGATAGTCACTGAACTCTTGGAACTGTTGAGATTATCCATGCAGCATAAACCAGAAAGAGAAAAGAGTGTAGGTTGTAACTCTATAGAGCACCATTTAATGAATGGGTAGAACTAGAGGAGACAGACAAAATTCTAATGTCTACATTTGATTATATTATTCTGAAAGGAAACATGAGGTTTCTGGGTCAGAGACCAGACTTTTTATTGTTACTTATAACAATAACTGCATTAGTTCCCCATGTCCAGTACCCTACAGGTGACATGATGGGAACCAGACCGATCCTACTCATGTAAAAGTTTTTTTTTTTTTAATCACAAGAGAGAAATGTGAAAATTATGAATCTGAGTTTATACAGACTACATCCTGCCTTCTGCCACCATTCCCTCCTAAGAGAGGGAAAGAAATTCAATCTCCCTAAAGTAAGGAAATCCCTCCCAAAATAAATAAATTCTCCCAGGGGGGGAAGAGTAGAGTCTCTACCTTATAATGCAAGCATTTAGCTCTGAGAGAGAATTTTTATTACCCTTTGAACAGAAGCAGATGCCCCTAGGTCTAACATCACTGGAACATGAGAAGTAAATGGGTCTGGAGAAAAGGAGACATTCCCCCAGCATGTCATTCTCCTTTGCTCAAGAAACCAAAACGTGCAGAAACGTGACAATTTTCAAAGAGTGTTATTTCCCTGACAGAGACTTTGATGGGAAAACCAGAGAGAGGCAGAAGAACAATCAAGAAAGTGTAGGACCGGGGGTGCCTGTGTGGTGCAGTGGATTAAGCCTCTGCTTTCGGCTTGGGTCATGATCTCAGGGTCCTGGGATCGAGCCCCACTTCGGGCTCTCTGCTCAGCGGGGATCCTGCTTCTCCTTCTCTCTCTGCCTCTCTGCCTACTTGTGCTCTCTCTCTCTTTCTCTCTGTCACATAAATAAATAAAATCTTAAAAAAAAAAAAAAAAGAAAGGAAGGAAGGAAGAAAGTGTAGGACCAGAGAAGCCATGGGAAGACAAATGTCTGAAGGAGACAGTGGTCAGTAAGGTCTGTTACTTCGGACATGTGTGAAAAGGACTGAAGGGGAGTCATTGCATTTAGCAACAAGAAGGTTGTGATGAGGGGCGCCTGCGTGGCTCAGTGGGTTAAAGCCTCTGCCTTCGGCTTGGGTCATGATCCCGGGATCCTGGGATCGAGCCCCGCGTCGGGCTCTCTGCTCAGCCAGAAGCCTGCTTCCTCCTCTCTCTCTGCCTGCCTCTCTGCCTACTTGTGATCTCTATCTGTCTAATAAATAAATAAAATCTTTTTTAAAAAAAAAAAGAAGGTTGTGATGACTGTTGGGTCCCCCCAAAATTGGGTACCCCAATAATGGGTCCGTGATTAAAGGAGCGAGACTGATACAAAGCGAAGGTCAAGCAAAGCTTTATTTCACGCCAAGCATCAGGAATCAGACCAACCGTCAAACAGGCCGGTTGGGGCCGCCCCTACAGAGAGGACGACCCCTCCCTGCTTTTCAGACTTTTATAGAGCAAAGGCCATGTGGTTGGGCCTGGCCACACACAGGTGGCCAATTAGTTTGTAACACACACAGGAAACTCCACAGTGATGCTAGGTGACCAATTGAATTACAATTTGCCCTAGTAGACATTTGATTTAGCTTATCACACCTTGGTTAGGATTGGCGCCAAAAGGCTCCCAAAGGGCAGGGGGCCATACTCTTTGGTAGCTAGGAGACAGTATGCAACCCAACTGATTGACTACCTCCACCTGGCCTGACCCACCCTTGTATTTGGACTTTGTTACCTGGGACTGGTTTCCAGGACTTGCTTTTAAATAAGTTCCCCTGGCGGGGGGCAAGGTCAATTTAAGCTTTACAGCAAAATGGCAGTTCAACTGGGGTGGGGCTGCTCTGGCTGAATAGGCCCTCACATGACCCTGACCAAAGCAGATTTGGTGTAGTGATTGGGCCTGAAGCCAGACAGCAGTGGGTTGAGAAGTGAATGAATACTGAGAACAAAACATAATGTAAACTCAATAGGGGGAGGGCATAAACAGAAGGTAGGGTGGGGAGACTCTAATATGGGAGAAACCCACACGTTTGATATGCTGATAGGGCCAACTCAGTGGAGACGGTAGTCTTAAAGGTACAGCAGAATACTGGGGATATTGGTGTATGTGAGGTCCTTGAGAAAACAATGGGATCCAGAGCCCAGCTGGAATTAATTTCAGACAAGGGCAGGGGGTATATCTCTCTAACATGGTAAGAGGAATAAGAAAAGATAGGTAAGGGGGGACGCCTGGGTGGCTCAGTTGGTTAAGCCGCTGCCTTCGGCTCAGGTCGTGATCCCAGCGTCCTGGGATCGAGTCCCGCATCGGGCTCCTTGTTCTGTGGGGAGCCTGCTTCTCCCTCTGCCTCTGCCTGCCACTCTGTCTGCCTGTGCTCGCTCTCGCTCTCTCTGACAAATAAATAAATAAAATATTAAAAAAAAAAAAAAAAAAAAAAAAAAAAGATAGGTAAGGGGCGCCTGGGTGGCTCAGTGCGTTAAGCCGCTGCCTTCGGCTCAGGTCATGATCCCAGGTCCTGGGTTCAAGCCCCGCATCGGGCTTTCCGCTCAGCGGGGAGCCTGCTTCCTCCTCTCTCTGCTTGCCTCTCTGCCTACTTGTGATTTCTCTCTGTCAAATAAATAAATAAAATCTTTAAAAAAAAAAAAGATAGGTAAGACTGTAGATGTGACAAGAAATTAAGGAAAAAAAATTCTCTAACACTTGTTAAGGCACAATAAGGAAGATTTTATTCAAGCAGGGGAAGACCATCCAGATAGATATAGGAGCCACTGTGATGGAATTTTGCAGCAGGAGAGAGAGATTGGGGTCAGCTCTGAGTACAACAGGGCCAAGTGCAAATTTATAGCCAAGGAGCAGGGTAGGGGGTCAGTGGAAGGGAAATTACTAAGAGGAAACATCAGGAGTAAGAGGGGATTCTGGCCAAACTGACTTAATGAAATTCTTACCAAAGGCAGGCCAGGGCAACCAGACATCACCTGGCAGGAACCCCATTAGATATGATGGGTGATCAGATCTCAAGGGTGGGGCGTGGTTTTGCTAAACTGACTTAGCAGGGTTCTTGATAAAACTGGATTTTTAAAAATTCTTTTAAAGATTTTTATTTATTTATTTATTTATTTGACAGAGAGAGAGAGATCACAAGCAGGCAGAGAGGCAGGCAGAGAGAGAGGAGGAGGAAGCAGGCTCCTCCATAATACCCACCACCTGGCTCCCCCAACCTCCCATCCCCTCCCCCTTCAAAAACCTCAGGTTGTTTTTCAGAGTCCATAGTCTCTCATGGTTCACCTCCCCTTCCAATTTCCCTCAACTCCCTTCTCCTCTCCATCTCCCCATGTCCTCCATGTTATTTGTTATGCTCCACAAATAAGTGAAACCATATGATAATTGATTCTCTCGGTTTGACTTATTTCACTCAGCATAATCTCTTCCAGTCCCGTTCATGTTGCTACAAAAGTTGGGTATTCATCCTTTCTGATGGAGGCATAATACTCCATAGTGTATATGGACCACATCTTCCTTATCCATTCGTCCTTTGAAGGGCATCTTGGTTCTTTCCACCATTTGGCGACCGTGGCCATTGCTGCTATAAACATTGGGGTACAGATGGCCCTTCTTTTCACTATATCTGTATCTTTGGGGTAAATACCAGTAGTGCAATTGCAGGGTCATAGGGAAGCTCTATTTTTAATTTCTTGAGGAATCTCCACACTATTCTCCAAAGTGGCTGCACCAACTTGCATTCCCACCAACAGTGGAAGAGGGGTCCCCTTTCTCCACATCCTCTCCAACACATGTTGTTTCCTGTCTTGTTAATTTTGGCCATTCTAAGTGGTGTAAGGTGGTATCTCAATGTGTTTTTTTTTTTAAGATTTTATTTATTTGACAGAGATCACAAGTAGGCAGAGAGGCAGGCAGAGAGAGAGGGAAGCAGGCTCCCCGCTGAGCAGAGAGCCGGACGCGGGGCTCGATCCCAGGACCCCGGGATCACGTCCTGAGCCGAAGGCAGAGGCCTAAACCACTGAGCCACCCAGGTGCCCCTCTCAATGTGGTTTTAATTTGAATCTCCCTAATGGCTAGTGATGATGAACATTTTTTCATGTGTCTGATAGCCATTTGTATGTCTTCATTGGAGAAGTGTCTGTTCATATCTTCTGTCTTTTTTTTTTTTTAAAGATTTTTACTTATTTATTTGACAGACAGAGATCACAAGTAGGCAGAGAGGCAGGCAGAGAGAGAGGAAGGGAAGCAGGCTTCCCGCTGAGAAGAGAGCCCGATGCGGGTTCAATCCCAAGACTCTGGGATCATGACCGGAGCTGAAGGCAGAGGCTTTAACCCACTGAGCCACCCAAGTGCCCCTCTTCTGCCCATTTTTTGACAGACACTTCTACCTGTGGAATTTTTATCAGAATGGCATTAAAAGTATAGATTGCTTTAGGCAATATAGACATTTTAACAATGTTTATTCTTCCGATCCAGGAGCATGGAATGCTCTTCCATCTTTTTGTGTCTTCTTCGATTTCTTTCTTGAGTGTTCTGTAGTTTGAGTATAGATCCTTTACCTCTTTGGTTAGATTTATTCCCAGGGATCTTATGGTTCTTGGTGCTATAGTAAATGGAATCAATTCTCTAATTTCCCTTTCTGTGTTTTCATTGTTAGTGTATAAGAAAGCAACTGATTTCTGTACATTGACTTTGTATCCTGCCACATTACTGAATTGCTATATGAGTTCTAGTAGTTTGGGGGTGGAGTCTTTTGGGTTTTCCATATAAAGTATCATGTCATCTGCAAAGAGAGAGAGTTTGACTTCTTCATTGCCAATTTGGATACCTTTTATTTCTCTTTGTTGTCTGATTGCTGTTGCTAGGATTTCTAATACTATGTTGAACAAGAGTGGTGAGAGTGGGCACCCTTGTTGTGTTCCTGATGTCAACGGGAAAGCTGTGAGCTTTTTCCCTTTGAGGATGATATTTGCTGTGGGTTTTTCATAGATATATTTTATGAAGATCAAACGCTTCTGCACAGCAAAGGAAACAGTCAACAAAACAAAGAGGCAACCCACGGAATGGGAGAAGATATTTGCAAATGACAGTACAGACAAAAGGCTGATATCCAGGATCTATAAAGAACTTCTCAAACTCAACACACACAAAACAGATAATCATGTCAAAAAATGGGCACGGAGGATATGGGGAGATGGAGAGGAGAAGGGAGTTGAGGGAAATTGGAGGGGGAGGTGAACCATGAGAGACTATGGACTCTGAAAAACAACCTGAGGGTTTTGAAGGGGCGGGGGTGGGAGGTTGGGGGAGCCAGGTGGTGGGTATTATGGAGGTCACGTATTGCATGGAGCACTAGGTGTGGTGCAAAAACAATGAATACTGTTACGCTGAAAAGAAAAAAAAAAATGTCAAAAAAATTCCACAGGTATTTTTCAAAGAGCTGGAGCAAACAATCTTAAAATTTGTATGGAATCAGAAGAGACCCCGAATTGCTAAGGAAATGTTGAAAAAGAAAAACAAAACTGGTGGCATCACGTTGCCTGATTTCAAGCTTTACTACAATGCTGTGATCACCAAGGCAGCATGGTACTGGCACAAAACCAGACACATTGACCAGTGGAACAGAGTAGAGAGCCCAGGTATGGACCCTCAACTCTATGGGCAAATTATCTTCAACAAAGCAGGAAAAATATATAGTGGAAAAAAAACAGTCTCTTCGATAAATAGTGCTGGGAAAATTGGACAGCTATGTGTAGAAGAATGAAACTCGACCATTCTCTTACACCATACACAAAGATAAACTCAAAATGGACAAAAGACCTCAACATGAGACAGGAATCCATCAGAATCATAGAGGAGAACATAGGCAGTAACCTCTTCGATTCAGCCACAGCAACTTCTTTCAAGATATGTCTCCAAAGGCAAAGGAAACAAAAGTGAAAATGAATTTTTGGGACTTCATCAAGATCAAAAGCTTCCAGACAGGGACTTTTATGGGGAAACTTGCAAGTAAGGAGGTGGGCAGATAGCACTGTCAGGTTCATCTGACAGGAAATACTTCTGCGTTCAGCTGATAGCCGAGTTTCAGGAAGAGAGAGCTGTTAAGGGAGAATGTTCTGCATTTTAGTGCTCGCTCGGAAGAGGTCAAGTTAAATTTCAAGGGCTGTCAGGGAGAAGAGAAGACTTAGTACAGTTTGGTCAAGCCAAGGCTGAGGGTTAAAGAATGGGCAGCTGTGAACACCGTGTCGGTGTGTGCATCTTGGACTGATCTACAGAGGAAGGTTTCACTGAGTGGGAGGAAGCAGAAGCAACAAGGATTACGTAGACTAGTAAAGGAGCGGATAAATCAAATGCTCCTGGTAACTAGGCTGGAGAGAGAAGGAAGTGAAGTCAGCGGGAGGCTGATAAATAGGGAGAAAGGTCAATAATTGGAGACCTTGATGCAGCTGAGAAATAGGCACGTGGTAATAATGGAGAGTAAACAAAAGAATAGGAGGCAATATCCTTCTGGCTTCATCATCCCAGGGCTAGGTGCCAGGCAACGAGGGACCACCCCTGAGGTCCAAAACCTGCTAAGATTATTCAAAATGGCCAATCTTACTGTTCATCCTGCCCTGCCCTGCCTTTCTGTCAGAAACCCCATCCAAGACTGTGGCCTAAGCCCTCCTCACATTCCTGTCTTCTGCCTCCTAATTCCCCCGGTGTATTTCTCTAGCAGCCCCGTGTGGTGTGCCCTGTGTCCCGTCTCTAGGACATGTGAGTATGGTAAACGGGTTTCCTGAGTCTCTCCTCTGTCTCCTCTGATGCCTGCACCTCACTGACCATCTCATAAAAGAACACAAAACACGGAGAAAACACAAAACACAGAGAAATCAAATAGTCATAATTCCCTGTGATCTCTTGGGATCGGACCAAATGCTCACTGTAAGTCAGTTATTAGGGGATTTGGAGGCTAAAAATGTAAAGATATCAGCATGTGTCTGATAACCTGTACAGTCTCTTTTATTTTTTAGATTCTATTTCTTTATGACAGAGAGAGATGCAGCAAGAGAGGGAGCACAAGCACAGGGAGCTAGAGAGGGAGAAGCAGGCTCCCTGCTGAGCAGGGAGTCCAATATGGGGCTTGATCCCAGGATGCTGGGATCGTGATCTGAGTGGAAGGCAGATGCCTAACGACTGAACCACCCAGGTGCCCCTAACCTACACAGTCTTCAGTAAAATGCCGTTGGGAAGAAATAGACTTTAGTCTAGAAGTACTTAAAAAAAAGCAGTATTGGGGAGTGGGGAGGCAGGCACCTAGATAGCTCAGTCGGTTAGGCATCTGATTCTTGGTTTCAGCTCAGGTTGTGATCTCAGGGTTGTGGGATCCAGCTCCGAGCTCAGCAGGGGGTCTGCTCGAGGCTTCTCTCCCTCTGCCCCTCTCTCTCTCCCCGCTCCCCACTCACTCGCTCTCTCACCATGTCTCTCTCTCTAGAAAAAAATAAATCTTTAAAAAATATAAATAAAAAGCAGTATGGGATCTAGGATTAGATTGCTTGGATTTACATCTTAGCTTTGCCAGTGAAGGCAAGTTTCTGTATCTATAAAATGGGTATACTAATAACATCTACCTGCATTAATTAAGGTTCAGATTGACATCAGATGTCTTTTTTTTTTAAGATTTTATTTATTTATTTATTTGATAGACAGAGATCACAAGTAGGCAGAGAGGCAGGCAGAGAGAGAGGAGGAAGCAGGCTCCCTGCTGAGCAAAGAGCCCGATGTGGGGCTCGATCCCAGAACCCTGGGATCATGACCTGAGCCGAAGGCAGAGGCTTTAATCCACTGAGCCACCCAGGCGCCCGACATCAGATGTCTTTATAGTAACCCTCAGAGTAAAATATTGATGGGAAATAAATTTATATCCAAATTAATAGTCAAATTGGCAATCAATGAAGACCTCATTTAAAAAAACTTCAGGCGTACAAGGCTTCACAAGGTTTGTCACAGGTCTCACTTTGAAAAGTTTTGGAAGAATGATTAAAAATAAGAAAAGGGGGTGCCTGGGTGGCTCAGTTGGTTAAGCATCTGCCTTCAGCTCAGGTCATGATCCCTGAGTACGGGGATCAAGGCTGGAGTCAGGCTCCCTGCTGAGGGAGCCTGCTTCTCCCTTTCCCTGCCACTCCCCCAGCTTGTACTTGTGATTGTGTTCTCCTGCTCTGTCAAATAAATAAATAGAACCTTTTAAAAAAAATAAAAGAAAAATCCTGGATATGCTATAAGAGAAACAGGACAAAAAAGGTCACCAAATATTTTGGTAATTGCTTATTGTTTCTTATTATTGTTGCATTAAAAGGCTAGGCCAAATAAAATAAAGAGAACTTCCATTGGACAATACCAACATGGACTGAGGGGGCAAGGACAGAAGGCCAAAGGGACATGAGAGCATGCCAAAGTACTTGTCTTGTTAGAGAGAAAATGTTGTCAATTGATTACCTCTCAACTTCAAATTTACCCTTCAATATATACTCTGCCATATGGACAGAATTCCTTTAAGCATCTCGCCTTTGCAGTGAGCATAACACTAAGCTTTCTCAGTGGAAGGCTCTGGAAGGACACCAGAGGAAGTGGTCTCTTGCTGTTACCAGCTACTACATAATGGGTAAGCAGTACAGAAGTGAGGACATCCAAAAGAGCTCTGCCACAGCCAGCCACCCAGAACATGCAGTCTCTTGGGGTCCTTCTTTGTAGCCTCAGCTTGGTCTTCCAACTACCTTCCTGCACTAATGGGAAAACCAGTGCCCCAACCTGTGGCTCTCGTTCTGTGTTGCTGGCCTACAGCTTGGAGGGTTCCTAGCAAGCCTCTGCTTCCTCTGCACACCCATGCTATTGGCTGCTGATCATCTGTGGACTATATGCATTCCAAAGGGTTGGTTCCTGTTTGCCCAGAGATTGCAGACCAGCTCCATCCTGGGAAAACTTTGCAAAAAAGCAAAATTTTTTGCTACCCAGTGAGCTGAACTATACCTTCCTTCAGTAAGGTCTGAACCCCAGCCTTGGAAAGAGACCATCATTCCAAGTTCATACTTGTTTAGGTACTTTCTCTTAGTTCTAGGGTAGCATATAGATTTTCTCTATATCTTAAAATGGCTTTTGGGCCATTTTTAGGCTTTTGGCTTTTACCCTGCATGAGATGGAAACCAGAGGTGGGTTCTGAGCAGAGGAGTGATACAATCTAACTTACATTAAAAAAAAAAAAAAAAAAAAAAAAACCACCCAAGAACACTCTGATGGCTGTATGGAGAATCTACTGTGGTAATGGGAGTCAGAGAATGGGGCAGGAAGAGAAACAGGGAGATAAGTGAAGAACTTGTTATTAATAATAATTATAATTAATTCAGAGAGTAGAGGATAGTGGGTCTGAAATGGGGAGAAGCAGAAGTGAGAAGAATTGAGCATATCTGGATTTGGAGATATAGCCAACAGGATTTGCTGATAGATTAGATATAAATGTGAGAGAAAGGAGTCAAGGATGAGTCCAAGGCTTTTGGCTTGATCAGGTAGAAAGCTGGAGACACCATCAAGTTAGTTGAGGGATATTGACAGGGGAATTGATTCCAAGAGGAAGATTAGAAATTAATGAGTTCAGTTTTGGACAAAATGAGATGGAGATTCCTATTAGGCACTGAAGTAAAGATGTCTAGTAGGCAATGGATGTAAGAGTCTGTAGCTCAGCGGGGAGGTTCAGACTGGAATTATAAATCTGGCCATCACTGATATATAGATGATATGTAAAGCCACAAGGCTAGATAAGGTGACCAAGGAAGTGCCTGTGGGTAAGTAGGAGGAAGAAGAACTGTAGCCTGAGGAGCGCTAACATTAAGAGGTCACGGAAAGGTCAGGTCAGGAAACTGAGAAGCAACCGCTGACTACCGGGTAGGAGAAAAAAACAAGAAACTAGGATGTCATAGAAACTAAAAGTGTATCAAGGCTGTAGCGATCGATCAAGTGCTGCTAATAGGTCAAGTAGAGTAAGAATTAAAAGTCAATCATTAGATTTAGGAAAATGAAGATCACTGATAACTTTGACAAGAGCAGTTTTAGTTGAGTGACGGGTGAAAAAAGTCTAATTAGAGTGGGTTCAAGAGAGAACCAGGGAAAAGAAACTGGAAGCAAGATATATCGGTAATAAATTCCAGAAGTTTTTCTAGAAACAGGGCAGCAGTTGGAAGGCAAAATCGAAACTCACGGAACTTGGGAGGGATCGTGGGGGAAACTGCAGTTTGCAGGATATGGTTGCCTACTGGAAAATCCAGTGGGCAGCCGTCCTGTGCCCTGCAGAGCTGTATAAAGGTATACAGCATAGGGAGCGCCGCACCATGGACGCCGGGAAATACAGTCTCGCTCCGTGGCTCAAACTGGGAGGCCACTTGGCGTGTTGTTCCAGGGGCCCCCTCCCCGGAGGGACAAAGTCTCCCTCCTCAAGGGAGATGCCGCACTACTGCCCCCGGGCCACCCCTTCACTAAGCTCTCCCAGCCCTTCCCTTCAGTCTTGGAACCCGAGATGAGTTGCGAATTCTGTTGCACAAGAAGGCAGCAAGCGCATGCGCAACCAAGGAAGACAGCCCGTGGAGCTCCACGAAGGAGGCGGGGTGAGCCGCGTGGGCTCCCGCGGTGGAAGGTGGGATCCTGTGCTGAGCGGGGCCTTCAGGACGGCATCCTGGTTCGCCAGCACGCGCATGCGCATATGAATGACTAGCCTCAGCTCGCAGCGCGTCCTAGCTCCACCCAAGTGCCCGGACGCACCCGTGGTGAATGAGTCTCGCGTACTTTCCCGCCAAAACTTGGTAATGGCTTTTTCCAGGCACAGTAAGGCGGAGGCGAGACTTTGCAGAGGGCTGGGCGGACGCGAAAGGGAGCGATTGCTTCCGCTAGGCGGGCATGCTTGCTCCCCACCAGGCCGCTCAGACGTCGGTTTCCTCAGGCGTCCACACCGAAAGCAGAGTGGAGGGAGGGCTGCAGTGCGGCCCAGCGAACTCTTTCAGTTTTGCCTTTTTGTGGCCGCCCCGCCCACCTATTTGCCTCTCTGAGGAGTGGTGCAGAAAGAGGCCGGAGAAATATTTGCGTACTGACTGCTCTGTTTCGCCCACTGTTGTTTTTATAATACGTTTTGCTTTGTGGCTCCTCCACGCTTGGTGGGGCTCGGGCACTGCCCTCTTACGTAGGGCACAGGGAGACCCTTTATAAGCACACAAAGCCAGCTGCGCGCGTGGGCCGCTGATGCAGGGCCTCTGTCATAAAGCCTCACGCGCACATACTTGTCTGTCCGATGACAAGCCAAATAGCTAAGTACATGCCTGGAGTGTGACTGTCGGGCCTTACCACGTTCTAGCTGTGGGCTGGAGAAAGCTCTAAGAGTACTGTTGAGGAGGGCTGCTACATTCCCCAAACAAAAATACAGGACATCCAGTTAAGTTTGAATTTCATTTAAAAAAAAATTTTTTTTAAGCGTATGGCCCAAATATTGTTTACCCGAAATTCAAATTTAACTGGGCATCAAGTTCAAAGTTAACTCTTTTATTTGGCAGCCCCGGTTTAAGGCTTTATGGGAGACAATGCAGCAACAGTTCTTAGAGCTGTTCCTGGAGGGTGTAAACATGAAACAATGTGTGTTTATATAAAAAAGCCAAACTCCTCCCACTGCACCTTCTCCCACCCCCAAAACAGTAGTGTGTCTAGTCATCTGATGTAATAGGTGAAATGGCTAGGACCCAGAAAGCCACTCTGTCATACAAGGTCAGTCTTTAAGCCCTTGCCACCACAGTGCACTGTAGTGACTCGGCTCCAGGATAAGAGAGAGTCAGACTCTCCCTGTCTCCCAGCGCTTGGCACATTCATGTGGGTATTTCCAGGTTCTTGGTAATGTTGGTGCTGTATCACTGGACATAAGTGTGTGTGTGTGGGAGGGGGGGCATTGGGGGACTCTGAACCATTATGATGTTGGAGCCAGTGATACTCTTTCTATGGAAAACTATGACTAGTCTGTCCCTTCTGGAGTAGGGGCATGTTATCTTCTGTGGAAGATAAAGGTGTGTGAGCTAGGAGGGAACAGAGAGGGTATCACGAAGTCTATGATGTTGTATGATGTTAGTAATAAGTTTCCCCACTTGGAGAATGGCTCCACTGGGGCTGAATGTGAGATAAGACTTTGTTCAGTCTGAGAAGTCTAAAGGGCAAAAAGCAACATTGAAGTGGCAGAATCTAGGATTGTAAATGTAAGTCTATTTGATTCTGAAGCTTCTCTTTTCACCTGTCATCTGCTCCCTTCACTTCTCACACAATAATGGCACCTGGAATTTATGGTGCACTTTTCATTGTAACGCCTTTTGAATTTCATTATTTTGCTTAATTTTTTAAAGGATTTTGTAGGGAAAAAGAAGAGCACTCCTTTCTGAGGCCAAGACTGGTTAAAATGAGATGCCTCTCACTGCCAGCCTGGTGGGATGGAGTGTTAGCCCAGGATTTAGACACAAGTATCAGGCATTTTCCATTTTCCCATCCAGAACTCCTACTTTTAAATTACCAGAGGAAATTTTACAGAGTCTTACAGAGAGATGTAACCCTCATTTCTCTTCACATTAGCGTGGTGCAGCAGCCTTTTCTCTCTCTTCTGTGTTTCCTCTTCTTAATGGTTTCTTCCTCCTGACATTTAAACATGTTTAATTATCTCATTTTAAAAAATCTTCTCTCCAAAGGCCAGTCTTTTGGTCTTTCTATGCATGTCCTTGAGAATTGTATGCAAGATTCTGAAGGGTTTAAACTTCACCTCTGGTGGAAATTGAAGTGAGCTAGTTACTGTCGCTAGATCAAGAAAAATCCTTGGAATTGTTCAGCGAGGGATAGGGGTCCCTAAGGCAGTACTATGAGCACTCTGGGGCCAGCATAGAAGCTGTTTGTCCAGGTCCTCACCAGATAAGTGCAGAAACTGAGAATAAGCATTTAGGAACTTTTATATTAATTTGACAGAATATCTTATGTCTGCTGAACTTAATGAAAAATCTGGAGTTAAGAAAAAATCTTCCCCGGGCTCGTGGGTGGCTTAGTCAGTTGGGCGTCTGCCTTCAGCTCAGGTCATGATTCCACATCAAGCCCCACTTCTGGCTCCCTGCTCAGTGGGGAGCCTGCTTCTCCCTCTCCCTCTGCCTGTCACTACCCCCTGCTTGTGCTGTCTGTCTGTCAAATAAATAAGTAAAATCTCATTATGATTTTGATTTCATTACCCTAATGACTAATGATGTTGAGCATCTTCTCATGTAGGTATTGGGCATTTGTATATCTTCTCTGGAGAAATGTTTTTTTTTTTTCAAATTGTTAGCCAATTTTTAAAAAAAGATTTTATTTATTTGTTTGACAGACAGTGACATAAGTAGGCAGAGAGGCAGGCAGAGAGAGAGGGGGAAGCAGACTCCCTGCTTTGCAGAGAGCCCGATGTGAGGCTCTATCCCAGGACCCCAGGATCATGACCTGAGTTGAAGGCAGAGGCTTTAACCCACTGAGCCACTGAGGCACCCCACTGTTACCTGATTTTTTTATTGGGGTTATTTGTCTTTTTATTGTTTAGTTGTAACTGTTCTTGACATACTCTAGATACTATACCCTTATCAACTAGCTGACTTGCAAATATTTTCTCCCATTTTTAGGTTGTCTTTTAACTTTTTTTTTATTATAAGGAAAATATATAGCAAAACAGCTGGAAGGTAGTTGGGGGGTGGAAGATCTGGCAAAGTTTAATCACCAAACAAGCTGCCTAAACATGGTTTCCTGCTGTGGAGGAGAGATTTGGCCCTTATCTTTCCCATGATTCCTGATTCAAAGAAACCTGCTCTTAGCAGGGCTGGGCCTACAGAGTCCAATTTTCCAAACTGTTCTCTTCCTGGGAATTTGGGAAAGGTATACAGTTCTCAGGCTTTCAAGATACAAAAGACAGTATGGAGAAGGAAGGGATGTTACAGCCCTTTGGTCCACTGTCATCTCTAGGCCCATCTCTCAGTATTGTTTATTCCAAAGAGATGAACCCTATGGAATTGGGGCAAATGAGGCAGCAGTACACTGAGCAATGAGGCTGTGTTGATGAGGAAGTGAGCAACATCACACTTGGTATAGAAGCTGGCTAGGGCATAGGAGAGATACTGAGGAATTTGTGGGAAGAGGTATTGGAGGCTGTAGTCCATCTGTTCCCAGCATGTCAGTCGCTGAGCCTTTCCTTGGTCAGGGGTCTCAAAGGGTGATGCTTTCACTGTATGTGAGAAGATAAACAAAGCCATCTGACTTGAGGTGTGGCACTCCTTTCTACACCTGTGGTCTCCAGGAAGCAGCTATCTGTCTTTTTACTTTTTTTTTTCTGTCTTTTTACTTTTTTGATGGTGTCCTTTGATGTACAAATTTTTTTTAAGACTTTATTTATTTATTTGACAGACAGAGATCACAAGTAGGTAGAGAGGCAGGCAGAGAGAGAGAGAGAGGAAAGCAGGCTCCCCGCTGAGCAGAGAGCCTGATGTGGGACTCGATCCCAGGACCCCTGAGATCATGACCTGAGCCGAAGGCAGTGGCTTAACCCACTGAGCCACCCAGGCGCCCCTGATGTACAAATTTTTTGATGAAGTCGAATTTATCTTTATTTTTTCTTTTAGTTGTTTGTGGTTTAAAGGTTTAAAGGTCATCTCTGTGAAACCATTGTTTACTCCAAGGCCAGAGTTATACCTGTATTTTCTTCTAAAAGGTTTTAGAGTTTTAGTTCTTACCTTTAGGTACTCTGGGGCTAATTTTTCTTAATATGGTGTGAGATAGGGATCTGAATTCATTAGTTTGCATGTGGGTATTCAGTTGTCTCAGCACCATTTGTTGAAAATATATATTATTTTCTAAGTAATTCTATTTCTTTGTTTTCCCATTTTTATTCTGTATTCTTTACTGCATTTCTGTATTCTGTATTCTTTACTTGCATTTCTTCTTGTCATTGTATTTGTGATATTTGATTTTTTTCCATTTTTGCCTATTCACCTTTGATCTTATTCTGCTGTTCTACTATCTCTTTCCTGAGTTTTTGCATTTTGTTTTGTGACCTTCCATCTTAGAGGCAATTCATTTTTTCCCATTCATGACAGAATACTTAGTTAAAATTTTTATCTAATCCATTGTAGCAGTTTTCTACTGAATGCTGTTCATATATTCATTTTTTAAACTCTTTTCCTTAATAGTTCTTTTTGGATTAATGTAGTACTCTTTCCTTTTTTTTTTTTTGCACATCATTGTCTGAGTTAGAACATTAGTAGCTCTGCTTTCTCTACGTTTGCCTCCCAGTTTCTTCCAGTTTGTAGTTACAAGTAGGAGTATAGATTCTCACCTAGTGGTGGGTCTCCCACCTTTATGAAGTTTAATTTTCTTGGTGTTTTTTAAAGATTTGCCTCTGTTTGTCCCTCTTTCTGCTCATAATTCTCTCCATAGTTTCTTATTTCCAATTCTTTTGTCATAATTGCCATTGATTTCAGCTGCTTTTCTCAGCCCTTACATGTAATTTGTTATCTAGATTATACTTGTCTCCTGGTTCTTCTGAAGTTTTGTTTGCAAAGATCTTTTGGTTCTCCTTGTTGTTTTTAGATGATTTTCAGAACAGAAAACCATGGTAATAATGATACTTTAATGTTTCTGTGTTTTTACATTTCAGATTTGTCTCCTATTAACAGCATGCAACTATATTTTATTCATTTAAAATATCTAACTGAAAATTTGTCTTCTGATGGGTTTAGTCTGTATTTATTACTTTCATGACATATTTAGATTTGTTTTCTATAATTCTATTTCTATTTATCATACCTCTCTTTTTCTTGTTATGTTTAATCTTATATATATATTTTTTAAGATTTTAAAAATTCATTTATTTGACAGACAGAAATCACAAGTAGGCAAAGAGGCAGGCAGGGTTGGGGGGAAGCACTCCCTGCTGAGCAGAGAGCTCAATATGGGGCTTGATCCCAGGACCCTGAGATCATGACCTGAGCTGAAGGCAGAGGCTTAACGCACTGAGCCACCCAGGCGCCCCTTATATTTCTTTCATTGGATCAGTGTGTATTTCCTTTATTCGTATCCCTTCCTTCAACTGGTTAAATCATACATTCTATTTGTTTCTTTTTGGTAGTTTCCTTAGTATTATTTTCAATTTTAAAATCTAGTTGGCTTTATTAAGCAATTCATGTATCAAGCCTCACCCTTCTAGCAAGTAGAGGGACGCTTTCTTCCTTAGCATTTTTTTTTCTAAGTAAGCTCTACCACCAATGTGGGGCTTGAACTCTCAACCTTGAGATCAAGAGCATCATGCTCTAATGACAGAGTCAGCTAGGTGCCCTTAAAAAAAAGGCCCTTAGCCTTTTTTTGAGAGATAGAAAGAGGGAGAGAGTGCAAAGAAGAAGGGACAGAGGGAGAAGGAGAGAAAGAATCTCAAGAAGAAGCTTCCATGCTCAGTGCAGAGCCCAAAGTCCAACACGGGGCTTAATCTCACAACCCAGAGATCATGACCTGAGCCAAAAATCAAGAGTACAACACTTAACTGGCTGAGCCACCCAAGTGCCCCTAGCATTTTCTTTTTCTTAAAGAGAGAGCCGCGAGTGTGTGTATGCACACAAGCAAGTGGGGGAGGGGCAAAGGGAGAGGGAGAGAATCCCAAACAAGCTCCACACCCAGTGCGGAGCCTAAGGTGGGGCTCGATCTCATGTCCCTGAGATCATGACCTGAGCCAAAATGAAGTCAGGCACTTAACTTACTGCAAAGTCAGGCACTTAACTGACTAAGCCATTCAAGTGACCCAATTCCTAGAATTTTTAATATACAGATATAACACGATATTAAACATGACTTTCAGTGTGCTGGGAATTTCATAAGAAAACAACAAATGTCAGAATAACTATGCAGGGGCACCTGGGTGGTTCAATGGGTTGAGCCTCTGCCTTCGCCTCAGGTTGTGATCTCAGGGTCCTGGGATCCAGCCCCGAGTTGGGCTCTCTGCTCGGCGGGGGGCCTGCTTTCCGCTCTCTCTCTGCCTGCCTCTGTGCCTACTTGTGATCTCTCTCTCTCTGTCTGTCACGTAAATAAATAAAATCTTAAAAAAAAAAAGAATATGCAAAGCATGCTAAGAATGTGAAGGAGATTTTTGTGACCCTTAGTTCATTACCCTCTCAGGTCTAGATTTTTTTTAAATAATTTTTAATTTATTTGACAGAGAGAGATCAGAAGTAGGCAGAGAGGCAGGCAGAGAGAGAGGAGGAAGCAAGGCTCCCTGCTGAGCAGAGAGCCCAATGCGGGACTCGATCCCAGGACCCTGAGATCATGACCTGAGCTGAAGGCAGAGGCTTAACCCACTGAGCCACCCAGGTGCCCCTCAGGTCTAGATTTTATATGATGATTTCTTTAGAGAGAATTGTTAGTATGCTCCTAGCATACCAACTCCTATGAGCCCTAGCTCCTATGAGCCCAAGTCCTATCTCCTCTCTTTGTCAGGGCAAACTACTCTAGTTCCTAGTCATTACCATCACGTTGGGGTTCTGGTAATTACACCTCCTCAGAACTGCTACAGAGGCAGTTTTGTATTTATTGCTGTGTCTCCCCCCACCCCACCTGGAATTCAGCCTCTTGTTATCTTATCCAGAATTTCTAGGAGTTTATAAGTGGGAGAATTTCAGGTTATTTTAGTCTGGCATCTTACCAGAACTAAACATCTATTTTTTTAAAAGATTTTATTCATTTGACATTTATTTCATTTATTCATTTATTCATCTATTTTTTAAAAAAAGATTTTATTTATTCATTTGACATTTATTTCATTTATTCATTTATTATTTCATTTATTCATTTGACATTTGCTGGGCTCGATCCCAGGACCCTGAGATCATGACCTGAGCCGAAGGCAGAGGTCTTAACCCACTGAGCCACCCAGGCGCCCCTAGACATCTATTTTAACTTGTTCAGTATTTGCCTTTCATGTTAGATAGTAAACTCCAGGCAGGCAGGTAATCATTCTTGTTCACTGCTTTATCTCCAGCTCTCAGCACAGAGGCCTGGCATATAATGAATATTGAGTAAATATTTGTTGAACGTGTGAGTGACTCACATACATGAAGGCTTCAATAGGAAAGGGGGATAGATATAATTAAGTCCAAAAATTATGTTTGCAAAAACATGCATCCCAATGAAGAGAGTTAAGGAAGGGCTGCAAAGCCAGGCTTCTGTATTTGTTTGGCTAGCTGCAACTGAGTCACCTAAGCTCACCTCATAGCTTTCTTTTGTCACATTTTTTCCTGTTTCTAGATTTCCTAAAACTCCCAATAATCAAATTTATTTAGGTATAATTTATATGTAATAAAGTGTGCCCATTTAAAATGTGTGTTTTGATGAGTTGTGACAAATTTATGTACCTACATAACCACTACCATAGCCACTACCATAGCCAAGATATTGAACATTCCCATCACTACTATAAGAAAGTCCCTTTTGGGACGCCTAAGCGTCTGCCTTCAGCTCAGGTCATGATTGTGGGGTCCTGGGATCAAGCCCCGCATTGGGCTCCCTGCTCAGCAGGGAGTCTGCTTATCCCTCTCCCTTTGCCCCTCTTCCCCTCTTGTGCTCACTCTCTGCTCTCTCTCTTTCCCCTCCCTCCAATAAATAAAAAAATCTTAAAAAAAAAAAAAAAAAGAAGAAGTTCCCTTTTACCCCTCCTCAGGAATCTCTCAATCTCTCAGCCCCAAGTAACAACTGATTTGCTCTGTCCCTATGGGTTAGGTGACTGTTTTCTAGAATTTCATAAAGTTGGAATCATATAGTATGTGCTCTTTTGTATCTGGCTTCTCACCATAATGTTTTTGAGATTCAACCATGTTGTTGCCAGTGTCAGTAGTTGTCACTCTGATCTTTCTGAAATAAGAGAGTTTCTTGTACTTCTAATACTCTCTCTCTCCCTGTTGCTTTTCCCTCTCTCAGTTCCCTTGATTTCCTGTCTAACATCAGATGTTGCGATTAAGTCATTTTTACCTTCCACAGGTTCTATAATCCATGATGCCTATAAAGAACCGGAACATTACAAAGATGTCACCTTCCCCCAGACTTATTCCTCAGTGGAAGGACTTGAAACTTCTCATAAATAATACCCTGAAGGATATAAAGGTGATGTGTATGAGAGATATGCACATGGTGGGCTGGTACTAAATATCCCTGCTATGGCAGCCTGTGGCACGGGCAACATGTAAGCAACTTTGGAAGAGGTTTCCCATACTCCTAAACAACTCCTCCTTCTAGATTCGGATGATAACAATTATAATTAAAAGATATTCTGCTGCAAAAAAAAAAAAAAACCCAAACCAAACCCAAAACAGAAAAGGGACTCAAATGGATTAAACAAGCAGGAGGTGCCTTCGTCTTACATGTTGTCAAGGACCCATGTTCTTTTTCTTTCTTTACACACCATCCTTAATATTTTAGCTTATCATCTTAAGGTTATAAGATAGTTTCTGCACTTCCAGGTATCAACTTTAAATTGCAAATAGGTAGAAGAGATGAAAAGGCCAGAAAGTACAGAGCTGTGCCAGCCTTGGAGTACCAGAGTGCCACTCTATACTGCCAGAATTTCTGGGCCCATAATCACCCTAAACAAGATCTGAGTTTTATTGAAATGGAAGGAGGGGGATGAGGAAGGAGGGCAATTGATAGAGTAGGCAACAGTTCTTCCAGGCACAGATACATTGCTTGGTTTTAAGAGTCTTAGTCTTTTAGAGTCTTACTGAGAAAAGCATTGATACTGTTGAGCGAGTGAGCGAATTGTTTGTGCACAAAGTCTGGAAAGGAGAAGATGAATGGTGATTAATGGAATAAGGGATATGTAAATGAGTTTTTAGATTCAGTGAAGAGGGATGGGAGATGAAGAGCTCAGATACCAGGGTCCTTTCTCTCAACTTTGCTGCCGTCATTGAGTGGAAGCTCTCCAGCTCTCTGTATCCTGTATTCTCTCAGAATGTACAAAGATCTGAATATGAGAAATATAAGGAAAAGAGAGATTCTAAGTTGCAGATAATGGCCTTAGTATAGTCTTAAATCCTTTGTGAATGCAGAGAAACTCGGAGAGTTAGAGTCATGGAGCATTGTTCAAGAGGCTGTGTAGCACAAGCGTCTGCTGAGAAGAGGAATCTCAAAAGTAGATTTTTTTTTAAAGATTTTATTCATTTATTTGACAGACAGAGATCACAAGTAGGTAGAGAGGCAGGCAGAGAGAGAGAGAGGGGAAAGCAGGCTCCCCGCTGAGCAGAGAGCCCGATGCGGGACTCGATCCCAGGACCCTGAGATCATGACCTGAGCCGAAGGCAGCGGCTTAACCCACTGAGCCACCCAGGCGCCCTCAAAAGTAGATTTTATAAGCCTCAGTTTTGGCTGATTAGCAAGAGGAAGTTCATGTATTTACATCCTAGATATATACTATGTCACTATAAGATAGTGTGTGTTTTACATGTTCTACTGTGTATCATGTTAAAAGTCATATATCTCCCTTAATACAACACACACACACACACACACACACACAGAGAACACAGAATGTTAGGGCTGAAGCACAGTTAACTCCATTTTGTGAATAACACACATTTTCCTTAATGCACATAAGAATAGTGAAAGGTGCGTGCCAAATTGTCTAGCTCTGAGGCTCACAGGGTGGGCATTCTACGTCTGTGAAGTATGGATTTCCCAAAGGTAGTGTATCATGAAGTATGATAGTGACAGGGGTGATTCTTTGGGTATAGGCAGGAACTCTGAAGAGTTGTTCCAACTGTGACAGGTGGACATAAACTCATACAGGATTGTATTCCTTTTTTTTTTTTTTTAATACTTATGTGTTTTGTATAGACATTTGTTACTTGCCTGTTTCCCCCACTGGACTCTTATCTTCTGAAACCTAAGGCCATGTCTCTTTTGCTCAGCATCATATCCCCATGTCCCCATAGAATATACCAGCCTTTCTCAAATGTTCCTTATCTAAACCATGGAAAACAAAATGGTTTGAGGGGCCATTTTCTTAGTTCTCTTAAGGATGGTATATAACTAGTAGCATTCTAGATGCATAAGGGAGAAATTAATGCCTTAGGTGAAATGGACATGAGGGCTTCCTTCTTATGGAAACTTGGCTGAGAAAGGTTGGGAGGTACTTTATTTTATTTTTTTTTTAAAGATTTTATTTATTTGACAGAGAGGGACAGAGAGATCACAAGTAGGCAGAGAAGCAGGCAGAGCGGGAGGGGGAAGCAAGCTTCCTGCTGAGCAGAGAGACCGATGTGGGGCTCGATCCCAGGATCCTGAGACCATGACCTGGGTCGAGGGCAGAGGCTTAACCCACTGAGCCACCCAGGTGCCCCTGGGAGGTACTTTAAATTAAGATGTGGGTGAGGGTGAGGGAGGAATGACTCCCCCAGATAGTACTTTCCAGGAGTAGGGTGAATAAATGTTGGTTAGCTAAAAAACAACAGATGTCCACTAATCCTCAATAAATACTTATCAAATGAATGAGTGAGTGGTTATTCAGGCCTTTTAGCTCAGCCCACTCTTCTCTCTCAGGCTGATGAAAAACCAAAGAATGATGTAATTGTATTGCGTGACTGGCCTGAGACTCTATACAAGGAGCCTCACCAACCCCAGAGCAAGCCTTTCATCTGCTTCTATGCCATTGATGTCAACTATTTTGTGTCCTTAAACTGGGTGGAACCACATTCAAAACAAATACAGGTAAAGCTCCCTCATTTTTTTTTCTTCCTTCTTAATTTACTTCACAAGCATCATACCTCTATTGCCCTCATATCAGAATGATGAAATTGATTCTGAGTTAGCTCATTTTAAGACCCATCTCCATATCCCAATCTGACCTGGATGCAGCAGTCCTTTTACCCCTCTAGTCATCAGGTCCAGAGAATTCATATTCCCCAGAAAGCAGACTGAAGGTCAAGGAAAGAGCCTTAAGCATCCTGTTTCTACCACATATCTGAAAACCCAGTACCAGGAAACTCCCCAAATCACGCTGTTCAGTCTTTCCTTAGTCCTTAAAAATATATATTTATTTGGAAGAGAGAGTGAGCGAGAAAGAGAGCACACAAGCAGGGGTAGAGGCAGGGGGAGAGGGAAAAGCTGACTCCCCTGCTGAGAGGGGACCTGATGCGGGGCTTGATCCCAGAACCCTGGGATCAGGACCCGAGCCAAGGGCAGACATTTAACTGACTGAGCTACCCAGGTGCTCCCAGTCTTTCCTTAGTCTTACTGGAGGGAATGGGCATCTAAACATCCAACCCTTCCAGCCCCTCACTCTTGGGAGATAATCTGCCTCCACGTCAAGTTTTCATCTCTGATCCTCTTCTAGGCAGTACTTTGGGTACAGAAGAAAGATACGGAAATGGGAGGTATGATAGAGAAGATGAAGTTTCCTGTGATGGATCAAGTGCCACCTGTTGAAGCAATGGTCCACACAGGTTCCCACCACATGCTAATTGCTTACTGTGGTGACACGCGTCTGCGGCTCTTCGAAGATCACCAGCAAGCATTTATATTTCTGGGCACAGTGCCCTGTCGTTTCTCCGTCAGCTGCCTCTGCTATGACTCAGAAGCTGAGATACTGCTCTCTGGTACCTTGGGGGCCGTGGTTACCTGGCTTATCTTGCCAAACAGCAGGAGCCTCCAGATGGCACAAACAGTGCTGCTGTCTGACCATGAGTTTGTACAGGGCTTTTCCCTGAATGGCCCCCGGGGCTCCCTCCTGGCTCTTTGTGAGGATAAGGTGAGGGTCTTCACTCACCAGGGTCAGGGCCAGCTGAAAGAGAGGAAAAAGTTCACTCCCACAGCCAGTGGCTCTTTCATCACCTGCTCCTTCACTTGTGTCTCTCAGGGCTATTTCTATGCTGGAAACAAGGATGGAGAGATCCATGCCTGGAGCCTAGACCAGGGTAACTTCCTCCACAGCTTCCAAGCCCACTCCTCGTCGGTGATATGTGTTTACAGCCGGCCAGAGAACTACACCTTACTCACAGCAGGCCAAGAAGGCGTTGTAAAGGAATGGAATCTTGCCTTTGGAAACTTGCTGCGGCAGCTGAATATTGACGAGGATTTGCAGCAACTGCAGTTTATTGATGACACCACCTTTTCCTGCCAGACTACCCACACTTTCTCGTTGCACCACCTGCCCTATTTTTATAGCCTCTTCAATGTCTGTGGCTCCGCTCCTGAGCAGGTGCAGCGGGTCTGCTGTGGCCATAACTGGACTCGGATCCTTTGTGCCACTAAGGATGGTTTGTTGCGCTTCTTGTCTCCAGTAACAGGAGATCTCCTGGTTATCACCTGGCCTCTCCTTGTCATGGACAGGGCTGTGGCTTGGGCCTATGACACAGACAAAGAAGAGCTCTTTGTGGCAATAGGTGGTTCAGAGGTGCTGGTGTTTGATGCAACGCGCTCTCCTTGCACAGCCAAGTATCTGGTATGCACTTCGGTAAACTATGGGGATAGAGTAAGGTGCCTGGCCTATGGGCAGTCCCATTTGGGTATGGGCCTAGCAGGACTGATGTTCTGTGGGCATGACAGTGGCATTGTGAGAATCCTCTCCCACTATAGCTGTGCCCGAACAGAAAAGACTGTTCACTCTGGGGCAGTTTTGGCACTGTCTACCTTGGAAGGTCGCCAGGAAATCTCCTTACTCTGTTCCTATGGCATGGATGATACTATATACCTGACAGAAGCTGTGCTTCAGAAGAACAAGGTAATCCTGCAGCCCATAAGCAAAATTCTCTGTGCTTGCCCCCTAACACACGTGATCCTCTTGCCAGGTTCTGTGGGTGCCATCACTGAGAACCGCTGCTGGTGTCTCTGGCACTACCAAGATTTTTCCAAATCTTCAGAAGCAAAACAAGGGTCTGTGGGAGACAAAGGGACAAAATGCCTGCACCAGTGTGACATCACTTCATTTGATGTCTGCTCTTCCCTGAAACTTTTTGTCACAGGGGGCATTGATGGCTCAGTCCGGATCTGGGATTTCCACGGTAGACTCCTAACTGAGTTGGATTCAGCACTGCATTTTGGCCCACTCTGCTTTGCCAATAATCGGGGTGACCTGCTTTTGACCTTCAACCAGAGTCTTTATCTGGTATCCTGCTTAAAATTGCTTCCTCCTGCTCAGTTGATACACCTAGGTATCCTAAGCAATGTAGATGATATACAAGAAGTCCCTAAACCCTTCCTGCCTAGCTTCTTCTTTTCTTTTGAAAACGTATTTGTACCCAGATTTGTCTACCTTGGACAAGGGCTGAAGAAATTACAGGGGCTAGAGGTCCTTGTTAACAAACGGGTCATTGCCTTTGACAATACTGTGCCCCATGTTGTAGAGGAAGAGAGACATATGTCCGCTGTGATTCAAATGGGACCCAAATCACACTTTTTGGAGGACAAGGATGTTACTTTTGACCCCAAGCATAATCATCCCCAACACATCGTTCCTGCTCAGTTACAGCTTGCTGGCTGGGATGGATTGAACCCCTACCATATATTATGTCGCTTCTTTGGTAAAGGGCAGCAATGGCCCTTTGCTCCTGATGGCTATATCCCCAACTCAGTTATCCGGGCCCGCCTTTGGCCTGAAGGTACCCCAATCTTTTTACGCTATGATCTGTACCGAGATACAGACTGGGACATGACCAAACTCGTCAGACACCAGACACTGTCACCTATGCCTCTACTAGAAGAGAACATCTCAATGAGAAGAGAGAGGGATAAATCCAAGAAACAGAAAATAAATTTCTATGATGTTCTAGTAAGCCTGAAAAACCAAAATTGGACAGAAAGAAAATTTGATGAAGGAATTATAAATAACTTAATTGAGACCATCCTCAGCCTCACAATTTACTGTTCTGTAGACCAATATAAGACATACATTAGTGTCCTGGCACAAATTTTTGCCACATATCAAGTATCTCCAAGATATTGCTCTGAGGCTTCCTGTCGCCTGATGGAAGATACAGTTCATCCCAATCCATGCATCCGTGAGCTAGCCTGGGAGGGGCTAGAGAGGCTAGGTGTCCTAAGCCATCTCTTTGCTGTTCCCCTGGCTATGGGATTGATGGACAGTGATGAAAGGGTGCGGGCTAAGGCCTTATATCTTCTAATAAGAGTCACAGGCATCCAAACTAAGACCATGCTGGTAAGCCTGCTGAAGAAACAAGATACTTTAGAAGAAATGCAGTAAGTTGGTAGTGGCTTTCACCCTTTTGCTTCTTCTAGTTCCTAACCTTTTTTTCTTACTCTCTTTTTATACAAATTATCCTCTTTCTTCACAATTCTCTTTCTATTCTTTTCCTCCCACTATGTTCTTTGTTTCTATTTGCTTTTTTCCCCCCTGGTGCTTACCCCTCTTCTTCTAACCATTGATTAGCCTGCCTGTCACTTCTTCACTTCCTTAAGATTCATCAAGACTCAAGTCCACAAATCTTCCAACCGAAAAAGCATCTTGGGGGCGCCTGGGTGGCTCAGTGGGTTAAAACCTCTGCCTTTGGGCTCAGGTCATGATCCCAGGGTCCTGGGATCAAGCCCCACGTCAGGCTCTCTGCTCGGCAGGGAGCTTGCTTCCCCCCACCTGCCGCCTGCCTCTCTGCCTACTTGTGATTTCTATCAAATAAACAAATAAAATCTTCAAAAAATCGTCTTGTATCTGGCAGCTCTATTCCTTGATATATTTGATTCTTTCTTCTTTACCCATCCTTTACTTCAGACTACTCTGCCCTAAATGGCTACTTTATCCCTGTCTCTTCAACTGGAATTTCTCCTTCTCCTTCTGTCTCTCTCCCTTCTTCACTCCTCATCTTCCTCCTCCTTCAAATCTTGTTTTGTCACTGGCTTGGTGTCATCCTTCTTTCCTCTTGACTTTTATAGGCGGGAATTTATTGGAGAAACCTCTCTGGACCAGCTGCTGGGAATCCGAGCTAAAGATATCCAGTGCCTGCTTACTCAGGTGGAGCAGCGGCTAAGAGAAAACCTGACCTTGTCATATAGAGACCAACAACCTACCTTTTATTTAGACATAGCAATGGATGGTAAACCTGAGACCCTTGTCAAACAAATAGTCATACCTGAAGAGATCACCAAAGAAAAGAAAAGAAAGACATATGTTCAAGCAAAGAGAAAAGAACTTAGTATGTATGGGGTAATATATAGGATATATTTGGGTCGCACCTCAGGGTACCAAAAGACAGGGTCAATAGGGCAGGGTATCTAAAATGACACTAGTGGGAACATAATTACATAGAGATATTGTTCCCGAAAACAACTTTCTGGGAAAGAAACACATATATCACAACAAATACCAAGGTCTTACTTCCTTAGGATATGGAAGCTGGGATGAAATGGCAAGAATTTCTGTACCGTAAAGCCTCAGTTCCCTTTGCCTTTATACCTCTTATGGGTGTTCATTGGACTAGATAATAAAAAGGATATCACTCAGAACCTCTGTTTTTTCTTACCTATTTTTCTCCCAATGTCTCTGCAGTTAAAAAGGACCTGAGAGTTTCCAGAAAGCCAAGACAGACAGAGTCTATACAATTTAGCTCTATGTTGGTGCCTTTAAAGGATGAAGGTGAACAAAGAGAGGCCAGGAAATCAGAGCAGGTTGACACCCAGGATGTTGCCTTAGAGCCTGAACTGCCATTAAGTACTTTCAGCCCAGCCAAATCTCAAAAGGATCCTGAATCAGAGGAGGTTGTGATGGAAGCCGCAGAAGGAAGAGGCCACATGGAGGTGACAGAAGTTATGAAGGCCATAGATCAACATGGCATGAAAGTTTATAGAGAGGTGTTCCCTGAGGTGGAAAGACATGAAGGAGAAGGAGGAGGTCACATGGAGGTCACAGAGGTTACGGAGGCCATAGATCAACGTGGTATGAAAGATTATGGAGAGGTGTTCCCTAAGGTGGAAAGACACAAACGTGTGAGTAGGCTTTGGAAAAGGGCACTGGAAAAAAGTCATGAAAAAGTAGCTGCGAAGTTGAAACAGGAGAAAGACTTGAAGGTCATTTCAAAGACAACTGCAGAAGAGCCCAAGGAAAAAGTCACGCAGGTTACTGAACAAGAAAAAGATACAAGGAAGAAACGTGGAAAGAGTGGCCGAGGTTTGGCTGGTACACCTGGACGCATGGGCAGATCAGATACCAGATCTTGGAGGGATGATATTTGCTATCTTGTCACCTCAAGGATAGCAAGTTCCCATCCAGGAATGTTAAGGGATCTGGGACAAGAATTGGTCGACTTGGCTCAGATGATGCTTGCTCCCCGAAAGCTCAGCTGGGAACTCTTCCAAGAGATCTGCCCCCTTCTAAAAGACTCATCAGAATTGGATGAACAAGTAGTAGAAGAACCATCCATTATAACTGAAGAGGCAGATATAGATGTTGAGGAAGAAGGGACAGAATTGAGGGGACAAAGGGGCAAAAAAGGATTAACAAAGTACAAGGCAAAGAAGAAAAAGAAAGTTGCTTTCTTAGATAAACTAGTCTTAGAGAAAAGGAAATTTAAAAAAGAAGCAAGGAAACTAACCAGGCAAGAAGGGAAAACAGCCAAGGAAAAAAGGAAACTGAGTATGCCAGAGAAGAAATTAATGCAGGGAAAGGAGAAACTGACCCATCAGGAAGAAAAAATAGCTTGGGAGGAAAAAACAGTAGCCTCCCCACAAAACCAATTAACCCAGGAAGAGCAGAAGTTACTCTTAGGAGAAAAGAAAGGGGTTGGAAAAGGGGGGAAACTAAGGGAGAGAAAAAGAGTGACCTGGGAGGCAAGGGAGGCAGGGGTAAGTGGGACTTGGAAAAGGGGTAAGTGGGATTTGGAGAAGATTATGATGGCCCACGAACAAGGCATGTGGCCCCAGGAAGAGGGATTGCCTATCTGGGGAGAGAGGAAATTGTCTCAGGAAGAGGAAGAACTGGATGAAGAAGAGGAGGAGCTGGGAGAGGAAGGGGAGGACCTGGGTGAGGAAGAGGAGGAGCTGGGTGAGGAAGAGGAGGAGCCTTATGAGGAAGAGGAGGAGCTGGGTGAGAAAGAGGAACAGCTGGGAGAGGAAGAGGAGGTGCTGGGTGAGAAAGAGGAGGAACCTTGTGAGGAAGAGGAGGAGCTGGGTGAGAAAGAAGAGCTGGGTGAAGAAGAGAAAGAGCTGGGTGAGAAACAGGAGCAGCTGGCAGAGGAAGAGGAGCAGCCAGGTAAAGAAGAGAAGGAACCAGGTATGGAAGAGGAGGAACTGGCCTGGGATGCAGAGGAGCCAATATTGCACTTAAAGAAACAAGTTAAAGACAGGAAGAAGAAGTCCCACAAAGAGAAGAAATACATACAGGGTATGGAGAAACATGTTGAGGAAAGGCGTCAATTGGCCCAGAAAGAAGAACACTTGTCTAGTGAAGAGGAGGGACTGTCTGTGGAAGAAGGAAAACGGGCATCAGGAAGGGGCAGCTTGGCAGAGCAAGAAATTAAAATGACTCCAGAAAAGAAGAAATGGTCAGAAAAGGAGAAAAAAGTGGCCTATAAAAAGAAACAAATCCAAGAAAAGAAAAAACAAGTTGGGAAACAGGAGAAAGAAGACCAGACTAAGAAAGAAGAGA
Organism: Lutra lutra; assembly: GCF_902655055.1. Taxonomy (NCBI): domain Eukaryota; kingdom Metazoa; phylum Chordata; class Mammalia; order Carnivora; family Mustelidae; genus Lutra; species Lutra lutra. The sequence goes on along the minus strand of NC_062294.1, from coordinate 45,240,816 downwards.
AAGAAGCCAAGGACAGATGGTTAGCCCAGAAAAGAAAGAAACTGGGCCTAGAAGAAGAAGAAAATCTTGTGGAAAAGGAGAGAAGGGCCCAGAAAGAGGAAGAAACAACCAAGAAAAAGAGGCAGTGGGCCTGGGGAAAGGAGAGAGCAGAATTAGGAGAGGAGGAAAAAGCCGGAGAAATGCAGAAGAGGTCCTCAGAAGAAAAGAAACAGGCCTGGGAAGACAAGAAACAGGAGGAGAAAGAGGAGAGATTGGCTCAAAAAGTGAAGAAACAGACTGAGGGGAAAAAACAACAGGCCAGAGAAAAAATGAAACTGATCCCAGAAGAGGAAAAAAAGATAGAGGAAATTGAGACAGTGTTCCCCGCCAAAGAGAAACAAGCTAAGAAAGAGGAGGAATGGGTTAGGAAAGATAAGAAATCCATTGATGATAAAGAAAAGACCCACGAAAAAGAGCAACTAGCCCTAGAAGAACAGAAACAGGCCCAGGAGGAGAGAATATGGGGTCAGAAAGAGGAGAAAGACAGCGATCAAAGAAAACAATCAGCCTGGGAAAAAGAGAAGTTGTCTGTAGAAGAGGAGGAACACACTAGTGAAATGCAGAAAACATCCCAGGAAAAAGAGGAAAAGGCACTGAAGAAAAGGCTGACCCAGAAAGACAGTAAACTGACCAAAGAAGAGAGGCATGTTGATAAGAAAGAAAAGGCAGTAGCCAGGAAGGGAATGGGCATAACTAAGAGAAAGAAAAAAACTGAGGAAGAGAGAGAAATTATGAAAGAGGAGGAACTGTCCCAGGAAGAGAGGGCACCGACCTATGACATTAGGATCAAGAAGATGGGTATTGCAAAGAAAAAAAGGAAAAGAACCAGAGAGGAGAGGATACAGGCAATGAGGAAATTGGATATGGAGAAAGGGATTCGTTCTGAAAAAAAAGAGACTAGTTCCATGTTAAAAGATATAAGGAGGAGAGAGAGTTACCTGTTGAGGATCCTATCTAAAATAGTTAGAGAAAGCAGTATAGTACCCCTGGAAGAAACAGAAATATCTGAGGAAGAGAGATCTTCTATGGTGGGGAAGAGTGGAATGGATGGCCAGAAGTGGGAATTCTTTAAGGAACAGAGTGAAATAATGAAACAAGAGAAGGAGCTGGATCAGGAAGAGAGAAAAGTAGATGATGACAGACTGGCCACCAAAGAGAAAACATTGACTGATGGAGAGAGCTTGGAGGAGAACCAAAGGTTTTTAGAGAAAGTCCAGGAAAAGATACTATTAGATAAAGCCCAGATAGAGAGTATATTAAAGGAAGTCCAGGAACAAAATCTGTTAGGAAAAAAGCAGCCAAAGAAACTTTTAAGGAGAATTAAGGATAAACCAGAAAAAACTCAGCTAAAGTACTTATTAGAGAGTATCAGAGATACTCTGTTTGAAGGCTTATCTGAGAGTTTGATTGAGGAAATAAAGGAAGGTCCAACGAAGAAGGGGAAAGAGGAGGAGAGCATCACTGAGGAAGGAGAAGAGGAAGAAATTTTGCCCAGGAGAGAGAAAGGGAAATATTTGATTAGGAAGAAGAAAAAGAAGGCAAGCCTGAGTAAAGAAGAATTGGAGGAGAACTTGGCTAAGAAGCATAAGAAAGAGAGTTCAACCCAAAGAAGGAAAAAGGAAAAGAGGTTGACTCAAGAGAAAGAGAGGCTGAGTAAGAAGAAAAAGGAGAGCCCACATGAGGAGGAGGAGAGGCTGACTGAGGAGGAGGAGCACCTGATTGAGGAGAAGAGACTGAGTGAGAGGGAGAGCCTGAGTGAGGGGGAGGAAGAAAGTCTAAGTGAGGAGGAGGAGGAGGAGAGCCTGAGTGAGGGGGAGGAAGAAAGTCAAAGTGAGGAGGAGGAGGAGAGCCTGAGTGAGGGGGAGGAAGAAAGTCTAAGTGAGAAGGAGGAGGAGAGCCTGAGTGAGGAGGAGGAGAGCTTGAGTGAGGAGGAGGAAGAGAGGCTGAGTGAGGAGGAGGAGGAGAGCTTGAGTGAGGAGGAGGAGAGCCTGAGTGAGGAGGAGGAAGAGAGGCTGAGTGAAGAGGAGGAGGAGAGCCTGAGGGAGGAGGAGGAGGAGAGCCTGAGGGAGGAGGAGAGCCTGAGTGAGGAGGAGGAAGAGAGCTTGAGTGAGGAGGAGGAGGAGAGCCTGAGGGAGGAGGAAGGAGAAGAGGAGGAAATGGAGAAGATAGAGAAAAGAGAGGAGGAGGAGGAGGAAAAGGAGCAAAGGCAGAAGGATGTGGAGAGCAGACATACGGAGGTGATACGCTCAGAAGAGAGAGTATTGAAAATGGAGCTCTCCAAGAAAGACGTGAGCTTATCAGAAGATAAGGCTCTTGCTGAGAAAAGGGAGGGTACAACGAGAAGGGAAATGCCTTTTAAGAAAGAAAGATTGCTTGATGGAAAGAGAGATCCCACACTTACGGATAAGGTCATGTGGCCAACAGTTCTGAAGAGCCCTTTCAAAATACCCCTCCCAGTAGCCTTGGAAAAAAAGAGAATGCCCCTGAAAGTGTTGGGGGTTCATTTGGATTTGGAAGGACAGGAAAGTAAACGTCTTGGAGCACACCCTATGACAAGTTCTTGGGGAAGACAAGAGGATGTGCTCTTGGAGAAAGCCAGGGGTATGGAAATAGGTTTAGAGATCCAGATCCCGGAAGTCCTCCACAGGCCAGAGTCCCACTTACCTGATATTATCATGAAATCACAGAAACCAGAACGTTGGCCCAAAGGTGACAGGTGGAAGTGGTTCTTTAAGTACCAGGATACCCTAGTGAGGAAAACTAAAGGCCAGGCCCCAGGGCCAGCCCTAGCCCCATCCCTTACTTCTATACCAGCTGAAAGGCCATACTACTCAGAAGCGAGCTTCTCAGATGAGGACTGGATTAACAATGCTTTAATAAGACTGGAAGCAGGAGAGAAGCTTTCCAGGGACAGTTTCCATAGACTGCACCAGCTCCTCAGAGGCTTCACTGCAAAGGGATACTCGAAATGGATGCCTCTGTGCAATCTTAAAGCCATTGCTAAACACCTCAGGCAGAACCTCGTGGTAAGTCGCACAGACACACCACAACATAAGGATGCTTTGAGTCCAGTGCACTTAAAAGTGATCCCTCCAATTAGAAGAAAAGAAAAACACAGCCAGCTAGAGCTATTCCCTATCATTGAACCAGTGTTCCCATCAGCTACCAGGAGGTCTCAAACCCCAGCAGCTCTCAATTGGCATCTCTTAGCGGAGTCCTATAGGAAGAAGCAGGCACAACAATTATCCTGTGCTGTTAAGGAGATACCGCACCTTCATCCAATCAGAAAGGATGTTCCCACAACTGTCTATCCCTCTGTTGATAAAAAATCCCTGGACTTGATACTCCAGAAGGAGTTCCAGGTCTTGAGTGATAAGGAAGAACTCCCCAAATTTCACAAGGCAAAGAGGGAATTTTTGTCCCTCAAGGCACTGCCCATACCTTCACCAGTGTTAGCATCAACCACCAGGAGGACTAGAGTCCCAAAGGCTATAAAGTGGCATCTTTTAGGAGAACCTTACAGGAGTGCACGGGTACAGCAGCTATCCAATGCTCTGGAAGAGATGGACATGAAGCACTTTTATCCTGCTGCAAGAGAGATTTTCACAGGTGCCCATGCCTCTGTGGACAGACAAACCCTAGCACTGATGTTTCAGAAGGACCTCAAGGCTTTTAAGAGAAAAGACAGGGCCCTCATAATGCCCAAGTTGAAGAAGGCACAGTCCATCTCTAAAAAAAAGGAAGAGGTGCCCCAATGGGAGACATTTGTGGCAGTGTATCATGTTTTGCGGATGTTGCAGCAACACTATGCAAAAGACAGCGCTGCTTGGATGGAACAGTTTTACCAACTCATGGATCTGTACCAATTTAAGTCCCCCCAAATCCAGAGGCTTCTACTAGAGTTGCTGCAGAGAGAGGAATTCCAACCCCAAGAGACCATGTTCAAAAAGTCCCTGAAAACTCAGGAGCTGGTACTTGGTGAACGGTTGCTCTGTGGCCTGTTTCGTGGTCATTCCCATGCCCCTGCAGGTCCTCTCAAGTTCCATAATGTTGTACCTCTGCCTGGGAAGAGCAGGGTGCACACTATCCAACCTGTGGGCATCGCTCAGTATGGATTCCTAGAACTTGCCTGGAAAAACCTACCACAAGTCAATTCTTCCCTTGTTGAGGGGCGGCCCAACATTCCTACTCCTACTCTATGATTTGGCCTAACATGAGGACTTTGCAGTCTTGGTGGGAGATAAGCCTGATCATGGATTTTAAGCCTCCTTCCCTTTTCCCCACTTCAAGGTGGGGCTAGACAAGGACTTGTACTCATTCAGTTCCAAAAACCTGCTACCTTGTACTGAATAAAATGACATTTCTCACTGGTAACAAACATTTTGGCTTAAATCTCTTCCTCTCCAAACCTAGAATCCCCATTGAAAGTAGATAGAGAAAACAGATAACCTCTTTCCTAACAGGGCCAATTGTATTTCCTTTTTTAAAAAAAGATTTTATTTATTTGTCAGATTTTATTTATTTGTGAGAGAGCACACAAGCAGGGGAAGTGGCAGGCAGAGCTGACAGAGGGAGAAGCAGGCTCCCCGCTGAGCAAGGAGCCCGATGCGGGGCTCGATTCCTGGGCCCTGGGATCATGACCTGAGTCAAAGGCAGCCACTTAACTGAGCCACCCAGGCTTCCCCCAATTGTTTTTTCAGTCAGTGGGGTACATCCTTTGGATGGTAGGGGCCAGCATTGGATCAAATTTTGGTAGAAAAGTCTGTCCTTGAGCTCTTTTTCTTAAGAGTTCCTCCCTCAAAGGTTCCTAGGGGGAGAGTGGTGCAGTTGGGCTTTTATTTATTTAGCATTAATCTGAGAGGAAGCAGAGAAGACCTGTAATTTTGCCCCTTCACAAACTTTGATTTGAAGTTCCTGGACGTCTCTAAACCTCAGTGTTCTCATCTACATAATGCGGAAATAGAGTGAAATAAGGATTAAAAATGCCAACTTTGAGGACATGATGAGCTCCACAGTGAGAGGGTCAAAACCTGAATTCATGTAAAAATGGAAAGAGAGGAGAGAGTGTGAGCTAGTGGAGAAAAACGTCCCAGCTATGTATTCACAAAAAGACTGCATCTTGACTTGAACATGGATGATTTAATCTTGGACTTATCACTTAACCTCTTGGAACATTTTCCCTCATTTATAAAGTGGGAATAATAATCTCAGCCACTTTTGCCTCTCAGGTAAAAGGGTTGGTAAACTATAAATGTTCACAAAACAGTGCGGTAAATTTAAAGCTATTTTTAAAAAAATTTTTTTAAAGATTTTATTTATTTATTTGACAGACAGAGATCACAAGTAGGCAGAGAGGCAGGCAGAGAGGGAAAGGGGGAAGAAGGCTCCCTGCAGAGCAGAGAGCCTGATGCGGGGCTCGATCCCAGGACCCTGGGTTAAGCCCCAGCAGGAGGCAGAGGCCTTAACCTACTGAGCCACCCAGGCACCCCTTAAAGCTATTTAAAAAGAAAAAAAAGAATGCCAACTTTGAATTTGGAAGAACTCTCATTCCAGCTCTTTTTTCTGCCAGTTACTAGTTCCTTAATCTTAGCTTTTGGTTTCCTCAAAGTAAAACGGTAATAATGATGCCTATCTCAACGAAACACTTAACACAATTTCTGGAATATAGTTGTTTCTAATGGATAGCTATTTTAAAGGGAGATGTAGCTATATTAAGTGTGTAGATGAAAATAAGAGGTCTAAGATTCAAATAGGATTTGAATCCCTGCCTTTCAATTTGACATGTAATCTTGAGCCAGTGATTTCACTTCTCTAAGCCTCAGGTATTGTTTTGTTTTGTTAAATTTTCAATTGTTTATTCTAATCCTCAGCTTTATCATGTGCAGATGAGGCTCGTTGAGAGTCCCAGAGGAGATTTTGGGTATGCCTATTTTAGTGTACTGGGAACACAGGAAAGGAACTGAAGGCTAAAGGAGGGACCTGGGACCTCAGGGGGGTTTAAGGGTACCTTGGGAGAGGGAACAGAGCTCAAGGAGAGAGTCTGCAAGAGCAAGAGAGGAACCAGAGCTTGAAGGGGGTGTTTGGAAGCCCAAGAGAAGATCTTGGGCATCAGAAATCAAGACTCCGGAGGGAGGTGACAAATTCTGAAGAAAAAGGTTTGGTAGCCCAGGAGATCAGAAGCTTGGAAGTATTGAGAAGAAACCGTGGAGCAGGAGACAGATCTCAGGGGAGAGGTCTGAGAACCAAAGGGAACAGATGGAGTTGACAATGTACAGAAGCTAATAAGTTCTGGGAACAGATCCCATACTCAACAAAGGCATAAGAGAGAAGAGCAGAAGCAGCAGACTTTTTAGTTAGAAGAGCCAGGGAGCCCTTGAAGGAGGAGCCAGAACTTAGGGGAGATGGCTGTAAGCTTAAGAGAGAAGCCAGAGTGCAAGCAGAAGGGTTTAGGAGAAAAGGGAAGATCCAAAACTTAGAGAAGCCTGCGAGCTTCCAGGGAAGGAGCTAGAACCCAAAGAAGCAGTCTGCAAGGTCAGAATAAGCTGAATAAGTCTAAAGATTTAAAACATACACCTATATGAGGTAATTCCCTCATGTAAAATAACACACACACACACACACACACACACACACACACACACACACACACACGCTGCCTCTGGTTCCTGCCAATATTTGGTCTTGGACCCCTTTTTCTGACACAGAACTCCTAAATCCCTTGGAATCTCCTGGGAGATAGAGTGTCTTTTGTTCGAATGTGGTGACTCTTGGTGGACTCCTAGAAAGAGGCTGGTCACTAGGGCCAAGCCATGTATAAAGGCTTGGAACTTTCAGCCACATCTCCCATCCTCTAAATAAAGGCTGGAGATTGAGTTAATGATCAATTATGCCTACATGATGAAGCCTCCATTTAAAAAATCCCAAAAGCATGGGGTGTGGGGAGCTTCCTGGTTGGTGAACACATTTGTGACAGAGGGTGGTGCACCCCAACTCCCATAGCAGAAGCGCCTGCATTTAGGACCCTCCCACACCTCACCCTACCTATTTCTTTATCTGGCTGTTCATCTGTATGCTTTAAAATATCTTTTGTAATAAACCAGCAACAGTAAGTAAACTGTTTTCTTTTGTTGTATGAGCTGTTGTAGCATATTATTAAAACTGAGGAGGGGATTGTGGGAGCCGCCTGCAAATTTTATCCAAGTCAGACAGTTCTGGGTAACCTGGTACCAACTATCTCTGATTAGGGTTTGAAGTGGAGTGCAGTCTTGTGGGACTGAACCCTTAACTGGTGAGATCTGTGCCCACTCTAGTGTCATAATTGAATCAAATTACAGGACACTAAGTTCACATTGGAGAATTAGTCTGTGTGGGGGGAAAATCCCACATATCTGATGTCAAACCTGTTGTGTGAGTAAAGGCAAACACAATGAGCTTTTCCTAGACACCCCCCCCCCATCAACTATATCCTCAAATAGCCTATTTCTAGAAGAGGGAAAAACAAGATGAAAGGTATTAAATCATGTTTAGTTTGAGGAAAACTGTTAATAATTAGTTTACTATAAGGTCTGCTACAGCAGGAAGATGAAGAAATTTGTTTTTCTTTAACACTAGGGAGTTTTGCCGAGCTTTTTTACAATCCCAGAAACAAGAGAACTATAAAGAAGAAACGGAGCTTGACTTATTTACATCAACAGATACAATTTTAAAAAATTATTTTTAAATGTGATAAATGATACGTACAAAATTTGTTATTTTGGTCACTTTTAAGTATACAGTTTAGCACATTAAGTATATTGACATTGTTGTGCAACCATCACCAGCATCTGTCCAGAGAACATTTTTCCTCTTGTAAAACTAAAATTCTGTTCCCATTATATAATAACTCCCCATTTTCTCTACCCCCAACTCCTGGCACCTACCATTCTACTTTCTGTCTTTATGAATCTAAGTACCTCATATGAGTGGAAACTTAAAGTATTTGTCCTTTCTTGGCTTATTTCACTTAGCATAATGTCTATGTCTTCAGCATTCCACTATGTTGTAGCATGTGTCAGAATGTACTTCCTTTTTAAGATGCAATAATATTCCACTTTATGTATATACCACATTTTGTCTATCCATTTATCTCTTGACGGGCACTGAGGTTGCTTCCACCTTTTGGCTATTGGGAGTAATGTTGCTATGAACATGGGTATATAAATTTCTCTACAAAATTTTTTTTCTGTACAAAATCTTAACATTTTTGGTGTGTATGTTCAGAAGTGGAATTGCTGCTCATATGGTACCTTTTTTTTTTTAAGGAATTGTCAGTTGGTACAATTTTAATAATACCATTTGGGTTCATTCTACTAATCATTTTCTGACTTTATACAGTAATCTAAATGTATTTCACAAACTTTGAAATAAAGTAGAAGGCTCCTTATGTGTATTTTAAGTTTTTATTGTCTCATTGAGGTGTAATTAACATGCAATAAAAGGTAAAGATATTAAACTTCCAGTTCACCAGGTTTTGACAATTGTATACACCCCCGTAACAACCACCCAGACCAAGGTAAAGCATTTCCATATGGCCCTTTCCAATTCTTTTGTGTCCATTTCCAGTTTTTCTCCAACTCCCCCCTGCCTTTAGTTTTTCCTGTTCTTGTACTTCATATAAATGCAATCATGAAGTATGTAGATTCCTGTTTGGGGCTTATTTTGCTCAACATGTTTTTTGAGATCCTTCTGTATTTTGTATATCAATAGTTTGTTCTTTAGTTATTGTATGAACATACCAGATTTGTATATTCTCATGTTGATGGATATTTGAATTATCTCCAGGTAGAGGTATTATGAATGAGGCTGTTATGAACATTCTTGGACTGTGGATATGTTTTCATTTCTCTTGGTATATATATACTTCAGGATGGAATTTAGGTTGTTTTTTTTTTAATTTTATTTTTTATAAACATATATTTTTATCCCCAGGGGTACAGGTCTATGAATCGCCAGGTTCACACACTTCACAGCACTCACCATAGCACACACTCTCCCCAATGTCCATAACCCCACTCCCCCTCTCCCAAACCCCCTCCCCCCATCAACCCTCAGTTGGTTTTGTTTTTTAAAGATTTTAGTCATTTGAGAGAAAGAGTGAGAGAGAGAGAGCACGAGAAGGGGCGGGATCAGAGGGAGAAGCAAACTCCCACTGAGCAGGGAACCCAACATGGGGCTCAATCCGGGACTCTAGGATCATGACCTGAGTTGAAGGCAGCCACTTAACTGAGCCACAGAAGAACCCCAAGGAATCTAGGTTTTTAAGAATATTTTCCCAAAGGGCACCTGGGTGGTTCAGTCGATTAAGCATCAGACTCTTGATTTCAGCTCAAGTCATGATCTCAGGATCTTGGGATTGAGCTCTGAGTCAGATTCTGCACTCAGCATGGAGTCTGCTTCTCTCCTCCTCCCTCTGCTCCTCCCCTCACTCTTTCTCTCAAATAAACAAATCTTTTTTTTAAAGGAATATTTTCCCAAAGAGATTGTATCACATTATATTCTCACAAGCCATATATGAGCATTCAGGTTGTGCCATATATTTGTCAACATTTCACATTGTGTATTTCTAGTGGACATAGATAATTTTAGTGGGCGTAGGTATTTCATTTGGATTTAATGCTGATAAATTGTGTTGACCCCTTTTTCTAGTGCTTATTGGCCATTTATGTATCATTTGTGAAGTGTCCAAGTCATTTGTCCCATACTCCCTTTATTTTATTTTTTTAAGATTTATTTATTTGAGAATAAGAGAAATAAGAGAAAGAGAGAATAAGAGAAAGAGAGAGAGCGCGCTCTTGCACGAGAGGGGGAGGGCAGAGGGAGAAGCAGACCCCTTGCTGAGCAGGGAGCCTGAGGCGGAGCTCAATCCTAGAACTCCAGGATCATGACCTGAGCTGAAGGCAGTCGCTCAGCCAACTCAGCCACCCAGGTGCCTCCCACCACTCCCTTTAACTGGGTTGTCTTTTTGATTTACAGATGTTCTTGTCTATTACCAGTGTTTTTTGATGAGCAGATATTTTATATTTTGATGAAGTTCAACATACCATTTCTTTCCCCCTTTTTAAAAGATTTTATTAATGTGTGTGTGTGTGTGTGAGAGAGAGAGAGAGAGAGACTGCACAAGTAGGGTGAAGGGCAGAGGGAGAAGGAGACTCCCCAGTGATCAGGAAGCCGGATGTGGGACTCAATCCTGTGACTCCAAGGAGCTGAGCTGAAGGCAGACACTTGGCCAGCAGAGCCACCCAGGCGCCCTCATTTCTTGTTTTATGTCTACTGCATATGGTTAGTGTGTCCTGTTCAAGAAAACTTTCCTTTCTCCAGCCAAAGTGATAAAGATATCTATGTTTTCTTCCAGACACCTTATGGTTCTGGGTTTAACATTTAGGTCTATGATCCATCTCAAATTAATTATTGTGTATAGTGGAAGTAGACACCAAGGTTCAATCTTTTTCCCACAGAAATAGCTAAACTGTTTCAAATAACATTTGCTAAAACTTTCCTCTCATTTAATTGTACTGGTTCTTTCCAAAATTGACAATAATTATTTCAGGACTCTGTATTCTGGTTCCATCAATATATTAGTCTGTCCTTACATCAGTGGCACAATACCTTGACTACTGCAGGGTAATGTCCTCCAATTTTGCTTTTCTTTTAAATAATATTTTGTCTCTCCTAGATCCTTTGCATTTCCATATAAATGTTCAAAACAACTAGTAATTTCTTCAAGGAAGGCTTCTGGAAGTTTTGGCAGGGGCTGCATTAATTTTAGAGATTTAGAAATAATGGACATTTTAAGAATTTTGAACCTACCAATGAACATGTCATCTTTCCACTTGTTTAGGTCTCCCTTAACTTATCTTAAGAATAGTCAATTAGGCAGATTCAATCCTAAGAAATTGATGGTTTTGATGTCATGGTAAATTATATTGTTCCATTTTCCAATCATTTGTTGGTAGAATATAGAAATTCAACAGAATTTTGTATATCAACCTTAAATACTGTGAAGTTATAAACTCATTATTCTAAAAATATTCCATAAAGGGGCACCTGGGTGGCTCAGTGGGTTAAAACCTCTGCCTTTGGCTTGGATCATGATCCCAGGGTCCTAGGATCGAGCCCCACATTGGGCTCTCTGCTCAGCAAGGAGCCTGCCTCCCCCCTCTTTCTCTGCCTGCCTCTCTCTGCCTACTTGTGATCTCTGTCTGTCAAATAAATAAATAAATAAAATCTTTAAAAAAATATTCCATAGAGTTCTCTTCAAATGCAAACATGTTATTTGCAAATAAAAGTTTTATATACATAAGCAGAGGCACCTGCTGTCAAGGCAAAGAGACCAATTTGGAGATTTGTCTTATACCCTCGTCATACTGGTTTTCTGTTGTTGTTTACTTAGCTACTCAGCTTTTTAAGACTTAAATTCTTCAATTTGTAATTACTTTAAAAACATTTTACTTCATCTTTTCTCATATTTATTCTATTAGTGTCACACTGACTAGGACTTTCAATACAATGCTGAATACAAACAGTGAGAACAGGTATCCTTACCTTATTCCCAACCTTAGGGACACCTGTTCCAAAGTTCACCATTGAATATGATGTTAGCTATATGTTTTTCCCACATTTTTTTTTATCAAGCTGAGGAAATTCCTTTCTATTTTTAGTGTGCTGACAACTTCTATTATGAGCATGTTGAATTTTTCTTGGTAAACTTTAATAGAAAAGTTGTGAAAATAGCACAGATTGTTCCCATAAATCCCACAACAGGTTTCCCCTATTGTTATCTTACATTATTATGGTACACTGTTCACAATTAATGAACCCAACGCTAATACACTATAAAGTATTAATCTGATAACTTTATTCAGATTTAGTTTTTATCTAATATCCCTTTTTCTGTTCCAGGATCCCATCTAGGACACTATGTGACATTTAGTTGTCATATTCCCCTAGGTTACTCTGGCATGACAGTTTACCAACCTTTCCTTGCTTCTGATGACATTGGAAGTTTTTAAGGAATACTAGTTGGGAATTTTGCAGAATGTCCCTCAAATGAGACTGATCTTTTTCTCATAATTATGGGTTAATGGGGTTTTGGGTGGAAAACAAGCAAAGCACCATTTTCATCAAATCATGTCAAGTATACTACTACCAGGATAAATTTTCACTGATGAAGTTAACTTGATCACCTAGCTAGGGTAGTGTATATCAGATTTCTCCATTATAAAGTTACTCTTTTTTCCCCTTTCCAGACTGTGTTCTTTGGAATGAAGTCATTATGCACAGCCCACATGCAAGGATTGGAGAGTTATAATGCACCTCCTTGGTGGTGGAGTATCTATATACATTATTTCGAATTCTACCGGATGGGATATTTGCTTATTCACCCCCACTTATTTATTTACTAAATCATTTATTTACATCATGTATTTCTGGATATTTATAAATTGGATTATAATCCAACATGATATTATGTATTTTGTTGCTTCAATTGTTCAGTGCTAGCGACTGGGAGCTTTTTCATTTGGGTTGTGTATCCTTTTGTCTCACTCCCATCATTGTGGGCTTTTTAAAAACTGAGATGTAGGGGACCCTGGGTGATTCAGTCGGTTGGGCTTCCAACTCTTGGTTTCAGCTCAGGTCATGATCTCATAGGTCCTGAGATTAAGCCCCACACTGGGGTCCATGTTCAGCAGGGAACCTACTTGAAGATTCTCTCCCTCTCCCCTCCCCATATCTGTGCATGTACTCTTAAATAAAATTTGAGGTGTAATTGACATATACTATTGTATTGGTTTTATGTATACACACAATGATTTATCTATATAATATTGTGAAATCATTACCAAATCAGTGTAACTAATATCCATCACCACACATAATTACAAAATTTCTTCCAGTGATGAGAACTTTAAAGATTTATTCTCTTAGCAACTTTCAAATATACAACACAATACTGTCAACTATAGCTATCATGCTGCACATTATTTCCCACAACTTACTTATAACTGGAAGTTTGTGCCTTTTGACTACCTTCATCCATTTCATCCACTCCTGACTTCTTGCCTTTGACATCCACCAATTTATTCTCTCTATCTATAAGTATTTTTTATTCCACATATAAGTAAAAACACACAGTATGTCTTTCTCTGACTTATTTAGCATAGTGCCCTCAAAGTCTATCCATGTTGTTGCACAGGGCAGTATTTCCTTCTTTGTGACTGAATAATATTCCTCTGTGTGTGTCTGTGTGTGTGTAACATTTTCTTTATCCATTCATCTGTGGATGGACATCTAGGTTGTTTCCATGTCTACTACTACTACTACTACAATAATACTGCAGTGACTATGGTAGTGCAGTTACCTTTTCAAGATAGCGACTTTGTTTTCTTTGGTTAAATACCCAAAATGGAACTGCTGGATCATATGGTAGTTTTTAATTTTTTGAGGAACATCTTTACTGTTTTCCCCATGGGCTTCACCAATTTACATTTCCAACAACAGTGTACAAACAATCCACACTCATAGTTATTTCCCCAACATATATTATTTCTTGTCTTCATAATAGCCATACTAACAGGTGTGAAATCTCATTATAGTTTTGAATTGCATTACCCTGATGATTTATGATGTTGAGCACCTTTCCATGCACTTATTGGCCAATTATATATCTTCCTTAGAAAAATGTCTATTCAGTTCCTCTGTCCATTTTTTAAATTGAATTTTTCCTATTGAGTTGTGAGTTCTTTGCATAACTTGGATATTAAACCCTTACAGATATATAATTTGCAAATGTTTTCTCCCATTCTGTAGGTTGCCTTTTCATTTTGTTGGTTTCCTTTGCTGTGCAGATTTTTTTGTTTGATAATCCCACTTGTTTAGTTCTGCTTTTGTTGTCTTTGCTTGTCAAATCCAGAAAATCGCAAAGACTAATGTCAGGAAGCATATCTCCTGTTATCTTCTAGGATTTTTATGGTTTCAAGTCTTATGTCAAGTCTTTAAGCCATTTTGAGTTGATTCTTGTGTAGAGTATAAAATCAGTTTCATTCTTTAGCATTTGGCTGTGCAGCTTCCCCAGCATCATTTATTAAAGAAACCATCTTTTCCCCATTATACATTCTTGGCTCCTCTGTCATAAATTAATTGAAGATATAGCATGGGATTATTTCTGGGCTCCATTCCATTCATCTATGTGTCTATTTTAATACCAATACCATACTGTTTTGATGGCTATATCTTTGTAATACAATGAAATCAGAAGTGTGATGCCTCCAACTTTGTTCTTCTTTCTCAAGATTGCTTTGGCTATTCAGTCTCTTGTGATTCAATACACATTTTAGGATTCTTTGTTCTATTTCTTTGAGAAATGCTATTAAAAATTTTAAAAGGATTGCACTGAATCTATAGATTACCTTAGGTAGTACGGACATTTAAACAATATTAATTCTTCCAACAAATGAGCACAGAATATCTTTCATTTGTGTCTTCAATTCTTTTATCACTGTTTTATACTTTACAACATACAGGTCTTTCAGCTCCTTGGTTAAATTTATTCTTAGGTATTTTCTTTTTCATGAAATTGCAAATAGGATTGTTTTCTTAATTCCTTTCAGTTCATTATTCATGTATACAAACACAACTGATTTTTCGTACATTGACTTTGTAACCTCCAACTTTACTAATTTCATTTATTAGTTCTAACACATTTTTTGTGGAGTCTTTAGGGTTTACTATACATGTCATTTCAAGTAGAGACAGTTTTACTTCCTCCTTCCCAATTTGATGACTTTTCTTTTTCTTGCTTAATGATTCTAGCTAGGACTTCCAGTACTATGTTGAATTAAGTGGTGAGTGTGGGCACCTTTGTCTTATTTCTGATCTTAGAAAAAAAGCTTTCAGCTTTCACTATTTGGCACAATGTTAACTGTGGGTTTGTCATATATGACTTTCATTAAGTTGAGATATATTCCCTATATACCTACTTTGTTCAGGATTTTTATCATGAATGAATATTGACCTTTGTCAAATGCTTTTTCTGAATCTACTGAGATGATCATATGATTTTTTATTCTTCATTTTGTTAGTGTGGTGTATTACATTGATTTGTAGATGGTGAAGCATCCTTCCAATCTGGAATAAATCCCACTTGATCACTGGGTATGATCCCTTCAATGTATTGTTGAATTTGATTTGCTAGTATTGTGTTGAGGATTTTTGCATCCATGTTCATTAGGGATATTTGCCTATAATTTTCTTTTCTTGTGGTATCCTTGTCTGGTTTTGGTATCGGGTAACACTGGCCTTGTAAAATAAGCTTGGAAGTATTCCCTCCTATGTTTTGGAAGAGTTTGAGAAGGTGTTAAGTCTTTAAATGTTTGGAAATAATTTTTTTATTATTGCATAATCTGAGGATTCATATGTTTCTTCAGTACTAGGAAATTCTCAAATGTTAACATTCTTCTTATCTCCTCTCCCTCGACTCTATTGATTCTCTGGAACTCTGATTAAAAATAGGTTGGCATTTCTCATTTAGTGGTACTGCCTCTTGGCCTATCCTAGTTTCTATCTCTATACATCTAAATTATCTTCTCTTTAATTTCCTCTAATTGTTAAATTACTCACCACACCCCACCCCACCCAGGTATATCAAATCAGTTAACTGCTTTAAGGTCTGTCGTTTTTCAAACCTGTCTAGTGTGTGGGGTTTTTTTTTTTCAAGATTTTATTTTATTTATCTGAGAAAGAGTGCACAAGCAGGGGGAGGGACAGAGGGAAAGGGAGAAGCAGACTCCCTGCTGATCAGGAAGCCCAATGCGGGGTTCAATCTCAGGAATCCTGAGATCATGACCTAAGCCAAAGTCAGACACTCAACTGACTGAGCTACCCAGGTGACCCACCGTCTAGTGTTTTTAATAGTATTTGCTTTCCCCGTGTTTTTTTTTTAAACTATATATTTTGATTATCATCTTAACAATAGTTACCGTATACTCTCCAAGCAGTAGTTCTGTATCCTGAAAGGAGTAAGCATGACTTGGAAGTACTGGGAAATGAATTGATAACAAAGCTGTAGAAAATGTGTGGATTTTGGCCCCCTGAGACCCAAGAGGGAGTGCCACTAACATTATATGCAGAGAGGTAAGAGCAAAAATTATACTTGGAGGGGCGCCTGGGTGGCTCAGTGGGTTAAGCTGCTGCCTTCGGCTCAGGTCATGATCTCAGGGTCCTGGGATCGAGTCCCGCATCGGGCTCTCTGCTCAGCAGGGAGCCTGCTTCCCTCTCTCTCTCTCTCTCTCTCTCTCTCTCTCTCTGCCTGCCTCTCTGTCTACTTGTGATCTCTGTCAAATAAGTAAATAAAATCTTTTAAAAAAAATTATACTTGGAATACCAAGTAAGTAAATTCAGTCTCTTGCTCAGATAGACTAAGCTGTACTCAAGAAATTCCTGGTCTTGATGTGGATCCCCAGAATCTTTCCTTGTAAGGGAAGCTGTGGGTCTCCT
This sequence comes from Lutra lutra, assembly GCF_902655055.1. Lineage (NCBI taxonomy): Eukaryota > Metazoa > Chordata > Mammalia > Carnivora > Mustelidae > Lutra > Lutra lutra. Next base: position 45,224,247 of record NC_062294.1, on the reverse strand, counting down.
CTGTTAAAATTTTGAGGGAGAATGAGTATGGCATATGTATGAAGGAGAGAACATGGCTAATTTCTGTCTCTACTTCAGAGACTGGAATCCCTGGTGTTGAAGGAAGTAGTGGCTGTGATCCAGACTTGCTTAACATATTTGGACTATAGACAGATTTTTTTTCAAATAAGTCAGTTTGGGAGATAGAAGTCAGGATTATTCTCTCATGAAGCTAAAAAATGTATAGTTTTCCACAGTATGAATTGCCAAGGTTTCTGAAGAGACTGAGATTTTACCCTATGTGATGGCTATTGAGCTGGCCTATTATGGTTTCATGAAAGCTGGCAGAAGACACGAGATTTCTGGTTGAAAATAGGACTTTACTCATGGCACACCAAGAAACTTGAGCTTCTTGTATCAGTTCTCCATGTCCCCAAAGTCCCAGAGGCATGAAGCAGGTGGGCCTAGACAGATGCCTACCCACAAGGTGGTGGGTTATGTTACAGGTGAGGAACACTGAACTTGAGGAGCATGCTACTTTCTAATAGCCTATGAGCAAATCTCTTTGTCTAGAGTGAGATATTTTCTTATGCCTCAAATTTGCTTGCTGCAAGCACAATCCTGAGAATGTCCTGATAAAATGTAGTTAGAGATCTGTGGTTTTGGTATACCCAGTGTATTAGTTTGCTGGCACCCCCATAACAAAATATCACTGACCAGGTGGCTTAAACAATAGAAATTAATTTTCTCACAGTTCTGAAAACTATTAGTCTGAGATCAAGGTGCCAGAGTTGATTTCCTCTGATGACATACTCTCTCTGGCTTGCAAATTACTTCCTTCTTGCTGTGTCTTCACATGATCATGTCTTTGGGTATCCAAGTATCTTGTTATAAAACATCAGAGAGATTGGGTTAGAGCTCACCCTAAGGGTCCTTATTTTAACTTAATCACCTTTTTTTTTTTTTAAAGAATTCATTTATTTGAGAGACACTGAGAGAGAGAGGCAGAGGGAGAGGGAGAAGCAGCCTCCCTGATGAGCAGGGAGCCCGATTTGGGGCTCAATCTCATACCCTGGGATCATGACCTGAGCCAAAGGCAGACATTTAACAAGCTGAGCCACCGGGGCACCCCTTAATCACCTCTTCAAAGGCCTTATCTCCAAATACAGTCATATTCTAAGGTAGTGGGGGTTAGGGCATTGTGATTTTTAAAATTTCATTGACAGAGAGGGAGCACAATTCAGCTCAAAATACTCAGCAATATGGAGTTGTTCACAATCCAAGACAGATTTTCACCCGACACGCACATATATGAGAGCAGTGCAGTGAATTTTCCTAAGCTAAACAATCTTTTGTAACCAGGACCCAGATTAACCTCATTACCAGCACGTTCAAGGTTCCCTTTCATGATTTCCTCCAGTCACTACCTTTGAATGAAACCTGTCCTAATTTATTAGAGTATAAATTAGTTTCCCAATCTGTACTGTTAGAAAACATAATTGAAATTATATATGACATAGTCCTTGGTATCTGGTTTCTTTTTCTCAACAACATTCTTCTTTGGGAGATTCATATACATTGCTGACTATAGTTTTAGAGGATTCATTGTCATTGCTGTATATTATTCTATTGTGTAAATATACCAAAATTTATCCATTCTACTGTTAATGAACATTCAGGTAGTTTCCAACTTTAGACTCTACTACGATGAATATCCTAGTATATCATTTTTGATAAATATATGCATGCTTTCATGGACTTCTGCAACTTATGTCTGCCCACCTCAGAGATCTGCATAAAAAAGGAACCTTAAGGAATGATCAGCTATGATGATTTTGAAAGTTATATATCAGGCAAATTACTGATTATACTTTTGCAAATCTGCTATACTGATATTTTTCAAGGACTGGTGTTACGAATGGAATGTTCGTGTCCCCAGCCCCAAATTCATATATTTAAGCCCTGATCCCAATGTGATGATATTTGGAGATGGGGCCTTTGAGAGGTAATAAGAATTAGGTGGGGGTCATGAAGGTGGGGTCCTCATAATGAGACTAGTACCCTCATAAGAGACACCAGAAACCTTGCTCTCTCTGCCATGTCAGAACATAGCAAGAAAGTGGCCATCTGCAACCTAGGGAGAGAGTACTTACCAGAAACCAAATTCACTGGCACCTGATCATGGACTTCTAGCATCCAATACTGAGAAAACGAATTTCTGTTGTTTCAAGCCAGTCCATGGTATTTTGTTATAGTAGCTCAAGCAGACTAACATAATTAGGAACATTTATTTTCTTTCATGAGACTTCCTATTTTGCCTTGTTCCACAAAGTAACTAGTGGCTCCAACCAGACAGTAGTGCATTTCCCTATCACATAAAAGACTTGAGAAACTATACGAATATGGCAAATATGTGATATCTCAATGATATCACATATATATGTAAGCAACAGCATAGAGAGAAAAAGAAGAAAAGGAGTAAAGGGTCTGAGCAAAATGATTCCAATAAAGTTACCCAGAAACTGCTAGAAAATTCCAGTGCCAGCCTGCTGATTATAATTTGTTCTATGGCTACACCCAGCAGCAATAAATGAAGTCCCTAATCTGAATGGTCATTACACCAGTTAGCAACTGGAATATTAGCTTAAAAGAGGAATATAATGAATTCTGCACAGGTTATAAATAAGACTGCTTACTATGGGAGCCAAAGATTTTTAAGTTCAGCTAAATGCAGTTAAGTACAGTGGGACTGGGGCGCCTGGGTGGCTCAGTGGGTTAAGCCGCTGCCTTCGGCTCAGGTCATGATCTCAGGGTCCTGGGATCGAGTCCCACATCGGGCTCTCTGCTCAGCAAGAAGCCTGCTTCCCTCTCTCTCTCTCTCTGCCTGCCTCTCCATCTACTTGTGATCTCTCTCTGTCAAATAAATAAATAAAATCTTAAAAAAAAAAAAAGTACAGTGGGACTCACTGATTTCCTGGAGACCATTACTGGTAGAAAGATTTATTGAATTCAGCCAAGATCCTGGAACTGAAGACATACAGGTTCACTTCCAGAGCGTCTGAAAAAAACAGTCATCTTCTTCTATTACCCTCCCCAATTTCACATCTCATCACACAAAATCCAAACTCTGGTTTGTTTTTGTTTTTTTTTTTTTTTAGTTCAATATTTTGTGTATTATCAAACACTTGTTTGGCAAGTTCGCAGGGCTTGAGTAAGGGCTCAATAAGTCTATCAGCATATGCATTGTCCACTCTATCATGGCTAGAAAAAGCGTTTCGGGTTCACTCTTAGCTTTCTGACCCTCCAACATTTCCTGTGCCTGCATTGTGAGGGTCTTCAGTTGCCCCCAAGTTGGGATCATTGGTGGTTGTTTTCGCACACGAGGTGGCCGTCGTGTTGGAGCAGGCATCAGGGGTATAATCCTCAGCCTCTGGAGCGGTGAGATGAGCCTTTGGGATGGATCCAGAAATTCCTCTGGAGTGTGATCCATTGCAGGTATGCATGAAGCACTCAGGAAGCCAGATGGGCCCATCAGTGTTCCTGAGACACAGGTGGGGAAATCTGGAGTGGGGGGTCTTAGGACCAGGGGGTGCTCTTTTTGCTCCTTGACTGTGAAGAGGGCCAAACTCTGGTTTTCTAATGTTGTTCTCTAGCATACAGAGAGAGGCTGGTTCCCTGTCTCAGGGCAAAATTGAAAGCAAACAGACAAAAGGACAGGTCTAAACATCCATTTTCAGAAAAATGTAATGCTTTCAAGTCAATGTAATGGGACTGTTACAGGTGAAGTTCCATTTAAGTACAAAATGGCAATATTTTATTCTTAAAGATTTTAAAGATTTTATTTATTTGAGAGGGAGGAAGAGAAAGAGAGAGAGAGCACACGCAAACAAGTAGTGTGGAGCAGAGGGAGAGGGAGAAGCAGACTCCCTACAAAGCAGGGACAACCATGTGGAGTCTGAACCCAGAACCCTAGGATTATAACCTGAGCCAAAGGCAAAAGCTTAACCAACTCAGCCACCCAGGCACCCCAACAATAATATTTTAATAATCAGGCATAAAATGATAACATTAAAATGAGATGGTTAGAGAAAAGTTAATATAAAAATGTACAAAACATTTATGATATAAACATGTATAATAAGTTACATGTATTATACTACTCACATCAGTAAGTTAGAGTGGTTTTAAATTTTTTTTTATTTTTATTTTTTTAAAGATTTATTTATTTGACAGAGAGAGCGAGCGATCCAAGTAGGCAGAGAGGGAGGGAGAAGCAGGCTCCCTGCTGAGCAGAGAGCCTGATGCGGGGCTCAATCCCAGGACCCTGAGATCATGACCTGAGCCGAAGGCAGCAGCTTAACCCACTGAGCCACTCAGGTGCCCGAAGCAAAACATTTTTAAAAGCAAGTTGGCATGTTTAATATACTACATTATAGTATATTATGGGAGGGAAGTCACATAAAACTTTAGTTAATAAGAACTGATTATGCCTTAAATATCCTACAAGTTAATCACTCAATCTTTACTATTAAAAGATACCCATGGGGCACCTGGGTGGCTCAGTGGGTTAAAGCCTCTGCCTTTGGCTCAGGTCATGATCTCGGGATCCTGGGATAGAGCCCCACATCGGGCTCTCTGCTCAGCAGAAAGCCTGCTTCCTCCTCTCTCTCTGCCTGCCTCTCTGCCTACTTATAATCTCTGTCTGTCAAATAAATAAATAAAATCTTTAAAAAAAAAAGATACCCAAATCTTAAGCTGGTATAAGTTCAAACTGGAATGTTATAATGTTATATGATGTTAAAAGTTATCTCCATGGTAATCACAGAGAAAATAGCTTTAGAATACAAACAAAAATAAGTGATAAGGGAATTAAAACACTTCATTGCAAAATATCAACTAAACACAAAAGATGACAATAATGCAGAAAATGAGGAACAAACAATAAGGCAAATAGAAAACAAATAGCAAAATGACACAAATAAGTCTTTTATCAGTTATTACTTTACATATAAATGGAGTAAACTCTACAATCAAAGACAGAGTTTGGCAAAATGGATAAAAAATTAATGAATTCTATATGCTGTTCTTGACAAGAGACTCACTTTAGACTTACTAGAAACACAAACAAGTTGAAAATGAAAGGCTGGGAAAAAAGTATTCCACGCGAACAGTAACAAAAGAAAGCAGTGATGCTAGAAATCAACTAGTCACGAAAATACAAATAGTTTCTGACTCTATTTATGGAGAACTGTCAAATCTTAGAGACAGAATGTAGAACGACAGCAGCCAAGGGTTAGGGGGAGGTGGGAATAAGAAGTTATTGTTTAACTATTATAGTTTCAGTTTTGCATGATGATGACTTCTGTAGACAGATGATGGTGATGACTGTACGATATGAATGTACTTAATACCACTGAACTGTACACTTAAAAACTTCTGTTGAGAGTAAACTTTATTGTCTTAACATAAATTTTATATTATGTGTACTTTACCATGATTTGAAAATGTGTTATTAGATTAAAAATGAAAAAAAAAAAAGAGTTCAGGATCACATTGACTCTGATCAGTCCCAATAATCTGACCAAGGAACAAGTATGTTATCACTTTTAGATACTGCTACCTTGTTTGTCAGGTAAAAATACTGAAACTGTAAACTATAAAACTTTTCCCAAGGGGAAAAAAGACCAAGGAAGAAAAACTGGGAAATATTAGAGTATGACCAAAATGCATAGGAATAGAGTAAAAAATAATCAAATCCATGGCAATATGTTTGGAAACAAATTACTGTATATTCACTGATAAGTTTTATGAATATTTCAATCTTTTGTGGACGTTGTCTCAACATTTACAGATCTGGGGTGATTTTAAAAAACATTAAATTTCTGATTTTCAGCAGATGTTCAGAGAACTGACATTTGCAACTGATCACTATAAAATTAAAGATACTTCATTTGTTAAATCTTTAAGATTTGGTTTATTAGCAATATAAGTAGAGCCATCATTTAGAGAAATACTGAATAATGCTTAATGAAATGCTGATAGATTAAAAGAGTAGAAATTAGTTCTAAATAAAGGCAAAGCCATTTCAGTGAATGTAAATAATCCATATAAATATTAAGAAAAGGAATTTTCATTTTGACTTTCAGCTAACTGATCATTCAGAAAAGTAAACAGTCTAATAAAATTCTGAATAGAAATAAGAATATTTGGTAGGTTACTAGCCCTTTGGATAAAGGGCTAGTATCCAAAATCTATAAAGAACTTATAAACTCAACACCCAAAGAACAAATAATCCAATCAAGAAATGGGCAGAAGACATGAACAGACATTTCTGCAAAGACAACATCCAGATGGCCAACAGACACATGAAAAAGTGCTCAATGTCACATGGCATCAGGGAAATACAAATCAAAACCACAATGAGATACCACCTCACGCCAGTCAGAATGGTTAAAATTAACAAGCCAGGAAACGACAGATGTTGGTGAGGATGTGGAGAAAAGGAAACCCTTCTACACTGTTGGTGGGAATGCAAGCTAGTACAGCCACTCTGGAAAACAGTATGGAGGCTCCTCAAAAAGTTGAAAATAGAGCTACCCTACGACCCAGAAATCACACTATTGAGTATTTACTCTAACGATACAAATGTAGTGATCTTAAGGGGCACATGCACCCAAATGTTTAGAGCAGAAATGTCCACAATAGCCAAACTATGGAAAGAACTTAAATGTCCATCAACAGATGAATGGATAAAGATGTGGTATATATACACAATGGAATACTATACAGCCATAAAAAGAACGGAATCTTGCCATTTGCAATGATGTGGATGGAACTAGAGAGTATTATGCTGAGGGAAATAAGTCAATCAGAGAAAGACAATTATCATATCTCTCTGATATAAGGAATTTGAGAGGCAGGGTGGGGATTGCGGGGGGTAGAAAAGGAAAAAATGAAACAAGATGGGATCAGGAGGGAGACAAACCTTAAGAGACTCTTAATCTCACAAAACAAACTGAGAGTTGCTGGGGATAGGGTGGCTGGGTTATGGACATTGGGGAGGGTATGTGTTATGGTGAGTGCTGTGAAATATGTAAGCCTGAGGATTCACAGACCTGTACCCCTGGCGCAAATAATACATTATATGTTAATTAAAAAATAAATTTAAAAAAAGAATATTTGGTAGGACCAAAAACTAACTATATCAAAATAAAAAACTATTTGTATGAGGGGTACATTTAACTTAGTAAAAAACAGCATAAATCTGTCGCGGCCGGTGCAACAAATCGACCAGGAACGTGAGGGTAAGAGGATGCTGAAAAGAAATTAAGAGACAAAGAGATGGGGACAGGAGGAGCACCAAGGAGGATGTCCAATAGTGCCAATTTTATTCAAGGCTGTGAGGCATTTTATAGCTAACAGAAACAATAATAAGAAAAGTGTCTATTTTTAGTTGATTACTAAAGAGTTTGCAACAAGCACAGAAAATCCTTCAAGCTTTCCCATTATCTATTTCCTAGACATCAATAGCAGACCTTCTAGCGCCAGATGTACTGACTTCAAGGCCACTCAAGACATAGTTTATGTGAGCACAGCTCAGTCTTACAGTGGTGTAGTCTATAGCCCGTGCAAGGACAGCAAGGACCAGCCAAGAATTTCTGACCCCGGCCAAATCGTCTCTGTCTGACTAGCGAACGTGTGGGATGTCACGTAGGCGAGCGCACAACACATAGCACAGACCCTTTCTCAGTGCTACTCGACTTTATCGACCTAAGCCTTTGGTTCGGCTATTCAGCCTTTAAAGGAGGCACAAGTCAGGGCCTGGTTTGGTTCTTGTCTCAAGCCTTAACCGTGGCCTCCCACATAAATCAACATAAGTCTGGAAAAAAAGCAGAGGATTTAGACACTATTTTTTTTTAAGGCATCTATAAGTCAGGAGAAAAAAAAATAAATGGGTAAAAGAACTAGAAAAATCACAGTAAGCAGCATGACTTGCCAATAAAAATATGTGGAAAATATTCAACTCACTGGTAATTAGAAAAACTAAAAACTGGGGCACATGGGTGGCTCAGATGATAAGCGTCAGCCTCCAGATTTTGGCTCAGGTCATGATCATGATGTCAGGGTGGTGGGACTGAGCCTGGCCTCAAGCTCTGTGCTCAGTGGGGATTCTGCTTAAGATTTTCTCCCTCACACATGAAAAAATTTTCATCATCACTAGCCATCAGGGAGATTCAAATTAAAACCACATTGAGATATCATCTTACACCACTTAGAATGGCCAAAATTACCAAGACAGGAAACAACATGTGTTGGAGAGGATGTGGAGAAAGGGGAACCCTCTTACACTGTTGGTGGGAATACAAGTTGGTGTAGCCTCTTTGGAGAACAGTGTGGAGATTCCTCAAGAAATTAAAAACAGAACTTCCCTATGACCCTGCAATTGCACTACTAGGTATTTACCCCAAAGATACAGATGTAGTGAAAAGAAGGGCCGTCTGTACCCCAATGTTTATAGCAGCAATGGCCACGGTTGCCAAACGGTGGAAAGAACCAAGATGCCCTTCAAAGGACGAATGGATAAGGAAGATGTGGTCCATATACACTATGGAGTATTATGCCTCCATCAGAAAGGATGAATACCCAACTTTTGTAGCAACATGGATGGGACTGGAAGAGATTATGCTGAGCGAAATAAGTCAAGCCGAGAGAATGAATTATCATATGGTTTCACTTATTTGTGGAGCATAACAAATAGCATGGAGGACATGGGGAGTTAGGAGAAGGGAGTTGGGGGAAATTGGAAGGCGAGGTGAACAATGAGAGAATATGGACTCTGAAAAACAATCTGAAGGGTTTGAAGAGGTGGGGGGTGGGAGGTTGGGGGAAGCAGGTGGTGGGTATTAGAGAGGGCACGGATTGCATGGAGCACTGGGTGCGGTGCAAAAAACAATGAATACTGTTATGCTGAAAATAAATAAATAAATATATATATATATATATATATATATATATATATTAAAAAAAAAAAAGAATGACTTGAATTGTAGATAACTGATTTCTTCAATGCTAAATGGAATCTCACCCCCCACTGCCACATTTTACCATTTTCTACATCAGGATGCTATTTTCAATTGATGACTACTTTCAGTTCCTTCCAGCCAGATAAACGTCTTTAGTCATTTAAAATAACTTACTCTGTATTTTCTGGCACTGTCAAGAAAGTGCCAGCATCAGGTCATACTAGTTTTGGTGAAATACCGTGCTCTTCCACAATTAGTATTCAATCCTGTAAAAGAATCAGTACCTTTCAAATAGTGATTACGGAAAATCACACCCAGTGTCAGTTAACCATCTATGATGTCACTGTGATTTTTCCTTCTAACAAACACATCTATGTCCATTTATTGCAGATGGGGAATCCAATATTCAGTCATTCATCATCTGACAGGTAATACCATTGTCCCACACAAGTTTAGGTTTGAGAATTAAATATAACACAAGACAATAACTTGAGTTCTATAGTAAAATATGTCATTGCAATAGGGCAGCATGGTGCTTCTCCAGATTACTATATATGCATGTTGAATATGGAGACATACCTTAACCCAATAGGTTAAGAACTCTAACTATTCAGTTCTGCCAGAGAAATATGAAAGCATCCACTTTCTTATGTATATAAACGAGTGTGTCAGTCCTCCAATAAAACTATGTTTTAAATCCTCATGACTTTCATATTCTATTAGATTTTGCCCAGAAAAAAAATCTTTAAAATTCAAAAAGGCAGTGCTCACTTCGGCAGCACATATACTAAAATTGGAACGATACAGAGAAGATTAGCATGGCCCCTGCGCAAGGATGACATGCAAATTCGTGAAGCGTTCCATATTTTTGGACTCTGAAAAACGATCTGAGAATTTTGAAGGGGTGGGGGTGGGAGGTTGGGGGCACCAGGTGGTGGGTATTGTAGAGGGCACGGATTGCATGGAGCACTGGGTGTGGTGCAAAAATAATGAATACTGTTATGCTGAAAAAAAAAAAATTAAAAGTTGTTATTAATAATACCAAAAAAAAAAAATTCAAAAAGGCATAAGTAATTACATAAGTAATAAAGCTTTTCTAAGTTCATTACAACCATATTAACTTGATCTCTTAATAGTTCACTAATAATAATACAAATAATAATATTAAAAATAGTATCTAAGGGCGCCTGGGTGGCTCAGTGGGTTAAGCCGCTGCCTTCAGCTCGGGTCATGATCTCAGGGTCCTGGGATCGAGTCCCGAGTCGGGCTCTCTGCTCGGCGGGGAGCCTGCTTCCCTCTCTCTCTCTGCCTGCCTCTCTGTCTACTTGTGATCTCTCTCTGTCAAATAAATAAATGAAATCTTAAAAAAAATAGTATCTAAAAATAGATCTAGTACTTATTAAACAGAGACTATGTTTAAGGAGGCTTTCCAAGTTTTCCAAGTTTTCTACATTCCAAAAACTGCACTATAATCCAAGTACTATTATGACCATTTAAAAATGACTCCCACAGGGATAAATATCTTGCCCAATGTCATACAGGCTGTGAAGAATCAAATGGAAATCACTATGGTTCTTGCATATTTGTTAGGTCAAAGGGGTTTTTTTGTGGTATAATTTCCCCAATTATAAGAATAATTGAACAGGGCTGGAAAGCTTTTATAAACAAAGCATAAAAAACAAGGGCATTTCCACATTCTCCGAATTTTTCTCCATTATGAATATTATGACAATCCATAAATAGAGAAATGCTAATAAAGGCTTCTCTATGTCATATAAAAATACATTATAAATTTCTTAATATGAGCAGTATTTGAATCATAATGAAATTCCAGTCTTTACATTTTGAGGAGTTCTCACCAGTGTAATTTTTTTAATGCCTTATAAGAACTGAACCATATCTAAAAGCATTCCCACATTTTTTTCATTCACTGTTTCTCAGTGTTATAAAACTGATGCATTATACATTCTCTACTGCACATATACACCTTTCCACAGTCCTCATATTCATCAGGCTTCTCTCCAGTGTGAATTCTCTCATGTACTTTAAGACCTGAACTAAGCCTAAAAGACTTCCCACATGTGTTACATTCAAAAGGTTTCTCACCACTGTGAATACTCTGGTGTCAAGTAAGTCATCCATACACACTAAAACCCTTCCCACATTCCTTACACTCCTAGGGTTTCTCACCAGTATGAAATCTATGATGTAAAATTAGTTGATGGCCACTACTAAGTCTTCCCACACTCTTTACGTGCGTGGGGTTTCTCACCAGTATGAATTCTATGATGCACTCTAAGGCTTTCAATACGAATAAAGGCCTTTCAACACGACTAAAGGCCTTTCAACATTCCTTCATTCATATGGTTTCTCACCTGTATGAATTTTTTCATGCCTAACAAGGTTGAGGTGTGACTAAAGGCCTTCCCACATTCTTTACATTTGTAGGGTTTCTCACCAGTATGAATTCTGTGATGCATTTTTAGGCTTCCACCATGGATAAAGGCCTTCCCACATTCTTTATATTTGTAGGGTTTCTCACCAGTATGAATTCTCTCATTTGAATAAGTGCTGAAAGATGACTGAAGGCGGGGCACCTGGGTGGCTCAGTGGGTTAAAGCCTCTGCCTTCGGCTCAGCATCCTGGGATCAAGCCCCGCATCAGGCTCTCTGCTCAGCAGGGAGCCTGCTTCCTCCTCTCTCTCTGCCTGCCCCTCTGCATACTTGTGATCTCTGTCAAATAAATAAATAAAATCTTTAAAAAAAAAAAAGATGACCGAAGGCCTTCCTACATTCATTACATTCGTAGGGTTTTATGCCAATATGCAATCTCTGATGTGGAATGAGTTGGTAACCATGACTAGATGTCATCCCACATTCCTTACATTCATAGGGCTTCTCCCCAGTATGAATTCTCTCATGTTATATAAAATTTGAGGCACGACTAAAGGCCTTCCCACATTCCTTACATTGGTAGGGTTTCTCCCCAGTATGAATTCTGTGATGTACTCTAAGACCTATACCACAGCTAAAGGTCATCCCACATTCATGGCATTCATAGGGTTTTTCACCAGTATGAACTGTCATGTTGCACAAGATGAGAGGCTTGACTAAAAGCCTTCCCACATTCCTCACATTCATGGGATTTTCTCATCAGTATGTGTTCTCTGATGAACTCTAAGGTCTATCCTATGACTAAACGTCGTTCCACATTCCTCACATGTATAAGGTTTTTAACCAGTATGCATTCTCTGATGTTGCAGAAGGTTGGATGCATGATTAGACTTTCCACATTGCTCACATTCATAGGGTTTTCTCACCAGTATGAAATCTCTGATGTACTGTAAGGTCTGTATGTCGACTAAAAGCCTTCCCACATTTGTCACATTCATAGGGTTTCTCTCCAGTATGAACTTTCTGATGTACAGTAAAAGACGAATGTTTTTTAAAAATGTGTACTTTGTCACAGCTGATTATTTCATATCTTGATTCCAAATCTAAGAGAAAGGAGAAAAACATTTTGTTTTCCTGGACAAAATAAGTGAACGTTTTATAGTAAATTTCTTTAAAAATTAAAAACATTTAAAAAAATTAAAAATATGACCCATCAGAGAGGAGTATTTTAGAGAACTCTAAAATCAACTATACAGTTTGCAATAGTTAGTGTCTCCATAACTCATTACCTGTTACTATAATAATTTAATGTACTCTCCCCAGTATCAGTTTCCATATAAAATATAAATATATTAAAAACAGCTTTTCATACTGGATCTTTTAATCTGCAATTAGAATTTCTCCCTAATGGGGTGCCTGGGTGGCTCAGTCATTAAGTGGCTGCCTTCGGCTCAGGTCATGATCCTGGAGTCCTGGGATGGAGCCCCGCATCAGGTTCTCTGCTCAGCGGGAAGCCTGCTTCTTCCTCTCCCACTCCCGCTGCTGTGTTCCCTCTCTCGCTGTCTCTCTCTCTCTCTCTCTCTGTCAAATAAAGAAAATCTTTAAAAATTTTTTTTAAAAATAAAATTTCTCCCTAAAATATAACTATTGTAGTAATTCCCTCTAGTGCATAGCTATATGTGCATTTCTTTGTTCTCATTTTAAGTAAAATAATGAGAGCTCTTGTTTGCTTATCCTCACTGAGTTTTTTCTTATTAAGTACACATTCTACAAATGTTCCATCTGTTTTATTCCTTCGTATCTTTTCTCAGGTCCTCTCCACCTTCAGTAATGGATAGAAAAACCAGACAGAAGATCATAAGGAAACAAAGGACTTGAACAACAGTCTAAAAAAACTGGACCCAAGAGACACACATGTTGTGTATGCTACACACAACAGCAAAATACATGTTCTTCGCACGTACCCTGGAACATTCCCCAAGATAGACCACATTAGACTCAAATCAACTTTATCAATAAAATTTAAAATAATTAAAATGAGAGTGTCTTTTCCAATCACAAACAAAATTAGGAATCAGAAGCAGAAGGAAAACTAAAGAGTACACAAATGTGGGAACTAAACAACACACTTAAATAACCAATGGGACAACAAAGAAATTACAAGGGAATCTGGAAAATATCTTAATAAATAAAAATGAAAACAGAACATGCCAAACTCATGGATGCAGCAAAACCAGTGCTCTCCGTCTTTCACCACTGAGTATGATGTTAGCTGTGGACTAACAGATGGCCTTATTATGTTGAGGCGTAGTTTCCTTCTATTCCTGGTTTCTTGAGTGTTTTGTCATGAGTAGTATTATGTTTTATTAAATGCTTTTCCTACATTGAGATAATCATGTGGTTCCCCCCTCTTCATTCTGTTAATGTATATTTACATTGCTTGATTTTTATATATTGCATCATCCTTGGATCCCAGAAATAAATCCCAATTTGTCATGGTGTATAATCCTTTTCATGTGCTGTTGAATTCAGTTTGCTAGTATTTTTGTTGAGAACTTTTGCTTTAGTAAGCATCAGGAACATAATAATTTCATAATAATGAAAACCTGAGGTTTTCTCTTCTTGCACCGGATTTGTCTGGCTGTGTTTCAGGGTAATGCTGGCCTCAGAGTAAATTTGGGAGTGTTCCTTCCTCTTCAATTGTTTGGAAAAGCTTGAGGGGAATTGTGTTAATTCTTTGTTTAAGAATGGTAGGTTTGTTTTTTTTTTTTTCCTTCCCGAGATTTTATTTAAATTCCACTTATTTAGGGACGCCTGAGTGGCTCAGGCAGTTAAGCGACTGCCTTGGGCTCAGGTCATGATCCCAGATTGGGATCATGTCCCACATCGAGCTCCTTGCTCAGCAGGGTGCCTGCTTCTTCCTCTACCTCTGCCTGCTGTTCCCTTGTTTGTGCTCTCTCTCTGACAAATAAATAAAATCTTTAAAAATTTCACTTATTTAATGTACAGTGTAATAGTTTCAAGTGCATATTTTAGTGATTCAACACTTATATACAACACCCAGTGTTCAGCATAAGTGCCCTTGATACCCATCGCCTATTTAACCCAATCCCCAACCACCTCCCCTCCAGTAACCAAGTTTGTTCTCCATAGTTGAGTCTGTTTTTTGGTTTTCCTTTCTTTTTTGCCTCTGTTTGTTTTGTGTCTTAAATGCCACATATGAGTGAAATCATATGGTATGTCTTTTTCCGACTTTTTTCACTTAACATAATAGTCTCCAGCTCCATCCACATCATTGCAAATGGCAAGGTTTCATTCTTTTTGATGGCTAAGTAATATTCCATTGTCTATATATCTTTATTCTTCTTTATTCATTCATCAGTCAATGGACATTTGAGCTCTTTCCATAATTTGGCTATCATTGATAACGCTGTTATAAAAATCGGGTTGCATATATACATTTGAATTAGTTTGTTTGTATCCTTTGGGTAAATACCTAGTAGTGCAATTTCTAGATTGTAGGGTAGTATTATTTTTAACTTTTTGAGGAACCGCCATACTGTTTTCCACAGTGGCTGCACCAGTTTGCATTCCCACCAATAAATTTAAGAGGGTTCTCCTTTCTGCACATTCTTGCTAACACCTGCTGTTTCCTGTGTTAATTTTAGCAAACTGACAGATACCCCAAATGCCCACTCATTGCAGTTTTTTATTTCCCTGATGATGAGTGATGTTGAGCATTTCTGCATGTGTCTGTTCATTTTTTGTTTTTGGTAAGATTTTATTTATTTATTTGACAGACTGAGATCACAAGTCGGCAGAAAGGCAGGCAGAGAGAGAGGAGGAAGCAGGCTCTCTGCTGAGCAGAGAACCCAATGTGGAGCTTGATCCCAGGACCCTGAGATGATGACCTGAGTCAAAGCCAGAGGCTTTAACCCACTGAGCCACCCAGGTGCCCAATGTCTGTTCATTTTTTTTCCTCCCCTGTTGACAAACTTATTCAACATAAAACAATTTCCAACCTTACTGAGTGGCTGACTATGTCCACAACCAAATCCACCTCTAAACTGGAACTCAGTTGCTGACCCAACCCCGGCTTCAGCTTTCTTGTCGGCACTGGGGTGCACAGCACTGTGTCTGTAGGTGTCTCTGTCAGCTTCCCCTCATGTGAGTCTTGCAAGTCACTCTCCCTCCAGACCTTTGGGCCGTGGTCTGCCAGTCTCAGGGCGGCTGTGGCAGAGAGTGGCAGGCACAATCTCGGGGGGCAGGTGGAGGTAATCTCAGAGATACTGGATACCCTCCTTGGTAAGATACTAATAGAAATGTGTCCAGGCAAACTGTCCCTTTATATAGTCTCACGATTTGAGAGACTGCATGGCCTTCATGACGGGAAGGTTGCGCACATTTTTGTCTGCCAACTCAGGGTGTTTGGGCATGTGGACATCCTTCTTGGCCACCATCACTCCCTCCTGGAAAAGGAGTTCATAAATTGCAATTTGGTTCTTCTTGGGCATCAACATCTCGACAGCTGCTACGTCCAGGGCAGGTGCTGGAAAGTGTCTGTTTGTTTTTGATTAGTGATTCAATCTCTGTACTAGTATAAGTCTGTTTAGATTTTCTATTAGGTCAGGACCTCATTGGGTTTCCCAGTTTGTTGGCGTACAATTGTTTACAGTCCCTTCTTTAGTTTCTGATTTTAGCTGACTCTTTTCTCCTTTTTTGGTCAATCTAGCTGAAAAGTTTTCTCACTTTGGTTAATTTTTTTGAAGAACCAACTCTTGGTTTAACTGACTTTTTCCTATTGTTTTTCATTTGCTACTATGATATCTCCACTCTATTCCCATTTTCTTACTTCTACTATCTCTGAGGTTAGTTCTGTGAGGTATGAAGTTGGGTTGTTGATTTGAGAAATTTCTTTCTAATATAAGCATTTAGAGCTATAAACCTCCTTCTTACCACTGCTTTTAATGCATCCCCTACATTTTGGTATGTAGTAAGTTTTGAAATTGGAAAATACAAATCCCACCCACTTTTTTCTTTTTCAAGATTTTTTTGACTATCCTGAAGCCCTTGCCATACCCACATGAGTTTTATGATCAGAATGTCAATTTCTACAAATAAGCTGATGGGATTTGGGGTAGTATTGCCATCTTAACAGCATTAAATGTTCTGATTCTTAGAAAATGAAATGAAAAAACATAAACAGAGTTAGAAAAACTCAAGTGTGTGTGTCACCTCCTTGACCACTTAGCTTTTACCTATACAGCTATGTCCTCATAGTTTGACTTGCTCATCCTTACCTGTACACCATCTTCTTGTGTCTTCCCTCACAACCATCCAGGGATCTTTTCCTTGTTACAATAACATAATCACATCTGGCTTAGAAGTGGAATGTCCTGCTTACAAAGAAAAAAAATGGCACATGATGTAGAACAAAACGTTGCTTGGTTAA
The DNA here is from genome assembly GCF_902655055.1 of Lutra lutra. Classification (NCBI taxonomy): domain Eukaryota; kingdom Metazoa; phylum Chordata; class Mammalia; order Carnivora; family Mustelidae; genus Lutra; species Lutra lutra. Next base: position 45,207,400 of record NC_062294.1, on the reverse strand, counting down.
AGTTACAATAATAAACTAAAGGTCAAAATGATATTGAAAAAGATTTTTTTTTTTAAAGATTTTATTTATTTATTTGACAGAGAGAGATCACAAGTAGACGGAGAGGAAGGCAGAGAGAGAGAGAGGGAAGCAGGCTTCTTGCCGAGCAGAGAGCCCGATGTGGGACTCGATCCCAGGACCCTGAGATCATGACCCGAGCCGAAGGCAGTGGCTTAACCCTTGAAAAAGATTTTTGAGAAGAGCAGTGCAGTTCTCCCTCTCCCACTTTCCCTGCTTGTGTTCCTTCTCTTGCTGTCTCTCTCTCTGTCAAATAAATAAAATCTTTTTTTTTTTAAGATTTTATTATTTACTCAAAGAGAGAGTGAGCAAGAGAGAGAGAGAGAGAAAGCACACGAGCCAGGAGAGGGGAAGAGAAGCAGACTCCCCGCTGAGCAGGGAGCCCGATTCGGAACTCGATTCCAGGACTCTGGGATCATGACCTGAGCCAAAGCAGACGCTTAACTGCCTGAGCCACCCAGGCACCCAAATAAATAAAATCTTTAAAAAAAGAGCCAAAAAGATTTTTCGAGAAGAGAGGGTAAAGGAACTAAAGAACAAGAAATCAGGGGCACCTGGCAAAGTGGGTTAAAGGCTCTGCCTTCGGCTGAGGTCATGATCCCAGGGACCTGGGATTGAGCCCCACATTGGGCTCTCTGTTCGACAGGGCGCCTGCTTCCCTTCCTCTCTCTCTGCCTGACTCTGCCTGCTGGTGATCTCTGTCAAATAAATAAATAAAATCTTAATAAAACAAAGAAACAAATAAGAAATCAGGTATAATAAGAAATCAGGTATAATAAGGGTTTTTTTAAAAATTTTATTTATTTATTTGACAGACAGAGATCACAAGTAGACAGAGAGGCGGGCAAAGAGAGAGGAAGGGAAGCAGACTCCCCGCTGAGCACAGAGCCCAACACTGGGCTCAATCCCAGGACCCTGGGATCGATCCCAGGACCCTGGGATCATGACCTGAGCCGAAGGCAGAGGCCTAAACCCACTGAGCCACCCAGGCGCCACTTGGGTTTTGTTTTTAAAAATGCCCTCATAGGGGGGTGGGAGGTTGGGGGCACCAGGTGGTGGGTATTGTAGAGGGCACGGATTGCATGGAGCACTGGGTGTGGTGCAAAAATAATGAATACTGTTATGCTGAAAAAATAAAAAAAAAATTTAAAAATGCCCTCATAAATCCTCTTTTTTCTTGAGAGTATGCATAATACCATAGGGTTTTTTTAAGATTTTATTTATTTATTTGATAGAAAGAGATCACAAGTAGGCAGAGAGGCAGGCAGAGAGAGAAAGGGAAGCAGGCTCCCCACTGAGCAGAGAGCCTGACAAGGGGATCGATCTAAGGACCCTGAGATCATGACCTGAGTGGAAGGCAGAGGCTTAACCCACTGAGCTACCCAGGTGCCCCAATACCATAGTTTAAAATACAGAATCTGGAGCCTTGGTTCAATTCTTGTGTTTGACTTTCCAGCTATGTCTGACTTTGGGAAAGCCACTTAAACCAAGTGCTTCAGTATTCTCACTTGTAAAATGTGAACAGGGCTGTTAGGAGGATCAAACAAGTTGATATATATATGTAAAGTGCTCAGAGCATTGCCTATTATATACATAAGAACAAAGCTAGCTATTAACATTATTACTGATACTGCTGTTTTACGAAGAGTACACAAGAAAAGCTATCTATAAGATATTCATTCCATTTTAATGTAATGTTCATAGATTACAATTTCTAATCACAAAACAGGATTTTGTATGAAATAAAATGTGTATGCCTCAGTTTTCAATGAATTCCATTTAACTAATCCACCTCTATTTAAACTACACAGGCTCTTTTAGGGCAATAAGAACAATTCAGGATCCTGTATCAAGCTGATTAACCTGCAAGTAGATAACAAAATGGGAGTATCTGTAAATGTTCTGAGCATAAATAAATAGGAAACATGTGTCCTTTAACAATGGTTGTATAGGGGTTCCTGGGTGGCTCAGTTGGTTGAGCGACTGCCTTCAGCTCAGGTCATGATCCCGGAGTCCCGGGATCGAGTCCCGCCTGGGGCTCCCAGCTCCATGGAGAGTCTGCTTCTCCCTCTGACCTTCTCCCCTCTCATGCTCTCTCTCACTCTCAAATAAATAAATAAAATCTTAAAAAAAAAAAAAGCAATGGTTATATAATAAACACCAGAGAATTCTGAACAAGACCCTATTCATGAAGAAAGGGAGGTAACCATAAGACCAGAGGGGGGTATGAATATCACTGAAGGATAAAGATAAAGATGTAGGGAAGATAAAGATGTAGGGGTCAAGGGCAGACCATTCCAAAATAAGCTATTTTGGCATATTTTTTTAGAGACGGAGACAGAGTGAGCATGTGTGAGTGAGGGAGGAGCAGAAGGAGAGGGTGAGAAACTCAAGCAGACTCCCTAGTAAGCACAGAGCCTGACAAGGGGCTTGATCTCATGACACTGAGATCATAAACCCAGCCAAATCCAAGAGTTGGGTGCTCAACTGACCGAGTTACCCCAGCACTGCTACATATTGATTGTTTTATTATTACTTTTAAAAGACTTATTTGTTTATTTATTTGACAGACAGACAGCACACAAGCAGGTGGAGTGGGAGAGGGAGAAGCAGGTTCTCTGCCAAGCAGGTAGCCCAACGTAGGGTTCGATCCCAGGACCCTGAGATCATAACCTGAGCTGAAGGCAGACTCTTAATTGACTGAGCCACCCAGGTGCCCTTAATTGATTATTTTAAATTAAAAGTTCAGTGCAGGGGTGATGAGCTAGCTCAGCTGGTAGAGCATTAGATTCTCAACCTCGGGGCCATGAGTTCAAGTCCAACACTGGGCATGTAATCTACTTAAAACAATGAAAAGTTAAATGCAAGAACAACACTACAATCCCTGATTTGTCTTCAGAAAGCAGGAAATAAATATCCTAATGGAAGGTATCCTCCCTGTATCAGTAGATAAAGAGACATCCTTACAACAAATATACGGAATTTAAAGCTGAGAAGGCTGTGTTAACAACCCTTGTTACTTTTTACTAATTTACTACCCCAGCCCAAATTCTATTTAAGATTACTTACTAATCGGGTGCCTGGGTGGCCCAGTGGGTTAAGCCCCTGGCTCGGCTCAGGTGATGATCTCAGGGGTCCTGGGATCGAGTCCCACATTGGGCTCTCTGCTTGGCAGGGAGCCTGCTTCCCTCTCTCTCGCTCGCTCTGCCTGCCTCTCTGCCTACTTGTGATCTCTCTCTGTCAAATAAATAAAATCTTAAAAAAAAATTACTTACTAATTGAAATTCTGAATATAAGTTTTCTTTGCTCTGTCAATTCTTCACAGATTTGTTGTCTCCTTGTCTAAAAAGTATAAAAACTCCCTAATTTCATAATTTTGGGGGGCCTCAGTTTCATTTGGAGAACTCTGTGTACACATAAACTTTGTTTTTTTTTCTCCTGTTAATCTGTCTCATGTCAATTTAATTCTTAGACAGCTAGAAGAATTCTGAATGGTAAAGTGAAATCTTTCCTCCCAAACAATATTTAATGGAGGAGCAACTTCCAAACTGACAAAGCTCAAACCATTTCTTCGGGACAAAATTAACAAAGAAATGTAACCAGTTTCCTAAAAGCAGCCCGGAAAGTCACAGTGGAAAAAAATGCATATCTTGAAGAACAGATTCTAAATTATCCTAAATCATTAGAGGCTGATAAACATACCCAATGAGACCAAGTTATTATAGTTCTCCATCATCACATCCCGGTTACAAGTTCTTCTGAACAGAGTCAAAATATTCCCACTCCTGCTGAGAGAAGTCTATGGCCACATCCCTGAACGTCACAGATCTCTGAAATGGCAAACCCATGCATTACTAGAGAAATTAGAGAAATATTTTGTTGAAGATGGACGGAGAGGAGATAAAGACTGCAGTGCAGAAAGCAAGCAATATAGCAAGTATGTAGGCTAAAAATCTCTAACACAGGAGGGGACTGAAACAGAATATATACATATTTTTGAAGAAGCCTGCTGGAACAGACAAAATATTCCTTAAATATCTGAACCATATGAGACTTGATAAAATAATAACTACTATTAAACAGTGAATTCAAGTGTAATATTTGTTATCTGTCACATAAATTCTCAGTAAACGTGGGTTGCTGAAGAAAATTTTTGCATTTTAGAAGAGAAAATTTAAGGGGCGCCTGGGTGGCTCAGCGGGTTAAAGCCTCGGCCTTCGGCTCGGGTCATGATCTCGGGGTCCTGGGATCGAGCCCCACAAGGGGCTCTCTGCTCAGCGGGGAACCTGCTTCCCCCTCTCTCTCTCTGCCTGCCTCTCTGCCTATTGTGATCTCTGTCTGTCAAATAAATAAATAAATCTTTAAAAAGAAAGAAAGAAAGAAAGAAAACAATATTAACTCAGTGAGGCAGACAGTTTTTAAAAGGTATGCATAATGTAGGGAGGTGATATTCTGTTGAAATTAAGAATACAGGCTCTATTATTGTCTGACTTCTAGGAACTGAAAATGAGCTTTAAGCTGTGAGGGTTAATAATACCTCAGTGCCTCTGTTTATTACAAAATTAGCAAAGAAAGTTTAAGAATATCACCTACTACATATGACTGTTTTGAAGAATAAACAAGACAATCTAGGGGTGCCCGGGTGGCTCAGTTGGTTAAGTGTCTGCCTTTGCCTCAGGTCATGATTCTGGGGTCCTGGGATTGAGTTCCATGTCGGGCTCCCTGCACAGCAGAAAGCCTGCTTCTCCCTCTTCCTCTGCCTGCTGCTCAGCCTACTTGTGTTCTTTATCAAATAAATAAATAAAATCTTAAAAAAATAAGACAATCCATATAAACACTAAAAAGTATAAGATGGCTGATATAAATTATTTATCACTATTGAAAACAAAAGTCATTACATGACCCTTAATCCATTATTATACAAGGAAATTAATTCTGCTACATTATGCTTTTCTCATAGAAAATTTGTGCTCCTTGAGCTTTCTCTTTACTTTTAAAAATTTCAGTTCCTACCTTTGAGAAAATAGTTTTTCTTAAAGAAGACTTCAAATGATCCTCCTGTCTCAGCCTCCCAAGTAGCTGTGACTACAGGCACGTGCCACTGTCTAAATTATTAATTATGAAAGCTTGTATTATTTAGTAATTTGGTGCCACAGTAAGATTTTTTTTTAAGATTTTTTATTTATTTATTTGACAGAGAGAGAGATCACAAGTAGATGGAGAGGCAGGCAGAGAGAGAGAGAGAGGGAAGCAGGCTTCTTGCTGAGCAGAGAGCCCGATGCGGGACTCGATCCCAGGACCCTGAGATCATGACCTGAGCCGAAGGCAGCGGCTTAATCCACTGAGCCACCCAGGCGCCCCCCACAGTAAGATTTTGAACGACATTCCTAATATCTAAGATGTGAAAATTAAGTGTTCTTCAAAGAAGGTCCCTGGCATTTCCTCCTCCCTAACAAAGAGAGGTACAAGGAAACCCATGATTGGGCTAGATCTCTTTTTCAAACTAGGAGTAGAATTCTGTCTTACTTATTTCACCAATTATGTTTTGCCAAAACAAAGCCACAAAGAAATGTTCACACATAAACTAGAAACACATACACCAAAATATTAAAAGTTATTATTTTAGACAGTGAGATTTTCTTTTTAAATTTCTTAGGCCATTAGCGGTGCCTGGGTGGCTCAGTCATTAAGCATCTGCCTTTGGCTCAGTTCATGATCCCAAGGTTCTGGGATAGAGCCGGCTCCCTGCGAAGCAGGAATCCTGCTTTTCCCTCTCCTGCTCCCTCTGCTTATATTCCCTCTCTCGCTGTCTCTCTGTGTGTCAAATAATAATAATAAAAAAAAAATCTTAAAAAAACTCCCAACTTCCTAGGACATTAATTTCTTTTGCAGTAAGACTGCATTGTTTTTATTATAATAAACACAACATAAAGATATTCAAAAGTATTTAAGATATTTTAAGTCACTGTTACGGCAGAGGCTATATTTTCAACATTAAAAAAAATCTAGGGGCACCTGGGTGGTTCAGTGGGTTAAAGCCTCTGTCTTTGGCTTAGGTCATGATCTCAGGGTCCTGGGATCGAGAACTGCATTGGGCTCTCTGCTCAGCAGGGAGCCTGCTTCCTCCCTCTTTCTCTGCCTACCTCTCTGCCTACTTGTGATCTCTGTCTGTCAAATAAATAAATAAAATCTTTTAAAAAAAGATCCTACTGGGATGCCTGGGTGGCTGGCTCAGTCAAGTGTCTGCCTTTGGCTCAGGTCATGATCCCAGGGTCCTGGGACTGAGTCATGCACGGGGCTCCTTGCTCAGCAGGTAGCCTGCTTCTCCCTCTCCCTGCCACCGTTACCCCCCACCTTGCCCCGCTTGTACTCTCTTTCTCTCTCTGACAAATAAATAAATAAAATTAAAAAAAAAATTAAAACATCTGTACATGGCCATTTCATGTACAGATTTCATGGCCTGCCATGAAAAATCAGTGATTGAAACAACTACTACTTACCTGTTCTTTAACAGCCTTTAGTTGTACTACACGGATATAATCAGATACATTCACTATAAACATTTTTCCATTAACAGAAGGGAAATGGCCTTGGCAGATTAACGACAATATGTATGTAAAATAGGCAGAAAAGTTTTTTGAGTACACAGAATTTGTCCAATAAATATGATTACATACTTTCCATTCTTCTCTGAATAACCAATTAAAATATCATTTTGGATATAATCCTCCCAAAAGGGTTTTACAAAATTCTATTTTTAAATATGAACTTCATATATAATTTTTTCTCTTTTTCTAGATTTTGTTTATTTATTTGAGAGAAACAGCACACACGCACACCAGCAAGGGGTGGGGCAGAGGGAGAGGAAGAAGCAGAGACCCTCTGCTGAGCCGGAAGCTGGACATGGGGCTCAATCCCAGGACCTTGAGATCATGACCTGAGCTGAAGGCAGACACTTAACCAACTGAGCCACCCAGGCACCCCTAAAATTTTCTTGACTACTATATCCACAAATATAAAGATGGTTTCATTAGATAACAGTCTCTTTCCTTATAATAACTAATTTGTATAAACAGAAATTATATCACCTGCATAATATTCTCTCATTGATGTCATGGGCTTTCTCAACCATCCCCATCATCCTGATCACTAATTTTGTGCAAAATTGTTTCAAGTATAGCAATTTTTGTTTCTAGATAAAACCAGGTGTAAATCTTTTGGATTATGTACACCCTTGGAAAATTAAAGTTTCCAAATATACGCAGCAATTATCTACACAATTTCAGGGAGCTGTGTGGTTCCCTCTACACCTATAAATACAAAGGACCCCTGTTAAGAAATCCTGGTCTTGGTCACTTGAATTCTGGCGCAGTCCCTTAACTTGTAAACACACATCACAAACTCATTGTAAAGGCCTGCCCCTCCCAGAGGAACTAGCTTGTGGACCCCGAGAAAGTAGGGGCAGGGCAGGCCGGGTGGAGACGTCCAATCGGTGGGGCGTGGGTATATCCACTGGGTAAATTGGGATTCAATTGGCTACCTGTGTAGGGGCGGGGCTCAACCACCCCCATAAAGGTTGGTCTGCGAGGCTGGCGAGAGGGGAGAAGAAGAGCTGTCAGAGGAAGAAGGAGCAGAAGAAGGAGAGTCGCCAGGAGCAGAAGAAGGGTGGTCGGCGGGAGCAGAAGAAGGAGAGTCTGCGGGAGCAGAAGAAAGAGAGCTGTAACAGCTCTTGTAAGAGCTGTGAGAGTTTTAACAGCTCTTGTTAGAGCTAGAAGAACCACCAGCAGTCCCCAGCCGCCAGCGGTCCCGAGCCGCCAGCGGTCCCGAGCCGCCAGCGGCCCCGACACCAGCAGCGCCGCCCACACTGCGGCTTTGGCAGTGGCGCAGCGGGGAGCAGCAGAACCACCAGCAGCCGAGCCGCTGGCGGTCCCGAGCCGCTGGCTATCCCGATGCCAGTGGTCCCAGCACGCCAGCAGCCCTGAGCTGCCAGGGGTCCCAGCATACCAGCGGTCCCAGCACACCAGCAGCCCCGAGACGCCAGCGGCCCTGCCCATACACCGCGGTCCTCGGCAGTGGATACGGGGAACGGCCTAGACGCCAGCAACCTTGCCGTGAACGGCCTTGCTGCCAGGAGTGGCCTTGATACCCGGAGCCACAGCCTCGCTGGAGCTGCGCCATTCCAGGAAGTGGCTTAGTATGGAAAGAGGCTTCCTCAGTGAGTAGCCCTGCAGGAGGCAGCATCATCAGGGAAGAGGCTTCCTCCAGAGTGGCCTCTTTTTGTGAGCAGCCTTGTCCGAGGAGCGGCCTAGCCGGAGCAGCCCCTGTCCGGGGAGCAGCCCTATCTGAGGAGTGACCTCATCAGCTGCGGCCTCGTCCTGGGAGTGGCCTCATCCAGAGGGGCCTCATCTACAGAAAGGCCTCATCCAGAGCAGCCACGTTGGGAGCGGACTTGCCGGGGTCATCGTCGTCACCTTTTCGTAAGAGACAGCCCTGACCGGTCAGTTTGATTTTTGATGCTTGGCGTGAAATAAAGCTTTGTTTGATTTTCGCTTTATATCAGTCTCGTTCCTTTGATCACGGACCCTAACACTCATGTTTCCATTGCTTAACTACAGAAACCTGAACGGGAATAATCAGAGTCACCACGGTACTGAGCATTTATGTTCTACTCTCCATGGCTACAACCACTGTGACCTCAGATGTGTTAACCAGAACGAAGCAAGACTGTTCACACGTGGTTTCTTCCTTAAGGGCTCAAAGAATGCTGACATTCTCAGGTATGTAAATGGACCCCAGAAAACTCCCAAGGACAGTCCCAGGGAGGAATACTATTCTTGGAGTCTCTCTATCCACACGTTCCTAGAAGCCAGTGTCGGGATAATTCATGATCTAAAATTCCCGTCCTAATAGCTGGTCTCAGTATATGTTTTCCCGCCAGCAGTCACTTCTCTGTAGTAGTCATACGGGCCTGACAGGAAGGTGGAGGAAGCGGCAGCGAACCCAGAGCCAGCAGTCCCAGGGCCACTCACTGCAGAGCTACCACAACCCAAGCTCAGATGAACGACACGCACCTTAGGTCTCCATCACAGAAGAGCAACCACGCACCTATCCTAGTCTTACCACTGCACCCTAGCTCCGCCTCCCACAAATACACACCCTTTCCGTCCTTCTCACAGGGGCACGAGCACCCACTTCCGCGGCTCCAGCACCGAGAGGTCTGAGGGGACCGGTACTCGCGTTCCTGGCTCCCACTCTCACCGCCACTCGCCGTCCACGCGGGCTCCACGCTGCGTCCGCACAGCCTTTTCCGCGGCGACCCGCAAGGACGTCTGCCTCATACTGGGGCCACTCACGCGCGGCGCCCAACAAGGGATACGCAGAAAGAGCCCGAGGTCCCAGTCACGACGCGCACCGTGGGACGCAGAGCGTAGAGTCATAAAAGTCCTGTAAAGTAAAGCAGCACGCCCCGCGCGGGAGCCCGGGAGACTTCTGGGAGTTTCCGCCCGGCCTGGGCGTGCGCAAGCGCATATCACCGACCTGCTGGAGGCCAACTCCTGAGGCCAAGGGTTCGTGCAGTGGTTGTGCTTGCTTGGAGAAGGCGAGTCCCGCTGATACCCGACGAGGGAGCTCTGAGAAGGGCACTGCGGAGCTCTTCTCTTCCAAGGCCTCAGGCGTGTGTGTGAGGGTCCGCCCTGTTGTGAGGGTCAGTGATGTGGCCCCGAGGTCCATGGTGTGCTTTCCAGGGTGTGAGCATCTGAATGTGGGATGCTGAGTTTGTTGTGTCCCCTGAAATAAAGACAACCTGTTCAGTAATGTATGTAAATGTCGAGTTTTATACTACAGGGAAAGGTCTAGCGTGTCCAATGAAGTGTTAAGGAAATGACTAATGTATAAAGGTGACGTGACATTTTTCATTCCGTTGCATTCTTCATCCTTACAAACATTAAAGATGGACTGAATTAATTAGAAATGGCAAAAAAAGATCTGAAGAAATATCTTGTAAATATTTTTATTATTTTGGTTTAGGCTACAGGTTTTCTAAACATAAGCAAGGGGGAGGAATCCAGAGAGAGAGAGAGAGAATTTTCACATAATCGTTATTTGTAAATCTTAATGGTTATTTATAAATACCCCAAATATTTGAATAGTATAAGTAAATAAAGCAAAAACAAAAACAACATCATGAATTTGGGGGAAATATTTATAACAGATTAAATGGACAAATAAGTATTAATTTAATGTCTGTCACTTAAAATATTGGTCAATACCCTGAAGAGAAAAAGGAACAAAGACTAAAAAATTAATCATTCACAAATACCAATAAAGTAGTCAAAAAACATAGTGAAGCCACAACCTAAGACTTCTTGATTCTGTAGGGGTGAAAAAGTAATTTTCCTTCTACACTTCTGAGCAGCTGGCTGAGACCCCTGTAATAAAAGACAAGATTAACAGCAGAAAAACAGCTTATCAAGATGGGCAACAGGTATCACCTAGGAGAAATCTAAAACAAAAACAGCTCAAATAGGTGGCTTAGAATTCCAGATTATATAGCATCTATAACAAAGAATAATTTTATAGAAAATGACAGGACAAAGAAAGCAGTTTTAGGCTTCTAAGAGCAGCAAACTGTGGGAAGATTAAGTATCAAGAGGAAACAAATGGAGTAGGGTTTGTTTGCAGATTCCTCTGACACCCTCTCTGGGGTGAGTAGAGTCTGTCTCCTGCAAAATAATTTTTTTGCCTTTAGGCAGAAAATGGGGAGTTCTTTCTGGGTTTGCATCTTCTTTTTTTTTTAAGATTTTATTTATTTATTTGGTAGGCAGAGGTCACAAGTAGAGAGGCAGGTAGAGGGGGGGGGAGCAGGTTCCCCACTGAGCAGAGAGCCCGATGCAGGGCTTGATCCCAGGACCCTGAGACCATGACCTGAGCTGAAGGCAAAGGCTTTAACCCACTGAGCCACCCAGGCGCCCCTGGGTTTATATCTTCTTTTTTTTTTTTTTTAAGATTTTATTTATTTATTTGACAGAGAGATCACAAGTAGACAGAGAGGCAGGCAGAGAGAGAGAGAGAGAGAGAGAAGCAGGCTCCCTGCCGAGCAGAGAGCCCGATTCGGGACTCGATCCCAGGACCCTGAGATCATGACCTGAGCCGAAGGCAGCGGCTTAACCCACTGAACCACCCAGGTGCCCCGGGTTTATATCTTCTTAATTGCCTTCAGCTCAGAGTAACTTTTATGTCAAGGAGGCGTATTTAGAGGTGACATATTCTGGTTTCCTTCAGTCACTACTCTCTTCCATTAAATCAGTCCTTAGATGTATTCCTCATGAATCTCCTGAGTAATCCTATACACCTACCATTTCTAAAGCTGTCCTTAGCAGGCTATTTCTCTTCATTTTCTTTATATTTTTTTCATAGGCTACCACGTTCTTTTCATTAGCATCATTGGTCTCTTCCTTATATATCATAAAAATATCATGATATATTACCTACTAGGTTTTCCCTGGAACTCTTGCTGGTCCTCAATAACCCCCCTCAACTAGGCAATAGGCCAGGAGGCATTTCTGTCCTCTTGGTCAGGTACAGAAGAAGGATAGAAACAAAAATCAAAACTCTTAAATTTCACAATTGAGGACTAGCTGAAAGCCTACAAATATTATGCTCCCCTTAAGAACATTTAAAATTATTTGACTTTCTGGAAGTTCTTAATGGGGAGCAAGAGAGGAAGATCCTAAAGCATTACAGACAAGGTTCTTGCCCACACATGCTGTTCTGAGTGCCTAGATCCAAATGAAAAATTAAAGATTTATAAGGTTATTTATTTTTAAAAACTATTTTATTTATTTGATGGAGAGAGAGCGAGCGTGCAAGCGTGCACAAGCAGGAGGAGCAGCAGGGAGAGGGCGAGAGCGAAGCAGGCTCCCTGTTGAGCAGGGAGCCCAATGCATCCCCTTTAATCGCAATTTTTAAAAGTGTTATAATTGGGGGGCGCCTGGGTGGCTCAGTGGGTTAAGCCGCTGCCTTCGGCTCAGGTCATGATCTCGGGGTCCTGGGATCAAGCCCCGCATCGGGCTCTCTGCTCGGCAGGGAGCCTGCTTCCTCCTCTCTCTCTGCCTGCCTCTCTGCCTGCTTGTGATCTCTCTCTGTCAAATAAATAAAATCTTTTTAAAAAAAGTGTTATAATTGACCTTAAAAATTCTGGAATGTGTAACTCTTTCTTAAGGATGGGCCACATAGATTGACTTGCTTCTGAAAAGAAAGATCTCAATAAAAGTAGGGCAAACTAAAAATAAAGCAGAGGTTCCTAGAGTGTGACTCTTAATCTGAGGGTGGTGAGTTAGAGCCACACGTTAGGTATTAGTTTAAAAACAAAACAAAACAAAAGGCAGAAAGAAGGAAATAACAAAGATTAAGGCAGAAAATAATTCAACAGAAAATAGAAAACAAAATAAAAACCAATAAAATATTTATGATAAAATGTGCAAACTATTCCTACTATATAACCTGTATATATCTTACAGTAAATGGAAATTACCATTTACTGTGTGAACTGCTAATATAATGTCTAATTTGTTCAATTAAAAATAAAAGGGGGGCACCTGGGTGGCTCAGATGGTTAAGAATCTGCCTTTGGCTCAGGTCATGATCTTAGGGTCCTGGGATCCAGCCCCAAGTCAGGCTCCTTGCTCAGTGGAGAGTCTGTTTCTCCCTCTCCCTCTGCCTCTCCCCTCTGCTCATGCTTTATCTCTCTCTCTCAAATCAATAAATAAAAATCTTAGGGAAAAAACCCTTAAAAATTTAAAGGAAAAAGTATCAAGGAACTACATCATAGCAACTTTTAAGGGAGGGTTGAGGTGGAAGCATTATTTAAAAATTCATTCATTGGTGTTTGAGATCTGCTTAATGTAGATACTCAAGGCCTGGGCAGAGTGGGGAGTGGCCAGGAACTGGACAGGCAGGCAAGGTGGGTGGTCACACGCCCATACCTGGCCCCAGGTATGGTGGGGGTGGGCCCAGGCACCCCAAGGGGAGTACCAGAAGGGTGGCCCAGGCAGATAGACCTCCTAGGGGACCTGTAGGCCAGGCCTTAAGAAGGTATCTAAGTCAGGTGCTGAGTACTCATGGCCAAAGCCTAGCCCAGGGTGGAAGGATTGGGTCCTGGTTGGGAGCTAGAGGAGCCTAGGGTCCTCCCTGATCTGGACTAGAACTCAAGGCATGGTCTGCCGGTTGGACTCAGGCAGCTCCTGGAGACAGACAATGGAGGTAGATGTTCTCTTCCAGGTGGTCCAGACATAGCTGATCTGGTCCAACACAAAGCTGATGGCAGCATCTTCTGCTTCCCTGAAGCCATCATCCTTGTCTTTCCCTCTCACCTGCACAGGCTTGCCCAGATCCAGGTTGGAGTGACATCTGGCTGGGGAGCCAAAAGGGCCTTACAATCATTGATGGGGTACCTGTTCCATCAACAGCCACCACCTGGCAGTAGGTGGAGATGCCAGGTTGAAATTGAAGCTCCTTTTTTTAGAGAGAGAGAATGCACATGTGGGTATGGGGTAGGGGGAGCGCAGAGGGTAAGGGAGAGAGAATCTTAAGCAGGCTCCACACCCAGTGAGGAACCCCACCTGGGGCTCTCAGGACCCTGAGATCATGACCTGAGCCAAAATCGAGAGTCCAGCTTAACAACCAGAGCCAGCCAGGTGCCCCTGAAATTGAAGAATTCTAACAAATATCAGGTGTGTGGAAAACTCTAAGTATCAATTAAATTTGGACTTTAAGTTAAAATGCTTGTTCTATTTCTATATTAACAGCTTATAGAATCAAACAAAAGTGAAAATTTTCCAAAGTGATAAAAGAAAAAAAAAAGGTAAATGTAAAAGAAAATAAGAAAGTAAGAGAAAAATAGAGAAAGAACATTAGGCAACTAAAAATGATTCATGTTTGTCAATAATCATTGGTAATTTAAATGGATTAATTCCATTAAACATCAACTTAAAAATTAAGAAAATCTCAATTTCATTATTGAGCCTCCAGTGCACAAAATAAAACTGCTTTTTTTCCCCCTCCTGTTAAAAAAATAAAAACAGGGGCATCTGGCTGGCTCAGTAGGTGGAGCATGCCACTCTTGATCTTGGGGTTGTGAATTCAAGCCCCACTTTGGGTGTGGAAATTACTAAAAAATATAATCTTAAAAATAAATTAAAAAAATGTGGCTGTAGGTGTTAAAAGGGTCACATCTAAAGCTTAAGGAGAGAAGTAACATGAAAAAGATGATATAAAGTTAAGTACTTATAAAAGAAAGTTAATATAATTTGGGAGCATGGGACGACTGAGTGGCTCAGTTGGTTAGGAGTCTGCCTTTGGCTGAGTCATGATTCTAGGATCCTCGGATGGAGTTCTGCATTAGGCTCCTTTCTCAAGGGAAGCCTGCTTCTCCCTCTGCCTGCCACTCCTCCTGCTTGTGCTCTCTCTCTCTCCTGGCAAATAAATAAATAAATAAATAAATAAATAAATAAATAAATAAAATCTTTAAAATATATATATATATATATATATATATAATTTTGGAGCAGACAAGATTAATTTGAAAGGATGACTGTAGACTAAAAAAACACTATATGTTGATAAAAAGTTTAACTCTCTAAGATGTAACTTCTAAAATTTTTGCTTATTTTATTGTATTGTTTTTTGTATTGTATTTTTATTGTATCTTATTTTATATCCCAGTGACATATAAATTTAAAAATGGGTAAATCTATGAGGATCAATGGACAGTTTTGATATACAATCATATTTTTAAATCAGATCTCACTCAGTCATTAAAAGCTTACACTGGCAAAAGTAAGAATAATAGGGAAACTTTAATAAGACACTGAAAACTACATAACAAAAAATGGATAACATTACTAAAAAAAAAAAAAAGATTTGTTGGGACACCTGCATGGCTCAGTGGGTTTAGTGTCTGCCTTTGGCTCGGGTCATGATCCCAGGGTCCTGAGATGCAGTCCCAAGTCGGGCTCCTTGCTCAGTGGGGAGCCTGCTCCCCCGTCTTCCCCTGCCCACCCTGCTTGTGCATGTGCTCTCTCTCTCTGACAAATAAATAAATAAAATATTTTAAAAGATTTATTTATTTGAGAGAGAGTGAACAGGAGAAGGGCAGAGGGGGAGGGAGAGGGAAAGGAAAAGGGAGAGGGAATCTCAAGCGAACTCCACAATAAGCACAGAGCCCTGACATAGGGCTTGATCCCATGACCCTGAGATCAGGCCTGAGCCGAAACCAAGAGCTGGACGCTTAACTGACTGAGCCACCCGGGTGCCTAAACTTAATGAATTCTGTGGATATAATTTCCAGTTTATAGGAAAAATGAGGGACAGATTAACAAATCATATCAGGAGGAAATAAATCAAGAATGTGTGCATTCTAGACATGTTACAAAAAAATCAATGATGTAGGGGTGCTTTGGTGGCTCAGTCCTTAAGTGTCTGCCTTCAGCTCAGGTCATGATTCCAGGGTCCTGGGATCAAGCCCCACATCAGAATCCTGCTCAATGGGGAGCCTGCTTTTCCCTCTCCCACTGCCCCTGCTTGTGCTCTGTCAAATAAAAGAAAAACCTCTAAAAAAAAAAATCAAAGACATAAAAAAGTACTACCTTAGAAAAGAAGCCCAAATGCAATGTATTAACCTAGACTAGATAGTGATTAGCAAAGAAATATTTACATTACAAATTTAGGAAAAATCTCCAAAAGAATAATTTACTTTTTACTAGCCCATTATTAATTTCTACCTAATCTTAAATTGTGAATGGAGAATACGAATTGTTGCTATTATCATAATCTCTACACACCCTAAATCATGTACTTATTTTCAAAATTATGTAAAATTCAATGAGTGCCTTTAAGAAGCTGTCTGAAATTAATTAAACTGTTAAAATCTTACTCATAGGGGCGCCTGGGTGGCTCAGTTGGTTAAGCAACTGCCTTTGGCTCAGGTCATGATCCAGGAGTCCTGGGATCGAGTCCCACATCGGGCTCCCAGCTCCATGGGGAGTCTGCTTCTCCCTCTGACCTCCCCTCTCATGCTCTCTCTCTGTCTCTCAAATAAATAAATTTTTAAAAAAGCCATTGTGTTAAAAAAATAAATAAAATAAAATCTTACTCATAAAAACTATCAGCAACAGAAGTAGTGATGAGAGTACCAGCTCATATTTATGAACCCTGGTTATAGGCCAGATAATCTCCCAAGGTTTTACAAGTATGACTTCAATTAATCTCCATAATAAAATTATTATGTGTTCCTGATTAGCATTTAGCAAATGATGCCATGATAGGTGATAAGTATCTTGGCCGATAACACACGGTCCATAAGTTGGTAGAATGGCAACGATGACAGGTAAGGTATGTGCTGTGGCTTAAAGGATTTCTGTGTACATGAAACGAACATGTTTATTATCAATTTTTGAGAGTTTAACAATAATTGAGCAGTGTTGGCAGGTGTGGTGATTTAAAAATGTCTCCAAATGGGGCGCCTGGGTGGCTCAGTGGGTTAAAGCTTCTGCCTTCGGCTCAGGTCATGATCCCAGGGTCCTGGGATTGAGCCCCACATCGGGCTCTCTGCTCAGCGGGGAGCCTACTTCCCACTCTCTCTCTCTGCCTGCCTCTGCCTACTTGTGATCTCTGTCAAATAAATATTTTTAAAATGTCTGCAAATGTTTTGACACTTCCCCTTTCAAAAGGTGAAACTGGATCTCTCTCCTGGTGGATGTGGGCTGGACTTGACCTACCCACTGCTAATATGGAGGATGAGGCAGAAGTGACTGCCAAAGCTAGATTGTAGCAAGGATCAGTTCTGAGAAAAGCCAATTATCCTGTCACAAGGACACTCAAGCAGCACATGGAAGGGTCCTGCTGGAGAGGAAATAACTTGCCAGGATGAACTGATCAGCCACAAAACTAAGCCATCTTTGAAAGCACATCATCCAACCCCCATCAATCCCTTCCAGATCTTCAATCCATTAGATACATGGTGCCAGAACGCATATCTGCTCCCAAATTCCTGAACCATAGAAACTGTGAGAAGCAGACATACTCAGATTTTTCAGGTAGCTTGGAATGAGGGAGCAAGAGGGAGGCTTCAGTTTTGAAGGGTGCAGTTTCAGAGAACTTGTGGATATATTTTTTAAAAAAACACAACCATTAGTCATCTCAGTATAAACTGTTTGCATTCTTACCACATGCAAAATATACTCAAGAAGTGCCAGAAGCCTCACTTACTTAAAGCATCAACTTCAAGTTCAGGATTTCCTCATGTAAATCAGGTCCACTGTGGACGAGGATGGATTTCTGACACACGCTCTCTCTGTACCAGCAGCCAATGTGAGCGAGCCACCTGGACCCAATATTCCAGATGACTGAAATCTCATGAAAAACCCAGTCCAGAAGTACTCAACCAAGTTACTCCTGAATTTCTGACCCACAGAATCTGTGAGAGCTGTTGTGATAAGCCATTAAGATTTGGGGAAATCTGTGACACAGCCATTGATTATTATGGAAGGCTTTTAGCCATTCATTAAATTAACAAATTGTTTAAAAGATTTTATTTTACTTATTTGACAGAGAGAGAGAGAGTACAAGCAGGGGGAGCAGCAGGGGGAGAGGGAGAAGCAGGCTCCCTACTGAGCAGGGAGCCAGATGTAGGACTCTATCCCAGGACCCTGGGATCATGACCTGAGCCAAAGGCTGACGCTTCACCAACTGAGCCACCCAGGTGCCCCTAAATTTAACAAATTTAATTGAAAGTTCCATGCACACCGTAGGCATGAAAAATTTGAGATTCCTATTTTCTTCCTAATTTGTCATTATTTTTTAAAAATTAATTCCAGTATAGTCAACATACAGTGTTATATTAGCTTCAGGTGTACAATATAGTGATTCAACAATTCTACACACGACTCAGCGCTCATCATGAAAAGTATTCTCTTAATCCCCTTTACCTATTTCACTAATCCCACCCTCCCAAGCCCTCAGAAGGGTAACCATTAGTTTGTTCTCTACAGTTAAGGGTCTGTTTGTTGTTGGTGGTGGTGTTGTTGTTTTGGTTTATCTATTTTTTCCTTTGTTCATTTGTTTTGTTTCTTAAATTCTACATATGAGTGAAATCATATGGTATTTGTCTTTCTCTGACTGACTTATTTCACTTAGCATTATACCCTCTAGTTCTGTTTTTGGAAATGGCAAGATTTCATTCTTCTTTATCCACTCATTTATTTTTTTTAAGATTTTATTTATTTGACAGAGATCATGAGTAGGCAGAGAGGCAGGCAGAGAGAGGGGAGGGGAAGAAGGCTCCCTGCCGAGCAGAGAGCCCAATGCCGGCTGGATCCCAGGACCCTGGGATCATGAACTGAGCTGAAGACAGAGGCTTTAACCCACTGAGCCACCCAGGCGCCTCATCCATTCATTTATTGATGGACATTTTGGCTGCTTCCATAACGCCATTGTAAATAATGCTCCAATAAATATAGGGGTGCACACATCTTTTCAAATTAGTTTTTATATTCTTTGGGTAAATATCCAGTAATGGAATTACTGGATCCTGTGGTAATTCTATTTTTAAATTTTTTAGGAATCTCCATACTGTTTTCTTCAGTGGGTGCACCAGTTTGCATTCACACCAACAGTGCAAGAGGGTTCCTTTTTCTCCATATCCTTGCCAACACTGTTTCTTGTATTGTTGATTTTAGCCATTCTGACAGGTGTGAGGTGATACCCCATTGTGGTTTTGATTTGCATTTCCCCCATGATGAGTGATGTTAAGCATCTTTTTATGTGTCTGTTGGCCATCTTATGTCTTCTTTGGAGAATATTTGTTCATATCTTCTGCTCAATTTAATACTGGATTTTTTTTTTGGTGTGTGTGTTGAGTTGTATAAGCTTTTTCTATTTTTGGACACTAACCCTTTATTGGATTTGTCATTTGCATATATATTCTCTAATTCTGTAGATTGCTTTTTAGTTTTGCTAATTGTTTCCTTCACTATGCAGAAGCTTTTTATTTTGATGTTGTCCCAGTACTTTACTTTTGCTTTTGTTTCCCTTCCCTCAGGGGACCTATCTAGAAAAATGTTACCATGGCTGATATCAGAGAAATTACTGCCTGCGTTCTCTTCTTGGATTTTTATGGCTTTGAGTCTCACATTTAGGTCTTTAATCCATTTTGAGTTTATCTTTAGGGTATGGTGTAATAGAGTGGTCCTGTTTTCCCAACATCATTTGTTGAAGAGACTTTTCCCCATTGTATATTTTTGCCTCCTCTGTTGAAGATTAATTGACCATCTAGTTGTGGATGTATTTCTGGGCTCTCTATTCTGTTCCACTGATCCTTGTGCCTATTTTTACACCAGTACAACACTGTTGTTTTTTTTTTCTCTTGAAAATTTTATTAACATTTAATAACAATAAATCAGTCAGCATTTTCCAGTCTTCATGAAGTTTTTGTCTTAAAGATGAAATTTACTTCAAATGTCTTCATGTAAACCAATCAGACATGAATAAACTTTTATAATGAGCTTCCCAAACACATCTTTTTAATATTGGTCTTTTTTCTTGGGATGACAATGGCAATACTATGACAGTATTAAGATTTCTTTTTAATTCAAATGAACTGTTTTCAAGATTAATGGTTACTAGCAAATCTTGATTTTTATTACTCTGCTAAGGCAAGATAGAAACATGATACTTTAAAATTATTTTCAATTTCCTATGAACCTATTTTATGGTAAAAAAATTATTTGGTACTATGTGGTTTTTATGCTTAAATTCTAAAAGTATCTTTAATTTCAACTGAACTTGGTGCCCCAAGACTTAAAAAAAATTTTTAAATGATATTTACATAATAAATACAATTTTAATCACTCAGTTCTTCCTCATCACTGAAATATGTGCTTTTCTTTATTCTTGGGTGTCTTGAATCATCTGATGTTGAGGGACCTCCTGAACTGGGTTTCCATTTTTTCTGTTCTTCTTCAATTTTGGCTTGCTGGAAAGCTATGGCCTGACTAAGACTGTCAAGAGCAGGATCTTCCCCTTCATCTTCACTTTCTTCTACTTCTTCAATTTCTTCTTCTGGTTCAGGAATTTTCTTTTTTTCCTTTTTCTCTTTCTTCTTTGGAAGTTCCCGTTCTCCAAGCATATTTTTAGGGCAGGCGTAACTTAAGTGTCCACTTTCCCCACATTCATAACACTTAGATTTGTCAAAGTAGTTTCGTCTTCGGATGAACTCAGCTGCTCTTCCATTGTCGATAGCAATGCTTGCTTTTATTACTCTACCAAATAACTGTTTGTTGTTTATTGCTCTGGAACAGTTTTGTGCAGAGTCTTTATCCAAAAACAAAATAAATGCAACCCCTTTACTCTTCCTGGTATCTTTATCTTTCATTATAGTAACCTTTACAACTTTGCCATACTTGGAAAATATCTGGTATAAGTCATTGTTGGTCAGGGAAAAGGGCAAGTTGGATACATATACTGTGCTTTTGCTTGGGGCCAATCCACCGCTCATTTCGTTCTGGGGAGAACTGCGAGGGCGGGCAACGGCAAATGGTCCGGAATAAAAAGTGTGGCGGGGAGAGAGGCAAATCGTTTTCGCGGCCAGGTTTCGGGAGGGGCTCACAACACTGTTTTAATTACTACAGCTTTGTAGTAGATCTTGATTTCTGGGATCATGATACTTCCAGCTTTCATCTTCTTTTTCAAGATTGCTTTGGCTATTCAGGGTTTAATTTGCTATTGTTTAGTCAAACATTCCATTAAAATGGGAGTGACACTGTAATCTTTAGAAAGTGATAAGAACTACATAATGAATTCTCTCATCTGGTGAAGACATACCTATAAAGACTAACATTCAATAATTCCTCATCAGTGTGAACTGCCTGTTTAAAAGGTCTGGGCCATGCCTAAAAGCATTATCACATTCCTTATGTTCTTAGAGCTTCAGATCTGTATGTATTCCCTGATGTGCTTTAAGGGCTGAACTATACCTGAAGGCTTTCCCACACTTCTTACACACGTAGGGCTTTTCACCAGTATGAATTCTCTCATGTTGAACAAGGTTTGAAGCACGACTAAAGGCCTTCCCACATTCCTTACAGCTGTGGGGTTTCCCACCAGTATGAATTTTCTGATGTTGTGTAAGGTATCCATATGTTTTAAAGGACTTCCCACATTTCTTACATTCAAAGGGTTTCTTATCAGCGTGAACACTCTGATGTGCGGTAAGGTGTGAACTACGTCTAAAGGTCTTCCCACATTCCTTACATTTAAAAGGTTTCTCATCAGCATGAATACTCTGGTGTAGGGTAAGGTTTCTGTAGAAAGTAAAGGTTTTCCTACATATCATACACTCATAGGGTTTCACACCAGTATGGATTTTCTGATGTTGATTAAGATATCCATGCAAGCTAAAGGTCTTTCCACACTCTTTGCATTCATAGGGTTTCTCACCGGTATGAGTTTTCTGATGTTGCACAAGGTTTGAGGCAGTAGTATAGGCCTTCCTGCATTCCTTACATTCAAAAAGTTTCTTACCAGTATGAATACTCTGATGTCGAATAAGATTTCTATACAAAGTAAAGGTTTTTTTACACTGCTTACATTCAAAATGTTTCATACCAGTATGAATCTTCTGATGTTGATGAAGGTATCCATATAAGCTAAAGGCCTTTCCACATTCCTTACATTCAAAGGGCTTCTCACCAGTGTGAGTTTTCTGATGTTGAAAAAGCTTTGAGCCAGTAGTATAGGCCTTCCCACACTGCTTACATTCAAAAAGTTTCTCACCAGTGTGAATATGCTGATGTCGAGTAAGATTTCTATACAAGGTAAAGGTTTTCTTACATTCCTTACATTCATATGGTTTCCCACCTTTATGAATTCTCTGATGTAGAATAAGGTATGAAGCAGTGGTATAGCCCTTTCCACATTCTTTACAATCATATGGTTTTTTACCAGTATGAACACTCTGATGTACGGTAAGTTGATGACCTCTTTTAAAGGCCTTCCCACATTTCTCACATACGTAAAGTTTCCCATCAATATGGATCTGCCCATGTTCAATGAGGTTTGAGCGCCTACTAAAAGCCTTCCCACATTCTTGACATTTATAGGGTTTCTCACCAGTATGAATTCTTTGATGAATTTTAAGGTGTCCACCTTGACTAAAGGCCTTCCCACATTCCCAACATTCATAAGGCCTCCCTCCAGTGTGGATTCTCTCATGTTGAACAATGTGTGAGGCATAAATAAAGGCCTTCCCACAGTCCTTACATTCATAGGTTTTCTCGCCAGTATGAAATCTCTGATGTACAGTAAGTTGATAACCGCTTTTAAAGTTCTTCCTGCATTCTGTACATTCATAAGGTTTCTCATCAGTATGAAATCTCTGATGTAGGGTAAGTTGATAGTCACTACGAAAGTTCCTCCCACAGTCCTTGCATTCATAGGGTCTTCTGCCACTATGAAACCTGTGATGTAGAATAAATTGAGAGCCACTACTAAATTTCTTCTGACATTTCTTACTTTTGTAGAATTTCTTGTTATATGTGCTCTGATGTTGTGTAGAAGATATATCTTTTTCGTAAGTGGGCATTTCTACATAGCTGATTACCTCACGGTGTAAATCCAAATCTGAAACAAAAGAAGAAAAAAAAATTGTACTTCTTATATTAGAGAACATGGAACTTCTATGAAAGAAATATGAACCAACACTCATAAGGACTTACCCAATAGTAAAATATAGTTATGAAAATTTTGAAAGGCCAAGGGTTCAGAGATGTATGTAAAGTTATGTGAGATAGTGAAGTTACTGAAATTTAGGTGTGGGCCAGAATCTTTGGCAAGCTTGTTATAAATCTGATATCCTGGTTCTGTCACAGACCAAGTAAGTTAGAATTAAGAGGGAAAAAAACCTTGGCATCTTTATTTTAAATATTTCTACCACTGATTGAAATGCAGATCAAAGGTTAAGAATTTATCCTAAGTTTCTCTAGTGTTTCTCTTTACTCTTGTAATGTCCAAACACTGACTCCTTTGCCCCTATCTCCTTTCACATTCTCTCTCTCTTTTAAGACTTTATTTATTTGACAGAGAGCGACAGCACAAGCAGGGGGAACAGAGGGAGAGGGAGAAAAAGGCTCCCCGCTGAGCAGGAAGCCCGATATGGGACTCAAAATCCCAGGACTCTGAGATCATGACCTGAGCTGAAGGCAGACGCTTAACCATCTGAGCCACCCAGGTGGTCCCTTTCACATTCTCTCTTTCCAGCACTTAGGATATGGTATAACTTCTATCACTTGATGCTTTCTAAAGACTGTTTTGTCTGATAAGACTCCTTGGACCTGGGCACTTTATAAGCTGATCCTTCTCATCCCTTAGAAAGGGGGCACCTGCTAACTCTAAATATATCCATGTCTGTCTTTTTATGTTCTAGCACTTCATTCTTTCCACCATCCCTTTATTTCCAATTATTATAACATTAATTTCTTTATCTGATATTCTATTTACATTTTCCCAAACTTTCCCAAGAGCAGACACAATCCTTCCTTTCTTTCATCACTGAATTACAAGGTTCTAACATATCACAGGTGCTAAATAATTGTTTTTACTTATCTTCAGTTGAGTTTTATTATTCCTTCTCCATTCTAAATATGTTAAATCTGTGTTGTTTTTATAATTTTTCACATCCTCTCTTCCTTATTTTCCAGGCCAGCCATCCTTGTACTTCCCAGTATTTTGGTGCCTTTTCAGAAAATTCACATACATACTTGAATGAAGTAACACGTTCCTTATTTGGAGATGCTGGAGAGAATCAAGAGATGCTGGAGAGAATCAAGAAATTAAAATGTGAAGGAAAATCCTGGGATACCAGAGTGCCTGGAAAGGCTCAGATGGTTAAAAGGAAATATCAGACACAAGCTGGAAGATGGCAATCCAGATTCAGGAAAAGACTCAGGAGTATCAGTGCAGAATGAGGGGGCATGAGTCAAGGGCAGAGTATGTGACTCAATTGTGGGATGTGTGTAACAAGTGATAGGATACACAGCATGGAGTTTGCATGGTTTGAACTTTCCACAGGCACCAAAGTAGGGAGCTCTCAGGCTTTTTATCTGCTTGCCCAAAAGTGGGGCAGAGTGGTGGGGCTTGAAAGTTGCCAGCAGTCAAAAATCAAAACCAGAATCAAAACCAGAATCAGTATCTTTATTATACTGAGGAAATAAACAGTGAAACTAGAGAAATATAACCAGACAAAAAATGAAAACAGTATATTTCAGAAGATACAATATCCAACCATAATGCCCAGAGAAAAGTTGTCACCTCAACACAAATTAAATAAACAACATATGAAAATGTTTAGAAAAAACATCAAAGCAAACCAAAGGAAAGCAGAAAGTATAAAGATAAAAAAAAAAACCCAGAATGTAATGAGTTTAGAAAAAGAAAATCAACACATAAATTCAAAAAGGTATCTCTTGGGGGTGCCTGGGTGGCTCAGTTGGTTAGTGTCCAACTCTTCATTTTGGCTCAGGTCATGATCTTGAAGATCAAGTCCTGCATTGGGCTCAGATCCAGGTCTGGAGCCTGATTCTCTCTCCTGCTCCCTGTTCCCTCCCACCTCCACTCTGTAAGAAAACCAAAAAAACCCCAAAAACAAAACAAACAAACAAAAAGGTATCTCTCGGGGGGGAAAAAAAAATCAGTGTATGATGGTACACTTCTAAACTAATGATGAAAAGAGGGGAGGAAAAAAAAAAGAAAAGAGGGGAGAACAAATAAAAAATTAAGCTATTATAAAAAAGTCAAAGACAAACATAGGAAAATATTGACCAAAAACAATCCTACAAAGGACAAAAGTCTGAAACAGGTTAATTTTCAGGAAATAGAAAAAAATGTCAAAAAGGCTAACAGCAACAAGTACCCTGATCATTTACACTGTCATCTCTAAATATCTATTATTATGATCAGGGAATCCTTAAAGAAATGTTTAATTCCAAGAATGGGACAGGGAAGATACAAGATAATTCTCATAAATGTTGGGCCAAACATGTAAGGAAAGTTTAAAAGATTTAAGGTTTCATTAAAAAACATATGTTCCTAAGTATGAAGCTGTGTTTGGCCAACATTGTGAAAAGAAAAAGCAGAAAAAAATGATTACGTTGATTAAACATATTAAGTAAATGAAAATAGATAATGGAGGAATCAAACTGGTAGCTTAACTGAGTTTTAACAGTCCAAAACTAATTGTAAAATTCAAAACATGTTGTGTCTCTTGAAAGAATACACATAATCACCTATGTGATGTACTTCTCTCACAAATATTTAACGTGAATCCCTTGGGACAGAAAATAATTTCCAATCTACAAAAATACAAAGAGTAGAGAATAAACAAATTGTATCATGGACAGTAGTGAGACAAGTTCAAAAGATGGCAAATTTTGCAATTTAAGAGGCCTTGTCTCTTCAAAAGTGTTAGTATCATAATATGATCTCCCTGATATGAGGAAGTGGAGATGCAACATGGGGGGGTTAAGGGGGTAGGAGAAGAATAAATGAAACAAGATGGGATTGGGAGGGAGACAGACCATAAGTGACTCCTAATCTCACAAAACAAACTGAGGGTTGCTGGGAGGAGGGGGGTTGAGAGAGGGGGGTGGGGTTATGGACATTGGGGAGGGTATGTGCTATGGTGAGGGCTGTGAAGTGTGTAAACCTGGCGATTCACAGACCTGTACCCCTGGGGATAAAAATACATAATATGTTTATCAAAATAAATTTTTTAAAAAAGTAAAAAAAAGTGTTAGTGTCATAAAGGGAATATGTTAAATTAAGAGGGATTTCAGTGTATAATAACCAAATGGAATGCACAGTTTTGCATTGGTATACTGATTTGAACATATCAAATTGGGCTAAATGGGGTAATAAGAATAGAACTTGGGGGGCGCCTGGGTGGCTTAGTGGGTTAAAGTCTCTGCCTTCGGCTCGGGTCCTTGTCCCAGGGTCCTGGGATCAAGCCCCGAATCAGACTCTCTGCTCAGCAGGGAGCCTGCTTCCCTTCCTCTCTCTCTGCCTGCCTCTCTACCTACTTGTGATCTCTGTCAAATAAATAAATAAAATCTTAAAAAAAAAAAAAAAAGAACAGAACTTGGGTTTTAAAGATGAAGTAAAATAAAAATGTAATAGAAATATAAAACAAGAATCACTGATAAAGAAATCAGGTTATAAAAGAGTAAGAATATGTGTCCCTTTGGTAAAAAGAAAAACATGTATAGGCATGTGTGCATTTTATCCACTAACGTGTTACAGTGGTAGGAATCAGGTATTTTAATATATATCTTAAAGATTTTATTTATTTATTTGGTAGACAGAGATCTCAAGTAGGCAGAGAGGTAGGCACAGAGAGAGGGGGGAGGCAGGCTCCCTGCTGAGCAGAGAGCCCGATGCGGGGCTCGATCCCAAGACCCTGGGATCATGACCTGAGCCGAAGGCAGAGGCTTTAACCCACTGAGCCACCCAGGCGCCCCTCAAATATTTTAATATTTAAAAACATTTTTTACCTGTCTCTATTTTCTAATTTTCTGCAATGCACATGGACGATTGCTTAATAAGGGTTATTAATTTTGTGTTCACCTATTAATACAGCATAAAATAAACCAAATATTGACACAATCCAAAGTCTGAGTGGAACATTTAATAAATAAAGATCTAGAACTTTGTGGCCATAAGCCACATATTGCAGAATTCAGTTCCTTTTCAGTCACAGACAAATTACTTATAAAAACAGAACATAGGGGCGCCTGGGTGGCTCAGTGGGTTAAAGCCTCTGCCTCCAGCTCAGGTCATGATCCCAGGGTCCTGGGATCGAGCCCCACATCGGGCTCTCTGCTCGGCGGGGAGCCTGCTTCTTCCTCTCTCTCTCTCTGCCTGCCTCTCCGCCTACTTGTGATATCTCTCTCTGTCAAATAAATAAATAAATAAAATTAAAAAAAAAAAAAACAAACAGAACATAAACTGGGCCATAAAGCAAGTCTCAACACATATTTCAAAGGATCAAAATCATACAGATTTTGTTGCCTGATCACAAGTATGCTAGAAATCAGTATTACAAAACCAACTAGATTATCAACATATATTGGGACATTAAAAAGTGCTTGTAGTTGGGGCGCCTGGGTTGCTCAGTGGGTTAGGCCGCTGCCTTCGGCTCAGGTCATGATCCCAGAGTCCTGGGATCGAGTCCCGCATCAGGCTCGCTGCTCAGCGGGAAGCCTGCTTCCCTTCCTCTCTCTCTGCCTGCCTCTCTGCCTACTTGTGATCTCTCTCTGTCAAATAAATAAATAAAATCTTTAAAAAAAAAAGTGCTTGTAGTTGATCAACACACTAGACAAACTGTGCCCTATAACAATAATTACAAACTTTAAAAAACAATCTTTTGACTGAAAATTAAAGGCAAAAGGAACTGCACATAAGCACTACCAAGTTAGTAAATTTGTTTCTCATGGGGATGGATGATGGATGGTGAGAAAAAAGTTACAAATAAACAAGACAAGAAGGCTAGAAGGCACCCGGAAATACTGGATGGGAGTTGGAGATATCAGTATGAGCTCATGTTAGCTTAATGTAGATAGAGACAGATAATAAAACAATTACACCTATATGTCAGTATACATGTATACATACATTTATAGCCTGGCTGGGTCCTGTAGAGGGAACAGAGGCGGTGGCATTCCAACAGCAATAAGTACACCTAGCACCTTGATCTTGGTTTCTTATTTATTTATTTACAATTTTAAAAAAATTTTATTTTTAAAGATTTTGTTTATTTGACAGAGATCACAAGTAGGCAGAGAGGCAGGCAGAGAGAGAGGGGGAAGCAGGCTCCCCGCTGTGCAAAGAGCCCGATGCAGGGCTCGATCCCAGGACTCTGGGATCATGACTCAAGCCGAAGGCAGAGGCTTTAACCCACTGAGCCACCCAGGTGCCCCCGATCTTGGTTTCTAAATATTATTTTTCAATAAAAGGAAACAGGGCTCTTAGGAGAAATGGCTGATTCCAGTACAAGGGAAGAGGCAAAAAACCAAAATGAATCTGAAAATCATATCAGGAAAGAAATCCTCAAAAAACAACAAGAATGGGGATATTAATGGACACAGGAATCAAACTAAAAGAGCTATCAGTGCCCAAAGCAAAAGAAAGAATGCAACATATAATTAGAACTCCAAGTGTAAAATAAATATGAATGAGTCCACAGTAAAATAAAAGGGAAGAGACAAATCTTTTATACAGAATTCCAGATAAAAATATATATATTTTGGGGGTGCCTGTGTGGCTCAGTGGGTTAAGCCTCTGCTTTGGTTCAGGTCATGATCTCAGAGTCCTGGGATCGAGCCCTGCATCAGGTTCTCTGCTCAGCAGGGAGCCTGCTTCCTCCTCTCTCTGCCTGTCTCTTTGCCTACTTGTGATCTCTCTCTGTCAAATAAATTATATAGATATATATACATATATATATGTGTGTGTGTATATATATATATATACATATATATGTATATATATATATATTCTACCCTACATAAGCTTAATTTCCAATCCTGCACCCCTCTTCATATGGTGAGCTACACTTAGTGGGCTGCTCTAAAGAGTAAAGTATGGAAAAGGAAAAAGTGGAGAAAAGTCAACATCACCAGTGACGTCACACGGATGTCATGTATCCCTCATGATGTGATGAAAAGGACATTTCACTTCTGTTGCAGTCTTTCTAAAAAACCCCTATCTCCAGTCTAATCATGAGAAAAACAACAGACCCAGATTGGGAGGTATTCTGAAAGAAACCTGACAGTGTCTGTTAAGACAGTCAAATTCTGGAAAGACAAAGAAAACTTGAAAAACTGTCACAAACCAGGAGAGACTGGGAGACATGACAAATTAATACAATGTGTTACCTTGAATCGAAGGCTCCTGGAACAGAAAAACGACATTAACAGAAAAACTGGCGAAATATACAAATGGAGCCTAGAGTTTGGTTAATACCAATGTCATTTTCTTAGTTTTGACAAATGCATCTTAATGATATAAGATGTTAACAGTGGCAGAAATCAGGAGAAGTACACACAGGAAATCTCTCTACTATCTTAGTAATTTTCCATAAATCTAGAATCAACCTAAAATAAAGTTTACCAAAAAAATTACACACCATCTCTGGGCAAAATGTTTAACCTAATGCTAATGATAAGAGGAAAACTTCAAACCCAGAACGCAGACAGACATTCCGTAAGAAAACTAAACTGGACACTACAAAGTAATCAAACTTAAAGTGAAAAAACAAAGGTAGGATAACAGTAAGATAAGAAGCCCAACACCCAAATGTAGTATAGCGTATAAATTTGGAATGGATTATGGAAATAAATTTTACGAATTGTATTTTTGGGAAAAAGCTAAAAAATTTAAATATGGACTCTATATTAGATGGCAAGGCTGAATTGCTATGATACTCATAGTGTGACTATATAGAAGAAAGACTTTATTCTTAGGAGAGGCACAAAGAACTGTTTGAGAGGTGAAATGTAATGATTAACTGCTACTTACCATCAAATAAGCCAAGAAGAAAGTCGCATATATAGAGAGAAAAAGGCGAAATGTTAATAACCAAAGTTAAACCTATGTGAAGGGTAATTAGCTACATATATATTTTTAATATTTGCACTTGGCTTGATAATTTTTAAAAACAAAAAGCTGGGAGAAAAAGAAAATAGTTTATCTAAGGTAGTATTTTCTAAATTTCCATATAGAAATTATTTTGAACCAAATTAAAACATCTGCATCCATTTACATATAATGTAGTTAAAGTAGAAAAGATTATGTAACAGATTTAAATACATATGAGAAAGAAAACTTGAACATTGATGATCTAAACATTTATTGTAAGAAGCTAGAAAAAGAACGAAATGAAAATAAATTAGAAAGATAAAAGTACCTTTACAAAATAGTGCCCACAAATAACACAGAAGATCCATAATACAACATTTTATTTTAAAGCAATGTTACTAATGTGATTCTCTCAAAACTAATAAAGGAAAAGGAGATGGGAACAATATCCGATGCAGCAATGCCAGCTAACAGGGATACCGCTTATGGGCCATCCACACCTCACAAATGCAGTAAAATGACATCATGAAACAACCTTTTTATGTTAATTACCTGGATGAAACACATAAATGTCTTTGTAGAGGAAACAGCCTCTACAAAATCAATAGACAGAAAACTTCAATAATTCTAGCATTACATAATCTAAGTTTTACTTTTTGAAAAAAAAAAAAAAAAAACCAACTTTGTTTTTAAAGTAATCTCTACCCGCAATGTGGGGCTCAAATCCATGACCCTGAGATCAAGAGTCACATGCTCTACTCACTGAGCCAGCAAGGAACCCCAATCCAAGTAAATTTTAAAAATCATCTTCAGGAGCACCTGTATGGCTTAGTCGGTTAAACATCTGACTTCAGCTCAGCTCATGATCTTGGGGTCCTGGGATTGAGCCCCACATTGGGCTCCCCACTCAATGGGGAGTCTGCTTGTCCCTCTACCCTTGCCCCTGCTTGTGCTCTCTCTCTCTCAAATAAATCAATAAAATCTTTTTTTTAAAAAAGTGTCTGACTCTTGATTTCGGCTCAGGTCATGATCTCAGGGTTGTGAGATTGAACTCTGTATAGGGCCCCTACCCTTCTCTGTCAAAAAACAAACAAACAAACAAACAAACAAAAACACCAACTACAATAGTAGCTGAAGGACTACATGGTTTTTCTGGCATATTTCTTCAAACATTCCAAAAGAGGGTAGAAAGCACACATTCCCCTCAACACATTCATAAAGTGAATTTAATTGTTCTATCCAACCTTAAAAAGGATAATAAAAAAAGGAAGATTACAGGCTAATTTCATCATGAAATCTGAAGAAAAAAATGTTTTAAAGATTTTTTTTTTAAGATTTTATTTATTTATTTGACAGTGAGAGAGAGCACAAGCAGGGGTAGTGGCAGGCAGAGGGAGAGGAAGAAGCAGACTCCCCGCTGAGCAGGGAGCCCGACATGGGGCTCGATCCCAGAGTCTTGGGCTGAGCTGACCTGAGCTGAAGGCAGATACTTAATCAGCTGAACTACCCAGGCACTCCAAAACCTAAGAAAAGTATTAAAAATTCCAACCTAACAATATTGAAAAGGGATAATGGATCAACACACCATAACCGGAACTAGACTCCAGAATTCAATCAATAAACAGAATTCAACCCAGTAACAGGAAAATGGAGAAAAAAATCATATGATTATGTCAATAAATGCAGAAAGAATAATTCCTGAGAAAATTTTAGCAATTATGTAAAATAGAACTGCCTCTCTGTGAAAAATATTTATATAAACTTTTAAAAACACACTTTTTTTTTTTTTTTTAAGGCAGAGGCTTTAACCCACTGAGCCACCCAGGTGCCCCTAAAAACACACTTTAAAAAAAAAAGATTTTATTTATTTGAGAGACAGCGAGAGCAAGCAGGAAGAGGGAGAGGGATCAGCAGACTCTGCACTGAGCACTGAGCCCGACGGGGGGCTGGATCTCAGGACCTCAAGACCATGAGCTGAAATCCAGAGTCTGACACTCAACAGGCTGCACCACCCAGGTGCCCCCAAAACACCCTTGGGGAACACGGCTGGCTTAGTTGAAAGATCATGCAACTCTTTTTTTCTTTCCTTTTTTTTAGATTTTATTTGTTAATTTGACAGAGAGAGAGATCACAAGTAGACAGAGGAGCAGGCAGAGAGAGGGAGAAGTAGGCTCCCCGCTGAGCAGCAAGCCCAATGTGGGGCTGGATCCCAGGACCCTGAGACCACGACCTGAGCCGAAGGCAGAGGCTTAACCCACTGAGCCACCCAGGTGCCCCAGATCATACAACTCTTAATTCTGGTTCATGAGTTCGAGCCCCACACTGGGCATAGAGATTATATACATACATACATACTACATAAATAAACTTTTTAAAAATTTAAAAACATACTCTTTTTTTTTAAACTTTTTTTTAAAGATTTTATTTATTTATTTGAGAGAGAGACAGTGAGAGAAAGCATGAAAGGTGAGAAGATCAGAGGGATAAGCAGACACCCTGTGGAGCTGGGAGCCCGATGCGGGACTCGATCCTGGGACTCCGGGATCATGACCTGAACCGAAGGCAGTTGTCCAACCAACTGAGCCACCCAGGCATCCCTAAAAACATACTCTTATTTAAGTGGAGATATCCTTATTCTTAGGAGACATATGCTCAATGATTCACCGGTACAGTCATGATACCTAAAACATGCATTCCAATACCTCCATAAACATAGTACAGAGAGAAATAAAGTAGATATGGCAAAATCTTATCAGTTGGTGATCTATGTAAATATCCTTTTCATTGTGAGGCTCTTTCAATAGTAATGAATTTTACTTTTTTTTTTTTTAAAGTAGGCTCCATGCCCAACATGGGCTTGAACTCATGACCCTGAAATCAAGAGTTTCGTGCTCTACCAACAGAGTCAGCCAGGCGCTCCTAATTTTACTTTTTTTTTTTTTAAGATTTAATTTATTTATTTGACAGTGAGAGAGATCACAAATAGGCAGAGATGCAGGCAGAGAGGGAGGGGGAAGCAGGCTCCCTGCTGAGCAGAGAGCCCAATGCAGGGGCTGATCCAAGGACGCTGAGATCATGACCTGAGCTGAAGGCAGAGGCTTAAACCATTGAGCCACCCAGGCACACCCTAATTTTAGAGCGAAGAACCAACTGCCTTTACTGGGTGAGTGTCCTGGGGTTTTAATTTTAGTCTTTTTCTTACAGATATAAGGAACTTTTGGTATCTTGCCTTTAAGATAGGCTAGGATGTGCATTTTGCCTAGATTTACTACTTTTTCACTCCTTTGTCCTTTTGGGAGGAAATATTAGGAGACAAGTCACAGAAGGTCATAATTGCTTTTACCCGTAGAGCTAGTAATGCTCCATAAGCTATTCTAGGTCATTGAGAACAAAGGAAAACTTTCCAATTCTCTTGTAATTTTTATGAAAAAAAAATTAAAATCTAAACCTGATAAGAGACATTAAAAGAAAATATGGGCCAAAATAACTTAGGAATATCAAGAGAAAACATATAAAATATTAGCAGAGAAGAATCCAAGCAAACAGGAGCTCAGGGATACTTCCACAACACAAAACACACACACACACACACACACACACACACACACACACACACATCCTTAGTTCTAAAGCTGGTTTATCCAGACATCTCTGCCAAGATCAAGAACAAATCAAGGAACCCGACTGTCCCTGCAACTATTCAAGACTGTAGTAAAGATATCAGCCATTCAATTAGACAAGATAAATCAGAAGTAAAAAGGAGGTAAAGAAGAAATAAAATTATCAAAAAAAAGGAAATAAAATTATCACTATATCACAGATGACATAGTAGTATACCAGGATATAAAGTCAACTTACTAAAATCAAGGGTACTAATCTAAAACCAAAATTAAGAAAGAAATGCCATCTACAATTATGTTAAAAAGAATAAAATACATAGGAATAAACTGAACAAAAGAAGCCTGAGATCTATACACTGACAACTTCAAAATATTGTGGAAAGAAATTAAATACCTAAATCATAGGCGAGACCTCTCAGGTTCATGAAAGGCAATGCTGTTAAGATTATAATGTTTCACAGACTGATCAACAGATGCAATGAGATCCATATCAAAATGGCAACTGCTTTTGTTGCTGAAAATGACAAGCTGATCATTATGGAAATATAGGAGACTCCAAAAGGTCTAAATGATCTTGAAAAAAAAAAAAGAAAGAAAAGAACAAAGTAACAGTACCCACACTTCCTGATTTCAAAACTTACTACTATGCTACAATAAATCAAGACAGTGTGGTGCTGGCATAAAGACAGATATATAGATCAATGGAATAGAATTCAGATAATAAAATCTCCATTTATGATCAATTCATTACTGAAAAGGGAGCCAACAAAATTCAGTGAAGTCTTTTTAGCAACAATGAAGGAATAAGTGGATATTCATGTACAAAAGAATGAAGTTGGAACTTGACACCCTACAGCACATATGAAAATTAACTCAAAATGGATCAAAGGCCTAAATGTCAGAGCTAAAACTGGGAACTTCTTAGAAAAACACATAGCAGTAAATTTTAGAGACCTTGGATTATACAATGATTTCTTAAGTTTGATACCAAAATCAAAGCAAAAATAATAATGGAATAGAATATTATTCAGCCAGAATAAAAGAATGAAGTTGATATTACATTGATGAATCTCAAAAGCATTATGAAAGAAGCCATTCACACAAGTCTTCATGTGTATGATTCCATGTATATAAAATACCCCTGATAGTCAAATCTACAGACAGAAAGCAGACTATGAGAGTAGGGTGTACAGAGTGACTGCTAATGGGTATCAGATTTCTTTTTGGGGTGATGGAATTACATACTGGTGATGGTTGCACAAAATTGTGATTATATTAAAACCCTGACTTGTCCGCTTTATTTTCTTAAAGATTTATTTATTTATTTATTTATTTATTTATTTGAGAGGGAGAGAGAAAGAAAGAGAGAGTGCCCATGAGCAGGGGGAGGGGCAGAGGGAAAGAATCTCAAGCAGACTCCCTGCTGTGTGGAGCCCCATGCCGGGCTTGATTTCATTATGCTGAGATCATGACTTGAGCCAGTATCAAGAGTTAGACGGATGCTCAACCGGCTAAGCCACCCAGGTGCCCCAGACTTGTTCAATTTTATAGAATGATTTTATGTTATATAAGTTATATACCAATAAGCCTGTTGAAAAAATTAAGAGTCTTCCTATTGTAAAACCATAACTAGGTAAAGGACAAAACAGTAGATAAAATGTGATTTATGACAGTAAAGAACAAGATTAAATATTTGGGAAAAAAAATTAGTAAGAAATATGTAAAACCCATTTCAGAAAAATTTTAAACACTCCTGAAAGGCATACAAGTAGCCTCAAACACAGGGAGAAACAACCCCTCTTCTTGGATAGGAAGACTTAACGTTATAAATTAAGAGAATTAACAGCTATAAATTGGGAGACTTAATGTTATAAATTAAGAGACTTAACAGCTATAAATTAAGAACTTAAGAGTTCTTCTTAAATT
Organism: Lutra lutra; assembly: GCF_902655055.1. NCBI lineage: Eukaryota > Metazoa > Chordata > Mammalia > Carnivora > Mustelidae > Lutra > Lutra lutra. The sequence continues at coordinate 45,172,118 of NC_062294.1, read as the reverse complement.
AATTTGTAAATGTAATGCAATTCAAACAAGATACCAATAAGCTTTCCATGGAGTTAGAAAAATTAATAATCAATAATCAAGTTCACATGGAAAAACAAACATTGAAAAATTAGAAAAGAAAAATACTGAAAATCTAAAAAGGGGGGCAGGACTAGCCATAACATACATTGAAAATGCGCTATAGTGTAACCATAATAAAAGCAAAGTGTTAGTTATGGATGGATATAGAAATAAAACAGTAGAACAGAACAGAAAGCCCAGAAATAGACCCAAGAATATACGGAAATTTATTATATGATGAAGATAGCATTTCAAATGAAGGGAGCGAAGATGGATGTTTAAATTAATGGTGTTGGGACAACTGGGATAGCCATGTGAGAAAAGATTTCATTAGATCCATACCTTTATATACAAGAACAAACTCCAAATGAATTAGGGATTTAAATGTAAAAAATAAAATCTTTCACGTGATAGAAGAAAAGATGTATATTTATCTTTAACCTTGCGATAGCTTCTAACCAAGACACAAAATTCAGAGATAATAAGAATGATGAATTTGACTATATTAAAAAATAAATAAACTGCCATAATCAAAGTAACAACAACAACAAAAAGACAATTGAGAAACTGGGAGAAAATATTTGTAACATACACTTCAGACAAATGGCTAATATTCCTAATATGTAAAAACACCCTTAAAAATTGAGGGAGAGGGGCACCTGGGTGGCTCAGTGGGTTGAAGCCTCTGCTTCGGCTCAGGTCATGATCCCGGGGTCCTGGGATCGAGCCCTGCGTCGGGCTCTCTGCTCGGCGGGGAGCCTTCCTCTCTATCTCTGCCTGCCTCTCTGCCTACTTGTGATCTCTGTCAAATAAATAAATAAAATCTTAAAAATTTAAAAAAAAATTGAGGGACAAATGATAAAAAGCCAAATAGAAAAATGGGGAAAGACACAACCCCAAAAACTCATGAAATAGAAAGGAATGGCTGTTAAACATATGAAAAAATTTTTCACTCACTCATAAAGAAAATGCAAATTGAAACTAGATACCACTTCTCACCTATTAGGTTTGTAAAAAATTGAAAGTATAATAATACATTTAGTTGTTGAGTTTTTTTTTTTTTTTTAAAGATTTTATTTTTTTAATTTATTTGTCAGAGAGAGAGAGAGGGAGAGAGAGCAAGCACAGGCAGACAGAATGGCAGGCAGAGGCAGAGGGAGAAGCAGGCTCCCTGATGAGCAAGGAGCCCGATGTGGGACTCGATCCCAGGACGCTGGGATCATGACCTGAGCCGAAGGCAGCTGCTTAACCAACTGAGCCACCCAGGCGTCCCAGTTGTTGAGTTTTTATTGAAGAGTTATTTCTTTTTTTAAAATATTTTATTTATATGACAGAAAGAGAGAGAGCGCATACAGAAGAGGGAGAGGGAAGCTGACTCCCCGCTGAGCAAGGAGTCTAATGCAGACTTGACCACAGGACATTGGGGTCATGACCTGAGCTGAAGACAGAGGCTTAACTGACTCAGCCACCCCCCTATTTTTAAAGATTTTATTTATTTATTTGCCAGAGAGAGAGAGAGAAACCACAAGCAGAGGGGAGTGGCAAAGGGAAAGGGAGAGCAGGGAGTCTGACACAGGGCTCGATCCCAGGACCCTGAACCAAAGACAGACGCTTAACAAACCGAGCCGCCCAGATGTCCCCCAAGCCTCAAAATTCTTACCTAATTTCCATGAATTTTCCACTGTTGTATCTTGATCTTCACCCAATCCTAATCACATTGAAAGACAGGCCTTAAACCAAACTTTCAATTGTCAATAACATCCTGGCATTTCGCCCTTTGAGACACTACCAAAGCTAGCTAGCTAGCTATTTATTTATCTACTTATTTATTTACTTGACAGAGATCACAAGTAGGCAGAGAGGCAGGCGGGGGAGGGAGGGGAGCAGGCTCCCCGCCAAGCAGAGAACCCAATGCAGGGCTTGATCCCAGGACCCCGAGACCATGATCTGAGCCGAAGACAGAGGCTTTAACCCACTGAGCCACCAAGGCACCCCTATTTATTTTTTTTAAAAGATTTTATTTATTTATTTGACAGAGAGATCACAAGTAGGCAGATAGGCAGGCAGAGAGAGAGAGGGGGAAGCAGGCTGCCCGCTGAGCAGAGAGCCCGACATGCGGCTCGATTCCAGGACCCTGAGATCATGACCTGAGCCGAAGGCAGAGGCTTAACCCACTGAGCCACCCAGCGCCCCTCTACCAAAGCTATTTAGAGGCACTGTTGTCCTTTACCACAGTAAGCAATAAGCTCGGTTCTGTTTGGTATGTGGAAAGCCAGCAATCAATACTGCCAACACATTAGGTATAGAAGACTGTTGAAGAAGTTGTCTTGCCAAAATACATATTTTAAATATATCTCATATATTTAAATTCTATATATTTAAATATATTTTTAAGTATATATTTAAAATTTTTATATATTTAAATATTCTATAATATATATAATTATATATAGACAATCTAAATCTCATTACACTTTTAAGATTGTATTTGTTTATTTGATAGAGACACAGCAAGAGGGGGAACACAAACAGGGGGAGCAGGAGATGGAGAAGCAGGCTTCCCACTGAACAGGGTGCCTGATGCGGGGCTGGATGCGGGGCTCGATGTCAGGCTCCATCCCAGGACCCTGGGATCGTGACCTCAGCCAAAGGTAAACGCTTACGACTGAGTCACCCAGGAGCCCCTGTCATTATGCTTCTTGATCCCACTACTTATTTAGAGGATACAAAGAGGTCAGAGAACATGTTTAAGTAAATCTCAAAATGGCATCAGCAAAACAGAATGGAAGATGCTCCTTCAGCAAGTAAATGGTTAGGAACAAAAGGTATGGAGAGAAAACTTAGAGATTAAAGATTTTAAAAGCATATAGAGAAATTGGAGGGAGAAAAGAGGGAAGGAACTGATCACCATTAAAATCAGAAGAGTGGTTACACTCAGCAGGGGTTGAAGATTGTGACTGGGTGTGGACAGGTGAAGGGCTTCAGTGTGGACTAGGAAAGCTTTCCTCGTTTGGAAAGACTGGCTGAAAGATATAAAAGAATCTTTTGTACTATTATTACAATCTTTCTGTGACTTGAAATTATTTCAAAATAAGTCAAGAGAAAAAAAAGTTTTATTTTCTGATTTGGGTGTTTACCATATTTAACTCATTGAGTTAGACATTTGTTTAATGTGGTTCTCCATATTTGACTAACATTTAAAAAATGGTTTAAAATTAAAAATTTAAAAACAGATTACATGTTGATTCTAATACTTATTATTCCTAACAATTCAAATCTAATAAAACCTTGTAGAAGCAGACTTCTCCTAACAGTGTGGTCTCGTTACTTAATCCTCTCCCTTTAGGCCTTCTAATTTGGTCTACAATGCTGCTCCTCAAACCCTCCAAGCTCTCTCTGGCCCTCTTTCCACTAGTCTCCTCATCCCTTTCCCCCTCTTCCCCAGCCATCTTCTGAGTCTTCCAAGCAATTCATTTAGGATGTAACATTCTTCCCAAACAAACACATGCCCTTATTTCAGGTCTCCTCTCAAATGTTACCTGCTCAGAAAAGTCATCTGCAACCACCTTATTTAAAATGGCCCAATTTCTGCTTATTTTCCATCATTCTTTTCCCAATATTATTTATCTATTTAGCTGTTTACTGTTATCCTCACCCTAATACAATGTAAATTCCACAAGAGCAGGGACCTTATAAGTCTTGTTCACTATCACTGCATTGATATGTGCGTGTGTGCGTGTGTGTATGTTGTGCAAAAGGGGAGATAGAGAGCAGTAGAATCCCATGTATAGATAAAATATTGCACAAATGAAAAATGAGATTCCCTCTCAGTGAAAATGAGTTTAAAATATAAGAGAAGTAAGATGAATGGCAAATGGCATGAAGTTGAAGTTTCCTCAGTAGCTCATGTTGAGACCTTGATTTCCTCTCCAGGTCACAAGCCCATGGTCTACAAGTCTTGGAGGACTTTACAAATACCACAGGGATATACTCCTCCCTCTTAACCACACAGGCTGCTACCAGCCCTGATGGTTTTCCTTTGCCTTCCTTCCCCTCCTTACCTGTGTACTGTCTTTGTGTTTCTTCCCTCAAAATTATCCAGGGCTCTTTTCCTTGCTCCAATAAGTCAACCACATCAGGCTTAGAAACAGAATGTCCTGCTTACAAGAAAAAAAAAGCCACATGGTACAGAAATGAAAGCAGAACTCACAAAATCTTTAGCTTTACTTAAATTTATAATGAAATCAAGGTTGTTAGTGCTACAGACTTCAGATAATAGAAGGATGAGATGATTTAAGAAACCAGGTTGGTATGATAAATTTTTATTTTAATTTAAACTCATATAGATTCTTCTTAAGAGAAAATTGAACAAAGTGATTGAAAAGGTTAACAATGTTTGAGGACACTCATTGGAGCTAAGGGCCTATGCACCAATTCTTTCTTCTCTAATATCTACCAATCTTGTGACTTTGAGGAAGTCATTTCAACACACTCCTCCCCAATGTTGGCAAGTAAAATGGGTGTGATACTACTATTATTGCATGGTTGTCTGATGATTAAATTTGTATGCATGTATACATATTCCTCTCCTCCCGCTCCTCAGTACAAGTGTCATAATTGGGAAATAATGCCAATTATAATAATATTATTTCCTTAAGAGAAAAACGAGAAGCATCCTGATTCACTTACAAAATATTCATTCAATTACAGATGTCATGCTCGTGAATTGTAACTTTCAGCCATAAATCATACAAAATTGGTTGCAGGAAATGAAATGTGTACTCTTCAGGTTTAAATGAATACTGTTTATCCAGTCCACCACTACAGAAGCTACAGAGCTCTTCTCATAGCTATAGTCAATCACAAGTCTATGTCTAATTATTGCCCTGTAAGTGGATCAGAGGATGACACAGCAAATCAGCCTGAACACAATGGTAAGCTTCCTGGACAAAAGCTATATATGGAATAAATATAAGGAATTTTTGTCCAGCCCCATAGGAAGTAAGGAAGGGCCAGAGGGAGATGTGAGTATCACTAAAAGAGGAAATGACCAGGGTTGGTGGCAGAGGCCCTGACAAACAGACAGACCTCAAACCTTCCTCTGGGAACAAGAAAAAGAAATTCAGCTTACATCTTCAAAGACAGCTTTGAAATCCCCTGTGTTGAAAGTCAACATACCACAGAGCACATTCTAAATTTCTCGTGGCAAACAAACTTACCCAATGAGACCAAGTTTCTATAGTTCTCCAACATCACATCCCTGTACAAGTCCCTCTGAATAGGGTCCAGGCACTCCCACTCCTGCCGAGAGAAGTCTATGGCCACATCCCTGAATGTCACTAATTCCTGAAACTGCAAACCCATGTAGTATGAAATTGAAAACACATTTCCGAGATGGTAAAGACAGGAGATTACAGGAGTGAATTAAAGAAAGGGAGTGATATAGTACAAGTGGGCTAGAAAATCAAAGCCCAATGTCCACATATTCCTGAAGAATCCTATTACTACAGACAAACCTTTATAGGTTGTGGACTATCACAAAAACTCAGACTTACTGGGGAATGGATGAAATTAAAGGTTTTTTTCCCATTCAATAAAGTATAATGCACAATCTTGTAGTCAGCCAGTTGCATGATGTTATACATTTTCAAAAACTGTGAGGTTCTAAATTATTTTCCCTTCGGAGTTAAACAAAGATGGGATTTCCCTCCCATACTGAATATAAAAATTTCTGTATTAAGTAAAAGCTTTTGAAAAAAAGTCTGACAGTTCTACAAGCACTGAGTTCATCCTTTGTCAGGACTTATCATAAGCATTTTTCTTTGTTTTTGACAGATAAATTTTGGATGTGTCACAATCCATTTTATTATAGATATCTCAGACTTAATCCATTCCTGACATGGATATACTTCGGTTGGACAAAATTTCAAAGGTTTTCATCTATTCTGGAAATCAACACATTTGCACTCCTTAGGATAATATTCTCATTCATAGTCATCTTTCATCAGTTACTCAACATTTTTCTAACTGTATACTGATGAAGATGAGCCATAATCAAAGAGATGTCACCCAAATTCAACAGCTCACATTCAACCACAAAATAGATATATTTGTCTCTCAATAATTCCTTAGCAAGATGCATGACACAAATGTTTCCAGTCATTCTACAATGCTCAAGAACATGAGATACCATCACATACTAAGACTAAGACCAACTGATACCAATATCCATATCTCAACTGCCTAGAAAATTCAGGTCTGTGGAAAATTTGAAAGTCTACCTGTGGTAATTAAATGGGACCAACACCTCTAATTCATCAAACCAGAGACCTATAAAGGAAATTCAAATATTTCCTTCATGGGACTTCACTCCTTTACTGGTCCGTCACAGCCTTTGATTGAAGAATAAGCATAGAAGTGGATTGAATAAATTGGATAATAAATATAAAAACTGGACAACAAACATTCATTGGGAGGAAATTGAGCTATTTGCTATCTTTTTTTTTTAATTTTAGGACAAACTGTAGAGCAGATAACTGAATGAGGCCCTTTTAAGTAGGAAGCTTTGGCTTAACTAATCAAAAACCCACATAGACTAAAATCATAATATTGCAAGAAGACAGAAATAACCAACTTACACAGGTCATGGTTTTAGAAATGTCAGACCTGATCAGTGCTCCTTGGTGTTCCTCCATTGAAAAATATTCAAATTCCAGAAAATCTGAGAGAAAAAAGCTGAGAAGAAAAAAAAGTTTTAGTGTTCCCAATATGACTTAATTCAATAAAATATTTTTGTTCCCCCATTCTTGTAAAATTAGCCCCCACTACTACACAAACAATTTAAGGAAAAATAGAAGATGATCTAAGGTCTCTCCCAGGTCCCAGGATACCAGACTACACAAAGGTGGTTGTAAAGTCATTTCTGGCATTGAAGCCAGACCCGAATACAGGAGCAGGAGACTGAATGGACAAGATCCCACGTTGGGAAAGCTTATTTAGTCCTGAGGTTGAGCTGCTCAGTCTTTCCATGGGTGGATTCACCTGCCTTCACTCCCACCTTCCAAGGCTGATAGAGGCCTCATCATCCAAACCAGAGGTGCTTTTATGGCCTCAGGGTCCACTGAAGTTGGTCAATATATGGGAAATGAACACAAAGAAGGAACTGCTTAGGCCTACATTCTGTGTTTTGAGTCCAGTCAAGCTGACTACATAAATACTAAATATTCAGGCAACAGAATATAAAGCAGCCATTAAATGCTAAATAGGAAAACATATTTAAGGACATGGAAAATATTACAGATATATTACTGATAGAAAAATAAGATAAAAAATAGGAGTACAACATGATCAGATCATTAAAAAAAGAGAGAGATTAAGGGATAGGGAATAGGATTTCCATTGGAAGGGTTGGTAATTTATCCATTTTATTACATTATACAATCCTGTTACTATCACTTTGTTTTATAGGTGTAATCTTGGTTTTCTTTTTGTTTTAAATATACTTCATAATTATTTTAACAGTGGCCATACATTAACTTAAAAAGCTATACATATATTTATGTATGTGTTAGTAGCTATTATCCAAGAAGTAGAGACTTCACTTAATTTAATTTTTAAAAAAGATTTTATTTATTTATTAGACAGAGAGAGAGAGAGAGCACAAGTAGAGTGGTAGACAGAGGGAGAGGGACAAGCAGGCTCTCCGCTGAGCAGAGAGCCCAATGTAGAACTCAATCCCAGGACCCTGGGATCATAACCTGAGCCAAAAGCAGATGCTTAACCAACTGAGGCACCCAGGTGCCTCAAAACTTCATTTAATTTTATTTATTTATTTTTTAAAAAATTTTTATTTATTTATTTGACAGAGAGATAGATCTCAGATCTCTGCTGAGCAGAGAGCCTGATGCTGGGCTCGATCCCAGGACCCTGAGATCATGACCTGAGCTGAAGGCAGAGGCTTAACCCACTGAGCCACCCAGGTGCCCCAAAACTTCATTTAATTTTAAAACACTCTCTTCTTGAGCTTGGAGAAAAGCTCTGAGTACTCTAAAATCTTCTTGACCTCAGGGAGGTTTTTTTCTTGACATTTAGCCATGATGTCTTCCAGAAAACTGCCCAATCAACTTACCATATTAGTCTCACTTTGCATCTAAACATCAGTTGAGAAAAAAGAATCAGAAGGCAAAAGCTTACATAATAAATCCCACTTATCTCCAGAGAGATTCCATGGGTTCAGTATAACTTGTTCATACTTTATAGTAATGGCCAGAATCCAACCAATGTCACTTTCCTATGAATTCCCAAAGTAGGTCACCGGACTCTCTTTAGTGGTCTTCACTATACACTGATTTATACTTAACTCCTATTCGTAGTTTATATCCTGCTGGATTATTGGCATTTAAAAGTAACAGCTAAAGGGGCACCCAGGTGGCTAAGTAGGTTAAGTGTCTGACTCTAAATTTCAGGTCAGGCCATGATCTCCAGATCATGAGACTGAACTCTGTCACAGGCTGAGTGTGAAGCCTGCTTAAGATTCTCTCTCTATGTGTCCCCCCACTCTCGCCCCCACTCAGTACATTCACTCTCTTTAAAAAAAAAGGGGGGGGGAGCACCTGGGTAGCTCAGTCAGTTAAGCAGTTGCCTTCGGCTCGGGTTGTGATCCCGGGGTCCTGGGATCGAGTTCCATATCGGGCTCCCTGCTCAGCAGAGAGCCTGCTTCTCTCTCTCCCTCTGCCCTCTGCCTGCCGCTCTGCCTACTTGTGTTCTCTGTCTCTGTCAAATAAATAAATAAAATCTTTAAAAAAAAAAAGAAAGGAAGGAAGGGCTAAATACATTTGGTCATTTAATCAATTCAAATGCTAATATCACAGGGTCAGAAGACAACATTGTAGGTCCTTAAAATGTCTGATTTCTTATATAAAAGTCCACTATTAAAAATTTACCTTAAGGAAATAAAAATAGAGGTACCCAAGTTATATGCAGAAGAATTTTTTTCAGAGAATTTTTTATAACTGAAAACATGTAACAGTAGGCAACATGTTAAAAAAAAAATTATGTTGGGGGTACCTGGGTGGTTTAGTCTGTTAAAAAACAGACTCTTGATTTCCACTCAGGTCATGATCTCATATTTGCAAGTTCTAAATCACATGTCTATTCAATTTTAAAGGCCTCACAAAGCATTAATCTCAACCTACACTAAGAAAGAGACCATTTATTACCAGGCTTTGTCACCTGTACCTAGAAAACTCCCACCTATGAGAATGTCAGAATCTTTCCATGTTTGGCCAAATGGGATCCTCATCTCTAATCCATCAGCTACAATCCTGACATGGGAAGCTCAAATCATTTCTTTATAGGACTTTATTTTTTTCATTCTTCCATCCCTGCTCTTAAAATATGTTAGGCTCATAAGAAATAATGAATATTCTAGCCAGTATATACATAAACCAAATAAAGGTTGGAAAAGATTGGTCACAGAAGGAGAACACGAGGTTATCTGCAACAATTGTTCACTGGTATAGAAAACCAATAATTGATTGGGGTGTTTTCTGGTAGGAAGTTTCCAGATAATTAATGAAAACATTTATATCACAGGAATGAAATGAAATGTAATGAAAACATTTATTTCAATAAGAAGGGAACACCATCTTACATTATGTCATAGTTTGACAGCTGCAAAAACTGATGAAAAAACTGATGAAAAAAGTCCTCCTTGGCGTTTCTCTACTGGAGAAAAATAGAGAATCCAAAACTGGGAAGGAAAAAGAGACCCGTGAGAGCAAGCACGCTTTAGTATTACTATATAAGAAATTAAATGTTTTGCTTCTACATTCCATTTTACTTTATACCTCCGACCATACAAACCCACCTAATTGCAAAAGATTAGAAGGATTTTAGATAAATTGAAACTCTTCCCCTAATCCCCAGGAAATGCAGATACTTCAGCAGACAGTTTTCTGGCCAGTCCTCCCTTTCGGGGAAGCTGCTCACACCTGAGACTGGGCTGCTCCTCCTCCCTTCATCCACAGCTTTCAGGATTGATGTAAGTTAGAGAAAGGCAAGTAACAATTTATATGCAGAATTTAATCCTCCAACCCCTAAAAAAAAAAAAAAAAAAAAAAAAAAAAAAGCTGGAGCACCTGGGTGGCTCAGTTGGTTAAGTGGCTGCCTTTGGCTCACTCAGGTCATGATCTCAGGGTCCTAGGATCGAGCCCCGTATCAAGATCTCTGCTCAGCAGGGAATTTGCTTCTCCCTCTCCCTTTGTGCTCATGCTCTCTCTCTCTCTGTCACTCTCACTGTCTCTCAAATAAATAAATAAAATCTTAAAAAAAAAAAAAAAAGCCGAACTCCAATACGGAGAAAAGATTGGTAGTTGCCAGAGGTGTTTGGGGTAGGGGGTGGGGTGGGAGAAATGCATTTAGATGGGCAAAAAGTACAAACTTTCAGTTATAAATGAGTCATGGGTATGTAATGTCCAGCATAGTGCTATTATTAGTAATACTATTTTTTTTAAGATTTTATTTATTTGACACAGAGAAAGAGATCACAAGCAGGCAGAGAGGCAGGCAGAGAGAGAGGGGGAAGCAGGCTTGGCGCTGAGCAGAGAGCCTGATGTAGGGCTCAATCCCAGGACCCTGAGATCATGACCTGAGCCTAAGGCAAAGGCTTAACCCTCTGAGCTACCCAGGTGCCCCCAGTTCATTCTTTTAAACAGTATTTACTTGGCCTTGGAGAAGTACATTAAATTTGGATTGTTTTGCTAAATGGTTCTTATTTTCTTCAGCTACCAGTAATACAACATTCTCTGATTTTTATGTATGCTCATTACTGGATTACTCCTAAAAAGATGGGTAAACTCTCTGAAAATAGTCTTACAATACTGATGCTGATTTCACTGCTATATCCTTTTGCAAGTTTTCTTCAAAGAGCTATTTCCCACCCTGTTAGTCACATCCTCCAGGAAGCTGCTGAATTAGTCTATTAGTTTCGCTTACATCAACATCATAAGAATAAAACCAGTAATGTAGGAGTTACCATGTGATCCAGCAATTCTACCCTTACGTATGTATTTCAGGAGAGAAAATACACATTCACCTCCCCACCACAAAAATCCAAAACAACTTGTATGCAAATGTTTGTATTATAACAGCCCCAAAGTGGAAGAAACCCCAATGTCCATAAACAGATAAAGAAAATGAGGTATATGCATGCAAGGGAATATTATGCAGCCATAAAAATGAGGGTTATTTTGATTCGTTATAACGTGGATGAATCTTGAAGACATTATGCTAAGGGAAATCAGTTAGTCACAAAAGGACAAATAGTGTATAATTCCTCTTATCTGAGATTCTTAGAATAATCAAACTCAGAGAGACAGAAAGTGGGTGTCAGGGATGGGGAGGGGGGAGGAGGGGAATGGGAAGTGTTTAATGGGTATAGTTTCAGTTGGAGAAGATGAAGTTCTGAAGATGAATGGTGGTGACAGTGGCAGAACAATGTGAATATACTTAATGCTACTTAACTATGCACTTAAAAATGGTTAAAATGTTGGGGCACCTGGGTGACTCAGTTGGCTATGCTTCTGATTGTTGATTTCAGCTCAGGTCATGATTGATCTCAGGGTTGTGAGATGAAGCCCCACCGCAGGCTCCGAGGTGGGCGAGGAACCTGCTTAAGATCCTCTCTCCCTCCTCCCCCCTCTAAAAAAAAAAGGTTAAAATGCCAAATTTTGTTATGCATACTTTACCACATAAAAAAAAATGAAGTACTTATACATAATTAATGGTGGTGCTTTGATAGGGGTGCTGGTTATACAACCCTGTGACTACATTAAAAGCTACTAAATTATATACTTTAAAAAGATGTATTTTATTTTATTTTTAAAAGATTTTATTTATTTATTTGACAGAGAGATCACAAGTAGGCAGACAGGCAGGCAGAAAGAGAGGAGGAAGCAGGCTCCCTGCAGGGGCTCGATCCCAGGCCCTGAGATCATGACCTGAGCCAAAGGCAGAGGTTTAACCCGCTAAACCACCCAGGCGCCCCCCTAAAAAGATGTATTTTATAGTAAAGTATTATATTAACAAAGAAGGTAAAAATTTACACATAAATTCCTTGCCATCACAGTGCTTTTTTAGGTCAGCATAATTTGATAGTAAGGTGACAGCTACTGTCAGAATAACATCACTCCCTTCTAAAATCCCACGTCACATTATCTGAATCTCTCTAGTAGCCTCTGATCCATTTATTTCCATTCAGTGTTCACTTTACTTACTAAAAGAAACATAAAAGTAGTAACCATGTCATTTGAGTCTTCTTATCAACCCAAATACTAATATTGTATGGTTAGGCATATCATAAGCACTTATTAAGAGTCTGAGTGTTTGGGGCGCCTGGGTGGCTCAGTGGGTTAAGCCGCTGCCTTCACCTCAGGTCATGATCCCAGGTCCTGGGTTCGAGCCCCACATCGGGCTTTCTGCTCAGCAGGGAGCCTGCTTCCTCCTCTCTCTCTGCCTGCCTCTCTGCCTACTTGGGATTTCTCTCTGTCAAATAAATAAATAAAATCTTAAAAAAAAAAAAAAGAGTTTGAGTGTTTTATCCCAAATTCTACTCCTAGGAATTTATATTAATTAAATAGCCACACAAAAATCTTACAGTAGGTAACAGGTTAATTAATTCAGTTCTACTATATGATGGCATATTTACCATTATTAATTGTGATGATGCTGGTCCAGGCTAATAAATACACATAATGTAGGAATGGCATCCTGCTGAATTTAATCTGTGTTCAGATTTTCTAAATATGGAAATGTTCTTAGAGTCCATGAGATTTGATTACCCTGGTTTTTCATCAGTAAAATCCAGAGTATGAATATTTTGGAGAAAGATAATCTCTATAAAAGCCTAAAAGTATGCTGTAATACTATATTAATATGTTAGTTATTTTACTGATTTCATTTTCTCTAATTTTCTCTAATTTCTCATTTTTCTCTAATTGATTATTGCAAAAGAAACAATTCTAAAATCTCCTTTTTAAAGTTGTGCTTCTCAGTTCCGCTCTTATAACACTTACACACAAAAAAATGAGGACGTTGGTTCAAGACTGTATTTCTTTTTTTCTTTTTTCTTTTTTTTTTTTTTAAGATTTTATTTGTTTACTTGTTTGAGAGAGAGAGAGAGAGCGAGCGAGCACAAACAGAGTGGCAGGCAGAGGCAGAGGGAGAAGCAGGTTCCCCGCCAAGCAAGGAGCCCGATGTGGGGCTCGATCCCAGGATGCTGGGATCATGACCTGAGCCGAAGGCGGCCACTTAACCAACTGAGTCACCCAGGTGTCCCAAGACTGTATTTCTTATTAATAAGATACTAAGAGTATCTAGGAAAGAAGAAGAGGAAATTTACCTTCTCCCAACTGCAGCAGCAAAAAAAAAGACATTTTTTCAAAGAATCTAATCTGATTAGGTATCTCATAAAGTGAGAACATTAATGAGAGGTTCAATACTTTTAATCCATGAAAGAAATGTGAATAAGTAAAATTATTAGTTCTTTTCTCTTATTACAGACCATAGTTGGAAATGTTATTTGGAAAAGACCCAAAAAATCAGTTGTTATTGGAAAGTTTTGTAAAACCAATCTTAAATCTCTTTTTAAAACTCTAACTCTGGGATGCCTGGGTGGCTCAGTTGGTTAAGCGGCTGTCTTTGGCTCAGGTCATGATCCCAGCATCCTGGGATCAAGTCCCACATCGGGCTCCTTGCTCGGCAGGGAACCTGCTTCTCCCTCTGCCTCTGCCTGCCTCTCGGCCTACTTGTGATCTCTCTCTCTCTTTGACAAATAAATAAATAAAATCTTAAAAAAAAAAAAAAACTCTAACTCTGGGGGTGCCTGGCTGGCTCAGTTGGTAGAGCACAGGACTTTTTAACTTTTTTTTAAGAGAAAGAGAGAGAGGAGAGAGAAGAGAGAGCAGAAAATAGGGGGTAGGGGCAGAGGGAGAGAACCCCAAGCAGATTCCACACTCAGCGAGAAGCCCTATGAAGAGCTCGATCCCACAACCCTGAGATCATGACCTGAGCTGAAATCAATAGTCTGATGCTTAACTGAGCCACCCAGGCACCCTAAGTATGAGACTCTTGATCTCAGGGTTGAGTTGGAGCCCTATATTGGGTGTAGAGATTTTTAAAAAGTAAAAAAAAAAAAAAAAATCTTTAAAGAAAAATCTAACTCTGAAAGACTGTCTATTTGATACTTGCTGCCCTGGTAATTAACTTAATGGTTATTTCTATTATCTAAAAGATGTAAATATCTGAAATGTTTTTCAAACCAGAAATTGTTACTTCTCTCTTCCACTCACATGCACATATAATAAAACTCATGGACTCTTTTTTCAAACTCAGATTCTTATTTCTTTATGGTTTGACTCTTAGACTTAATTAATGTGATCATACTCTTCAAAGCAATACACATATGCTAAATGGAAAAAATATTAATAGCTTATCTCTGGGTGGTGGTAAAATAATGGTGGTGAGTATTTTATATTTATCAGAAGTTCCTTAGGGTACTGCATTTTTACAACACGCCTTCATTAATGCCATCACCACAATATAAGGTATTTCAAAATATTTCAAAGACATTTCAACATATAACAAATGTTAAAATAGAGCCTGGCTCAGTCAGTTGAGCAACTGACTCTTGATTTCAGCTCTGGTCCTGATCCCAAGTCGTAAGATCAAGCCCTGGGTAGGGCGCTGCCTTCAATGTGGAATCTGCTTGAGATTCTCTCTCTCCCTCTCATTCTCTCAATAAATAAATAAAACCTTAAAAAAAGCATAAAGAAAAAATAAAGAACAGGTTGTTCATTCTTGTATTTATGAAACCTGAACTCTATGCATGATGTGAGAAAGTATTACAAGGGAAACAAATTACCCCTACAATCTTTAGATATCCTTTGGTTATAGCTACCCAACACTTTCATTACCAAGATCCTACTGAAAATGAACACAATACAAGTAAGTGGTACTTGCAGATTGCATCACAGAATGTAATAAAGGTACAAGAGTGTTTGGTACACAACAGATGCTTGATAAATGTAGCTACACCACTACTCTTCCTCAATAAACAATTGAAATATTACTTCATGATGCACTTCTTGAAAAATTTCTTATAGTAATAACTTCTTAAGTGAGATTCATATATAATTAAACTTTTTCCAGGGTATTACGGTTGATAGATATGAGTATTACTTAACATTATAGAGTGTACATTTTCCTGAAGTCTAACTCTTTATAAACATAATCCTTTTTTTTTTAAAGATTTATTTTAGAGAGAGAGCATGCACATGATGAGGGAGGGACAGAGGGAAAGAAAGAGGATCCCAAGCAGACTCCCTGCTGAGTGGGAAGCTGTACTAGAGGTTCCATCTTACCACTCCCAGATCATGACCTGAGCCAAAACCAAGAGTGGGACACTTAACCAAAGGTGCCACCCAGGTGCCCCTGTATAAACATTATCTTATCAGCTGCATAATATTCAACCATATGGGTTAATCATTAAACATTTCCATAACCCTGAACATTAATTTTTCACATCATCAAAAACAGGAAAATGTCCTTGATTCTAGACCCAAAAAATCTGAATCTTTTTGGGTTCTAACAGAATACACAGGAGGATGTGAATGACAACCCAATGAACATGAGAATGTTAACGAGGTTTACCATAATAGTACCCAACATCCACTGGGAAGAAAGCAGATCGGGATTACATTTCAAAGGGAAGCATACCCTAAAACCAATAATTTTATGAAAGAAAAACTAGCCCAAACACTGATTTTGGGGGATGTAACAATTTTCCTTATCAGGTTCCTTCTTTCGGGGAATGGCAGGACCAGGTAGGGAGTCATAGGACGCCGGGTTTTTCTTGGAGCACAGAATGACTTCGTTGTACAACATTCTCTAGGTCCACGCCCGCCCTGGTCACACAAACAGATAGAAGTAGGGCAGCGTGTAATCTGTGTAAGGTTTACAGCAAGTTCCTGCGGTCAGATCTCTGGGAACGCCGTGGTTCTGAGACACGTGGCTGCTCCTCAGAGCTCCCAAGTAAGGAATTTCCAAGGCGTTCCCAACCTCCAATTTCGTTTTTTAAAGCCGTTCCTCTGTGGCAGCCACAAGTAGCTGAGAGGAGAGAAGACGAAGGACGCAGCAGGGAACCTAGAGCCAGGGACAATGACACAACAGAGCCACAGCAATCGCCGCACAGGTAAAAGACATGCAACCAAATGCATATTACATGTGCACATGTCTCACGCGCACTTGTCTCACCCTCATTTCACAGTCGCACCGCACCCACTGTTACATCTCGGCGCGCGCGCGCGCTTCTACCCCCGCTGCCCATCACAGACACCCACCACCCTCCTCTATGGTGCTTGAACCGCAGGCCTGAGATCACGGTAACACCAGGTCGCCCCTACTACCGGCTTCCACGCTTTGAAAGCTTCTTCCTCCACCCCCGATCAACTAGGTTGTTCAGAGCCCAGCCTGTCGGAACCCCGCGCCGCTTACATCCTGAGATGAGTTCAACTCACCGTGCGCAGCGCGAGAACAGCGCGAAAATGGAAGGGAACCCAAAGATCCGCTGTGACCGCTGCCCTCTGGGAAATGTAGTTCGAGCCTGAAGGTCCGTGGCCGCTGTGGCTTGTGGGAAAAGTAGCCCGAATCCCAGAAGCCTCTCTAGAGCGCTAGTTGGCCACCAGGACGTCCCTCCGCGGACACCCGAGAGTTGTCGCTCTGAGGAGTACAGAAGAAACAGAAGAGGGCGCGGTGCACGCGTCCTGGTGGTCCAGATCAGGCTAGAAGGCAGGGAAGGGCCGTCCCGAACTGGCCCAGGCTGTCCAAAGCCTCAGGCCTGTGGGTGTCAGCCGCAAGGTAGGGTCACCGGTGCGGTCCCCAGGGCCATGGCGGGGGCTCTGGTGCTGTGTTTCCTAAGGTAGTTAGCTGCAGCCTGGTATTGATAACATACTTGGGAGTAACTTTTGGTACTGCGGGGAATGGGCTGGATTTCTCAATACACTGTGTTAGCTACATTTAGTAACGGTGAGTGGGAGTGAAGTAATATTAATACTTTACACTAGGATATATTCGACGCTGACAGAATAATTAAATGTAAAAGTGACCTGGTGATAATATTGTATAGGTTTCGTAATATTGGTTTAGGAATAGCGTTCCCAAGCATAACCAAAGAGGGAAATGTTATAAAGATTTGAATGGATGATTATTTTGTCAGACCCCCGACTTAGTTCAATAGTGTTGGATATTCTTGTCTTTTGCCTCCCATACAGGCTTTAGTATCAGTCTGTCGATATCCACAAAATAACTAACAAGGATTTTGTTTAATGTTTTTATGATGAAAGGGCTTTGAATCTTGCTACATAATTTTCTGATCTATTAAGATGATCGTGGGTTTTTCTTTTTTCAGCTCTAACCCTGTTTTTATACAAGAATCCTGTTGATGTAGAGGAGATGTAGGAGTGGTGAAGAATTTTAGGTCTTAGTCTCTCAGTTTGCTTTCCACCCTGAGCTGTGACCTGCACAAGTTCTTCTCAGGTCCTTTCCTCCCTCAACTAGTTAGGTGACACAGGAGGGCTAGAGGGGGCTGGGAATTTCCCTTCCTCAACATTGGTTAGTCTCTGGTAAATTAGTTTCCCTTGAGGGCAGGTGGATAACAGACTAAAATATTTCAAAACAGTTATTTTCCCCTCCCCCTCCTAAAAGCCTGAGGGGAATTTCTTCTGATCTTCATTCTGAGAAAGTGGTGATGTTCTTAGAGGTCAAACTCAAGAAAGTGGGGTCCTATAGGAGTTTTTAACTGTCAAGCTGGTCCGCACTCAGTTTCCAGCAGTTCATCAGTTCCTACCAGTCCCTGACTATAACAGCTTCTCCTTCAGGTTCTCTGTGATTTTCTTTGCCTAGCTCTCCAGTTCTCAGACCATTTTTTTTTTCCCTGTGACCTCAATTCTCTGAGGGAAATAAGAATTATTAATTTTCAGTTATCTTATCTTTTTCCTTGCTGTGAGGACAGTAGTGATCACTTACAAGCTCTTTCCATTTTGGAGCAAAAAAGCAGACGCCCTCCTATTTTTTAATAGTAACTTCTTTGATATATAACATACATACATACCTAAAAGCACATATAGCCTAAGTACTGCTGGATGGATTTTCAGAAACTGAACACATCCATTTATTTAACTGCTATCCAGATCAAGGAACAGGACATTACCAGCATCCCAAAGTATGTCTTCATGTTCTCTTCTGTTTTCTTTCTCATTCACCAAGAATGATCACTGTCCAAATCTCTTAACAACAAAGATTGATTTGGCAATTTTTAAATTTTAGATCAGTGGAATTACACAGTATATACTCTTGCGTCTGAATTCTCTTGACCAACATTGTTTGTGTGATTCACTGATTGCATGTTTTTTTATGTAGTTCTGGGTTATTTATTGATGTAGGAAGTGTTGGAATTTGGAGCTGATGGCCAAGAAAGAATTCTTGAGATATCTTCGGTGTAAAAAGATGGTTTTATTAAAGCATGGGGACCCATGGGCAGAAAAAGCTGCACTTGGGTTATGAGGAGTGACTGATTATATGCTTTCAAGTTGGGAGGGAGTTAGGGATAGCATAAGTCTCTAAGGAATTTTGGAAGCAAGGTTTCCAGAATTTTTTTTGAAGATTTTATTTATTTATATGACACAGAGATCACAAGTAGGCAGAGAGGCAGACAGAGAGAGGGGGAAGCAGAGAGTCTGATGTAGGGCTTGATCCCAGGACCCTGAGATCATGACCTGAGCCGAAGGTAGAGGCTTAACCCACTGAGCCACCCAGGCGCCCCAAGGTTTCCAGAATCTTGAGGAGGCTGGCTATTGTTAGGAAAAGGTCATTTATTATTATCTAATAAAATCTTAGTCATAAGACCCTTCAGATGTATATCAGTGGGCCATATGCTTTGATGATGATTTCCAGCATATATCTTGGGGGGTGGGATAAGAGATAAAAGAAGTTACCAAAGGAATTTTTATATGTTAAATAAGACTTAAAGGATTCTGGGGCATTGGACTAAGATTGCCTTTTGCCCTTAGCAAAGTGTCAACATCGAGGTAGCTGAGCTCCTAGAGGAAGATCACTTAACCTGTTTCAAGGTCTTGTCAATGGACTGTAGGCAGTAAGAAATTTAACTTTTTCTTTTGCCTTTGCTTCCCACGTCATTTATTACTCATTTTTGTGTGAAAATGCTACATTTATTTTTCCTTGTATAAATATGCCACACTTACTTTTCCATTTCCGTCAGATGAACAGAGAGAGAGAGTGAGAGAGAAAACAAGTTAGGAATGAAAATTGGGTCGCTCTGAATCCTGTAGACATTAAAAAGATAATGAAAGGATTTCTTTTTTTTTTTTTTAATTTTTATTTTTTTTTTAAGATTTTATTTATTTATTTGACAGAGAGAGATCACAAGTAGACGGAGAGACAGGCAGAGAGAGAGAGAGAGAGGGAAGCAGGCACCCTGCTGAGCAGAGAGCCCGATGCGGGACTCGATCCCAGGACCCTGAGATCATGACCTGAGCCGAAGGCAGCGGCTTAATCCACTGAGCCACCCAGGCGCCCCAATGAAAGGATTTCATACAGAGTTTATACCAATACATTTGAAAACTTATATGAAACAGACAAATTCCTAGTAATACACAGTAAATCAGCTTTGCTGGGGGATAACAGGCAATGTGAAGCGTCCTATACCTAGTAATGAAATTGAATCCATTACTATAAGCCTTTACGATAGACAGTTCAGTCTCATGTGACTTCATTCTACCAATGATTTAAGGAGAAAACCCCACTCATACAGTCTCAAGAGAATTGATAAATGTTGGAACACACTCCAATTTATTTTATGGAGTGAAGCAAATATGGATACTGAAACTTTATAAGGGCATGCAAGAGAAAGGAAATTTATAGGTATCTCTCTGATGAAAACAAATATACAAAACAATATAATAAATCTTGCAGTATATGAAAAGGATAATATATCATGACTTAATTTGAAATACTGTCAGAATGCAAGTAGGTTTAACATTTGAAAATCAGTGTAATTTACATTAATGTAATGAAGTAGAATCATCATATATTCTCACATGAATAGATGGAGAAAAGACATTTCATAGAATTTATCTTTCAGCAAAGACAAAAAATGGGAACTTCCCTCAGTCACATAAAGGTATGTATAAAGTTCCTAGAGAAAACAGCCTTCTTAATGGTGAAACCTTTCCATTGGTATCTAAGAATGAGACAAAGATATTTTTCTTAATAGAATTTAAAAAAAAAAAAATTTGACAGACAGAGGTCACAAGTAGGCAGAGAAGCAGGCAGAGAGAGAGGAGGGGGAAGCAGGCTACCTGCTGAGCAGAGAGCCTGATGTAGGCCTCCATCCCAGGACCCTGAGATCATGACCTGAGCTGAAGGCAGAGGCTTTAACCCACTGAGCCAGCCAGGAGTCCAAGACAAAGATACTTGCTATCAAAATTTGTTATTTTAATTGAGATTCTTACTAATTCACTAGGGCAAGAAAAAAAAGGTGCAGTGATTTGAAAGAAGAAGGTGTCATTATTTACAGATATGATCATTTTCATAGAAAATCCTAAAGAATATATATAACTTATCAATTCTTTTTTCCTCCATCTTTTTTCATTATTTCCCCCAGAAGCCTTTTAAAGATATTTTGCCCCTGATCATTAGCCCTATCCCTATGAAATAGAACAGATATGTATCTTTGTATGTACTATGCTGCTTTGAAGGGCCACAAACCAGAAGCCATCTTAAGATTTTTTTTTAATCCTCCAAGAACCAATTTTTGCCCCGTTAGGAGTATTGTCACACTGTTGGGAATGCATGAAATAATAATTATCAGACAAGACTGACTGATAGCCTTCTACAATTAAATAATCAACTTTTCACCAGAGGGCAGGTCCTAGGCAGTGCCATATAAGTCAGCTAAAAATCAGCAGTTATAACCAGTTTCAAGAACTACAGGCTGTCTTTTAGCAGGACTGCAATAGCAGGAAAATAGGGGGGAGGAAAAGGGAAAGAACTCTTCAAAGGAGAAAGAGCAGGGCCAAATTCTTTGTAGAAACTGTCCAAATCTCTGAATGACTCCTGAACTATGTATGTGTGGGGCTGACTTTTTTTTTTTTTTTTTTTTTTTGACAGACAGAGATTATAAGTAGGCAGAGGAGATAGGCAGAGAGAGAGGAGGAAGCAGGCTCCCCGTTGAGCAGAGAGCCTGATGTGGGGCTCAATCCCAGGACCCTGGGACCATGACCTGAGCCGAAGGCAGAGGCTTTAACCCACTGAGCCACCCAGGCGCCCCGGGGCTGACTTTTTATAGCTCAGCTAATACTAAAAGAGAATTCAGATTCTTACACTAAGGAGAGAGTTTGAGTTCAAGTCCCACAAAGTTGTACAAGCAAATAAAAAAATTCAACATCTTTCAGATGATTATAGCAAAATCCAGAGTCTTTAAAACGTCATTTACAATGTCAAGGATATAATGCAAAATTGTGACATAAAATTTAAGTATGGACAACATCATAAAATAAGATGTTGCCCATACTTAAAGGGAAAGGAAATTGTTGGAGACCAACCCCAAAAGGCCCAGTTGGTAGAATTAGCAGATTTATGCTAAATTACAGAGTGTTTAAAGGCTTTTTAAAACACCCATTGTATTTATGCTCAAGGATGTAAAATATGCTTATAATGAATGAACAGGTAGGGTAGAAAGAGAATGTATTAAAAAGAACCTAATAAATCTCTAGAGCAAAAAATTTGAAAATTTGATTTGAAAATACATCATTGAATGGGCTTGCCAGCAGATAGGCTTTGCCAGGAAAAGACAAAAGAAAGTCAGTGAACTTATGGATCAATATAAGTTGTCTAAACTGAAGAACAGAGAAAAAAGATTTTTTTAAAAGAGAGTACTCTCCTCAGTTACCTGTAGGATAATGTAAAAAATTTTTGAAGTAATAATAGGTGAAATTTTTACAGATCTGTATGAAAATTATTAAGAGGTGAGAACACAAATTTTATAGATTCAAGAATCCCCAAGAAACCCAAGTGGGAAAAAAAAATGCCTAGGTTCATCATAGTCAAACTACTGAAAACTAAGGACAAATACAGGTGAAAGGGTAATCATTGGGGGAAAAGTGTACTCCCCCTTTTGCGAATGTGAGAAAATATAAGCAAAGAAAAGCACACAAAGCGTAGGTGGTTATAAGTTAGGATCCAACCTGAAAAGATACCACATTTTCCCTATAACTTAGATCTTTCCAGCATAGGCCTTAGGATTTTGAGGGGGAGATTTCAGATGATTGAAAGGTGTTGACTTCTCACTGATGTATTGGGGTATTATCTGCAATGGCTCTTACTCCTGTGATTGTGATTTCATCCACTGAGAGATATCCTTTTGTTCCCCCCGGTCCCTCATAGTTTCTCATGGCTCATTCCTTAGCTCTGAAGAGATTATGTCTGACTTAGAAAGGTCTGCTTATGAGTAAAAAAATAGTATATGGTATAGGTATTCTAGTAGTCAAGTCCAGTTCCTCAGCAGGGAAGCCCTTATAGGAAGGGCAAATAATGTGATGGTTTGAAGGACAGAGAAGACAAAATCTAACTGCTCCCCTATCATCGAGGAGTAGAAATTAAATAACTAGAACTGTATATGAGAGGAGGCAATGATTTCAGAGGACAAATTCTAAATTACTTGCAGGAAGATAACGTTACACAGAGAGACCAGTTGCTATATTTCTCTAACAGCACATCTCTAGAAATTCTTCTGACTATGAGACCTGAAACCATAAAACTCCTAAAATAAAACATAGGTGGTAATCTCTTAGACCTCAACGTTAGCAACATGTTTAGGGATATGTCCTCAGGCAAGGGAAATGAAAGCAAAATAAACTACTATTAAGACTACACCAAAATGAAAAGCTTTTGCACAGCAAAGGAACCATCAACAAAACAAAAAGGCAACCCAGTGAATGGGAGAAGATATTTGCAAGTGATATATCTGATAAAGGGTTAATACCTAGAATATATAAAGAAGTTATATAGTTCACAAAAAAACAATCTGATTAAAGAATAGGCAGAGGACCTGAATAGACATTTTTTTCCAAAGAAGACAAATAGATGGCTAATAGACACATGAAAAGATGTTCAACAGCAGTAATCATCAGGGAAATGTGATTGAAAATTACAATGAGGTATCACCTCAGACTAGTCAGAATGTCTTGTATCAAGAAGACAAGAAATAACAAGTGTTGGGGAGGATGTCAAGAAAAGGGAACCCTTGTTGGTGGGAATGTAAATTGGTGCAATCACTGGAAAATATAGAATTTCCTAAAAAAATTAAAAATACAAATACCATGTTACCCAGTAATTCCAATCCTGGGTATTTACGCAAAGAATATAAAAACACTAATTCAAAAAGATGTATGTACCCCTATGTTTATTGCAGCATGCTTTACAGTAGCCAAGATATGGAAGCAACCCAAGTATTCACTGATGGGTGAATGGCTGAAGAAGAGGTGGTATGGATATGTATACAATGGAATATTACTCAGCCATACAAAAGAATGAGATCTTGTCATTTGCAACAACATGAATGGACCTAGAGGGTATAATATTAAGGGAAATAAGTCAGAGAAAGACAGATACCATGTGATTTCACTTACATGTAGAATCTAAAAAAAAACAACCAACCAACCAACCAGATTTTTAAATACAGAGAACAGACTGGTGGTTGCCAGAAGGGGGGATAGAAGGGGGGCGTGAAATAGAATGTAAAATGAATAAGGCACACAGATAAGAAGTACAGCTTAGGGAATAGTAATACTGTAACAATGTGTGGTGATAGATGGTGACTACACTTGTGGTAAGCACAGAGTGATGTATAGAATTGTCGAATCAATATGTTGTATATCTGAAACTAATATAATGTGTGGTAATTATACCTCAATAAAAAACATTCTTCTGATTAGATAAACTCCAGTTTATCACTGACTAAGTGATTCCTCATAGATTATGTCCCTTCTAGGGAGGATTTGGAAGTGCATGGGAACATGTTTTGATTTGTTACAGTGACAGAAAGGTGCTAATAGAATTTATTATCCAAGAACCATCTACATGAGGTAAAATAAGTTAAAATGACTCTTAGTTTGTGTGTAGGGCAGGTAGAGGAGGAGTCTTTGATCATTAAGATTAGCTGATGATGTTGGTAATCAGCAGTGCTAGAAGGAGACAGTCACTATGGATTGTAGTCATTCTATTGAAGGCCTGACATGTGGACTTTCAGGAAGAGGAGGTAAGCTTCCCAGGCCTCAACTAGCTGCTCTAATTTAAAGCTGACTGTCCTGTTGTGTTTTTGTTGTTGTTGTTGTTTGTTTTTTAAGATGATGTTTTGGGTAGCTTGTTACATAGAAATGAACAGTCAGCAATGCATTATAAACATGCCATTTTCCAGAATGTAATGGAACATAGCATGGGTTCTCAGAATTGATATTAATTATAGTCATATCTTCTTAAGTAATTCTCCTCCCAACATGGACCTGGAACTCATGATCCTGAGATCAGGCATTGCATGCTCTACTAACTGAGCCAGCCAGGCCCCCCAACTATAGTCATAACCTTAATATAGTTCAAATGATTGTATTTAAGTACTGCCTTCATTGTTGTGTTTCACAGATGGAAGCAGAACACCAGTTATTGTTTTAATAGCAATGCCCATTATAATAAATATTAAAATAGTACAGTCATCACTATAGGAGTAATCTAATTGAGCTCATTTCACAAGGGGGGAAAACTTCACCTCTAGAGGTGGCACTATCATTGTGTTAATATAGTGCAAACACCACTGACCTGAAGGTGCCTGAAAGAAGGGATACAGGCTTTTTTAGCATCAGTTTGTATGATTCATGATATATAATTCATGATATATATAATAATTAGGCATAGTATAATAATAATATAAATGTATATTTAAATATAAATAAATGACAGACATTTTTATATAAATTAATACTTCAATAATAGAATCAGTATATTTATGGAATTAAGTAAAATGGTTAATAACTGGTATGGTATTGTGTATGGTATGGTATGATATATGGCATGGGAAGTGGGGTGGGGTGTGGTAGGGTATAATATAGATAATAGTCACACCAGCGCCAGTACCCCAACTGATGGCTGAGGGTGGAGGGCTCAGCCTATCCTGCTATTAGTGCAAGTGCCCATGGCAATCCAGTTTTAACCTGACTTTGCCATAGGGTCAACAGCTGACACATTGTGTTATTTGTCCAGCGAGGTACCTGGAGCTGTGAATCCTCAGCCCTGCCACCTTCCTCTTGTCCCCAGGGTTTCATATCTGCTGGTGGTTCTTCTGGTGGAGGAGGCAGGGCAGACCATATGGCATGATGGGATACATAAGTGCTGGCGTGGATGCTGACAGCATGGCCCCTGCCTGTCGTTCCCTGCTATTGTCCCTCCCCATTCTACATGGCCTGCCCATTGCAACCAGGAGGTTGAGCCTTGACCTTGAGGACGCTGGGGGAAGGATATAGGTCAGATATACTGGGGAGAGTAAGAATGGGGTAGTTGAGGTTGGGTGAGGAAGGCTTAGGGCTTAGATGTGCTGAGGTGTGGGAAGGGGCATTAAATCTTGAATTAGAGGACAGGTAACCAACCTACCCTTCCTCCCTTACTGCCCCCCGGCAAACCAGCCATGATTTTAGCTCATTTGGTGTGGGGCATTTGGTCAGCCTTGGTGCTATTACTATCATTCATTCTTCTATTTAGCAAACTTAAACAGAGGGTTGCTTGGGTGGCTCAGTTGATTGAGCATCTGACTCTTGGGTTCAGCTCATGATGTAGTGGATCATGGGATTGAGCCCCACCTCAGGCTCCATGCTCAGCAGGGAGTCTGCTTGAAGAGTTTCTCTCTTTGTTCCTCCCCCAACTCAAGCAAGCTCTCTTCCTCTCTCAAATGAATGAACAGATCTTTAAAAAAACCTTATACAGAGTATCTACTTTGTCCAATGCTGTACTGGGTGCCTTGGACACAGCAGGAACATGACAAAGTCTGGGCATCATGAGGTTTTTGAAAGTCCAGTGGGGAGGGGTGAACGAAAAACCCATTTGGTATCAGGTCAGATGGTGGTACTTGCAACACAACTACAGTACAAAACACAAAGTGATCACAAGAAATATTACTTCACATAAAATCGTTGAGGGATGGTGTCAGGGGGTTCTCACTGGGGAAGCAGAGTACTCTCAGAGAACACAGCTGGGCAAAGTGGAACAAGCTTCCTTGATGTTAAGAAAAGCCAGTGCTGAGCTGTTGACAAATGATAAAAATATAGACCAGCTACAACTGCAGGCTCTTCAGACCATATGCTCCCTTTTATTACAGTTACAATTCTGCACTATAAACATTAAATGTAAACATGTAAAAATGCAAATAACTTAAGTATTATGTGAAAGTTTGATATATTATAAAAATTACATAATTCAATAATCATACAATACATATATCATAAAATAAATTTTATTATAAGGAAGATACAATAAATATTATTGCTATATATCATAAATATACAATATTACTATAGTATGTAATGATATGCACATATAAAATTATACAAACCTATTTATAATCTAATATCTAATAATCTTTTATCAAATATAATTTAAATTATCACATGGTAAAACATAATACTTTTGAGATTCATCCACATTGTAGCTTGTGTCAATAAATCATTCCCTTTTATGGGTAAGTAGTATCCCATTGTATAGATGTCCTACAATTTGTTGAATTATTCACCCACTGATGATATTTGGGTTGTTTCCAATCTTTTGGCAACTGAATACAGTTGGGTTCTTTTTTTTAAGATTTTATTTACTTGACAGAGATAGAGAGAGCACAAGTAGGCAGAGCGGCAGGCAGAGGGAGAAGGAGAAGCAGGCTCTCCACTGAGCAGGGAGCCCAATGTGGGGCTCGATCCCAGGACCCTGGAATCATGACTTAAGGCAGCCGCTTAACTAACTGAGCCACCCACGTGCCCCTGAATATAGTTTCTGTGGACATTTCAGTCCACATGTAATTTTTCATTTCTATATGTTAAATACCGAGGAGTGGGTTTTCTGGGTCATAGGGTTAGTATATGGTTAATTTTATAAGAACTTAACCAAATTTTGATTCAGAGTAGATAAACCACTTTCCCTTTCCAGCAGCAATGCATGAAAGTTTCTATTGCTTTGCATCCTTGACAACTTTTGGTACTATTTAAAAAATTCTTTCAAGCTATTCTAGTGTGTAGTGGTATCTCATCATGGTCTTAATTTGCATCTTCTTAATGATGTTGAGCATCTTCTCATACCTTATTTTCCATCTGTATCTCATACAACCATGTGGATGAATCTCAAATACATCATAAAATGAGATGTCAGGCTCAAAAGGAGATACAAACATATGTATATATCTATATATAGATACACATATATTTCTATATCATGGTAGAAAAAAGAAAATCTATTATAGAGACAAGAAAGAGATCAAATTAGTGACTGCAAGAGGCTGGAAATAGGGAGAGAAACTGCCCAAAAAGGGATAGGAAGGAATTTGGGGGAGTGAAGGAAATGTTCTCTGTCTTGGTTATGATGTTGATTATATAAATGCATGCATTTGTCAAAATTAAGAATTGTACACTAAAAAGGGTGAATATTATCTTATATAAATACCTAAATTTGTCTTTAAAAATACCTCAGTACTACAGTATCATAATACATATAAAAGAGAAATAACTGAAAGTAACTTAAAATAAAATAACGTTTCCCTCTGTGAGGTTTGGGCACAGCCATGCAGATGTTGATCCGATGCTTGAGTCAATATATAACTAGTAATGTTATTAACAATAACAGGATACCCTCATTGGTCTCCACTAGCCCTGCTCCTTTAATAAGCCCTGACTTACATTAAGTTACTTCATTCTCCATCATTACATTTTATAGGTGAGGCAATTGAGGCCCAGGGGGAAAGTTTGCTGGGTTGGCCCAGAATCCCTCAGCGGATAAGTGCTGGCAGCAGGATTTGGATCCACATCCATAGCCCTCTCTATTCTGGCTGCATCACGGGAAGATCAGCTTGTGGTCTCCTGACACCCTTAGATCCTCTCTAGCCCACTCTGGGCCATTAATTCCCCAGAGGGATATATGAAGCTAGGAACTCATCCTCAACCCTTCTGTCCATGCAAACAGTGGGGATGTGGAGAAGTAATGCTGGAGTACTTGCAGTAGCCACACAGGGCCCTCATGAAGCAATGGGGAATCAGCATTATGTTAGTGAGGACCAATAGGGGAAAAGCAAATACTACCAGGATTTAATGGAAGGGTCATAGATACAGTGTTACTGGGTAATGGACATCAGTCGATTTTTTGCTGGTTTTCAATGGAGGTCCTACAGAGAGGGGGGATAGCGGAGGCTCCAAAATGCAGATGAAAATGTGTTTATGGTGATTTATCAGTCACTGCCCTTACTTGTGGCAATCATTACAGACACTGCTAGGTAGGGAAGAGGGAAATAGTCACCATTGTTATGATGGACAAGTAATGGAGGGAGACCACAAACCATCCTACTAGAAGTACAGAGAAAGTATCAGAGGATACTGTTAATAGTTGGATGGTGGGGGGTGGTATATCACAGGTCCCTATTCTGAGGACCTGTAGAGTAAGTGGCCATCTGTAACCACTTACATGAAAGTAGGAATAAATGGGAAGTATGGAGGTTACTAGACTTTGTCACATATGAAGTAACAGACATTATGCTGGAGGTAATTTTGGAGGCGGTAAAAAGAAAAATCTCCAGACGCTATTTCCTGGAATTAAGGAGGGCTGATAAACACAGTAGTGGAGTAAAAGAGGTATTGATAATGGGTGTCCAGATGCTGTGCTGGGGTAGGATAAGAGGGTCTCCAGATATTATCTTGAGGGCTCAGTAAACACTGTCCTACGTTGAGGCAGAATTGTGGGTTGCAAGACTTAGAGAAGCCCCAAATAACAGTATAGGATGAGGTAAAGTGAGTTAACAGTGGGTTGTCCACCATACATTGTTCAAAAACAGAGAAAGGCATATCGTGGATCATCAGATATTGTGAAAGGGTAAGGTGAAGGGAAGCTAAAGATGAAGCAGACACTGATCTAAGGTGAAGTAACGCGATGTGTCACTAAGCACTATGAAATGTAGGTAAGGAGGTTAAAGGGCTTTCCCCCTTGACCAGGTTCTGTCCCGATCCTCAGTCACTATGCTGTTCACAAAGGCAAGAGCATCTCTACACAACCCCACTACTTCCCACTCCCAGTTGTTACCAGTGGGCTGACCTGGAGGAACCATTCTGCTGGTTCAGTTTGGCTGCCCAGCAGCTAACTGTTCACTCAGACCCTCTGCCTGCATTTGAGAGGCCACTGCTGCCAGTCTTGGGTTGGACACCTAAGGTCCAAGGACGGTCTGCCCTTTGGCTTTCAGCCCCTTTATACTATTAGCTTTGGGCCTGTCAGAGCATGAGGAGTAGGTATGTAGTAAGGGTCTGGGGTGGGGTAAGGTTGTGCATTCTAGGGCAAAGTGAGGTTCTTCTGCAATGATTTTGGAGCTCACTGTGAGCTTTCTGAAACATGGTAAGAAATCTCGGAACACCAAGCATCTATGTGGGAATTCTACCGTATAGGTTTTCCCTTCTTTAAAGTGGCTGGCATCAGGCCAAAAGGTTTAAGGTGATGTTTCAGCTTTAGGGCCAGGAAGGAGGCACAGCCCAGGTAAAAGCTAGAAATGAAAAAGCCTGGTATTTTAGACAAGTTGGTTCTCCCCACTGGAGTATCCTATGCTGCAATAGAAAAATCAAAATAGGAAAGATCAAAGGGAAGCTGTGATGAAGTAACTCCACGATGTGCATTTATGTAATGCTTGTTGTCGTCAGGCACAGGTCAAGGCTCACAGTGGAGAACAAACATTCTAGTTTGGGAGCCACAGACAAGTAAAATATACAGGGTATCATGACAGTAAGTGCTATGGAGAAGGAAGGAGGATAGAGGGGAAGGGGCCAAAATTTTAAACCAGTCAGGAAAGCATAGGGCCCTCTGTGAAAAGGTACCATTGGAAGATATGAGGGAGCTAACCAAATGGATATGATGAATCTTGTTCTTCAGAGAGTGCAAAGGCCCTGAGGTAGGACCCGAACTGATGTGTTTGAGGCACATGGGGAGAAGGTGCTTGTGGAGTCCATGGCATGAAGATGGACACAGAGAAGACATGAACAAATGTTGAGGTTTTTAAAATATGAGTTACTGACTTGTTATTATAAATGTCAGCTCATTAAGGAAGGCAAATTAGCTGGAAGAACTATGATAGCAAAAGGAAGACTGGATGAAAAGTTGACCCACAAATTCTACCTCAGAAACTTTCTGAGGATAGTGGAAGTTCACAAAACACTATGCTGGGAGCTGAAATAATGGCAGTCAGCAGACACAGTGTTTAGCGCTAATGCACTTATGGGTGTCAGAAGATGATGTGCTAAGGATTCATAAGGGTCAAAGACACTTCACTGGTAGATGCTAAAGGGTGTTATGAGTCATGATGCTAGAGGATAATGGGTCAACATATACTCTGAGGTTTGTGTCCTTATACATAAAGAACTTTTTTACTGAGTTATCTCTTTCTTGATGGAAATACTCAATGGGGGTTGGATACACACAACCATGTTAGATTCAACAGAAGAATGAAAACACACCTGAAACTGTTAGTGTGTTCTGCAGCAAGCATCTCACAGAACTTAGGGTTTGTCACTATTTGTATATATTATGTTGTTCTACCATTCAACTTGTTGGCACTTTACCTATTCCACAGTAAACAGGATTATCATTAAGACAACATAACATAAACTTTCCTCTGCAGAATTTGGTAACAATGTTCCATCATACATATATATCTAAGTAGGCTCCATGCCCAGTGCGGAGCCCAATGTAGGGCTCAAACTCACAACCATGAGATCAAGACCTGAGCTGAGAGCAAGAACCGGATGCTCAAACAACTGAACCACCTAGGTGCCCTGTTCCATCATATTTTTCAGGAGAAGCCGCCTTCTAATCTGCCAAATTGACAAAATTACTTTTCTTCCTGCATGAATGCCTCAAGGCTTAATGAAGATGGTGACAATGTGTGAAGGACCCCCTTCATTCAGGGCCCTCTTTGATACAGTAATGTATGACGTTTTGATGGGGTATTTCTACTTATGATAATATGTGTATTTTTCTGAACAAATTCAATGATGTACAGTCAGACCTGATCTCACTGAGGTTTTCTCATACCGTTCCTCTCAAGTGTGAATACTCTGATGGACACTGAGCACAGATTTCTGGACGAAGCCTTTTCCACAGACTACACACTTATAGGGTTTGTCTCCAGTGTGTGTTGTCTGGTGTTTATTCAAATTTGACCTATCTGTGAAAGCCTTTCCACACTCAGCACACACATAAGGCTTTTCCCCTGTATGAATTCGCTGATGCACTTGGAGTTGTGATTTCTTAGTGAAAGATTTGCCACAGTCATTGCATTCATACGGTTTCTCTCCAGTGTGAATTCTGTGATGTATAATCAATTCTGACTTCTGTCTAAAGGTCTTCCCACATTCAGAACAGATGTAGGGCTTTTCTCCAGTATGAGTTTTCTGGTGTTTACTGAGATTTGACCTGCCACTAAAGGCTTTCCCACACACAGCACACACATATGGTTTTTCTCCTGTGTGAATTGGTTGATGCACCAGGAGCTGAGACTTGGAGGTGAAGGATTTCCCACAATCACTGCATTCATAAGGTTTCTCTCCAGTATGAATTCTCTGATGAGTAATGAAGTTTGATTTCCGGATGAAAGCTCTTCCACACTCACTGCATACATAAGGTTTCTCTCCTGTATGAATTTTCTGATGCACAATGAGTATTGACTTCTGGTTGAAGGCTTTCCCACATTCCTGGCATTCATACTGTCTTTCTCCAGTATGAATTTTCTGGTGTATGTTGAGGTGTGACTTTTGAGTGAAGGCTTTTCCACAGGTACCACATTCATAAGGCTTCTCTCCAGTATGAATTCTCTGATGTGTAATCAAGTCTGACCTTTGTGTGAAGGCCTTTCCACATTTAGGACATATATAGGATTTCTCTCCTGTATGAGTTTTCTGATGTGTAATAAGATTTGACCTGTTGGTGAATGCCTTCCCACATTTAGTGCATGTATAAGGTTTTTCTCCTGTGTGAATTCGTTTATGTACATGGAGTTGTGACTTGGAAGTAAAGGATTTCCCGCAGTGGCCACATTTATAAGGTTTCTCTCCTGTGTGAATTATTTGATGTGCAATCAAGTGAGCCTTCTGGATGAAGGCTAGTCCACATTTCATGCACACATAAGATTTTTCTCCTGTATGGATTCTCTGATGCACCGTGAGTGCTGACTTCTGAGTAAAGGCTTTTCCACATTCACTGCATTCATAAGGTTTTTCCCCAGTGTGAATTCTCTGGTGTATAATCAGTTCTGACCTGTATGTAAAGGCCTTACCACATTCATTACATATGGAAGATTTCTCTCTAATTTGAACTTTCTTGTGTGTGACAAGGTTGGAACTATTGTTGAACATCTTTCCATATTCAGTATATATAAAGGGTTTCATTTTTGTGTGAATTCGTTGATGTACCTGGAGTTGTGACTTAGAAATGAAGGACTTCCCACAGTTACTGCATTCATATGGTTTTTCTCCAGTATGAATTCTTCGGTGTGCAATCAAGTGTGTCTTCTGGATGAAGGCCTGTCCACATTCAATACATATATAGGATCGCTCACCTGTATGAATCTTCTGATGCATCTTGAGTGTGGACTTTTGCGTAAATGCTTTGCCACAATCCGTGCATTCATGGTGTCTCTCTCCAGTATGAATTTTTTGATGTATACTGAGATCGGAGTTATAAGAGAATCCTTTTCCACACTCACTGCATTCATAAAGTTTTTCTCCCGTGTGAATTCTCTGGTGCCTTAAGAGAGAAGATACTTGGAAAAAAGCTTTTCCACATTCACTGCACTTATAGGGCTTCTCTCTAGTATGGGTTCTCTGATGTGTAATGAATTCTGGCTTCTTTACAAAAGCCTTGCCACAGTCAATGCACACATAGAGTTTTTCTCCTGTATGAACTTTCAGATGTACCCTGAGCTGTGACTTCTGGGTGAAGATCTTTCCAAATTCAGCACATTCATAAGATTTTTCCCCAGTATGAATTTTCTGATGTTGAGAGGGTGCTTGTTTATAGCTGAGGATTTTCCCACATTGATTATGGTCCCATAACTTCTCTCCTGTTGGAGAACACTCAGGGTCAGTATAGGAAGAAATTTTAATATGTTCAGTAATCTTATTTATGTTCTTTGATGCACTGTTTCTGTAATGACTGTGTAAATCTAAATTATACTTCAAAGCATTTCCAAATGAGTCACACTGGTGGGGTCTTTTTGGTGAAAGAATGTTTTGGCTCACATGAATTATTTTTCTAATGTCCTTATATTCATAATCCTTCTTTGTAGTCAAAATTTTCTTGATGAAAGCAACATCTCTTAAAGATTTGTTTTCTCTTTGCTGATAGCTCTCTATCTGGTCACCAATCTGCCACAATTCTTCTAGAATGAAATATAACAAAATTTCACTTGTAGTATCACCTTCCTTCTCAATGTAGAAAGCAGCTTTTTAAAAAATTCTCTGCTGTAACATTTGAAACCTAAACTCTTCTCAAAGGAGAATGATATTTTAGTCAAAGACCAGTTAGCAGAGGCTAGAGGGGAAGGGTCAAACGGCTCATCCATGTTGAACATAGAGAAAAGGGTGACTCATTTGTTGAAGGGGCTAGTGACAGTGATGAAAGGAAATATTCTAGGATATAATTCACTGGTCAGAGTAAATAAACATTATGAACATAACCCACCATGGACAAAAGTGGAAAAAGTAAGGCAAAGAACAAGATATATAGCACAGCAACATTTACATAAATTAATAACACCCCAAGTCACTTTAAATTTTAAAATAGGCATGCATTAAAAAATATGTTTCTATCACATAAAACAACTGCCTATGATGAGAAGTGAGATGGATGTGGGGAAAAAGACATGGTAATAAATCAAAAAATAAAATACAGGAGTTCCTCCCCTTATCTGAAGGGGACATGTGACAAGACCCTCATAGATACCTGCTGAATCCTTGGACAGTACTGAACCTGATTTTTTTTTTCTTATTCAGTCAAGGACTTTCAACTTTTCACTTAAAGGAAGCACTTTATGGCTTCCCTTTGGCATATTGGAATTGCTACCTTCATTACTCTTGTGCTCTAGGGCCACTGTTAAGTAAAATGTTACTTTAACAGAAGCACTACATTATAATGAGAGTCAATCTGATAACCAAGATGGCAACTAACTGACTAAAGGTCAGCATTTATAGCATAGATATGCTGGACAAAGGGATGATTCAACTCCTAGGCTGGATGGAGTGGGATGGCAAGAGATTTCATCATGCTATTCAGAAAGGCACACACTTTAAAAATTATGAATTGTTTATTTTTGGAGTTTTCCATTTAGTATTTTTAGACTATGGGTGACTGAAACCGCAGAAAGTGAAATTGCAGATAAGGGCCAACTACTACAATAGAGAATCTTTACCCAGACTGATGATGACAGTGTGCCCTGAATGAGGACCAAGATTAAACTCAATCATGTGAAGTACAGAAATAAAACAATTACAAAAATCAGCCAACGAGCCAGAGAGACAACCGACTTTGGAAGGAAATAACAGAAAAGTACTCCTAAAGGTTAAGAGACAAAGTCATCAGTTGGGTGAAAGGCATGGGGAATGAGGAAATAAGAAATCTTAGGTCAGTGCCTATGGAGAAAAAAGGGAGAGAGGCTGGTTGGAGTTAATGATCTGAGGCATCCCATAGTGGAAAGAAAAATGACAGAGGACTACCAGGAGTGGAAGTGTGTAATCTACTTTGAAAGAAAGCAGATCCATGAATGCCTGAATGCATAAAGAATCTTGGACAATAGGGAAGGCAGAAAGAAAAAGAATGTTTGAGAAAAGGAGCATAACCAAGAAACAAAAAAAACCCTGAATGAGGCAGATTGGCATGTGATCCAGATTCCAAAAAGCCAAAGAAAATGATGATTAGACATGATGAAGGCATTTAGTCATCTGAGAGGCCAATGTCAAGGGTCTTCAGGCAAGGCAACAAAAAGTTAAAGCCTCCTAAAAGAGTCATCTTAATAGCATTTCAAAGATGCCAGTCTTTCTCAAGAAAGCTGAGATTTGCTCCCCTTTCTCCCCTCTGTCTGGGTCACACTCGCTCACCTGGACAGCTCTCATGTGGATCACGCTGCAATGCCCATGGCTCCTGTCCTTGCTCCAACATGAAAACTTCTGGTTGGGGAACTTCATACCCTGTTCGTAAGAAATGATAAAGGACTGGATCCAGCTAATTGTATTTCAAGGCACAATCAATAAAGTCTTGTTCAATGAAGTTTTTTTTTTCTTCAGGAATGGAACCATATATTTCTAGGAACAGAGTAATATTCAGAACGCCCAAAGGGATAAAGAATCCTGGATAAATCAAGGACAGAACCATCACACTTCAGACATCTCACAGCATTCAGCAACTGAGAATGGAAACACTGTGTCGAAGTGACTATGCTTACCCACAGAAAGCAGGTGACTGTAGGTCTCCAGCATCACATCCCGGTATAGGTTTCTCTGAGCAAGGTCTAGATGCTGCCATTCCTCTCTGCTGAAATCTACAGCCACATCCCTGAAGGACACCGATCCCTGTAAGGGCATATTCCTGTTCAATGTGAATAGTTAGCTTTGGGGGATGGAGAGACTATATTTAGGAATATGGAATATTGATTTTGTTGTTAATTTACTTCCTCCTTTTATCCCCCTAATTTTAAAAGACTTTATTTTAGAGTGAGAGCCAGAGTGGGAGGGGCAGAGGGAAAGAGAGAGAATCTCAAGCAGACTCCACACTGAGTGCAGAGCCCAACGTGGGGCTCGATCTCAAGACCTCATTCATGACCTGAGCCAACACCAAGCATCAGACGCCCAAATGACTGCACCATCCAAGCAGGTTCCTCTTTTTAAAAACTCACCTCTCATTTCCCTTTTATTTTATTATGGAAAATTTTATTTTCCAATTTATTTTGGAAAATTTTGAATATACAGAAAATTTAAAAGAATCTACACAGTGAAAACCTGTATACCCACCACTCGGGATCTATCATTAGCATTTTAGTCTTTTTGTTTTATCACACATCTATCCTTTTATCCATCCATCAATCCATCTTCTATGCAGTTCAGAGTTAACTATAAATGCCAGTACACTTTGTACTAAATACTTGAAAATGCAAATCATTAACCAGAGTATATTTGTCTACCTTTCTTAAGGTAAAATACACTCACAGTGAAATGTACAAATCCACGATGTCCATCTGAAGTTTTGATAAATACATACACTACACCTGTGTAACACAGGAACTTTAAAAAATGGTATTTCATATAGGGTGCCTATTTCAATATCTAGTTTTTCACAATATTTTGTGGAAGAAAGAAATCCAATTAAGAATTTCTGCCATTTGTTCTATACTACAGTCATTTAATTATATTTCAAAGCTGAAGAATGAAATAGGCTCTCTTTTAGTCTTTTAGCAAGTAAATGAATGACCTGTGATACACCTTCTGAGCAATTTAGGACCAGCCATTATAGAAGTCCTAGGAACAAAGAAACCAATTATTTATGTTTCTAATCTCTTAGCAACTTAAAAGACCTAAGATTTAAAAGAAGGAAAAAAGAAGACACATGTTCACTAAAGTGTCAAAAAGTAAATCTGTTATGTAGAACACACTGAGGACCCAAAAAAGTTAAAGGTGTATTTGACACAGGGCAGTAAGTTTTTATTAGATAAATTTAAGTTGAAAGATGAGTATGGGGGCCTGGGTGGCTCAGCTGGTTAAAAGTCTGGCTTTGGTTTGGGTCGTGATCCTGGGGACCTGGAAGCAAGTCCTATACTGTGCTCCCTGCTTTAGCAGGGAGTCTGCTTCTCCCTCTGCCCCCTCCAACTTGTGTGCACTCTCTCACTCTCTCGCAAAAATAAATAAATAAATCTTTTTTAAAAAGTAAAGAAAAAAGAAAGATGGTAAGTATAATACAAAATGGAGGGTAGGGAAGGTCATTTCCCAGAGAAGGCAAGAAAAGGTGAGGAGATAGGAAAATACATGATGAGTTTGAGGAACACTAAATAGCTCTATATAATGGAGAGAAGTCTGCATGCTATGTCAGGAAGGCGCTAGGGAAAAGACAGATCAGAGAACAAGTAAAGATTTTTTACTTTTAGTAAAGGTAATTAATTAGATTTTTATTAATTTTTTTCATATAAGATCTCTATTGCAGGATAACCAAATAAATGAGGAAAAGTTTCTTATAGAATGAGTCTAGCTAATAAATGAGGAAGTTAGAATTAGAATATCATAATTTTGTAATTCCTGTGAAATAATGAATTTATTCAGTAATCATTAATGAGTGCTTAACTGTTTCAGGTGAAAGGCTGAAGTTTACAAAAGATGGACCAGCTAATAAATCTACATCCAATGATCAGTTTTAACATTACGAAAAGAGAGATAACCAAAAATTATGTCTTCCTGACATGATATAATTAATTTCATTATACGATCCATTAAGTATTCTTTTTTTATTTTTTATTTTTTTTTAAAGATTTTTTTTTATTTATTTATTTGACAGAGAGAGAGATCACAAGTAGACAGAGAGGCAGGCAGAGAGAGAGAGAGAGGGAGGGAAGCAGGTTCCCTGCTGAGCAGAGAGCCCGATGTGGGACTCGATCCCAGGACCCTGAGATCATGACCTGAGCCGAAGGCAGCGGCTTAACCCACTGAGCCACCCAGGCACCCCCATTAAGTATTCTTATCAAAGAAAAAAAAAAAATCCAACCTGAATCTTTTAAGCCTCCAGATTTAAAAAAATCATTCATAGATAAAAGTGAAAGAAAGAGAAACATATTGAACAATATTAAGACTGAATCATCAGCTAAATCCAGAAGGCAGCAAATGGCCCATTTCTTCAAAAAATAAGTTATAATGGAAAAAATAGTAGAAGGGAATCTTTTCTTTATTAAAAGAGACTTAAGGGGGTGCCTGGCTGGCTCAGCTGGTAAAGCAGGTGGGTGTAGAGATTACTTAAAAATATTACTTAAAAATTACTTAAAAAAAGATTACTTAAAAATAATATCTTTAAAAAAAAAGAGAGAGACTTAAGAGTCATACTAACCAAATGCAACTTGTAGACTTTGGCCCTTCACTAAAACAAACCAACATTAAAAAGACATTTATCACATGTTTAAAAAAACTCAAACAATAACCAGGTATTAGATGATATCTAGGAATTAATGTTATTTTTGGTGTGATAAGGACTTACTGGTTATGTTAAGCAAAAAGAAAGAAAAAAGAATTCTCATCTCTTAGAGATTCATGTCCAAGTATTTACAGATAAGACAGGTGTTTGGGATTTGCTTTAAAATAACCCAGCAGCTAAGGGGGCAGCAGGGTAGTTTTAGATGGAGTTAGAATGCCAGAATATTAACAACTACTAAAGCTAGGTGGTAAGCACAACAGATACAAGGGCTCCTTAAACTACTCTCTCTACTTCTGTATACATTTACTTTTTTCTGTAATAAAATATCTTTTAAAAACCTGATTCTCGGGGCGCCTGTGTGGCTCAGTGGGTTAAGCTGCTGCCTTCGGCTCAGGTCATGATCTCGGGGTCCTGGGATCGAGTCCCGCATCGGGCTCTCTGCTCAGCAGGGAGCCTGATTCCCTCTCTCTCTCTGCCTGCCTCTCTGTCTACTTGTATCTCTGTCTGTCAAATAAATAAAATCTTTAAAAAAAAATAAAATAAAAAATAAAAACCTGATTCTCCTATTAAAAATTTTTAAAATCTGTAAATGCATAATTGAAGGAATGGGTATTTCTACCTGGCATAAACTTTTTTTTTTTTTAAAGGATTATAGGAGGGGCACCTGGGTGGGTTGAGTGTCAGATTCTTGGTTTCAGCTCACATCTTCTGGGTGATGAGATAAGGCCCCATGCTGGCTCCATGCTCAGTGGGGAGTCTGCTTGGGGGTTCTGCCCCTCTGCAAGTCCCCCCACTCACCCACAGTCTCTCTCGCTCTAAAATAAATAAATCTTTAAAAAAAAAAGGATTATAGGGACTTGAATTCCCATACTCGGCAATTTATAGAAACAATAGGAAATGAGAAGAACAAACAATAGGATCTATTAGATATTTATAGAGTACTCCAACTAACAACAGTGAAGTACACATTCTTTTCAAGCACCCACAGAACAATGACTAAGATAGATGATAATATAGCCTGTGAAACAAACTGCAACAAATTGAAAGAACTGAAGTAATACATAGCATTTCTCACCATAATGAAATCAAACTAAAAATCAGTAACAAAGACAACAGAAAAATCTGCAA
Organism: Lutra lutra; assembly: GCF_902655055.1. Taxonomy (NCBI): domain Eukaryota; kingdom Metazoa; phylum Chordata; class Mammalia; order Carnivora; family Mustelidae; genus Lutra; species Lutra lutra. The sequence goes on along the minus strand of NC_062294.1, from coordinate 45,132,368 downwards.
AGGAATTATATTACAAAATAATAACAAAAACTTTCTGGAGGGGCACCTGGGTGGCTCAGTGGGTTAAAGCCTCTGCCTTCGGCTCAGGTCATGATCCCAGGGTCCTGGGATCGAGCCCCACATCAGGCTCTCTGCTCCGCGGGGAGCCTGCTTTCTCCTCTCTCTCTCTGCCTGCCTCTATGCCTACTTGTGATCTCTATCTGTCAAGTAAATAAATAAAATCTTTAAAAAAAAAAAAAAAGGAAAAACTCTCTGGAAAGCCACAAAATATTTGGAAATTAAACAACACATTTCTAAGTAATCTGTAGGTCAAAGAGGAATTTTCAGAGAAATTTTAAAAATAGAACTGAAAGAAAGTGCAAATACAATGTGTCAAAATCTGTGGGATGCAGATAAAGCAATCCTGAAAGAAAAATTATACTAAATGCTTACATTAGAAAAGGGGAAACAATCCAATTAAGAAATGGGCAGAGGATCTGAACAGACATTTTTCCAAAAACATATGGAAGACCAACAGGTACATGAAAAGGTGCTCAATATCACTAATCATTAGGGAAATGCATATCAAAGCCATAATGAGATAACTTACACTTGTCAGAATGACTATTATCAAAACAAAATAAGACAAAATTACTGATGAAGATGTAGAGAAAAGGGAAGCCTTGTGCACTGTAGGTAAAAGCGTAAATGGTGGGGGTGGGAAGCAGCTCCTGGGTGACTGGGTTGGTTAAGCAGCCAACTCTTGACCTCAGTTCAGGTCTTCATTGCATGGTCATTGAGTTCAAGCCCCATATTGAGCTCCATGCTAGGCATGGAGCCTACTTAAAAAAAAAAAAAAAGTAAATTGGTACAACAGGTATGGAAAACAGTATAGAGGCTTCTCAAAAAACTAAAACTAGAATTCCCATAATGATCCAGCAATTCCATGTCTGGGTATTTATCCAAAGGAAATGAAAACAAACTCAAAAAGATACATGCAGGGATGCCTGGATGGTAGTCAGTTAAGCATCTGACTCTTGGTTTTGGCTCACGTCGTGATCTCATGGGTTATGAGATCAAGCCCTGTATCAGGCTCTGTGCTCAGCATGGAATCTGCTTGGAATACTCTCTCTCCCTCTGTCCCTCCCTCCACTCATGCATGCACACACACACACAGTCTCTCAAATAAGTCTTTTTTCTTTTTTTAAGATTTTATTTATTTGACAGAGAAAGAACACAAGCAGGGGCGGGTAGCAGGCAGAGGGAGAAGCAGGCTCCTTGCTGAGCAAGGAGCTTGATGTGGAACTCAGTCCCAAGACTTTAGGATCATGACCTGAGCCAAAGGCAGACACTTAACCAACTGAGCCACCCAGGCATCCCTTAAATAAAAAAATCTTTAAAAAAAAGATATATGCACTCCCCCTCATGTTTACTGCAGCACTATTTATAGCAGCCAAGACATGGAAGCAACCTGTGTCCATCAATGGATGAACAGATAAAATGTGATACACACACACACACACACACACACACACATACATGGAGTATTATTCAGCCATAAAAAGGAAAATAGTCTTGCCATTTTTGACAGCATGGATGGACCTTGAGGATATTACGCCAAGAGAAGTAAGTCAGACAGAGACGTACAATTACCATATGATCTCATTTATATATGAATCTCAAAATGAAACAGAACAAAATAAAAAAAAAAAAGTCACAGACAGAGAACAGATTAATGGTTACCAGAGGTGGGGGATGGGTAGTTGGCCAAATAGGTGAAGGCAGTCAAAAGGTAAACTTGCAGTTGTAAAATAAATACGTCATGGGGCTATAATGTTATAGCATGGCGACTATAGTTAGTAGTATCGTAATGTATAAAGCTGCTAAGAGTGAATCTTAAAAAGTTTTCATCAGGGGCGCCTGGGTGGCTCAGTGGGTTAAGCCGCTGCCTTCGGCTCAGGTCATGATCCCAGGTCCTGGGTTCGAGCCCCACATTGGGCTTTCTGCTCAGCGGGGAGCCTGCTTCCTCCTCTCTCTCTGCCTGCCTCTCTGCCTACTTGTGATTTCTCTCTGTCAAATAAATAAATAAAATCTTAAAAAAAAAAAAGTTTTCATCACACAAAAAATTACAACCATATGTGGTGATGAATATTAATTAGACTTAATGTGATCATTTCACAACATATACAAATACCATATTTACATAATAGCATATTATGTTATATATACCTGAAACTAACACAATGTTATATGACAAGCATAAATCAAAAAAAAAAAAAGAAAAGGGGAAAATTGATAAATCGCTAATCTAAATTCCTACCTCAAGAAACAAAAAAAAAGAGCAAAATAGACTCAAAGCAAGCAGAATAAAGAATATAATAAAGAGCAGGTATCATTGAAATTGAAAACAAAATTTTAAAAAACACACAAAGGGTGGCTCAGTCAGTTAAGGGTCTGCCTTCAGCTCAAGTCATGATCCCAGGGTCCTGGGATCAAGCCCTGTGTCAGGTTCCCTGCTCAGCAGGGAGTCTGCTTTTCCCTCTCCCTGCCACTCTGCCTACTTGTTCTGTCTCTCTCTCTCTGCCAAATAAATAAAATCTTAAACAAAACAAACAAAAAACCACACAAGAAAAATCAATAAAACAATCCAGTTATTTGAAAAAATTCAATAAAATTGATAAGCTTTCTTGACTGATCTAGTAGTCAACAGACTGGCAAAGATAAAAAGATACAAATCACCAATGTCAGTAATGAAATAGGAAATATCAGTACAGATCCAGGGGTGCCCGGGTGGCTCAGTGGTTAAGCATCCGACTCTTGGCTTCGGCTCAGGTCATGATCTCAGGGTCCTGGGATCGAGCCCTGTGTGAGTCTGCTTGTCCCTCTCTCCCCCTCTGCTCTTCTCCCATCTCCTGCTCTCTCTTTCAAATAAATAAAATTAAAAAAAAAAAAAATACAGATCCAGCAGCCATTTAAAGGAAAATAAGACTATAAAAACTCCTCTATGCAAATAGATGGAAAAACTTAGAAGAAATGTACCACTTTTTCACAACTGCAAGCTCCCAGAAGTCAGCTACTATGGAATAGGAAAGATGATGATCCTATAACCATTAAATTAAATTCTTAATTTAAAATTCCTGGAAGAGGCGCCTGGGTAGCTTAGTGGGTTAAAGCCTTTGCCTTCGGCTCAGGTCATGGTCCCAGGGTCCTGGGATCAAGCCCCGCATTGGGTTCTCTGCTCGGCAGGGAGCCTGCTTCCCCCTCTCTCTCTGTCAAATAAATGAATAAAATCTTAAATAAAATAAAATAAAAGTTCCTGGAAAAATAAATCTCCAGTCCCAGAGAGTTTTATTAGAGAATACTACTAAATATTTAAAGAAGAGTTAGTCTCCCCCTTCTCTGTCGGCCTGCCTCTCTGCCTACTTATGATCTCTGTCAAATGAATAAATAAAAATATTTAAAGAAGAGTTAGTCTCATCCAGAAAATAAGAGAGAACACTTCCCAACTATTTTTGAGAGGCCAGCATTACCCTGATACCAAATTAGACAAAGACAGCACGAAATAAATACAACAGGACAATATATCTCATGAACTTATGTGCAGACATCCTCAAAAAAACATTAACAATCAGCAATGCACAAAAAGAGTCATGAACCACCACTGTACTATATTTTGCAATGCCCTATGAGGATCCAGAACTGTTTCAAAATAAATAAAAATACATTGGAGAAGGGGTATTCTCAAAACAGAACATTTTGGAATAGGCAAAACTGGAAAATCAGTCTTGAGGCCCCTGCACAATTCATGTAAGACAATATGAATTTCTTACTTATCTAAAGTTAAGGCTGGAGTAGTGAAGCTACAGAAGAGATTGATATTGAGGAGATGAAACTGGTATCAGGTGTGAAGGTAAGAAAAAGGGACTCAAATAATTATCGGTTATTCAGTGCAACTGCTGATTTATACATACTGAAATTTAGGTGATAAGACACATACAAGGATGTACGCCAAGTAGTTGAATAGAGAACTAGTATGGAGATGAAGATTCAGGAATTGTAAATACAGAGGAGGCCACTGAATTCAGGGGAAGGAAAGAGCATACAGGAAGGACAAGGACAGAAGAAAGGTTCATCTGTATCTGTGGAATATATATCTTAGAAATTTGTGGTTTTTAATGTCTAAATTATGATTTTTTTATTTCTTCATTTAATTGTGGTCAGAGACTATAGTTTGCTTCTTTGTGATGTGTTGATTCTATTTATGGGGCTTAAAACATTGTCATTTCTTTAAAAATGTTCCCTATAGGGGCACCTGAATGGCTCAGTGGGTTGAGCCTCTGCCTTCGGCTCAGGTCATGATCTCAGGGTCCTCGAATCAAGCCCCACATAGGGCTCTCTACTTAGCGGGGAGCCTGCTTTGCTTGCCCCTCACTGTCTGCCTGCCTCTCTGCCTACTTGTGATCTCTGTCAAATAAAATCTTTAAAAAAAAAATGTTCCTTATATATTTGCAAAGAATACACGTGTTCCAGTTTTTCTTTTTCACATATTTGCATACTGATACCATACATACACCGAAACCTCAGCCCCCCAGAGCCAGTGTCACCAGAATTTAATGGGGAATAAAGAATATGTCATATTAGCTTTGACTCCTTGCCAAATGAGCTTCTTATAAACAGTTTGTCCAGGAAAAAATCTTCTCATTCAAAGATAACAATAAATATCTCCTGATGTACAAAGATACTACAGCAAAAGGAATGAGAGAAAAAAAAGAAGAAATTAAAAGGAACATGCTAGAAATAAAATGCTACAATATAGAAGAAAACACATTCACTATGATTTCAAGGAATTCACTAAAATAGTTAACTGCCTAAAATAAATAGGAATCTAAGAGTCCAAGGAAGAAATAATGGACAAACTGGCTAAAGAAGATGGTTATATAAATTTTTAAAAAATAAACTGGCAGAACTCTGTAAAGAAAAAGCAACACAACAATGGGAGGTCTCTCTAAAAGCACCATGTGAAAATACAAAAAGTAGCAAGGAACAGATAAGTGAACAACATGAAATGGAAATAAGGATTTTTAAAGGAAAACAAAAAAAAAATAGAGTTCAATAAAAAACATCTGACAAACAAAAGAATCCTTGAAGTGGAAGCATAAAACTTTTACCATTAGTCACAGTATAAATTTAACAGATATTGTCTAAAACAAGAGATTAAAAGATTTAGTTTAAAAAAAAAGAGGGAGGCAAAATAAGAGACTCTTAACTAAAGAGAACAAACTGAGGGTTGCTGGAGGGAAGGTGGGCAGGGGATGGGCTAAATGGGTGATGGGAATTAAGGAGGCACTTGTGACGAGCATTGGGTGTTAGACATAAGTGATGAATCACTAAATTCTGCTCCTGAAACTAATATTACACTATATGTTAACTAACTAGAATTTAAATAAAAACTTGAAATATTTAAAAAAAAAAAAAAAAGATTGGGTTCAAGATGTTAATGTGACAAAAGATCACATTAAAAGAACCAACCACACAGAAAAGAATCCAAACCTTCCAAATTACCAGAACGGACTGAGAACCAAAGCAAGAATACAGAGTATAAGGTGAAAGATATAGAAAAGAAGTATCTTTATCAGAAATGTATGTAAAATAACATCTTTCCAAACTGTTGTACAGAAAAAGTGCCCAAGGACTCTGAAGGATGACAGTAAAATGATAAGCAAAAGACATATCTGGAAATGCCAACAGAAAGGAAACAAGAACCTCCATCTTAATATCAGATAGGGCTGAATTCTAGGAAAATAAATACTGAACATAACAAGACACAATCTAAAATTAATTTCATATGTCATTATTATCACTACACCAAACTTCATAGCATTGAAGTTTATGAACAGAAACTACAGACAAATATAGACAAATATATTTGTGGTGGGAAACCGAGTATCTCTCAGCTCCAACAGATAAAGTAAAAACAAAATAAAACAAAACACACTGTAAAAACCTCATAACTATATAAGATAGATTATTGATAAGATAGCAAATTCTGTATCCTGAAACATTCTTGTGCCTATATAACATTTAGAAATATTAAACATAAAGTTTGCATGCACACACACTTTACACAAAACATTCCAAGAAGTAGAATAAAATCACTGTAAATAAATCTCTCCAAAGCTTCAATTCTAATTTTATTAAAAGCAGAATGAGTTTAAATAAAAATCTTAATACCTAAAAGTGAAAATGTAAATAGTGGGGCGCCTGGGTGGCTCAAGTAGTTAAGGCCTCTGCCTTCGGCTCAGGTCATGATCCCAGGGTCCTGGGGTCGAGCCCCGCATCAGACTCCCTGCTCAGCAGGGAGACTGCTTCCCTTCCTCTCTCTCTGCCTGCCCCTCTGCCTACCTGTGGTCTCTGTCTGTCAAATAAATAAATAGAATCTTTTTTAAAATTTTAAGAAAATTAAGTAATTAAAAATTTGGTGAGAAATTTAGTATGTTTCTAGAAATTCATCCACTCCATCTAGATTTTTGTACTAATTTGCATAAGACAAATTATTTTCCTAAATTATTTCTGAACATTGTTTTACTGTATATCTTTTGATATATAGCATTTTTATTATTTTTGAGATATTTTATTATTTTAACTTTGGAGTAGACTGCTAAGTGAGAAAACAATGTCTATTTCACATGTGTCCCTGTGATAAACCTACTGGACTACTGTTTTCATGTACTCTTGAATTCAGTTAGTTAATACTCTTATGACTACTGAATCTATGTTCATAATTTCCAGTTCTTTTACTATTCTTGACTGGTTTGGTCATCAAGATTAACATAGTAAAAACAATAAAACAAACACCACAACCAAGGTTGGGAATAATTTTAGGTATCATCTTTACCCAAAACTTTTGCATAAAGATCAACTATTTTTTTTTTTTTTAAAGATTTTATTTATTTATTTGACAGAGAGAGATCACAAGTAGACAGAGAGGCAGGCAGAGAGACGGAGGGAAGCAGGCTCCCTGCTGAGCAGAGAGCCCGATGCGGGACTCGATCCCAGGACCCTGAGATCATGACCTGAGCCGAAGGCAGCGGCTTAAACCACTGAGCCACCCAGGCGCCCATAAAGATCAACTATTAATCCACATGATGTTTTCCACTATTTTTGACTGTGTAGGAAATGTTTGATAAACATTTTAATTTCTGCAGGGGCTTCTGAACCATCTGTATTTATCAATTTTGACATTTATTTTTTGTAAAACTGTATCCCTTCTGTTTAGGTTTTCATAGTTTTGTATGATTTTGTGTACTATTCATTTGAGATTTTTTTTTTTTAAGATTTTATTTATTTATTTGACAGAGATCACAGGTAGGCAGAGAGGCAGGCAGAGAGGGAGGAAGGGAAGCAGGTTCCTTGCTGAGCAGGGAACCCGATGCGGGGCTCGATCCCAGGACCCTGGAACCATGACCTGAGCCAAAGGCAGAGGCTTTAACCCACTGAGCCACGCAGGTGCCCCTTGAGATTGTTTTAATCTTTGATAATGCAGAAACTCTCTCTCCTGTTTTGTTACATACCTTCAGTGTATCTTTACTCCCTGTTCTTGATCACCACCACATTCAGAAGCCACTTATGCTTTTTTTTTTTTTAAGATTTTATTTATTTATTTGACAGACAGAGATCACAAGTAGGCAGAGAGGCAGGCAAAGAGGGGTGGGGGGAGGCAGGCTCCCCACTGAGCAGAGAGCCTGATGTGGGGCTTGATCCCAGGACCCTGGGAGGCAGAGACTTTAACCCACTGAGCCAGCCAGGCATCCCGCCACTTATGCTTCTGTCAGACATGCTCATTAATTATGTTTGTTCTCTACATGACTAATTTCTTCCCTTATTTTATTTTATTTTTTTGTTATTTTCTAGTCCTTATTTTTATTTTATATTTATTGAATTCTTTTTCTAACTTCTTCAGTTGTAAGTGCTACTTATTCCTTAGGTCTCCCCCACCAGCAAAAACTTCCAGGATTCCTTAAAAAGGCGTTTAAATCTCTGTTTTTTCCCCTCTATCTATAGTTTAGCTTTGCCACACAAACTTTAAAATGTAGTTCTTTTAAAAAAATTTTTTAAATTAACATATAATGTATTATTTGTTTCAGGGTTAAAATGTCGTTCTTTATTTAACTGAAATTAAACACAAGGAATTTTCTAAGATCCTTTATGGTTTTTCCCTTTAAAGAATCTTCTTTTTAATTTATTTATTAGATTGAGAGAGAGAGAGAGAGGGAGAGCATGCGAGCACCGGCAGATAGAGTGGCAGGCAGAGGCAGAGGGAGAAGCAGGCTCCCTGCTGAGCAAGGAGCCCGATGTAGGACTCAATCCCAGGACACTGGGATCATGACTTGAGCCGAAGGCAGCCGCTTAACCGACTGAGCCACCCAGGCGTCCCAAAGAATATTTATGTAGGAAAAAAATTAAAAGTTTTCAGATATGAGAGTTTCTTTTGTTAGCCTTTTACTTTTTTAAAAACTTTTTAAAAAGTTGTGGTAAAGTACACATAAAATTTACCATTTTAAATGTACACTTCAGATATTAAGTCTTTTCTCAAAGCTGTGCAAAAGTCTTTTACTTCATATTTCTTTTTTTTTTTTTAAAGATTTTATTTATTTATTTGACAGAGAGAGAGAGAGAGAGAGATCACAAGTAGGCAGAGAAGCAGGCAGAGAGAGAGGGGGAAGCAGGCTCACTGCTGAGCAGAGAGCCCGATGCGGGGCTCGATCCCAGGACCCTGAGATCATGACCTGAGCCGAAGGCAGAGGCTTAACCCACTGAGCCACCCAGGCGCCCCTTTACTTCATATTTCTAATTTAATGCTCTTGGTTAGAGAGTAAAATCAACATTATAGCAAAGTTTCATATTTTTTGTCTGCTTGGATTAATGTTTCTGGGAGTAGTTAATAAAACAGATCAGTGGAGAACCAACATCTAAAAAGCAAATTTTTAAAAAGAACAAAGGAATATTTATGTGGGGAGAAACAGTTTAAGAAGAAATAGAGAAATACTTTCAGAATTGCACACAAAAATGATTTCTAATCAGGAATCTCATCCTCAGCCAAAGATCAACATAGCATAAGGACAAAATAAAAGGCCATTTTTGATACTCCACCTCTCCACTGTCATACATTTGGCCTCTAGATGTGGAGACAACCATGTGTTGCTCATTCTTGACAGAAAGATCAAGATTTGCTTCAGGGAAGTAAAAGTCTGGTTGCTTCCTGTGACCCAGCTGCCCCTGCCCAGAGGCTCTGGTGACATATCAGAGGTATCTACTCCCAGGATGAATCCCTACCCCCTGGGAGTCTTCCTTCTCACCTCATATGAATTATCACGTTCCTCTGGAACCAGGACCAGGGATTTCTGGGGAGAGGTCCGATTAGCTGACATGGTCATGGTAGGTCTCAAACTTTATTCTCTCAGGAGTCTAAAGCTTTGTAGACATCTGTAAACTCAAGCAGAGCTGCTGGAGAGAGGCAGGCTGGAGTCTGGAGAAAGATCTAACCCAAGGGCTCCCTAGAGACACCAAAAAAACCTAGAACGACAATGTCCACATGGTCAGATACTAGCTATTTATCTCACAAACCTTTCCTGTGAATACCAAGGTGAAGTTCCCTGAGCTAGACACACTGAGCAGAGGCTCTTAAACTTGAGTGTGGTTTCAAAACACTTGGGAGGACTTCTTAAAATACGGTTAAAAATCCTCAACCTCACTCTCAGTTTCTGATTTAATAGGCCTAGGGTAGCAAATGTTTTAGTTTAGCCAGGCTGCTGTAATAAAATACCACAGACTGGGTAGCTTATAAACAACAGAAATTTATTGCTCACAGTTCTGGAGGCTGGAAAGTCCAAGATCAAGGAGACAGTATGGTCATATTTTAATCAGGGGCCTCCTCCTGGTTCATAGCCAATACCTTTTTGCTGTGTCTTCACATGGTAAAAGGGGTTCAGGAGCTACGTGGGATGTTTTATAACAGCACTAATAATTTATAAGTGCCCACCTCCATGACCTAATCAGTTCCCAAAGGCCTTACCAACTAATACAATATTTCTGGAGATTAGGATTTCAACCTAAAAATTCTGGGAGAACACAAATATTCAGACCATAACAGGGCCCAAGAACCTGTATTTCTAAGTAGTGCCCAGGTGCTGGTGGGGACCACATTTTGAGAACCAGTGCTGTGGAGAATATAAAGTTTAATGAAACCTGTGATGGGTATTAGTCATGAGAAATGGAGTAATATACTTAAAATTTGAACTGTAGCTCAGCTATCTTTCAGCTCTGAGAATATGAAGAAGTTCCTTCCATTTTAGTTTCAAAAATGAGGATAAAAGTACCTATTTCACATCTCCCTGGCAGACAAGAAGCACCTGATAAATCTCAGCAAGTACCAGTCTCTATTAGATATTAAAATATAAAAACGATGTAATCAAACAGAGGAAACAACAGCTCAGACAATACTGACTTATATATGTAACAAAAATGGCATTCAACTGAGTGTGCACAGGACATTTATTGTGTAAGCAGCACTGACATAACTGACCATCCCCCTGGAAAAAAACAAACTATATCCCCATCATACATTATACATTAGGTTGAATTCCAGCAGGACTAAACATTTAAGTATACGTATTTTATAACCCCCAAAAGATACTTTTAAAAATTTTAGTAGTATTTGTTTGTATGAACATTGTGGTGGGGTGGCAGAGAGCCTTATTACATATATGAGACAACCCAGATGTTATAAAAGAAAAAAACAGATATTCCTGGTTAGATGACATTTCTCAGTTATATATTAGAATACACTTTAAAAGCAAAGATGAATAAACATATACACAAAATTTCAATATGTAACAATAAGTTATTTCTAAATTAGAAAAAAATCTAGCAATCAATATGGAAAAAAAAAAATCCCAGAAAAAAAAATCTGAACACAGGATATGAAAGTTCACAGGAAATTAAATTTAAATGTTAATTAACCAAAAAGATGCCAATTTTAATAACAGGAAAGTGCATTGGAGCAATTAGATATTAATTTTTCCTAAGAATAGTAAAAACTTATTTTATTTTTTAAGTAGGCTCCACGTCCAGCGTGGAGCCCAACAGGGGTGGGGGGTTTGAGCTCACCACCCCAAGATCAAGACCTGAGCCAAGATCAAGAGTTAGTCGACCAACCGAATGAGCCCCCAACGTGCCCAGTAAAAACTTATTTTAAAAAATCCAATGCTGGAAAGCATTTGGGGAAATGACCCATTTTATAAATTATTGGTGGGAGCTTGAATGTTATGGTATCTTTTGAATTACTTAGTCATATCTATTATTAAATATAAGCAACTCTTCCTAATAATTTCAAATATACAAAGCAGATACTGACAGAAGGAAGGACAAGAGGACAAATCACCACTCTAGTGAGTTTACCTTTCTCTCTAATTAAGCAGACAAAATAAACAGAATATATATGAAACAATGCAATAGAGAACACACATTGTTTTGATGTAATAGATGTGTCATTTATGAAAACCGACCAAGAACTAGACGGTAAAGCAATTTTTAAACTCGAGCATTACGCAGAGGCATTATATGAAATCGACAACGCACTTCTAGATAACTCATGGGTGAAAGAAAAAAAAATAACTAAAATTTTAAAAGCCAGTACTTAGATTTGAACAATAAAATGCTACACATCGTAACTTATGAAGTTTAGAAAGCAAGCTCATCATAGACCCCACCAAACCCCATAACTGACTCCACCGCTCACTGACCACTGACTCCCATCACTGAGCCCACGAATCCCACCACATTCATCTCAAAAACCCCCATCACTGACCCAAGAGACTCCCAACACTGCTCTCAACGGCAAAGGATGCCACAAACTCTCCACCACTGAGCCCAGAAACCACCATCACTCACTCTACGAAGAACATCCCCATCATCGACCCCACAAAATCCCTAATCACGACAACGAAAATCACCTCAGAAACCTCTCGGAATTAAAATGCAGAGAAACTCCGGACACCAGCGGCCAAAAAGCTTTCGAGGACCACTTCCGCTTCCGGCCTAGCCTTTAGCATCTTCTCTCAGGAACTGTTGCTAGTGCTCATGCTCTGAGTTACCTTGGAATCCGCACATGCCAACAGTTAACATGGCGCCGGTCTCGTAAGAGACGCTGTCGGACCGAGAACATGGTCTCGCCCATGGTGCTTCTGCGCGCGAGCCGCCATCTTTGAGGTGTGTCCGTTCCGTACAGCGGAGGAATAGGCCTCCCGCCGGTTTTCAGAGAGCGAGGCCAGGATTGCCACATAGAATGCAAGGGTGAGGCCCTGGCCGAGGTAGGCTTCTGGAAAGGGGAAGGTATTGACGATGGGGTCTGGTACTCTGTGTTATATTTAGAAAAGCTAATTTCCCTCTAAGGATATGGAGCTCTGCTGAGAGCCATTATCTACTGGGAGAAACCACCAGGGATGAGGGGAGCCAGGAAGGAAAAATCACTAAGGGAGAAGGACAGACGTCTTATATGTTACTGTTGAATCTTGGGAGGAGTCATCGGCGGATGAGGGGAGAAGTCAAGACAGTATAGTCTACTCTTTGGAGAAACCGCTCAGGGAGAATGTGGAGACGTCAGAATGGGAGCCCCACCCTGGACGAAACCACCCGGCAAGACTGATGTCAGAATGGGCAGTCGGCTGCAGAAAGGGTAGTTTAGCCTTTATGGGAGGAACCACCTGGGGAAATAGGGTACAAGTTGAAGTGGTTCAGACCTCTCCTGAGGGATACCACCAGGGCAAGAAGGCACTTTCTGAAGGGTTGGTGGAGGGAAATGGAGCCTTAAATTCCCATCAATCTCCGTTAGTAGACAACAATTATAAAAATAATAATGGTTTTTAATATGGTCAACGTGTGACAAAAAGTACCTAAGGAAAAATGCTATTTTTGTTTTAATTTACAAATTCAGTTTGTAAATTAAAATCTAGGTAATAATAATGTCCTTGGGATATAAATGAAGCCTAAAGTCCAAGGGGCAAGGTGCTGGGGGGGAGAAGGGGGTTGCACTGTGAAGACACAATTCCTTTCATCTGGTGAACTCCTAAACATTCTTCAAAACTCCACCAAATATTGCCTCTGCCAGAAAGTTCTGCCTGACAGTGGTAGGAGGTTCTATGACCTTCTGAAAATCTATGTCATCCCAGAAGTCGGGAAAGTGTTTTAAGGGAACTAGACCTAGGCCCTGGTGTGGGCCCGCTGGGTACCTTCAGGCCAGTTATGTCCCTCTCTGGGATTCAGCTTAAAAATAGGGCCAGTTAGAGGGTTGGACTATGCTTACACCAGATTTTCCTTCTTCTCCCAAAGCCTGGTTGAAGGAATAAAATCTGTGGAAGTCTATTAGTGAACACACATTTTTACCAGAGGTCTAAGAATTACTGTTAATTTTGTTGGTAATGTGATTATGTTATAAGACTTACCTTTTAGAGATTTATATAGAAATACTAACGAGCAAAGTGATAGCTTAAAAAACATCACTAAGGATGGGTAGATGGATAAAACAAAAATAACAGAACGTTGGTAAATGTTGAAAGCAGGTGATAGGTACATTATGTTCGTTATGATGTTTTCTTCAGTATTTGTGTGAAAATTTCACAGTAAAAATTTAACATAAAAGGAATGTAAAAATAATTTACAAGGGAATATTATCAAGAAGAAAGCAGGTGTGTTGATAGTATTAGATTATGCAGATTTCAAAGCAAACAATATTAACAGAGAAGTTCCATATTTTAATAAGATGGCACTACCAACAGCATACAACACTAGTAACATTTATCTAACCATAGCTCTGAAATATATAAAGCAAAAAGTGGTAAAATAGGGAAATTTTGAGGAACTAACAATCATAGTAATAAATTAATGTATCTTTCAGAAACAGGTCAAATAGAAGAAAGGTAGGTATAAGTATATATTGGGATAACATAAGTAATTTGCTTGATATATGTCTACATTTTCTTTTATTTTTAACCAGAAAAAGAACATTTTTTTCAAATATACATAGAACAGTCATAAAAATTCTCCAAAAAGTAGGACGTAAAAGACATTATAAAGCCCTCAAACTGATATCACATATGCCATACTCTCAGACTACATAAAAATGAAAATAGGGGGGCACCTGGGTGGCTCAGTGGGTTAAGCCTCTGCCTTCGGCTCAGGTCATGATCTCAGGGTCTTGGGTTTGAGTCCTACGTCGGGCTCTCTGCTGAGCAGGGAGCCTGCTTCCCCCTCACCCTCTGCTCCTCCCCCACTCCCTCTGTTGCTCCCCCTGCTTGTGCTTTCTCTCCTTCTATCACTCTCTGTCTGTCAAATAAATAAATTCTTAAAAAAGAAAAAAAAAAGAAAATAGGAACCAACAACAGACAATAAAATATATAAAATGTTCCAAATGCATGTACATTAAAATACACACATCTGGGGCGCCTGGGTGGCTCAGTGGGTTAAGCCTCTGCCTTTGGCCCAGGTCATGGTCTCAGGGTCCTGGGATCAAGCCCCACATCAGGCTCTCTGCTCAGCGGGGAGCCTGCTTCCTCCTCTCTCTCTGCCTGCCTCTCTGCCTACTTGTGATCTCTCTCTCTCTGTCAAATAAATGAATAAAATCTTTAAAAAAAATTTTTTTAATGAAAATAAAAAATAAACTACACACATCTGAATAATCCTTGGGTCAAGGACAACATAACACTGGCTATTGCAAACTATTTAAATGAAGAGGAAAATGATAGATAGTACTTCCATATGAAAACTCCAAGAGATGGGCCACAGTGTGATACCCAGAAGAAAATCTCACCTAAAATTAGGATATTAGGAAGAGTGAAAACAAATTACTTAAGCTTTAATTTAATCACCTTCTACCAAAGTCCTAATAAATACTCCCAATAAAACTGGAAAAGAGGAATTGATATAAACAAATGTTAATAAAATAAGTAGGAACAAAATCTTAGTAGAGATAATAAATCCATGAGCTGTTTCTCTGTAAAAGAGTGCAGTCATTTTTTTAAAGACTTTATTTTAGGGGCACCTGGGTGGCTCAGTCATTAAGCATCTGCCTTTGGCTCAGGTCATGAACCCAGGGTCCTGGGATTGAGCCCAAGACCACCTGCTAGGCAGGAGGCCTACTTCTCCCTCTTCCACTCCCCCTGCTTGTGTTCCCTCTCTCACTGTATCTCTCTCTGTCAAGTAAATAATCCTTCTCCCACTCCCCCTGCTTGTGTTCCCTCTTCCCACTGCTTGTGTTCCCTCTCTCACTGTATCTCTCTCTGTCAAATAGGGGACGGAGAGAGATACAGTGAGAGAGGGAACACAAGCAGGGGGAGTGAGAGAGGGAAAAGCAGGCTACCCACCAAGCAGGGTTTGATCCCAGGACCCTGGGATCATGACCTGAGCCGAAGGCAGACACTTAACGACTGAGCTACCCAGGCGCCCCAAAAGTGTAGTCACTTTTTAAGAAGATTAAAAAAAAATAGAGAAGATACACATAAACAACATTAGAAAGAAAATGGGACAAAATAAAATTTTAAACTCAAGAGATTTCTATGGTTATTTTGAGTAATGTGTTTCAAAGCCTTAATGAAATGAATAATGTGTTTGAAAGCCTTTCTAAGAAGACCTAAAGGAAGAAATTGCCACATGAAGGAAAGCTGGATAGGCCAAAAACCACAAAGGAAATGGAATTGGCACCACATACAAAAACCAACCCTAGAAAGATTAATGATTCATATGTCAAAACATAACTTTAATAAAACTGGTAGTAAAAAATATATCAGCAAATATATTTTAGACTTCATGTAAAAGATTTCTTAAACAAGGGGCGCCTGGGTGGCTCAGTTGGTTGGGCGGCTGCCTTCGGCTCAGGTCATGATCCTGGCATCCTGGAATCGAGTCCCACATCGGGCTCCTTGCTCAGCGGGGAGCCTGCTTCTCCCTCTGCCTCTGCCTGCCACCCTGTCTGCCTGTGCTCTTGCTCTCTTTCTCTCTCTCTAACAAATAAATAAATTAAAAAAAAAAGATTTCTTAAACAGAACACAAAAGAAATATAAAAGAGTGATACATTTGACTATATTAAAATTAGCACTTTTGTTCATCAAATGACAGTAAAAAAAATGAAAAGATAAGTTATAAACTGGAACAGATAAACAAAACAGGAGACCGGTAGCAGGAACAACTCTAAATCATTAGGTAAAGCATTAACAGGGGCACCTGGATGGCTCAGTGGGTTAAGGCCTCTGCCTTCGGCTCAGGTCATGATCCCAGGGTCCTGGGATCGAGCCCTGCATCGGGCTCTCTGCTCAGCTGGGAGCCTGCTTCCCTCTCTCTCTGCCTGCCTCTCTGTCTACTTGTGATCTCTGTCTGTCAAATAAATAAATAAAATCTTAAAAATAAATAAAGCATAACAAACCCCATACATATATGACAAGAGATACAAAGAGGCATTTCATAGAAGAGGAAACTCATGGAGCCAATAACATGAATATTATAAAATATGATTATTATATGAATAACATGAATGTTTAGGGAGAGAGGGTCCAGAAAGAAGGATCTGCAGATGCAAAGACTTTTAGGGATATCAGAGAATCCAGTGGAGTGTGGGAGTAGAGTGAGCCAAGATAAAAATGATAAGGAGATGAGATCAAAGAGGTGATCAGGGGGCCAGGTTGCAGACCTTGGAGACCACTCTAAAGACATCAGCTCTTACTGTGAGTGAGAGTCACGGAAGGATTTTAAGAAGAGGAGTGACATCATCTGATTTATTTTTAAACAGGACCCCCTTCGCTGCTTTTTGAGAACTGGTGGGAAGAAGGCAAAGGAAAAAGCATGAAGATCATTTGGGAAGATTCTGCAATAGCCCACATTGCCTACGGCTGCCTCTACCTCCATTGTGCACAGGTACCACAGCTTGTACTCCTAACAGAGTTATGGTACATAGCAATCAGGACCATGGCCTCTAGTGCATCTCTTTGACACTCATCAGAATCAGTTCCATGCATGTCTTTATTCTCCACATCACTCTTCTCTGAGTCAAGGGTACCTTTCTTTGCGGGGAGTTTCTAGTTAGGAACCTTGGGCTCCATAATGTAGCAAACCCCTGGATATAGGGTGGGCGGAATATGCCAGGAAGCCAGAAAGCATGGGAAATACCCACCACAGTCTATCTCTTGTTGCCCAGCATCAGCATGTACTCTCCTTCCCAACATAAAACAAACAAACAAGCAAATAAACAAAAATGCTCCCTCACATAATGCAACTATAACCTGTACAAGTCAAAATATGCAGTCTCCACAAGAGTGAATCCAAGATAACATTAGTGAATGCATCCAACTTCACATTTAGAATTTCTAGGTGATGTTCATTCATTTTCTGGTTCTGTCACAATCCCATCTTGATGTCCCGTATCTTGGGGAATAATTGGTAGAGATATCTATGAACAGTATGCCCCTTAGAAAATAACAGAGGTATGGGTGACAGGGAAAAAAATGTTCTAATAGATTATGAATAAATAAGACAAAGTTAGAAAGAAAATATAGGTAGCCAACAGCCTTTTAAAAACTCCCCCTGGGGCACCTGGGTGACTCAGTCGGTTGGACAACTGATTCTTGGTTTCAGCTCAGGTTGTGTTCTCAGGGTCCTGGGATGGAGCCCTCAGCTTGGGCTCCTCATTCAGCTGAGAGTCTACTTGAGATTTTTTTCTCCCTCTCCCTCTGCATCTGCCCACCCCCTCAAATAAATTAGTGAAATCTTCTAAAAAAAATAAATTAAACTTCACCTGGAAAATCTGTTACCTGCCTTGTGAGTAGCAGGAACCTTATTTCCTTGTGCAAATCAGAATTTATCATTAAATACAAAACCCTCTTTATATCACGTTATTCAGTGATTTGAGGAATACCAAAATGGCTATGTGGTACTCACAATTTCTAATTCAATGGAATGAATCTGGTGGAATAGTTTCTCCGTCAACATTAAGACCTCCAAACCAGCAATGCCCAGAGATGATAATTTTTTAAATAAGAGGGAACAAATATTTTGGTAGGAGATCATTAGGTTTAATACTAATATGTGCTATCCCAGTCTCCATTTTGGGTACCCAGACCCTAAAAAACTACCATATATTGATTCTGATGAGACCATGTACTAGATGTGAGGACAATACCAAACTTTATAAAGTATGGTCTTGTAGATGGTACTCTCATTCAGTTTTTAAGTTTTAGAATACTGTAGAGTTCTAAAATGTCTGAACTCTGTGGGTGATGAGGTATAGAATAAAACCAGCAAATCTCAAGAGCATCAACCCACTGCTTTACTTTTTTCACTATAAAAGAAGTCTTTGGTCCAAAGCAATGTTATGTGGGAAGTGTGATTATGAATAAGGAGTCCCTAATATCCACAGCTGGTCTTGTTGCCATAAGCATGTCAGGTAAATTTAATCCCCATGGAGTATCTATCCCAATCAAGGAAAAAAAAGTATTCCCTCTCTTATAATGGAAGAAATCTAGCTAACTGGTCAACCTGGTGATGGCACAATCCTGTTGCTCATGGTTGGATACTGTGGTAAACTGCTTGGGTACCAACAATTGTGAAGCAATCCCTAGTGAGGGTAGATCCACATTGTTAATACTGTGAATAACTACATGGTTCATGAGCCAGTGAACAAACATTGGGTGGCTGGGTAAAGCTAATATCCATAGAGCTTGTCATCTTAATCTCTTAATCTCAAAGTACTTCTAGAGGGGTAAGACAAAGAGAATAGGTACAAATATTCTCACTCTCTGGATACATTTCAAAGGGTCCTTCTACATACTTCTTTCCAGGCCTACTTGCTATCAATTCTCCAAGTGTACCATTTTCAAATCCTTGTCCCTCAGTGCTAACCACTGGATAAGAATCAGTGTAGATATCTTGTGCTATCTTTCTTAACATACAGCACGCATGAGATTTAGATTTTAAATTCTGGCCACTGGGTGAATTTTCCTTCCCGATCAGTCCATAAAGCCTCCTGTGAGAGGTTTTAAAGCTCCAGCAGTGTATTTCCAGTGGCCGCAAGCATTTTGCGCAGCTATTTAGAAATCAGGCAACTGTTTTTTTGCAACTGGTCATACCGAACTCTCCATGAATCTGGAGTTCTGAGGGTCGTAGAAGTGCCAATGAGAGTAATATACACTGGGGATATGAGACGTCTAGGACTTTCTTGAGCCTGTCCTATTTATAGCCCTCCATTCGATGATGAAATGTTGATCCTACATGACTTAATAACCTGGTAGACCAGGTGACATTCTAGTTGTAATGGGGACCCAGGTTGTAGTTGTTTGTGTAACCATAATCAGGTGTGTAGTCTCTACCAGGGAGCCAGAGGGAAGAGCTAGTTCATAAAAAGGATGATGATTTCTTATCAAAGTGAGTGTATCTACTCCCAAATCCTAGGGCCCTCTGCCATAGTTTATCCTACCAGGCTTTCCACAAACTCCTTACAGCATTCTGACTGGCCACAGACACTCTCAGTTCTGTTGGATCCTTGGTTAAGAATCAAATGGTCGGGACGCCTGGGTGGCTCAGTTGGTTAAGCAGCTGCCTTCGGCTCAGGTCATGATCCCAGCGTCCTGGGATCGAGTCCCACATCGGGCTCCTTGCTCATCAGGGAGCCTGCTTCTCCCTCTGCCTCTGCCTGCCATTCTGTCTGCCTGTGCTTGCTCTCTCTCCCTCTTTCTCTCTGACAAATAAATAAATAAAATCTTTAAAAAAAAAAAAAAAGAATCTAATGGTCAAAGGGCTTCACTCAGACCATACACCCTTCTAAAGCACAGACTAAATAGACCCAAGACCTAAAATATGATGCATGCTCGTCTCCAGTATCCAAAGAGAACAAGTATTGCCCCTCTGTCTTAACTGATATATGGTGTGAAGTTCAGCAACTTGTCTTTCACCTTTGGAGGAGAGATACCCTAACATCTCGCAGATCACTGAATCCCGGAAAGTCCATGAATACAAGTCCCCGTGTAATTGGGGGCTTTATTTCCTACCCTTTTGCATGCATTTAACTTCCCAATGCATCTAAAATGCTTTTATTTCCTACTCTCTGGGTGTTATTGGCACGCTTTAAACTGGGAAAAGCCTTTACCACCAGATCTAGATTTTTTTTTTTCAATTAGCAATAATCGCGCCTCGGATAAACCTCATTGGCTACGATACTGCCACTGCGCAAAGCTTAGATTTTTTTTTTTTTTAAGATTTTACTTATTTATTTGACAGACAGAGATCACAAGTAGGCAGAGAGGCAGGCAGAGAGAAGGGAGGAAGCAGGTTCCCTGACAGGCAGAGAGCCTGACCTGGGGCTCAATCCCAGGACCCTGGGATCATGACCTGAGCTGAAGGCAGAGGCTTTAACCCACTGAGCCACCCAGGCATCCCCGGATCTAGATTTTGACGGCTCTACAGGTCAATTTGGATTAAGTGGTCTGTTCAGTGCTAATGATCCCTATGGGTCAAATCTATGACTGAGAGTAGGATGCAAAAATATATATAAAATAGTTTTTAAGTGGACTCCATGGTGGGGCTTGAACTCATGAACCTGAGATCAAGACCTGAACTGAGATCAAGAGATCGATGCTCAACCCAGTGCTGGGCACACAGTGTGAAGCTGTTACCTCAGAGACCTGCCACCCTTGAATGCTGAAAGCCTCTCCACCCATCTCACAAGGATCAATTCTGCATGGCAATGACATGCCCCAGTGGGAGATGAAAGGGAGACTGTGTGGAAGTACAGGGTGGGATGTTGCCTAAAAAAGAGGGGGTTAAAAAAAAGCCACAATTACTGCCTGGGGATTTGGAAACATGGTATAAGAGTAATTTCACACTAAGGATGGCAGAGCAGAATGGTGGAGCCTGGGACACAGATTACATCATGGTCATATAGAAGAAAAGGCACCATGATTTGATGAAGTATTCTTAATTGATGACTGACCAAGATAAAGTCATTCTTTTTTTTTTTTAAAGATTTATGTATTTATTTATTTGAAAGAACACAAGTGGGAGGGCCAGAGGGAGAGAGACTCCCAAGCAGACCCAACACCAAGCATGGAGTCCCATGCAAGGCTTGATCTCATGACCCCGAGATTATGACCTGAGCCAAAACCAAGAGTTGGAAACTTAACTGACTGTGCCACCCAGGCACCTTGAGAAGGGCATTCTGAGGAGGTGAGAACAAAATCCTGACTTTGAAGAACCAAGTTATAAAGATACTGTGGGTGAGGAATATACTAGGTAAAGGACAAGTGTGAAGGAACAAGAAACCACAAGTACAAGAAGAAGAAACAAGAGAAACCAGGAAGAACTCATGCAAGAAATAATAAGCATAGAAATTTACAAGATATTTTGTTAAGTTTAACTGCAGACTAAAAAATAATGTCTGTTTAATGCATGACTTTTTTAAAAAGTAGAACTAACATTCTTTATCTGTGCTGTCCAATATAGTAGCCACTAGCAATATGTGGCTATTGTAACTGCGCACCCAGACATGGCTAGTCCAAACTGCGATGTCCTGTTAGTACAAAAGGCATAGAACTTAATAGAATATCTTCCTAACAATTTTGTATTAATTACATGTTGAAATGATAATATCTTGGACATGTTGCATTAAAATATATTATTAAAACTTCTTGCACCTGTTTCTTTTAACTTTTTAAATATCTCCACACACAAAAAATTTAAAGTCACCTGGGGCTCACATTGTATTTTCACTGGAGCACTGTTTAGACACTGACAGTTTGGAGAGGGCGTTCAGAAGGTAGTTAAAGCACACTCAAGCCCTTGACTTCTTTTTTTTTTTTTTTAAGATTTTATTTATTTGTCAGAGAGAGAGGGAGAGAGAGTGAGCACAGGCAGACAGAAAGGCAGGCAGAGGGAGAAGCAGGCTCCCCGCTGAGCAAGGAGCCCGATGTGGGACTTGATCCCAGGATGCTAGGATCATGACCCGAGCCGAAGGCAGCTGCTTAACCAACTGAGCCACCCAAGCGTCCCAAGCCCTTGACTTCTTTATTTGGGAGGAGGATAAAGATACTGAATATCATTAAGTGTTGTTGGAAATTTTCGTGATTGATTTTTGCAGGTCAGAAATACAACAGTAATCATTAAAATTCAGTGGAGCAATACCACTTCCTATGGGGTGTTTTGGAAATTTATGGGGTGATTGATTGATTGATTGATTTTAGAGAGAGAGCATGCAAGTGAGGAGGAAAGGGAGAGGGAGACAATCTCAAGCAGACTCTCCCCTGAGTGTAGAGCCGGTAGTGGGGCTCACTCCTACTCCATGCTCTCCATGGAGTCTGCTTCTATCCCTTCCCCTGACCCTCCCCCCCACTCACCTATCTTTTCCTCTCTCTTGCTATCAAATAAATAAAATCTTAAAAAAATTAGGAGTGCCTGGGCGGCCAGTCGGTTAGGTGTCTGCCTTTGGCTCAGGTTATGACCCCAGGGTCCTGGGATTGAGCCCCACATTGGGCTCTCTGCTCCACAGGGAGCCCGTTTCCTCCTCTCTCTCTCTCTCTCTTTCTCTCTCTCTTTCTGCCTGCCTCTCTGCCTGCTTGTGATCTCTGTCTGTCAAATAAAGAAATAAAATCTTTTAAAAAAAAGACAAGAGATTATAGAATGGGTGACAAAACAAAATCTAGGTATATGGTGCTTATAAGAGATAAACCTTAAGAAAGTATTGAAAAAAAAAAAGGACTGAAAATAAAGGAAAAAATGTCTCATGCAAACTCTTGGCAAAATAAAGTAAATACGGCAATGTTAATACCACTCAAATAGTACATTAGACCAAGCACATTTATAGGAATGAAGAGTGAATACTAAATAATAATAATAAAAAACATGCCATGAAGATTTAACAGTGAAGAACCTGTATGGCTCTAGTAATATAGTCTCAAAATATGTAAGTTACAACTTGAGAAGGAATTATAAGGAGAAGTTAACAAATCTACAATCATAGATTTTTTAACATAACAGTACATAAATTGATTCATTAGTTACAAACAGTAAGAATATATTAAAATTTAACAACACAACTATCTTGATTTACAAGGTATATTGTGAAAGCTTCCCTGCAAAAATACTTTTTTTTAAAAGACTTTATTTATTTGACATAGAGAGAGAGATCACAGGTAGGCAGAGAGGTAGGCAGAGAGAGAGGGAAGCAGGCTCCCTGCTGAGCAGAGAGCCTGATGTGAGCCTGATTCGGGGCTTGATCCCAGGACCCTGAGATCAGGACCTGAGCCGAAGGCAGAGGCTTAACCCACTGAGCTGCCCAGGCGCCCCCCTTTTTTTTATACTTCTTTACAAGCACAAACAGAATATTTCCCATGCTTCAAAGACTGAATATCCTATAGTCCACCTGCTGGACTACAAGGTAATTAAATTACAAGCAATAAAGAAAGGAAGGAAGGAAGGAAGGAAGGAAGGAAGGAAGGAAGGAAGGAAGGAAATCAAAGCATGTTTGGAGACCCAAAACAATCTTAAATTTTTTATAGGTCAAAAAGCAATTATAATGGAAATCAGGAAACATTAAAAACTAAAAAATAAGGAACTTTATATCAAAATGGGGATCTAAAATTAATAGCTTTAAATGCATTAACTACAAGAAAAATTAAAAATAGGGCAGTTTTCTATTCAAGTGGTTTCAAAAAATAAACTCAAAGAAAGAAAAAATGAAATAAACATCAGACTCTAATGAGACAAGCAGCAAGCAAAAATACCAAAGATACATTTATAACAGTGAAAACTTGTTTGGGGGAGAAACAAAGTAAAACTTTTTAAAAAAAGATTTTGTTATTTATGAGAGAGACAGAGAGAGAAAATGAGCTTAAGTGAGGGCAGGGGGAGAGAGAAGAAGATTCTCCACTGAGCAGGGAGCCCTGATGCAGGGCTCTATCCCAGGACCCTGAGATCATAACCTGAGCCAAAGGCTGAACAGTTAACCCAGGTGCCCCTGAACAAAACTTTAGTATAATTCATCAAGAAAAAGGAAATGCATAAAAATTAGGACTATCAGAGATTTAACTTTAGATACAGTAGGCATTAAAAATCAGTAAATAGATTTAATGCTAGCATTTTAAATACTTAGATTAAATTATCAACTTTTTCAAATTAACAAAATTTTCTTGAAAAGAAACAGGAAATTTCAATAGGCCATTAGCCATTTAAGAAAAGTAATAATGGGGTGCCTTGGTTAAGTGTCTGCCTTCAGCTCAGGTCATGATCCCAAGGTCCTGGGATCAATCCCCATGTGGGGCTCCCTGCTCAGCGGGGAGTCTGCTTCTCCCTCTGCCTCTGTCCCTTCCCCCTGCTCCTTCTCTCGTTCTCTCTCTCTCAGCTAAATAAATAAAATCTTTTTAAAAATGTATTAATAGTCTAAGAACTCTCCAGCCAAAAGACACTTTGAACAAATGATTAAAAGGGCTTTTTTTAAGATTTTATTTTTAAGTAATCTCTACACCCAATGTGTGGCTCAAACCCACAATCCAGAGACAGGAGTAGCATGCTCCATGGACTAAGCCAGCCAGGGACCCCATTATAAGTAAGTTTTTAAACCTTCAAGGAAAAAATAATTTATGTCTTAAAAAAACTGTTAAAACTGTTCCACTGACTAGAAAAAGAAGACTACTAATTGTACTTTAAGATTACTATAACCATAACAGCTAAAACAAAGAAAATCCAAGGAATAAAAAAATCATACACTGATCTCATTTATTATCATATAAACAAAAATCCTACTACTTAATTTATTAAGATATAAATTATAGCTGTGAGTTAAAAGAAGGGATATTGTGACAAAGTGGTGTTTATTCCAGAAATGCAAAGATAAATTTATTTATTTATTTTAAAGAATTTATTTATTTATTTGACAGAGATCACAAGTAGGCAGAGAGAGAGGAGGAAGCAGTCTGCCTGCTGAGCAGAGAGCCCAATGAGGGACTTGATCCCAGGACCCTGGGATCATGACCCAAGCCGAAGGCAGAGGCTTTAACTCACTGAGCCACCCAGGGGCCTGGTAAAGATAAATTTAGTATCAGGAAAGATATCAGCTGAATAAGCTATACTATTAGATTAATGAAGACAAATAATATATCTCAGCCAAGGGAGAAAAAAATGGTTGATAAATTTCAAGATTACTTCAAGATTAAAGTGGGGAAAGCCCCTTTTGGGTAACTAGGAATAGAGGACAACTTTTTAATTTCATAAAAGCTACTTCAGGGCGCCTGGGTGGCTCAGTGGGTTAAGCCGCTGCCTTCGGCTCAGGTCATGATCTCAGGGTCCTGGGATCGATCCCACATCGGGCTCTCTGCTCAGCAGGGGGCCTGCTTCCCTCTCTCTCTCTCTCTGCCTGCCTCTCCATCTACTTGTGATCTCTCTCTGTCAAATAAATAAATAAAATCTTTAAAAAAAAAAAGCTACTTCATAAAACCCATTAAAAACACCTTGCTTAATAAGGAAACACTAGAAGTCATACCAGTAGACATAGGAAAAGCATTTGAAAGAATATTACACTATAAGTTAACTGAAATTTAAATAAAAACTTTTAAAAAACCATTTGATTATATTAAAATAACTTCCTAATTTGAAAACAAAACAAAAATTTAGCCAGTCATGGCGTACCTGGGTGGCTCAGTCAGTTAAGCATCTGACTCTTGATCTCAGCTCAGGTCTTGTCTCAGAATCTTGGGTTTAGCACCCCCCCCCCCATTGGGCTCCACACTGGGCGTGGAGCCTACTTTAAAAAGAAAAGAAAAGAAAAGGAAAAACTTAGCCAATCTGATATAGAAGAGAACATTTTTAACCTGCTAAAACATTGCTAACAAAAACCTAAAATGTATTATATACTTTAGGATAAAACACCAGAGGTATTCACAGTAAGTCTGGACAAGACAAGGACAGCTCCCAAAACAGCCCACATTCAACTGGAGTTTCTAGTTAAGTGCTACAGTAGGCTAGCCTTTAAGACCACCAAATTATTCCGGATTAGAAAAAAACATGAACTCCCAGTTCATTTTATGAAAATAACTTAATCTTAGTCCTAAAGTATGATAAAATAAGTAAGACAAAAATAAGTCTTAAAAGGGCACCTGGGTGGCTCAGTGGGTTAAGCCTCTGCCTTCAGCTCAGGTCATGATCTCAGGGTCCTGGGATTGAGCCCTACATTGGGCTTTCTGCTCAGCTGGGAGCCTACTCCCCCCCCACCCCACCCCCGCCTGCCTCTCTGCCTATTTGTGATCTCTTTCTGTCAAACAAATAAATAAAATCTTAAAAAAAAAATAAGTCTTAAAAATAAATCTTTAAAAAATTTTTATTTATTTATTAGAGAGAAAGTGAGAGAGAGTATGAGAGGGGAGATGGTCAGATGGAGAAGCAGACTTCCCACGGAGCTGGGAGCCTGATGCAGGACTTGATCCTGGGTCTCCGGGATCATGACCTGAGCTGAAGGCAGTCACCCAACCAACTGAGCCATCCAGGAGCCCCAAAATAAGTCTTAAAGTAGGGGAAAAAAATCCACATTTATACAGCAATTTCACTTACATGTAAAGATGCAAAAATTCTAAATGTTATTACATGATGTATAGGTTATTAAAATATTCATATATGTAGAGGAAGAGAGTTATAATTTCACATTTTCTTAATATAGAACTCTAATTACTCTAGGCCTTTCTTAGTTCTTTGTTCTACTAGACATATGTATATATTATATAGATGTGTGTTATATATGTTTATATATTATTATACACACACACGTTATTTTTGCTTCAGTCTTGGCTGAAACTGGAGTTGTATAATGTGAGCTTCTAAGTAACAGTCAATGTTGTCAGCAATAAGATGCTGAGCAATTCATAACCATTTTTTTGCAAAGGCTGGAGCCTAAGAATATTAATTGTCAAATTAGAGATAAAAGAAAACAAAGAACAACAACAAAAGGAACCCCATTTATTATATTCTACTTGTGATTGTATTCTGCAAAACTTCTGGTGTACTTTTCTAATTATATATTATATTATCACAGTCTCCAAGGCTGTCTTCTTCAGTGGAACTGACCATAACCCAAGCTGTAAATAGCTGAATTTTCCTAGAAAGGTTCCAGATTTATTATATCCTTAGCTTTGCCATTCAACCAAAATACTAAAAAGTAACTAACTCTACGAGAATCTTTGTCTCAAAACTTAACACATGGGATATTTTGCTTTCATATTATAGCAAAATAGAATTTATGTTGTAATAAAGCATACTGTAATACCAGGAAATATTTTATTACTCAGTAAGTTAAAGGATAAAAATTGTATGATTACTGCCAAAAGATGTATGATAAAACTTAGTTGTCATTTCTAATTAAATTAATATAAAGATAGAAAGGCCAGCCTTTACTATGACCAAAGCTGTCTACCAAACCCCATGGGGAATATGCTACTTATTGAAATACCGAAGCCATTTCCATTTATATCTAGAAGGAGATGAGGACATGTATACTCATTTCAGTTATTAAACATGGTTTTAGAAATGTAAACCAATCAACAGGGCTAGAAAATAATTGATGTAAACACGGGAAAGGAAGAGTCAGAATTATTTCTATTTAAATCCTATATATACACATCTGGATAAACCAAGACACCGTAGGAAAACATATTTGGTATGATGACTAAATATAAGACACATATAAAAATTAACACCATTTTCTATATAAGCTATAACCAGTTAAAAATGAATATATATATATATATACAGTACCAAATTTATATATATGTGTGTATATACACACATATATATACACATATATATATAGTACCAAAGTCATGAAACATAAGAATAAATAAATCTGAACAAGGGGCACCTGCCCGGTTCAGTCAGTAGAGCATGTGACTCTTGATCTTGGAGTTGGGAGTTCAAACCCCATGTTGGGTGTAGAGATTACTTAAAAATAAAATCTTTTTTAAAAAATCTGAACAAGAAAGCAATGAGATTCATATGAAATACTATAAAATTTTATTAAAGGGAATATAATAAGAAAAATCAGTGTCAAAGACCATGTTCCTTGATGTAAAGTTTTTTTTTTTTAAAGATTTTATTTATTTATTTGACAGAGAGAGATCACAAGCAGGCAGAGAGGCAGGCAGAGAAAGAGGAGGAAGCAGGCTCCCTGCCGAGCAGAGAGCCCGATGCGGGGCTCGATCCCAGGACCCTGAGATCATGACCTGAGCCGAAGGCAGCGGCCTAACCCACTGAGCCACCCAGGTGCCCCTGTAAAGTTTTAATAGAATAAAAATTCAATTAATAGAAAAGTTGATATAATTCTAAGCAATAGAAGAACGAGAGAGTAGGCAGAAAAGAAAAAAAACTGTGGTGGGGGACTTGGCTTACCAGATTTTAAAATATTGTATATTCTAGTTACTATAATACTTAAACAATTGAATTTAATTGGGCAAATAAACATACACACTACGACTCTTTAGACCATATAGATATACAATAGATGAATCCAGAAGTTGAGGCTAGATCATGTCTTTTGAAAATTATTATGTTTTCCTGAATTTGGGATATACAGACCCTGGATATATCATTAAGTGAAAGAGGTTAGATCTTAGAGAATTTGAGTAAATTATCTTATATGGTAGTAATTAATACAGCGTTAGGCTTTTCTTATTAGAATTTTTATATCCCTCTTTATAAAGATGTAAAAATCCTTTACATTGGCTTTTAATGTTATTTGTGTACTCTGTATTAGCTTGCTAACAATGCCATAGCAAATATCACACATTGGGTGGCTTAAACAACAGAAATGTATTTGATCATAGTTATGGAAGCTAGAAGTCCAAGACCAAGGTTTGGTTTCTTCCAAGACCTCTCTGCTTGGCTTACAGATGGCCACCTTCCTGCTAGGTCTTCGTATGGTCTCTTTGTGCAGGTATATTCCTGGTGTCTCTTTGTGTGTCCAAATTTCCTCTTATAAGGACACCAGTCAGATTGAATTAGGTTCTACTCTAAGGGACTCATTGTAACTTAATCATCCCTTTAATAGCCCTATCTCCAAACAGTCACATTTTGAGGCATTGGGGGTTAGGGCCTCAACATGAATTTTGGGGAGACATCATTCAAACCACTACATACTCTTTGTCCCATTTAAGTGAGTTTTAGTGACCTCTTATATAAGTTGGTAAGCATTCTACTTTTTTCCCCCAGGCTCTGGAAGAATTTACATATTATATAAATTATCTATTACTTGAAGGATTGGAATGCTATATTCTTTTTTTTTTTAAGATTTATTCATTCATTTGAGAGAGAGCACACACAAATGGGGGGCAGGTCAGAGGGGAGAGGCAAAGGGACACGCCAACTCAACACTAAGTAGGAGCCTGACTCAAGGCTAAAGGGGGGCTTAACCCCAGGACCTTGAGATCACAACCTAAGCTGTGGTCACCGGACCAACTGTACCACCCAGGCACCCCAGCATGCCGTGTTCTTAAAAACACCTGGTCTTTGGGGAACTTTTAAGGTGTTATATCTTTAAATATTTTAACATTTTTTTCTTGTTGGTTATGTTTTATTCAGGTTTTCTATTTCTTCCTGAATAAAATTAGGTTATTTTCTTTAATTTCATGTAGATCAGTAACTGCCAACTGGGGGCAGTTTTACACTCTCCTCTACCCCAGACATTTAAATGTCTGGAAACATTCTTTTTCCTCAAAATTAGTGGGAAGGGGATAATACTGACAATCTAGTGAGCAGAGGACAGGGATGCTACTACAAACACCCTACACTACCCAGGAAAGCTCCTCACAACAGTTCTCTGATCCAAAATGTCAACAGTATGAAAATCCTTCTCTGGATGTTCAAACTTACTGGTATATAGTAGTAGAATGTTTAAGAAGAATCTCTGTCTACATTGTTATATAAAATACCTCATTCATAATGTCTTTAGTTTTTAATTTTTTTCTGGACCATACCCATATTCTGACCTCTAGAAAGAATACTTCTGGATTACGGACTAAATCTAAAATAGAGTTGACTTGGGGCGTCTGGGTGGCTCAGGGGGTTAAAGCCTCTGCCTTCAGCTCCGGTCATGATCCCAGGGTCCTGGGATGGAGCCCTGCATCGGGCTCTCTGCTTAGCAGGGAGCCTGCTTTCCCCTCTCTCTGCCTGCTTCTCTGCCTACCTGTGATCTCTCTCTGCCAAATAAATAAATAAAATCTTTAAAAAATAAAAATAAAAATAGAGTTGACTTAATCTCTACATTTATTAATTCTTATCTTCTCGTTTTGGAAGTTATTTTGCTTTCTACCTTCCTTCCTGTATTTTACACGTGGTTTATTTTTCTGTTTATTAAATTATATGCATGTATCAAGGATATACATTTTCCTATCAGTATAGCTTTGGGTCACATTACACAGCATTTGGTATGTAGTACTCTCATATCATTCATTACTAAAAATTTGTATTTTGTACTTTGAGTTTCTTCCTTAAATTACCAAGCTGATAGTGTATTTTGTTTTAGCTCAACTTTTTTACTTGATTTATCATTCTATTGTTTTTGTCAAAGTGGGCTGTTTTTTTCTTTTGATGTTCAATATGGGATTACTTCCCCATATTTTTCATATTAAAGAATGTTTTTATAATCTCCTAATTTGTTAAATAAAATCTTCATAATGGCTTCCTACATTTGTTACATTCGTTATAAAGACTGTCTTTATTATAAATCCACTAAGTAGAATAAAGTATAAACTAAGTTTTTCCACATTATTCATATGAGTATAATTTCATGCTAATATAAATCATTGACATGATATAGTTATTATATTTTTACATTCATGTGGCCTTTCTTCTGCATGAATTCTCTGATGCAAATTATAAAATACATGCATAGAGTTCTCATCTAGTAACTATCTGATGTCCTATAAGAGATTCCTTAGAAGCAAAGGATTGCCTACATTCATTACAATACTAGAGATTTTCTTTCTCTAGCATGAATTTTCTTCTGTCGAGTAAGACATGAACCAGGGATAAAGGCCTTCCCACACACCTTACATTCATAGGGTTTCTCACCAGTGTGAATTACCTGATGATGAGTAGGTTGTGCTCCTTGACCAAAAGATTTGCCACATTCCTTACAATCACAAAATTTCTCACCTGTATGAATTCGTTGATAGTGTGAAAGTTCTCTGTTATGACTAAAGGACTGTCTACATTCCTTACATTCAAAGAGGTTTGCTCTGGAATGAATTTTTTTTTTTTAAGATTTTTATTTATTTATTTATTTGACAGAGAGAAATCACAAGTAGGCAGAGAGGCAGGCAGAGAGAGAGGAGGAAGCAGGCTCCCTGCTGAGCAGAAAGCCCGATGCAGGGCTCGAACCCAGGACCTGGGATCATGACCCGAGCCGAAGGCAGCGGCTTAACCCATAGAGCCACTCAGGCGCCCCTCTGGAATGAATTTTTTGATGTCCAATAAGATGTGAATGATAACGGAAGGCTTTATTACAATTGTTACATTCATAGGGTCTTTCTCCAGTGTGAATTCTCTGATGTCGAGTAAGGATTGAGTGGTGATGGAAGGCTTTCCCACGTTCCCCACATTCATAGGGTCTTTCTCCACTGTAGACTCTTTGATGTCCCTTAAGAATTTAATTGTTGCTAAAAGCCTTCCCACAGTCTTTATATTCATAGCGGTTTTTCTTTAGTATGTTTTTTTTCATATCAAAGGAGGGATGAGTGGTAACTGAAAGCTTTTCTACATTCTTTGCATTCCTAGGGTTTCTCTCCAGTATGAATTCTCTGGTGTAGAGTGAGGTGTGAGCCACGACCAAAAGCCTTTCCACATTCCTTACATTCATCGGGTCTTTCTCCAGTATGAATTCTGTGATGTCAAATGAGATTTGAGGGGTGGTGGAGAGCTTTCCAACACTCATTACAGTCATAGAGTTTTCTCCATTATGAAGTCTGTAATGTCTGTAAGTTTTGAGAAACTGCTGAGTCTTTCCACGATCCGTACATTCATAGCATTTTTCTTCGGTGTGATTTCTCCCAAGGTGAATTAGCAGTGAGTGGTAATTAAAGACTTTCCCACATTCTCTGAATTCATAGGGTTTTTGCCTAGTATGATATATCTGATGTAGGCTATAGGATATTTGTTGACTGAGACTTTGCATATTTTCATGGGTGACTGTCACAGCTTTAAGATATTCTTCTTAATTTCTCTGTTCTATCTGAAAATGGTGATTATACTTCCAATCGTCTTGAAAAATGGAATATCCAAAGTCATGGCTTGTAATTCTTTCCATTATCTTCCTTTGAGATAATTTTATTTCATAATTGTCATCCTTTGATGATAAGTCCTTTGTTGTTGCATTGGGATTTCATATCTGACAAGTAAGAAAGAGAGAAAGAGAACATGCATTTTTTTTTCCAGTTCCTGGAAGAACAAAATTTCTGAAATAGGAATATTAACACAATACCTATAAGAAATTGAGGGCTAAGGGGCACCTGGGTGGTTCAGTGGGTTAAAGCCTCTGCCTTCAGCGCAGGTCATGATCCCAGGGTCCTGGGATCAAGCCCGCATCGGGTTCTTTGCTCAGTGGAGAGCCTGCTTCCCCCTCTCTCTCTCTGCCTGCCTCTCCACCTACTTGTGGCCTCTGTCTGTCAAATAAATAAATAAAATCTTTAAAAAAAAAAAAAAGAAATTGAGGGCTTGGAAAGATCTCAAATATAACCATGGAATGTGAATGTGGACAGAGAAGGTGATTAAAGAAGCAGGTTAACTAAGTGTTTCTAAAATGTTGCTTCAGATCAGAATTACTGGGAAGTTTGTTAAAAATACAAATGGTACAAGTATCACTTCAAGGCAACTGAATCAAAATCTACAGGAACAGGCCTTGGCTTTAAGAAAAATCTCTAGTGGGTGCTTGGATGGCTCAGTCGTTAAGCATCTGCCTTTGGCTCAGGTCATGCTCCTAGGGTCCTGGGACCAAGTCCCACATCAGGCTCCCTGCTCTGCAAGGAGTCTGCTTTTCCCTCTCTTTCTGCCCTGCCCCCTACCCGTGCTCT
Source organism: Lutra lutra (assembly GCF_902655055.1). Classification (NCBI taxonomy): domain Eukaryota; kingdom Metazoa; phylum Chordata; class Mammalia; order Carnivora; family Mustelidae; genus Lutra; species Lutra lutra. Next base: position 45,099,258 of record NC_062294.1, on the reverse strand, counting down.
CTCTCTCGTGCTCTCCTGCTTGCTCTCTCTCTCAAATAAATAAGACATTTTTTTAAAAGAGAAAAAAAGGAAAATCTCTAGTGATTCTGATATAGTCTAAAATTAGAAAATCACAAAGGTTTTCCTTTGCACTTAGTATAACATTTGAAAAATGCTATTTTAACATTAACTCTAAGGTGATGTCATGACCTGGCCCTAGCTAACATATCACTGAACTATGCTCTTCCCCATTCACTATGCTCTGTTCCAAAAGCAGATAGAAAACCTTTTCTACATTAGTGTGATTTCCATTGCTGTTCTGGCAGGTACTGTCTTTGTATGGCTGGCCCCTTCTCATCCATCTGCTCTTGGTATAAATATAATTACAAATAACACTAAAAATCCCCCCTCTCAAACAGCATCAAACAACACCAAATCTTATTCTAGTGCCAGGATGACTAATCATAATCTTCATAAATTTTTCCCTCATTTATTTTTCTCATTTTCTACACTAGACTGTAAGATTCCTATTGGAAGGCACCATGTCTGTTTCACTAGTATATTTATTTAATAATATTTCACTATTATTTAATCAGCTTTTAGCACACAATCTACCATATAACAGGTGTTCAGTAAGTAACTATTGAATGGTGAGGGTTAAAGAAAAGGAATTAGAATGAGCATGTTGGAAAATAACAGGCAGTTAATAGGAAAACATTTAAGTTCCATAATTATTTTAAAGAATCTTTATGATGTTCTATGCATTGTGGCAAAATTATACAACTAAAGTTTCATGTTATTATAAACATATAGATTTACTGATGTGGGGAAGCTAGATGGTACCCTCCAAAGGAACAAAGGGTGTTTCGGTGGGTAGTGATTCAGAAATTCTATAATAAAAGGAATGTTGGGTGTTAGTTTATGGGGCAAGACAATGGCAATTCAAAGTGAAAAATATCCTGGTGGAAGTTCAAAGGGCTCAACGAGTCTGCTATGAGCAGATAACAAGGAGGTAGTTTTTGTGTCTAGAGTTGAGACTGTGTAAAATACCATTTTTTTGCTCGGCATGTGATGATGTTCACCAAGGATAAGAAACAAGTAGTTTCACCAATGGCAATAGCCACTGACGGTTTGATGGGAAAGCAACATTCAGATAGGATGACAGAATAAAATGCAAAGTGGTATAAAAGGAAGATCCAAGGAACTGTATCAAAGAGACTGGATTTCAAGTGTCAGCTCTGCTAATTACAAGGATTGTGTCATTGAAAGAATTACTTACAATCTCTAAGTCCCACTTCATTTCTGTAAAATGATGGTAACACCTGACACAGGTTAACTGCTAAAATGAAGAGTTATTTAGGAGGAGATTGGGAAAATAGTGGAAACTGTTTGAAGCTCAGTGAAAGGCACATTATTATATTATTCTCTTTACTTTTGCAAATATTTGAAAATTTCTAAAATAAAAATAAAAGAAGAGAATACTTTGGGTAACGTTCCTGAGAAAAACTAAGTGGTATTTTAATAAGTGTTGTTTATAATAAAGACAAAAATATTTTCACAAAAATGATGTAAGTGGATAAGGCAAACTATTTTGAGGACATCAAAGTAGTGCCTGGCTGAGAAGCATAAGCCAAAAGGTAAACATTATTCTAGCCTCAACTTCTTCAACATTCAGAAAATCTTGTCTAGCTCCTAAATAGGTCTTTAATTTTTTTCTCTTCTCTTGATGTCCACAGCTGATACTCAATCCCAAGCATAAATGATTTCTCATACAGGGAGAAAATACTTGCAAGCCATATACTTGATAAGGGTTTAATATCCAAAAGATATACAGCTCAGGGTATTAAGGAGGGCACGTATTGCATGGAGCACTGGGTGTTGTACGTAAACAATGAATCTTAGAACACTGCATCAAAAATTAATGATGTATTTTATGGTGACTAACATAACACAATAAAAATTTTTAAAAAATGGGAGGACCTGAATAGACATTTTTCCAAAGAACACATACAAATGGCCGTGTCCATGAAAATGTACTCAACATCACTCATCATTAGGAACATGCAAATCAAAACCACAATGAGGGGCGCCTGGGTGGCTCAGTGGGTTAAAGCCTCTGCCTTCGGCTCAGGTCATGATCCCAGGGTCCTGGGATCGAGCCCCGCATCAGGCTCTCTGCTTTGCAGGGAGCCTGCTTCCTCCTCTCTCTGCCTGCCTCTCTGCCTACTTGTGATCTCTGTCTGCCAAATAAATAAATAAAATCTTTAAAAAAAAAACACAATGAGATATCACCTCATGCCTGACAGAATGGCTATTATCAAAATGACAGGCAATAACAAATGGTGGCCAGCATGCAGAGAAAAGGGAGCCCTTGTATAATGTTGGTGGGAATAGAAATTATTGTAGCCACTGTGGAAAAACAGTATTGGAATTCCTCAAATAATTAAAAATTGAACTGCCACAGGATCCAATAATCCTACTTCTGAATATATCCAAAGGAAATGAAATCACTATCTTGAAGAGATATTTGTACCCCCTTGTTCATTGTTGCCTCAGTCACAATAGCCAAGACATGGAACAACTTAAGTGTCCACTGACACATGAATGGATTAAGAAAAATGGTGTTTATAAATGGGATGTAATTCAGCCATAAAGAATAAGGAAATCCTGTCATTTGTGATGACATGGATGAACCTTGAGGGCATTATACATAGTGAAATAAGTCATACAGAGAAAGTGATCTCATTTATATGTGAAATCTAAAAGGCTGAACTCATAGGAATAGAAAGTAGATTGGTGCATGGGGCGTCTGGGTGGCTCAGTCACTTAAGCATCCACCTTTGGCTTGGGTCATGATCCCAGGGTCATGGGATCGAGTCCTGCATCAGGCTCCCTGTTCAGTGGGAAGGCTGCTGCTCCTTCTCCCTCTACCCTTCACCTCCCAACTTGTGTTCTCTCTCGCTCATTCTGCTCTCACTCCCTCAAATAATTAAAAAAAAAAAAAACAACTTTAAAGAACATACAATTCAACACACACACACAGAAACACAAAAAATACCCACAAACAAACCAATTAAAAACTGGGCAGAGGACCTAAATAGACATTTTCCAAAGAAGACATACAGATGGCCAATTAATCAATGTAATGTCTGTTTTTACAAAGAGGAATATATGTATGTATTCCTTTTGTAATTAAAAATAATTTTTTAAAAAATCAGAGAAGGGTGAAATAATTATCCAAGAAGAAAGTAATGGAGATCATGTTCTTTTCTAACAGCTTTTTGAGATACAAATCACATTCCATACAATTCACTCATTTAGAGAACATAATTCAACTTGACCATTCTCTTACACCATTCACAAAGATAAACTTGAAATGGATGAAAGACATCAATGTGAGGCAGGAATCCATCAAAATCCTAGAGGAGAACATAGGCAGTAACCTCTTTGACACTGGACACAGCAACTTCTTTCAAGACGTGTCTCCAAAGGCAAAGGAAACAAAAGCAAAAATGAACTTTTGGGACTTCCTCAAGATCAAAAGCTTCCGCACAGCAAAGGAAACAGTCAACAAAACAAAGAGGCAACCCACAGAATGGGAGAAGATATTCGCAGATGACACTACGACAAAGGGCTGATTTCCAAGATCTATAAAGAACTCCTTAAACTCAACACCCCAAAACCAGATAATCACGACAAAAAATGGGCAGAAGACATGAACAGACACTTCTCCAAAGAAGACATACAAATGGCTAACAGACACATGAAAAAATGTTTATCATCATCAGCCATCAGGGAAATCCAAATCAAAACCTCATTGAGACCTTTTATCCATTTTGAGTTTATCTTTGTGTACAGTGTAAGAGAATGGTCGAGTTTCATTCTTGTACATATAGCTGTCCAGTTTTCCCAGCACCATTTATTGAAGAGACTGTCTTTTTTCCACTGTATATTTTTTCCTGTTTTGTCGAAGATTAATTGACCATAGAGTTGAGGGTCCATACCTGGGCTCTCTACTCTGTTCCACTGGTCTATGTGTCTGTTTTTATGCCAGTACCATGCTGTCTTGGTGATCACGGCCTTGTAGTAAAGCTTGAAATCAGGTAACGTGATGCCCCCCAGTTTTATTTTTGTTTTTCAACATTTCCTTAGCGATTCAGGGTCTCTTCTGATTCCATACAAATTTTAGGATTATTTGCTCCAGCTCTTTGAAAAATACCGGTGGAATTTTGATCAGAATGGCATTAAAAGTACCCTCTTACACTGCTGGTGGGAATGCAAGTTGGTGCAGCCACTTTGGAGAACAGTGTGGAGATTCCTCAAGAAATTAAAAATAGAGCTCCCCTATGACCCTGCAATTGCACTACTGGGTATTTACCCCAAAGATACAGATGTAGTGAAAAGAAGGGCCATCTGTACCCCAATGTTTATAGCAGCAATGGCCACGGTCGCCAAACTGTGGAAAGAACCAAGATACCCTTCAACGGATGAATGGATAAGGAAGATGTGGTCCATATACACTATGGAGTATTATGCCTCCATCAGAAAGGATGAATACCCAACTTTTGTAGCAACATGGACGGGACTGGCAGAGATGATGCTGAGTGAAATAAGTCAAGTAGAGAGAGTCAATTATCATATGGTTTCACTTATTTGTGGAGCATAACAAATAGCATGGAGGACAAGGGGAGTTAGAGAGGAGAAGGGAGTTGGGGGAAATTGGAAGGGGAGGTGAACCATGAGAGACTATGGACTCTGAAAAAAAATCTGAGGGTTTTGAAGGGGCGGGGGGCGGGAGGTTGGGGGATCCAGGTGGTGGGTATTGTAGAGGGCACAGATTGCATAGAGCACTGGGTGTGGTGCAAAAATAATGAATACTGTTATGCTGAAAAAATAAAAAATTAAAAAAAAAACTCATTGAGATATCACCTTATACCAGTTAGGATGGCCAAAATTAACAAGACAGTAAACAACAAGTGCTGGAGAGGATGTGGAGAAAGGGGAACCCTCTTACACTGTTGGTGGGAATGCAAGTTAATGCAGCCACTTTAGAAAATAGTGTGGAGATTCCTCAAAAAATTAAAAATAGGGGCGCCTGGGTGGCTCAGTGCGTTAAAGTCTCTGCCTTCGCCTCAGGTCATGATCCCAGGTTCTTGGGATCAAGCCCCCCCCCCCCCCCCCCCCCCCCCCCCCCCCCGCATCAGGCTCTCTGCTCAGCAGGGAACCTGCTTCCCTTCCTCTCTCTCTGTCTGCCTCTCTGCCTACTTGTGATCTCTGCTGTCAAATAAATAAATGAAATCTTAAAAAAAAATTAAAAATAGAGCTACCCTCTGACCCTGCAATTGCACTACTGGTATTTAACCCAAAGATAGAGATGTAGTGAAAAGAAGGGCCATATGTACCCCAGTGTTCATAGCAGCAATAGGCCACAATCGCAAAACTGTGGAAAGAACCAAGATGCCCTTCAACAGACGAATGGGTAAAGAAGATATGGTCCATATATACAATGGCATATAATGCCTCCCTCAGAAAGGATGAATACCCAACTTTTATATCAACATGGACAGGACTGAGGAGATTGTGCTGAGTGAAATAAGTCAAGCAGAGAAAGTCAATTATCATATGGTTTCATTTACTTGTGGAGCATAAGGAATAACATGGAGGATATTAGGAAAAGGAAAGGAAAAGTGAATTGGGGTAAATCGGAGAGGGAGATGAAGCATGAGAGACTATGGACTCTCAGAAACAAACAGGGTTTTGGAAGGGAGGGGAGTAGGGGGATGGGTGAGTCTGCTGGTGGGTGTTAAGGAGTACACATATTGCATGGAGTACTGGGTATGGTGCATAAACAATGAATCTTGGACACTGAAAAAATAAAATTAAAAATAGAGAACATAATTCAGTGATTTTTAGCATATTTACACAGTTGTATAACCATCACCACAGTAAAGTTTAGAACATTTCATCATCTCCAAAAGAAAGCTGTATCCTTCAGGAGTAACTTCCCATTGTCCCCAATTTCCCCAACAACAACTAATCTTCTTTCTATCTCTAAAGATTTGCCTGTTATGGACATTTTAAATAAATGGAATAATACAATATATAGTCTTCTGTGTCTAGCTTCTTTCACTTAACATATGTTTTCAAGGGTCATATATATTGTGGTATATATTAGTACTATACTCCTTCCTAGTGACAAATAATATTACATTGTATGGATAGGCTATATATTTTTTATTTATCAGCTAATGGACATTTGAGTTGTTTCTGCTTTTTGGCTATTGTGAATAATGCTGCAATGAACTATCATGTACAAGTTTTTCTGTGGACAGTTGATTTCCTTGTGTAAATACCTAGAGTATAATTGCTGAGTAAAATGATAACTCTATGTTTAACCTTTTTAACTGTCAGTTTACTAAATAGCTGCCCCACCTTACATTCCTACCAGCAGTGTATGAGGCTTCTCATTTCTCCACATCCTTGCTAAAACTTGCTATTATCTTTTTTATTATAGCCATCTTAGTAGCTGTGAGTGGTAAAGTTGTATTCTTAATAGTAAATTTTCTTAGGTAATTGCCATATTTATCATTGGGATTTTGATTAAGTACATGAAAAAATCCATATGACAGAACACTAAAAAACTAAAAATTGTGATCCAGATTCATGTTAATAAATAAGGGAAGTTATCCATGATACAGTGAAGTTTGCACAGTACAATCCTGTGGTTTTCTCTAGTTGATACAATTACAAGTTTGCATTTTCTTATGTTTTATAAACTTTTTTAAAAAGATTTATTTATTTATTTTAGAGGGGGGCAGGGAAAGAGAGAATCTCAAGCAGATCCTGTGCTAAGCGGAGAGCCCAATGTGGGGCTTGATCCCATGACCCTGAGATCATGACCTGAGCCAAAATCAGGAGTCCAATGCTCAACTGACTGAGCTACCCAGACAACCCAATATTTATAAACTTTTAAAGTAAGAAAGAATAATGCTATATAGTATTTCCAAAAACAACGAGGATTTACTTCTACCAAATTGCAAATTATCTTTAAGCAAGAAAAATGTCACTTCTATTCCCTCTTTTGCTACATGCATAAAGGTTATAAAATGGCTGCTCAATATAATATTTTTATTTTATTTTATTATTTTTTAAAGATTTTTATTTATTTATTTCCAGGGAGGGAGTGAGAGAGACAGAGAGAGAGTACAAGCAGGAGAAGTGGCAGGCAGAGGGAGAAGTAGATTCCCTGCTGAGCAAGGAGCCCAATGCAGAACATGATCCCAGGACCCCAGGATCCTGACCTGAGCCAAAGGCAGATGATTAACCAACTGAGCCACCCAGGAATCAATATTTTTTTACTTTTTAAAAAAGTTTTATTTATTTATTTGAGAGAGAGAGATCACAAGCAGGGGGGAGGGGTAGAGGGAGAAGCAGACTCCCTGCTGAGCAGGGAGCCCAATGCGGGCTCCTCAATCCCAGGACTCTGGGATCATGTCCTGAACTGAAGGTAGACACTTAACCAACTGAGCCACCCAGGCACCCTTCAATTTCAATTTCAAATTTAAACAAATATATGCGTCATTTAACTTCATGACTAAAATATTTGAAACATGCCCTTAAGATCTCAGAAATGAAAAAAAAAAAAGATCTCAGAAATGTATTTTTTTAATAGAGAAAAACAATTTCTTCTCTCTCTCTCACATTTCAAATGAAGAATAATTATTTGGTGACTTGCCTTTGTAATCTCACTTCTGCCCTATAAACATTTAAGGTCCTTGAAGATAACATGTCAAATGCCACAGTCTTTGGTGGCTCTTTATCCCCTTCTGTTTCTCATAGATATGTGCCACTGCTGACCGTTTTGATAATTAAGACTTGGTTTTCTGGCCCTGCACTCTTCTAATCTTCAGCCTGCATATGTTAGTCATATTTTACCTCCTTCCACAGCACACACCATGAGGCTTTACTTGCAATCTCTGATGGTCTCCTCACTCCCACATGCCACCTACTGGCTTCCCTTTGATAAATCCCATGGCTCCATCTTTAAGCCTCACTTTCTTCCGATTTCTCTGTCTGTACATTTTGGAAGTTATTTGTGGTTCCCTTATTATACAGTAAATTATTTAGCAACTTTTAAAAATCATCTAGTAAAGTATTACCTACAAATTAGCAAACCAGCAAATACTAATAAAGGGGAGGCATGGGCAGGGGATGTGCTTAAGGTGTAGATAAGAGGGACACCCTCCAACTTTTTAATCTAATTCTTTGGATTGCTTTCTATGCATCTGACAAGTTTTTGGCACTTTAACTTCAAAAATAATTAGGATAGATTTTATCCTATTTTATTTTTATTTTTTAAAGATTTTTATTTATATATTTGACAGAGCGAGAGAGACCACAAGTAGGCAGAGAGGCAGGCAGAGAGAGGGGAGGAAGCAGGTTCTCTGCTGAGCAGAGAGCCCGATGCAGGGCTCGATCCCAGGACCCCAGGATCATGACCTGAGCCGAAGGCAGAGGCTCCAACCCACTGAGCTACCCAGGCGCCCCTAATTCCACTTTTTTTTTTACCAAGTATGTGCTATACTGAATGCTTAAAAATGGTTAAGATGGCAAATTGTTATATATGTTGTTTTTTTCTACCACAATAGAAAAATTAATGTATTCTATAATCTGAAAAATTTTAAAATGAATAAATAAAACATTGAATCAAAGAGAAACTAGTAGGGGCACCTAGGTAGCTTAGTTGTTAAGCATCTCACTTCAGCTGAGGTCATGATCTCAGTCCTGGGATAGAACCCCACACATTGGGCTCCTGGTTCAGTAGGGAGTCTGCTTATCCCTCTCCCTCTCTCTCTCTGCTCCTCCCCCTGCTCATGCTCTGTCTCTCTCTCAAATAAATAAAATCTTTTAAAAAGAGAAAGAAAAACTAATAAAGAAATAGGAGCAGATTACTGGAAAGTAGCTAAAATAATATGAGTAGTGTTTAAGAAAAGAATACATACATCAGGAGACAGAGAAACTATACAAGACCGAAAGAGAACAGGGAAAGAACTGGGTCTTAATTATAGCCAGAACACTTATCACTGGGGAAAAAAAGAGGACACCTCCCTCTTTGAAGAATATTCTGGACAGTCTTGCCTAAGGGCTATCATCTCGCTGAGCAGGTAGTCCATTCCTGCAGCAGCTTCCCCCTCTCTAAATTTCCCTCACCTACCTGAGTATAGGCCTTTTGATGACCCCTTCTCAACAAGCCAAGGCTCATTCATTATCTTGTTCCAAAAAGGAAACCAAAGTTGGTTTAGGAAGAGAGAGTCCTGTTGACAACAACAAAAAAGGAAATAGGACTTAGTTACGCCAAGGATATCCAAACTTCAGACCCAATTCCTTGGTAAAGAAGTGGAAAACTCAGAGAAATATGTCAAGATTGTCTAAAGGGTGGGAAGATGAAGCTTTAGCCACAGTACGAAAGGCTGCCATTTCCAATTCTATAAAGTTCAAATTGCTCTGTTCAGAAGCAGAAAGTCATAATGGTATCCAGAAAATTTACAGCAGAGGATAGAGGCATTCTAGGTAGTTTTTTTTTTAAGATTTTATTTATTATTTATTTGACAGAGAGAGATCACAAGTAGACAGAGAGGCAGGCAGAGACAGAGAGAGAGAGAGAGAGAGAGGGAAGCAGGCTCCCTGTTGAGCAGAGAGCCCGACGTGGGACTCAATCCCAGGACCCTGAGATCATGACCTGAGCCGAAGGCAGCGGCTTAACCCACTGAGCCATCCAGGCGCCCCTAGGTAGTTTTTTTTTTTCCCCAGTACCAACTACTTTTATGGACTATTGTGTAAATTAAAAAAACTATCCTATATGTATATACAAAAGTTGTCTATACACAAGCCTATATATATAAAGAGGAATCTCAATTACTGGTGCGGGGGGGAGCATCCTTAGCCAATGAGACAAAGTGGCTGTAGTTCTCCAACATCACATCTCTGTACAAGTTCCTCTGCTTCAAGTCCAGAAATTCGCACTCCTCCGTGAGAAGTCTACAGCCACATCCCTGAACATCACTGCTTGCTGAAAAAACAAGGCTATGTGTTACTTATGAAATTCATCATATATCTCTACTTCATTAAACCCCAAATCTGATGAGGGATGACTTCCTGGTTCCTTGAGGGAAGTGCTCCTATTAAAAGACTGAGCACAAGGTTTGCTGATCAATTCACTGAATGAGTACATATAGGCGTAAAAAGAAGAGAACGGTCTGGAGTGAAGCTCTGGACTGTGAGTCCCACCACTGTTGGGAGGGAGAAGCTTAGAACCAGGCTCTTGGAAAGAAATTACTGTAATCCTGGGAAGAAGAAAACACCAGTAACCTCAGTCATGACTCAGGATTACAAGCACTGTTCCATTCTACTCTTTTCTTTCTCCTCTCTTCAGCTTTATTCCCACTTCCCTTAGAGACAGGCTGAGTTCAGAGAAGACAAAACTAAGGAAGGAAAAGAAAAGGCAGTGAGAAGTAAGACTTACTAAGAGCTCTCTGGATCATCAGGTTAGATATGACTCCCATCACTTCAAGAGTATCTGCCTTAAAATAATTCATTTATCTATATGTTTATATTGTACAGTTTTTTTTTGCATCTGTTATATTTTGCAACAAAAATTAAAAAAAAAATAAAAGAACTATCACTCTCCTTCCTATTCCTACTTTCCTTGCTCATGCCATCTACTCAACATACATAAACACAAGGGACATATGAGGGAATGTAGAACATAATAGCTATCTCCTACACTAAGGACCAGCATTATACTTCTTGAATGAATAGCCTTCCAAACACATAGCAAAAAAAATTCATCATACAAAGAACTAGAAAAACTTCAACTTGTAAGGACAAAGACAACAGATGCAAATGCCAAAATGACACAGATGGTTGAAATTATCAGTGACTGTAAAGAAGCTTTTATAACTGCTGATGAATACCCTTGAAATGAAAAAATGTAGAAGATCTCAAATTCTGGGAGATGGCAGCAATCGGTCTCCCCATCTAGACAACAACTGTGTTGGGAGAATCTGACGTAACTTTTAGAACTCTGGAGTCTGCAGTGCCTGGGAGGCTCAGTAGATTAAGCGTCCTATTCCTGATTTTGGCTCAGGTCATGATCTCAAGGTCATGAGATTGAACCCTGTTGATGTCAGTCTCCACACTGGGCATGGAACCTGAATAAGATTCTCTTCTTTTCTCTTTGCATCCCTTCCCTCCCCCAAAATTGGGTGTGCGCTGCTTCTCTCTCATGAAAGAAAGAAAGAAAGAAAGAAAGAGAAAGAGGAAAGAAAAGAGGGGTGCCTGGGTGGCTCAGTGGGTTAAGCCTTTGCCTTCGGCTCAGGTCATGATCTCAGGGTCCTGTGATTGAGCCCCACAGCGGGCTCTCTGCTCAGCAGGGAGCCTGCTTCCCCCAGTCTCTCTCTGCCTGCCTCTCTGCCTACTTGTGATCTCTCTCTCTGTTAAAGAAAGAAATAAAAAAAATTTTTTTTTTAAAGAAAGGAAAGGAAAGGAACGAAAATGAACTCTGGAGTCTATTGAAGGCTTGCAGGGAAAGGCTTGCATAATAAATTCTAGTCACTTTTGGTCAATTTCAGCTCTTAGCAAAGTAGTAGATATCCAATGACCATTCCCAGCCAAGTGGCAGGCACCCGTCCATATGTTCCTGGAGCTGCTTGCACATAGCTTCCAGGAGCCAGGATGAGAGAAAAGGACCCTGTCCTCCTAATATTGGGGATCTCTCCTCTGATTGCTGATTGTTGCTTCTGATCAGAGAGATGCAGACAAAGAAGCAAGTTATTGTTGCTACAATTCCTTCTTTGTTGCAAGCCCCTCCCTCTCCAGCTCAAGTGACTTCCAGGAGATTTAAAAGACCAGCATCCCTTTACTCTCTCTACATATTTCATTTTTCCCATTCTTGGGAGGAGACCTCAAAGTCTATGACATTCAAGAACAACTGTGTATCATGGGTTGGAAGAACAAATATTGTTAAAATGTCTATACTACCCCAAGCAATCTATATATTTAATGCAATCCCTATCAAAATACAAACAATATTTTTCACAGAACTGAACAAACACTCCTAAAATTTGCATGGAACCACAAAAGACTGGAATAGCCAAAGCAATCCTGAGAAATAACAAAACTGGAGGTATCACAATTTCAGGTTTCAAGTTAAATTATGTAGCTATAGTAATCAAAACAGTACGGTGCTGGCAAAAAAAATAGACACCTAGATCAATGGAACAGAAAAGAAAGCCCAGAAGGGAACCCACAATTATGTGGCCAATTAATCTTTGACAAAAGAGGAAAGAATATACAATGGAGAAAAGACATTCTCTTCAACAAATGGTGTTGGGAAAACTCAACAGCGACATGCAAAAGAATGAAATTGGACCACTTTCTTACTACATAAAAACAAACTCAAAATGAATTAAAGACCTAAACATGAGATCTAAAACCATAAAAATTCTCAGGGAGACCACAGGCAGTAATTACTCTGACATCAGCTGCAATAGCATCTTTCTGGATAGGTCTCCTGAGACAAGAGAAATAAAAGCAAAAATAAACTATTGGGGCTATATCAAAATAAAAAGAAAGAAAGAAGCAAAGAAAGAGGAAAGAAAAGAGGGGTGCCTGGGTGGCTCAGTGGGTTAAGCTGAGCGAAGGAAACAATCAACAAAACTAAAAGGCAACTTAAGGAATAGGAGCAGATGTTTGTAAATTACATATCTGATAGTATCCAGGGGCGCCTGGGCGGCTCAGTCATTAAGCGTCTGCCTTTGGCTCAGGTCATGATCCCAGGGTCCTGGGATTGAGCCCCCAATGGGGCTCCCTGCTCAGGGGAGCCTGCTTCTCCCTCTCCCACTCCCTCTGCTTGTGTTCCCTTTCTCACTGTGTCTCTCTCTGTTAAATAAATAAAAATTTTTAAAAAGTTAGTATCCAAAATATATAGAATACATTAAGATCACAATTCAGTACAATTATTAATTATGACAGTGCTTATCCACAAAGAGGAAAATGTCTTTTTTTTTTTTTTTGCATTATTGAGAGGGGCAGGCAAGTAACAGAAGGTGTATGTATTGTAATCTTACCTGTTATACTATAGAACCATGCAAGTAAAAATTTGGAAATACATTCTTGAAAATAATGAGTAATTCTGGATGATGAAATTATAAATAATTTGAATCTGATTCTTTATAATCTCAAGTTTCTGATTGCATTTCATTAAGTTTGTAACACTGTCATCAGAAAAAGAGACTATAGGGGTGCCTCGGTGGCTCAGTGGGTTAAGCCTCTGCCTTCAGCTCAAGTCATGGTCTCAGGGTCCTGGGATCGAACCCCGCATTGGGCTCCCTGCTCAGCGGGGAGCCTGCTTCCCTCCTCTCTCTACCTACCTCTGCCTACTTGTGATCTCTCTCTCTCTCTCTCTCTGTCAAATAAATAAATATTAAAAAACAAAACAAAACAAAACCATGCCCAAGCCCTAAGTCCCACTCCTCCCATCAGAAGTGGAGGGATGTCAGAAGAGTCTGTCTCAGGGAAGGACTGACCAGAATCTGTCTTGAGTTACAGGGATCTCTTGGGACAGAGTATTGGAGTCACAACGGCAGTCGAAGGCACTCCATAACCATACACGCAATGCCACGGTCATGGTAACAATCGCACACTCACCTCGCATACACACACGACACCTGTACCGTCATAGGCACCGCACACTCGCAGACACGGTTTCTCGGAGATGAACCATACCAGGGATGCACACAGTCATACCAGCAGAGTCATGGGCTCCCCGCACCTACACACACACACACACACACACACACACACACACACGCAGTCACACAACGTCACAATCATACACCCGCCACGGGGACATGGTGATTGTCAAACGCAACGTCACAGGAGCCGCACACCGTCACACACACACCCACCCACATCCACAACCTCTACCCCTCAGCCCGCTAGCAGCCTGAAGCTGTGTACCCGCTCTGTTTCCACGCGGGGTCAAGTTGCCTCACCTCAAGCCACCCCAGGATTAGTTCCAAACTAGCCAAGCTGAGCCACGCCTACTGCAGTCTCCCAGTACTCCTGTCGGGGAGATTAAGGTCCGGCCCCGGTGGGAACAGACTCAGAGCTGACACGGAAAGCTGAGTAGGGCCGCAGGACCTCTGGGAAATGTAGTCTGCAGCCAAAGTACGCGGAAAAAATGGCGCCACCTGGGAAGGATTTGAATTCCTGTCCCCACGCTTCAGCAATCTCGGTCTAGAATCCGAGCGAGGCTCCCAGGCGTGCCCCATCCGCCTGAGTATGTGAGCTTCTGCATCAAGAAGCAGGAAAGAACTCCAAGTCCCTGAAAGAACTTGATATGGGAAGTTGCAGAGCTATCTGAAAACTGTGGTCTGGAGATGAGAACACCAGGAATCTGGTGAAAGGGACTTTGTAGTCCACCGAGTCTGGGGATGGAACTTGGCCTTACTAGAGGTACTCAGAGGTTGATTTCCTGGGTAGGCATTTTTATGGTGGCTGAGATCTGTGTTTAGCCAGGTGGGTGATAAACACTCGGCATTTCAGACCCTGTTTTTAAAAAAAAGCAACACAAAATTCAACTGAGTCAATTTGAAGATTTGATTGGCTTTATTGAATATTTTATCAGCAAAAGATAAGTTTATTTAGAAATGAAAGACAATCACAAGCCAAAGCGAAACCCTTGCGCAAGTCCAGGGAACAAAGGAGAAGTGGTGAGCTTTTTTTAAGGAGAAAAGAGTGAGTTGGGAAGACTTATAAAAGTCCGTTGGAGAAACTGGGAATTAAAAGTATGGTGGTTTCTCATTGGCTGAGCTGTTGCCCTGGGGATAAGGAAAGTCTGTTCCTTGCCTGGAATAATGTTTCTACGTACAAGGTCAAGACAATCTCTGACGCTTGGTCTGCAACTGACTACTAATGCTAGGGCAGCAGTGTCCCTGCCTAAATCTCCTGAATACATTTTAGTTAGGTTTCCCATTGCTAATTTTCACAGAACCATTCATGAATTGGGCAGCATCCCACCCAACAAGTAAATAGGAACTCAAAGGAACTGTGGCAAAATGGAAGACATTTATAGGATGAAAGGGGGAAAGATAAAGAAAGAAAGGATTACCTCATCTTCCTTTGGCTTATGTGGCAGATTACCTCATTGGTGCTGACGGGAAAACTCCACAGACTGACCAGTTAAGACTATATTCCCTCCTAGGGTTCTGCGCTTAGTACAGAGTCTGCTTGAGAGTCTCTTCTTCTCCCTTGGCAACCCTCCCCCCCAACTTGTGCTCTCTCTTATAAAACAACATCAACAACAACAACAACAAAACAGATACTTTGTGTATACTTAATGCAGTTTTTCTCAATAGTGCCATCTTACAAAATTATTGTATAATATCACAAGGTCTAAGTATATGACCTTGATATAGTCAAGATACAAAACATACCCATTACCCTAAGGATCCTTCATGTTTCCTAGTCAGACTTTTTTCCCTCCCAACTTCACCCCCTCTTTAATCCCTGATACCCACTACTCTGTTCTCCATTTCTACATTTTGTCATTTGAAGATCTTTATACATAAAATGGAATCACACAGTAGATAATCTTTTATGCTTTTTTTTCACTCAATATAATTATATATTTATACAGGCTGTTGTGTGAATCAATAGGTCATTTCTTTTTATTGCTGAGTAGTATTCCATGGTATGGCTATACCACATTGTAACCATTTATCATTGGAGGATATCTGGATTATTTCCAAATTTTGGTTATTAAGAATAAAACTGCTTTATTCATGCACAGAGTTTTTAAAAGTGTTATAAAATATACATAATATTTGCCATCCTAACTTTCTGTAAGTGTACAGTTCAGTACTGGGCCACTCTCTTATACCATACCTAAAAATTAACTCAAAATGGATTAAAGGCTTGAATATAAAACCTGAAACTATAAAACTCCTAGAAATAAACAAAGCTCTTAGTTCTTGATGATGATTTTTTTGGACTTGACACCGAAAGCAAAAACAATAAATAGACTACCTCAAACAAAAAAGCTTCTATACAACAAAGGAAACCATCAACAAAATGAAAAGGCAACCTATTGAATGAATGAAAATATTCGCAAACTTCATATCTGATAAGGGATTAATATCTAATATCTAAAGAAGCCATGTAACTCAATAGTAAAACAAAAAAATTTCAATTAAAAAATGAGCAGAGGAGGGAGGGGCGTGAGCTTTCAAGATGGTGGTGGCTGGGTGGCTGACCGGCACACAGAGGTGAAGGCCCCTACGAGGTAAAAGAGGCCGAGAATCGTCCCCTCCCTGCTTCTCGCAGTGCCAGGAGTCCAGCAGAAGTGTTTTTTTGTTTTTCTGTTTTAATGAACAAGTAAACCATACAAATTGTCAACATGGGACGGAGATCGACATCATCCACCAAGAGTGGAAAATTTATGAACCCCACAGACCAAGCCCGAAAAGAAGCCTGGAAGAGAGAATTAAAGAAGAACAAAAAACAGTGCATGATGGTACGAGCTGCAGTTTTGAAGATGAAGTATCCCAAGCAGATTATCTGGGACATGGAGAAATTGGATGAAATGGAGTTTAACCTGGTGCAGCAACCACAGTTAAACGAGAAGGTGCTGAAAGACGAGCGTAAAAAGCTGCGTGAAACCTTTGAACATATTCTACGACTCTATGAAAAAGAGAATCCAGATATTTACAAAGAACTGAGAAAGCTAGAAGTAGAATATGAACAGAAAAGGGCACAACTTAGCCAATATTTTGATGCTGTCAAGAATGCTCAGCATGTGGAAGTGGAGAGCATTCCCTTGCCAGATATGCCACATGCTCCTTCCAACATCTTGATCCAGGACATTCCACTTCCTGGTGCCCAGCCACCCTCCATCCTTAAAAAGACTTCAGCCTATGGACCTCCAACATGGGCAGTTTCTATACTTCCTCTTCTTGGACATGGTGTGCCACGTTTGCCCCCTGGCAGAAAACCTCCTGGTCCTCCCCCCGGTCCACCACCTCCTCAAGTCTTGCAAATGTATGGCCATAAAGTGGGCTTTGCCCTAGATCTTCCCCCTCGTAGGCAGGATGAAGACATGTTATATAGCCCGGAACTTGCTCAACGGGGCCATGATGATGATGTGTCCAGCACCAGTGAAGATGATGGGTATCCTGAAGACATGGATCAAGATAAGCATGATGACAGTACTGATGATAGTGACACTGACCGATCAGATGGAGAAAGTGAAGGGGATGAATTTGTGCACCGTGATGATAACGAGAGAGACAACAATGAAGAAAAAAAGTCTGGTCTGAGTGTAAGATTTGCAGATACGCCTGGAAAATCAAGGAAGAAAAGGAAGAACATGAAGGAGCTGACTCCTCTTCAAGCCATGATGCTTCGAATGGCAGGTCAGGAAATCCCTGAGGAGGGACGAGAAGTAGAAGAATTTTCAGAGGATGACGACGAAAATGACTCTGACGATTCTGAAGCAGAAAAGCAATCACAAAAACAGCATAAAGAGGAATCTCTTTCTGATGGCACATCTACTGCTTCTTCACAGCAGCAAGCCCCCCCCCCCCCCTCCCCGCAGTCTGTTCCTCCTTCTCAGATTCAAGCACCTCCCATGCCGGGACCGCCTCCTCTTGGACCACCCCCGGCTCCACCCTTATCACGGCCTCCTGGACCTCCCACCGGCCTTCCTCCTGGACCACCTTCCGGAGCTCCTCCATTCCTGAGACCACCTGGAATGCCGGGACTCCGAGGGCCTTTACCCCGACTTTTCCCTCCAGGCCCACCACCAGGCCGACCCCCCCGCCCTCCCCCAGGGCCACCTCCAGGTCTGCCTCCTGGCCCTCCTCCTCGGGGACCCCCACCAAGGCTACCTCCCCCTGCTCCTCCAGGTATCCCTCCACCTCGTCCCGGCATGATGCGCCCACCTTTGGTGCCTCCACTTGGACCTGCCCCACCTGGGCTTTTCCCACCAGCTCCGTTGCTGAACGCAGGGGTTTTAAGTGCTCCACCCAACTTGATTCAGCGACCCAAGGCAGATGATACAAGTGCAGCCACCATTGAGAAGAAAGCAACAGCAACCATCAGTGCCAAGCCACAGATCACTAATCTGTGATTAGTGGCAGAGATCACTCGATTCGTGCCCACTGCGTTGAGGGTACGTCGGGAGAATAAAGGGGCCACTGCTGCTCCCCAAAGAAAGTCAGAGGATGATTCTGCTGTGCCTCTTGCCAAAGCAGCTCCCACGTCTGGTCCATCTGTTCCTGTCTCAGTGCAGACTAAGGATGATGTTTATGAAGCTTTCATGAAAGAGATGGAAGGGCTCCTGTAACAGCTTTTAATGCCAGAGCAGGTTTCTGTTCATATCAGTGGTTCGTGGGGAAAGAGGCTCTTTCTAAACTTTGTGAAAGAGCGACTTTCACTGTCAGGGTGTTTTTAAATATCAGTTCAAGGACTATCCTAAAGTTTAGACTTGTTCAGAATTTATTACATATAAGAGAGGATTATTTCATTCAGAATAGATTGGTTATTGAAGCAGTGCTGCTAATATCCATTCCCTTTCATACCACTGTGTTCATCCCATTTGTTCCCCTTCTCCAATTCTTTGGAAACTTGTGATCAGGGGGATCTTTGTTACTTACTTGTTTTGATTCTCTTCTTGTGTGCAGTGGGCACTGGAGTAGAGATTTCTGGGAAAAAAAAAAACAGTTTATTTTATCTCATCTTGCCTTTTGTGTTTGAGTTATTTTAATATTTTCTTGTAAATATTTTGTAATATTTTAGTGAAATGGATCGCAGTGTCATTTCCTAATACAAAGCAAGATATGTGGGAAGAAAATGTACAATTCTTTGATTAAAATTATTTCCCACTGACCTAAACTTTGAGTGTTTCGTGAAATAAATAAATAAATGTTCTACACCAAAAAAAAAAAAAAAAATGAGCAGAGGAACGGAATAGACATTTTCCCAAAGAAGACATACATATGATCAATAATTACATGAAACTATGCTCAACCATATCAAGGAAATGCAAATTAAAACCATAATGAGATATGCCCTCATACCTGATACAATGACTATTATCAAAAAGAAGTAAGCATTGGCAAGGAAGTGGAGAAAAGGGAAATTTTATGCACTACTGATGGAAATGTGAATTGGTTTAACCACTATGGAAAACAGTATGGAGTTTTCTTAAATAATTAAAAGTAGAACTACCAAATGCAATTCTACCTCTGGGTATTTATCTGACGGAAATGAAAACTAACTCAAAAAGATTTATGCACCCCATGTTCATTGCTGCACTATTTACAACAGCCAATACATGGAAGCAACCTAAGTGTTCATCAATGAATGGAAAAAGAAAATGTGGTATATTTGGAAAGTGGAATATTATTCAGCCACAGAGAAGGAACTCTTGCCATTTGGGACAGCACTGCTGGATCTTAAGGGCATTATGCTAAGTGAAATTAGTCAGGCAGGGAAAGACAAATACTGTATGATCTCACTTATATACAGAATCTAAAACAAAACAAAACCCAAATTCATAAGTACAGAGAACAGATTAATGGTTGCCAGAGGTGAGGGATGTGGGATGGGTAAAGTGGGGAAAGGTGGTCAAAGGTCCAGTTATAAATAAGTCCTAAAGATGTGATATACAATATGGTGACAATAGTTAGAACTATTATATTTTGTATATTTGAAAGTTGCTGAGAGGATAGATCTTAAAAATTCTTATCACAAGAAAAAAATTTGTAACTATGTGTAGCGATAGATGTTAACGAGACTTGTGATCATTTCACAATATATACAAATATTGAGTTCTGTTGTTGAAAAACTCAGTTGTACTTATATACACTTGTAATGTACAATCTGAAAATGAAATGAAAACACAATTTCATTTACAGTAGCATCAAAATAATATACTTAGGAATAAACTTAACAAAAGTGTAAAACTTAGAAAACCACAAAACATTTGGTTAAATAAATTTTAAAAGTCTTTTTTAAAAATTTTTATTTATTTGACAGACAGAGATCACAAGTAGGCAGAGAGGCAGGCAGAGAGAGAGGGGGAAGCAGGCTCCCCGCCAAGCAGAGAGCCCAACACGGGGCCCGATCCCAGGACCCTGAGATCATGACCTGAGCCGAAGGCAGAGGCTTTAACCCACCGCGCCACCCAAGCACCCCAAATTTTAAAAGTCTTAAGCAAATGGAAAAACATCTCGACTTTACAGATAGGAAGACTTAATATTGTTAAGATGGTAGTACTCCCCACGTTGATCTATAGATTCAAAACAATTCCATCAGAATCACAGATGACTTATTTGTAAAAACTGACAAGCTGATTCTGAAATTCATATGCAATTGCAAGAGACCCAGAAGAGGGCGCCTGGGTGGCTCAGTGGGTTAAGCCGCTGCCTTCGGCTCAGGTCATGATCTCAGGGTCCTGGGATCGAGGCCTGAATCGGGCTTTCTGCTCAGCAGGGAGCCTGCTTCCCTCTCTCTCTCTCTCTCTCTCTCTGCCTGCCTCTCCGTCTACTTGTGATCTCTCTCTGTAAAAAAAAAAAAAAAAAAAAAAAAAAAGAGACCCAGAAGAACCAAACTAATCTTGAAAAAGGAAAACAAAGTAGGAGGACTCCTACTTCCCTATTTTAAAGTTACTATAAGGACAATCACACACTATGATATTGGTACAAGAATGGGAACGCAGATCAATGGAATATAATTAAGAGTTCAGAAATAAACCCATACATCCATAAGATCAATCAATATTGACGATTCAGTTGAGAAAAATTGAGCAGGCTTTTAAATAAATGTGCTGCAACAACAGCACAGCCACCTGCAAAGAATGAAGTTGGGACCTTATCTCTCATCATTTACAAAAATTACTCAAATGGGTATTTACAAAATTATTACAAAATTTACAAAAAATAACTCAAAATGGGTCAAACTGCTAACTTCAAGAGCTAAAACTTTTTTTTAACTTAAATTTTGCTAGTTAACATACAGTGTAATATTGGTTTCTGGAGTAGAATTCAGTGATTCATCACTTACCTATAGCACCGAGTGCCCATCACAAGTGCTCTCTTTAATACCCTTCCCCCATCTGGTCTATCCCCTACTGCCCTCCCTCCAGCAACCCATCAAACCCCCAAAGGATACTTAAGTGTTGGCTGAAACTGGTATGAGTAGAAGAGGATGAAGGAAATAAAGTAGAATAAATAGGACTTCATGGAAGAAGAGTTTCATGAGAATTATTTAGGACAAGAAAGAAGAATATGGATGCAGCTATTACAGAGATGAGAGTAGAAAAGAACTATGAGGAAGAGAGTAAAATGTGAAATAAAATGGCTGGTTATGAAGACTGTATGCTTCAGATTATGACAAGCCTGAGATTCAAATCCCAGTCCTGAAAATTACCATCTGTGATCTTGAACTAAGGACATGTGCTCTATCCACAACATGTTATACACCATCAAAAATCTTGATAACAGTATTTTTTTCAGGAGTGCCATAGGAGGATCGTCCATGTCAGGAAGATCAAGGAAAACACATGTAAAGCTTACACAAAATAAGTCCTCAAAAGCTATTGCATTAAACACTTACCAACTCATTCTTTGAGGCCAATATTAAACATAGAGTTACTGTATGACCCAGTAATTCCACGCTTATACATACACCGAAGAACACTAGAAATGTATATTCATGTAAAAATTTGCACGCAATTGGTCATTGCAGCATTATACACAATAGCCAAAAGTAGAAATAATCCAAATGCTTATAAATAGATTAATGGACAAAGAAAATGTGGTATACCCATACAACAGAATTTGTTAATAAAAAATACATGCCTCAACACAGATGGTCCTTGAAAACATTATTCTGAGTGAAGAAGCCAGTCACAGAAGACAACATTGTATTTATAAGAAATGTTCAGAATAAGCAAATCTGTAGATACAGAGGGTAAATTAGAGTTCCTTAGGGTTGGCAGGGTTAGGACAAATGGGAATGATTGTTTGTAGGTATAGGGTTTCTTTTTGGGGTGATAAAAATGTTCCTAAATTAGCTAATGTTCCTAAATTGCCTCACCTACAACAAACTGACTACCCCTACAGTTTCGCCAATGATAAACCATCATCACCCTGGTTTTCTCCAATGGATTTTCCCTCAAAATAATTTTCCAACTTCCTCCTTTTCCATGAAAGAGTTTTTTCTCTTCTTTGTTAGCTGAACTTGTCTACCATTTTAGCGGAGGGTTCTCCTCCTGAATTGCAATTCTGTTATTCCCAACAAACCCATTTTGATGGTAAAAATAACTTACTTTTATTTTTAAGGTTAACAGATACAAGTTCCAGAAGAGTCTTGGGTGGGGCTCCACTCTTCACTGTGGACAAGCTTAGTGCAGTCATCTAAAACAAGCTCGATAGAAGTGGCCTCACCCTTTCCACCTCTAGACTACATTTCCCAGAAGTTCTTGCGGCTCTGATCAACTTCCGTGGGAACGCAGCAACCTTTTTCTATTTCTTCAAAAACATGTGGCTCCCAGGCACGAGCAGGCCCCAGAGAGGGAGCTTAGGTCCAGGATGTGTGGGCTGTGTCCTGTGGGAACCTAACTCGGAAACTGCGCGTGGATCTAGAAGACCCCTTGCAGAGATCTGGAGAGGGGAGCAGGAATATCGGCTTGGCCCAGGCTTAGGCGCCGGCAGGAAATCCGAGCGCCAGGCGCCATCTTGTCTGAGCCGACCTGCTTCCGGACTACATTTCCCAGAGGCCTCCGGAGGAACAGGGCCGCTCCTTCGCTCGCTTGCCGGATCTTCGGCCTCCCGGCACGGGGAATTACAAGGTGAGCGGCCTAAGCGTTGGGGGCTCGACCAGGCTGCGCAGGTGCATCCATGGGTTGGGGAGGAGCAGCCTGAAGGGGCGGTCTGGGCGGGTCTGGAGTCGCGGGCGCGTATGAGTTCGTCAGACTGGGGGGAAGGGAGGAACAGGATTCCATGTGTGCGACGGTGACCTTATGTGACCGTGCGGCGCTCTGTATAGGGGTGTGATTGTCCCTGTAGTGGGTGTGTCATTGCGACTGACCATGCGCGAACCTCTGTTTGCAGGTGTGGCTGGATATCTCGGTTGTAGGTGTGTGGTTCTGTGAGGCTCCGTGTGTGTAAGGTGTGGCTGTCCCCACGGCGGATCTGTGAGTGTGTGTTCGTTTTGTGTGACATTGTGTGTACGAGATGGGGGTGTAAAGAATCTGTGATTATGCGGTCATGAGTGTTATTGAGGAGTGTATGTGTGTGTGTGGTTTTATTTGTATGAATGTTAGCACGCTAAGCCTACTGGATGTCTGACTTTATGAGGACGTGTGAGTATGAACATGTAACTTTTTGTGGCACCGTGTGTGCAGTTGGAGGGTGCCTGTGATTGTTGCCAGGGTGGCAGTGTGTTGTCCCAGTAGTTGTGTGAGGTCAAGAGAACATTTTGGTTCTGGACAGCAGAAACTTCTTCCCTTCTGACATGCTCAGACTGGAATGCTCTGAAGAGCCAAGAATCTGACCTCTCTCCATCCCTCCTCTCCATGGGAGCGGAGGTGGGGGGCGGGGAGTAGGTGTGAATCCAGAGCTACTACTGCTTTGGTCAGTCTGGGCCACAAGAAAGGCCTGGCATCTCATGATTCCTTTTTGGTTCCTCAGCTCTGCTCTTCTCAGTTAGGTCCCCAGAGGAAGAAGGAGGAATGAATGTTGAGGAAGCCAAATAAAAGGTGCTAGGGGGTTTCCTTTTTAAGCTTTTCTTCTGGGTGGCGTCGTTTAATGTAGACTCATCTATGTGACCTGGACAAATTTCCATTAAAGAAATGATGGGAACTTCAAGGGGTGGACACACAGATCCCAACAGTTCCCTTCATTTCTTTCTACATAGTGTTCACTTACTAATTTAGAAAATAGCTCAATTTCTCTGGTATTAAGCTTTTGCTTCTTTTTAAACACGCACATACATACGTACACATGATTATTTTAAGGAATTTGGAAAATGGGAAGTTACAGAGAGCAAAATAAACTCCTGCCGCCCAGATACAACCATTGTCAAATATTGATCAATTTCCTTCTAACACATTTCCTGTGTGTACAGTATACATTATTTTCAAGATCAGAATCTCAAAGCATTTATCATTTCATATTTTATGTTTTCACTAAAATTTATAGCTATTATATAATTAATTTTTCTTGGTTAAAAATTCCTGAATATTACATATTTCCACAAAAGGTGTTTAAAATATAGACATACAGTTTAAGAATTATAAAGGGAACCTCTATATAATAAAAACTTGTGTCAGCCCTCCAGAAGTCTCTGTTCTTCCTGCCCCCAGAATAAACTTATTCTCTTCACCTCTTTAGGTAACCCTTATTCTGACTTTGGTGATAATGTATTTTTTTGTTGTGTTTTAAAAAAAAAAACAACAATTTATCATATATTTATACATCTCTAAGTAATATAGTTTTGTCTTTTTTGAAATTAAATTGTGCTGGGTAATATTGTTTTGAGTCTTGTTTTTTTACCACAATATTGCATTTCTTAGACTTATCCTTATTGTTATAAACCCCAGTTATATATTTGGACATTTGTTTTTTTCTTGTTTTGGGCTCACTTAAAGGGGTTGCTCTGAACATTTTTTTTAAAGATTTTATTTATTTGACAGAGACCACAAGTAGGCAGAGAGGCAGTTGGGGGGGTGGGGAGCAGGCTCCCCACTGAGCAGAGAACCTGATGCAGGGTTCGATCCCAGAACCCTGAGATCACGACCTGAGCTGAAGGCAGAGGCCCAACCCACTGAGCCACCCAGGTGCCCTAAACATGTTTTTATATGCATACTTTCCTAGGGTATAAACATGCAAATAGAATTACCAGACCATAGGATATGTGTGTATCTTCAAATTTCCTAGATAATCATATGATATGTGGCCTTTGGTGACTAGATTTTTTTCATTTATCATGTTTTCAAGGTATATCCACATTGTGGTGTGTTACCAGAACTTCATTCCCTTTTATTGCTAAATAATATTCCATCGTATAGATAGGTCACATTTTGTTTACCCATTCGTCAGTTGAAAGACATTTAGATTATTTCCACTTTTTGGCTATTGTGAATAATGCGGCTATGAATATTCATGGACACGTTTTGTGTGAATATACGTTTTCAGTTCCCTTCAGTATATACCTAGAAATGAGACTGCTAAGTCATATGGGAACTCTGTTTTAAGAAATGTCAAACCGGGGCGCCTGGGTGGCTCAGTGGGTTAAGCCGCTGCCTTCGGCTCAGGTCATGATCTCAGGGTCCTGGGATCGAGCCCCGCATCCGGCTCTCTGCTCAGCGGGGAGCCTGCTTCCTCCTCTCTCTCTGCCTGCCTCTCTGCCTGCTTGTGATCTCTCTCTGTCAAATAAATAAATAAAATCTTAAAAAAAAAAAAAAGAAGAAATGTCAAACCGAGGTGCCTGTGTGGCTCAGTTTCCCCCCCTAAATCCATTAGAAATCCAGTTTCCATAGGAAACAACTGCTTTATTTTTTCCCCATAACTTCTATTAAGCTTCTCTGGGCCAGTTAATTTCCTGCCTATGGATAAGTCTTTTCAGTCACAGTTGGAAAATAAACAGTCCTCTGGTTCCTTTCAGCCACAAAATTGGTCTAATTTTAGTAATTAGAATGTCCATTTCACTGTACTAATGGATGCCATAAATTTTAGTTTTAAAAAGCTATAAAAGTAAGGGCACCAGGGTGGCTCAGTGGGTTAAGCCTCTGCTTTTGGCTCAGGTCATGATCTCAGGGTCCTGGGATCGAGCCCCGCATCGGGCTCTCTGCTCAGCAGGGAGTCTGCTTCTCCCTCTCTCTGCCTACTTGTGATTTCTGTCAAATAAATAAAATTTTAAAAAAAAGTTACACCTTGTTTTACGTGGCAAAAACATATAGGCAAAGTTGTTGTTGTTGTTATTATTTTAGAAAAACAGCTATAGGGTAGGAATGAGGAGTGTCTCTGTGTATGGCTGAGGTGAGGAGTTCTGGGGGGATGGGAGTTGACAGACTGTCTTGGTCTTAAGAAGAGAGAAGACTTCATTAGGAAAGTCTTAGTCCTTCTGACCAGAGCATACTGGGTTCCTGGACAAAGGATACCATTTGGGTGAATTTGCTTGAAGACCTGAGTGAGGACCGCAGAGGAGGGATCTCCTCAGGCAGGTCAAAGGAGCTCTGTCTTGGGTTCACTGAAGTGGGACAAGTGGGACAAGGTCTGGCCTGAATCACTTGGCTGAGGCCAGAACCTGGCTTAATCAGATGAAGGAAAGGAATAGGAGTCTGTATTCCTTTGAATCCACTAGCCGGGATCCATTTTACTAGAGCTAAAGCCTTGGACTTCTGGGTTGAAGAAGTACGATTTATCCCATACTCCCACGAACCGCAGTTACATCATAAGACCCGGAGTGATCAGCTGAAAGCCAGTGTAGTTTTCTAGAACATTTCTTTGCTTCCCCAGTCCTGCTTTCTCAGAATACTTTCTCAGAATACTATCCTTTCTCAGGAAAACAGCCCCAAGAAGGATTCATCCTCTCCGCAGTACTGAAAGCCATGGCCCAGGTGAGTTGATGCTTTTTTCTTACCTTCCTGACATTTAGTTTCAAAAAGAAAGAAAGAAAAGAAAAAGAAAAAAATTTTCTAATGGTCATGTGACTGTTTTCCTACTCCTAACATTTTTGGCTATCAGGTTCCCTTTTCCCCTTCAGGATCCTTGGTCTCCTTTTCCCCTCAGTCTAACCAGATAATACATCACCATTCTTAAGTGCCCTCTTCTTTTGACCCAGCATTAATATTTTGCTCTGGCATCTCTTTTCTCAGCCCTCTCCCAGGAACTATGATGGAAAGGAAATGAATTCTTATAAAAAGAAATGAGAGTAGTTTTGTAGAATGAACTTAGTCTTTCCAGTGACTTCAAGAGGTGGAGAAGTACAAGTTGCTTAGGTGGGAGCAAACACAGGTTTGTTCTATGGATCGGTATTTACCAGTGAGATAGAATAGGAAGTGATGTTGATAGTTCCAAATGTTAGACTGTCGTGACACCTCCTGGTTTATGAGCTCGGAAGATTGTGGTCTTGGTAGCTGATCCTATAGGTCTCTTTTAGGGCATCCATGAACGAATTTCAATTTGAAGTTGAACAGGAAGTGTGGGTCATGAGGAATTTCCATATGACTCACCAGTTTGTTTTTTTTAATCTCAGCAATAAAGATACTCCCTAAAGGGAGATACTTGCATCTCTTTTAGCTGTTTACAATAGAATATATCCATATTTTAATGAATATTCCTATATTGCTATCTTGATTAATCAAATTTTTTGACATTTTGTAGTTATTTTTTTGCAAGGTATGTGTGCATTTAGATTTGCTATATTACACTTTACTTCCTTATCCCACAACAGTTATATCACAATTTTGTTTAAAGCAATGCTATTTGTGTGATTAGAGCCTTGCGGATATTCTGTTCTCTACCAACCCCCTTTAAAAATTTTCATAATAATGAATTTCAGACATAGGAAAGTGGAGGAGTTAAGATCTCCCATATACTTACCATTCAACTTCACCTCCCAGTCAATCTTGTTTCATTTATACTGATACTTGTTTCTTCCTTACACATTACCCTGCCCTCCCTCCTATATGCAGGATTATTTTGAAGAAAATACAAATTGTATTTCTAAAAGATAAGGATTATTTTTAAGAACAACCATTATGCCATTATTGCCTCTAGAGAAGTTAGAAGTAATTTGTTAGTATCATCAATATCTAGCCAGTGTTCAAATTTTCATAATCGTTGAATTCTTTAATTGCTTATTTGCATTAGAATCCAAATAAGGACTGTGCACTGCAGTTCACTGAGGTCTTTTGAGTCTCTTATTTTGTAGGTACCCCTTCCATCTATTTTCTTTCTGTGCATGTTTTTGTTAGAAAAGGAAAAAAAAATGGTTTGTTTGTCCACTCTTTGGATTTTGCCGATTGCATCTCTGTGGCATCATTTAACTGTTTCCTGAAAATTGGTAGTTAAGGCTAGATGCTTGATCAGAGTCAGTTGGGATTTTTTTTTTTTTTTTTTGTCATGAGTATGTCATAGGTGGTGATATGGGAGTCTATCAGGAGGCACATTATATCTGGTTCTGTTCCTTTTTGTAATGTTACCCACCATTGATGGTTATTGTCTAGATTAGAGATTGCAGAATGATATTTTAATTCTGTCATTCCTCCTTCATAGATTAGGTGAAATACTCTTTATAAATTAAAACTTCTCATCAACTGTCTGGTTACCCTAAAGGATAGTCTGTCTAGGAAAGAATATTTGAATAATGAGTTAGTTTCTTAGAATCCTAAAAAGGTGACCAGAAGGTTTTTTAATTCATTGTTGTTATGAGCTCATGATTTAAACATTTTTTAATCTATAGGTCCATTATATTAGATCATCAAATTATACCATTTTTGGCCATTGAGAGGCTCTTCAAGTTGGTGCCTGAGTCCTTGTAACATGATTCTAATAGTTTTTGATAGCTCTCTTGCTTTCTGATACAATAGAATAGTTCAGACTCATCCTGTGCATTTCTGACTCAATCCTGAAATCATCTCTTTCCCCAAAGGACCTTGGTTCTTTTTATTTGAATATGACACTTAAGGACTACAATGTAGACACTGGGGTGTTTATTTGTACTGGATGAATTATTATTTCTAGGCCTTTTCAATAAATAGAGTCAGGAACTTGTTTGTTTTCAATATAAAATAAACTGATTACCCTTTTTGTTCAGTTAACATACAATGTTATATTTGTTTCAGGTGTACAATATAGTGATTCAGCAATTCCATATATTACTCAGTGCTCATCAAGATAAGTGTACTCTTAATCCCCTTCATTTATTCTACCCATCCCCCAACCACCTCTGCTCTAGTAACCATTTGTTTTTTTCTCTATGGTTTAGAGTCTTTTTTTTTTTTTCTCTTTTTTTCCTTTGTTGGTTTGTTTCATTTTTAAAATTTGACATATGAATGAAATTATATGGTATTTGTCTTTCTCTGACTTGCTTATTTTCCTTAGATCCATCCATGTTGTTGCAATGGCAAGATTTCATTCCTTTTATGGCTGAGTAATATTCCATTGTCTATATAAATACCATACCTTGTCCATTCACCTATCAATGGACACTGAGGTTGCTTCCATGATTTGAGTATTGTAAATAATCCTGCTATGTAAACATAGGGGTGCATGTATCCCTTTGAATTAATATTTTGTATTCAGTAATGCAATTACTGGATCATAGAGTAGTTATATTTTTAGTTTTTTGAGGAACTTCCATACTGTCTTCCACAGTGGCCGTACCAGTTTGAATTCCCACCCTAGAGCAAGAGGGTTCCTTGTTCTCCATGTCCTCACCAACACCTGTTGTTTCTTGTGTTGTTGATTTTAGCCATTCTGACAGGTGTGAGGTGATATCTCATTGTGGTTTTGATTTACATTTCCTGATGAACAGTGATGTTGAGCATCTTCTCATGTATCTGTTGGCCATTTGTATGTCTTCCTTGGAGGAATGTCTGTTCATGTCTTTTGCCCATTTTTTAAAATTGGATTATTTGTTTTTAGGATGTTGAGTTGTATTAGTTTTTTATATATTTTGGATATTAACGCTTTATCAGATATGTCACTTGCAAATATCTTCTCTCATTCTATAGGTTGCCTTTGCAACCTTTATTGATTGTTTCCTTTGCTATGTAAAAACTTTTTATTTTCATGTAGTCCCAATAGTTTATTTTTGCTTTTATTTCCCTTGTCTCAGGAGACATATCTAGAAAGATGTTACAGCTGATATCAGAGAAATTACTGCCTGTGGTCTCTCCCAGGATTTTTATGATTTTAGGTCTCATGTTTAGGTCTTTAATTCATTTTGA
The DNA here is from genome assembly GCF_902655055.1 of Lutra lutra. Classification (NCBI taxonomy): domain Eukaryota; kingdom Metazoa; phylum Chordata; class Mammalia; order Carnivora; family Mustelidae; genus Lutra; species Lutra lutra. The sequence goes on along the minus strand of NC_062294.1, from coordinate 45,069,257 downwards.
GTTTGTTTTTGTATATGGTGTAGGAAAGTGGTCCAGTTTCATTCTTTTGTATGTCGCTATTGAGTTTTCCCAGCACCATTTGTTGAAGAGAATGTCTTTTCCCCATTGTATATTCTTTCCTCTCTTGTCAAAGATTAATTGGCCACATAATTGTGGTTTTATTTCTGGGCTTTCTGTTTTGTTCCATTGCTCTATGTGTCTGTTTTTGTGTCCGTTCCATACTGTTTTGATAATTACAACTTTATAATTTAACTTGAAGCCTGAAATTGTGATAACTCCAGTTTTGTTATTTTTCAAGATTGCTTTGGCTATTCCAGTCTTTTGTGGTTCCATACAAACTTTAGGAGTGTTTGCTTTAGTTCTGTGAAAAATGCTGTTGGTATTTTGATACGGATTGCATTAAATCTGTAGATTGCTTTGGATCCTACAGACATTTTAATGGTATTTGTTCTCCCAGTCCATGAGTATGGAATATCTCCATTTATTTGTCATCTGCAATTTCTTTCATCAGTGTTTTATAGTTTCCAGAGCATGGGTCTTTCACAACTTTGGTTAAGTTTATTCATAGATTTTCTTTAAGATTTTATTTTTGGATGTATTCTCTACAGCCAACATGGGGCTCAAACTTAAAACCCCGAGATCAGGAGTCACATGCTCTACCAACTGAGCCAGCCAGGCACCCTCTAGACATGTTATTATAAAATAAAGTAATTACTCCTGCATCTATTTTTAAGATCCAAAGATAATGATTAAGAGTGATACAATACAGTCATTCATTTGCTTTACCCCACAGTACAAGTGCAATAGTCTCTGATTATTTCTTTTATTACACAAGTAATACATATGTTTATTGTTTCAGGGATCAGTGATGTTCAGTGATGTGTCTGTAGACTTCTCACAGGAGGAGTGGGAGTGCCTGGACCCTGGTCAGAGGGACTTGTACAGAGATGTGATGTTGGAGAACTATAGCAATCTGCTGTCAATGGGTAAGGGCTTCTATACCAGTAATTTAGAGTTCTCCTCTGGCATGTTTCTTCCACAGTGAATTTCCCAGCTGCTTTTCAAGTTACCGGCTGAATTTCTGCTCCCTATTCCCAAATAAGTGGTTTGAGCTGCAATGCAAAGGAAGAGTTGGAATTGGGCAACTCCAGTGACTGTGGCAGAAGCTTCATCCTCTTTCTTTGGCTGTTCCTGTAGTGGCATCTCCTCTTTGGTCATCAAGGGACTGAATCTGATTTCTGGATCTGGTTTACCCACA